>NC_067412.1:77424727-79824727 GCF_009764475.1 Pristis pectinata
ATAGTCACTTATCAGATGTGGTCATCCAGATGGATAGAGAGGGAAATTACCCATTGGCTCCATTCTGGCTGGTAACAGCACTGTTGCTATATACAGCCTTAAAAACACACCTTTCATGCAGCACCTTTATATGAGTATAAATGAATGGGTACAGGTCTAATTACTAAACCATTTGAAAAGGGATCCCAGATGCAAGTGAATTTGAGAACTTTTGGTTTAACTGACAATGCAATTGGTAGAACGTGATCACATGGAAATATAAAGAATCTATAACAGAAATAGATTATTCAGCCCAATGAATCTCCTCCCATTCTGATTACTGCACTGTTTACTGGTAGCCACCACAGTGTATTGAGTACCTTGCAATCAATAATAGACTGACCTAGTTGGAAGTTTTGAATCAGAGAATCACAGAAAAGTTATGGCACAAGGGACTGTACATGAGGGTTGGTGTATCTTTAAGAACCAAGTGTTCCATTTGGTACAGCTTTCAATCCATTGTGTTACCAACTGGTTTAAAAATCCACAGATAATAGAAATCTGAAATAAAAGCAAAGTGCAGGAAATACTCAGTAGGTCAAGCGGCATCTGTAGAGAGAGAAACAGAGTTAATGTTACAGGTAAATGATCCTTCAATGGAACCCTCTTTTATACACCTTAGTAAGTATCAGAGCCAAAAGCCTACAGATAGCATATTGACGAGGATGATGGAACGTTGTTGCTTATGAAGTAGACGGGCAGAATCAAATGTGAAGTTAACAGAGAGCACGATGTTCCAGAAAGAGCAGTGATGATAGCTGGCAGTGAACTTGGCAGATATGTCAGTGAGCTCAAGAAGTATGACCAGCCTTAGTCATGTTTCCTGAATACGGAATGTGTGGAAATGTTCTTGAAAATAAACAATATTGTCAAGGTCCCAGGGGAGGACATAGAATAGAGCAATGTGGCCACATGCAAAAAGAGGAAGACAATATTGCTGTTACCGGTGGTGAGACCGGAGACAAATGAAACATTGTTGAGTCTATTAGTGCCACCACCTACAGTCAAAGACTCCAACAAGGACATTGTAAAAACCTTGAAAGGACATTTTAGTCCATTACCTTCAGAGATATTCACAACTTAAAAGTTTAACAGATTTCAACCAAGGACCAGAAGAAGCAATTAATGAATATATGGACAGGCCAAGTAATGCAAAAAAAATGGAATTTCTAGTCCTTTATACATCAGGTGCTTATCGTGCAGACTGGAAAATGAGAGAAATTAGGTAAACCTGTTCACCACTCTGGACTTAACATTCAAGGGACCATACAGAATAGTACCAGTATGGCAATGCACTTAAAAATGTGAAGTAGTTTCACTGAGAGCATGAGTTTGAGATACAGGCCAGGAACAAAACCACAGAAATGGGAACGGCAGCCTGGTCTTCTTCTTTGCAGCAGACAGAAGTGAGCTTGGTAGAAAACCTGTGGGTCATGTGAGTGCTAAATGCAAAAAGGCTACAAGTCACATGGGTGCAAAAGGCAGGAGACCTTGCCCACAATGTTAAGGGAGCCACCCAGCCTCAGAATGCCTGGTCAAGATGGCCCATTGCTGTAAGTATTATTGAGTAGAGCATATTAAAGACCTAGGAGAAAGTCAGTTGTTCCACTTCCCTCAGAAGTACTCCCTTTTGACCCTTAATGACTTTAAATAAGATAAGATATCTTTAATAGTCACGTGTACATCGAAACATACGGTGAAATACATCTTTTGCATAGAGTGTTCTGGGGGCAGCCCACAATGTCACCACGTTTCCAGCGCCAACATAGCATGCCACAACTTCCTAACCTGTACATCTTTTGGAATGTGGGAGGAAACCGGAGCACCTAGAGGAAACCCATGCAGACACAGGGAGAATGTACAAACTCCCTACAGACAGTGGCCGGAATTGAACCCGGGTCACTGTGCTGTAATTGCGTCACGCTAACCACTACACTATCAGATCCCTTTGCAACTTTCTCTGTACAAAGGGAAACAACCCCAGCTTCTCCAGTCTATCAACATAACTAAAGTCCCTCATCCTTGGAATCATTTTAGTAAATCTCTTCAGCACTCTCTAAGGTTGATGCCCAGAACTGGACACTTGTACGCCAGTGTTTTAGAAATGTTAACTATGACTCCCTTGCTCTTGTGCTCTCTGCCTCAGTTTATAAAACACAGGATTCTGTATAGTTATTTTGGTAGCAACCAAGTGTTACCACTGTATGTCCACTAATAACGGCTTAGTCTGATTACCCTGTTCCATGCAACAAGCCTCATTTTAAGTAACCAATGCTTTGTGCTTTCAGCACTCCCTAGAAAAGTAGGTTCAAATTCTCAAGTACCTTGAAATAATTGCTAACTCCTTGCAGTGGAGCAATCAGCTAAGTCACCTTATCCCAACAGCAACCTCAGACCAGAAAGTTAATGTTTGTGAAAGGTGAGGACACTCAAGCTCGTTTCCCCAATGTACTAGTTAATTATGTGGATCATAAGTAAACAACAGTTACTGGACAAAATGCGGGAATGTTACCAACACCCATGAAACAAAACACATGTCAAGACCTGTAATTTTAGACACTAAATGTTAGGCTGCTTTTTGAAGTTGTGACCAAAAATAAACATCCCATGTCTTAACTAAGGGATCCTTGAAGTTGGGCTTCTTTTGAACCTGTTTCAAACCTACGAAAAAGATGAAGAGAACAATGCTGTGGGTAAATGCAATCTCATAACATGATCTTTCTTTAAAATTCTGTCCCCTTGAGTCCATACATCCGAAAGCAATGCTGAAGTGATTAGACACTTGGTAAAGTCGGGAGCATTGAGCCTCTATCCTATTTATATTGTCAAAGATTGTTCCCATTTAATAAGTTGCTCTTTTTTTAACAGTTAATTTGCTTGTAAACCTTTTGTTTCATAAAGGAATATAAATGATGCTGAAACACTTTAATAGCTTAGATCCTGCATGTTATTTTTGTGAGAAAAATTATGTTTAGTCTCAACTGTTTTTACTCATTATCTTTAATAGATAGACTTTTCTAAGTAGAGTTCTAGAGACAATAAGATAAGATTTCTTTATTAGTCAGATGTACATCAAAACAGACAGTGAAATGCATCTTTACGTAGAATGTTCTGGGGGCAGCCAGCAAGTGTTGTCACGCTTCTGGCACCAACATAGCATGCCCACAACTTCCTAACCTGTATGTCTTTGGAATGTAGGAGGAAACCAGAGCACTCGGAGGAAACCCACACAATCACGGGGAGAACGTACAGACTCTCTACAGACTGCGGCCCAAATTGAACCTGGGTCGCTGGCGCTGTAATAGCGTTACGCTAACCACTACACTACCATGCCATAATGAAGCAAACTGAATAAGAAAAGTTACTGGTTCCTGACAACAGAGAACTAACTTAATGCCATTTATATTTGCAACTGGACATCAGAATCAAGCCTATTCATGGTGCCATATATAGCCACAGCTCCTCATCAGGTGGCTCACAAGTCATATAGCCCATTTTTATTGCAAAAACTTAACAGAAATTGTCATACAAAGGTTCAGAGGAAGAATAATATCAATCTGGCCCTCTATTGTTTGACAGGAAGAAAGGAAGAATATGTGCCACTAAAAAGCTTTGAGCTTGTTCAAGGGGGAGGTAATGGATGTTCCTGACTTGTTCTCACTCTTTATTCCTACAAGTTGTATGTACATCAAGAACATTGGTTGGTCAAATGTGAGAAATGTCTCCAGTCAATACAGTTCACAAATTGGTGTCTGGTTTTCTGGAACTCATTATTGAGATTATATTCAGAGCTGTTAGTGGGCTAAATATATAGCTCAGCATTACTAACATGCTTAATATTGATAATCCAGTGTTAGGTTTATCTTAGGTCAAGCAATCTAAATAATTAGTTTACTCAACGGAGCAAGTTGAACTCATTTAAAGGTTGTGCTAGCAGGAAGTATAAATAAAGTGGATGTAAGAGCTGCTTGAAGCAACAAAACATCACTTATCCTTGCAAACCAGTGGTTCTCCTGAGATCTACCCAATAACCCTTTAAAAATACCCTGTTGTATCCCGGCCAATTTATTCACATTTTGGTTAAGTACATAACCAAACAGAACAGGCTCTAACAAACTGCACCTTTTTCATACTGGCTGAGTGGTGGCAAACCCACAATTCACCAGGAGAATTATAAACTAACTCTAGCTCCAGACAGGATACACTGTTAAATGATGCAAGATTCATCAACACTATAACAGTGAATGTCAGAAAATGTTTTAAATGGTAGTTTTGAAATTTGGGCCAATGAAGGAGGTGATATATTTAGACGACTAATTGTGGAAAACTGGAATTCCAAGATGACTTGGGTAACTCCAACGGATCTGAACACAGCCAAGCAGTTTCCTGATGACATCCTCTGAACCAGAGATTGCTCTAGAGGTAGAGCTTTCAGGAGGTCTTCTGAGATCTTCACACTGTGCATTGGATAATCCTTTAATACTAACTGTTTGAGTGGCCTTTCCTTGTACAATTCTTACACAAGGATGTCCTAATCAATATTTATTTTTCAATCAACACTTAAAACATTTTACTTGGTTCATTATTCTTTTGCTGTCTGTGGGAGCTTATAATGTGCAGACTTCAAAGGTACTTAATAGAACTGTTTGGACGGAGGATATCAGGAAGCAACAGGAGTGATCTTATTCCTACAGGATTTCAGTTTACTGGTGCCATGGTGATGCAGTTGTTAGCGCTGCTGATACACACCTCCAGGGATACAGGTTCAATCCTGAATATGGGTACTGTCTGCGTGGAGTTTTAATATTCTCCCTGTGACCACATGGGTTTCCTCTGGTTTCCTCCTACATCCACTGCGCTGGTAGATTAATTGGCTACTGTAAACTGCTGCTTAGGGTAGATGGATAGCAGGAGAATCATGGGAGATTTGGGTAGTTGATGGGCATCTGGGAGAGAGTGGTTTAATGCTTATGGGGAAATAAATGGGGGAATGGGACTGGTGGAATTGGTCTGAGAGCTGGCATAGATTCGATGGGCTGAAGGATTTCCTTCTACGTCGTAAGAAAGATAGGAAACATAAAAAATACACTGCGTCAATGGGGACATCAATATGGGCTGGAAATAAGATTTCATCTGCACGGTTCAATATAATGCCACACACTACATTTAACCAAACAGCTGCTGGATGAGCAGAGTTCTGTAATTACTACTACACCAGATGAAACGCTAAAAAATCCACTACCTCAAATGAAGAAATATATTTTAAATAGCAGATGTGTATAAAAAATTCTTGAAGAAAACCCTTAGGTTGCTATTATCAAACTTCAAGAGTTATGTCATCACTGTGGTGGGATAATTACAGATTGAATGGTTCAATCTTAATTGTTATTTTAAGGATATGAGAGAGGTTTGGAGCAGGAGGCAACATTAAAAAAACAATGAGCAGCTTATCAAAGCTAAATCAGAAAACACCCTTGGATATACTATGCAGCTCAAACGAAAAATATTATCTTATTGTTACAACCTGTTAATAGCTCAGTTCAACTTTGGTTACTCCCTCTTTTGCATAACAGCTGCTGATTCATCCTCTTCCTGAAACTTGCCACTAGCTAAAATCATTAGAATTTAATTGATTCCCATGCTGGAGATGGGGTGGAGTGCTTAATGGAACACTATAGAAGGAGCTGGACTTGACCGTTTCAGAATTTTTTATAAAGCTGTGTCTCCCCCTGTAGTTAAGCAGCAATTCCCAAAGTAGATCTTTAACCTGTTGGCATCTGAGGGCCAACAATCCAGGGGAGAATTAGATAGGAACCTGAGGGAAAATAAGTTGCAGGGCTGAGGGAAGATATGAGGGAGTAGAACTGAGGGGATTCTTCTCCTAGGATTCAGCAACCTAAACAAAAAGAATAACCTCGGTCTGTAAAGTAACAGTTCTCTGATTCAGTGATTCTAGTTACATACATTTGCAGCTATTTTCTCATTTAGTTGTAAAAGTGCTCACATTATACCTTGTAATTCTTTTATGAAAATAGAAAAGAAAGTCATGCATTTACACAAGATATCTTAATTAGTCACGTGTACATCGAAACACACACAGTGAAATGCATCTTTGTGTAGAATGTTCAGGGGGCAGCCCGCAAGTGTCGCCACACTTTCGGCACCAACATAGCGTGCCCACAACTTCCTAACCTGTACGTCTTTGGGATGTGGGAGGAAACCCACGCAGACACGGGGAGAACGTACAAACTCCTCACAGACAGCAGCCGGAATTGAACCCGGGTCGCTGGCACTGTAATAACGTTACTCTAACCTCTACACTACTATGCCATGTCACTTTCAGGACATTTTTAAAGCCAAAGAGGTAGTTTTGAAGTTTTCTCAAAGTTATACCCAAACTCACAACCAATTTGTGGACAACTGGCAGTCCAGATGAAGGGTCTCAACCTGTAATGTCAACTGTCCATTTCCCTCCATAGATGCTGCCTGACCTACTAAGTTCCTCCAGCTGTTTGCTTGCTGCTCCAGATTCCAGCATCTGCAGTCTCTTGTGTCTCCATTAACTGGTTTGGCTCGCTGAGCTCTTACAGCATTTCTGTTTTTGTTTCAGATTCCAGCATCTGCAGTTTTATTTGTTTTCCATTACTTTCCTATCCATCTTTATGTCATCTGCAAATTTAGCAACCATTCCTTGATGTCTTCATCTAAGTTGTTTACAAGTTAATCTAACATCTGTCATGGAGAAAATGTTAGTAGCTCTTATTAAATATATATATACATAAACAATTCAAGATCCAGAGTATAGTTTACTTTTTCAAATAAGTCCAATTTATTGTAGAAAGTTGCACATAAATTGTAAAAAGTTGAGGCTCTGCCACCGATCTCTGTGGTATAATACTTGTTACTTCTTGCCAACCAGAGGAAGGCTCACTTATGGCAACTTTCTACACCAGAAGCTTCAATATGCTGCAAAAACCTTTGAAGTAGCACCTTATCAAACACTTGCCGGAAATTTTAGTACATTCATTGGTTCCCCTAAATCCATAGTATAGTTTACTTTTTCAAAGAACTCCAATAACTTGGACTTCTTTGAAAAAGTAAACCACCATGCAGCTTGAATTGTTTATGCATATATATTTAATAAGAGTTTCTAACGTTTTCTCCATGACAGATGTTAAACTAACTTGTCTGTGGTTTCATGCTTTCTGTCTCATTCCCTTTTTGTTCAATCAACAATATTGACTTTACTTAAAAATAATGGGATCCTAGGAGACATGAAAAGGAGCTTGGAATATCAAAGCAGGAAAATAAGTGAAACCTGTAGAACTAATAAGTAAGATGACAAAGAAAACTGTGACTATTTTGTGCCCGAGTCATCTCTTCTACTTTAGGCAGTCTCTCAAGATTGAAGATGGTTGCTTCCACTCCAGTTCTCTGGGTTCTAAGTTGACACATAAGACCATCATGAGATTTGCAGGAGTATGCTTTTTACACAGAGAGTGGTTCATATCCGCCAGGCAGCGGAGGTGGTGGAATCAGACACAATCACTGTGTTCAAGAAACTTAAACAGATACTTAAATATGCCAGGTGAGTGGCATTAGTCCAGATGGGCAAAAAGATCAGCATGCACGTGGTGAACTGGCCTGTTTCTACACTGTACAATTCTATGACTCTATTGGCCAGAACACCAAAGATAATTCCCCTCTTGTAAGATGGTGCCATGTGTTATTAATACCCAATCGAGAGAGCAGTCAGATCCTGTGTTTTTAATGCCACATCCAAAAGATGCACCTCCAACCGACCTGCAGTTCCTTTGTTCTCATGAGGTTTCCATCCCAGACACTTAAATGCCATTAAAGACAATTGAGGTGCACTTAAATCTTTTACAGAGAAGAGAACCTTTCCAAAAAGTAATGTAGGATAGATCTAGGGTAGGTCCTTGCCTTTGTGCAGCTCTTGTACACAGAACCTCACACACATAGAACAACACAGAAGAAGGCTCTTCAGCCCATGCCACATCCCAGTGGAGCAATCCCATTTCTTGTTTCCCTGTAACTCATTCTCACTCGCACACATGTCCATCAACACCTCTTTGATTCCCTTTGTCATTAACCTACAATAAGGCATAATTTGCAGTAACCTATCAGCCTGCCTGCACATCTTCAGAATGTGGGAGGAATCTGGAGCACCCAGAGGAAATCCACAGACTCACAGGGAGAACATGCAAACTCCACACAGAAAGCATCCAAGGTCAGGATTGAACCATATCCCCAGAATGAGGAGGTAGCTGTGCACCATCATGGCACTCTAGACCATCTGGTGTGAGTCATATACCCTATCCAGTCTAACTCATTGCTCTGTGGCATTATCAATAAGTATTCTGCTTTTTTTAAAAAGCAAGTTCACGATTTTTATATTCCTAAACCAGCTAGATATGCAGTTACAGAAAGGTCCTGCAGAGTGCACTGTTGCTCTGTTTCCTGGAATGCTTACCAGAATGTCACGTGGCTTAAATCTTTTTTTTGTTTTTCTTTGCACTTCATGTACTTTAGCTATCTTTTATCCATTTGCTCTGTGATGTTTGACCAGGCCACCAATAATTTTCAAGCAACAGATGGATATTCCATGTACAAGAGGACAAAAGAGGTACCACACAGCTTGACAATATTTATACAGATTCAGATAACATATAAGAAATGGAGTGAATGAGAAAAAAAAATCAATTTAATCTCAAATTATGAATTTCAGAGCATAGCGTCCAGTTATATAACTTTAAAAAAAACTAACGTATGCATATCTCACACAAAAGCATATGTTTGTGGAAGTCAATCATCTCAGCTCGGGACATCAATCAATGCAGGAGTTCCTCAGGGCAGCATCCTAGCCCAACCATCTTCAGCTGCTCAATCAATGACTTTCTTCTAAAATAAGGTTAGGAGTGAGGATGTTCACTGATGATTGCACAATGATCAATTCCATCTGCGCAAATTCTGTTTGACCCGCCATGTTCTTTCAGTGTTCTGTTTTATATTCGAGATTCCAGCATCTGCTGTCTCCTTTGTCCACACGACTGGCACCCCATCAACCATCCTAAATATTCATTCCCTCTACCCCTGCCACACAGTGGCCACAGTGTATATCATCTACAAAGTGCACTGCAGTTACTCACACAAGCTACTCCAACATCACCTCCAAAACACATGACATCTACCACTAAGAAAGGACAAAGGTAACAGGTGCAAGGGCACAACCACCACCTGCAGATTCACCTCCAAGTTGCACATCATTATGACTTGGATGTATATTGCCTGTCCTTCACCAAAGCTGATCCCAATCCCTGGAGCTCCCTACCCAAAAGCAGGGGATTAACTTCACCAGATGGACTACAGCAGATCAGGCAGTGTTAATGGGAAGGAAAAACTGAGTTAATATTACAGACAGATTCTGTTTTCTCTGGGTTTTCCAGTTCTGATGAAGGGTCATTGACTTGAAGCATTAACTCTGTTCCTCTTTCCACATATGCTGCCTGATCCACTGAGTGTTTCCAGCATTTTTTATAGTGATCTGAAAATTTATTCTTACTGCAGATGTATCTCTGAAAAAAGAATTGGATACTTGATGGGAAGGAAATGTATTTGTCAGTTCCAAGATTATTTTAGAAGTATCTGAAGCATATTTTAATCTAAACGTCCTGTCAGCAAATCTAGCTGAGGATGCCTGATCTGGCCACTAACGAATTCTACAAAGGCATTTGAGAGTCCCTTGAGATC
This sequence comes from Pristis pectinata, assembly GCF_009764475.1. Classification (NCBI taxonomy): domain Eukaryota; kingdom Metazoa; phylum Chordata; class Chondrichthyes; order Rhinopristiformes; family Pristidae; genus Pristis; species Pristis pectinata. The sequence continues at coordinate 77,434,538 of NC_067412.1, forward strand.
CAATCATAGCTTCTAAAGCTACTAAAGACTGCTTCTAACGTGAGTCTGAGGTGAATAGTCAAATAGTTTCTGCTATCACTAACTGATTAACTATTCAAGTCCGGTCAATGCCCTTGTGTCAAAGTAGAATGGACCATGTGCAGAAATGCTGCAGGCTTGAAAAGTAAACCACTCAAGTTCTCTTTAGCATTGTTTTAGATACCCTATGAATCTACTGACAATAAAGAACATCTAACCTTGTGCCAAATTAATCCACCTTAAATTTTGATCAGCACTAGATGATCCATTGAGAAAGGGCATGCAATTGATCTCTGAATTAAGAAAGTTAATATGAAAATAGATTAAGAAATTGGGGGTATTAGTGGAGTAGTGTGGATTCTAAATTAGTCCAATCAAGATCAATAGCAATTAGAATGAGACCCTATTTCTCCTAAAATAAATAATTGTGTTTGGGTTAACTGTGAATAAGTAATAGGTTTCATTATGAAGTATTGTCACTAAAAGATAATGGTACTGTCACATTTGGGATTTTTAATCATTTTTTAAATCCCATGGTAAAGATTCTGGGGAAAATAATTCATTGACTTAATGCTGAATGTTCACGAGGAGGAACTCATCAACATATTTCAAGTGGACAAATTGATATTCATATCCTTAATGTTGAAGCTATTTCTGTTCATATCATCGGTGCACACTGTGTCTGAGGAGAAGAAGCTTTCTGGAGTAGTCAGTTTGAGTCATTGTTTTCTGAACCAGAATTAACATTGAAAAGAGGGAAAGGTGCACATGATTTGAACAAGGAGCCATGAGACATGGCTAAAAGAAAATAGATATTTAAGTGGTCAATTTTAGCAGTTTTAAATTATTTGAAAGAAAGATAATGCCAAATTCAGCAGATGAGTGAGACAGTGCATAAGATTATTTTTTCCAATATTTTTGAGGTACATAAGATTAGAGTAAGTATATGGACTTTACCATCACTAATCTGAGGAATGAGACATCGAAGAATGAAACATTTAGGTTGTGCTTTCCTAAACTATGAATTCCATAATGACTTCAAACTGTTGATGTTTTTCCAAATTCATAACTTTCTGACCAAGAGGTAAGTACATAGTTGTTGGGAGAAGTAGTGATGTCACTTATATTACTGACATGACAATGCAGTTTTTAATTATCCCTTTCTGATCTTCAGATAATGCCCTTAGATATTTAACAATCATCCACAGCATTGGAAATGAGATCCAGAAATTTAGTTAAATTTTTAGTCTTAAGGAAAGACAAGAGCATCAGTTTTGATTATAAACAGGAAATTATGATGTCAGTCTCGAATCTATTACCATTTAACCCAGAGAATGCATATTGTCTTAAGTTAACATATCAGAATTATCTCTAAGTTAAAATAGAAAAGAGACAGTGTCAATGAAGAAAATATGGAAATCTGAACATTTGGACCTGGTCCAGAGTAGACATTGTGCGATGGGTAATCAAGCACTTAAAGTAATGTTAGATTTTAAAGAAGTAGATTGATGTGAGAGAAAGGAATCACATTTTGAAAGTTAAATAGGAAGTGGATAGTATTTAAGAAAAAGGTAGAAAATTAATCAGTTAAAAAGATGCAATATACTTTCCTACAAAAAGCAAATCCTTCAGTTAAGTAGTCCGACACATCCCAGGTAGACGTTGCTAGAATCATGACATGGATTCTATCCCCTAAATACGATGATTTTGCAACAGTATCTTTAAATTAGAAACATCAAAAATGTCCTTCCTTAAAATCTTTTCTGAAAGGTGAAAAAATGATACCTCAGAAATGTTCCTCTGACATTTTATTTGCAATTGCAATCCATCAATTGCAATTACTACGCCTGATTGTAAAGATATTGATTCTCCCACTTCTTCACTCTGTTAAAAGATACTTTCCACTTGCATGGTGTTACCCCCTCAATGGCATTTTCAATCAAAGACTTTAAGTGGATACACTTGTAGTCATTTATTTTCGGCAAAGCTGTGACAGTAAAATCTTTCCTGTTGTTGATTATAGACCATTTAAGTGAAGACCACGCTGACTCTAAAGGACTAAGATGAGGATAACTGGGAGGAAGATACAAGAGCTCATGGCCATAGTGTTTTGCAATCTTAGGACAAGAAATCTTAGTTATTTGGATGGCCAGTGGAGATTGTGATGGGGTATTCTGGATGACCTCTGGTTTCCATGGAGGACTCGCTGATGGGTCATCAGAAGAATTTTGAAGCTGCAATCCTGGTGCAGGGACGCAGTATTTGGATCTTATCACCACTGTGCATTTTCCATAGGACTTCCTGAGCACCTGACATAATTCTTCAAAGGTTTGATCACTACCACCTGTAGCCTTTGGACATGTCCATAGTTCTTGTGACTGGAAGAAGGCCCTGTATTGCCATGGAACCCAGCCTCTTACTCCCCCAGCATGGATTAATGTCAATCCATCAAGAGATGATTTGGCTTTGGCTATGCTGTCGGAGACATCACCTGTTATCAGGTTTTCAGATATAAGTGTTTCACCCAAGTAAACCGTGTAAAGTCCATCATTCTGAAAATTCCTCAGTGTCTTCAAGTATTGCAAGCATTGGTGTCTCCCTGGACTACTGATTTCATTTGAGTAGATCTTAGACTTTAGGAGTAACTTAGTTAAAATTCTCATATTGTTCCACTAAGCATATGTTCTCTTATGACCTTAGTCTTTGAAAGAAAAGCTACCATAATATAATAACAGATGGGTTTCATCATACATGACATTACATGGGAGGGATCACATGACAACATAATCTATGGGATGATCTGTGTATGACATCACAATTGATGTGAATGACTGTACATGACATCGCAAAAGAACATCAAAAGGTCTGCTTCACCATCCAGAGGCTGTGTTGATTGACCTCTTAGAGTTTCACTGCCTGGGGTACAAGATGTGCAATTCTCTCAGAAGTGATGTGCAAAATAATAGAAAGGGGAGAAAGTAGGACAAGGGGAGTAAATAGATAATAAATTATATCATAGCAACATTGCAGTAGGTGAGTTGGTCTCCGTAAGAATGAATAGGTTGGATAGTTAGACAGGCCAGCTGAATTGTATATTAATTCATAATGATTGAATTGGCCTGTACTGCATGAAAAAAGGCACAGAATTTTTCCTTCTGTGACAGTAATTTCTCCAGAACTGTCACTAAAACATTTGTTCTACAAGTATCAGTCCAGGGACTTCTGTTGTTTGTAATATAAATTAACGATTTGAATGAAAATGTAGGTGGTCTGATTAATAAGTTTGCAGATGACACGAAAATTAGTGGAGGTGTACATAGAGAGGAAGGATGTCAAAGAATACAGCAGGACGTAGATCAGATGGAAATTTGGGCAGATAAATGGCAGATGGAGTTTAATCCAGACAAGTGATGAGGCGATGAATTTTGGGAGGTCAAATGCAAGAGGAAAGTATACAATAAGTGTCAGTACCCTTTGGAGCATTGATTTACAGAGGGATCTTGGGGTGCTAGTCTATAGGGTTGTAAAGAAGGCATAGGGAATGCTTGGTATTGAGTATGAAAATTGGGAAGTCATGTTGCAGCTGTATAACACCTTGGTTAGACCATGTTTGGAGTATGGTGTGCAGTCCTGGTCACCACACTATAGGAAGGATGTGGAAGCTTTGGAGAGGGTGCAGAAGAGGTTCACCAGGATGTTGCCTAGATTGGAGCATATTAGCTATAAGGAGAGGTTGGAAAAACTTGTATTGTTTTCTCTGGAGCATCGGAGGCTGAGAGACAACCTGATAGAAGTATATAAAATTATGAGAGGCATAGATAGGGTAGATAGACTCTTTTTCCCAGGATGGAAATGTCAAATACTAGTGAGCATAGCTTTAAGGTGAGAGTATTGATGCAGCAGATGGTAAAAAGGGTGTGCAAAGTTGATCAAATCAAAGGAGATGTGGTAACCACAGTGAGACTTTGACATCGAGCACACCTCACAGATTACATATAGCCTCTGCTCAGGTGGTGGGTTGGGCCTCAGTGTCTCCTCAGCCCATGGGGAGAATGATGCCATTCTTCAAACATGTGAAGAAGTGAACTAATGAAGGCCCGCCTCCCATGCATGTGTCCTCCCTCCCATTCCCCACTGTTGTAGCCTGATTAGAGGAGATGGAGGACAATGAATGACATTCTTATCATCCTATCTTTTGAGGCTGACCACTTTGACGGGGGTGAAGGCATAAAGGTCATAAATGTCAATGTTGCAGTGAAGGTGAAGTATGTAGAGCTGTGTATGGATGGAGAAAGAGCTTGTAAGAGAACAGCTTAGTCAGTGGCATGCAGCTCACCTTGACGTATCTTGTGAAATCATCAAATTCCTTATGACCGATGTGTGCTCCACAGGTTTCCATCCCAGGAGGAGATGACTCAAGCCATCTCCTGTCACACTCATTTTATGGTGGCCCCAGCAGGTTTTCTGCAAACCCAACACCCTACCAGGTACACAGGACCTCACTCTCAGCATAAATTTCACCAGCCAGGAGTTCTGTGTCCCTCTCAGTAAGAACTGAAGCTTTCTCCTTCTTCCCATGGAACCATAATGTGTGATGCGGCTGTGGCTGACAAGGGGACTGTGCCGGACCTGCTGAGTGCTTTTATTTCAGACTTCCAGCAACTGCAGCTTTTTGATTTTAATTTACTGCTGAATTCACTGCCTCTTCCCTTCTAGGAATGCCATTCTTGAAAAAGTTATGCTAAGACCAGCTGAGTGTTTTCAGCATTTTCTGTTTCTTTATTGTAATGTCCTTCGGGACCGACATCCTTCTCAGGCTGGCGTGCTGTAAATTGGCAGCAGCTGCATTCAACTGAGTGTGGCCTCATGGGAAGTAACTAAGGTTCTCATTAGTCTTTGAGAGGAGTCACCCTAAGCACCTTTTCAGCTAGTTTCATGATCTTATGTGCAGGACCTGAATGGTCATCAGAACTAAAGATCTAGCCCACTAAACATGGGTGAAACCCAGTTTCTAAAATCAGGTTATTTAAATGATTAAAGCCAAAGGATAAATAAAATTCGAGCTATATTCTCCATCAAGCATAACTGGAAAAGTACAGTGACAGGGTGGAGGGGGCCATTGAATTGTCGGCTGCCAGTTCCTGCCTGAGAAATAAATGACAGACCATTGAAAGTCTGGTGAGTTATAATGCACTATTTGCCTTATAAATCAACTTCCAGCAAAGCCTTTGAATGGGACCCAGTACTTCCTACCAAAATGGGAAGGAAAATAATTCACAGGTGCAGACTGGGGACCTACACTCTTGTGGGGCACCAATTGCAACCTTCAAAGAAATTAGGCATCCCTGACATCTATCCCATTTCCAAGTATCAAGAAGTCCAATAATGATAACCACTACCAAATAACAACTATCTTCCCTTAATTCCCTTGTTCAAGTGCATCTCCAAAAAGGTAACAGTTTGGTGGTTAGAATCAATATTTTTTTATTGGGCTATAAACAGGAAAATGCTTTTTTAGCCTTAAGAAAATTCTTCTGGCCTACTTCTTACACTTCCTGGAGGACGAAGCATCTATGCTCAACAGACCAAACTCAACAGAATTGCTGCATGGAATTTTTCACCATCATGTCAGTGGAGCAGCTGGACAATGAAATGTTAATGAGACTTGAATATGTGTGGAGTTCAGAATACTTTGTTGTCACTTTGGCTGGGCACTGGGATGGTGTCCACTTCCCCAAGATCAAGGCCATTCAGTGCCCAAATTTTCACCCATGGTCTGGAAAAAGGGGTAGTTGAACCAAATGAGTGATCTGTTTTACTGTATACTTTCCTTTTTTCACTCTCATTAATAGGAAGTGCAGGTTTGTCTTGGGAATACTAATCAATATTATATTATTTCAGAGGATTTCAGGAAACTTTATTACTCATTAATACCCAAAGGTTATCAGGGACTAATCTATCATAAGCACATTTCCACAATCCAGCTCCAACTTGCTGTTTACTACAGGTAATATACTCCTCCAGAACAATCAAGGCCTATTAAGTTCCAAAGAACAACTGATCATTGCATCACATCTCAACAGAGATGTGATGCAATCAATTCTGGGATTGATTTTCTCTCATATGGGTGTGAAAGTAAAAGATGTTGAAATGAAAAATCATAAGTTTTATTTAAGAAGTAGTTCATATTAATGCAACCTGAGTTTGTTAAGACATTATCCATTTCAGGCTGTTTCTTACAGAATTGCAAAGTACAATGCAGTTGATTGAAGTCTTAGAGGCAATATAAGTAATGATTTAATCAATTAAACATGATTTAAAAATAATGGTTAGCGTTTTACAGACAAATCCAGACATAGACAATTCCATGGAAAGCATATTAAGTAAGACACCTGCTTGGTGACAAATGGTAGAAATTAGAAACCAGAAATACTGGAAATCATCAGTCAACAATTAATATTTCAGAAATTATCTTCTATTACCAATTAACCATTCAAAAGAAATAAAATGTGTAGAAAAAATATAAACACGTGTATAAAAATGAAATATTTAATCTTCTTAAATGAAATAAAAGGATGAAGTTTAAGACATTTAGAAGATACAAAGGCTTAGAAATTCTATCACCTATCACAATGTTTATGTGCTCTATGCAATAAAATTTAATCAGAAAAGCAAATGTGAAATGCATTCTGTTATTTACCACGTTGATCTCTAAGTTTATAATTTTGCTTCCAGCTCATCTGTATCTACAAAATAGCACACAGGCATCTGAGTTGCAGAAGGGTGTTCAATAGGGTGCAGCACCTGCCTGGAGACATGTGCCACTCATGCAGAAGCAGGCGTTTACAACGTGCTTTGGCAAAACATAACAACTGTGGAACTGGCTGCAGGTTGGTGTCTTTAAATTAAAAGCTAATCTCTCACTGGGGATGCCTTTCGCCCAACTCACCAAATTATGACCCCAGATCATCCCCCCCCCCCCAATTCTGTCCCCAGTCCCCAGCAATCCCATTTAGCACAATATCTTCCATACGTCCCAACCTGAACCTCAAAGTCCCGATCCCTCACTGACTGATAAGCTGGATCTTCCCTACCACCTCCCAACTCCCCTTCCCCCTCCCCCTCCCACTCAGGCCACTCCCTGTGCCCCACCACCCTCATGACTCTTGACCCAAACCCATTTTCCTTCTCTTGCTCTGCACTGATGGAACCAATGAAGGAACTGTCTTTAACTGTGTTAGGAATGGCAGGATGTTCTATTGGAGACCAGGACTTGGGCCTGGTACCAATAACATTTTACAGCAGCAGGTGCCCTCACAAACCATGCATTGGCCTGCTGCAGCATCTTTAAACACAGCTTTCCCTGTCCTGAAAAGTTTCCAGGTCACAAAATTTGTGAGCAGCGTAAATACAATAATGCAAAATAGAAATTGGAAAAATGGAACAGAATCCAGTTGCCCAAGAAGAAGCTGAAACTATGGATACAAACTGGCCCTGGTAGCTCATTTATGTGGATTGCCATCCCAACCATATGACCATCTCTCATCTATCCTGTAAGCACTGATATATCCATCAGCAGAATGTAGAATGGAGATTTGCAGAATGATGAATGCAGATTTTGAGGTCAGGAAAGACCATTTGGTACATGGGGTGGGAACTCCCTTGGAGCTCATTGGTGGGAAATCAGTCCACATCCTTCATATCAGATTTCTTTTTCTCACTTGCAGAGTCACATGGTATCAACACTGCAGGAACTGGCCTTTCATTGAAAGGTCAATACCTGTATCTATATTCCACACAGACCTACTCCAACTGTTCTTTCTCTAACCCCCATCAACATAGTTATCCATTTCTTTCTCTCTCACAACTTTTGCAACTTCCTTTAAATGGATCTTTGCCATTCACCACAACCAGGTCTTGCAGTAAATTCAACATTCTGAACACTTTCTGAACAAATACAGTTCTTCTGAGTTCCCTTCCAGATTGTTTGTATTTTATTCATGGTCTATAGAATTGATCTCACCTGGAAGAGGAAACAACTTGATGTCTATCCATAATTTTAAAGATCTCAATCTAAGGTCTCCCTTGTAGTAAGCATTACTCCTGTATAATGAAGGGCAACCATAAAATGTGATAATTAAGTCCTGGGAAAGATGTAACTGCCCTGTTCAGGTGTCACTCTAGCAAATCTTTTTGCCAGTGTGTCACTAAACTTTCTATAAAATGAATGCCAGAAATGTTCATGGTACAGCTAGGGCGGTCAAACCAAAGTTCTACATAAATTTTGCATTCTCTCTCTGCTTTTCATTCAGTTCCTCTAGCAATGGATTCCAATACTTTGCTTTTTTATGAGCTTATCCACCCAATCCTTTTTCATTCTGACAGCCTTTCCTATTTCTGTTTCATACTCTTATCTCATATCACCAACACACCAATACTATATCAATTACTTGCATGTTGTCTGTGTCTCTGAAAGATATTTAACTTGTAATAATTCCCTGTAAGTCTCAGATAAACCCCTGCAATCATTCAATCATCTATCTGAGTACTTCCCATGTCATCATACTTCCGTTCTTGTCTGTGTCTGCAAAGTAAACAGACATAGGACCAGTGCGTCATTTAGAAAGGCTTTCACATGATGCATAGATTCAGCCTGTGTAATAGGATAGCCATTATAAATTTTGATAAAGGACCCTTATTTTTCTAAACTATTTTCAAATAACGCTTCAGCTTGTGTTAAAAGATTGCATTGTCTTGAAAGTGCCCTGTATTATTTTATGGCTTCTTCTGCATTTCAGATTCCTTAAATCACAAAAAATATAAAATATAAAATGTATTTTCACTTTTACAAAATTACTTTGGCAGCCAAAATATAACGTGAAGCTTCTCTGCTGAAGATACTGAGTTATTCTGGACATTGAACCAATTACCCACCAGTGGTTACTTACAAACTTTTTGTGCTTTGGATTTGATTAACCTGGCTTGAAAGGATGGGATAGACCTATGATTTAGCTTACAAACAGCTACTCAGAGAGATCTGTTGGTCAAATGGAAGTAATATCTTTACATGACATTGATTACTACATTTGGTAAGTTATGACAATGTAAACTCGATAAACAACTTGACTGCTTGGGGATTTAATAAAAACATAAGATCATAAAAAATTTAGCATAGAACGAGTCAATTCAGCCTCCAGGTCAATGACAGAGCTAGGTCTCAGACTGAGCTTTCTATCCTTATGCAATTTCTGCATCTTTCCTTATTACATACTTCTCTCATTCCTTCTAATTTATTTTTTAAGACATGCATTATTTGATAAATGACTTACCTATAATAATCTTAAATCTAAATCAGGAAAAACTTGCTGCTATTATATAAGCAGGCTTTCTGTTAAGAGAATTAAGAGGCAGTTTATGTATTCCCAATGAGTGCAATGCTCACATATCTTGAAAGCCCAGCTCATTGTTTCCCATTAATTAAAAATGTAAAAAATATTGTAAGGTGAGTGTACATAATTACATAACATCTGCTCCCTGAAGCATTGGTTCTTTAACAGCCCATTTTTCAATGATATTTACTTCAAACATACATAAAACAAAACAATCATATTTAGTAGTCACTATCAATGTGAATACTTGGTTAAACAGGAACATTTACAAAATCAAGGTGGTGAGCATTGAGGACGTTGCCATTAAATCACTGGGACTCAAACCCAGACAGGTTGATAGGATGAAAATTTTCTGTCTGCTCTGAAGATAAGGATCTTGTCTGAAATAAGAATGAACAGCTCAACAAAGCTTCATGTCACAAAGGCTTTGTTTATTTATTTTAAAACCCTCTCCTATTAAACAACCTTCCTTTATATATCTTGTTTGTAAATGTTAACGATAAAAGCAGAAAATGCTGAAAACAATCAAAAGGGCAGGCAGCATCTGTGGAAAGAAACAGAGTTAACTTTTCAGTGACCTTTCATCCATTGAAAGGTCTTTGACAAATTCAACAATAAAATACTGCACATGCAAGAAATCTGAATTAAAAACAGAAAATGCTGAATATACTCAGTGGGTCAAGCAGCATCCGTAGGGAAACAGAATTAACCTTAGAGGAAGATAATCTTTCAATAGTTTGAAATGCTAGCTCTGTTTCTCCCTCCATAGGAGCAGCCACACCTACTGAGCATTTCCAGTATTTCATGTTTTTATTTCAGATTTCCAGCACTGATAGTATTTTGTTATTTACAAGTGAATGCCAATTTCCTACCTACTTTCTTGAGGATTATGACCAACACTGATCCTGTTCTCAACTAACATAAAAATACTGAGCTCTGTGTAATAGGAACTTGGATTAATTTTTGCCTCCATGGTTGAAGAACTCAAAGACCAAGTGAGGCATCCTTCTCCGACCTAATGAGCCTGTCAAATGCGAAATGATGTATTTTGGTCATTGAGATGGGAAATTTAAGGCAACAAACTATTCATACAAAGGGGATCATCAGGTGAATATTTTGCTCTGCATGTAAATTCTTTTTTAAAATTATTGTTTTGTTCAGATAACAGATTAATAATCAGAGTATATAAACTTTGAATGCTAGTGGTTTTACACCTCGTGGTAATAAAGATGGAGCATGGCTTTGAGCCTAGACACATACAATGGGCATTTTAAGGGAATTTTGATTATTTCTACAGAGCTATTCATAACATTGGGCTCATAATATAAATTATTTTTGATGAGTTAAGTAGAAAACATTCATGAGCTCTTTTTTGTATAAAATGATAGCTTCAGATTCTGACCTAGCTGGCTGACTATGTGGCCTGCTGACCATCTCCCTCACTCTCCTTGTTTACTGCTTTCTCAGTGCCCGAGGGAGTAGCATTCTCATTCAATGGCAGAGATTCATTTGGAGATTCATGAACGTCAGGAGCCTCCATGCTGTTCTGGCCTATGTCTGGCAACTGAGCATCATTTGGATTTTCCATTGCTGCAGCATCAGTGGGGACAGCCACATACGTAGCAGGTGATTTCCCGGCATCTTGTTTGACACTTGGAAGAAAAGAAACAATCACTAGTAATGATATTCACTAAATATGACACCAAAGTTGCAAGCAATTCAGTTCAGCCTCAGACAGTTGCCAGGGAGAAGGAAGGAAATCAATGACTGGAGGTCAGTTGGGACCGAAGAAAATGTCTTCAGCTTTCTCTATAACTCTTTGGATTAAGTTTCTGTTCATGTACTTGCTGTCGGTCAAGCAATCTGTTAGTCAGATAGTGGAGGAGCTGAATGAACTGATGGTGAAGTGGGGCTGGGCACCGTCAGCGACCATGTAATACTATGGTAATGAAATCACTTCATTTTGTTCTGGGACCAGCATGTTGGTAGGAATGAGAAGAGGGGCAGTGACAGATTCTTGTGAAATATCAGATAAAAATGGAAGGAGAAAGGCTGTTATGACTGATTTTCCGGCTTTGACTGGAGAGATAAGAATGGTACCATGGAGCACACTCCCACAGGGTGGACAACTGAGATGCATCATTGAAAGAAGAGAATGGTCAACCATGTCAATGGTTTGTAGACATCAAGAATCACAAGGAGCCACAATATACCATGGGCCTTCATCCTTGAGCTCTTTATACATTTCCTTGATTCATTTTTTTTAGTCGGGGGATCACGAGGAAGGCCAAAACCTATGCCCTTGCGAAGGAGAAGGTGAGCCACCTTCTGGAACAGCTGCAGTCCTTCTTGTGAAGGTAACCTTTCAATTCTGTTGGACAGGGGCTTCCAGGATTTAGAACAACAGTACATTTTCATGTCAGGTTAATGTGCAACATAGAGAGGAACCTGCAGATGGTGGTGTTCCCATATACCTGCCGCCTTTGGCCTTCTTGTGGGTAGAGGTCACATTTTTGGGAGGTGGTGCTGGGGTAGCCAGGGCAAGTAATTATGATGCCAATTGTAGACTGTACACAAGGCAGCCACCATTTTCCGATGGTGAAGGAAATCATTGTTTAGGGTGGTGGCTGGGATGCCAGTCAAACAGGGTGGATGTCGTCCTGGATGGTTTCAAGCTTCATGAAATCTGCTGGAGCTACACTTATCTAGCTGGGTGGGAGACTATTCCATCACCATCCTGACTTGTGCCTTGTGGATGGTGGAAAGACTTTGGGCTGCCAGAAGGTGAGTCATTTTAACCTGTTCTTGTGGCCACAGAATTTGTGCAATCCAGTTGAGTTTCCAGTTATTGATAGTAGGGGACTTGGTGATGGGAATATGATTGAATGTAAAGGGTAGGTGGTTAGATTCGCTCCTGTTGTGGATCATCATTGTGTATACAAATATTACTTGCCTGAAATGTTACTGTTACATCCAATGCCTGAATGTTGTCTAGGATTTGTTGCATTCAGAAATGGACTGCTTCACTTTCTGAGGAGTTGTAAATTAAATGAACGTTCAATCATCAGGGCAAGTTAACACTACTGATCTTATGATGGAAGCAAGATTATTGTTGAAGCATTGGAAGATGGTTGGGACTAGAGCACAGTCTTGTAGAAATTCCTCAGAGTAGGGGAGTCCAAAATCAGGGGGCATAGGTTTAGGATGAGATGGGAAAGATTTAAAAGGGACCTGAGGGGCAACTTTTTCACGCAGAGGGTGGTGAGTGCATGGAATGAGCTGCCAGATGAAGTGGTTGAGGCAGGTACAATAGTTTCATTTAAGAAGCACTTGGATAGGTATATGGAGGGGTGGGGCTCAGAGGGATATGGACTGAGTGCAGGAAATTGGGACTAGCTGGTGGGCACCAGGGTTGGCATGGAGTGGTTGGGCCGAAGGGCCTGTATCTGTGCTGTATTACTCAATGACCCTAAATGTCCTAGGACTGGGATAAGTTAACCCTTAACAAACACAACCATCTTCCTTTGTGCAAGGTATGACTCCATCTATTGGAGTGCTTTCTCCATGTTGACCATCAACTTGGTTTTACCAGGTCTCCTTGATGCTACATCTGATCAACTGCTGCCATGGTGTCACCTTCACTCCTAGAATCCAACTATTTGGTTCATGATTGGTTCAAGGCTCTAGTGGTCCTAGTTGTACCCAAACTAAGTATTAGAGACACTAATTACTAAGTGCTGCTTTATTACATGTCAATGGCACCTTCAAGCACTTTTCTGATGATTGAGGTTAAGCTGATTGGGTTGTAGGTTGGATCCAGATTGGATTTGTTCTGCCTTTTGTGAAGACATATCTGGGTAATTTCCCATATTGTCAGGTAGAGGTCAGTGTCGTACCTGTACTAGAATAACTGAAAGGCACAGCTAGTTTTGGAGAGCACATACTTGGTACTGTGGCTGGGGTGTTGTCTGCTCCCCTGCCTTTGATTGCATCCAATGCTCTTAGCTATTTCCCTCAGTCATTGTTGGAACCTAAGCCAGTTGTGGCACCTAGCAGTTGCCAGGAGGAGATCAGCTAACAGACTACAATTGGTAATTATTTGTAGGATGTTCCCAGACAATCAAAAGCTCAGTTGATGATTGCACCAGGTGAGTCACAGAAAATGCCAATTCCTGATTCTTTTCCCTTCCGCAAATGAAAACAGACAACAACACATGGTGAAAACCAAGCATTTCCTCAAGGACAAAATATAAAACCTTTGGAACAGCACAGTAAAAGTAACACTCACTGTAGTTCAGTATCTTTTGCACATTTTTCTTTGCATTTTTCTTTACTTTATTTGTAACCACCCAAATAATAACTCCAATGATCGATGCAATCAGAACTGCCCCAACAATACCTCCTATAATGGAATCACTCTCAGAAGCTGGAGCAAAAAAGAGAAAAGAGCAATGGTTAATCATTTGATCCACCTAATCGGTCCGTTCAGAGATGGAATTGCTTAATGCAAAATTCTAAGAATTTCTTACTCTTCACATAATGTTCTCTGATCTGCTACTGTGATATTAGGAGTTCAGTTTAGATAGTGCAATGAACAAGAAACCAACATGCACACCGTAAAGTTACAAAATTCCACAGTGACACTATTGTGTCATTTCGGCCCAGATCCACTTCAGTTTACACTCAAAACTTCCAAACACTACTGTCAGGCAGAATAATTCCAGCCAAATAATAATAATTATGCCCACTAAATAACCAAGCATTTTATCCTTTTTGTGTTCCTTTATTGCTGGAGACCCGGAATTATTAGCAAAATAGTTGTGCTCTGATTATGTCCCAAAATACCTTTAGTAATGTAAAGGTTACTAAATATTATTTATTATGTGAACTAGTATTTATTAAATGAACTAGTAACATTGATGCAAAACATCTGTACAAACACCACTAAATAGTTTTATAAAATGTTCAATATTACAATCTTATGGGAAAAGATTATAGCATGCACTTTGTATCATAAACTGTGGGAGATACCAACCTTTCTTCAATTGTACTAGAGGATAAAGGATAGTGCATGAAAGGTTGAAAGGAAAATAAAGATGTTGTTGACTTAAAATTGGGTATGCAAGATTATGATTTTTTTACATTAGGATTTTACATTCCAGTTATTAATATGCACAGTTGATAAATGGTCAAGCAAAGTGACATGGCATTGAGATTTTGGATAAGACTAGTGTTTCCCATAAGCTTTTGAACATTCACTCTCCTAGTTTCAATACTCCCATCCCAAAATTGCTAAAGCCACTTTGAAATCAGATTGGTCTGGCATTCATCTACCACCCTTACGTCTCCACCCTTTCTCCCAGCTCACCATGAAAGTTGACACTAGCACTCTCCTCCAATCCAGCGTTTTCCTCTCTTCTAGTTAAAGTTCTCATTCTTCTCCTGGCTATGCACTTCCCAGCTCGAACACTCTCAGCAGTTCAAACTCTCATTCTTCTTTCTGCCTATTATCCTACAAAGTGGCTTGCATCTTTAGGATGTGCAGCAGTTGAGTTCTCATTGTGGAAATCAGTACTGCAGTTAAGGATCCTCTAACATTCCTTGTCTTCCTGTCATTCACTCACATCCTAACTAAAATGTTCACAGCAAATTAGGGTCATAAATTTGCTTGCAGAAGTCTTGCTTTTATCATTCTCCATCTCTGGGTTTGCTCTTTGAAAACAGCATTTCAATCCTATTATCAAAGGTCATCATAACTCACTATGCCACTCCCAATCCATGCCCTAACAAATGAAAGTTTAAAAAAAACTGCAGAAGGTGCAAAATCTGTATTAAAACAAAATTCAAGCAACATTCAGCAGGTCAAGCAATACCTGTGTAAAGAGCAACAGTTAACATTCTGTCTGACGAAGAGTCTTTGACCTGATACATTAACTCTGTTTCTCTCAGCACAGATGCTGTCTACCTGTTGAGTTTCTGTATTTTATCCCAAACTTGACAAGTTATTGTTGATACTTACAAAGTTTTGACAAGTCAACAGTGCATGTTTTATTTCCCAATTTATTGGATGCTATGCACTGGTAAATACCATGTTCATCATCAGAAATATTTGAAATGGTCAGCATTCCAGTCCTTGGGTCTGAAATATTAAACAAGATAAAGTCTTTGAAACTGTTCAATGACTGAATACAAAGAATCATGAAGAAAAAAAATAGATGGGAAAAGCTGACAGATATAAAATGCAACTTAAATACTAAAGAAATAGAATGGTCAAAAGAATTTTTTTTCCATTCTTACCAAGATGACCAGTAATGTTCTGGTGAACATGGTCTACAATTTTCACCCAGCGATACGTGGGGTCAGGGACACCTTCATTACAATGACAGGTTAGGATTGCTGCTCTAGCCTTCACAGGATGTGGTGTAATGCCACATTCTGGCTTTGAGGGTGGAACTGCAATAAAAATTAAATTTCTTTATTAAAACCTCTGCCCTACAATACAATGGAAGTAAAGCTACAGATTATTTCATATTATCCAAATCTCTTGCAAGGTGTGATTTTTCTCTGCAAACTCTAGTTTTTTTTGCGCAACGTTTCTGCATGAAAGGAGTCCACAAACTGTGAAGATTAGAAGGAAGGAAATAATTCCCTCTGGCATTTTTATAAATATTTAAATTTAATCAACAAACAATGGTTTATCAGAAATGTATTTCTGATCATTTCTGCTGCCTGTAGGAAGAAGAAGCAGTTGAAACAGCTGTAAAATAGGAGAAGATGTTTTCTCCTCTGTATAAGTTGTGAGGACGATTGTCATTTCCAGCAAGCAAGAGGGAATTGGGTCAAAACTATTAAGCCATTTAACATGTGTTATGGTCATAATTGACTTTTTCAAGAACCTTCATGTGGCCTAGAAGGCAGTGCAACCAAAAGCCTCATTTAAGACAGAGATAAACACGGCTGGCATGTGCAAAAAGAGGATGATGGTAAAATGAGAGAGAAAAAAGGAGAACAGCTTTAGATCTAAGATTATAAACCAGAACTGTCTAAGTGTATGTTCCTTTTTAGGCATATACCATGGATGAAAAGGGACAAATATTTTCTACTGGATTCCCCATTATTAATTTTAAAGGATTCAGATGTTGTGACATAGGATTTATCCACTAATGGCACCATGATGAACCATTTCCAAATCATAAAATTCAAGAAGTGATAAGTGCTGAAGAAGAAACAACACCAGACTTAAACTGCCTGGACTTCACAGGTGGGATGTTAGAGTATGAGGCTGAGAAGTGGTGAACAGAAATAATCTGCACAACCTTGAACTAGGGTGAGTGGACTGCTATTTATAATAGACCTGAAATAGTATTTTGTGGATTTCTTTTTCATTTTTAGGGCAATTAGCTGATGTTGAATATTATCCAGGAGATCGTTGGCTACTCTCTATACAACTGACTTGCATGTTTTGCAACTATTTTCAGAGCTGAAAAGGACTGGATGCATGTAAGGAACAGCTAATTATGAAATTATTTGAGCCCAAGATGCTTCTGTATTGAATTACTGTATTTCAGAGTAATTTGAGTTTAAAGCCCACTCTCATTCAACATTTCAGGTAGAGACCCTTCATCTGGACTGGACATCCAGTGCAGATGAAGGGTCTCAATTCGAAATGTTGGCTGTCCATTTCCCTCCACAGACGCTGCCTGGTCCACTGAGTTCCTCCACCAGTTTATTTTTTGCTCCATATTCCAGCATCTGCAGTCTCTTGCATCTTCTTAAATCCCACTGTGGCCATTTGAGACTAATGTCAGTTTAAAAAAATATAGAAATAAAAAGCAAGTACCATTAAAGGTAACCTTGAAGGTGTTGGTTGTCACAAAAATTCGACAAGCTCTCTAAGGTCACTTAAGCAAAGGGAACCTGCCCCACCTGATGGTAAGGGCAGAACTTGATCTATGTTGCCCTGAAAGATGCTGCTTGGAAGTACAGGATTAGCCTGGCAGTGACTCTTTATATTCTGACCCCTTCCAGTGACAAAAACTCTTCATTCTCTTGACAGAACTCTACATAGAGGAAATTGAGGCTATAATCTCCTGCTTCTTAACATTAAAAAAAAGCAAAATACTGCAGACATTGGAAAGCTAAAATCAAAACATTAAACTTTGGGAATCCTCAGGCCACTTAGGACCGAAACAAAGGGAAATTTAGAACTGAAATAAAGAGGGTAGTGAATCTTTGGAAGTCTCTATCCTAGAGGTCTGTAGGGACTCAGTCGTTGATTGCAATCAAAAGAGAGATTGATAGATTTTCCAGCTTTTAAAAGAATGAAGGAATATGGGAATAGGACATAAAAATGGTGTTTGAGGTAAAAAATCAGCCTTGATCTTGTTCAATGACAGAGCAGCTGGAGGGGCTGAATGGCCTCCTCCTGTTCCTATTTCCTATGCTCCTTTATAGATTCTTTGCAGAAGGGAACAGAATTAACATTTCAGGTCAATGAATAGTTCAACAGAACTAGGGAGAAAAAATAGAGCTAAAGCAAGTTTTGTGTTTGAGGGAATCCAGGAGAGATTAAGTACCAGAGGGTCGATAGTACAAGGTGTAAAAAGGTGATGATGGAACAAATATGGAACTAGTTATAACACAGAGACAATTGTGTACTTACATTCCTGGAAACTGACCAATTGAGTACAAGGGGAATTGATGTTTTTCCAAGTCTGATTTGTATGGTGGAATTATTTATCTAATTTAGATCTTTTCTCTATATTTCTTTTGTTTTTGGATCTCCTCTGAATCACAGACCTGTTTGGCTGAAGTCTCACAATATGGAGATACACGTTATAAAAGCCAAGTCCTTCTTTTCGCAATCATCAGTTCATAATCATTTCTATATTTGTTCTAGCACCACCTTTTTTCACCTTGTACCATTGCCCCTCTGCCATTTACCCTCTCCTGGATTCCCTTTCTCTGAAACTTAAAACTTGCTTTATCTCTATTTTTTTCAGTTTTGTTGAAATTTAATATAAATTTGGAGTGGACTATAATCACATGAAATACATGTACTGACTGGAACTCCTTTGAACACCTTTGGCAATCAGTCTGGGTACATACACAGAACCAACAACTTAGTTTGACAATAAGCTTCAAAGTTTGTTTAGGTGTGACCATTCATTTGGCTGGAAAATAGTAGGCATCTGGAAATGCTTACAGGGCAGCAATGTGATCACATGATTCAAATGGCTTTATTTTATTTGTTTGGGCCTTTTTTTGTACACTGTCAGTGAACCTTTTCTTCATGTTATTGAATCAATCTCCACACTGAAAGAGTAATGACCTTGATGTTTTTCTGGAATGTCAACTGTGAACTACAAGGAAACAACATGGTCAATATTATATAATACAAAAGTAACGTCACTGTTGACAAAATGGTCCTGAAAATTTTTCTCAAGTACCCTGACTGCTGTATAACAGACTTTGGCCATTTGACTGGGAGAATTGTGAGATTTTCACTTAATACTTTTGCGTGAACTTCACCCATATTACTAGCAAACAGCATTTTTATTGGTAGTACAATATTTGTTTGATTGATAAACATCACTCTGAACCTTATGCTAAACACCTTGTACCAACTGAAAGGCATGCATTGGTCTGAAGCCAAGCCAAAACAAGTAAATATCTACAAAAATTCTACAGTAAATAAGAGCTCACTAAGATTTAGAAACACTGGCTTCAAAAAACCTGGGGAGCACTCAATTCCCAAATGCCTTGAAAAGAAAGGCATGCAGATATTTTACATTAGATGCAAACAGGCAGGGCACATTGGAACCAGGCAAAGATGGAGAGGAATATCAAAGCTATTATTTATTTATATTTGTGACCTCAATTTTCACAAAATTACAGGATAAATATTTTCCTTCTTGTGAGAACTGCATTGGACAATTTAGGAGAATCTGTGGATTTGGCATAAATTACCATTACATTAACAGATTAAGTTAATGGTTTCAAATTCCTCACTGCAGGCTGAGTTGGCAAAAATAATTGCGTAATTAAGCTAGAATATTCTAAGTATAACCTCTGATCAATATTGAATTAGATATTTTTTGATGAGTTGCTGCACTGGCTTCAGCAACCCTAAAGCTATAAGGATTCTTAGATTAATCGCCATTGGAACACACAACCTTTTCCAAAGTAACTTGTTGCTTGACTGCTTGATTTGTGCCACTTTAAACCACAGAAATAGCCCATTCCTCCACTATGATCAACGTTCCTCCTTCTGCACATGCAGAGTCCAGCCTGAACATCAGCTTGCAAACATTGTTTTAAGAGGTAGACTAAAATTATAAGAAGGAAGTCTGTAATTGTGCAGTGTGGTGTTTTGGGCTTTGAATTTTACTAGACATATGCTTCGAATCCACAGAAGCCTTCTCTATCTAAAGAGTACGAAAGTCCTTTGTGAAATGAGTTGGGAGATCCTCAACCCAATTCCAGATCTACAGCACAAAAATGTTCCTAGTTGATGATAGTTAGCAAAGTCATGCAGAAAGGCAATAGGATGGTTGCCATGTGAAGTAGAAGAGATGATGCACTGGTTCATTATATTGGATCTTCTGAGGTTAGAGCTGAGACTTATTTTAAGGCCAAGTAGATAAATGCATACTATACTTGAGCTCTGAGGACTTGCTCAAACACTGGATAATTGCCATAAAATGCATTCCAAATGCTAGCATTGACATCCTTCAGTGGGAAAAGCACAACATTTAAAATTGGGAGAAAAAGGTTTATAGCAGTGGAGATGAGTGGTGCACTACCTAAAACTGTGAGTATGACTGATCCGATGTTGTTGCCTTTGAAGTCCGGTGGGTTCTCAACTTCACAGATGTAATTCCCAGAGTCAGAAGGACGCAGTTTTTTCAATGGTGATGGATGCATTTCCTGGTTTATGTCCTGCCAATAATCTGCCCTTGAATTCAGAATTTATGAATGTGATGTTGCCCCCAGAATAATAGATCTGTAAATGAAAACAAGAAGTCACAATAGACAAGAGTCATCCTTAAGTATCAGTATGTATGTAAAACTGACGCCTACAGCAGTGAGAATTAGACATCAACAAATTCATTCTTATCCTCAGAAAGAATCAACAGATGTCAATGCAGTTCTTGAGACTAAAATCCGTTCAGTGGAAAGAAGCAGCTTCTAATAAAAATAGTTAATATGCCTATGACATGGAACAATTAAAGGGTGCTGCCTTTGCTTCTAAACTTACAGTGCAATTGGTATCTACTGTGTTATCATGTCAAATCACTCAAACATAATGTGAATTTGAAGAAATTAACACCTTTATTCCAAATAAAGAGATTAGACAAACTTGTTTCATGAAGACTGGAACCCTTAAACTGTTCTTAATTAAATCAAAAGTTCTGTTATTCCATCTGTAGCTAATGGAAACATTTTAGATTATCATAATATTTGTGAATTAACAGTTAAAAATATTTGATTTGCAACACTTTCATCATTTATTCAGATCTTCAGAAAGGTCTTCAGACGAGAGTTTCAGACTGAAAAAAATCAGACATTGTTTAACCTTAAACTGGCTGAGTTGAAGAAACACAAAGATGGTGAAGTGCTTGCAGAAGTTAGGAATTTAGCATCATGTGTTAATTGCACATAACACACCCCAATGTATTAATCGTTTGTAAATGCGATCAGGAGTGTTTGATAAAAGGGCTGCTGAATATGGCTGTGTTATATAGAATTTCTTTGTTTAAACCAAATTAAATAACAGCAGTGTTTGCTTTCTCCTGTGAAAAGATACTATTGTTTGAATATTCTCTTCGTGCAAGGCACTTTGTATGACAACTCCCTCGTAAGGAGATAAAGAGACCACTCTACATAAGTAAGTCCACAGAGACTGGCTCGTTGCTATAAAAGATAAGAGTAACCATTAAGAGGTGTGCTTTCAGAGGGAGCTGTAAAGCTATGGGTTTAAAGGTCAGCCAAGCCCACTATATACCTTGAAAGAGATGGTTTGCGTTACATCTACCCTTTTTACTCAAGGCAGGTCCTGGATGTCACCTTGAGGAATAATGGGTTGAATCCAGTTCTGATTAGTAGATTCTCTCAGTTAATTCCTGGAAGCCATGAGTTTATGAAATCGAAGTTGCTCTAATTTAGCACCAGCTGACACATCATCAACCCACAAGGCTGCTTGTGCAAGAAATAGAAATGTCACACTCATTCAGCTGAGTAGTTAAGTCATGTTGCTCATCAGAGCCAAGAGAACCCTTCACTGTATGTTGTGCCTTAATGTAAAAGTGCAACCGACACACAGAACAGGACAGCAGAGGAACAGGCCCTTCGTCCCATGATGTCCGTGCTGACCATGATGTCAAATTAAACTAATCCCATCTGCCTGTACATGATCCACATACCTCACTTCCCTGCATGTTTATGTGCCTCTTAAAGTGCCTCTTAAACACCACTATTGTGTCAGTTTCCACTACCACCCCTGGCAGCATATTCCAGGCATCTACCACTCTGTAAAATAAAACTTACCCCACACATCTCCTTTAAACTTCCTCCCTATCATCTTAAAACAATGTTCTCTGGTATTCACCATTTCTACCCTGGGGAAAAGACTGACTATCCTATCTGTGCCTCTCATAATTTTATAAACGTCTATCAGGGCTCCCCTCGGTCTCTGACGCTCCAGGGAAAACAACCCAAGTTTGTCCAACCTGACAAACTTTTGATGCATCTGCTGAAACGTAAATGCTCACAACAATTTCAAATTTGGTTTTAATTTTAGTGGTTAGTTGTAATCAGCAATGTATTTGCCTCATACAATACTAATCACACAGTATTCTGCATACCAACATGATGAAACATGTAACTTGTAACTTCCCAACTCATACATTTTTTAAAAAATTAAAAACTGTCAAAGTTACTCTCATATTTTTCAAGCCACTAAATCCTACTGCAGGCTGTTGTGCAGTGGCCTCTCATATAGACATCTGTGGTGATTTTCCCTTCACTGGCCCGGACAGGAATACTAGGAGAGGAATAGACATTTACCCCATCAGGCCTCTTTCACCGTTCAATGACATCATGGTTGATGTATGATGTAAGCCCATATACTCGCCTTTTCTCCATACATCTTAGTACCTTTGATTAGATAAAACCTATAAATCACACATTTGAAGTCAACAATTGAGCTGACAAGGGTTTCTGCTGGCAAAATAAAGTTGCACACACTGCACATGTGAATATTCTGTAACTCAACTCCTTGAAAAGTCTGACTCTAATTTTTAGGCCACGTCGCCCAGTGCTAAACTCCCCTCTCCATTGTGCCAAAATAGTTTCTCTTTACCTACTTTATCAATTCCAATTAATAACTTAGATAATTCATGATTATCACCCCTCAAACATCTAAATTCCAGGGAGTACAGAACTAGTTTATAGCGAAAAAAAAACAAACTGCTGGAGGAACTCAAGCAGGTCGAACAGCATCTGTGGGGGAAGGGAATTGTCCATGTTTCAGGTTGAGACCCTGCATCAGGACTGTAATTGGAGATGGAAGATAGCCAATATAAAGGGGGGGGGGGGTAAGGGGAGAGTGAGACGGAGACTCTAGGAGATGGGTGGAAGCAGACAAGGATGAAAAAAAAGGCAAATGGAACCAACAAGGCTGACGAGGGAGACAGCTGCAGGAGGGTGATAAGTGGTGACACAAAGGCTACCAGTGCTGGAATCTGGTAAGTAAGAAAGGTGATGATGGGCACTATTAAAGGTGAGATGAAGGGCAGATAGAACTAGATAGGGGAGGGGATCTGGTGCATGAAATGTGCAGGTAGTAGATAGATGGGACCAGGAGGGGGATGGGGTTGAAAATGGGTGATGGGGCCTGGAGGGGGTTATGGCCAAGGAACAGAAGAGGGAGGACTGGAGTGTATCAGAAGGAGAGAGAAAGGGGTACACAGGAGGAAAGGGTTACCTGAAATAGGAGTGTTATCTCGGTGTCATCTTTATGTGCATCTTAGCCTTGGAGTTCAGATTATTTGTTGCACTCGAAGACCAATAATTCCTTCCTAAAGCATAGTGCTTGGAACTGTCTGCATTACTTAGAGTTTGGTCCAATTAATGCATTATATTAATGCAACATAACTTTCTCCCCTTTCCAATTTACTCCTCTGCACTAAAACCCTGCACTCCATTAGCCTTTTTTGTTATTTTTTTCTCCTTCCTATGCCATTTCAATGCATTATGATTCTAAGTTTCTTGGAAACTCTATTAATGCTAGATTTTCAACATTTAGAAAGTATTCTATTTTATCCTTTTAAGACCATGTACCTGTAGAGAAATCCATTGCCACAGATTTCCCCAGTCTATTAATATCTCTTCATAGTGTCGTTTTTCATCAATATTACTTACAATAGTCATCATCTTCTGTTATCAGAAAACCTGAATATGTAGCTTTTCACCTCAAAGTTATTAATAAATATGGTGAATATTTGCATCCTTAATGCAGATTCTTGCAGGTCACCACTAGTTACATTCTGTCAATTTCAGTATCCTATTTAGGCTGCTGCTGGCCAAATATTCATAGATATACCCCTTTCCATGACACCAGTCACCTAAAATTAGTCAGAGGTGGCTTACCTTTTATAGACACATGCCCACTCTCTCTAAATGTAACTTTTTCAAGATGTTCAGTCCACCCTTAACTACAGACTTTGATAACTTTCCTAACAACAGATGTTATCTGTAAATTCCTGAATCTCCCTCTCACTACCTTAAAAAGCAACTTAAAGTGCACAATTTTCCAATCCAAAGGAAGTTTTCCCAAATGAAGAGAATTTTGTAAAATTTATAGTGTATTTTCAATGTTTTCAACTCTTTCTCCTGAACTCGCCATTCCCTCTTTTGTCAGGTACCTGTTGCGTGGCGTACAACTGCACTCCTTTATCAACAAGTGGGTCATAAAAGTGGAGGGAAAATTGGAACATATCACCTAGCAATTGATTTTTTGAAACATTCCAGACATAAAGGTGATGTAGAATTGCAAGGATTGTTATATCATCAAAGTCACAGATATAGTTTACCTTGTGATGAGATACCTCAAGGCATAAAACACTATACTGATGTTTACTGATACTCAGAACGTATCCCATTAGTTCCAAATTGCGCAGACTATTCCAACAAATATTTGAGAGAATTTTATTTGTTTATTGTTACTTTTGAACATAGTAAGTTTGGAGTAAGTGGTCATTTGGAATGAGGAACCTTGGGTAATGCTTTGATTTTTAAATTCTTGCTCTTGTTTTCAGTCCCTCCCTGGTCTTTCCCCTCCATCTCTGTAACAAGCCCCAACTTGATAACCCTCCATTATTTCAGCATTCAAAGGAATCAATCATAGCAAGATTAGAAGGTATGGGAATGGGCCTTTTTGGGTTGGAAGATGACACAGCTACAATAAAAAGATCCCACTCAGGGGCATGGACACATAAAAACAGGTTGATGTTTTTTATTTTCCTTTCTCCCATCTGTTTTGATCTCCTTCTGTGTTTAGCTTTTCTCTTTTCAAAAGGCATCAGTCATGTCCCCTGCTATAAACTCTAGTTTTATTGATTAGTCATTGCTCCAATGGCATTGCACAGTATTGGTAAAGTTAATTAACTGCTTTTCCAGAAAAAGTGTAACTCATTCTATTCACATCGCTGAACACAAGCTGCATTCAATGCAAAAGAAAATTCTCAATACACATTTCATTTAACAACAATACCAGATAGTCAATGAAGAGCAGAGTGCTTCCAAATCGACTGGCTAGTATTTTAACCAACAGATTATCTGGTTATTAACACATTGCTACATGTAGGGCCTTGGTCCTTGCAAATTGGCTGTTACAGTTTCTAAACCGCAACAATGATTTCACTTCAAAAGTAATTCATTGGATGTAAGGTTCTTGGGGATGTCCTTAAATCATGAAGGCACTAAATAAATGCAAGTCTTTCCTTGTTTACTAGCACTATCAACAGAAATGGCGATTTCCCAAAACATTCAAACAGTTTCCCCATCCTCTTATTTAAGAACACAAACAATTCATTCATCAAGAGAGTATTTTATAATATACAGGATATTCACTTTGTCCATTTTGAATGTAAACATTCACTTTAGCTTACACTTTATTGCCGTTGAGAGTTGTCTCTCTGCTACGCAACAAAATTGAATGAGATGAATGCACAGTTAATTCCCTCCAGTGGCAGGCTGCCTAATTTCTGCTGTAAACTGTAGAATGACTTCTGGACTGTGTTGGACTGGCAAACTTTTCTTAGTTCTAAAAGTGCAGTTTCAAAACTTAATACCTCTTTTTTGTTCTTCAGTTTCTTACAATCCTATCAGTTCTTACTGTGCTCTTACCCTGTATCCTGTCCACATTTGACGAGATAAATGTAACCGACTCAAATGACAGAGAAATAAAGATTTTTTTAAAATAAGGTAACAAAAACTTACAAATAATTTAAGGGAGTTATTATCTGGATGACATTGATTAAGGGAAACTTGAATTGTTACTTTCCTTTCATTAGACTATGAACATGTTTGCATGTGTTATTTTCCAAAGATGACTATTCCATTGTAGTTGGGTTGTTAATAAATAGGAAGGCAAGTTTGTTGACTTAAAAAGTATCATATTTGTGCACACTTTGCAAACAAAGTATTTACCCCATGGACACAAGATTCAAAATGGAGAATTTGGAGGGCTGCTTTACAACATTGTATGGTACCAAAGTCTGTCCATCAACATAGAGACAGAACTTACCTCTAACTGTTGACTACACAATCCTCGTTTATCAAATATGTGTGCCGTCTTGGGGCAATGCATCACGCTGCTCTCATCCATAATATAACCAGTAGGACAGGAGTTCTGCTGGATTTGGGTAGAAACGTGCTAGTTGGACAGCTTGCTGTATAAAGGATTATATTCTGTCATGCTATACAATTGAATATCCCACTTTATATTGATTAAACTAAACTTATTGCTTTGGATTAATGAAGATGGAATCAGTTGGTATTAGTTCTGATCTCACTCTGCAACATTTTCTCCTGACTTCCCCTGAATGTGTTAAATAATTTGGAGGCACTTACAATCATATCAATAATATGCACCTCCTTATCACCCAGCAAATGACCAGTGAATGCAAACTGTGAATGAATAATTAACCTTCAGCATTTTTGGCCTTAAAGATCCACCAGCAATTTGTTTTTCTTTTAAACAGTAACTACTGCTTGGAAGGGCCTGCCTGCTGAATTGACCCAACTAGCTGCCCAGGGTGGAACAAGTTGGACCCCTACGCTCTAAACTATTTTTACTCTTCTGTCCAAGCCACTACTTTCAACAAATATTGAGGCTCATCCCAACCTACTAACAATACTATATGTTGTCAGAATAAATAAATACTCAATGCATGAACCTAGAAATGTTACGTAACCTGAAATACGTCTCAACATGAAAAAGCATAGGTGAAAAACAAAGGCTTAGGAACTGTAAAAGGTTACTTCGCCTGTTATTTTTGGTAGCATCTTAATTCTTCCTCTCCACATTCCATCAGACTGAAGAACAGGTTAGATGGAGGGAAGGGGAACAGCAGTGGGAAACAAGTACTTTTCTTTATCAACATCTTTTAACTGATCTTGTAATGTATTGCTTCAACAACACATATCATTCTTCCCTGAAATAATCTGTACTACCTGCTTCAATACTTAAGTCCTTTAAGTAAAACAATGGCAAAAGAAATAATAATGGGACTTAAGATATACAAATCTTCCAGACTTGATTATTTTCACCCACAAGTATGAAAAGAAAGTGCAGAAGTTGCACACGCAATAGTCCTGAATTTTCTAAGATCTTTAATTTAGGGATCATGCTTTTGAATTTAAAAATTGCAAGTATCATTCCTTAATAAAGACAAAAGTGAGATACAAACAAGGGAACTTCAGATTTTAGTCTAACATCAACATTCTAACATAACATAACATAACGTAACATAAAATAATAGCTTTTTCCCCTCCACCATCAGATTTCTGAACGGTCCATGAACCCATGAACACTACCTCATTATTCCTCTTTTGCACTAGTTATTTATTTTTGTAACTTAGTAATTTTACTGTACTGCTGTTGCAACACAAATTTCATGACATATATCAGTGATAATAAACCTGATTCTGATTCAGACACTGTCCAAACCGCTGAGTCTTTCCAGCATTTTCTCTTTCTATTTCTGATTTCCAGTACCTGCATTACTTTTGATCAAGTGAGTGCACAGAACTACAGCATTTGAAACTTAATGTAATGAAGAATTATGTTACCTGTTAGAACCAAGTAAGTCAAAACAAGAAACTTTCTGAAGAGTGATAACTTCATAGCTGTGTAGAAGGGAAAGGATTTAGCTGTCCAATCTAAACCTACAAGCTAAAATCTAAAAGCTAGTCCACAGGTGCAAAGTTTGTTTAAAAAGTCCAAAGTAATGTTAGCCTTAAGGGAACTGGAAATCAAAAATGAGGAAGCAATGTCGTATAGAGCCTTGACCAGACCCCATGTAGTGGGCTTGATTTAGGGTACACTGTCTGAAGAGCCACCAAATTGATACCAGGGCTGAAACTGTGAGAATAAGTTGCATGTATCTGGCGTTTATTTAAAACATCACTTCTATTGTTAACTTTGAGGGATTTAAGCACAATCTAATTTAGATGTTTAAAATATTAAAGTAAATATGTAGAGAGCGCTTATCCTGGTGAAGGAAGGGGTGGGGGAGTGGTGAGACGGGCTTGTTCTACCATATCTTTTCCTCCCTTTCTTTTCTTCAACATGGATATATTGAAGATGTGTCTATTAAGTCCAAGGTAAATGCTGCTGACATACAAGTAATGTCACCCTACCCTGACCCATCCAGGGGAGCCAAGAGCAGAGCTCACCACTGTGCAAAAGGCAAGACCAAATATTTTACCTCCGATGCTCAAGGTGGATTTACCTGCTTGTGTGAATTGGAGTGGCTTGATATGAAAGTCCATTGGATGTTCAGGTCAGTTGAGTCACCGTCCGTAGTTTTGTATGTACACAGCAAGGTTGCACTCCCTCCTTCTGTTCCATTCACATGGCTGTCCTTCACTGTTACCTGAACTGCAAGCGCACATCCTGAGGACAAACAAATTCACTGATGACCAAGAGTTCTTTGCAGCTCATTCTAATTAACACAGTAGAACATATAGATTTGAACATAATTTAAACAATAAAAACAGAATAAGTACATTTTATTGTGCGTACACAGGTTTTTAAAGTACACAACTATTACAGGATTAAACATGAATGTTTTTGCCTTAATTTTCTTCCTTTATTTTAGACAGCACACTTACTCCATGAATGGTGTTGAAAATGTGTGTGGGTTGGGGGGGGGGGGGGGGGGGAAGGAGGGTAGAATAGACAGAACTGATTGGCATGCTGGAAAGATCAGGTTCACAATAAATCAATTTGCAGAATATGTTCAAATGAACAAAAACATCAATTCCAGACTATTTTTTCCTTAAATGATTCTGATTAGAATATGAAACAAGAACACGTACTTTCTCTACCTAAACAGCAATGGCACACACCGAGTTTTTAAACTTTATGGGCCAATTTAAAATCAACTGCTGTCTTTGTTCTTGACTGCCACTGAGCACAAGTTTTACTCTAAAATTTGCAAATGTTTCTTTTCAATTCATTTATGGGGTGTGACTTTTTCAGGCAATGCCAAGATTTACCATCCATCCTGATTGTCCCTTAGAAGATGGTGGTGAACCAACTCTGATTTTGGAGCTCAGATAGTGGAATCCTGCAGTGCGTAAGGTAACCACTTCTGCTGAGCTAAAAGATACCTGCATTAGGTGCAGAGTAATGGAACTTCCTGGCAGACATCCACAAGGAGAGCCTGGGATTAGCCTTTGGTCAATGGAGTTTGGAGAAAGCGAGATGATTTCACCAAGACGTTAAAGATTCCAAGAGTAAATGAAAGGCAGATATTGAGAGGCCATTTCCTATGTGGACAGCTTAGAACTAAGATCATAGGATAAGACACAAAAAGCAAGCTGCTGGAGGAACTCAGCAGGTCGAACAGGATCTGTGGAGGCAAAAGATAGTCAACGTTTCAGGTCGAGACCCTGCATCAGGCCCTATCGACTATCCCTTTGCCTCCACAGATGCTGCTCGACCCACTGACTTCCTCCAGCAGCTCATTTTTTGCTCCAGATTCCAAGATCTGCAGTCTCATATGTCTCCATAGGATAAGGAAGTTAATTTTTTTAGTCTGAGGTTTCTTTACACAGAATCTTTTAAACGTTCTGCCTCAGAAGGCTGTGAATGCTCAGTCACTGAGTATTTTCAAGACCTTTTTGGACTCAGATCAAATCAAGGGATAGTGAGATCAAGTAAAAAAGGGACTCTGAGGTTAAGGATCAGCCATGATCTTATTGAATATTGGAACAGGTCTTATTGTCTACATTTGTTTTGATCTCTAATGTTCTTAAGTCATTTCATTAGAAATAGCATGGATAATCCTTAAAATATCCGAAGAAACCTTTCCACTGACAATCATCTGATTATTACTTTAAAATTCCCTGCTTTTTTTGTCCTGTGACTGTAACTCCTTGTGAGTCAAGTTTAAGATGATAGAAATACTTTTATAATGTATTATGGACCCCAACACAGCAGAGTCAGAAATCCCAAAAATGTGGCACAGATTAATGCCAATAATTAGACTGCAGTGACTGGAAAATGTAGGTCACATTGTTAAGCATGTGAAGAAAAGGCGTCTAGAGAAATATTTTCCCACTGAATACACATTGCAAAGTTGCTGAGTACAGCTGTTCAGAGCTCAGGAATAGAGAAGCAACTTTAGAATTATGGTTCAGGTGCTGGGAAATCGTGAATTTGCATGCACAGTGCACTGATCCATGATTCCAGGAATACAGTTTACACATTGCCTTGATAAGCTGGTCTCAGGAGTGATTAAGTAACTTAAAAGGCAAACTGATCACTTGTTAGTGGCTTAGGGAGCTGAGAATCATCCTGGGGAGCAGAGTTTGCAAATCAATAATTCAAGGATCAAAGGAGTCATGAAGAAACTTAAAGTAAACCGAACAGCTACACAGACATTGAAGATGTAAAAGATCTTGAGTGTTTCTCGGAGCTTGGAAAGTTGAGAAGGATTCTCTGAGTGAAACTCGTTTACAATGCATGGAAATAAAAAAAATACTACAGATGCTGGAAATCTTAAAAAACAGAAAATGCTGGAAATACTCAGCAGGTCAGGCTGCATCTGTGGGGACAGAGCTAACTTTTCTGGTTCAAGATTCTTCATCAGAACTGGGAAGGAGGGAAAAGAACCTTGTAAGGCTGCAGGGAGGGTGCAGGAGGGAGATTTCTCTGACAGAGTACAACTGGGTGACCATGGGGATAAGCTGTAAACAAGGTTATCTGAGTGAATGGGAGCAGTTGTAGAGGGAGAACAGAGACAAAAGAATGCAGTAGGTGGAAATGCAGAGCAGGAAGGCATCCCCGGCAGGTCAGGCTGGGCATGTCCTCCACTCCCGGAGGGAAAAAGGGAAAAGGGAAAAATATACAAACAAGCTGAGCTGATATCACAGATGGATGACTGATACAGACTGAAATCAAAGTTACCTTAAGTTGTAGAATTCAAAATGCAGTCTTTACCATAGATGTACAATCTCTTTAAACCTCCGTCCAACACCAGGATGGTCTGAGGGCCATCCACTTCTCCCTGGAGCAGAGGCCCAACCAGTTCCCCTCTACCAACACACTCATTCACCTGGCTGAATTTGTTCACACATTGAATGACTTCTCCTTCAACACCATTCACCTTCTCCACATCAAAGATGTAGCTACGGGCTCCCACATGGGTCCAAGTGATGCCTGCCTTTTTGTGGAACAGTCTTTGTTTCAGTCCTACCTGGGCCCACTCCCTCAACTTTTTTTCCCAGTACATCAGTGACTGCACTGCTGCTGCCTCCTGCACTCATACAGAACTTGATGATTTCATTACTTTTGCTGCCAATATTCACCCTGCCCTCACCTTCAAATGGTCAGTCTCTGACTCTTCCCTTCCTTTGCTGGATCCCTCCATCTCCATCTCAGGAGAGAAGCTAGCTACTAACATCAGTTGCAAGCCTATCAACTCCCAAAGCTATCTTGACTACTGTTTACCCCACCATGCCTCCTATAAGGACTCCATTCCATTCTCCCACTTCCTTCGTCTCCCTCATATTTGCTTTGATGATGAGATATTCTTTATAGGTGCCTCTGAAATGTCTTCTTTCTTCCTGAACTCTCTACCATTGTTAACAAAGTCCTTGACACCAGCTCATCCATTTCCTGAGCTTCTGCTCTCACCCTTCTCCTCCAGGACAGAAGGATAGAGTTCTCCTGGTCCTCACCTTCCACCCCACTGTCAGCAGATCCAACAGATCATTCTCCACAATAACCACCTTCAAAGAGATTCCTCCACAAGACACATCTTCCCTTCTCCCCTTGCAGTGTTTCACAGGGACTATTTTCTTCACAACTCCCTGATTCACTCTTCTGTTCTACCAACCATACCCCTTACAACTGCAGGTGATGCAATGCTTGTCCTTTCATCTCATCCCTTCCCATCATCCAGGGACCCAAACAGTCTTTCCAGTTGAAGCAGTGATTCACTTGTACCTCTTCCAACCTAGTGCACTGCATTTGGTGTTCACAGTGTGGTCTCCTCTGCGTTGGAGAAACCGAACACAAATTGGGTGATTGCTTTGTAGAACACGTGCATTCAGTTCGCAGTGGTGAACCCTGAGCTTCCCGTTGCCTGCCACTTTAATTCTCCACCCCACTCATCAGTCTGTGGCCTCCTGCACTGTTACAATGAGGCCCAACACAAGCTTGAGGAACAGCACTTCATCTTCTATCCAGGCACGTCACAGCCTTCTGGACTCAATATTGAATTCTACAACTCAAGGTAACTTGATTTCTCTGTTTGTATGAGTCACCCATCTGTGATATTGGCTCAGCTTGTTAGTATACTTTTCCTTTCGTTCTTTTTCCCCTCCAGGAGTGGAGGACATGCCCAGCCTGACCTACCGGGCAGGTCTTCCTGCTCTGCAGTTCACAGTTCCTACACTCTTATGTCCATGTTCTCACTCTCTAACTGACTCAGTCATTGACCAGATTACCAGAGGACCAGTTCATCCTCATGGTCACCCCAGCTTTACCCTATCAGAGACATCCCTATCTCCCACCCTCCCTGCAGCTTAACAATCTTTCTTTTTCCTCCAGTTGTGACGAAGGGTCTCTGACCTGAAATGTGGACCTTTTCTTCCCCCCCAGATGTGGCCTGACCCATTGAGTATTTCCCACATTTTCTGGTTTTATTTTAGTTTACAATGCATACTGCACCATGATAAAATTCAGACAACAAAATTGAAAAACCTTCCACTAAAATAAGTTATTTTTCTCACATTCTGATTCAATAGAGTATGAAACCTGAGAGGGAGAGGAGTTGCACTGCACCTTTACAGATAAACAGTGTAACTATTGAAGTATGCCACTCAAGAGATGCTCCTGGTATCCACATTCTATTTAGTGAGAACTTCAATTCGTGTTGGCATTAAAGAGATTCCAAATACATTGGCACTCACACCGTCACACGTTGGTAGACCTGATAATCTGACAGAACCAGAACTCGCAGCAGTGTTCTGTTACACTGTTGATGACTAACCAGCCCATTTGGTTCACCAGTGAATTTGCAGGGATGGATTTGTTTCCACTTTGCTCCAGATAACACTGTAAACTGTAGGTCCAATAGCTTGAATAATCCTAATTCAACAAGGTATAGGAAGCCTGCCAGTACATCTGCCTGATACCTGAAGTTTCATTCCCTTTCTTTCCTTCTATCTGTTCAGCATCAAGAGCAGAGCCTTTCTCCTCAAAGTAGGTCACTGCATGATAGAAGGGGTGGTGCAATTGATGGCTTGTTCTTCCAAGGTTGTGATGCCTACATCTGCTTGTTGCAGGTTAGCTATCAGTGGTTGGAGACCTGTAACATTTCTTCCAATAGCCACAGGGTCTCTAACCACGGGTGAGCTGGCAATGGAGGGCTCATTTAGGGAAATGGGAGTCTGACGCCCATACTTAATGCCTGGTCTAGTGGAGTGGTGGAGGGGATCATTGCCTCAATGCTGGTGGCATTGACCTGAGTGAGGATGGTGATGTTAGTACAGCAATCTTACCAATTGAAGAAAAGGATCTTCAGAAGACATTGCTGAAGGTACCTCTTCAGACTTTTGAGGTTTTATCAGAAGATCACCCAGATTTCACATCAATAAGGTGTGTATGGATGGTTGACTAATTACCGCCCTGGATTTTGGTAACTTATTGTAGATCATGATCCACAACATTTTCCCAAGGGAGGCACTTGCAGCCTGGTTTCTATGGCTACTGAAGTAATAGCCTCCCATGTCACGGTGATTTGTGATGGACTGTGTGACGACCTAAGGCAAGATGATAGCGCACCTTGAAAATTAATATGAGTGAGAATCCTAGTCTATGTTAGGTGTTTGCAAAACCATCCACCGCAGACTGAATGTAATTTTCAATGTATGTGAGGATGTCATTGCCATACAATGAATACCTTGGAGATTCATACAGAGATGATGGTGATTAAGGCAACTGACCATCCATCCTTTGTTGAATGTCAATTCAAGTGGGATGGCAGTCTGAAATAAGGGCCAGAATCATTGCTAGGAAGGTGGCGAACTTAGTTGGATGGAAAATGGGATCATCTCAAATCCATTGCAGAAAACAATGGTATATAGTGCCTGATCAGTCGGTAGAGAATAGCCCACTGCATATGACAAAACACGTCTCGCACCAGCAGAAGGAAGAGTTATATTAGCATTAACGAAACCTAAAGAAAGATCTATGTCATCAAAAATAAGTAGTAGTAATTGAAGGTCAAGGTGGTCGAGCTTTTTGCTGATGAACATGAAACAAGAAGCTTTCACAAAGTTTACAGAAGCCACTATGGCTGAACTCCCAGGATGCAACTCACTCTGAACCAAAGATGGGGCAGTACTCCTGAAGAAAAGCAAAGCCATGAAAGGTGAAACACCTTGAGATACTCCTGAACCATGAGTCAACAGTCAAATGATCAAATCCATCCCTCAACACTCTGAAAACTGGTACAGAAGCTTAAGTTCCACAAACTGTTTTCAAATCTGGTCCAATAAGAAGATTCCAGAGGAGCTGAGAAGTACTATCGTTGTTACAACCTCTAAGAAAGGAAATGTCGGGACGTGGAAAATTATTTGGCAATGTCTTCCTCTCTACAGCAGGAATAATCCATCCCCACTTCTTCTTAAACAGGTTACTTCCCCTTTTGAAGGAAATCCTGCCCCAGTCTGTGTGATTTTCGAACCATGGTCACTGTTACATATCAGCAACAAAGGTAGGATCTGTACGTGTTCTTCATTGACTTCCCAGAGACCGTTGTCAATTATGAAGCCCAATGGAAGGAACTGGCTAGATTTGATGCTCTCCAAATTTATTAAGACCCTAAGCTTCTTCAAGATCAGATGACTGCCACTGTTCTGTGCTTGTAAGTTGTGTATAGCTAGAGATCTTTTAGACTTGATTCTGATAATCTACTACTGAGCTCAATACATCTAGGTAAATAGAATGTGTCCTATGAGAGATAATATATAACACTTCACATTGGAAAATTTACAACTGTAGAAATTCTGTTGCACAATCTGAAGAAGCAGAATGCTTTTCTTTTACATTTTTAAGATACAAAACTGAAATTGAATGAAAAACTGATTCCTCTTAGTTTAACAGCCAATCATTCAGTGCTCGACTTCTACAATCCAGAAAGGGGGTGACAAGTGAAATTCTTAAGAAAGGACCCCATTTATTAACCCTAATCCTGTGAAAGTAGGGGAGGGTTGAGCAGCAAACTGTTGTTTTTATTCTTGGATTGGATGCATATACAATCACATAAAATGTATTGTTCACTATTGGATTAGTGTGATAAAAGCAGCATGAGTGTGAACGTGCAGCTCCAGAGTATTAAATTAGAAATTAGAAATAAAGTCCTCACTAAAATTTCATATGAAAGGAAGTTTGAAATTTGAGACTGCTGTCACCGACCACAAATCAAATGGATTGAACATTCAGCTCCCAAGTGCAGAGGGATCAAGTGTGGAGCAGTCAGTTTGAAAAAAATCACTTCTGTTTTCCACCCAAGCTCACAAATCGCCAGGAAGCTTGGCAATTAGAGCTGCTGTTGGTTAATAGTTAATCCACGGCCTGACAATATCTTGTGAATGAAATCTCAACTGCTTCAGCATTCTGCACCATCTGTTTCTTTGTTCATGTGTTTTGGCAACGAGTTTCTAATCTCCAGAGCTGGGCCTGGCCACCAGCTGCTCCTTTACAGTGTTATTTCCAAAGCCCAGCACCATGTGTCAGCCACACCATAGGTGGAGATCCAGCAAACTGGGACATGGCAGAGAAAGCCAACACCCCTCTACGTGCATCACATTCCCAACCTGCTTTCTCATCCCCAGATCATCAACTGCCAGAGCTGACAATAGATAGAGGTAGAGAATGTTAGACAAACCTATTCAATACAATGGGAAGAAGGACTCAGCATTTTCAGTCTCCACCCTTTTCCTGACCTTTGCACCTGAAAAATTAACATTAGGGAAGCTAAACTTGTAGACTTTACAGATCAAACACTCTCACTGAATGTATAAGAGCCATGGTACAGGATGGCAATAAGGCTGAAAAGCTCAAGAAAATCTTTGTTTTCAAAGTTAGGAGAGAAGATAAGATCTTTATTAGTCACATGTACATCGAAACACACAGTGAAATACATCTTTTGCATAGTGATTTTTGGGGGTCAGCCCGCAAGTGTCGCCACGCCTCCAGCGCCAACACAGCATGCCCACAACTTCCCAACCTGTACGTCTTTGGAATGTGGGAGGAAACCGGAGCACCCGGAGGAAACCCACACAGACACGGGGAGAACATACAAACTCCTTACAGACAGTGGCCGGATTTGAACCCGGGTCACTGGCACTGTAAAGCATTATGCTAACCACTATGCTACCATGCCTGCCTATGATGGGGTACAGTGATCTCCACACTTGACCTTCTAGGCAAGAGTGATATGGAGCAGTGTTTAGGACAGTATCTTACCAGCTTTTATTTATTCATTTTCAGAACGTGAGCATCACTGACACTGCCCGTATTTATTGCCCATCCCTAACCGCCCTCGAGAAGATGATGATTAGTTGCCATCTTGAATCATTGAAGTCATCTGGTGTAAGCACTCCCGGAGTGCTGACTGGGGAAATCCAGCTTGTAGACCCAGCAACGATGAAAGGTTGTCCACCTGAAAACACTGCTCTGTTTCTCTCTCCACAGGTGCAGCCTGACTGGCTCTTCATTTCCAGCACTTCCTCTTTTTACATCTGGCAGTAACATTTCTCCCTATAAAATGCAGCAATGTATAATCTGCTTGTAGATTCCATGTAAAGAACAGTGAAATAGTGCTGCAGCTACTGACCTAGAATCATACTTCTTGTAATTAATAAATAGATTCAGTTCTCTATATATCAAAACAAGTTCAGAATTCGGTCCAGAGTATCTGGTCTGTGTTATCCAATATTTTATTCATCTGCACATATCCTATTTACTTCTTGAAACAATTCATTGCACCACACTTGTCATATTTTTTTCCATCATTCTATTTTTGTCGTGCTTTTCTCATTATACTATTTCGGGCACTATTTCCATCACACGAATTTTTTGGCAATGCCTAAGTTTGCTACTTCAGGCCTGATTGCTGCAATCTTTCCACATGACACATCTGAGACCTGAGTTCTCCCAGTTGCTAGTTTGTGCATTTAATCTGATACCTTAAACAATGCCAGGCTGCTCCAATCTTATAGAGAATGGTTCCATTTATTGTCCCCAATCTTGCTCTCTCTCCAAATACAAGGGTTCCCTGGGTTACAGATGGCAGAAATCTGTCTTAACACAAATTCACCCATACATTTTTATAGGCATATCCCAAGACCATCAAACCACATAACTGTTTTACAAACCTCTGATCTTCCCCTGAATCCACTGCAACAAACATAATGGTTCAAAACAAGCTGAGAGCTAGCCAGCAGGTTTGTAGAGAAGCACCAGGTAGCTGCAGAGAAAGCAGCAGCACATTCTGGACTTCTGTGCCTGTCCACTGCATCAGGAACATGCTGGAGGTCAGGTATGCATGCATTTGGCTTCCTCACTCTGCGCTTGGACTCACTGTTGAATTCAGGATATTCCACAAGTGCAGCAATGTATTTGTCCCTCAGCTTTATGCCAGCCACAGCTAACACTTCCAATGCAATTCTGTTCACTTGAATCAGGCCACTGACCATCATTTAAAAGGTAATTTTTTATATTTATTTTTATTTCAATGTATATTTACCTTTAATTAAATAATAGTTTTTAACATACCTTTTTATGATTTAATTTTGTTTCAACTACTTCCAAATGTCTATGAGAATCAGAGACAGTTGGAATCAGTGAAAAGACTTTCTGACAGTATGAACACGTGGTCTTTGAAGCTGTGTGTCTGTAAAAATCTAGTCTGGCTGCAGAGCAAGTGCTGGGACCCTGATGGGATTATTAATGATGAAAACCATCAATCTGCAATTTCCACAAGAACGAATCAAACAATTCAGTCTTAACCCTAGTACTATAACTCCCAAAATACTATGTGATAAAAATATGACTTATTCATTCACCATGAATGATGGCACTGATGATATTCTGTATACTGTAAGGTATAAAGCAGATCATCCATTTAAAAACTGAGCAAAATTATTGGAGATCTTCCTGCATGAAAATATACATACTATGGTTTCGACCAAGACATCAATATCCATAAAGTGAAACAACTTAAAAGTTGCAAGATGTTCAAAAGTTCTGCACAGTTTCAGTATTGAACAGATGTTTTTTAATGCCCTGTGTGCAGTAATCCATCCTTGTGTCTTCAGCTACTAATATTTTT
This sequence comes from Pristis pectinata, assembly GCF_009764475.1. NCBI lineage: Eukaryota > Metazoa > Chordata > Chondrichthyes > Rhinopristiformes > Pristidae > Pristis > Pristis pectinata. The sequence goes on from NC_067412.1 coordinate 77,473,086, forward strand.
ATTTTTAATGTTTCAATTTCCAAAAAATGTTCAGATTTCACAGATAATTGGCTACTATCCTTGGTGAAAAAACATCCTATATGCCTTCGGCTTCATTTTCTATCCATTGTCCATTACTATATTAAAATTGGCTCACAATGCCAATTGTTTACACTTCCTGCTCTTTTTACCTTGAACTGTGAGATTGTGAAATTACTTGGGTGGAGCCTTCAAGTTCACGGAGGGTCAGACTGGATGCCCATTATACATCCAGACCTATCCAATACTGCTTATTTTACACTCCTGCCCTACTTGAAAGTCACTACACTCATCTTCCTTCACCATTCCTGCAACTTTCAGTCTTTGTAGTAACACAGTGATTAAGCTACATGACTAATAATCAAGAGCCTGGACTATTGATCCAGAGGAAGGTTCAAATCCTAACATAGTAGTTGGGAAATTTAAGTTCAGTTAAATAAATCTGGAATAAAAATAAAGTATCAGTAATGAAGACCATATAATTATTGGATTATCACAATCTGGTTCACCAATGCCCCTGAGGGAAGAATTATCCTTAACAAGACTGGTCTGAATGTTATTCCTGGCCCACAGCAATGAGGCTTGACTTTAAGTACTGATTGTGTCAAAATTACAATGAAAGTCAATAATAAATAGTGCAAACAAGGTAAAATGAACCACTGACACTACTCTATTTGCTGGATACATCAGACACACAACCAGCCAAATCCATGAAGATTCCCAACCTCAGCAATATTGCCTAAGGGCACATGAGTGTAAAGGCAAGGCTGAGACATTTGCAACCATGTGCTGAATGTATGAACCAACAAATAATCTGCTGGAGGAACTCAGCGTTCGTAAGGGAAAGGAATTGTCAACATTTGGGTCAAAAACCTGCATCTGAGTGTGATGAACTATCCTTGGCTCCTCCTTAGCTTCTCCCATTCACAGAAACCATTCTTCGGACAGTCAGTATTCTCCACAGGATAGCAAGAAGCGGATAAGTAAGAAGAAAGGGCCCCAATAACATCCTACCTGTAGTACTGAACCCTAAATTTAGTCATGCCTTTTTAGTCAAGGTGCTCATTATTAGCCACAACCTGACAACATGAAACATTGCTCAATATCACTCAGTCACAGAGGAGCTCAGATCTAATCCAGCAATTAATAGCCAATCAAGCTATACCTAGTCATCAGCAAACTGACATGGACAGAGCAATTACGTTCACTTACTTCCCAATAATCTACTCAATCATGCTCAGTTTGGTTTCCGCCAAGACTACTGGGCTCCAGACCTTATTATGGCCTTGGAACAGAATGGACTTCCAAATGAAGTGAGAAAAACTGATTTTTATATAAAGCAGTATTTGATCAATGGTGTCTTCAATGAGTCCTATTAAAATTGTCATGGGAATTGGGGGAGGAAGGAGGAATTTCCACTGGTTCTAATTATTCCTAGCAAGAAGGAAGATGAATCTGGTTCCTAGGGGTGGCAATCATCTGTGCTCCTCGACAGTCCTGCAAGGCAGTTTCCAAGGCCAACCATCTTCATCAGCCTTACAATAACCTTTACTACGGTAACAAAGTTACACAATGTTCAAATAAGTGGTTAGTAACATTCAGGCCACACAAGTGGCAGGCCATGACCACCTCCAACAGGAGAGAGTTCAATGTTCAAATAAGTGGTTAGTAACATTCAGGCCACACAAGTGGCAGGCCATGACCACCTCCAATAGGAGAGAGTTTAAGTACCTCCTCCATCCCATTGCTGAATATCTCACTACAACATCCTGGAGAGTTCTTAAATATTAAGGGAATCAAGTTACTTATAGTTTGTACAGAAAGATGGTGCTAAAGTAAAAGATCAGCCATGATCTTATTGAATGGTGACACGGGAACAGGGGGGTGAAGTGCCTAGCTCTGCCTCTACTTGGTATGTTCTTAACACTGACCAGGAACAAAACTGGACCAATCACATACATACCACAGGCTACAAGAACAGGCCTGGCTGGTATTCTGGGTGACTGAATCATGTCTCGACTCCCCAAAACCAGTGTTCCATCATCTACACAAACAGGTCAAGTCCATACTTCCTGCTTTGTCTTGATGATTATAGCTCCAATAACATACAAGAAACTGAAACATCTTCCAAGACAAAGCAACCTTCTTGATTGTCACTCAGTTCTACAACTTTAAAAATTCACTCCTTCCATACCAGCACACTGTGCTGCAGTGTGCACCATCAATAAGATGGTTGCAACAACTTACCAAAGTTTCTCCAACACATGCACCAAGCTCATGACCTGTAACAGCTGGAAATACGAGGGTATCTGACACAAAGGAACACAATCACAAGCAAATACCCATTCAAGTCACACACTATCCTGCCTTGGAAATAACACAGCCTCGCTCTATTATCTCTAAGTCAAAATCGTGGAACTCCATGCCAAACAATACTTCAACTATATTATTACCATTCAGACTGCCACCATTTAAAAAGATGACTAAGCACCACCTTCTCAGGGCAATTAAGGAAGAGCAATAAATGGGGCCTTGGTAGTGACATCCACAGCTTGGTAAATAAATTAAAAAAGATTAAAACATATCAAAGTGCAGGTTATTTTGCTTTGTGTTCACCACTGTCTTCAAACCTGGAGTCATGGTCCCTGGTCTTTCATTTCAAAGTCTCAATAAATATAAGACATTAAAATACCAAATAGCAACAAGCTAAACTCGTGAGGAAAAAAAGTGATGGCAGTTTTTTTTCACAATTATTACTCTACTACCCCATGTCTAGTTGTAAGATTATATAAATGTCTGCATAAATTTACTTCTCTTTCAACTCCCCCACATTGCAGTCACCTCTGTTTGGCCAGGCTCTGGAAAAAGAGAGTCAGCAACGAGAAGGCACACTACTTCTCAAATGAAGGAAGCATGTTCCTACCCTCGATCTGGGCTACAACTGGCTTTGAGCAGTGTTAATAGTTCTGCATATAAAGCAAATTCTTTCATATCCTTCCAAGAGATAAAAGGAACAAAATTAGATTTAAAGTGGAGTGTAAGATAATATCACCTGTTCATCATAGGAAAATTAGTTTTGTCAATGTACAGTAAATCATTAGATTATAGGTTATAAATGAAAGCATTTTGAACAAATAAAAAAGGCAAATTTAATAGTTGGAGATAATTTCTTATTAAATCCATAAAAGACATATTGCTGGTAATCCTGTGACCTAGAGAGGTAATACCAGCAAGCAGATGGGAACACCACCACCTACAAATGTCCTTTCAAGTAACAAACCATTCTGCCTTGGAAATATAATGCTGGTACCTCATTGTCACTGGGTCTAAATACTAGAAATATTTTATTACATAAACTGCAAATGTTCACAAAAGCTCCCCATCAGTTTCTCAAGGGCAAGTAGGGATGGGCATTCAGTGCTGGTCTTGCCATTGATAAACCACATCCTGAAAATGAATTTTATTTAAATAAAACAACCTTCCACTCCAATAAAATCCTAGAATTTGTTTAGCTGCTGATTCTACTTTTAACATCAGTTTCCTGCTTGATAATTCTCATTTCTTTCCTTTCATTGAAATTCTTAAGGGAAAGCTAAAAGCAAAGGAAATTAGCAAAGCTGAATGAAAAATTAGTAATTTTGCATCGTTGTTAGGTGCACACATCAGTTGTTTTTGCTTTATGTTCAGCATCAACTCAAAGAACAGATCACCTTAAACAACTCCAAAATTTCAATCTGACACCAGAATTGTATTCAGGGTATCCCAGACATGGCGAGGGAACACCATGACCACTATTGTGAGAAAAACAAATAGGCAGTCTTCACAAAAAGCAGAGCAGAGCTCCTCCCTGTTAATGTGAACTGCCATGTTCTCTCTTTGTCCTCGTGCACAAGACTATATCAATGTACTTTGAAATTTAAGAAGGGGAATTAGACATGTTGCACTAATGATAAAATAGTTCGTAAAAAAATAAGTAGATATTTGCTATTTCTGATGTTTTAATTCCAGATTGTCACTTTAATTATTTATTTTTACTATTTGTTTTTACGGACAAAAGTAAGTCATACAGGATTGGGAAATACAAAAAACTATACAAGCTCAATTGAGAGATCTGACTTTGTACTCATTACTAGGTTGAGAATCTCACAACTAAAAGCAGTTTCTTTCTACATAATGAGAAAAGTAACCAACCACTCACAACCTTACAGAATGCAGTTGCTCAGATTTCAACCCCTTACCATCCAAGTCGAGACTAGAAATAAATCAACTTGTGATACATACCTGAAAATGCGATTAAAGTCACTAACAACTGCAGTCTGAGTGATGACATCTTTGTGTTAATTGGAACCATGAAATATGTGGATTTGAGCGTCTCGGGTTGCTTGACTTCTCAATCCGTAGTGCAGAAGGCTGTGCAAGGAAGGTTAGTCCAGTCATTTATCAGTCCTTGATCTCCATGACAAACATACGTTTCATTTTCCGGGGCGTGGATGTATTTTTTTTCCCCACCAAACTCCAAACTGTAGACATGTAGTCATGTTTGAGTCTTAGTTTTCAATGAAACTCTTGTTCCTTTTCTAATTTTTATCTACCTTTCATTATACTAAACTTTGCAGATATACCGATGGATACTATTGGTATATCAAGGGGGTTGGAGGTTTAAAAATAGGGAGGTTTTATTGCAATTGTATAGGATGTTGGTGACGCCTCACCTATAATACAGTATAGAGTTTTGGTCTCCTTACCTAAAAAAAGATTTAACAACATTGAGGCAGTACAAAGGAGACTCACCAGGCTAATTCCTGTGATGAGAAGGTTGTCCTACCAAAAGAGCCTAAATAGTTTGGGCCTGTTTCTGCCAGTTTAGAAGAATGAGGAGTGGCCTTATTCAAAACATGTAAGAACCTAAAGGAGCTTGACAGGGTAAATGATGGGATGTTTTCACTAGTGGGAGGGTCTCAAACAAGGGGACACAACTACAAGACAATGCCTGGTCATTTAAAACTGAAGTACACAGAAATGTCTTCTCACAGGAGGTTGTGAATCTCTGGAATTCTCTGCCCTGACCAGAGGTGGAAGCTGGACCATTAGAAGTATTTAAAGTGGAAGTTGATACATATATTCTTTATTAAATCTATGTTATGTAAAGAATGGCGATTAGATATTTATATCAAACAGTCTGTGAGCCTCATTATCACTGCCTTGCTGCCCAGGTGCTCCTGCTGGTTATGTTGTAGTTTCTTAGTGAGAAGGACACAAGGGTGAAGGGGAAGGGACAAGACTATCTGCAGTTAGGAAGATGGTGGAATGAGGAGTAGAGAGGGTAGGAAATGGAGGATTAGGTAAGAGCATTACTGCAGCTTCAATAGTCTCTGTAGTGCTCTGGTGAGCAAACCATAATGGCCAGCATGGGACATGCCACATGTCCCCTCACCCTTTAGCATGGTGAATCACCCTACAGCATGATGAATCACCCTTCAGAGGTGACAGCTGGCATATGAGCACATGGAGTGAATTTTCGGCAAGAGCTCGAACTGTTTGAGTTGATGAGTGATAGGTGTGTATTGAACACTGAGATATGTGAGGCGAGTGAGGCCATTGCCAGGAGATGGGATTTGATTACCTCTTCACTGACGTCAGCCACGTGTGTGAGCTCACTAAACACTTTATTGCCACTGCATCTGTGACCTTAGGGTTTGCCTCCCTCAGTTCACCTGGAATGCTGCCTCCTCATCTGCCAGTTGATTACTTGCCTCAAGGATTTCTGGCCCTCCATTGAATGAGAACTCTCCACATCAATGGCCAAGGGCCTCCAGAGCTCCAGGGTCAATCAAACATCACGATTCCAGTACCTGTTTGCTAATGCCATCCAATGTAACCCCTCAATGCCTAGTCTTGTGCAGAAAGTTTACCAACGAATTTCCAGAGAAGCACATGTCACAGAACCACATACATCAGGAAATACTGAATACTGTTTGGCTTCACCAAGACTGATAAGATGTATCTCAGGCTGCTATAGAAGGTAGGGAGGAGATTTTTGGGGCTCTGACATAAAGGTTCAAATCTTCAATGGTCACAGCAGAGATGTCAGATGACTGGAGGAGAGCAAATATAATTCCCTTTATTCATGAATGGCAACAGGGATAAGCCAAGTAACTACAGGCAGGTGAGTCTTACCATAATGGTGAGAAAATTATTAGAAAATTTTCCAAGGGACTTGGAAAAGCAAGGATTAATCAACACTCATCAGCATAGCTTTGTTAAGGGGAGGCCCTGTCTGACTAATTTTATTTTTTGAAGAAGTGACCAAGTATGTTGATGAGGATAGTGAGATTGATGTAATCTATGTGGACTTCAGCAAGGCTTTTGACAAGGTCCCACATGAGAAATTGGTCCAAAATGTAAGAACCCAGGGTAATTTGGCAAATTGTGCCTGAAAATTGGCTTGGTGATAGTCGAGTGTTTTTATCGATTAGATGCCTCAGTGTACTGCAGGGATCGATCCTTGCTGTTTGGTATATATATTGATCTGGATGTGAATTAGGAGATATAATTAATAAGTTTGCAGATAATACAAAGATTGGTGGTGTAGTTGATTGTTAAGAGCTAGTCTTCAGCTACGGAATAATACAGATTAATGTTAAAAACAGGCAGGGAAATAACAAATGGAAGTTAACCCTGAAAAATGTGAGGTGATGCATTTTTGAAGAACTAGCAAGATAGATGAATTGTAAGACCCTAGGAAGTACTGAAGAACAGTGTGACCTTAACATTTGTATCCAAGAATCCCTGAAGGCAGCAGCACAGATATACAATGTGGTTAAAAAGGCAAACAGGATACTTGTCCCTATTAGATGGGTTATAAAATATAAGAGGAGGAAGTTATGAAACAACTAGATAAAACTTTAGTTAAGGCCATAACTGGAGTATTGTGTGCAGTTCTGATTGCCAAAGTATGGGAAGGAAGTGATTACACTGGAGAGAGTGCAGAGGAGATTCACAGGATGATGCCTAGGATGGAGCTTCTCAGCTGTGGGGAAAGAGTGTACAGCCTGGTTTGATCTGCAGGAGAGGACTCGAGGTTGCCTGTCACTTTACTTCACGCTCCACTCCCCCACACTGACTTTTCTGTCTGTGGCCTCCTGCATTGTGACAATATGGCCCAACACAAGCTTGAGGAACAGCACCACATCTTCTGTCTGGGCACATTGCAGCCGTCAGGACTATCGAATTCTTCAACTTTAGTTAACTCACTCTTTCTTTCTGTCTGTGTCAGACTGGCCATTTCCTCCTATCATCTTTTGGCTCAGTTTTTCTCTTCTTTTTCCTTTTCGATTTGTATAGTCTGGCCTGCTGGGCATCTACACAGCGTTGCTAATAGCAACATATTACACAGATAAAACTGGTCTTAAGTACTATGTGGAACAGCCCATGTTCCAAGCCTTCACTGGTAACGCCCCCTAACTCTTTTTCCATTACATTGACGACTGCATTGGGGCTGTTCCTACACTCATGCTGAGCTCATTAATTTCATCAACTTTGCCTCCAACTTCCACCCCGCTCTCAGATTCACTTGGTCCATCTCCGACACCTCTCTCCCCTTTCTGGATCTCTGTCTCCATCTCCAGAGGCAGATTAACCACAGACTGATAACCAACACCCCCCCCCCCCCCCCAGCACTTATGCTGCAACTGCACTAGGTGCTACACTTGTCCCTACACCTCCTCCCTCACCACCATTCAGGGTCACAGACACTCCTTCCAGGTGATGCAGCACTTCACCTGTGAGACCGAGGGTGTCATTTATTGCATCCGGTGCGGCCTCCTGTACATAGGTCAGACCCGACACAGATTGGGTGACCACTTTGTCACGTACCTTCACTCCGCCCGCCGCAACAGCCAGGGCCTCTCAGTGGACACCCACTTCAATTCCACATCCCACTCCCATACTGACATATCTATCCACGGCCTCCTCTACTGCCAGACGCAGGTTGGAGGAACAACACCTCATATTCCACCTTGGGAGTCTCCAACCTGATGGCCTCAACATTGATTTCTCTAACTTCTGGTAACCCCATCCCTTCTTTTTCTTCCCCCCTCCCACCACTCCTTTGTCTTCCCTTATTCCTGTGGCTCCCTTCCCCCGCCTTGATGACCTGCCCACCTCCTCTCCTCCTCCATCCTTTATTCTATGGTCCACTGCCCTCTCCTATCGGATTCCCTTCTTCTTCAGCCCTTTGCCTCTTCTATCAGCTTATTACATCTTCTCCCCCTCCCCCACTCACCATCCCCCTCTCACCTGAACTCACCTATCCCCTGCCTGCGTGTGCTCTCCCCCCCCCCCCCCACCTTCTTATTCTGGCTTCTGCCCTCATCCTTACCAGTCCTGATGAAGGGTCTCGGCCCAAAGCGTCGACTGTTTATTTCCCTCCATGGATGCTGCCTGACCTGCTAAGTTCCTCCAGCACTTTCTGTGTATTGCTCCAGATTTCAGCATCTGCAGAATTTCTTGTGTCAAGTACTAACTGCCACATTAGATCATTTGGTCTCACTGTATCAGAGATATTCCTTTACTCTACCCTTCCATTTCCCACCTTTTCTGCTTTTGAAAACTAACTTATTTCCTCTCTTTCCTACTTTGAGGAGGGTCCAGGACCCAAAACCTTAATTATTTCTTTTCCACAGATGTGCCCGACCGGCTGAACATCTCCAGCGTTTTCTGTCTTTATTTCAGAATTCCAGCATCTACAGTTTTTTCATATCCATTACTGTATAGCCTGAATTTTGTTTTCTTGGAGTGGAGGAGACAGAGGATAACCTGAGTTAGACAAAATTATATGGGGCACAGAGAGGGTAAGATAGTGAATTTTTTCCCCTCAATAGAGGTGCCTATAAATCAGAGGGCATGGGTTTAAGATAATTGGTAGGAGATTCGAGGGAAGAATGTTTTCACCTATAGTTTGTGGTTCAAGTCTGGAACACACTTGCTCGGGGGGGGGGGGGGGGGGGGGGGGGGGGGGGGGGGGGGGGGGGGTGGGGGGGGGGGGGGAGAGGTACTCTCACAGTATTTAAGTATTTAGATGAGCACTTAAAACACCATGTTTGGAAGGCAAGAGGCCAAGCGCTGGAAAAATGGATTTATAGATAACTACAGTATGGTTCACACAAGACACAGTGAGTCATAGGGCCTGTTGCTGTGCTGTATGACTCTGTGACTGTATGACTCTAAAGGGCAATGAGTATTCATGGGATTTCCAAAGGAGAGAAGAAAATTTGGGAGGGAGAAGGGGGATCAAGTAATAAAGGAGAACGCAATAAATATCAGGCACTCCAAATCTGTCAACAAGATAATGTCACCACCATTGTAAACCTATTCAATCCACTGGAAAATTTAATGTTCTTAGTGATTTCGTTCTTTGTAGAGAGCTTTGTGTAGGTCTTATAGTGACTCAGACCTTAAATTTTACATAGGGGAGCCCTGTCTCAGATTTACGTGAAACTGTGGCAGGCAGCACTTGGATCCTTTTTAATCAGTTGAACAAATATGAGTCATTCCAAAAGAATAGTTAGACCAGCACCACTCCCTCTTACACCTCTCACCCAAATATACACTCTGCAGTCAGATGAGTATGAAACCCATGAACAGTCCCCAAAGAAATCATTTTAGGGTGGAGAAGTTTACTGATAAATGTTATGATTCACTCTCCTGATGTAGTTTCAGATATTCACTACAGTAATTGACTCCATGGGTACCTATATGCTTCTTAAAACTCAAACCTCGACCACATATGCAAAGTATCCAAGAAAGTAAACTTCCAGGCACAATTAGTCCTTTGACATTAGTCATTAATGAATGACACTACACAGAGGGTGTTGGTGCTTGGGCTAGGTAGACTGACAGTCCCCTTCCCCTTGCAATTTTTTTTCCCTTCAAGCATTTGTCCAATTCTGTTTTGGAAGCTGATATTGAGTCTGATTCCACCACATCTTCAGGAGGTGAAATTCAGATCACAATTTCTGATGTTAAAAAAAATTTCCTCATCTCATTTCCGTCCTTTTGCCAATAATAAATTTCTATCCCCTGCTTATAGGTCCTTCTGCCACTGGGAACAGTTTCTCTAGATCTAAATCTTCACGACTTTGAACATTTTTACTAAATTTCCCCTTGATTCCCCTATCATATTTGAGCAGGCCAAGGCAGCTGCAGTTTGAACATCTACCAGCTGCATCCTAAATAGCCCAGGATGTATCCCAACAACATCAAGATTCCACTTTCAACACCACCAACTGTTTGAGTACCATTTCATTACCTTTTTTTTAATCCTCTCCAATTTCTCTACCTTGTTCTTTATTGTGACATTGGAAAGTACTCATTTAATGGTTCTGCCATGCACTCAGTCTCCACTAGCTGTTTTTTGTTTGTCATTCACCATCCCCACCCTTCCTTTGACTACCATATGAGAACAATAGCGAGGTCTCAGGATGAGATTAGTCATTTAGAATTAATACAAGGAGAAACTCCTTTATTCAGGGCTGTAAATCTTTGGGATTCTTTATCCCTAGAAGGTTGTAGATTTCAGACATTCACTAGATTTAAGGCTGAGACAAACAGATTTTTGGGCACTTAGGGAATCATGGAATATGGGAATAGGTAGGAAGCAGATTTGCTTAGGTTCAGTCATGATTTTCTTGACTGGTAAAGCAGAATTTATGCAAAGTTATTGGTTTCCCTGATATATTACTTGCTATATATTCTACTGCAGTCTCCTTACTCTTCTTACCTTTCAGTTCTCCTCAGTACTTTGTGTTCAGCTTGGTTCTCTACTGAATTCTCAACCTCTGATTTATCTTCAGGCTTCTTTTTATCATCCTGTTAAATCTCTGTTTTTGAATAGCTTTCCTCTTATGTCAACCAAACTTCTTTTTGAAAGGCTCCCACTCATTTTCTGCTTTACCTACCAGTCTTACATTCAAATCCACCTGAGATAACACTGGATATGATGAAATAAAAGCCTAAATCATGTAAAACATCATGTTAGCATCCCACGTAAGTCACACCATGAATTGTTTAGTGAGGAATAATATATACAATGGAAGCAAAAGATTTAGGATATCCTTAATGTATCTCTTATAGTTGCTGCTTCAAAATTACAACTGGTAAATGACAAAATTTGTATTATAAAAACTAATCTTCAGGATATGTATCCATAAGGAAAAGTTTTATACAGGAGAAGAATCCCACAGAGTCCATTCCCTGAGGCGTGTAACCTACAAGTGAACTCAAACAGGACTTATGATGGTCTGTCTCATTGTGAGTGGGGCACACCATATATGGTGGAAGAATTCCATTATTATCAGATTAATTCACTAATGGTAGTATTAGTGGGGTACTGCAGGGATTAGTGCTTCAGCCCTGACTATTCACAATGGATATCAATGGTTTGGTTGAGGTTACCAAACACTTTATTCCAAGTTTGAGGAACATACAAAACTAGCTGGATTTGTGAGTACAGGAGAGGATGTAGTTAGGTTTCAAGTGGATATGGACAAGTTGAGTGAGTAGGCAAGAACATGACAGATGTAATATAGTGTAGAAAAATGTGAGGTTGTCCTCTTTGGTGCACATAAGAGCACTTATTAAATGTTAAAGGAGTGGGTCATTTAGATGTTCAAAGGGACCTGGGTGTGTTTGTACACAAGTTGCTGAAGGCCAATATGCTGGTGCAGCAAGCAGGAAGGAAAATGGTAGGTTAGCCTTTCTTACAAGAGGATTTGAATACAGTAGTCCTTATTGCACACACAGAAACTGCAGATGCTGGAGCAACAAACAATTGGCTGGAGGAACTTAGTGATCAGCAGCATCTATGGAGAGGGGAAGGAGTTGTCTTTCAGGTCAAAACCCTGCATCAGGACTGTAGGCAATTGTATATGGCTTTGGTGAGGCTGCACCTGAGTATTGTTTACACTTTTGGTCTCCTTAACTAAAAAGAGATGTATTTGCCATGGAGAGAGTGCAGCAAAGGTTCATTGAACTGGTTTCAGGGATGGCAGATTTGCTTAATGAGGATAGAGTAGATGGACTCTACTCCTTAGGGTTTAGAAGAATGAGAGGAATCTCACCAAAAATACGCAAAATTCTTAAAGGGTTTGACAGACTAGGTGCAGGGGGGGGATGAGGAGTAGAACCAGGGGACACAGTTTCAGCAAACAGGGTAGGTTGTGCAAAACTGAAATGAAGAACAAGTTCTTCCCTTGGATGGTGATAAATCTTTGTATGGTCTCTGTAGGTTTGTTGCATTCATTCAAACAGAGATCAATAGTTTTCTGGACATTAAGGCAATCAAAAACTATGGAAAATGGTGCTGAAGTAGATCAGCCATGATCTCAATGAATGTTAAAAGAGTGGACTCAAAGGGTGGATGGTCTACATATGCTCTTACTTCTCATATACTTACACTCTAATTGGCAGTGTTTAAGGTGGCCCTTAATATTCTGTACTGGTCTTCTCAGCTTTTTCATTATATTTAGTTGTAATTTGCAACTCAAATGCATTCTAATGGCAGCTGAGTGTTTGTGTTGGTCTGAGAGCAGGTAATAAATGTGCAACTAGGCAGGAGGAGGTGGAAGTCATGTGGATCACTGCAGCTGGAGGAGAAACATGTGCAAAGGGAAAGGGAAGGATTAGGAATGGTGGGTGCAAGGTGTTGCATGACATCATTCAGACAAAAGATTATTGGCTAAACAGTCCTAGTCAAACCAATTAAAACTTTTGCACTGCAATTAGGTCCTGGATATAATGCAGTTACCAGTGTCTGTAACCTCTCTCAGTGTCTGATGACTGATTTACTTAGCTATCCATTGGGCAGGCACGGTAGTGTAGCAGTTAGCGTAACACTATTACAGTGCCAGCAACCTGGGTTCAATTCCGGTCACTGTCTGTAAAGAGTTTGTACGTCCTCCCTGCGTCTGCGTGGGTTTCCTCCCACATTCCAAAGACATACAGGTTAGGAAGTTGTGGGCATGCTATGGCAACACCTGCGGGCTGCCCCAGAACACTCTACGCAAAAGGTTTATTTCACTGTGTGTTTCGATGTACATGTGACTAATAAGATATCTTATTTACTAGCAGAGGACATCCATACCATGCATGCCACTGTGGTATAAGAACAGGAAGCTATGAAAGGTGATAATCTTCTGAGAGGCTAGAGACTGCAGATGCTGGAATCTGAAGCAACAAACAACTGCAGTCTCGTCTCATCATTTTACTACTCCACTGTGATAATCTTCTCTTCTGAAAATATCACAGCTTAAAAGTTCCGAGGTCACTTTATGTGAAAGGCAAATTCGCCACCTCTACTGCATCATCTAACAATTTGTCAGTTCTTTTAATATGTGGGCAGCTCACAATAAAATATAAATATGGTCTGATCTCCAAAATGGAAGGACCCCATCATTGGCAATCTTGATGGACCAGCTTTGTTTATCCAACTGCATCTCTCTAGCCCAATAGAAGGTACCATAACATTACTGAGTGTTGAAATAACAAGGTGTTTTAGTGGATGTGTTACAGGGCCATCTAGTGACAGAGGGAGAACTTTGAGAACGCAGTCTGGTTACATTCACCTGTGGAGCTTTGAATAACTGAAAAGCTAATTTAGGAACACCAATTAGAAGACAGGTAAAATAATACAGAAAAGAAAAATGGAAGAAAGATAATGGTAATGAACAGTCAGATATCCAAAAAAAAGAGTAACTCTTCATAGCTGCTTTCCCCCACGCTAATCTTTAGATCTGATACTCCTCCTGCACACAGTACAGCTCCCTAACTATATTCAGGTATGAAATGAATGTAATGCTTTTATAATACCAAAGCAAATATGAATAGTAGTATGCTAAAACAATTATAAAATCAGTGCCCCATCTCAATAAAACATGGAACCAAACCGTAGTTTGCATTTTAATAGCTTGCCATAGCTGGAGTACAAGTAATTACTACAACTGATCACAGAGCCCCTTAGTTGGCCTGTGCCTTGTTCTGGATTGCTTTCCATTATCCATGATGGGAAGTGCTTAGAATTATTCTTCCAGCACAGAGAGAGTCTAATCTGCACATTGTGACAGTAGCAGCTTTGAGATGGCTATCCAATTTGCCACACACCCCTGCCCTCTCCCCACATTCCTTTACACACAGAGCTTTAAAGTTATAAAATGGGGAGAGGGAAGATTCAGAATGGGCAAATTCAAAAGCAGTAAAAGAAATATCAAAGCTGGACAGCAGAGTAGCAATCTAGATAAACACAGAGGGATATACAGCTTAACAAACACCAATGACTGAGACAGTATGACAGAATAAATGTACAAAGTGTTTCCTGCTTTAGATGAATTAACTGCAAAGATTGAAACAAAATTGTTTAATATCCATCATGGAGATTGGTTGCAGAGTTAGAATGTTTGGTAACTAAACATTTTAGGATGCTTGGGTAGGTGGAAAGCATTATCCTGATAATAAAGGATGGGAGAAAGACATGAGAGAGATAGGAATTGAGCTTAAAAAAAATCAGGGTGTAGAATCGCTCTGGATGGAGCTAATAAGCTGCATTCTTTCCTTATTTCTCACATGGCATGACATTTATCCCCCACTACTGCTTTACTTTTTATGATCTGTTTTCACATAAATGGAGATTGACCGACTTTATGGAGTTAAGTTTTTTCACACCTTTTATCAAAATAGGAGTTTTACCCTTGTGATGGATTGCTCTCAGGAGTCAATATTCCAGAACAATCATTCAAAAAATCCTCTCATTACCATTTCAAATTAGCTGCTTCAACTAAATTAATTTTCAGAAATTTTCACCAATAACCACTTCCCGATAGGTAGATCACCAGCTTCCCTCCAGTAAATCAAACTATAGTTTCCATTTTAATTCTAGCTATTTTAAAACTCGCATGGCTTAGCAAGAAATGTCTCCATTTCTCACAAGGTGCTATAAGTCACCTGGGAATAAGGGACCTTCACTCTGCATCTGT
Organism: Pristis pectinata; assembly: GCF_009764475.1. Lineage (NCBI taxonomy): Eukaryota > Metazoa > Chordata > Chondrichthyes > Rhinopristiformes > Pristidae > Pristis > Pristis pectinata. Next base: position 77,488,130 of record NC_067412.1, read on the forward strand.
TACTGTGGACAGTTTGCAAAGCCTTCACTGGTACAAGAAGAACAAGGTTCTGCACAATGACAATAACATTGCCAATTGGCTTAAAAAACACAGTTCACAAGTAGAAAGCCAGATATTTCACTGGAATTTGACAATGCATTTATTAATATATAGCCACTGTAAGAAATATACTTAATATCAAACATTTGATAACATAGATTTAAATCTGTCCATTATTTTGTTAGTGTAGTGCATGTGAACAGCATTAAGTGTGCAAAATTGATACCTTAAACATTTCTTCAGACTTTCTGTACAAAAACCACATACTCTCTAAAAAAAAAGTCCTAAGAAACAAATCCTATTTACACATAGAAAGATAAGCAAAAGACAAAATAGTTCCCATGCACTAGTGAAAAGGTCACAAAGGACCTTTTAAAAAAATATTGTATGCTGCAAGATCAAGAAGAAAATTATTATGGTACCGATTAAAGATTTAACAGTTAAGTGCTTAATTACTAACACATAAGTGGTGGTTATGTGCCAGTCTAAGAATTAAGGGCTTAAACTGTTAACTATAACCCCATCTTGTGCTTCTTTAACACTGCTTTTCTAGAAAGAGCACTGTTACTAGTAATTCATCACTCTCAGAACCGTGACTCATATACAGCTTCTTAAAAAAAGTGCAAGGCAGTAGATTACGCACTCTAATAAATCAAATCTCTGAGCAGGCAATGTTATTCTTTCTACATCTTCCCAATGTATCCTTTCATTTACTTTCCAAAAATTCAAGCTTATGGAGATAAGAGATGTTGGCACTAGCAAAAGTAACCTGCTGCCTTTCAATATCAGCAGGAAGCTCAGCTAGGTCAAGGTAGCACAGCCAGATGCAGGAAGAAGGTCTATCTATTATGCTCCAACATGGTTTGAGACAACCTCAAAGCCTCCCTTGTTGTCCCACTGATTTTAAGCAAAAATTCCCAAACTAACCATTCTGTGGCTAACTGATTTGTCAATTGGTGCCAACAGAGACAATTCTGTAAACATATTCTTGAGAAAAAAAATCACCTTTGATCGTGTAATACATAAAGATAAGTTTCAGTTTCCATCATCTGTACTTCTGTTAAAATGAAGATGTTTTCCCCGTAAAAGCCTCATCATCTTTTATGAAGCTGGAAATGGGGAGCACAGATGGACAGAGATACTGGAAATGCTACTATATTACTGGGTTACTGTGACATGCAAATCACAGGGAAGTCAGTTGCTGCCCAATTCGAATTCTTCAATTATCACATCTGCAAGATTGCAGAGGCATTAGGGGAGAAAGGAATTTCAATTTCAAAACATTAAGAATTAAAACTGTGTAGTGCTGTTAATTTTAGTACGAGGACTCACAGTAACGACCATCTCAAAATTCATCTAGGAACATCTTATCGGACACGCAACAAATTACATCATTACAGATACAAAGCTCTGCAGCAGTGCAGAGAAAATTAATCTATGATGTTGTAGGAATAACTTTTATTGGCACTAGGTCTTCATACTGCAGGACCTGTCTGGGACCACATTCAGGAAACCCCAATACTTGCTTTGTTATCCCTCAGTTCTTCCTCTCCATGATACCACCACCCCCACTGACCACCAACTCTCCCCACCAACCACCACCTTCCTGTCACCCAATGTCTCAATGGTCCCAAGTCTTCAATTAGACTAGGGCCTAATGCCTCTGCACTGACCAATCACTATCCCTCCCACACCTGCAATTAAACTGATCACTCTGCTTCCTTTCGATGATGTCTAGTAATATCCATGGCATCGGGTCTCAGGAACTAATGAGTTTAGAGTCTGGCCTGCAACAGAAACAGACATTGATATGCTACTGCGACCACCATCGAACATGCACATTAAGGTGCACTTGAACTTCAAGGTCATTATTTATAGCGTCATTCGTTTTAACCAAGATTCAGTTGACAATGCATGAGGTTCATGCTGAGAGAAAGCAGTTACTATTATAATGTGATACCAATGGGAGCTTACTCTCAAAAATAATTTACTTTTTATTTTGTGCATGACAAGGGACAACTGCAACAAACCTCAATGTATTCTGAGCTACCATTAAGCATGGTAAAGGGCAATATATTAACATGGGACTTCCAAGTGTTTCATTTCTCCTACAGTTGTATCTGTAGTAGACTACTATTGCAAAAAAAACTATAACTTCCCAACATGCACCTAGTTTGGGTGGTGGGGGGGGAATGAAGAGAAACAACAGTCAACATCAGAAGTGAATGTTGAAAATAAAAAAACATCTTGATATTCACTTCTGAAATTAAAACATGCAATGAATGCAACAGAAGTAACAAGATACCATCATTAATTTCAGTCATCAAGAGTATAAGTAGACATCGGAGTTGACAATATAAAGGCAATGGCATCACCATGTAACATACAATCCTTGGTGCTCACATTAACTGCAATGTAATGCCCTCTCGTGATGATTAGCATTATTGCAAACCAGCCAAATGGAATCAAAGGCATGCATTTAAAACAAAATAATGAAAGTAAAATGCAGCACACTTCTAATGCAATCAAGATTTCATTTTAAGGCAAATGTACATAACCGGAATATGCAAAAATCTCTTTTTTGTGAAGAACGTTTCACAAATGACAGGTGCAAGTTGATGCATTTGGATTGGCAAAGGCTAGCACAGTATACTAGTGTCACTTTTCTTTGATATTCCATTTCCCTTCTTGCCTTGACCAGTACTCACGCAACAAAGTGAAGTTTTCAAAAATAATGGAAAGGTAAAGTGAGTTTTTTTTTAAAAAAGAGATAAATCATTTTTTTTCTAGCCCACCAGGTGTGGCAACAATATCACAGTCATCAGCAAATAAAAGATCATGAACATGCACCTATGCTTTGGATAGAAGCTCTGAGATCAAAGAGATGCTTACCAGGTTTGAACTTGACACCTATTTTGAGTTTACCAAGATCTACTAGAAGCCTGGAAAACGCTGAAGAGCATTTCTAAATGACACATCCAAGATCAACCCCATTTGTAACAGAGAAAGCAATGGATTTTTCCCTTCTTCCCTAATTCATGAGATTGTTTGGCCATTTTAATTTCCCTGACCCACAAAAGAGAGGAATTCCACCAGACCTTTCTCTCAAAATGTTGTATCTCAAGGAGGTCACCAGAGATCTAGGCTTTGTGTTCTACATTTTTCTCATTTGTCTGGCTCCAATCATACCAGTTGTGCTTTCTACTGTGCTGCTGAACACCAATTGTTAGGTTTTTGTTTTACAATGCATTTTGTTATCACCCTCTACTGTGTAACAATTTACCATCTTTGAAATCAGCAGAGCCCTTTAAAAAAAATCAGGTGTTATAAGCAATTACTGAAGCACCCAAAATAGTTATCAAGCTTCATGCATTATGAGCAACGTTTAGTATCATAGTTTCGTATGGCATGATAGGAGATTATTCAGACCATCAAGTGTATGTCAGCTCTTTGTACATCAATCCACTCAATCCAATTTCCTGATTCTCCTATTCTGTGCAAATTCTTTTTCCTCAAGTACTTGCCCAATTCTCTGAGAGCCTTTACTGACTCTGTTGCCACACCTTAACAGGCAGGGAGAGTTAGATCATAAAACACTGCGTAAAGAAATTTTTTTCTCACATTCTCCATTGCACCTTTCAGCCAGCACATTAAACCCATGTTCCCTAGATTTCCAACCATCCTCTAATGGGGTCAGCTTCCCTCCATTTACTCTATCTATACCTATCACCACCTTCTACACTATTACCAAATCTCCTTGTAATCTCTGCTTCAAGGAGAACAACTTCTTCTCCTGTCTATTTTTACAGCTGAAATCCCTCACCACTGGAAATATTCCAATAAATCTTTACTAAAGAGTGGTGGCAAGAAATGGATGCAATTCTCCAGTTGTGTCCTTACCAGTGTTTCAGACAGGTTCACTGTAATCCCCCTGATTTTTGTAACCTATGCTTCTATTTATGAAGGCAGTATCTCATATTCTTTACTAATCACTCTCTCAACTTGTCCTACTACTTAAGGATTTATATACATACACACTCAGTTCCATCTGTTCCTACACACCTTTTAAGTCCTATGCCATTTAGTCTGTACTGCCTCTCCTACAATGTACTGAATGAATCACTTCATATTTACCTGTATTAAAATTAATCGCCAATTTAGCAATTTACACAAGATATCTTTATGAGTCACATGTACATCGAAACACACAGTGAAATGCATCTTTTTTGCATAGGGTGTTCTGGGGGTAGCCCAGCTGCCTGTGCAAAATATGAGCACTTTAAGTTGTAGGGCTGCACCCCTAGCTTTAGAGAAACTGGACTATACATCTGCAGACCAGTCCTTCCTGACCTACAAGCTCTACTGACAATAGATCTTGCATTAGGCCTGTTCATAGCTTTGGAGTAAAATATATGCCATTTGACAGCAGAGGAACTAAACTGCCACACAACCCTGGCAGTAGCGAGTTAAGTTGAGAGTGGTAGAAGAGCTCTGGAAATATGGCCTTGGGCTTTCTGTTGCTGATCATTCTCCAGTGATTCCTGCTGGAAACTTATCAGAGTGCTGCCAGCACATGTGAAAACCTACTCAAGCACCTTATAACCTATGGGAGAGGATGGCAGGACATGTAAAAAGTCAAAGCCAGGAATTACAAATTTTAAAAGTAATTAAATGATGAAAGACGTTGCCACATTTAATTCTATGTAACGATAACATGAACACCAGTTAATACCTATTCATAGCCAGAAGAATTGTTTGGAGTTTTTGAAGTTGGCTGGATGTAGTTCAGCCTCCAGAACTTGTAAATAAGAACGCAATTATATAAGAATTGGAAATGCAAAATGGAATTGTATTGTGATTTGTGTGGAGAAACCAGAGAAATGCAAGGAGTGGGATGTTACAACAAAAGGTGGGACTAATTAAAAAAAACCTAAGACACATGGAGCTGCATTTTGCAATTTTCTTTCAAAAATTGCTCTGAATTCAACATAAAAAATGAAAAATCAACAGCAGGCCTCAGCGAAGCTCATATTTTGTTTAGAACTTCTATATCAAACTCTGCACTGATGCTGACCAACCTCCTGGGTAGTCCTTGCATCTTTCTTTTAATTCTCTACTTCTATTGACCATTCCGTAGCAATCAACCTGCTTCAGGTGGAATCTATCCTGCTACTAAAAAATTCCCAGGTACCTTATATGATGCAACAAAGAAAATAAAGGCCAGAAACTGCAAATTAAACCCTTTTGGAAACTGTCGGGGAATAAACCAGATCAGGAGCAGGACTGGAACTAATAATGAGTAAATACCTAAATAATCAAATATCCAAGGCTTGTTCTGTCAGTGGACTGTGCAGACACAACTTTTATGAAGTTCTTGTTGGATTCAGCTGATGCTAAATATTAATAATCACACAACTGTGCACAGTAGCAAACCCATGTCTGATGTCTATTCAAAACGAGCAGCTTCAATGGAAAATAAAGAAAGCCTAGTAATAAACATATCCCTATATTCTCCTACCCTCTCCTGAATGATCTCCACTGAAACAGCTCTGCTTTACCAGGCTGATGGCAAAGCGCAGTCAATCAGACCTTCAGTTCATCAATACCTCTGCTTCTACTTAGTGACAGCTTGACTCAAATACTTTATGGAAGAGAGAAATGGAAATGTTACACAAGGAGGCCAGTTTGTCAGCCCAAAGCAGACCTGTCCATTTAATTGCACAGCAGTCTCTTTTCTAATTATGTTAGCTTATGTCAAAAAAGAAAAGAAATGCAAGATCACTTTAAGGATACTGACTTGTGGATAATACTACTCACTAGTCTAACTTCATTAAGCCCAAGCTAAAGGAACACACTGTGCCTAGAAATCCACTGCCCATTAATGAGGAAATTCTGATTTACAGCAGTAACGCAATGTTCTACTGTTTCAAAAGAATACACCCATCTCAGCAAAAGCTGGACGCCATTTGGTTGTAGATCAGCTTGGATCCTTGGTTTCAAGTGTCACTGTCAAAAATGGAGATCTCGCTGGGGAAAAACGTGACATCACTAGCCTCTTCTGCCAGTTCCAGCAAGGTTGGTAACATATCGGTCTCATCCGTTCCCTCAGCTTCCTCCTTTGAGAAAGGCAGGGTGTTGCTATCTTGACTTTCAGCTTCACCTGTAAAGATGAGTGAGGGAGAAGAGTAAGGAAGGAGAGAAAGATTTACAGAGCAGACAAACAAATTACTAAACAATCTTATACTATCAGCTCCTTAGAAACAAATGATCACAGTGCACCCAGATACTTCCCAATGCTCCAAACTGAGCTGGTATTTCACTCCTATTTCTGCATAGCCAATAAGTAGGCATTTTTCTATGTTCTTCCATTATTAGTTTACTAATTCTAAGATTTAATCACAAAATAAACAAGAGCAGCTTACCTTGTTTGGTCTGCAATTCTGTATAATCTTGTTCCTCTTGTGCATTACTATCTTTTTGTCCATTTGCCCCCTGCAAGAACATGTAATACTTAGCTGCAACTCTTAATCTTTAATAAGATAAGGCATGAACAGTATCAATTACATAATTCATATTATTAGAGAAAATGTTTTCCCACTCCTGAACCCACTGACACTTAGTGTTCTTGTGAATGATACTGTTTTGTAGATTAAAAACAAAATTAAGGCCAAATTTTCCATCTGCTAACCTAAAATTGACAAAACTGTAGAATTCCAATTGCCATGCTGTTCAGAAAAGTAACCTGCTCCCAACACTATTTTCAAGCCAAAAGATGTCTCTCTAATTTTCAATATGGGATTAACTACTTTCAGATAACATACTTTTACAAATCTGCATATCCTTTGACAGCAGGTGAACATCTCAAATAGCCACTGGATAAACTGCAACACAAGTGTAAAATAAAACTATTTAAAAGGACAAGGATGGGTTAAATCAGTCAACCTTGAAAATGAGCACAAGGTTTACAATGCATACCATTAGTTCCATGGTCACTGCATGCACCAGTGCTCCCAGCATTGTTAACTGACTGCCTGCAGCAATAGGATGCCCAATACAATTAGTGTCCAGAATTACTGAAACTTAACCTGAACACTGTGGCTGCCAGTGGTGCTGAGATCATTCAGAATGTGGTGCCGTGGAAGATTCAACAATGGCTGATTATGGGAATTTGAAATGCTCTCTGGCAGTGGAATGAAAAAGTAAGGAAGATGTCCTGTGCATCCTGACAGCCCACCAGTCCCATGCTCAGAGGCAGTGGCATTGACAGGTGCAGGGATATTTGCCAGTCTGTAGCCAGGCACCTAGATGCAACCCAGGAAGATGTTCAGTGATCTCACACAAGTTCTTAAGGTGGGACTGCATCTTTAAGTGCCTCACTCACAACTCAATTAACTACAGTACTTTCACTTACCTAACAACAATCTGATTAAACAGATTCATACAATATACTCATATGCTTTATCTCTCCTTCATATACTTCACACCATTGTTAGTCTCATACCCACATCTCATAACTCGCACACACTGCAACTACTCACCCATGGCAGCCACATCACCCAAGCATACTGCATCACAGCAACAACTATTCAATCATGATAGGTGCATCACCCAAACATACTGCGTGACACTCACTAATGCACCCATCTTTGTCTTGGAGCAGCAAGCCATCCCAACAGGAGGCAGCAGGGAGAAAGTACCTACTCAATGGAGGAGACAATGCTGGCCATTATGGTGAAGAGAATTCCTGAAAGTGCGTCTCTCCCCACCCCAACCCCCGCCCATCCCACTCCCCTTCAGCATCTTGTCCTGCTCTGGACAGGCTGCATTTATTCTCCAAGTCGTGCTGAATGCCAGGAGGAAGACCCACTAGCCTACCCATGTTCAGAAAAAATATAGTTTGTGCACAAGCATTTAATTCACCAAAAACTCACTCCTGCATCAGCCAGACCACTGTCTGACTACTGATACTTAAATCATATGGGAAACTCAAAATTCCAGCGTCAGAAGAAATAAATCAATAACTAACCTGTAAATTGTTGAATTCCTTTTTAATAGCCCAGGTGTGGGTACTGTTCAAGCCAATGAAGCATACACAGCTGTACAGGGTTAAGAGAAGCTGTCAACCAGAGCATGGAGCTCCAAAGTGGCAATGTTGGCTTGAAATATGTATTACATACTGACTGGATTCATGATCTGCACCATCTGTATGACACCTGCAGCTGTTAGCCTCTTTGTAACTATGTAGTGTGGCGCACTTCCTACTAGAATTGTGCCCTTACAATGCAAATGTCAGATTGATAATTTAATACTCCTTGATTGCCCATAAGATAGTTGCTACAAAGCCTAGTTTCACCCCCAAGATGGTTCTCAAAATTGGTATGAGATTCCATGAAATGGAAATATGTCCAAAATGTACAAAACATGCAAATATACAGCTAAAGGGCAACAATCTGCTCTCTCCTGACTTTTTGCAACCAGCTGAAAAAAAAGGCTAGCTGCTTATAATGATATCATTTGCCATGAGCTAAGTACCTTGCTGGTGTCCAGTCCTACTTCAGGAAATGTTGTTACTAATCCTCCAACTGATGGGTTGTAGAGCTGAGAAAAAAGAAGTAATCAAAAGTGTAACTGATTTACTGAAGGCACACTCCACTCTTACCAATGTGGCCTAATGCCTCTTGTGGTCCTTGTCTAAAAAGTAAAAGATCTTATAACTCGAGTGCTTTGCACAAAGTGAGTTTGAGGGTATTGTGCATATTTTAGGCATGCTAGAATTCAACACTTCTAATTGATTACTCTTGATCAGGTTATTTAAAATGCTGTTAAATATGAACATAAAATGCCATTTATTTTCCATGAGGCATATGCAGATTAATTTTTAACAATTCATGGGACAAAAGCAAAGACAACTAATTAACTTTTCCTCAGACTCTGCAAATTCTGACATAAAAATTGCTTTGTGCAAAAATTGGCAAATTTGCTGAAGTGTTAAAAATTCTAATGTGGCCTTGATGGAAAGACTTTAAAGTTAAAAAGAAAAAGCCCATTCTTAAGAACACTCAATATGTAAGTCTCCCACTGCCCCAAACAAAAACAAATTCTTTTCACTTGATGAATAAGCACAAAACTGTCAAATTATCAAAAACTAATGACATTTTGATGCAAGGCTGGTGCCAGTGGTTACATTCCCTTTTCAAAGTAGACATTAATCCTGCATTGATTCTTTGTGATCTCTGTGTAAGCACTTGCACTTCATCTTGCAAATGCATGCATTATTTCTCCCTATTTGCCTGTCATTCCAAAAATATATTTATTGAAAGAGAATTAGACCTGAAATTTTGCCATTAAAAGAGCGATCATAATGGCAATTTTTTTTTTTGCCAATTTTCTCCTTCTCTCCCCTTGCTGGAAAATGCTGACTCTTGAGGTGCAGTACCACTAATATTGTTAAACACATCACAACGGTTGTGACTGTCATCGTTAGAAACAGGCCAGTTAAGTACAGGCAACATGGTCTAGAATGGAGATCATCACATCCAGATCTAATTTGGGTCGAATCCATTTTCCAGCAAAGGCGAAATGCTAATGATCAGCAGTGGGAATCGAGGCTGAAATGAGTTCCTCTCTCCAATCCAGAGTTGCAGATACCAAAGTTTAGTGACCAAATGCTGACATTACTGAGAACATCTAACTGAGCAGGTGGTCAGCAGACCTGGAACCAGCTGATCTGTATGGTTTCGGTGCACAACATCGAACCAAAAGAGCCATAACAAGAGCCTATTTATAATCTCCACCAAGGAAGCGCAAGAGTTATCAATAAAACAATCCCCTCTTATAGACAAAAGTGGGGGAAACACATGACTTGCCCTCATGGGAAAACCATACTTAGGCCAGTTTTAAGTTGAAATGGAGAAATTACATGTGTGCCCATATTCTCTGGTGCAGTCTGTGTGTTCTCCCTACCACCACATGGGTTTCCACTGGGTGCTCCGATTTCCCCCCATGTGCCAACATTTGCAACTTGGTGAGTTAGGTGTCCATTATGTGTAGGTGGGTGTAAAGGTAGCTGGAGAATCTGAGGTGTGGAAAACAAAATGGGTTTAGTGTAGCATCAGTGTAAATGGATGCTTGATGGTTGGTGTGGACTTGGTGGGACAAGGGGCCCATTTCCTTGTCGTAGATCACTATAACTCAATGGCTATACAGATCTAGATTTTACATTGCCCCTAGAAAAGATAAATTCGATTTCAACTCACAGCTTTGAGTAAATCCAAATTAATGTTTAATCGATTGTTGCTGAGTGAGGAATGCATCTGAGCCAAACTGTTGTCAATCATATCCAAATGGTCGATTATTTCACCCCTAGAGTGAAAAGGAAGAATAAAATAGAATTAAATGATCAATTCAAAGTGACCAGTTCCAGCTATTAATCAATCTTTTCCGAAACGCAGAAAAAGATCATTAAAATAATTCACTTTATTAAAGAGACATTCCCAGTCTTGAGATCACAGTATGCCACTAAATAGGAGATTATTTAGTGTCACAGGGCCAGCTAAGTTACAAGTCAGGTTTCCTCTTTATTTTGTTTCTTGCATTTTATTCCCAATGGATGCACTGCATTTGAGGTGGGTATGGGGACAAACTTCCACTACCCCAGTTCCCAGCAGAAGGGATTTTGTCCTGTGGTGTGTGTGACCTTCGATCAGATAAATAAAGTTAGAAGGTTGGAACTGACCATTAGCACTACTCCTTCTAAAGCCATGCACAACGTGGAGAGGGAGAATAACTAATCATTAATTTCTTCAGATTAATTTCAAGCAAAATCTCACCGGTCCAGAATTCTCTTCTGTGGTCATTTGACAGTTTTCATCCAGGAAGTGTGTCATACAGGTCATGTGATGTAAATGGTGAAGTCACTGTGCTGGAAGTGGCAACCAGGTTGTCTGTATCCGTACTGAACAGTGTTTCAGCAGTTCTTGGCTTTCCACTCTCAAAACTATAGATAGTAAAACAGACAGGCATAAATAAAACACATAAAGAGCAACAACTCCAGGAATCAACACGATACACACGTTCATTTCTTTATGAAGCCAGAAATGGGCAGGCATCAATTATGAAGCAATGCAGCAACTCCTTTCATTAGAACAGAGGTTATGTGATCCAGTAGAACTGTTCCAATCTTAGTAGTTTGATAAATTTGTGAAAAAGTGCAAATTATTTGCAGTGGTCTGACTAATTAGAGAGCAATGATAAAAGATAACCAAAAGACATGTCAGTTTTCAATACTTCTCACCATTTTACAATTATTGTTAGGATTTACATCAAAAGTTAAATTTAGCTCAACGAACTAAAATCACCACAGCAGTCAGAGTTTCACAGATGAAAGGGATGGAAGAGGACATTTATTTTAAGCTGGACGACAAGCGTATGGAGTTTGCTGCTTGTATATCACTCCAGCCCGAGACATCAAGCATTGCTAAAGCATTCAAGACATTATGTTGATAATGTAACTTCTTTCTGGAGGTTTATTATGTTAGGACAACCTTAACCACTGGAAGTCACAGAAGACAGCTTCTGGTTGGGAGTGAGGGGATCCCATCCAGATGGTGGTTGGTAATTTAACAGGTGCCAGACAAGATGAGCTCATTGTACAAGGTCAAGCCACTAATTTGCCATCAGAAAGCAACAAAAGGACCGTTGAATAATTAGCCAGGAAACAGTTTTTGGAGATATCTGTACCTGAAAGGTCCATCCAAGAAGACTGCTATAGGGAGATGCTGCTTTTCAACGATAAAAAATATATAACGGCTAAGCTCTTAAACACAGTGGAAGAGTTGAATCTGACACCGGCTCCTACCTGTGCTGTTCTTCAGAAGAATGATCCGGACTTCCAATCAAATGTGTGATTTCAGAGATGATAACGCCTCCAGGATAAACACTGCTTTTCTCACAGGTTTCACATTTCTGAACATATTAACCAAAGTGCATTAATCTCTTCATTCCACACACGTCCTTCCATTAGCTCATCTGACTTATCCTAAGCCATAAATCCACAGCACTAATATTCAAGCTTGATCAACCACAGGGGGAAAAGGAACAGGAATTGCCAACCTGCCCAATTTTCTTGATGGGAAACCACCCATCCTTATGGAAATATGGAGCGATACCCTTCAGAGTTACATTTGATTATTAATTCACTTTCCTTTCCCAGTTAACAAGGTTTCTCTACTATTTACCCCAAGTTCACCTTTACATTTTCCTACTTCCTCCAAATTCTCTTCCCCCTTCTACCCTCAACCTCTCAGTCGACAGTATTCATCATTCTTCCTCGGTGGTATTAGGGCAGTGGGGTGGGGGTGCTGTGGGGTGAGAAAACACAAACTTGGAGAAAGAACAAAAATTCAGCACTTCTACATGCCATGTACAGAATGGGCAATGGAACAAAAAACTTCAGAAAAGGCACTGAACCTCTTCCACCCACAGTATAAAGAGCAGAGAACAGCCTGTGAGACAAGCTGAAGAGGAGCAAGGTCGATGCACTATCAATGATAAAATATTTCAGAGACTATCAATGATTCTAGCATTAAAGATGATCAGCAGGGCAAATAAACATCAATATATTATTCCTTCGTGACAAGATATGAAAGTGGGGGAATGTTTACATAACAGGGAGTGAGTCACACAGCCACTGATTCGAGGAGCCTGAAAGACATTTCAGGACACAGCACAGGCATCAATTGTATCAAATATATTCGTTTACTGTCTTTTTGGAGTATTTTGAAAAAGGGTTTTTCTTCTAAGCACACAGAACAGACCTACCTCTCATTTCTTCCTTTCAGGAATTCTTTTGGTTGCTGTACCGTTTGATTCTTACTAATCACAGGTCAAAAATCAAACTAAATAGATCACGGGGAATTCAGGGTAAATTGTCATATAATAACCCCTTCCTGTTTAAGCCTCTCAATTCATCATCTTATGTGCAAATATCACAGCTTACTTTTTCTATCTTTTTGCATCAAACAGTTCTGAAATCATATCCTAACCTATTCTTTAGCAAAAGCTCAAAATGGAAGAAACTCTTCAACTGCCTCGGTTTCCTGTACTATCTCCAGTGTTTTAAAGCCCAACCTTAATAACACTTCACCTCCACTTACTGACTGCACTCCTCTATATAGGCCCAGCTGTTTCACCTCAATTCCTTAACAAACAAATCACTTTTAACCTACCGGAATACCATGTACTGCTGTGCCATCCTGACTGGAATCCATAGTGATGGGCCTACTATACTTGGCATAGGAATGAGGTAATCCAGAAGTACCAATCATCAGGGGCCTAAAGGAATAAATTGCAACAATTTACTGGAGATACAAGATGACAATTTGTATGAAGTGGATTACATTAACACAATCAAAATTACTTAATAATCATTAGCAAGCCCTGATAATATCCTTTTTCTGGAATATAGAACTGCAAAATGCACTGACTTCAAAATTCCTTTACTTATATAATAAATCTTTTTCTTTCTCCTTTTGACTTTCTTTTTGTAATATATTCATTTACCAAGAAACCGTGGGGCCTAGCATATATTTTTTATTCTTTATGACTATATATGGCATGATTATCCTCCCGATCTCTTTGTATTACGTGTATAATTACCAATTTTATATGTATTAATCTGTATTAATTTGAAAATTAATAAAAAGATTGAAAAAGAAAGAAAAATTCCTTGCACAACTGCAAAATAAGTACTGCACATTGAAACCCAGGGCAGAGTAACATTGCTCCTCTTCCGGGCATCTTATCACCCACTGAGAAATTCAAACTCCTGACTTTTTGGTGGGATTTTCTCTTGCGAAAGCACCCATGCTCCCATCATTGAATTCTTCCAAATATCAACAGTAGTGCCTGATACAAAATTTGTCACCACTGTGATTTTTACTCTCATTGGTATGAAAACGTCCTCATTATTCAAGTTTTTACCATCCTGTTACATGAAATCATGTTGCAGAAAGAACCAGAACACAAACATACTATCGTCCTTAATGAGATCACTGCAAGGACGAACAATGTCTCCTTGTAATCTCAAACCGAGCCTGTGTATGTCTGGACTAATCTGCCCATGGAGGTCAAGATCACAGTCACACCTAGCTTCCTAGCCTTAGGATCCTTCCGGACAGTAACTCCTAAATTCTGCAACATTTCACAATTTGCTGCTTGCTGCTGCATTAAGAAGGTCATCCAAACTGCATATTCAAGAGAATACTTCATCCATTCTTCTTTAAACCCAAAGGAGCAGGCAAAGTAAGCTTGGGTATTTCCTTGCAGTCATAGGTTAAACTCATGTACAAGACTTCCTGCCAACCTTCTGTCTGCGTTGGAGGGTTTCCATGATCACCCTGCACAAAGAACATTCTATTTCTACCAACCTGTTCAAGGTCCTTCTGAATCCCTGGGAGCCCTTCTGTCACTGCAATACGCAATCATTAAATAGCCACACTCCCCTGTAGCAGGAAGAGTCTTATTTGTACAGGCAATCCTTGGCATTGGGAGGGCACCCGAGTCATGACTTTCCATAACATGAAGCCACATCAACTGTGCATATATCAAGGAATGCAAGTTGAAAAGAAAATGGTGTGTTTATTTACTTGATTTATTTCCCCCCACACAAATTCCATATTTTTTATTCCATATCTCAGATGTTTTACCAGCGATATGTGAACTCTGTAAGAGTAGATTTCCGTACCCAAGCTGTTGTAACACAGGGATGCCTATATTATGTTCCCTTAAGAGCTGGCTGTAAAACTAAATGTCAGTAGCACCATATTTAAATGAATTCAAGTGTGGTAGAAACATAGAAAAACTACAGCACAATTCAGGCCCTTTGGCCCACAAAGCTGTACTGAACATGTCCCTGCCCTAGAAATTACTAGGCTTACCCATAGCCCTCTATTTTACTCAGCTCCATGTACCTATCTAACAGTCTCTTGAAAGACCCTATCGTATCCACCTCCACCACCATTTCCGGCAGCCCATTCCACGCACTCACCACTGTCTGAGTAAAAAACTTACCCCAGACATCTCCTCTATATCTACTCCCCAGCACCTTAAACCTATGTCCTCTTGTGGCCACCAATTCAGCCCTGGGGAAAAGCCTCTGACTATCTACCCTATCAATACCTCTCATCATCTTATACAACTCTATCAGGTCCCCCCTCATCCTCCATCTCTCCAAGGAGAAAAGGCCGAGTTCCCTCAACCTGCTTTCATAAGGTATGCTCTGCAATCCAGGCAGCATCCTTGTAAATCTCCTCTGCACCCTATCTATGGCTTCCACATCTTTCCTGTAGTGAGGCCACCAGAACTGAGCACAATACTCCAAGTGGGGTCTGACCAGGGTCCTATATAGCTGCAACAATACCTCTCAGCTCCTAAATTCAATTCCCCGATTGATGAAGAACAATGCACCACATGCCTTCTTAACCACAGAGTCAACCTGCGCAGCCACTTTGAACGTCCTATGGACTCGGACCCCAAGATCCCTCTGATCCTCCACACTGCCAAGAGTCCTACCATTAAGACTATATTCTGCCAACATATTTGACCTACCAAAATGAACCATTTCACACTTATCTGGGTTGAACTGCATCTGCCACTTCTCAGCCCAACTCTGCATCCTATCTATATCCCTATGTAACCTCTGACAGCCCTCCAAACTATCCACAACACCCCCAACCTTCGTGTCATTCGCAACCTTACTAACCCACCCCTCCATTTCCTCATTCAGGTCGTTTATAAAAATTACAAAGAGTAAGGGTCCCAGTACAGATCCCTGAGGTACACCACTGGTCAATGACCTCCACTCAGAATATGACCCTTCAACAACCACTCTTTGCCTTCTGTGGGCCAGCCAGTTCTGGATCCACCCTGCAATGTCCCCTTGGATCCCATATCTCCTCACCTTCTCCATAAGCCTTGCATGGGGTACCTTATCAAACGCCTTGCTGAAATCCATATACGCTACATCTACTGCTCTCCCTTCATCGATGTGCTTCGTCACATCCTCAAAAAATTCAATCAGGCTCATAAGACAGGACCTGCCCTTGACAAAGCCATGCTGACTTAGTGTTATGCCCTTGACAAAGCCATGATGTAGTGTTATGAACTTGAAAACCTTCATGGTATGGGACTTTCATAAACAGCATTAAAGTGAACTACAATGTTGTTTTAAAACCATTAATATATAGATCAGTCAGAATTGTTGAATTAGTACTCCATCTCAACTCTCTCTTTAGATCCCCACCATCACAGCAACCACTTCAGCCAATTCAATTCTTTGCACATGATATCACGAGTTTAGAACACTGGATACAGTAAAGGCTACGGGGCCAGACCACATCTCATTGTAGCACTGAAGACTTGCACTTCAGAACCAGCTGCGACTCTAGACAAGCTATCCAAGTAGTTACAATTTGGCATCTACCCAACAAAAGCAGGTCAGAGCTTGGGCACCCTCCTGAATACCGAAAGTCTGTCAATTAACTCTCAAGAAACTCAACAAACTCCGGGACAAAGCAGTTCACTTGATTGGTAACCCCTCTATCAATGGTGGACAGAGGTTGCAATGTGCATCAGCTGCACAATGCAATGCAATCATTTGCCTAGTCTCATAAGCACTTCCCAAACCTGCGACCTCCACAAGACCAAGGGCTTCGGGTGAACAGGAACACCACCACCTGCATGTTCCCCTCCAAGACACGCATTTTTCTGACCTGGAAATATATCTACATTCCATCATTGTTACTGGGTTCAAATCCTGGAACTCCCTCCCCATTAACACTATGTGGGTGCACCTTCACCAGAAGGATTGCAGTGGTTCAAGAATGCAGTTCACCACCACTTTCCTAAGTGTAGTTAGATGCGGCCATTTATGGATTTTCCAGTGACATCCAGATCCCAAAAAATGAATTTCAAAAAAATTGTGCAACCTTTCAGTGAGTATGAGAACATATATATGTTTATTCAAGAAACAGACTGAACAATGGAATATTAAATCTGCATTTCACAATCTTTTGCATAATAGTTTTTTGTTCATTAAACCAACATGAAAAAGAAGAGGTTAAGGTTCCATGATATCTAAATGTGTGGGGCCCAATATGGAACTCATTCAAACAGAAGTCCCAGATTCAGTTCTTGAAATGTGAGTAAGATGGCACAGTCTTATAGCAATTGGCCTCCAGGTCTCTATGTTAGGAAGAAAGAGAGTCAGGGATACAACAGCTTTCCAATGACCCCCTCATACCTTTGGACGTCAGGGAGAAATGAATCAGGCTTGACTACGATTACCACCCACGGTTCAAAACTCTGCCATCACACACTAACTATGCAGCGATGCCAAAGCTGAGATTGTGAACGCACACTTCAACAACAGAATCACTGCCTCTGCAAGAGCAAAGGTGATAAAGCACAAGACAGGTAAGCACAGGACAGGAGGAAAGGTTAAAAGGTACCTTTGACCCTCCAGTTCCCTAGGCACACAGCACTTATGGTGGAGGCGGCCTAAAAGGAACAGCTATCTGTTCTCTGACAACAGTCAGTCAAGAAGGGGACAAAAAGCAGACCAAGGAACACGTTCAGTCCTCACCTCCCTTTCTGCCTGTGAATTTTTAAAAATTCACAACTTCAACACCAGCAAACAAGAATCCAGTGTAACAATACTCACATTTTTCTCTTGATTCCAGGCATGCTGTTTGACTGTACCATAGTAGCAATAAAGTGGATGATCTGCAGATAAGAATACATGGGGAATATGAATATATTACAGTCACATAGCACAAAAAGATGTCTGTGCCAGATCTCTAAGAGCTGCCCATTAAGCTTCAGTCTCTTGCTTGCCCCCAGAGCTCAGCAAATTCTCCCTCCCTTTTGAAAGTTATTGCTTCCACCTTTTTAAGTAGTTCAGACCACAATGAATCACAACTGAATTTTTCCTCATTTCTCCCTAGACTTTGCCAAATATATATTTGCCAAATAAATCCATAATTTTGAACATTACCCTGAAATCTTCCCTTAGCCTTCTCTGCTCCAAGGAGGACTATGCCAGCTTCTCCAATGAATAGGCAGAGACATGGTAAATGAAATGAAATGTTGTAAAGAGAAGTCATTGACTTTGGTAAAAAAAAGTGAAGTGGTGTACTTTTAAATGGTCAAAGAACATGAAGGGTTGGTATAAAAAGAGACTTGAAAATGCTTGTAATATCATTAATATTAATAGAACGCATTTCATATGCTTTGCAACAATCCTTATGTGGATATAAACTCGACTTCGCTTTCACCCCTCATCCACCAGTGAAAACAATGACATTTTGGGATATGATTTCACAGATGCCAGACCCCTTTCTGACCCTCATTCGAGTGGTCACTCTTCATGTTGAGCATAGGTAGCAAACATTCAAAAAGCTTTGAACCTTGTTTGGCATCACAGTCAACTTCAAACTCTGCAGAGGTACATTTACCAACCAGGAGACATTGGACAGCAACTTCTGCCCCAACTCCTGTTGCCAAAGCCCAAGCAGAGAAGTTTATTATAGAAACCCAGGTGAACACAGCACAGGCTCATGACTGACCTTAATTGCAGCCAGGACTAACATTTATTGCCCATCCCTAATTACTCTCAAGGGAATGATGTTGGTGGACTGCCTTCTTAAACAGCTTAAGTCTATAATTTGAAGGTGTGCTCACAACATTATTAGATAATGGGTTCCACAACTGTGACACCACAACAGTAAAAGAAAAACAATGTGTGTACAAGTCAAGAATGAAGTGCCTAGCTGGAGAACTTAGAGCTGATGCTGTTCATATTATTTTCTGTCTCAGACATTCTAAATGGTATCAATCACAGATTTAGGAGATGCTACCAAATTAGCCTTGGTGAGTTGGTGCAGTAGATCCCATAGTATTTATGATAGATATGGTACATCATTGATGGAGGTAAATGTGTACTTAAGCCAGTGGCTAAAATGCCAAATAAGCAGGCAGCTATGTCCTTTTTTTTTTGAGTGTTGGCACTGCAACCAGCCAAGAGAGGAATATTCCATCTCACTCCCAACTTGCACCTTCTACAGGGCTTTGCGAAACTAGATAAGGCGTTCATTCACTATTAGATACCCTGCCTCTAGCCAACTCTAACTGCTATGGGAATTTTGTACTAGTCCATTTCAGTTTCTGGTCAAAACAGTGCAGGATGAAATATTACAACACTGAAAACTTATTAAATGTACAAAAAAAAAGGTCTCACACAAAAGCAGACTGGTTGCACACACCTATAAAACTTCCTTTCAATATAAAAGTACAACTGAGTACTGGATCGAGTAGTAAACGAGCTAACATCATTTAGTTAATACAAACAATGACGCACCTTCCGAATAACTTTGTGCTGCTGGAGCTGCTTCTGTTTCAGGGTTGATAGCTCCTTCCACAATGCCTCATTTTCCCTGTGAAAACAGACAAGTCCGCATTGCAAGCCTCATTTAACCATCCTCCATCAACTTACCCAAAATACATAGACTAAAACGTAATATATTCAGAGTTGCATATTTCTTTGAGGCCTTGTCACCGTGAAATGTCAAACCTCTGGCAATACTAGCTTGCTAAGCATTTCAGTGGGAAGCACCCATGCAAGAGGGATAAGCAACCATCCTGTTTTGAGCTTAACTGTTACTTTACATTTGTATTTCCTGCAATTAAGACTTTCTTTTGCTCATTTTTGTTTTTTTATTGACTAAAATGAAGAATGAAGTCTTGGCCTTAGAATCTGTGGTCGCGGGATGCAGGTCTGGCATTGGGTGGGCCCCAGGGACCTGGGTGCATAGTAGGGTTTGAAGAAGCAGAGAGGAAAGTCCTACCACCACTCTCTGGGCTCCAGTGTTCCTCCTGGCTTCCATATGCTTGTGCCTGACAACCTCAAGGATTGCTCCATTATAGGATTTGGGACAATCCTATAGTTCACCAGGAAATGTTGTCAAACCTGCAACTCAAGCAGTTAGCATGGCCTGGATTCAAACAGGACAGAAGCTGCTCTTACAGTGCTACAAAGGACTGGGAGTCACATATTGTTTCACAAAGAGCCTTAAATGGCTCTAGAACCATCGGCT
This sequence comes from Pristis pectinata, assembly GCF_009764475.1. Lineage (NCBI taxonomy): Eukaryota > Metazoa > Chordata > Chondrichthyes > Rhinopristiformes > Pristidae > Pristis > Pristis pectinata. The sequence goes on from NC_067412.1 coordinate 77,508,319, forward strand.
GCTGAACCCAGAGATAGGGTCAAACAGGACTGAGGATGCACCATATATTTCATAATTCTTGTATCCATATTACAAAGGAAAAGCAAAAAGGACTATTCTACTTATGCTGGGAAATCCCATCTGCAGACAGTTCAGTTCCTTAAAAGACAATCAACACTTATACTTTACGTCAGAAACTATCAAAATTTTAAAATGTAAACCTTTTAATTGCCAGAATCATGCCATCAGCCAAGTCATGTTTTCCTTTCATCTGACGAACCTCTGACAGGATTTTCAACACCTCTTGCTGTTTCAGTTTAAGATCGTCAACTCGGCTTACAGAAACCTTAAATTTCAAGGACAAAAGTCACATGTTATGAATTTGCTTCTACTGCTTTAGTTGTCTGTGCATCTAAAATTCCAAACAATGGTATTGTGGATCAAGCTGGTTACTGTACACTAACTGGAGATTTTGCAAGTTATGCTTTCACTTTGTTCATTTATGCTTTAATCTTTATCAGGGTACTTACAGTCCCCTTTGATTACTTATTACAACACAAAAGGAGGCCATTTGACTGATCAGGTCCCATTTCCCCTCTAACTTCCCTGAAACCCAGCAGCTTATTTTCTTTAATGTGCGCATCAACTCCCCTTTGATTCTTTTGCCATTAACCTACAGTAAGAGGTAACTTTCAGTAGCCAATTAACCTAGCAGTAGGTCTTTAAGATGTGGGAGAAAACAGGAAGCACTTGGCGGAAACCCACATGTTGACAGGAAGAACATATAAATTCCACACAGATAGCATCCGAGATCAGGAAGCACCTAGAGTTGTGAGGCAACAGTGTCAACTGCTGCATCACCGTGGCAGGCTTAAATGTACCCATTTTCTATTTTCTCCCTTGCCCCACAACTAAAGGTGTGGCTAATGCTGCTATATGGTTCTACAAGTACCTTGTTCAAATGGCCATTAATACACTGAAAACCTCAGTGCCAGTAGACTATCTGTCCACTGTGGAAGCAGTGCAAGCCTGATTTGTCCATACCCAGTATCAATGTTTGTTCATTTTCTAGCAGAAATCAGGAGCAAGACTCTAATGAACTTTCCTCTCTCTGTCCAAGGAGAGAGAGGAATGCAGAATCGCCCCTTCTACTGTCCAGTTAACATCTATGAAGGTGGTCCTTTCATACCTACTACACTATCAGCGGTGTTATCTAACTAGATGCTGACCAGATTGCAAACTGGCCACACTTCGTACAAATGATTAAAACAATGTGCTCTTCCACTAGGTACAATGCTGCCTTTAGCTGATGTTTCTTTTTCTCTCTTAAGCCATATGTACATCCCAATCTGCCAACGGTAGTTTAGTAGCACCTCACTTTGCCTTCTCTCAGCTTGGCCTGAGAAAATTTTACCCTCCATCATACTTTACATCCCCGCACACATTTTGTTATAATACTATAAACAATGATACAAAATTAAAGTAGGCTGTATTAAAGACAAAATCCATGACTTTAAAATGGACACAAGATTACATCTGCATGCCCTGGTCGACGTGAGCCTTTTATCCCTAAGCACTCAAACTAAGCATTATATATAGTCCTGATTGCTCACATGCAATGACACAATAGATCAATTAATCTAGATTTGCTATGAATTGCAGAAGGTTTATAAAGCCCTTTGCTGTTTCACAATCTAGTGAAATTTGTTCTTTTCTAATTTGCTTAAACAACCTTCATTTGGAATATGTAATGCAAGATATATAATACACTAATGGATCATATTGTGCAGGTCCTGCCTGCCACCAGGTTATACTTTGCATGGTTTCAGGCGCACAGTGCAGAGGCCACAACCCGAGAACACCTTTGACTGAAGGAAAATTGGATGTTTTGCATAGTTGTTGATTTTAAGAAGCTTAGATGCTCTTAAAAGTGGCAGAGATATTTAAAAACTATTAAAATACATGAATACACAGCAAGTTAATGATACAAAAATTATTAAAAATACAAAACATTTAGAAGCTATTCAAAAACATTAAAGTAAAATGGCATTCAGAGGCCTACAATCCCCACTGAAATCAAGAGGTAGATAGTAGGCTGGACATAAAATGCAACTGTTAGCTAGTCTCAGGAATTGCCAGTTTGTGAAGTGAATAGTAAGTTTGCTATTTGTCATATTAGAAATAGTGATAAGAAATAAATTGAAATTAACTAACAAATGACCTATGATTACTCATCTTTTCATGCAAGCAATACAATGTTGATTTATATTTGGCTTCACTTCAATGTTGCCGGAAATTTGAAATAAAAACAGAAAATGCTGGAAACACTCAGCAGGCCAGGCAGCATTTTTGAAAAGTGAAACGGAATTAACAAATCAGGTTGGTAAACCTTTCATCAGACTTAAAACTTGTTTAGTTTTTAATATTTCCAATTTGCATAGAAAATGGGAAGGTCGAAGGAAGAGTGGAAACCAGGAGAAACTGAATGACACACATTGCTGAAAAACTGGCAGATGAATAACAAAAGGTGCATCTGGGGGAGTTGTAAATAGGGACAAGATGAATGTAATTAGGGTTTACCAGAGGAGGAGAAAAGAATGCTGGAAATGTGCGATACAGGAGTCAAATGGCTGATTATCTGAAACTGTGGAAATCAAAGTTGAGATCAGAAAGCTGTAATATACCCATAATGCTATTTGACAGTAAACTGATCTACATTAAAAAAAAGTTCAGAGTTAACCATAACCCACCAATGAGCAACACTCACCTTCCTTTTAATGTTGTCCAGTAACTGAGGCTCTCCTTGTCTGAAATGTGGGTGTTGAAACTCGATTACATCATCCAACTCTCGGGGTAGGCCTACACCTATGTGAACCACTTTGTGAAAGCCATCTGTTATAAAAGAATTAAAGAAATTTAAAAATGCTGATGATAAAAGTTTTTTTTAAGTCATGACCCTTCCCACACCACCCAGCTCAGGGAGAAGGGGCAGTGAGTGGAGGAAGGTGAAGAGAAACCACAAAAGGAAAAGGAATTGAAACGATTAATCCCACAGCTGAAGTAAAAACATAGAATGCCAGAAATATTCAGCAGGTCAGGCAGCATATGTGGAGAGGGAAACAAAGGTAATGTTGCAGGTTGATGACTTTTCATCATTACAGTTCTGATTCACCTGTAACACTAACATCAGGTTCTTCCTGCATTTCTGGCACTTCCTGTTTCAATTATCTGCCATTTTTCTTGTTACTCCCACGGCTAATTGCTTTCAATGGAAAGTATGAATGAAGTATTAAACAGGATCAGATTCAGTTCTACATGCCTCCACTTCCTGCAAACTACATGTGTTGCAGCAACAGTTCATTTACCTACCCTCTTAGCTATTGATATTCTTAAACACCAATGGTCCTAAAGTGGTAACATTAAACAGTCAATAAACAATTTTCTTACTCCAAGTTACAGCTTCAGACTACGCTTTTCTTTAATAAAGTAGGACTCGCATTAAGCTGCAACAGTACTGCATCCCCTAATGCAAAGGTTCTAAGCCAGTTTCAGACCTCCAGATCTCATACACCTGCAATACCCCCACTATACGAGGGTGAGGTTACTAACCTTGGCAAACAAATTTCCGAAAAGAAACAAATTTGATAAGAGCATTCAGATCAAATTCCTTGGTCTTACTGTTAGAATCCTGCTCTTCAGCTAATTCCAACGGTCCCAGTTCTGTCCATCTACACAGGTGCTCTCATACAGCCCGATGTTTCTGTGCAGCTCCCGTATTTTTGTCCTAGTGAAACATGCCGTGTTCTTTGTGTTTACGTTGCAGCTTGTGTATAAGTAGATGAGACACTACACCATGATTATTCCTTTTTCAACTCTGTGCCTTTCACAATGATTCCAAATAACATCCCAAAACGGCCAAGGCCTCAGCACTCATAATCATTCTCCACTCTCTCTAGTTCTTATCCTCCTGTTTTCATAGAGTCAGAGCAAAGAAACAGGCACTTCGGCCCAACTGGTCCATGCCAACCAAGATGCCCCATTTGCCAGCTTTTGGCCCATTCTCTTGGTTTCATTCTCTCCTGAATTTAGTTAGTTTATATCCTTGGTTTCCCTGCTGCTTGCTCTGAACAACTATCCTAATCCAGCACTTCCTCCAGACAGCTTTTCCCTCTCTCAGTATTAAATGCAAAAGCTGAATACTGCTCAATATATGCACTTGCCCAAATGTAATCCTTTGATCATGTGAATGTGACTTTCCAACATGTATTCATGTCTTCCTTCAGCACATTGACCATTCCAGCTTTCTAAACAACCAGTATAGGTTCAATGGCCTTCTGATAAGCGCAGTGTTAACAAACAGCACTGTTGACCACTTGGTAGAAAGCCAACAGCAATGGAATCAACCTCCATCAAGTGTCATCATTAAGCCCATAATCTTCCTGTTAAATTCAATTGTTTTGTTGCATGGGATTAAAGAAACTTTCAAGATTAAGGAAAATGTATTCCAGTTTTTAGTTTTAAAAAAATTAATCCTCATTACAGCCCCTTCCCACACCAACAACATAATATAATGGACTTACACATGTTGAGTTGTCTGACAAAGCTTGCCATATTATTGTGCTTGAAGTACATGGGAAGGATCTCCTTAGCGAAGCGCCTTTCATTGGACACTTGAAAACAGGCGCCATTCTGCGAGAATAAATCATGTTGATTAGCAATCATACTCACACCAAGTCAATAATCTCATCACAGATACCAAATCCAATTCCCACAGAAGGCACTCCACTTCGACATATCAAGTCATACATTTCAGGTTCAACATTTCTTTGCTACTTGTATGTGATTGTGTCACACACTGTAAACCTCACATTACGGCCATTCAGGTAATGAAAGTTCACCCTAATGGAATTCACAAATCACTGCCCAAAAATCTAAGCTATGGAGTAAAATCGCTCTTATAGAATTTATGTGGGGAAAAAATTAAGTAATCACAAACTGCAAAAGAAACAATAAATTTTGTCTGGTTTTATATATTACAACTCGCATTTCTTGATGCATGCACAGGTAACGTTGCTTTTTTTTTAAGGTGCACTTTGCTGTCTAGTGGTTCACCACTACCCAGGAGTTTTCCATATTATTTACCCTCAAGACATCTGAATCAGGCCAGCAACTTTAAGTGCAAATCGTAAACCTAAACAACCACTGTCTTTTTTCAGTTGTATCCTTAAATTGTCTTACCTATATTTGATATGTGTTTAAAAGTGTGTGACTCCATTCAAACTGAAGGCTGGGAGTTGATAAGCATCTGCATTCTCTTACATCTTCAGACGCAGCTGTTGGCCACTTCAGAGCTTTCCTTGTCAGTTTCCAAGCAAATCTCTTTAAGTGCCCCCCCACCCCCACCCCTACCCCTGAAGCAGCTGCAGTATTCATCATTACTGTTAAGAGAAAAACATCATGCAGAAACACACCACCAACTCCTGGGATTCAATGGGAATTGTGTTTTGCATTAGAAAAAAAGCGCAATACAGATAGTTTTCTAAGAACGCAACCCCTCCATTTCACGGTAGATGCTTGTATGTAACTCTGGTTGGTACTAGTTTAAGAATTGTAGCATGTGACCAACTGTTCTCTGTGTTATTAATACGTTGTCTTGAAGTGGAACATGCCAGTAGCTACCTGCTTCTGTGGAGTAAGTACACTGCAGAGAAACCCTGCCTGGCCTTCTGCAAGTTGTTTTTAACAAATAAACTTTTGCTTGTAGTATCAACAACTGCTATCCACCAGTATCTTAGCGAGTGGATGAGAGAAGAAACTGAGACATGTTGCTTGATAAAAGTCTGAAATTTAGATGCCAAGCCTGAACTGTAACACAGAGCACTGGCTGCTAAGCTCCCAACTGGGGTAACACAGACATGTGCTGCAAGACAGCAAGCTGTGTGATTCAATTCAGATAGTACACGATGGAACGAATAAAGACACCCAAGCTGCTATGTGTATAAGCAAACAATTTGTCCAAAGAGCAGCAGTGAAGAGAAAATTTTACATTGTGTGTTCAGCTAGCTTTGGCATATGGACAGGAACAGATGGAAGTCAAGATGTCATCTGGATAGTTTGAGAGCTGATGCACTCCTTCCTCTGTTTTCACTGGGTTTCCTTGGAGGGACTCGGGATTTGCGGTGCCATCCATGAACGTCCTTCTCTATTATGAGTGGTCATGGGTCAGGGGCAGTGGGGATGTTACAATTTTTTCCAAGGAGGACTGGAGAACATCATTGAAGCATTTCATCATCCTGGTACTCTCCTGCCATGATGGGACTTGGAATAGAATGCCTTTTTCAGAAGCCTGGTGCTAGACATACAAATGATGTAACCAGCCAATCAGAGCTGACGAGCGTAATTAGCACCTCCGTGCTGGTGATGTTGGTCTGGGAGAGGACACCAATACTGGTTGGTTTATCCTGCTGTGGATGTGAAGGATTTTGTGCAGATAGTATCGGTGGTACCTTGGGGATCAGACAGGGAACTGGACAGCAAGTAGAATCAGCTAGTTTCATTCATGAAGCAGGTACACAGGAGCAAACAGCCCAATCCTGCTTTTACTTTTTATGTTTGGCTTTTTCAAAAATCCAGTTACCAGCTTGATGTACATTAGATTGTGGATATATGCTTAATCAGAGGGTACACCAATTTCATGTAAACTACATCCCGTGGACAAAACCGAGCCTATAAAGTTCATACAATTAGCTGCATTAATATTATGTGCTTCTTTATCTGTTCAATTTTTGTAGTCCTGAAGTAACTGAAAGCCTGGTTCATGATGCTTTTGGAGAAATCCCACATCAAAATCCATTGAAATTCACTGGTAAGAAGCTGCAGGGAGTAGTGGACTCAGCCCAATACATCATGGTTCTTGAGCCAACCTGCACAACCCTAATCAATACAGTTTACCAACACCATGACCACTTTGCACTACAATGGATGTTTTTTTGTTCTAATTGTTTTCTTTCTTGTCAAAATTGTGTACAACTTTTGTAAAATTTGTGTATGCATATGACAATAAACTCGACTTTGACTTTAGAGGCATATGCAAATTAAATGGAATGGATATGATGCAAAAAAAGATTTAGACACAGAATATACTATGCTATAGCAAGACACTTTTACAAAGTATCTCACTTTATTTTTAGGGTACAACTATGAAATTAGTGAATTTGTGTGCACTACCACAATTGTATCTGGTTAAGACAAGCAGCACTTAAGGATTCATGGCATTCAATATAAGGTGGTTAAAAAAATGTTCAACAGGATATAAATAATAAAATTTGTAAAATAATTAAGTTAAAACACTAAGTGTTGGAAGTTAATTACAGACATGAAGATTAAGCAAAATAAAATAAAGACAAACCACTTCACTACAATTATCTTTCCCATGAAGGTCAGTAACCCCCGTGCTACAAATCCCAGACACAAAGCCAGGGGACAGATACGAAGTACCTCCAGTCCTTCAACTCAGGGCATTTGTACTTTGTGACGGGACTCAGTGCCAAGTCCAGCAGCAAGGCGGGAGGTGAGATAAGCAAGCATCTCACCTCCAGCTTAGTCCTGACTTCGTCCTGCAAGTTAGTGAATTGTCAGCTGTCACCTCATTCTTATGAAACTGCCAGCCATATATCAGCACCTACTGCCCTATGTTAAAAGGCCCATTGAACAAGATCACATTGAAAATTAATTCCAAACTCAAATCAGCATCTTTGTTTGCATGCAGTTTCCCCACACTATCATTGGGTGGCAGTACTTTCAAAATCATTCAAAGGATTCAGCAGCCAGACTGCAAATTGTCTTGATGTAACGTGCTACGTGCCATGTCTTGTTTGTTTCTTTTAACATGGAAGGTCTCCCTCCATCCCCACCACGCTACCTCGTTGACATAGTCCTTTGATTTTATGGGGATCCATTAGAGAAAACTTCCCCATATTAGTCACCTCCTTTTATCTGTCCCCACCCTCCCTGTCCCCTTCCACACTACCCTCTGCTCTGCATTATCTCTTCTCAATTAATCTCAAGACTTTCCTGACCAAGTGAATGAGACCAATTACCTCCCTGTCCTCTAACTTTGCTCAAAAAGAAAAAGTCATTTAGTATTAACTCCTCAAAGTCCTGGGGAAATCCATTAGAATTTATGAGACTTTAAGAACCAGTCATTCAGTGCTTGTTGAAGCAGTGACCACCCCTATAAAGTAACCGTGTGATTCTATATTATTGGTCTTCACAGTATCATTGTTCCTTATCAATACACACAAAATTCTGTAAATAAAGTCCCAACTATGATTTTCTTCTGTTTTAATGCTGCAGTTTGCATCCATGCTAGTCACAGCAGAAAACAATTTTTTCCTGGAGTAACGTACAATAATTTCTAATTTTTTCCATGTCACTTCAGAAATGTGATCCTCTGAACAATGATTCTGCCAGTCCAATCCCCAAAAACATAATGACAATTGCAATCTCAGTCACTGCCCCTCCACCCTGAAAATCTCACTCTCACACACACACAAAGAAGAGCAGCTGGTCCCCTCAGACCTGGCCTTCAGAATGAGTACAGGTGGCACATTTTTTGTTCCAACAATGTACAAACTCCTGTCATCTCCAGCCAAGGAACAAACCTTTGGCCCTCTGCTAAAAACTTCAGAACATGGCCTGAACACTCAATGGTTCCCCATTGCTGCACCCAACTTGGTGTATCCATTAGGGTATCCTGGAATTGAGACATATGTGGAACAATAACTTACAATAAGGAAGTGTGGTGCTTAAGGTACCAGTGATCCAGACCAGGACATGATCCAGAGATTGAATTCAAATCCTGCAATGGCAGCTGAGAATTTAAATTAATTTTTTAAAAAAAGTAATGTGTGGGACAATAGTAAAAACCCATCTGTTTACCAATGTACCTTAGGAAAGACCTCCAGAAATGTAGTTGCCTCTTAAATGTCCTCTAAAATGGTCTAGCAAGGCAATCAGTTCAAGAACAATTAGGGATGGATGACAAATGTTGTCAATGGCAGTGAGGCCCATGTCCTGTGAATTAAAAAAAAGTACCCTTTAAAGAAGATTTAATTTTCTGTTTGGTGTTAGTGATTCCATATGATCATATGCAATAGTGGAAAAATGAAAATCTAAACTAACATTGAATCCTTTTGAAGATTATGGAAACATTCAGGAGGTTAGTCAGTCTTTGTAGAGAAGAGGGTAGGCTTAACATTCCTTCAAGCCTTCTTACTCTTTGTTGAAACTGGATTAATCCTATATTCCTCTCTCCACTGATGTACAAATATCAAAATATTTGCAGCATGTTGTTTTTTTTTCAGATTTCCAGCAGCCACAATACATGCATTTTGAATGTGGTATAATTTTGATTATTTCTTGCCTGGGCATTAATAATACTGTAATATAAATTTACTCAGGCATTTCAAATTCGGAGCGACAAACTGTATTAGTAGGCTACAATTTCATGTCAACGTTGCAGTTTTGAGTCACCTTATTTCATTCCCTGCTGAACTGACAGCAATTCCAGAAGGAATGGCTGTACATCCAAGAACTGATGGATAGAAACAGGAAATACAGTACAGCTGCAAATAACACTTTTGACAACCTTAATTGCACAAATGCAATAGACACAGCGCACGTAGGCCCAAACTAGTTGTCATTTTCAGCTAATTAGAACATAGAACAGTACAGCACAGTACAGGCTCTTCAGCTTAGATAAACCTACTGTATGATCAATCTAACCCTTCCTTCCTACACAGCCCATAACCCTCTATTTTTCTTACATCCATATGCCTATCCAAGAACCTTTTAAATGTCCCTATTGTATCAACCTCTACCACCATCCCAGCAGTGCGTTCCAGGCACCCACCACTCTGTGTAAAAAAACCTACCTGACGTCTCCTCTAAACTTTCCTCCTCTGACCTTAAACTGATGTGTTCTGGTACTGGCCATTGCCACCCTGGGGAAAAGGTGCTGGCTATCCACTCTATCTATGCCCCTCATAATCTTATACACCTCTATCAAGTCGCCTCTCATCCTGCGTCACTCCAAAGAGAAAAGCCCTAGCTCACTCAACCTTTTCTCATAAGGCATGTTCTCTAATCCTGGTAAATCTCCTCTGCACCCTCTCTAAAGCTTCCACATCCTTCCTATAATGAGGCGACCAGAACTGAACACAATACTCCCAAGTGTGGTCTAACTGGAGTCTTATAGAGTTACAACATTACCTCGCGGCTCTTGAACTCAATCCCCTGACTAATGAAGGCCAGCACACCATACGGCCTCTATCAATTTGCATGGCATCTTTGAGGAATCTATGGACTTGGACCCCAAGATCCCTCTGTTCCTCCACACTGCTAAGAATCCTGCCATTAACCTTGTACTCTACCTTCAAGTTCAATCTTCCAAAGTGTATCACTTCACACTTGTCCAGATTGAACTCCATCTACCACCTCTCCACCCAACTCTGCATCCTGTCTATATCCCATTGTAACCTATGACAACCTTCTACACTCTCCACAACACCTCCAACCTTCGTGTCATCTGCAAACTTACCAAGACATCCCTCCACTTCCTCAGCCAAATCATTTATAAAAATCACAAAGAGCAGGGGTCCCAGAACAGATCCCTGCGGAACACCACTGGTCACCAATCTCTAGGCAGAATACTCTTCATCTACTCCCACCCTCTACCTTCTGTGGGGAAACCAATTCCGAATCCACGCAGCCAAGTCTCCATGGATGCCATGCCTCAGGACTTTCTGGATGAGCCTACCATGGGGAACCTTGTCAAAGGTCTTACTAAAGTCCACCACTCTACCTTCATCAATTTGTTTTATCACCTCCTCGAAAAATTCAAATTAGGCTTGTGAGGCACGACCTGCCCCTCACAAAACCATACTGACTATGCTTCTCCAAATGGTCGCAAATCCTGTCCCTAAGAATCCTCTCCAATAGTTTGCCCACCACTTATGTAAGACTCACTGGTCTATAATTCCCAGGATTATCCCTATTACCTTTGTTAAACAACAACATATGCCATCCTCCAATCCTCTGGTACCACTCCTATGGCCAGGGAGGACATAATTATCATTGTCAACACCCCAGCAATCTTTTCCCTCGCTTCCTGCAGTAACCTGGGTTATATCCCATCCAGCCCTGGGGACTTATAGTCATAGAGCACTGCAGCAATGCTGGCTTGGTTTTCTGCCCAGTCCCATCTGCCTGCACCTGGACAATAGCCCTCCATACCTCTCTCATTCATGCACCTATCCAAACTTCTCTTAAATGTTACAACTGAACCCGCATCCACCACTTCTGCTGGCAGCTCATTCCACCATTCACACCACCCTCTGAGTGAAATAGCTCCCCCTCAGATTCCCCTTAAATATTTCACCTTTCACCCTAAACCTATGACCTCTAGTTCTAGTCTCACCCAACCCAAGGGGAAAAACCCTGCATGCATTCACCCTATCTATACCCCTCATAATTTTGTATGCTTCTACAAGATCCCCCTCATTCTCCTGCGCTCCAGGAAATAAAGCCTTAAATCTGTTCAACCTATCTCTGTAACTCAGGTGCTCAAGTCCCGGCAACATCCATGTAACCTTTCTCTGCACTCTTTCAAGCTGATTGATATCTTTTCTGTAGGTAGGTGACCAGAACTGCACACAATACTCTAAATTTGGCCTCACCAATGTCTTATACAACTTCACATAACATTCCAACTCCTGTACTCAATGCCCTGATTTATGAAGGCCAATGTGCAAAAGCTCTCTTTATGACCCTATCTACCTGCGATGCCACTTTCAAGGAATTATGGATCTGTATTCCCAGATCCCTTTGTTCTACCACACACCTCAGTGCCCTACCATTCACTGTATAAGTCTTACCCTAGTTTGTCCTCCCAAAGTGCATCACCTCACACTTGTCTGCATTAAATTCCATCTGCCATTTTTCAGCCCATTTTCCCAGCTGGTCCAGATCACTTTGCAGGCTTTGATAGCCTTCCTCATTGTCCACTATGCCCCCAATCTATCCTAATCTTTTTCAGAAGCTCCAACACTGCCTCTTTCTTAACCTCAACATGCTCTAGCACATTAGCCTATTCTACACTGACTTCACATTCATCAAAGCCTCTCTCCCTAGTGAACAGTGAAGCAAAGTATTCATTAAGGACCTCCCCTACCTCCAGGCATGTTTCCCCCTTTATCCCTGAGCAGTCCTACTCTCAGTCGAGTCATCCTCCTGTTCCTTACATACACCTTGAGGTTTTCCTTGATCCTAGTTGCCAATGCCTTCTCATGTCCCCTTCCAGCTCTAAGTCCCTTCTTAAGCTCCTTCCTGGATGCCTTATAATTCTCAAGAGCCCTGCCTGATTTTTGCTTCCTAAACCTTAAGTATGCTTTCCTTCCTTCTCCCTCTTGACTAAATGTTTCACCTCTCTTGTCAACCGTGGTTCCTTTATTCCACCATCCTTTCTCTGTCTCAGTGGGACAAACCTATCTGTTCCCTAAACAGCCTCCACATTTCTGCTGTGCATTTCCCTGAAAGCATGTGATCCCAATTTACGCTCCCAAGTTCCTACCTAATACTATTGTAATTAGCCCTCCCCCAATTAAAAACTCTCCCATATCACCTGCTCCTATCTCTGTCCAGGGCTATGCAAAAGGTCAGGGAGTTGTGGTCACTATCTCAGAAATGCTCGCCCACTGAGAGGTCTGTCACCTGACCAGGTTCATTGCCTAGTACTAGATCCAGTATGGCCTCTCATCTAGTCGGCCCGTCCACATACTGTGTTAGGAATCCTTCCTGAACACACCTAACAAATTCTGCCCCATCTAAACCTTTTGCACTAAGGAGGTGCCAATCAATATTAGGGAAGTTGAAGTCACCCATGACAACAACCCTGTTATTTTTGCACCTTCCTAAAATCTGCCTACTTATCTTCTCAGTGTCCTAGTGGCTACTGGGGGGTTTATAGAATACTCCCAATAGAGTGATTGCTCCCTTCCTGTTTCTGACTTCCACCCACACTGACTCTGTAGACGATCCCTCCACCACATCATGACGTCCTCCCTTTCTGCAGCTGTGATACTATCTCTGATTAGCAATGCCACTTCCCCCCCACCCCCTTCCAGGGACGTTTCCCCCTTTATCCCCGAGTGGTCCTACCCTGTTCCTCCTGTCATCCTCCTGTTCCTCACATACACCTTGAGGTTTTCCTTAATCGTACTCACCAAGGCCATCTCACCCATCCCTTCCCCAGAAGAGATCCCAATGATCCACAAATCTGAAGCCCTGCACCAACACTTCAGCCACACATTCATCTTCCTATTCTTACCCTCACTGGCACATGGCACTGGCAGCAATCCAGAGATTGCTACCCTTGAGGTCCTGCTTTTTAGCTTTCTTCCTAACTCCCTCTATTCCCTTTTCAGGACCTCATCCCTCTTCCTATCTACATCATTGTCATATCGTTATGCAGATCAACATGTACCATGACTTCTGGCTGCTCACCTTCCCCCTTAAAAATGCTGTGGACTCGATCTGAGAATTCTCTGACTCTGGTACCTGAAAGGCAACATACCATCTGGGAATCTCCTTCTCGTCCACAGAATTTCCTATCTGTTCCCCCAACCAATGAATGCCCTATCACTACTGTACTCCTCTTCTCCCCCCTTCCCTTCTGAGCCACAGACCTAGCCACTGTGGCTTTCCCCTGGTAGTTCATCCCCCCCCAATACAGTATCCAATATGATATACTTGTTATCGAGAGGAACGGCCACAGGGGTGCCCTGCACTGACTGCCTATTCCCTTTCCCTCTCCTGACAGTCACCCAGCTACCTGCATCCTGCAAATTATGTGTGACTGCCTCCTGATAACTCCTGTCTACCATTTCCTTAGTTTCCCAAATGATCCGGAGTTCATTCAGCTCCAGTTCCTTAACACAGTCTGCAAGGAGCTGCAGCCAGATGCACTTCTCACAGGTGTAGGTGTAGTCATAAGGGACGCTGGAGGACTCCCTGACTTCCCACATCCTGCAAAAGGAGCATACTACGGCCCTGTCATTCCCACTGCTCTAACTATGCGATAACAAAGAAATAAAGAGACCTTACCAGAACCTCACCTTAGCCTCTACTCACTTCCTCCGCCTCTTCTCACCGAAGCCTCTTAAGCCAAGGCCTCAAGGTCCCACTCTAACATTGACCACTCCAACAATGGCCATTATTCAACTGAACAAGTATTGTTCAACGTTCAGTGTATAGAAAAGCATCATTATTAATGCAGTAGATTGTTAAATTAGGTACTCTCAATATATAGCAGTCAGTATCTTAGAATTTGGATGCCAATGAGTTTATTACCAGATTTGAACAGCAAAATTACCTTTATTATAGAAAGGGCAATTCATAAAATGAATATTCAAAACATTAAGAGCATGAAAGTGAAGGAAAGGATCTGGATTTAATTAGTATGTGCCAGGCCCTCAGTACAACCGAAACCACTTCACAGTTTATGAATCTGCAGAAGGTAGTGGATATTGCAAACCGTCTGTGAGCTGGGTTGAAATGTTTTATGTGATTAAACATGCCAATCCAATATTTGCATGTTCTATGGCAGTGGTTGCAAGCATATGTGGCATAATTAGGTAATTCAAAAACCATGTGCTTCTTGCAACTTTTTTCTCTTTGTTGGAGCCAGGTTGTGTCATGGACTTTGATGACCCACTGGAGATGACACCATTTGTTCCAATCATTTATCAGGGTTCCCTATTGTTCACAATTAATTCCAATACCTTCGTATATCTCTAGCAGGTAACCTTACAGCAAAGCTTGTGATATCCTGTTGCTCTTGTTCCCTCTGAAGACTTTGCACAGCACACCCTTGGGAATCTGGCCACCATCTTATTTGCTCAGATGGCCTAACCAGCATAATCATTTCTGTTTTACTAAGCCTGCTGCATGTAGCAGATCTGTGCACTGAAGAACCTCTGCAATGGTGTCTCTACATTGCCACTTTATTTTAAGTATGCAGTGTAAGCAGCAATAGCGGAAACTGATTGATTTTTACTCTGGGTGTGCCTCAGTTGCCCATGTTTCCATGGCATACATGAGGATACTAAGTGTGTAAGCTTTTGTCACTAGCATGTTGATCTTGATGGTGAGCCTGGTGTTGCTCCATGTTCATTAGTTTGTCTGCCAAAGACAGTAGCAGCTTTTCTGATGTGAACATTGATTTTTTTTCATCCTTCAAAAGATCGGTGGTCACTGTGAAGACTAGGTAGCTGAATTTTTGAGCTACAGTAAAGTTTCAATAATCTGCTATTTGAGAAGTCTTGACTCTTAGGCATCTAGCTCACCAGGTGATATTTCTTGTTCTCCCTTTAAAAACTTACTGCAGTCCCGTTAAATGAACAGTTATGGGTTATTTGAAGGATAACTAACAGTCAAGAAACTAAAAACCATTATTTATCTTAAATTACCATCTAAACAAACAGCTAGGAGTTCAATTTTATATCCTTAGAACAGCATAAAGGAGTCATACAAACATAAAACCATAAAGTGTGTTGCATTGAGCTTGATTGGTATGAAAAATACAGACACAATAAATAGTGTTCTGAGATGTCCAAATTTAAATTAGAAATGTGATTTATCACTGTAACTCTCCACATACTAATAAAAGAAAATGTAGTTTCTTTCAACATCTGTATCTAGAGAATTATGTTTCTGTAGACAGAATAGTCACATGGAGTGATTCATATGGGGCATTTGATATAGTTTAATAAATCAACAGACCATAACAACTGGCCAAATTTAAACCAAGAAAACATCTGAGGGAAGGGGTGTGGAATGTTTTGGGATTGGGCCATCCACCCCAGCCACAAACTTCCCAGTCAAATCACTAACAGTGAGTGTGCATATTTTTTCTTCCACCAGACTGCAAGGCCTTGCAATTTCTCAGACTTTTTGTAAACCAATCCCCTTTAGCTATCTGTACAGTCTACACCTCTTATGTCTCATTTCTCTCACTGCACCTCTGCTCTGCTCCCACTCAAATCACTTTTGCCATTTAACTACCTCTTTCTCCTGCTTGGCACTACACAGATCATTCTAGTTTCATTTCCCCATACATGCAAGTTTTATTCATCTTTGTTGCATCCATTTATTAAAATTGGCCAGCTGGGGAATTAAAATTCAAGTAATTAAATAAAATTTGTAAATTTAAAAAAGTTGGTTTCCTTAAAAGTAATCATGAACTGATCTAGTTCACTAATATCCTTCAGAGATGGAAATCTACCATCCCTGAAATATTCAGGTCAGGTAATATCAGTGGGAAGATGAGCTGGTCATTGACTTCAGGAAAGGGGGCAGTGTACATACACCTATCTACATCAATGGTGTTGAGATCAATTTCCAAGGAGTGAACATCACCAATAGCCTGTCCTGGTCCAACCACAGACATCACAGCCAAGAAAGCTCACCAGCACCTCTAATTCTTCAGGAGGCTAAAGAAATTCAGCATGTCCCCTTTGACGCTCACCAATTTTTATAGATGCACCATAGAAAGCATCCTATCTAGATGCATCATGGCTTGGTATGGCAACCGCTCTGCCCAGGACCTCAAGAAACTGCAGAGAGTTGTGGACACAGCCCAGCACATCATGGAAACCAGCCTCCCCTCCATGTCTATACTTCTCGCTGCCTCACGATGCAGCCAGAATAATCAAAGACCACACCCACCCAGGTCATTCTCTTCTCTCCTCTCCCATCAGGCAGAAGACACAGGAGTCTGAGGACACAGACCACTAGGCTCAAGGACAGCTTCTAACCCACAGTGATAAGACTATTGAACGGTTGCCTTATATGAGGTAGACTCTTGACCTCACAATCTACCTTGTTATGACCTTGCACCTTACTGTCTACCTGCAATGCACTTCCCTGTAGCTGTGACACTTTAATCTGTACTCTTATTGTCTTTACCCTGTACTACCTCAATGCACTGTGTAGTGAATTGATCTGTACAAACAGTATGCAAGTTTTTCCACTGTACCTCAGTATGTGACAATAATAAACCAATACCAAGATGGTCTTTCATAGGAACTGCAAGATTATCAACCTGAAACATTACTGTTTCCTCTGCACAGATGATCCCTGCCCTGCTGAAGATTTCCATTATTTTCTGTTTTCGTTTCAGATTTATCATCTGCAAGGTTTTCAACTTTTAATCTACTTTTATCCAGTCCGACTTGTATATGATTCAGACCTACCAAAGTAGTTGACTCTTAAATCACTCATTCAGTTGCAATTACAGCAAGGTCCACATCCCTTGCACGGACATATAAAGCACACACTTGAAACCTGTTGGTCTTCCAGCACAATAAGATGTCCATAAGAGAATGCTGCTGAATGGCACATTCCAGGCTGCAGGAGTACATGCTGAGGGATGCACTTAAGCTTGGCGCAGCCAATGCAAAAGGCTCTGAGGAAGCACCACAGCCTAGAGTTCTTCCACCAGCAGACATGAAGGAGCTGAACCAGGTGGGGAAGCCGCTCCAACACTGAAAGGGTGCATCACCCCATGGGGACCACATGAGTAGCACTGGTGCTATGGTTTACACAACTGTTAACACGACTGAATGTATTGGCCAAATGACATTAAGAATGCAAAAAAAAGTTTTTGCACTGTTTCTCTTGTGTGCGTGTGTGCACATACATAAAGTTTGTTTTCAAAATAAAAACAAAGCACACACTCCAACACCTCCTTTTCGGAAAGGAGGCCATGTTGCTCCTGCCTCCCCTCCCTGCCCCACCACACACGTGCTCAGCAGAGTGCCTGAACAAAACACTGCACGACAGCCAATCACCGCCCCGACACGGAGAGCACGTCTGGTTCTAAAAATACCTGCCACCTAATCAGCACAGAGCAGCGGCAACCCAGTAGCCAACCAGGAACCGGGGGCGTGGCAGTAGGCAGCGCCCACGTGGAGACAGGGACCTTCACCCCAGTCGATCCATCTGTTTTTTTTGAGAGACACCCTTATTGTAGACAGAGGAAGGCAAATAATTCATGAATAAATAAATAATAAAACGGACTGGTTCAACGAACTGTTTCTAAACTCTGCAATACCCACCGCATTTATATTCTTTCTACGCCACACGTCAGGAATTACATTGCAATGTTTTATTTTAAGTGCGACACAGGTTTGGGAGCTACCCAAAGGCCTGGACTGTGCAACGGGTGTGCACCCCCGTTAACAATATTGATAAAAAACAAACATATTCAACTTGAGTTCTTACTATATGTTCTACTTGCAATGTTGATTCGCGATCTCAGTAGTAGGTGATAGGAATAGTAAAATTCTGATGCAATAAATATTCTGAAAAAAATCATTTTCGCGAAGAATAAAACTAGACTTGCTTCAAAAACTGAAAATATGTATTTTTTCGTGTCGCATACTCTCACCGTCAAGAAGAAATATTCCTACTTCAGAGGCACGTTATACTTTTTCCCCCCGATATATGTAAATATTGAGCAGTACAAATGTGAAGGGAACAAATCTAAAACCGAAATTACAGAAGCATAATTAACAGTCTAAAACCTTATCTATCAACAGATAATTCACTGGCATTCCGAAACCGTAAGATGTTTACATTAAAACATTTTGAGCCCCAAGTCACGCCGTTTTCCGTGCATTATTTTATGATGAACTAAAAATCAGATATTATAAACTGTTGATTAAAAAGTCTAATCTGGTTTACAACCATTAGTATACAATCCATACTATCAACCTGTATTACTTACTCGACTCCAGGAGATTAGATCATCCGTCCCTGGGTCTTCCACCAAGGTCCATAACTTGTTCAAGAATGCAGGCACACTGCAATTTTGTCTCATTTCCCCCCCACCAAAAGCGATTGTAAGTTCAGAATTCACTTCTTCTGCCACTTCCTTTTAATAATACGATGCGTTGCTTCCCACACAGACAAGATAGGTCAGATTACTATACTTATGCACTTTCAAATGGGTAGACTCCCGTCTGTTTTTAATTACGTTTGTTGCGAAGTACATGCTCGACATATGGGTGGAGCCTTTCGCACAGCGACTGACAATCATATAATGAAACGACACGGACAGAGCAAGGAGTGGTGGCTGCAAGAAAACCTCCCAACCAATGGGGAAAGGATATTCACACGCCCCTTTTAGAGTGGCAGTTAAACCATCCAATAGTAAAAGGGAATAGTTGGCTCGCGTCTTGTCCAATTTCTTTGCACTAGGTGGAATCACGCATGCGCATGTGGCTGAGCGCTTACATAATGACAAGTGGATAATGAATAATTTTCTATTTGAATAGAGATGCATAATAGTTATTGCAATTATATCTATTTCAAAATGGGAAAGAAATGTATTAGCGAGAACGTATTATTAATAAAAATGGAAAGTACTGCATTTACTCAGTAGTTCAGGCGGCATCTGTGGAGAACGCATTAAAAGTTAACATTCCAAGCGGATGATATTTCACCCTAATCGTTTTGCTCTAAGTGATGGAAACTGAACTACAGAACGGTTGACTTGAATGACAGGGGTTCAGGTTTGAAGAGCAAAGGCTTAGTTATCCACATTGGGCTCAAAATCAATAGTTAACTGATAGATAATGGTGGCAATGCGTAAGAGGGACACAAGGAATAGACGGAGGCCCGATTCGATCTATGCCCAAATCCACTTTCCAGTCCTTCCCTAAACCCTCATTCCAATGGAAGCCAAATAAAACCTGTCTATCCTGGCCTCAACTATATTCAACAATTTGGTCTCTACGACTCGAGGCAGAGATTTCCAACTTTGTCACGCTTTTGTGAGAAGAAATTGTTCCTCATTCCGTTTGAAACGGAGGAACCCTTATTCTGAAAGTGCCCTAGATTCTCCTACAAGAGGAAACATCTCACCTATCTTTGTCACCACCTCAGAATCCCACATTTCAATAGGGTCACTTCTCATTCTTCTGAACTCCAATTAACATAGGCACAAGTTGCTCAACTATTCCTCAAAGACAAGTCTTTCATTTCAGGAGTGAACCTAGTGGTCCTTCTCCGTAAATAAGGAGACCAAATCCGTATGCAACATTCCCATTGCGGGGTCTCACTAATTAGGAATGCAAGTGGGAGGAACGCAAAACTGGACTACATCCATTTTAACGTAAGAGTCTGACCAGAAAGGCTGGGGTACAGAGTGCAATGATGAAGATAAGGGAATATGATGGAAACAATATCACGGGGAAGTGTTTGAAAAACGGGCAGTGGCAACTCAGCATTCCAGCTTATATAAAGGATGGACTAGACATTAAAGGCCTGAATTAGGGGAAGGCGTTAAGGGCCTGATTTAGGGGGAAGACCAATTAAAACACGATCTGGCAAAAGTGGACCAGCAGCAGTTACTTGCAGACGATCAGTAGGAGGTAATCAATGAGAGTATTCAGAGTCAGTATATTCCTATAATGATGAAGGGCAAGGCAACTCTGGATGTCAAGATAAATCAGGGGTTGTATAAAGAGAACAGTAACCTGGAGCACATGCTGGAAGATTCAATAGCCAGACCAGACTAAAAGCAGGGGGAAAATAATAGTACAACTGTATAGAATTAGATAGGCCACAGCTGGAGTACAGTACTATAGGAACTATACTATAGGAATATTGATCACAATGCTATAGGTAAGATGTAATTGCACTGGAGAGGGTGCAGAGAATATTGCCTGGGATGAAGTGTTTCAACACCAAGGAGAGACTAGATAGGCTGGGCTCGTTTTCTTTGGAGAGGACAAGGCTGAAGGAGGACTTGACTGAGGTATGCTAAAGGGGCATAATAGATAGTGGGAAGTTTTCCATCTTAGCAGAAGTGTCTGTGATTAGGGACTTGAGGGAAAACAAGATCAACCCAGTGGATGATTGAAACCTGGAACTCACTGCCTGGGAGGGGAGTGGTATGTACTCTCACATTTAAGTATTTAGATGAACACTTAAGGCACAGAAGGCTTGATGGCTGGTACAGACATATTGGACCAAAGAGTCCATCTGTATGTTGTAAGACTATGACTGTAACGCCCTGTACAGTTGTAGAGCACAGAAACAGGCCCTTCAGCCCAGCACATCCATGCCAACTTTTTTGCCCATCTACCATTTTCTCATTTTCCTGCATTAGGACCATATCCTTCTATGCCTTGCCTATTTAAGTGTTTGTGTAAATGTCTGATTCCACCATCTCTTCTAATACCACTTTCCAGAGATTAACCACTCTTTGTGCAAAAAAACTTACCCCAAGATCCCCTTTAAATCTTCAACTTCTACCATAAAACTGTTCAGACTTCTTTGATAATCCTACCATGTTTGGGGGGGGGGGGGGGGGGGGGAAAGGAGAGAAGAGAGATTGATTATCAACCTTATGCCTCTCTATACTTCTACCAGGTTAACCCTCAGCCTCCTGTTCCAGAGAAACAATCTCTCCCTGAAATGAAGGTCTTCCATTTGAGGCAACAGCCTGGTGAATATCCTCTATTCTCTCTCCAGGGTAATTTCCCTACCTTTATACTCCATTCCATTTCCAATAAAGGCCAACATTTAATTTGCCTAATTACCTGCTGAACCTGTTAATGTGTTTTACATACAAGTTCACACTTAAGCCGCATTCTGTAGCCTTGAATTAAGCAACATTCAGCATTTCTACCCTTCCCAAAGTGAATAATCTCATTTCCAACACATTACTCAATCTGCTAAATCTTTGAACACTCAATTTGCCTAATGTCTTTGCAGATTGTTTTCCCATTTATCTTTTGTATTGACCTTTGTATTGTTTGCAAATTTGGTCCCTATATTGAAGTCATTAAAATATAGCATGTAAATAATTGAAGCCCCACCACCAATTCTTGTGACATCTCACTAGTTAGACCTTGCTAACCTGAAATGATTCATTCATCTCTACTCTTGCTGGTTAGCCAATCTTCTGTCCATGCTAATAGATCATCCACATTGCCCTGACCTCATCTTGTGACATCCTACTGAACAGCTTTTGAAAATCCAAAAACATTTTATGCCCCTTTATCCAACCTACTCATTAGATTCTTAATTTGGCAAACAATTTTCCTTTCTTAAAATAATTGTTTGCTTCCATTAATATTTTGTAAATGAACTGCTACCACCATCTTCATAATGGGTTCCTACATTTTCCTGGTGACAGGTATTAGGTTAACTGGCTTGGATATTCTTGTTTTCTATCACCCTCCTACCTTGAATCTGGTCATTACTGTGTTTCCTCTTTCTCCTCCTCCCTCCCTCAGCAATTAAAAAGGGACTGTTCCAATATCCAGGGGACTTGAACTAAACCAAGTCAATCACTTTCTCTGCAGCCACTTCTTTTAAAAGGTTCATGGTTCTGTTAAGTTTGCCTGACTCCTGCCAGGACAATAAATATAAAATACTTATTCAAAATCTGAAAATTTCTTATTTTCTATTATTAATTACCAGTCTCAGCTTGCCTGCTCCCATTTCATATACATGTAAAAGTTCTGTATTTCTGATAACTTGCTCTTAATCTATTTTCTCTATGAAATATAGAAATCCTTTGCTAGTTTTTAATATCTTCCCATTCTTCTGGCCCACCACTATCCTTTGCAACATTGAAAATAAAAATAAACAATTTGATATCCTTAACCATGTATGGACCATTTTATTTGTAGCAATTTCTCAATGAAATTGAAAATATTCTCAAATGTTTGGCACTGTTTGCAATTGTCTTTTGATCTATTTTCACAATTCCCCTTAAACTCTAATTGCCTAAAAGGCAAATTATAGACACCTAATTTTTTCCCACTTCCAAACTGAACATGCAATCCTACCATTTTAATCCTACAATTTATTAATCTTGTCTCATTGCACATGGCTAAATCTAAAATTGCAACCTTTTATCATTTAGCAATTTGCAGATGGCCAAAGGTGGCAATTCAGAGGTTATCAGCTTTATTGTTCTGCCTTTTTAGACCACATGTCTTAAGTTCACACCATGTTGATATCAACATGGACTATAACTGGATCTCTCCCTTGATTCTTCCAGCCAGTAAAGGTTGTATGCTTGGCACCTTGGTAATTTGTTAAAGTACAGCTTGAAGATAGTGCACAATAGTAAACAATCACATTGCAGGGGTGCCAATCACATGGGCTATTTCTTTGGTGACAGTGATCAAGATTCCTGCCTCAGATGGTAGAGGCTTTAGGAGAATCAGATGCCGAGTCACTAGCAACAGATTACCTAACCTTTGAACTGTTCTTGGCAGATGGTTTGTGGCAGGTGCAGTCCTCTGGAAAAAGTTGTTGTTGCACATTTAGGGAGATGGGGAATAATGTAGTGGAAAGTCATCACTAAACACATTGGCAGTAGTGTTATTTGCTGCTTACATACCCATGCCATATTGTCCCAGTCTTGGGGGAAAAAAAGCTTTGCTTTGAGTTGCAAACACTGAACACTAATTATCAGCATATTTCCCCAAGCTGGAGGAAAATATGGAAGCAGTTGAAGATTGTTTGAGTACTGCTTTGAACCATGTCAAAATCCTTTTAGTCCAAATACTTGAGACTTGAAGAATAGCTGGAACTTAAAAAGCAAACCACAGAGCTCAGCATAAGCCAGTTTGAGGTTTTAGTAAATTTGGGTATGCACTTCATGAGCAAGTGGATGTAGCATTAGATTTGGACCACTAGGTCAAAAGAAGCTGGCTTGTGGCAAAAAGAGGTTACAGTGAAAAGCAGGTCAATGATATAGATGAAACTTAATTAGGATAATAGTCATTCATCTCTAATATGTTAGAGAACAAGCATATCCAAATGCCACAATTAGAGAATTCAAAAGTGTTAGTGCAGAAGACTAGGAGGATTTTGGCAAATCTTTCTTTGACAAATTGAGATTAATAGTTGACCTATACACTAATTTCAACTCCAAAGCCTTAAGAATTTAGTCTGCTGTGGTAAAATGATCCAGAATTGGAGATTATAGCATGACAAAAAGTTACTTGTTGACATTAAACTCAAGCCAATTTAGGGGCCTTTGGGTGTGTGGGAAATTGGAACAATGAAACAACTATTATAGAATTACAAGGCAAAAAGCTTAAAACCCTTCACAACTACATCTTACTGCACGTAATTCTGATGAGCTTTTATTTGGCTGCAAATGGCTGTAAAGTTAATTTCTTTCCAGTTGTTGTAGGGAAGCAACATCTTCCCCATTTAATGAAAGAATAGGTTTGTTTTGAAAACTACCAGGGTATTTCATGAGTTCCTTTTTGCCAGGGGAAAAAAAAATTCAGATGGGGGGGGGGGGGTGGAAATAAAGGAAAATATGGTTGCTAAATCAGCTAATCCTCCACCTTTACACATCTGTTCTCAGATAAGTACTTCATAGCATCTTAACTAAAAGCAGTTTACCTGAAGAATTACATACCAATGGCAAAGTTCTTAAAGTATGAATTATTCAGCTGTGGAGATAGTATAGCCAAACTTAAGCCACATTTCACTCAGTACTTCCACATGGCTGTACTTTGGAAAAGTTGATCAATCCTAACGTATGGTTTGCTAAAAATCAGCTTCAAGTTATACATCAATTGCTAATCCTGCTTAAAAAATGCATCTCAAATCTAGCACTTTTACTCTGTTAAATATTCCATTTAGATGACCCACTACTGCACAAATGGATTTCCTTCCGCTATCCAATACTGGAAAGAGGAAATCCATTTTATTCCTGCTGCAAATTTCTCCATGGCCACTAACTTCAGCTTTTTCCTTGGCAATAGCCCAAAAATAGACCAACTGCCAATTGGAAACTTAATATTGCTTTTACCAAATCTGCACAACTCACCTTTTCACCTTACCTCCAGTTGACCATTTGACATACCTGGCTAGCCTTCATTTTACCTTGAACAGGTATAACTGCCAGTTATGGACTGCACAAAGTCTTGTTCACACTCCCTTCTGCACAGCTGTTTTTTTCTTTATTGAAAGATGTTTTAACATGTTCCTTTTAAGGATGCATACAATAGCAGTTGTGAACATTGGGGAATAGATGAATTACAAACTGAGTGCAAGCCTAATACAAAATTCCAAACATTGGACATGGGGCATGTTGATTTTCCATTTATTGCTTAATGCCAATGGCATAAAGCCAATTTCTGTATTTCTAATTTTGCACCTTGAGGTGGTAAATATTAAACAATACTGAATAACCCATTAGGTATATTTGGACCACTCTTGAATCTGTAATGTGACAAATCACTAGTGATAAGGAATTGTGTTAAATAAATGATCATACACAAATTGTTGTGCACTAATTAGGTTAGCCAACTCTCAATTTCTTTGTGCTGCCCTCCCTCACCACAAACTGGGAATATTGTACAGGAGGAGCCATAGAGCATACAGAAGAGATGTGATACACTGATTGGACAAATCTCAAATTATCTGGACTGTTACTAATTACACGAGACAATGGCAATTATTAACAGGCCCAATGCAGTTTCAGAAGCAATTGGCATTGGAAATCCCTGTCAGAAAAAAGACATTCTTCAGCTGTGATGATGTAGATGTTTGTTGAAGGATTACAGTAAGTGCAGAAACTAAAATGCCCTTTAAAATACAAGTTTGACTTCATGATCACAAATATCCACAAGAACTTGGTAATTACAAAACTTTGAGGTGCAGTTAATATGAACAAACCACTAGTCCAATCATATATTAATTCCTATAAAGTTTAATTACACGTTAGTGATGTTGTAACTTGAGATTGGAAATGGAAAATGACGACCATGAAAACAGCACAAAATCTTTTAAAGCATGCAAATCACTACACTGGAAACATCCAGCAAATAGATGGCTCCATTCCATCTTCATGAAAAACCCTCAAGAACAGTTTCAGATTTACAGAAATGCAATGCTGTAGATTTAAGACAAACTTGAAGTGCAGCAGGGCACCATAAACAAGGCAAAGTCATTACACAAAACGAAGTAGATTGAAGTTGGTCATCAAGATTTGCAGTCAAGACTGCAGTGTAATTTTATTGTAAGCCTCAATGCATTAATTTCATCTTCATATTAAAGACTTGGTAACTAATTGCCTTGATGGTCAAAGTGCATTCTGCATAGAGCAATAGCAGTGACAAAAGCAGGAGGGACCAGAATGAAGATTCCAGTGCACCTGCAATCCCCACTAATGGCCTTCCATTTTCATTGGTTTGTGCTGCTTATTTAAAACCACAAGAAATTGTGGAAGCCTACAACCAAGTTGTTTAGGATTTTATTCTACTCCATCCAAACGTTATTGTTTAATGCAACAAAAACCATACACATTTTATCTGGCAACTGCAAGTTAGGCTGGTTTGACATTATACTTCTGAAAGCAATAACAGAGGAAAACAAGTTCAAAAATCAATCCCTTGCGCAAGTCAATTAGGTAATTATACCATTAGCCCTGAAGAAATGGACCACACATGGAGGTTTGTTCATTTCACTAGCTGTCCATCTAAAGCAATTTGCAAATTTCTACATGCTTACAAAACAAAGACAATAGAAGTTTGTAAAAGGTAAACCAAAGGCACACTTAATCTCCCAATGGAAACGATCAAAGTTAGCATGGGTTCATTGTACAGCTTATTGTTCCATTGCTCAGCAATCACAAAGCTGAAAGTTTAAAAGTGTTCATATCCATTCATTTGATTCATGACCAATGCAAATCATCACTACAAAAATCAGAGCTCCCAACACTGCACCATTTGCAATCAGCATGATGCAGTTTTCATTTGCTTTGCAACCTTCAGTTGGGTTAAGAAATTTGGTAAAAGTTAGTGAAATCAGCAACCCGAAACTAGAAAGAAACCCACAGGACCCAAATTAAAATAAGCAGACTTAAATATCAAGTGCTTCGAAATAAAGTGAAATGAACATGTCCGATTTCTATATTCCTACACTTTTTTGAAAAGCAGCAATTGATCTCAATGTTGGGAAGTTTAAAGTTGTTAGTATAGCATCTTGGAATGCAACATCACTGGCCTATTGGTACTAATGCAATTAATACTACACTTGGTTCAATATACCACCATGGGCAATCTCATTTGTCAATACTGGAAATTAGTTCCAATAGAAAGGATATCCATTAGATCTGACTGGATTTAAATGTATAATTAAGGCAGAGCTGAAATTGGTGGAGGAAAATACAATGTGCTGAACTGTACTTAAAAAAGTACACAGAAAACTTGAGGCTAGAGATTTGCATGCAATTGATTTACTCTTCAGATACATGCAAAAAGCCTGAAGGGTAAATCAACACCAATCTAATAAAATCCATTTGCTTAAACATGGGGTTTTTCCATCCCCCAGAATTAGACACTTGCAACTTTAGATTTGGAAAGCAGTCTACCAAAAAAGGCACTATTGAGAGCTTATACAATGACTAGCCTACATGTGCATCCTATTTAATGGACCAACAACCCTTTTCTTTGAATTTGGATCCATAACAATTCTTACTAATACAACATTCAACAGATTAACCCATATCAAAATTTAATCTTAATGTGAACTGCAGCAACTTGTTTCTTCAGTTCAGGTCTGTCAAATCAATACCAGAGCTGGGTCCCAGCATTTAGATGTCTAAATCTGTTACTGAGCAAAACAAAATTGAGCTGGATTTGAAATTGAAGCCCAAACAAAACTGACAGCATTTTAGGAAACTTCAATAGATGAAACAGCTACAACAGTTGCATCTTAAAATTTGGTGGATTTTTTTTTATATTTACAGCATGGTAACAGGCCCTTCCGGCCCAACGAGTCCACCCCGCCCATTTTAAACCCCCAAATTAACCTACCTGTACATCTTAACTGAACAGCAACTAAATGAAGTTTCAGAAAAATCCAAGTTAGATTATGGACATTAACTTTTATTGCTCCTTTCTAAATGCTACAAGATCAGCAGCTCTGGCAAGTTTTACAGTGACCTGGAAAACTTAGTACATGTGATTTGTGAAGTCAAACACACCTAGTCTCAGAGGCAAAAGAATGACATTATCACAGAGTAAGACCAAACTTAGAACCCAGTGTTAAGGTCATTCAGGGTTAGGAAAATTTGCCTTAACAGAAATCAAAAATCACTACCCAAAGGAGATAAGGAGTAAAATTCAGTGAATTTGAACAAAAGAAATCAAATTTCCCAATTTGCATTTAATGCATGCATAAATGGGTTTTTCCAAGGAACACCACCACCAGCCCCCCCACCCCCAATAACAGAGGGATCACCTTCATATGACAAAATAATACTAATGACTATTAAACTAGTGATGCATGGAATTGAACCAAATCCACAGAATGGCATCTTGAAGTTAAAAATCTGGGATAATATGGTTGGCATATTGTTGTTAAGTGACAAGTCTTTCCATTAATGGATGGCTTTGCTAGCAATAACCACATACATGAGTAGAAACAATAAAATGTAATTAGTGTATTCCAGTTATGCCCAAAATGCTCAGGCTGTCTGGATGTTGCTTCCTATTGAAGTGTAAAATTTACAGCCTCAGCCCAAAAATTGTACAAGCTTACAGAGAATTCTTTATTATAAATGCAAGTTAAACTTTACATAAAAAAGAACTCCAGGAAGTGATTGTAATTTATCCAAGCTATAATACCAAGATAAAAGCCAAAATTTCACTATGTCTAGAGTGCAGTGAAAAAACTCCAGATTGCCAAATTAGAAAAAGATCAGTGGTTAATATTAGATAACGTTTACACATGCCAATTAGAACACATTACAAACTTGGAAAAGTTTCTACAGTTCAAGGCACCTAACAGCTGTCCCTATAAACATTTTTGCTAAATTCCAAACTTATATACACAAACATTATTAACATTTATACATTTTCCACAGTACATCCAAACAAGCTAAATTAGAACTGATTGTATAACATTCAGTTTTAGATTTTATATTCATTAAATTGGAAGAAATGTTAGAATCATTGCTGGCAAGTATTAGTCATTCATAAATGTTAATCTCAATAGGCAGTCACCAAGACAAATTTCTATACTGGACTAAACAGTCATTTCCTTGTAGTAATGCCATGAAGTCTAAACCAAAAATTTTCATCCTTCAATGCCAGCAATGTACTTTCAACATTTCATCTCTAAAATGTAGTACAGGTGCAAGCTCATTAGCCCTGGAGACTTGGCAAGGGCATAGTGCAATTTTTAAGTAGAAGGGGCAAGGACTTCCACCTACTAAATAGCCATCATGTAATCATATCACCAAATATTTGGCAAACCAAGACAAAATCTAGAGTGTCTGGTATCCAGCGTAGCTTTTTCTTCTACCAATCACATAAGCAATTACAACAATCACAATTAAGACAGCCAGAGCTGCGCCAACTATAATAGGAATAAGAATGCTGTCATCATCGAGAGAACACTCTTCAGCTGTGGATTAAACAAAAATATGAATTACCAGACACTGTGGAGGAAAACAGCAGCTATATACAAGTTCTCATTTGCTAAAAAGTTTATTGGTGCAAGGACAATTTTTTTTTAATTTTACTTTACAACTGGCTAGAATATTGACACTGCTGTTTGTTCAGCCTAGTTGGTTAAACATCTGCCAAGCTATTTTTCCCACCCACACTGAAAGGAGGCTACTATAAATTGCCCTGCATGCAAGGGACGGGCAACTAGGAGAGCTGGTGGGCATAAGAAGAGCCAAGAGGTAAATAAGTGGGGTTACCAAAGCAGAGCCACGAGTGGCATTGGTGCTGTTTTTTAAATGTAAAAAGGTAACACTAATGATTGATCCGTACACGAATGTAAAGGTTTGCCCTGTTTTATTGCTGTATATAGTTTGTTTTATGATGAATAAAGTTTATTTTGGAATAAAAAAAGTGAGGGAAAATGAGCCCAACAGGAATGCTCCAAGCGCGTATAGTCTTGATGGGCTGACTTGCCTTGTGTCACAAATGAGAAAATATGGCATCTCCATGATGGAATTTGCACTTAAATCAATACCACCAATATCATCTGTAATCTTTCTGGTACCGAGTTCGACATTAATTCCCAAATTAGCTGGGTTTAAGGCTCAACTATTTGCTGGTAAAGGGGATTCCAGAAGCTCAGCACTTCATAAATACCAAATGTGGCATTGAGTAAACTCAAGATGACAAATGTTATCATGTGGCACTGGAAGGTAAAGAGCGAAGACAAACTCTTTGTCTGTTTCATATTAACCAGATACACTATCATTTTTAGCATTCACATTGAACGGGAACAAGATGCTGCTACCCAGCGATAGGGACAGATTGCAAAAGGTAGCATTTACAGTTAACATACACAAAAACCACTTACCTCTGGAAAAGGTTCCAGACTTCAGCTCAAATGGTTGGACCCACACATTAAATGCATTAATAACCAATTTGTCAGTCACCCTCAGCCTTTGCTCCTTTTGGCACATATATGAACTTCCAACAGATGCCTGCCAGTATCTCAGGCTACTATTGTTGCTGTGAAGTAAGATTGCTGGAAAGGAAAATAAAAAGTTAACCTAATCAAAGTATAAAAATTAACCAAAACCAATTCCAGATTGGAATT
This sequence comes from Pristis pectinata, assembly GCF_009764475.1. Lineage (NCBI taxonomy): Eukaryota > Metazoa > Chordata > Chondrichthyes > Rhinopristiformes > Pristidae > Pristis > Pristis pectinata. Next base: position 77,538,976 of record NC_067412.1, read on the forward strand.
TTACTTAAGACTCAAATTTGAACACATCCAAAAGGGGTATTTGAGCATTGGCGCTTGTGTCAAACAGTTTCAGACCGCCTCTGCCTAACCTCTTGATAAGTAGAATCATATGCAACATTACACATTAGTAAAAATGTCCAAGATCAGGTAGAAGTTATGAAAAATAAGTAAACATTTTAGATCCATAACCTTTCATCTGAAAGAAAGCCACTTCATCTCAGTCACCCTTCCCATCAAGATGAAATATCTCTGGATGGTCAAACTGATAACCTTGCCAAGCTTACCTTCAACTACTGCAATAGACAATACTTACTTGAACCATTTACAACCAGGCTTATATTAGTTTTCACCTCCTTTAGGAAGAACTTTGATTGCTCCTGCAACAAAATATTACACAAGTATGCAAAAATGCTGACAAGTTTCAGGAGAACATAAGGATTATAAAGACACCATACAGACCTAGAAAATCTCAATATCAATCTTACATTTACACCAGTAAAACTGAACTAATTGTGGGTACGAATGCATCAAATGTTCCAAGCTGGGGCAAGATGACAGTTGCCATTTAGCAAAAAAGTACTACCCATGAAAAACAGGTTGTAATGCTGGAATGTGGTTAACTACCCACGACAAAGTTAATGCAATAATTACAGTCATATTATATCTTTTCACTGAAGATGCACTGAAGTTATGCTTAAAATTAAAAATGGAATTCTAACATTTTGGCCCTTCCCCTTTTAAGTCCCAAACCAAGTTAACTGGGAACCACCAGTCCATTGTTTTCTTACACCACTGCCAAGTCTTGCTGCTTCCTGAACCCTAGGAAAGCTTGATCAACATATCCCAGTCTAGAACAACTCAAGACATCTAGCATTCAACCATTCTCCCCTTGAAATTGAACACTTACCACAATGAAATGAAATAGAATAGTTGTGCTTGCATCTTCTAGCACAAGAGCTGCATCTTGATGCCCACAGTGTCCACTTGCTGTAGAATTGGAATCAATATTAATCACTCGTGTCTGAAATAGGTTGGGTGATGGAAGAGGGAAAAGTTATTTGCTTGTAATGCACAAAAAGAAAATTGTAACGAACAATGCAAGAAAAAAAAAATACCTGGTTATCATCTGTATAGGTAAGATTCAGCTGTAGTGCCATATTGGCAAGAAGACAAAAATCACTACCATTTTTGAGTGTGTAGTTGCCCACTGCTGGCAGTGATGGTGGTGATGGTTTAGTTGGGGTCATGGTTGAGGCTGTCCATGTTGTAAGAGGTGCCATTGTAGTAGGCATGTCTGCCTTGCAGATGGATTCTGGGAAGGAAAGAGATTCTCACTACTTGTAAAGTAAATTAGGTAGTTCAGGCAATAATTCACTACATGGTCCATCTTGGAGGTCCAATTGGGTTCACAAAAAACTCAGCTACAGGATGACCAAACCCATCCAAAGTGCATGTAATGTTTTTCTAGACCTGGCCATATACCTAAATATACAGGTTGACAGCACATTTGAGCCCAAGGATGAAACTAAACATTAATCAAGAACTGAGGACATGCATCAATATCAAGCATTTCATCCCAACCTGTACCATTGACCCAAACCAGGTATTTGGTTGGGTCACATCAAATGTGGTTCACCAGCTCTACAAGCAGCCTTCTAATCCTTGCTGTCCAATTACCTTTTACAAGGGAAAAAAAAGCAGAGAAATTGAAGTTCTTAACTTTACCACTTTGAAATAGATTATGCAGCAAGGGTTTCCAAACAGACCTTCAAGTAATAAATTGAAATGCACACCATCCACCATGTAGCTGGAAATGCAAATAATGGAGTTATTAAATCCTAAGAAACTAGAATGACCACATTTCAGATTGGAACCAGGTGGGCTAAGATAGCAAGTCTGGGACAGAACAGCTTTTATTCTCTGTGGATGTGCCCAATAACCTCAGACTGCAGCTATGGTTTTGGGGGTGGGGGAGGTGGGCAGCATGAACTGGCCAACTAATGGTCAAGATTGGCATTAGGTGTCAACTCAAATCAATATCCCAGCACAAATTCTTGAGCTATTATAAACAAAATAGAACTCAAACCTGGCATTGTGTACAGAAGACATTTAAAATATGACAATTAAATGGAGCATTTCTCACCATTTTTGCTAATTGTTCCATTCTCCACAAAGGCTTGAATGCCAACATCATATAAAACCATGATTACTGCCTTGCTTGCAATAGCTTTAGCACTTCTACATGTGTAAATTGTGTTAAGTGGTGCAGCCTCCATTAGGGAATCCACAGCTACTTTGTTTACACCTATGAAGATAAAATAGAGATACCACTGAAATGGAGGTAATGAAAGGCATTGGAAATGGACTTAAATTTGTGTTTTAGCAGAAGTATGCATCTCAACATTCATGAAATGCAAAATAGGTCTATCCTGCATTAATCACAGCAACTAATGATCAAGCATTCCAAGACCAAGCAGCTCTAGGAATAAAACAATGGAACAGTGTTACTGCTTCATGGTACCCTTCCATGTAGAAGGAATACTCAAGCAGATGATTCTATAATCATTTGTACACAGTGCAATTCAGCCTCAATGACAGAATGGTCATGTGCCAACTCAGACTTTTAAGGAAACAGTATGCCAGGTACAACCCACACTTTTGAAAGTAATAAACTTCAATTAAAAATGTTGCCAAATCTTAGGATGTCACACTCAAGTTATCAAAATATGGTCAAAAAACTAAAGCATTTTTAGGTAGAAAACAAACTCAAGATCTCCTCAAGTACACCCTTCATTGCCTAATGGATTTGTAGGCAAACTTAGCGACCAATTCACAATGCAAGGTCAAAATGCCATGCAGATTGTCATTCTATATAGTATTGGTTTGACCATGATAACTGCCTTTCTTCCCCCCCCACCCCCCCCCACCCCCAATTGCTCTTAGACCAAATTAAGGCACATGGGCTTGGTTGTATGAAAGATGGCTATTTCAATGCTCCAATGTGTCCACTGGAAAAAACATTAATGCAAGATATCTTTATCAGTCACACGTACATCAAAACAGTGAAATACATCTTTTGCGTTGAGTCTTCTGGGGGCAGCCCGCAAGTGTTGCCATGCTTCTGGCGCCAACATAGCATGCCCACAACTTCCTATCCCGTACATCTTTGGAATGTGGGAGGAAACCAGAGCACCAGGAGGAAACTCACACAGACATGGAAAACATACAAACTCCTTACAGATAGCAGCCCGAATTGAACTGGCACTGTAAAGCATTATGCTAACTGTTACACTACTGAGCCTGCCTCAGTAATGTAACTAAGTTAAAAGATAGCTTTGGATGAAAAAGGAAGCTTGTAAAAAAAAATTCTGCCAGAGGATTGGGAGATTTATTAAGCAGCAACAAATGACCAAAAGGGATGAGTGGAAAAAGATGCATTAGCAAATAAATGATTACAAACTTCAACTAAGCAACAGCAACACATGCATTTCCCATAGGGACAACAGGAGAAATTAAAATGTGGAGTAAAGAAATAGTGAGGTGTTAAGGAAAAATTTGTCTTCACAACAAATCAAATAGTAACTAAATTCTTAAAACCAGAAATTCCTTGGAGCTGATAGCCCACATCTGAGTCCCAAAGGAGGAGCCACAGAAATAACCTATGTATTAATGCAAAAGGCAAGAACAGATACAGTACAAGGCATAACACATCTTCAGATAATCTATAGATATTCCACTAATCCTAGAGTATTAAACATATTTAGCATCTTCTTCAATCATACCATTTACCCAGTACTGTTAACCTTCCTGAAATAGTTAGGCAACAGATTGCCAAATATGCTCTCCTGGTTAAGAGCATTTATTGCTAGACTTATTGTTCAACCCACTATACAAGGTAAAAATAAAAATCATACTTGTGTTTTTTGCTCCCGGAAACAGTGTTGCATCACTCGTGTTGTACGTGAAAGTCAATACATCTCCTCTAAATATTCCAGCAGAATGGGAGAAATTTAAGCTCAAGGAATGACCATGTCCAAAGTCCATTTTTAACAAGGGAGCTGAATTATTATCACCACATACACTTCCATTTGAAGACAATGAATTAGGTAATTGAAAGGTAGCATTTTTCTGAATAAAGTAAACAAAAATCGGAATTAGATAGGCATGTGGATGGTACGATCAGTTATGCCCACAATGGCTCTGCTGGACAAGCAATAAACTAGGACACATTGGCACAAACTCCATATCTACAGCTGGGATTACCTGCAAGTTCTCAGAAAAGTTTGAAATTTAAACATTTATACAAGTGAAGAGCTTGACAATGACTGGATGGATCAATTTTCAGCTCAACTGCTACCTATCCTGAAGTGCTCAGTGGTTCTGAATAAGTACCAGGTAAACCTTTAGTTTTAAGGATTGTACATGAAGTGTCTAGAGTTGAATGTAAACCAATGAGCTAATTGAACATCAGGATGCAGTTGTGGACAAATAGCTTACACTTTTGGCACACAACTGGGAATACATTGCAAATCAGATTTAGTCTGGAATTTTCAGAGCAGCTCCTATTAAATTTTGTGCATTGAAAATAAAGCAAGTTTAAAATATGAAGAGAAAAGTCTTCAGGATTAGCCAAATAGTGATTGCTATATTCCCCCCTACACCCTCTTCCTCCCCCTCCTCCCCCCCCCCCCCACCCCCCCCCCCCCCCCCCCCCCCCCCCGCCCCTTGCCAAACAGGACTGATCCTGATAGGCAAATCATTGGGGATATTTTAAATTGATCTAGGCACGCAGTCCCTACAGTCCTCATCTATTCTACTGCCATCCAACCATAGTCCACAGGAAGAATGTACCCAGGATAGATCCCTACATATACACAGAAGGTGTACATTTGCCCTAGTTGAGCAATGCAGCCTCCATTTGACATATTTAATGGAAAAAACACAAAATAGATTGACAGATATCCAACTTTTAGTGATAATTTGAAGCTTTGCTAGTACTTAGCAAGGATTTCAGAAGATTCTAGTTTCTTCTCTTTAAATAGGGCAATTTTAAGTATCACACGACTGCTTAGATAATGCAATTAACTAGAACAAAAGGAAAAAACAATTGGCTTCATTAAGCAATGTATTCTCAAGTCAGAAATCTGAATGGCCATTCCTAACAATATACCTCAATTGCCACATTTCCAAAAGATAATAAGTAACCAGCACTCATTCCCTGCATCTCAGTAGCTACTGCAGTTAACGTAATATAGTTTACTTTTAATGCTGCTAAATGACTTGCAGCAAGCAGTTTTGTTCCACTGATTACACTAAATACATGATATCCAGTTAAACATTTGCTTCCCCTTATTGCTCGTAGTTTAAAGTTTCAGTAGTCAATACTAATCACTCAAGTGATTTGTGTTGTCTAGAGACCATTACAATCAAGCCCAACATTGTTGCTATCAAACATCTAAATTGCTGGCAAGCAAATAGGAGCCCAATTCCTAGATCAAACCTTTTAACTCATCCAAAAACAGAGGCCTTGAAAATCAACAGTGTCAACTGAAATTGCACAATAAATGAATTTAATGCTCCAATCTTACTGTTGCAATCATATGGAAAATTATATGACATACCATTGTTCCATTTACTTCATAAAGGACAGTGAAGTTGACTGATAAAGTGGCATATATGCAGGTTTTGTTATCCTTGTCATGGACTTCAATCTCCACTGCTTCAGTTAGTAAAAATCCTGAAAATAAGAAGTTCATTTGGTTACCATGGAACAACCATTCAATGTCAGTCAATCCACAAACTCATCTTACGCATCAAGGTCCTTTGTGCATTTTTAGATTCCAAGAATTTTTGTAGCATTGCATTTTGGTCATAACAAAAAATATTCAAAATATTGCCAATAGTCAGGTTTGGATACTTTGGTCCAGTCAAGCATTTCCAGCAATAATAGGTGTCAACTCCTTCACCAGTTTATGAATGGAGATGCTCCTTAAGTGAAGTGTCTGGCAAATATTTAAACATAGAGAGCTGCTACCTCAAAGTAGCAACAACCTGGGTTCAATCCTCACCTCTGCTGCTCTTTGTCGAGTTCACACATTCTATGACCAGATTTACTCTGGGTGCTCTAGTCTCCTCCCACAAGCCAAAAGAAGAGCTGGTATGTTAACTGGCCATTGTATATGGCTCTAGTGCATAGGCTGGGGTGGGGAAGTGAATGGGATATGGACAGAAGAAATGGTATTGATGGATAATGACTGACAGACTCAGTGTGCCAAAGGATGTTTCTTTATTCTGGATGAACACTGCCCCAAATTAAAGCAAACACTACTAAATACACTACATCAAAACAAAATAATTTAAATTGGCCATTCCCTTCAAATCTTTGCACACAATCCCCATTTACAATCAATGGAGACAGATCCTGTGCTAGATCCAACCCGAGAATCCCAATAGCAAACCTTGGCACAATGACAACGCCAGTCAGAGCCAGATCCTATGCAGACTCCAGCAAGGAAAACAATTCAACTTTTCAATGCAATTCCTGCTTAAATATGGGACTCTAGTTTGTTCCAACAATTACTGCAAGGTAAAATCTAGTAGATGACACTTCTGCTGTACTTGCCAAATGATGAATCACAGACCCATAAAAGAACAAACAGGAATGTCCATCATATACCAAGTTAGTGTAAACATCATTTTTGAAATGCAACATGCATCCAGATTAAATAATTAGCCACATCTCAAGAATCCCACTGATGGGACACTTGTGCCAATCTAAGGTTACAGTAGTTTTTACAAGTGAGCTAGTTAAGATGCCAGGTTAATGATCAAGTATCACAAGTGACACTGTTCCAAAATCCTAGAACCCTGCTGCATTTAAGACTTGGTCAATGGTGCAAATACAAACTAAAGGCAGATTATAAATCAAAATGATCAAAAACATTAAAGCCCAGAAATGACATGTGTGACCCAGGAAATACTGATAATTTCCAAAACAATTAAACAAAATGTGCACAACTTGATATTCAAGACAAAAGTTGAAGTGAAAATCAAGTAGATATGCCAGAAATAAGAACTTTAAGACAAACAATTGAAACTGCACCTCCAGTAGCCACACATTTGAATGATGTGTTAACCATAAAAGGTTTAAGCACAACAGATTGTACAAATTGTGTTTCAAATTTAAAGCATAGCTTCCTGATTCCAGAGGACACAAAGCCCTTGAACACAGGTACAGAATCATAAACAGTAAATCTAACAGTAAGCAAACAGTAACAAATATCACAGCCTACTTGAAATGTCTAAATTTAAGTATATCAAACAGACTAAAGAAAAAAACACTTAAGTTTGACAGAAATGACAATGCTTACTTTATAACAAAACAAAATGGGCCTTGCTCATAAAACCAATATCTATAGGAATCAAAATGCAGTGTATCAATCTAATACATTCTCCCATATTTCAAAAACCTATCTTCATAGAATATGCTATCACTTCCAAAGATTCATCATTTCCTTCTGTCAGTATGGAGTTAAGGCAGCATATGGTACCATAAGTTCCAGTAATTTTGAGTTAAGGTTAATTACAAATATCAGTTGGCTAAATTTAAACTACAAATGGGAAACAGGCAACAACTTTGCCCTATGCCAAAATCCCCAACACAGACCACTAGCTAATGAGCAGCTCTAAAACAAACTTAAACCATTGTTATCTTTTTCATCAAAACCAGGAAAATGCACGTCAAATGCCTGTTCCTCAGATTTTAAGGATCAGGACAGTCTCAGATAAAATTGGGCAAGTTTAATCTTACTCTCCTTTTATTGCAAGTTACAATAAAAAAGTCAGTATAAATACTTTTACAAAAGCATCGGGGCATATTCATATCCAGTGCGTCCAATTTTTCCAACTTTATCCAGATTTGGGGCTCACTATTCATCTCAACGTGGTGCAGTTATTTAGCCCAAGATACATTTAGTGATAAAATTACAGAAGGTAGAGAAAGTGAAACGAGCCCAGAGCGCCGAGGCGCTGGAACCGAGATATACGAAAGCAAGTGCTGGAAATACCAAACATTCGCGGGATCAATGCCCAGTCATCACTGGTCCCAAGATATGTGCAGTATCTCAGGACTTTTGACCGCAGAGAGCGCCCACCACCTACCACTAGGAAAAGGATGGCGTGGAATGGAAGCGCATGCAGAAAGGTCACTTCAACCAGGCTCGGCAGACAAATTAAAGAAAACTTAAGAGGGCAACTGTCAGGCCTGCAGCACCTCGGGACCAGAGCGACGCCGCCTCCGGTCTCAAGGCCGCCGGGCACGGCGACAGCTCCTGGCCGGAACGTGCGGGCAGCCACTCACCTGCGAGGACAAGGAAGGCGAGCTGGGAAACGGCCCGTCGCTGCATGGCCGAAGACGGAGAGACAACAACACCTCACCCCAGAGCTTCGCCGCCTCAACTACAGCGCCGCAGGACCACACGTGATCGGTGAGCGCACCGACAACCTCCACCAATCGGCTTCTGGCGCAGCTCTCAGATGGGCAGAATAGCCAATCAGCGGCGGAGTCTTCTGTGAGCGATCTCCTTCTTAACCAATAGGTAAGTGACAATGTCCCTGGAACAATCGGCGTTACAAGCCCAGCCAATCAATCAATGGTTAATGAACCAATTAAACACGAGAATTTCTTCCATTATCCAATCACATTACGATGTCGCGACTAAAGCAATCACGCGCCCCTCTAGGAAGCAGGTATTTGCAACAAGCTGGAATGAGAAGTCTTGGCGTATACAATGCCCTGATCTAAGCATCGTTTTTTTTAAATAAAAAGATCTCCAATAGATTTAGAAACGATTAAAGACGTATCATAATGATAAGTGCAACAGTTTGAACCTTCAGCAAAATGAAACATATGAATAGTGTCCTTGCTGGTTGATGCCACATTTTGTGCTCGCACTGTTACCTGCTGTGTTGATGATGTCAACATGATCACGAGTTAGGCTATTGAACTGATTTATGGCTGCATGTGATGTTGCTTATTAATGCTTCCTGCTCTTAGTGATGATGCTGTAACAATTATAAACACAAAACCAATTTTAAATTATTTCAATTTGAAGATGTACAAATCTTCTGGCTTCTACATGAAGAATACTCGATCCGAACTGCTGAGACAAAGATTCAGCCTTACAAATAATCAGACTTAGCCTTACAGACTTAAAATAATCCTCTGGAGTGCGCCATTCTCAGTCAGTTCTTCAGTGCTGATTTCTAGGGGATTGAATTCGATTATGCCTCATAGGAGTCTATAACACATTAACAGCATCGTGAGATAAATAAAAGAGGTGATGTCGAAGTGCAGAAATGCAGCCATAATTGGGGATTGAATAGTATGTGGATTCACCGCACTTGGAGTATTGTCTGCTGTTCTGGTTGCCATACTGGAGGAAAGATGCGATTGTGCTGGAGAGAATGCAGAGGAGATTCACCAGGACTGGATCACTTTAGTTACAGGGAGAGATTAAATAGGCTGGGCTCGTTTTCCCTGGAGCAAAGGGGTGACGATGGAAGTATATAAAAATATAAGAAGTATAGCTAGGATAGGTGGTCAGAATCTTATTTCCTTGGTAAGGATGTAGAAAACACGAGGGCATAGGTTTAAGGTGAGAGGAAGGAGTTTTAAAGGGGATCCAAGTGAGATTTCTATTTTACACAGAGTGGTTGATATCTGGAACTCATTGCCCGAAGAGATGGTGGAATCAGATACAGTCACTACACTTAAGAGAAACTTAGACAGACACTTGAAAAAGCAAGGCATAGAAGGATACAGACCTAATGCAAGCAAATAGGATTTGTGTAGATGGGTAAAAAGGTTGGCATGGAAATGATGGGCCAAAGGACCTATCTTTGTGTTATACAAATCTATGACTGTATGTAGACTGGAGTTCCTGCAAATCCCAATTTAAATTCAGTATGAGGTGATACCTCCCTAATGTCAGGGTAAAGGACATGGCTAAGAAGTTGCAGAATAGTTTCTGGTTATTAGAGGGAGTATGCATTGCTGCTACAGCAAGAAAATGTTTGAGACCCTACAGTTTCAACAGCTACAGAGGAGGTTTAAAATGCAACCATTTGAATAGCAGGATAAAGCTAATGATTGTCTGGCTGGACAACTGGTGCAGGAAGGAAGAATTTGCATTTCTGGAGCAAGAGTGACCTGTTCAAGGTTAATGAGTTGCAATAATAAACTTTAGACCAGTTTATTTAATCTCCCTTTGTACGACAGACCTGCCCAGCCATCAGCCTATTGAATCTTTGCAGCACTCCCTCCACCACTGACTTCAATAGGCCCTTGTACTCTAGTAATGAAGGCAAATTGTACTCAAATTCTCTGGAAATAAAGGCCTTCCAAACAATCTGTGGTATCGCCAGGTCAGCTTTCAGTGGCATTTACAAAGACATTGAGCATTAACACTTGTCAGTCTGTCACCATTTAAAAATGCTCAGCATTTCTGCTTCTTCTATCAATAACTCATAGCTTCTGTAAAGGGATACAGGTTAGTTAACAAAAGTAACTTGCAGGAACCTTTTGATGTGTAGTATTATCAAACTGGTTTTCAGTGCTGAATTTCGTGGGTGGGTGATGATACTTTGGAGGAGTGCAAGCAAAGTGCTCAGAATTTATTTGCATGTAAAGAGGTTGGCTAGGGTTTGGTTACTATGCAATCTAGATTGACAACAATGTAGGGACAGGCTGTCTTGTAGCCAAATTTATTGGTGATACAAAGTCAGATAGGGAAGCAAGCTATGATCAGGACATAGGAATATAGCTAGATTAAGTGAGTGGCAAACATTTGACATTTGGACTGCAGTGTGGAGAAATCTGAAGTTGTAGGGAAAAATAGAGAAGCAAAATTGCTTAAATGAGGTGAGACTACAAAATGCTGATGTCTAGAAGGATCTCATGCATGAAGCAACACGCAGTACAAGTAAAGGCAAATAGAATTTGGCCTTTATTGCTAAGGTAACAGTTGAAAAGTAGAGAAGTCATACTGCAAATGTAACAGAGTACTGGTGAAAGCACACCGAGATCACTGCCTACACTTTTGGTCTCCTTACTAAGCAGAGAGACACCTGCATTGAGAGAATTCAGAAAAGGTTCATGAAGTTCATTTGTGGGATGAAAGGCTTCTCTTAAGAGGAAAGGCTGAACAGGTCTACCCATACTCATTGGAATTTAGAAGAATGAGAGGCTATCTTAATTATCCACAAGTTTTTAAGGAAGTTTGACACAATAGATGCTAAGAAGATTTCTCCTCCCAGGAAGAACCTGAAACAACTCAATGGGATAGAGAATTCCTCTAAGAGAAGACTTTATTTCAGAATAATGGATTGTCCTTTTATGTCCTGTATTTACCAAGACAAACGGTCGCAGTAGGAGTGGGATTGATCTATTTTTACTAATCTCCATAAAGTCTATTGTCTTGCACCTCCCCTCCCTCCCCAATGGGATTGGAATTTGCTTTTGGCTTCTCCAATGTATAGGAGGTCACATTTTGACGAGATTAGAAGTGCAAGTGAATCACTGCTTCACCTGGTGTGATTTGGGTCTCCAGATGGAGGGACAAGTGTTGGATGCTGTGGGATGGTGAGTGGTGACTGGGATTGGAAGAGCAGATCAGGGAGTTACTGGTCCCTGCAAAATGCAGAAAGGGGAGGAGGGAAATACAACTGGTTGTGAAATCATGTTGGAGCAAGTAGTAATTGTGTAGGATAATACATTGAATGTGAAGGCTGGTGGGGTGGAAGGTCAGTATCAGGGAACTCTATCTTTGTTCTGTACTGCAGGACATGCAGGAACTTGAGGAAATGTGGTTGAGAGCTCATGATTCCGTGAATGCTCTTTAGCATTGGATATTCTGCAAGTACCGTGTACTGATGTTGGTAGTTTGGCAAGAAAGATACAGTGATTACAAAATATCAGCTTTAGCATTGTTATGGAAAATGATTAAGACCAAAGTGTAAATATATAACTGAAAGAAATTAAATCGTAAAGGGACCAGGCCTGGGTGAATTGAAATTAAAAATTGTTGGACAAATGATGATGGTAGTGGTTTGGGTAGAGACTATACACAGGGGACTGACAAAAAGTGCATCCAAAGCTTGACAAAAGAATATAGACTAAAGAATGTAGGAGCTGTGAAATGCAGAGCAGGAAGGCATACCTGGCAGGTGAGGGTGGGCATTTCCTCCACTCCCAGAGGGTGAAAAAATCAAACTGAAGCAGTATCCCTTTATTTCATCATCCCCCTTCTACATTCTTTTGTCAACGTTCTCACTGACTGCGCCCATTCACCTAGTGACCAGGTAACCTTGTTTACAGTTTAGCCCCACGGTCACCCCAGTTTTACCCAATCAGAGACACCCCCCTCCCCCATTCTCCCTGCAGTTTAACAAGCTTCTTTTGTCTCCCCCGTTCTGATAAAGGATCTTTGACCATACATTGACTGTTTCTCTTTCCACAGGCGTGGCCTGACCTGACCTCCTGCGTATTTCCAGTGTTTTCTGATTTTTTAAAAAATAAAAGGTTACTGGAGTAAATTTAAAGGGAAATCAAATTCCCTTAATAGTAAAATGATCTCAACTTGCCAGTGCCTACAATCTACAGACCAAAGCAATCTTCATGTGACATCTACAACAGTAATTTGAATAAGTACTTTGCTACCATCTCCACCAAAGAGGATACAGCCAGCGTGGCAATTTGGCCATATAGGTAGAGAGCGATCACATTGGGGTTGGATGGTTTCTTTGTTAGCAAAAGGGAGCAGTTGCAGAGACTTTAATCAGAATCTATCTATCTTCCTTGAATATTAGGGTGTATTGGGAGTGGAAATGTTACACTCAATAAGATTTCTTAAAGATCAAAAGGAATGCAATAAACAAGTCAGTCAGCCTAATGCCAGTCGTGTTGAACCCATCAGAAACAATACAGGACTAAATTAATTGGTATTTGGAAAAATGTGTTGATAAATGAAAATCAGCACTTCAGTTGAGATAACAAGGTGCAAATAGACGTCCTAAAAGTTTGACGAAGTACCATGCAGTAGACAAGTTAGTGAAATTACAGCTGTTATATATCCATTTAATCCTAAGGAGTAAAACAAGGTAAAGGTGACTAGTTATTTCAGAGCAGAAGGAAAAGTACAGTGTGTTCCTCACAGCAATCAGTATTAAGACTACATTCTATAATGAGCTAGATGCAAATATCTACATAATTTCAAAGTTGGCAGAAGAAACAAAACTAAAATGAAGTAAACAAAATTAGAGAAAAATACTTGGGAAAGAGGTCAAGCCAATGTAGGGGCAGAATGTAGAGAAATTAAATAAAGAAAGAGATGTTGGTGTCTGGTGAAAAAAAGATGGTATGTTTTTAAAAATATCCTCCAGAGAAAAATACCATGTACTGGATTAATTTGTTGTACTAGTATTTCTCTGCATATTTAAGTATCAAGTCTAATTAATTATCTTATTGAATTTTGCAACAGGGTCAAAAGACTACACAGCGGTTTCCCACACCTATTCCTTGTAGAGCTCAAAGGCCAAATAAATATGTAAGAAACAGTTGCAGCAAGAGGTCATAGGGCCCATTTGAACCATCATTCAGCAAGACCACGATCCACCTAATTGATTCCAACACTCATTTTCTTGCCAGTCACACAAGCAAAGCCAGAATTCAGATGGTTGGGAGTTTGAAAGTGCCATTGTGTAAGAACAGCACACCTTTCCCATGAGCAGACACAGAAGGAAATGGAATTAGAAGGGGAGAGTGGTGAAATATGGGAAAAAAATCAAAATGGCTTCAAACCTAATTGAGAAGATAACTTTTAACTAACAAGCTTCTGTCAATGTGTTGTCAAGGCACCTGTCCTCAATAAAATCATAACTACCAAAGGCTTTGTTTGCAAGTAAATGTAAGCAGATATGAAAAAAGTGGTTCTTGTTGATTCACAAGTGGAGTCCGCAATATTCTTCTGACTATTGAGTTGAAGTTTAGCCCTCAGAAAACTCAATCAGCACTTCTTGTCTTTTCCTACCACCTTCCCAAATGATCACTTTGTAACATTTGCCTAGTTGCTTCCTGCAACACCACCAAACAGTACCAAAACATCCTTCAACATGATACAAAAATTATATGTAGCTTCTCCAATGTACTGTGGTGCTCACTAAATTGTGGATACCAAATGAAAAATAAGGTAGCATGAAATTGCTGCAAATATATAGACTTTCATTTGGATAATAAAGCCATTTCAGGGCAATTCTTGAGACAAAGCATGCAGATTTCTTGATGAAATTGGATGATGTACTTAACCAAAGTAAATGCTACAGAAGCCAAGGTGGAATAATACAGGATAGCCACAAAGTTATGATTTTCCACACAATTTATGATTCGCCAGGTCATCCAAAGTACAGAAAATTAAATTCCTTTCAGTAATCGAGAGTTCACTGAAACATGCAATATAGGATTACCATCATTGCCTTTGGTGCTGGCCATGGATTGAATTAGCCACCAATTCAAAGTCAAGACAATGTCAAAATCATGACCCACTGTCGTATTACAGGAATCAAGAGATCTTATTAAATTCAGAATCTTCTTTACTCTAATGGGGTGAAGAATGTCACTTTAGAAATATTGTTTACTGTGATGATGTTGAATGTCACAATGGAATTATCACCTCTTCAATAGTTTCTTCTCTCATCTGCAGATTGAGTCTCAAGCACCATATCCATATCATGTAGTCGCTATCCTGGTAACTAATGACATAGAACCACGAAAGTAGATTTTCCGACAGTCCACTTTCACTTTCATTATTTGCACCAGAGCTATTGTTATACCATTTGACTTTCAATCTAAATTTCCAGTCATTCACCAACAAAGTTGAATGCCAGCTCTGTTTTCACTTCTTGTTCCTTCATATACCAACAAAGCAATGCTGGGAAAAATTGAGCTGTCCAGTTCTAAGATTTCAGATATCATGAACAGCTCAGATATGACTCTCTTTACTCTAGAACAGTTGACTTTGGGAAAAATTTGAAGTGTTGGAGGATGGATTATTTGAATTGAACAGCTTAAGAGAAATTAGTTTACCAAACATGTATACTCTCAGAAATAGTTGTTGGTGATATTTCTAATTGCAAGGAATTAACCACCTCTCGACAGCTTACCATACTGTACATTGACTCTTACAGTAAACCCAGAAACAGTTCAGATAAATACAGAAGTCTGCCAGGCCAGCTGCCATGAGTACAGAATATCAAAACCTGGAAAAGAACAATTGATACATGAATAAATAATAATGTAGGCTTCGCAATGCACAGCACCTACGCATATGCCTCTGTAAAGATACAGCCTGAAGTGGGAAAATGGTATAATAATGGACCCACTTTCATCCTAGTTAAGATTGTTAGTCCACTTGTCTTGTCACCTTTGGATAATAGAAGACAGAAATTTGAATGAGGAATAGCTGATCACTTAAGGTAACATTGTAAAACAACTGCTGTTTACCAATACTTATGTTAATCGCTATACATTAAGTCTTAATTGTACATGAAGTTGTTGAGGCCACATTTGAAGTATTGTGTTCAGTTTTCGTCACCCTGCTATAGGAAAGATGCCATCAAGCTGGAAAGAATACAGAGAAGATTTACAAAGATGTTGCTGGGATGTGAGGGACTGAGTTATGGAGAGAGGGTGAGCAAGCTGGGACTTTATTCATTGGAGCAGAGAATGAGGGCTGATATATATAAATTCATGAGGGCCATAGGTAGGGTGAATGGCTAGCCTTTCATCCCCAGGGTTGGGGAATCACGAATGAGAGGACATAGGTTTAGGGTGAGGGGGAGAGATTAAATAGAAACCTGAAGGGCAACTTTTCCACCCAGAGGGTGGTCCATATATGGAATGAGCTGCCAGAGGAAGTGGTTAAGGCAGGTACATTTACAACATTTAACAAGTACAAGTACTTAGACAACTACATGGATAGGAAAGGTTTAGGAGGATATGGGCCAAATGGGACTAGTTTAGATGTTAATCTTGATTAGCATTGACCAGTTGGGCCAAAGGGCCTGTTTCTGTGCTGTATGACCCTATAATTCTATAATATTTAAGAGTATTCAGATCAGAATCAAATGGGACTCATTACAATCAGACTAAATCTTTTGCTCCGCCTGGAAATCCCATATTAATTTGTTCCTGTTTTCCACATAGTACAAGAGTTATTATGAGACAAAAACTTCCAAGGATCTCAATGTACTTGAACTTGTTGCACCAAATCCCCTAATCTTCCATGTGTTTAAAGCTTGCACCCCAAATTCTTGGCAGAGTCTTCCTCTCAATAACTTAGTAGTTTGGTACTTAGTTCAGGCAGTAGTTCAACAGTATACATCAAAAAAATCATATGCAATTCATTGAAGGTTGATATTGACCAATAATGTAACAACTTTTATTTTTTGAAATTTTAGTAATCCCAAAACAATATGTATTCAATTCACCAAGTGAATGCATACAATGGAAGTAGTTGACAGAAATCAGTTTGAAAATTGCAGCTGGAATAAGGCAGCTTCATGCAGTAATTCCAGTTTCAGCCTTTTTCCAACTGGTGTCCTCTCCACCTCTCCAGACCAACTGCAACCAAGGGACAATGCCTACGACTAGTGGTGTTCCAAAGGGATCTGTACTGGGACCTCTACTGTTTGTGATGTACAGTATATACAAATGACTTGGATGAAAATGTGGATGGGTGTATTAAGCTTGCAGACAATATATTGTAGATAGTGTAGAATATTGCCAAAGGACACAGTAGGATATAGATCAGTTGCAGATATAGGTGGAGAAATAGCAGGTGGAGTTTAATCCAGCCAAGTGTGAGGTGTTGCACTTTGGGAAATCAAAAGGGAAAGTACAGAGTTAATGGCAGGACCCTTAACAGCATTGATTACAGTGGCATCTTGGGGTCCAAGTCCATAGCTCCCTGAAAATGGCCACACAAGTTGATAAGGTGGTAAAGAAAGATAATGGTATGCTCGCCTTTATTAGTCGAGGCACTGAGTTCAAGAGTCAGGAAGTTATGCAGCAGCCTTATAAAACTCTGGTTAGGCCACATCTGAAGTATTGCATTCAATTCTGGTCACCCCTTTATAGGAAGGATGTGAAGGCTTCGGAGAGGGTGCAGAAGAGGTTTACCAGGATGCTGCCTGGATTAGAGGGCATGTGCTGCAAGGACAGGTTGCACAAGCTATGGTTGTTTTCTCTGGAGTGGCGGAGACAGAGGGTAAATCTGACAGAAGTTTTAAAATTATGAGACAGAGACAACCAGTACCTTCACCCAGAGTCAAAATGTCTAATGCATTTAAGGTGAGATGTGTGGGGCAAGTTTTTTCTGACACAGAGTGGTGGGTGCCTGCCAAGGGTGGTGATGGAGGCAAATATGATAGTTTAAGAGGCTCTTAGATAGGCACATGAATGTGCAGAGAATGGAGGGATATGGACATTGTGTAGGCAGAAGGGATTGGTTTGTTCAGGCATTTAATTACTAGTTTAATTAGTTCAGCACAACATCGTGGACTCAAAGGCATGTGGCTGTGCCATACTATTTTATGTTCTATCCAAACATAACCCTACTTGCAACCAGTAAAATACAGTCTTTCCAACAGAAGTCAGTATAATTCAGTATCCTGAAGCAGAAATCCTAGTTAATTTTCCCTTTTCACCAAATCTTTTCATAGCTCTAGAGATTTTGTATTCACAGCTGAACGATTAACAAACTCTCCCAAACCTACTGATGCACTGGGAAGAGGAAGGGAAATTAATTAGACTTATTACACCAAAACTATTTATTCAATATTTATTCAACACAAAAACCTTGAATATGGACCTCATTCACTTTCGTTAAGAGACACATATGTACATATATAACAATTTCATTTGGAAAAGCCACAGTAGTCTTTGTGCACCTCTGTTGCCCGCTTGTAATTACAAAGGCTTCTTGTGCATTTGATGTTAAATTTTCACATTTGCCAAAGAACTGAGCAGTTTAACAGACATTTTTAATCAGGTTCTTCTCCCTTCTCCTCCCCTCCAAAGTAAAAAGGTTTAATAATACAGGAAACGAGCAAGATTTTACACAACCCAAGCTGAGTAAAGGTTGAAAAACAATTTTTGCAGTCTACACCCTGATAAAGGTCATGTCCAGCCATAAATCTCCAAATGTTGCTGCATTCGCAGTGGTTAAATCTATTACTGTTGTGATAAATGATAAATACAACATGGCAAATGCTTTGGAATTTTCCAGCACTGTCAAAATACAAAACAGACATCACTGCATTACAGACAATTGTTTATTACCCACATTCCACTTTTGGCACCTCCTTTAGTTGTCAAAAATGCTGGCAAAAACTGAACAAAATCCATATTTGTAAAATAAAACAGGTAAAGATAATGTTCACAACTAAGGATTGATACCGATTATTTCATTGCAATACTAAAATCAATGTTAAAATAAAACTTTCAGAAATAGTGAGCAATTAGGCTTCTCTCAATGCAGAGTTTCAAGTGTGAATGACACCAGTGGGATGCCTAATGATATCAAGTAATTTTGAAGACTCATGCTCATTTACAAGAAAAAGAAAAATAAAACAAGCTCTCCATCCAAAAAAAAACCTGGACACAACTCAAAATGATTCAACAATGACGTGGCTAATCAAGAAGATAAAACTGATGAGGTGCAGCTTAGCATTGCATCCGTTCTTCACAAGTTAGTTTGAAAGATGGGGAGGGGTCGCACTTGCTTTTGGTGACCACTGCTACCTCAAACATGTCCAAGTCCAATAGCATTAGCAGAGATTCACAAAGTACTCTCTGGATGGGCACATTTTCCTTCAGAGAAGTTCTCTCCCAGTTATTTCAGTAATGCCATCTTCCATATATCTCTAGGCAATACCAACTAAAAACTCATTTACTGGGATCAGTATCATAGCACCAAGCTATTGATCACCCAAGGTTTGAAGTGCTCGAAGTTTGTCTTCATCTGAAATTCTATGCCACATAGTTGTATTGGTTGGTATTTTCTTTGTCTCTCTCCATGTAGTCTCTGTCAATTAAACTCTCGATTCTTTTCTTTAGGTCAGCAGGCTGAAAGAAGAAATGTGAAATGTTATTTATATGGCAGAAAATAATATGATGCCTGATTTTGCTTTAAAATTCTGATTTAATTTAACTGAATTAGTGGTTTCTTAACTAGAAAACTCTGATGGCCTACAATGAGCACACACCCACTTACATATGTCCAACTCCCAACCATATCATGCCTGAGTAATTCACCAACATGATTATCTCTTCTGTTACAAACTAGGTTACTATTGGTGAATGTCCCTTTAAGATAGAGTGTGGCGTGGTGATGTCAACAGAAGATAAAGGACGTAATGATGTTTTTGAAGCAGTCAGTCAGAATTTGTCAGGGGAGGGGAGACCAGCCTGCTAGTCTCTATCGATGGATGAAAAACAGTAACTGTGTCTGTCACTACAATCCACGTATGGATGTTTGGAGTAATCCAGTGGAGTCCATTTTGTCGTTAACCTGTAGAGGGAAACCGGTATTTGTGTGGACGGCCATGATTCAAGAGCCTTTCGGGGTGAGGAAGATGCAGTGGAGTGGTCACTGCTGAGTAAACACTGAGGTGTCGTTTGGGTTCCAAAGTGGAACATTTGGATTTTGTAATTACTCTCTACGTTTTGTCTTCAGTCAACTGTGGTTTTGAAGAAGCCTTTGCTCATGTTTCACCTTATGGCTTGCTGAACTGAACTTTAAGAACCATTCCTGGACTTGGAGTTTGGGAATTTGCCACATACACACTTTGAGTTTAGTTTTGGGGTTAATGTTTAAGATTTAACATTCTTACTTCTAACATTCTAACATTTTTACTTTTATTTTTCTTATCATAAGTAGTTATTAATAAAGTAGGTTTTAACACTTATACATGACTCAGTGTGTTTCTTTTGTTGCTGGTTCGTAACACTTCGCAGCTTAAGAGACTGAAAAATTACATTGACAAATCAAAGAAGCAAAAACCCTGTTCTACATCAAGATTTGTACTTGACATACTATTACCCACATTCAAAAAGGGCAAGTAATGTATACCTTGACTGGAAATTTCAGCTGGTTATATACTTCAGATACAAGAAGATTGTGGCTCAAAGTCTTTCTCATTTTCATGATTCGAACAATAGCAGCATCTATCTGATACTGCCTATCTTGGAACACTCTCTCAGTAGTGCTGGCCTGCTCTTCAACCTACAAGGAAGAAAGTGTTACAATTGCAATACTTGAAAGATAATAGTCAGGCTAACTTTACTAATACTGGAATTAAATGGAAATAATGTTTGAAAAGGAAAAATTAGACAAGGGATATAAAAAACTTTTACAAAAGCAGCTACTGAACTAACCCTTTCACAAGTTTCTTGTATTTCTGCAGTGCCCTGAATATGGTAAAACATATGGAGGTAGAAGTATGTAGTCTTGAAGGTGGAGAGGAAACTGGGTTGGCTGAGAATGGTTTGATATAGCCTTAGACATTATTATCTCGAGTCAATCACCTCTGGCCAAAGATACCAAACTTATCGATTCCATTTTGAAAGCTAAGTAAAAGTTTTTGTTTAATTTACCAAAGAGACCGGGTTTTAAAGTGGATCAGAAACATCTTTCAAATATTCCCAATTCCTCAAATGGTTATGACAATTCCCTTTAGTGCAGTCAGCAAGGTTTTGATAGTAATCCTCATCTGTAGCAAATAAATTCATCTTAACTCGGTCATTGATCTAGATGAGACAATTTGCATTAGCATACAGTGGTTAAGGGATAAATAATATGCTGATCCTCATCAACTGATACTGGTTCTTTTAAAAGAAAGGAAGATTAATATAAACGTGTAAATTGGGTAATGAGAGAATATAATTCTGCTACAAAAACCTGCTGACATTAACTGTCCATTCTCAGACATACAGAATGGCCACTTGTGAATTATAATGATGGAACATATACTACTATACACTAGTCTTCAGGAAAAGTAGAGGGGGGTGGGGGGAACAAACAAAATATGATGGAAAAAATTCCTTCAAAATAAAAATCACTGGTCTTTCACTTTTTAAAATTAAGACCACGAGGAAAACAAAAGATTGCAAGTTCCTAAATGGAATTTAGAAAGTATTGACAAAAGCTCTCTTGCCAGTGGCTTAAAAAAACTTGCAATGCTTCAGTAATGGGGTAATTTCTGAATCTAGATCTGTGCCACTGCTTTGACACAGCATCAATAGATGCCTAAAAGGTACTCTCTTCTTCAACACTAGCATCTCTTGTACCTTCAGTAGTACAAACATTCACACTGACATTACACAATTAAATAGTGTTCTATGCAGTTTAATTGGTAGCCCTCTCAAGAAATGAGGGGTCTTGCATACCGTTTCTTTCATCTGGATCTGGTTAATCTTGATCCTGAACAACTTATGTTTGAAATCATCATTACAGGTGAACTTATCATAGTCTTCTACGTCTTTGCTTTTCGGAGTCTTGGTCAATACACGTGCTTTGCCACATGCCAATGACTGTAAGGTTCTTCGTAATTCTCCGTCCTCTGATAATGAGATTTTCATAATTAACAACTTTATACAAGCATTTGAGAAACTTCTTTGGCCCTCCCATCTTCTGATAATTATACTACAGACACCCTCCAGTATTTCGCATAATTGGCCATTTTCTTGTGAGCCAAGACAGTGAATGAGAGCAGGCTTTCCAAAAGTGAAGGGCATCACAATTGATTCTGATCTAATATCCATGTATGAGTGATCACTCAACTTCACTGGGCAACAATGAAGAGAAAATTTTTTTTCTCCTCCATATCCAAGGTTAAATGATGTTCCTCAATAAGCAGCCTCAACTAAGATCACTAAACCGGTATAAACCAAACCAATTAATTCTTACATTTAGAGGATAATTACAAGAAAACCAAATCAATTACCTCAGCATTTAACTAATTGCTTTGTTTCTTTTCCAGTTTAGAGCAGAATGACTTTGATTATAAATCAATACAAGTTTCTGACACTTGCTTTCTTAGAATATTTCCTTTTTATTGTTTTGTCCATTTTACAAACGAGTACTTTTGGATATCTTCTACAGCTACACAATACCATCATTCAATGAAGTTCTCATTCTTGGGGGAAAGAAAAAAGAACAAACCTATTCCAGTAGCAGTTTTAATTTCTTCCAAACTGAATTCTTCTCCTTCATTAAACATGAGTAGTACTAGAGTTTGGAAAAGCGACACCTGAAGTTCTTTCTTACCCTATTGTAAAAAGAGAAAACATTTTTAAAGTGTTATTTTTTTTATTAAAAGGTTGTAAAAACTTAACCAAATTAAAATTGTTTATATTTAAGTTATAGGGAGCTATTTGGATTCAGAAAATCGATGAATTCAATCCCGTTATTTACCATTTTAAAATGAAGACACAAATGTGTACTATTTAATAAACAATTAAATGTTCTCAAATGTGTTAATTGTCAGTAACTGCAACTTTAAAAAAAATTGTTCACAAGATGTGGGCACTGTAGGCTTGGACAGCACTTATTCAACATCACTAACTGTCCTAAGATGGCAGTGGCCTGAAGAGCTGAAAGCACTCCTCAGGTCCAACTTAGAAATGGTGCCATGCATACCCTGAGCTACAAAGTAGAAAATACAAGTTGGGAAGCTCTACCGAAGATGGCAATGAGCTTCCAGTTTTGCAACTTTTCCAGTTTTGAAACGAGTCATAATTTGTCTCTATTCCAAACTTCAGAGCACACATCAGAGTACCTCTGGAAACAATATGAAGGTATTTAAAGGTACAGTACCATTTGGATATACAAGGAAGCAGAAATATCAGGAATTATTTAACAGTAATTTTATGAATGCCTTCCTACAAATTTTCCTTTCATGACCTTGACTCCTATGCATACAAGATCACACCTTTTCAGCACTTCCAGTGGCAAAGTGCTATTCTAGACAGCAAATGTCAGAAAGCATCAGTCCCAGGTTCAATCCCATCTTTTTCAAAGTCCACTAACATATTCCAACAAGTCATCACTGGATAGTTGCAAGGGTTTCAGAAGTGAGTTGTCCATTTTCAAGTAATGGAAATGCTGAAATGGAATATCCTGCCAGGGTCAGATAATGATAAACTGGATCAGCAAATTTGCAGATGACACCAAGATTAGGGGCGTAGTGGACAGCAAGGAAGGCTATCAAAGCTTGCAGCGTGATCTTGACCAGCTAGGAAAATGGGCTGAAAAATAGTAGATGGCATTTAATGCAGACAAATGTGAGGTGATGCACTTTGGGGAGACAAACCAGGGTAGGTCTTAAACAGGGCTCCAGGTTGTGTGGTAGAACAGAGGGACCTGGGAATACAGGTCCATAATTCCATGAAAGTGGCGTCACAGGTAGATAGGGTCGTAAAGAGAGTGTTTGGCACTTTGGCCTTCATAAATCAGAGCACTGAGCACAGGAGCTGGGCTGTTATGTTGAAGTTGTACAAGACATTGGCAAGGCAGAATTCAGAGTACTGTGCGCAGTTCTGGTCACCTACCTGCAGTTGAAAGAGTGCAGAGTAAATTTACAAGGATGTTGCTAAGACTTGAGGACCTGAGTTATAAGGTTGAATAGATTAGGACTTTATTTCCTGGAGTGCAGGAGAATGAGGGGAGATCTGATAGAGGTATACAAAATTATGAGGGGTATAAATAGGATGAATGCATGTCCTCCCCTCCGCCCCACCCCCTCCTCCAAGGTTGGGTGAGACTAGAGATCACAGGTTTAGGGTGAAAGGTGAAACACTTAAGGGGAATCTTCTTCACTCAGAGGGTGGTGCGAGTGTGGAACGAACTGCCAGCAGAAATGATAGATGCAGGTTCAGTTGTAACATTTAAGAGAAATTCGGACAGTACATGGATGGGAGAGGTTTGGAGGGATGCAGGTAGATGGGACTAGGCAGAAGATCAGGTCAGCATGTTCCAGATGGGCAAAAGGGCCTCTTTCTGTGCTATAGTACTCTATGACTCTATGTTAAGGAACTTGCAAATGCAATCCAAGTCAGATAGATTGTCCGGGTCTTTGTAAGAGTAAACATCACATAGTAAAAAAAAAACATCTTGAGCAACAGTATTTGTGAATTTTGTTGCCAAAAAGATCATAGACTTTCGTTTCAGAAATTTTTTGCCAAGCATTTTAATGTTAGTCAGCTACCAAGTAAACCTATTACTTGGCCTGATAATGTGCCTAATTGTCATGCTCCATCTACCTGAACCCATCAGCTTTCGATACAATCCATCCTGATGGGCAGTTGTGTGTTAGAACTCAAGGAACTGGATTAAGACTGGCCAAATACATTCCATCCATGAAGGGTTCTTAATGATAAGATTGGAAAAACATTCCGTCTACCACTGTGAACTGATCTGATCCAGAGAAAACCCAGTGTCTACATCATTGTACAAGTGTGTTACACTGGATGTCTTAAAGATAAAGAACAGAACTCCAGTGGTTTACTTCAGGAGTTTCATTCTGTTAACTGATAACACAAAGCCAACTTACCAGCAATATGAACACCCGACAGCAAAAATGATGCTGCCTTTTTTGGTCAGAAGGCTATGAAGGCAACCCCTCCTCTAAGTGCATTTTAATCATTTAAATTGAAACCTCCAATCAGTACAGATTATAAAAATCCTGGAATTGAGATGGAATCCATAATATTCTGACACCTGAATTACTACAAAGTCTAATTCATGCAGAATAAACATGCTCAGAGCTCAGATTCACCAAGTACTTAAACTTCAAAAATATCCTATTATTTCAGTAGCTAGCTTAATAACTTGATTAAAAGTCCAAATTTTGAAACATACCTCTTTAAATTCTGCTTTCAGTACGCAATGACCCAATGTTGACTGCCACTGTAACTTCCTACCACTGTGCTTACCCAGATAAAAGGTTTTGAAAATCTCCTGAAGTTTCACCATCTACACAAAAAGAAAACAAGTAGCAATGTTTTGGTGATTGTGTAAAACTGTGCAAGTCTATTTTTGCTCATGGTTATACATCTAGTGGTTTAATGCTGCTATGTCAACTATTGGGAAGATCTGATTGGAATCCAAGGAAACTAGTCTTCTTCATAGGTCAGTGCTCTGGCTCCAGTCAGGTTTGTCACAATAACGTTTGACATTGAGGATTAACAAATCCACATTTCAACAAAATCAGACTGCTGTGGTGTGTCACTCAAATCGTGGATCTCTTCAGTTCTTTGCCATTTTCCAACATTTATAAAAGCAATAAACCATTTCAGATAACCTGGCAATAAACAAAGTGAAGTTTAGAGAAATAACTTAAATTCTGTTCAAACAAGTACAAGATAATTTTGTTATACTGATTAAATTTAAACAAAATAGGCCTCATATTTAAGTTACTGCAAATTTCCAACTTGAGTTCCAATGATCTGCAAAGACCACTGTACCCATCATTGCCCGGACACCGCTGACAAATTTTTAGGCACAGAGACTTTGTTCATCTGAAACACTAAATCAGAGCCAACTAATATGCATACTAATAAATAACTCTTAGTAGACCAAGTTCTATTGACTAGACACAAGTCAACATTCCAGAATATTTTTGTTCTATCCATTTATAACATGGTCTGATATACATATAGACAAAAGTTGAGATGAAGCCTGCAACATTAAACTACCTGCAGACATAAGAATAAAGAGAAATCCAGTATGGAATCAAGCGTAATTATTCTCAACTTACTGTTCTTCCAATAATTTTTAAGTTCCAATTCCATTTGTAAACAATGCAAGTATGTGCAGATCTGAATCATATCAAATGTTTCCTCCTCCCCCAATCTTCCCAATAATTCAATGGGTAATGAAGTGCTATACCAAGTCATTCTGATCAGTATTCAGACTCCATTTTTCCTGATCGTTATTTTAATACCTCTAGTGTAGGATAGGATTCCTCTCTCCCCATGGCATATTACATGCCGAATCTTCACAAAATTATCATTTTTCCTTAACTATCTATAATTGAAATAACTGCATCAAAACCTCCTTAATGCTTCCTTGTATTGTGGAGGGTCGTGGCTGTCACGTGACAGCACTGCCTACTACCTGGTCAGAAGACACACCACTGCAAATCAAGGTGTGGCCCTGCCCCACCCATTAGCACACACCTGACCATTGGCCCCTTTAAGTACCTTTGTACTTGGCCTTTGTAATCGATTAGTCCTTGCTGGCACTGAGCCATTGGCCCCCTGTAAATTACCTGGGCTGGACCCTCCTCAGCCCTCCAGCATTATAAAGGGCGTCACGTGTGCTCCGCTCGCTCTCTTTGCCATCTTCGAGGGACCACCCTGCTTCACTCCAGGCCGAGTACCGTGGAACAGCACTGGAGAAATCGTTGGTGAGGTGTGCACTGTTTAAGGGTTGGGAGCGTTTTAGTTAGTGTCCCTAGTAGCATAGAGCCGTGCCTGCACTGAATCAAGGGGTGGTGGGTATCGTATTGTTTTTCCTTGAGAGTGAGTGAGAGTGTGTTTTATCCCCGGTGCAATTTTCACACGCTTGCTATAAACCGTGCTCTGTGTTGTTCCCGTTACCATTTTCCACGCTTGTCTTTTGTAAATAAATCATTCTCTGCCAGACTGTGTTCAGAGTCCTTACTTTTGAGACGCCTTGAACCTGTTTTCTCATTCACAACACTCCTATAACAGGTTAAACAGGGAGACCCTAGTTTTCATCCACTATCACTGTGGTAAAGCTTCTAGTTTCTGTTCAACAGTTCTTAATATTGGAGATGAAGTCACAAAAAGTCAGATGACAACAAAATGTTTTGACTGTTAATCAAAATTCTAGCACCATGCTTTCTGATTCAAACATATCTTTCAGAATAGTGAAAGTAAATATATTTTAACAACCTTACAGAAATACTTTTGGTCACGGGCAGACTCATTCATAAATTTTTTTAAAAATGAGTTCAGAGCCATGTTATTTTAAAATGACTATCCAAAAAAGTTTTATACAAATATTTTAATGCCAGTGGATTGGTAGGTAAAGTTACAATGAATTAACTTAAAATAGTCACAAAAATAGAACACAGATAAAACCATTTTTAACCCTTCTTCCCTGTCCATTCTCCATCACCACAGTATTAGTGATAACCAATTCAATTTCTTCTCTTTCATAGAAGGTACATCAACACTGCTTCAAAACTGCTTGAAGCAATGTGTTGTGAACCAAAGCAACAGCACAGAGACAACAAAACCACCAACTCTGGAGAGATTTGGCACTGACAAGTAACATAAAAAATGAGAAGAGCATGCAAAGTGGAAATAGAAGCACGCCCTCAGCCTTAGAATCTGAAAGCAAATAATGACATTATCTACACAAAGGATCATTTCATCATTATTGGTGCAGCAAAGAGAATAGATGGCTCATAGTTCCAGTGAACCAGGTTGAATCCCAAATTCTGGTGTTGTGTGGAGTCTCCATTTTCCACCTGTGACTGCTTGGGTTTCTCCCAGATCCTCTGGTTTCTTCCCACATCCCAAAGAAGTGCGGATTAGTAGGTTACTTAGCCATTGTAAATTGCCCCTAGTGCATACTTAAGTGATGGAATCTGGGCAGTCGATGGCAATGTGGGGACAATAAAATGGGATTAGTGTAAATGGGTGATTGATGATTGGCATTGACTCGGAGGACTGAAGGGAAAATTTCTGTACTGTTTGACTATGATGATTTTATTGCAATTTATTCACACTTAACATAATACACTAACCTCCAGGGGCAAATGAACTTCCATGGGCACATATGTTGGCCAGTAGCCCATTGTGAGGATATTTACAGTCAGTTCAAGGTTCCCAGGTATATTCTGATTTTGCATATACTGTGGAAAAACCAAGAAAAGATTAAAAGTAATCCTTAAAAGGGTTAGATCAAGATCTAAATTTCCTACCCAAAGCAAACAAAATCTCTAATCGATCAACATCAATATTGCTATAACCCTGAAATCCATGCTTTTTTAATTCTCATCTCTTATATTTTTGCTACAAAACCAGTGCTGAATGGCCCCAATAGTTCCTCCCTTAACTTATGATCAAAGGAGATGACCCCTGTTTGCTCAAGTTTGCCCTGACAAAACTCATCCCCAATTTCATCCTGAAACAACTCTTCTGTAACATTTCCAGGCCTCAGTATCCTATTTTGTGCACAATTCTTCAGCTGAGGCTTAACAATTCATTTTTAAAGGTCCAGCATGACTATTTTGTGTTCAATGCTCTATTTATAAATTAATTTCTCTTATACAAAAGTACATTGACGTTAGCAAATGCAAAAATACATCACCTATATCTATACTTTTCAAAACTTCTAACAAAAAGCATGCAGTTCAATCTGTAAAACCAATAAACTTCCTGTTAAATTATTAAAGTTTCAAATTTGAAGTGTTGAACTCTTTCAACACCCTAGTCAATGCCATAAGAAAGTATAAAATAGATAAATAATGAAAGAGGGAATGAAAAAGTTAACACTAACTGAAACAGTATTGAGGAATAAGCCTATCTAGACATGTGGATTACTTAATAACAGAACTCCTGACCTAAGTAATGGATGAAAAACTAAATCAAGGGGGAAATACAATAAAAAAAACTTAAAATAAGCTCCTAATATGTTGTTAGCAATCACAAGTATTAAAAATAAATGCATGCCAGTATCAACTGAACCATCTAAACTAAAATGCAATACCTGCTTAAACTGGATCATAATATCTTTTGAGAGCTCCATGTCTCTGAACATTCCTTCCAATTTGCTGGTGAACGCAGCTCCACATTCTTAAAAACAAAAATATCAATAGATTAGTCAGCAGTAATAACCATTCGTTGAATAATCTATAGTGTTACTACTTTACTTCAAAGATAAAGGATTGGAATAATCTATACACAAATTGATGAACAGAGCAAAATTGTTTGAAATTAGTATTCCACCACTATTAGGTAACCTTTGTTAAATTCAACCAGTTGTGTTATTCACTTGAGAAGCATGTAAAATATATTATTTAAATTAGAATTTAGAACACTTCCTGACTGAACTGGTCAATGGCACATTTTGCATTCAGTCAAGCAAACAAGTTTGTGTGGAACTACAAGAGAGAAACATTTTTGGTACAATCTGCACCTATTACACTACTTGGCGACAAAGCAGAAAGAGGATCTCAAGACACCCTAGCTGTCAGCTCAAATATGTGCTCACCCTTCCTAAGGGGCTACTCTGCAGTTGAGAGCCATAGGACGCAATCCTTCTGCAGAGACATTAAGGCCAATTGTAACAAATAAATTGCTGAACTAAACACCATCTAACTTGAGGTCAAAGGAGAAGTTGACTCTTATGTCTTTAAATTGATAAACTCACCATGCATTCCATTCATTTCAAACAATTTTATGAACTCCTTAATTTTTTTTGGTATTGGTTTATTATTGTCACTTGTACCCAGGTACAGTGAAAAACTTGTCTTTGCATACTGTTTGTACAGATCAATTCATTACACAAAGCATTGAGGTAGTACAAGGTAAAACAATAACAGAATACAGAGTGAAGTGTCACAGCTACAGAGGAAGTGTAGTGCAGGTAGACAATAAGGTGCAAGGTCATAACAAGGTAGATTGTGAGATCAAGAGTCCATCTCATCGTCTAAAGGAGCCGCTCAATAGTCATAAGAGCGGGATAGAAGCTGTCCTTGAGCCTGGTGATATGTGCCGTCAGGCTCCTGTACCTTCTGCCCGATGGGAGAGGGGAGAAGAGAGAATGACTCAGGTGGGTGTGGTCTTTGATTATGCTGAAGCAGCAAGTATAGACAAGTGTCCATGGAGGGGAGGCTGGTTTCTGCGATTTGCTGGGCTGTGTCCACAACTCTCTGCAGTTTCTTGCAGTTGCCATACCAAGCTGTGATGTATCCAGATAGGATGCTTTCTTTGGTGCATCGATAAAAGTTGGTGAGTGTCAAAGGGGATATGCCAAATTTCTTTTGCCTCCTGAGGAAGCAGAAGCGCTGGTGAGCTTTCTTGGCCGAGGCATCTACATGGTTAGGCCAG
Source organism: Pristis pectinata (assembly GCF_009764475.1). NCBI lineage: Eukaryota > Metazoa > Chordata > Chondrichthyes > Rhinopristiformes > Pristidae > Pristis > Pristis pectinata. Next base: position 77,569,178 of record NC_067412.1, read on the forward strand.
GACAGGCTATTGGTGATGTTCACTCCTTGGAACTTGAAGCTCTCAACCCTCTTGACCTCAGCACCGTTGATGTAGACAGGTGTATGCGCACCTCCCCCTTTCCTGAAGTCAGTGACCAGCTCTTGTTTTGCCAACATTGAGGAAAAGGTTGTTGTCATGACACCATGTCACTAGGCTCTGTCTCCTTCCTGTACTTTGACTCATTGTAATTTGAGATATGGCCTACTACAGTGGTATCTGCAAACTTGCAGATGGAATTAGCACAGAATCTGGCCACACAGTCATGAGTGTATAGGGAGTAGAGGGATGAGGAGGCAGGCTTGTGGAGCACCAGTGTTGAGAATCATCGTGCTGGGGGTGTTGCTGCCTATCCTCACTGACTGCGGTCTGTTGGTCAGAAAGTCAAGAATCCAGTTGCAGAGTGAGGTGTTGAGTCCCAGGTCTCGGAGTTCGGTGATGAGTTAGCTTTGAATTATAGTATTGAACGCTGTGCTGTTGTCAATAAACAATAGTGCAATGTAGGTCTCTTTACCATCCAGATGCTCCAGAGATGAGTCTAGAGCCAGGGAGATGCCATCCACTGTAGACCCGTTTTGGCAGTAGGCGAATTGCAGTGGGTTGAGGTTTTCTGGAAGGCTAGAGTTATGCCATGACCGGCCTCTCAAAGCATTTCATGATGATGAATGTCAGAGCCACTGGGTGGCAGTCATTAAGGCATGTTACTTTTTTTTCTTAGGTACTGGGATGATAGTGGTCTTCTTAAAACAGGTGGGAACATCAGATTGAAGCAGGGAGAGGTTAAATATGTCTACAAGTACCCCCCGCCAGCTGATCAGCACAATATCCCTAACTCAGGTCCTCAAGTTCCAGCAACGTCTTGTAAATTTTCTCTGTACTCTTTCAAGCTTATTGATATCTTTCCTGTAGGTAGGTAACCAGAACTGCACACAATACTCCAAATTCGGCCTCACCAACATCTTGTACAACTTCAACACAATATCCCAACTCTTGTACTCAGTGCCCTGATTTATGAAGGCCAAAGTGCCAAAAGTTCTCTTTATGACCTGATCTACCTGTGACACCATTTTCAAGGAACTATGGATCTGTATTCCCAGGTCCCTTCGTTCTACCACACAGCTCAGAGCTCTACCATTCAGTGTGCAAGTCTTACCCTGGTTTGTCCTCCCAAAGTATCTGCCATTTTTCAGCCCATTTACCTAGCTGGTCAAGATCATGCTTTGATAGCCTTCCTTGCTGTCCACTATGCCCCCAGACTTGGTGTCATCCACAAATTTGCCGATCCAGTTTACCACATCATCTAAACCATTAATATTGATGATAAACAACAAGACCCAGCACTGATCCCTGCGGCACACCACTAGTCACAGGCCTCCAGTCAGAGAGACAACCATATACTACCATTCTCTGGCTTCTCTTGCTAAGCCAGTGTTGAATCCAATTGACTCCTTCATCCTGAATGCCAAACGACTTAACCTTCTGGACCAGCATCCCATGTGGGAATTTGTCAAAGGCCTTGCTAAAGTCCATGTAGACAATGTCCACTGCCTTTCCCTCATCAACCTTCTTGGTTACCTCCTTGACAAACTATTAGGTTGGTTAGAGATGAGCTATCACGCACAAAGTCACATTGACTATCCCTAATCGGGCCCTGTCTATCCAAACTTTCCTGCAAAGGAACATCTAAACAAGCCTGATGCATTTTGGAAACAGGTCCTGTGGACTGATGAAGTTAAAATAGAACTTTTTGGCCGCAATGAGCAAAGGTATGCTTGGAGAAAAAAGGGTGCAGAGTTTCATGAAAAGAACACCTCTCCAACTGTTAAGCATGGGGGTGGATCGATCATGCTTTGGGTTTGGGCTTGTGTTGCAGCCAGTGGCACGGGGAACATTTCACTGGTAGAGGGAAGAATGAATTCAATTAAATACCAGCAAATTCTGGAAGCAAACATCACACCGTCTGTAAAAAAAAAGCTGAAGGTGAAAAGAGGATGGCTTCTACAACAGGATAACGATCCTAAACACACCTCAAAGTCCACAATGGACTACCTCAAGAGGCACAAGCTGAAGGTTTTGCCATGGCCCTCACAGTCCCGACTTAAACATCATTGAAAATCTGTGGATAGACCTCAAAAGAGCAGTGCATGCAAGACGGCCCAAGAATCTCTCAGAACTAGAAGCCTTTTGCAAGGAAGAATGGGCGAAAATCCCCCAACCAAGAATTGAAAGACACTTAGCTGGCTGCTGAAAGCATTTACAAGCTGTGCTACCTGCCAAAGGGTGTGTTACTAAGTATTGACCATGCAGGGTGCCCAAACCTTTGCTTTGGGCCCTTTTCCTTTTTTTGTTATTTTGAAACTATAAAAGATGGAAATAAAAAAGTAATCTTGCTTAAAATATTAAAGAAATGTGTCATCTTTAACTTTATGCCTTTTGGAAATCAGGACATCTTTTACCGCTTAGCTATTCACAGTAACAGAAATTTTGACCAGGGGTGCTCAAACTTTTACATGCCACTGTATATATCCTGCACCTTAGAACACCTTCCAATAATTTACCCATAACTGACATCAGGCTCACCAGCCTATAATTTACTGGCTTATTTTTAGAGCCTTTCTTGACCAACAGAACAACATTAGCTATCCTCCAGTCCTTCGGCACCTCACCCGTGGCTAAGGACGTTTTAAATATCTCTGCCAGGGCCCCTGCAATTTCTGCACTAGCCTCCCACAAGGTCTGAGGGGACACCTTGTCAGGCCCTGGGGGTTTATCCACCTTAATTTGCCTCAAGACAGCCAGCACCTCCTCTTCCGTAATCCATATACGGTCCATGACCTCACTCTTTACCTCAGTCCGAAAGGCTGTGTCTGTCTCCAGAGTAAATATGGATGCAGAGAATTCATTTAAGATCTCCCACATCTCTTTTGGCTCCATGCATAGGCAACGACAGTGATCTTCAAGAGGACCAATTTTCTCCCTTGCTACCCTTTTTGCTCTTAATATAGATATAGAAACCCTTGGGATTCTCTTTCACCGTTTACCAGGGCAACCTCATGTCCTCTTTTTGCCCTCCTGATTTCTCTCTCAAGTGTTCTCCTGCCTTTCTTATACTCCTCAAGTGCCTCATTTGATCCTAACTGCCTATACCTGATATGCACCTTCTTGTTCTTTACTAAGGCCTCAATGTCCCTCAATAACCAAGGTTCCCCAAGTTTTGCCTTTTATTTTATCAGGAAAATACAGATTCTGTACTCTCAATATTTCACTTTTGAAAGCTTCCCACTTACCAAGCATCTCTTTGCTGGAAAACAGCCTATTCCAATCCACGGCTGCCAGATCCCTTCTGATTAAAAATTGGCCTTACTCTAATTTAGAATCTCAACCCGAGGACCAGTCCTATTCTTCTTCATAATTATCTTGAAGCTAACGGAACTATGATCACTAGATCCAAAGTGTTCCCCTACACACACTTCTGTCACCTGCCGTGTCTAGTTCCCTAAGAGGAGATCCAGTAATGTGCTCTCTCTCGTTGGGATCTCTACATATTAAGGAAACTGTTCTGAACACATTTGACAAACTCTATCCCATAAAGGGATTGGATGGGAGTCCCAGTCAATATGTGGAAAGTTGAAAATCACCTATCACAACCTTGAATTTCTTGCAACTGTCTGCTACCTCTCTGTAAATTTGTTCCTCTAAATCCTGCTCTGTTGGGAGGTCTATAATATAGTCCCATTAACATGGTCATCCATTTCTTATTCCTTAGTTCCACCCATATTGCCTCAGTAGTCGAGCCCTCCAGTACGCCCTCTGAGCACTGCGGTGACATTTTCCCTGATGAGTAATGCCACCCCTCGCCCTTTAATACCTCCTGCTCTATCATGCCTAAAACATCAGAACCCCGGAACATTGAGCTGCCAGTCCTGCCCCTCCTGCAACCAAGTCTCACTAATAGCTACATCATCATAATTCTACATGCCGATCCATGCTCTAAGTTCATCTGCCTTACCCAAAATACTCCTTGCATTGAAATAGATGCATCTCAGAACACAAGTCTCACCATGCTCATCAACCAGTCGATTTCTGTCTTTGCTTGGAGGCTTAACATCTACTCTCCCCACAGCCACTCCACTTGCTACCTTACCACTTTGGTTCCCACCCCCCTGCAGCTCAAGTTTAAACCCCCTCCCCCCAAACAGCACTAGCAAACCTCCCCGCAAGGATATTGGTCCCCCTCCAGTTCCAGTGCAAACCGTCCTGTTTGTATAGGTCCCACCTGGACCTGAAAAAGAAGAGCCCAAATGATCCAAAAGTCTGAAGCCCTCCCTGCTCCACAATCTCCTAAGCCATGTGTTACATTGCACTATCTTCCTATTTCTTGCCTCACTAGCATGTGACACAGGTAGCAATCCTGAGATCACCACCCTGGAGGTCCTGTCTTGTAACTTAGCACCCAGCTCCCTGAATTCACTTTGCAGGACCTCGTCATCCTTCCTGCCCATGTCATTGGTGCCGATGTGGACCACGACTTCTGGCTACTCCCCCTCCCCCTTCAGAATGCTGTGGACTCGATACGAGACGTCTCTGACCCAGGCACCTGGGAGGCAACATACCATCCGGAAGTCTCGTTCTCGTCTACAGAATCTCCTATCTGATCCCCTCACCAATGAATTCCCTATCACTACCACATTCCTCTTCTCCCCCTTCCCTTCTGAGCCACAGAGCCAGACTCAGTGCTAGAGACCTAGCTGCCGTCGCTTTCCTCTGGTAGGTTGTCCCCCGCAACAGTATGCAAAACTATAAACTTGTTATTGACGAGACCATCCACAGGGGTACCCTGCACTAACTGCCTATTCCCTTTCCCTCTCCTGAAGGTCACCCAGCTACCTGCACCCGAGGTGTGATTGCCCCTCTGTAACTCCTATCATCTCTTCAGTTTCCCGAATGAGCTCATCCAGCTCCAGTCCTCTAACATAGTCAGTAAGTAGCTGCAGCAGGATGCAGTTCTCATGGGTGTAGTCATCAGAGACACTGGAGGTCTCCCTGACTCTCCACATCCTACAAGAGGAGCATACCACTGCTCCAACTGCCATTTGATGTAAACTATGTTTACGAATTCATACTTGAGCCCAAATTAATAGGTTGCACATTTCATTTCATGTGCAGTGTTCTACAAGTTTTAAAAACTAAATATTATGGGACAATAGCTAAAATTAATAGAAAATTCACATATCTGTACTCGTTAAAAATCAGAAAATATTCATCCTTAACTAATTCTTGGACATGTCATCCTTAGCACTTATTGCCCATTTCTATGGACACTCCAGAAAGTTTTATTAAACAATCTTACACCCTCATTCATTTTAGTCTTTTAAACCAAATCACTTCTGTTGTAAAAGATGTTTTCACTTGTTTCCCTGAGTTCTCTGGTGAATACAACAGAGATTGAGTTGATGAGAGAAAAACAGCACACACATTAAAGTTTGAAGTCCATAAAAAAAAATGTGGTTAATGATCCAAACTGAAGGACAGCACAATCAACTAATGGAATTAATTTGTACATCCTTTTAATGCAGATACAGCTCCAGTAGCATGGTAATAAATGTGGGCAACTAATTTAAAAAGTGAGGGCTTCAATAATATTCAGAAGTTTTTTTTCCTGAAAAAGAGGAACAAAGATATGAGCAGAACTGGAATGAGCAACTTATTTTTTTAAAAATGCCTTCAGGAACTGAAGCATACATTCCAACTCAGCTTCTTCATAGGCAAACTCACCATGTTTCAATTTGGACAGCATTGATTTCTCTGCATCTACTGATGCACTCTTTCCCACCAATAGTCTCTTTGCCAAGTCCTTCTTGTAAAATGCCTCAAATACATCTTTTCCTATTTTTCAAAACAAAAAAAAAGATTTAGAGCTCATTGTTCTGGATATATGGTAGAAGAACAGAAACTACATTTATAGTTCATTGCTACATTAATCAATTTTCTTTCTTCCTGATGATATGGATTCATTGTTGTGGATCATGACACCTTTGATTCCTCAACCAATTTACTATTCATCCTGTAAGAGCCTGGATAAAACATACTTGGAGGCAACTCAGCCATGCTCTGGACTTAAGGGAAAGAGGGCTAAAGGAAACACAACTAAAGCTAGGCCAATTGCCTTCTTCACACCTCCATTTCCAGTAAGATAACTGGATGATGATCAGATGCAGGAACTCTGACATCCAACTGCAATCCTGGCTGATGAGCCTTTGCCATCAATTTCAAGTAGTTCTGCATCATATCACAACATATTTTTAATCACTAGTCCAGTGATAGGGCATGCAATAATTTCTTATAAATTAGAAATGAATAAAATTAGAAACATACCATAAATGAACCTAAATATTATCATAATCTTATCCAGCATCTTCTCAAGCTCTTCATCAGTAGCCTCTTTGTTCCCAGCCCGAAGCTTTGAATCCACATATTTAGCTGAAAAAGAAAAGCACACTGTTTCTTCATCTCTTCAAAATTAAATTCTCTTTTAAATGGGAGATTTTTACATCATCTAAGACAGAAAAGGTAAAATTCCAATAGTCTCTACAGTGTTTATGCTCCAGTCTTCTCTCACCATCTAATCCTACCAGCAGAACCATTTCTTTCTTTTTCTCTCAAGTGCCTATTTTGCTTTTCCTTCAACACATAATTCTGCTCAACTATTCATTGTGGCTGTACATTCCTCTCACTGAATTAAGTACTTGCAGAATAATGACAGGACAACAGTTAACCTTCAGTCATTATCAGTGTAGCTTACAATTTTGGAATTTCCATAAACACACAAGAGAATGAAGAAATCCCATAAGTTGTAGTCATCACTGGGCAGCAAGCTATATTTTGATTTGTTTGATGTGAAATTCAACTAAAGTTCATCCACTATGTCAGAGAAGGCAACAATAAATATTTTCCCACTGTCAAATTGGAGGAAAATGACTGAGGATAAGCACTCAATGTTAGATTTTTATTCAGTGTTTTAATAAATTTTTAGATGGTTAACTGTCTAAAGATGTTTAAATGTTCCATGAGTTCCAAGTTTTTTGTTAATGACTTGTGTCTTTAAAAGTTTTTCCAATGTCTCCAAAGTTCACTAACAGTTCAGTCTAAATCTGGGGCATGACAGCTTATCATCAATTTTTTTCCTCCTCTTTCATGGAGTTGGTTCAGGTCACCCCATCTGATGATCCTTTTACATCCTTAGGCTAGTCAATGTGCAGAGCCACCCTGCAAAAGATCCAACCAACTTTTCTCTATAAGTTCCCACTGAGAGGCTCACTTTGAACTGGTCCACAGTGAGTGCGCTCAACAGAATATCACAAAAATTAACATTTATTCATGGGCATGATTTACAGCCTCTACTTCTAGATACCACCATAGAGCTAATTTATGTACAACCACAAATGCCATTCATAGGAAGCTATATAAATTGTTTTCTTTTTATATGAAAATACCATAATCTGCTTCTAGCTCATGAAACCAACAGCATGCATTTCCATCCTCCACTCTAAAATGATACACCAATTATAATGCCAACCCCATCAGACACTTAAAGCTTGTTAAGCAGCTCAACTACAAGCAACAGACAACCAACGCACAATAGCGTTTTGATTATATTCAGAACACATCCACCCCAGCTCTGTAACAGAAAAGTTCTTAAAATGTCATATCATGAAATAATGAAAAGGATGAAGTACTTTCTTCAATTCAAATGAATCATTTGATAACATTAGAACAAAATTATCCAGCCTTCAAAACATAAAAGCTGAAGTAAACAATGCATTAGACTATACCGGCTCCTATTGGAAATTCCTTATACTTTTCTATTGAAGTATGACAGGAATGAAGTATGCCAATATATGAAACTAAAGCAATTTCAAAGATACAGCAGTTTTTGATTACATGCAATTTCGAGGACAAAATGTAGACAATGTACGATATGGCACTGTTTTAGTCAGACAGGGAAAATTCTACATAATGAAATTTCCCATTCTGTAATGTCTCTTCCAGGTAATAAACTAACTACTGAGAAATCAAGTTTTAGTTACTGTGTTTAACTTCTGTTTATTATGAAAATATCAAATTGGCAGGTGCTACTATTATCTATATATCTACCATACCTATTAGTTCAGCTGGTTTGTTTGGTCGCTTGTTAATGAAGGTTTCAAAGGCTTCTTTCATTGCATTTACAAATTTTTCATTCTTCAAGAAGCAGACATCCACCACGTGATCCACTTTGTCTTTGAAATCAAGTAGTTCTTGAACCATCGTTTTATCTTTCTCAGGATTAATTACTATAGTACTGCCAAAGGTCTGAGGATTAAAAGAAATATAAATTTTAGTCAAAATTCTGAGGAAGATAAACATTAATTGAAAGTACTTAAATGACCATAACATTTTGCATAAGAAAATGCCTGACTTCGATCACAATGATTTAAACAGTGCACAGCTTTAATTGCTTTTTGAAAGGACTCTTGTCCCAACCTCAGTACCAATATTTCTCGAATCAAAGTACAAATTCCTAGAGTACAATCTACATCCTCAGCACCTTGTCAAAGTAACAACGTGTCTAACATGGGTCATGATAACAAATGGTATTTTGGAATATGGAAATGTGACCCTGTTCTTTCTTGATTTTTCCACTCCACCATCCCTATTCACCCCACACAGACAAATACAAATGCACAGCTGAGCAGAAGTCTATGTATAACAATGAACAGGAGAAATCAGGATGATATTTAATAAGTGAAACTCCAACTATCCAGATTCTTCAAGGACATAACTGAAGCAGTTTCTCCCAACATCTAGTACACCCTAAATCACCAATACATTAACTGCTTTGCTTTTCAGCTTAGCCAAGACCAAATGATCCATACTTTCTGATTTTAATCAAAACAACTCTAACAAACATCTGCTGATAAAGAAACTTCTCCTTCTCCATTTGTTCTTTCAGTAATGATCTTAAAATTTGATTTCCATTACTCAATCTCACCAACTGGCATATTTAGTTTCCCCACATTCAAACTTAATCAAAACCATTTATAAGTTTCAACAAACCAAAGAGATCTCCTCAATCACTACTCATAGACCTGAACCAGGAAATGCTTCTCAACACAGATGCTTCCTACCTGGCCAATATTTTCTTTTTCCTCTCCTTATAACCCAATGCCAATAATTTCTGAGGTACAATAACGTTTAAAAGACCTGTGATGAAAAAACTCATTCTTCCAGACTGAATGGAGGTTTCCTGCACAAGTAACTGAAATAAAGTATTTTATTAACAATCCAATTTTAAATAAAAAGCATACAGGATGTACTCCATCGAGTGAAACAAGACTTTGAAAAGTCTCGACAAGGTGGATACAGAAACAATGTTTCCTTTTGTGGAATAATCCAGATCTCAGGCTCATTGTCCTAAGTATGGGCTTGCCCATTTATTAAAGAGGCAAAATTCACTCCGAGGGTTGTGAGTCTTTGGAACCCACTTCCTCAAGAGCTGCAGGAAGCAGGATTTTAGACAAGCAGATTATTCACAAGGGAGTGAAAGGACCACAATCGGCAGGAATGTGGAGTTAATGTTGCAATCAAATCAGGCATAATCTTATTAAAGGTCAGAGTAGGTCCAAGGCGTCCAATTCATACCTTTACATGCAAGCAGTCGCGGTGTCTTTGCACATTAAAGTGGTGGAATGAAAGGAAGAGCTATCAATGGTGTTTGAATGATGGTGAATGAGCTGGAGGGCTCTTCCTTTGACGTTCCTAGGTAGCTAATGAACAAGGTTTAAAGTGTACATGGAAATCTGGACAGTTTTTTTCATCTGAGAAAGCTCCTTATACCAAAGCACAGCATTTTCTATCATGCAACTGCATCTTATGCTACACTCCAGAGATGAATTGTAAACTACAGAATCAGATTATCACTGACGTATATGATGTGAAATTTGTTTTGCGGCAGCAATACAGTGCAGACAAAAATTAATAGTGCAAAAAAAAGGAATATTGAGGTGGTGTTCATAGACCATTCCGTTATCTGATGGTAGAAGGGAAGAAGTAGTTTCTGAATTGTTGAGCGTGAAGGAAGGCTCAGATTCCAGATGAAGGGTCTCAACCCAAAACATTGACTGTCCATTTCCCTCAACAGATGCTACCTGACCCTCTAAATTCCTCCAGCATCTTGTTGCTCCAGATTCCAGCATCTGCAGTCTAGTGTCTCCAACATAACAAGACTCATTATGCATTGCAGGTAGTAAGCACATTGATAGCATCCTGGTCTGTAGGTTGTATGATGAATTGGTGCAAGGGGGGAAGAAAACCTCATTTTTCAGGGACATTGTCAACAATGAGCAAGCCTTTTGTTGTCCAGGTTATTCCTTGCACACTATTTGGTGAAGCAGAGGAGAACACGATATTATCTTGGAGAATAGCAAGACTGTTTTTGGCTGCCTTGAAGCCTGGATCAAATTTTTCATCCCTTGAAATTAACATGGCTGAGAACATACTCTTCCAAAAGAGCCCAGCTTCATCCACACTGAACACTTGATGATTTGTTGAACTCCTTGGGAAAATTTTCTGTCATTAGTATCTGCACTTGTTGCTCTCCAGCAAGAATATTTTGTAGTTTGCATGTTTCTTCAATCATTCCAATTAGCCAGAGTTGGCCTTGAACATTATCATCACTTTCAGAAAGCTTATCATCCGTCTCACATTCTTTGAAGTCTTTCCATAGCAAACCTAAACTTTTTTTCCCCCTGGACTGTCATTAGCCTCAGGGGCAGATAGCACTGATTCTGATCCTCTAACCACAACAGTACAGTGCAAGAGGAGGCCCTTCAGCCAACTACATCCATGCCATCCACAATACCAATATAAAATACTCCATAGCCCCCTCATATGGCTGTAACGCGCCCCCCCCCCCACATCCGTATCCCTCTATTCCCTGCCTGTTCATGTGTCTGTCTAAATGCTTCTGAAACGTTGCTATTTTAAGACACCAAGATATTTATTTATTAGTCACATGTACATCGAAACACAGTGAAATGCATCTTTTGCGTTACTGAGAATGTACTGGGGGCAGCCCGCAAGTGTCGCCACTCTTCTGACACCAACATAGCATGCCCACAACTCCAAACCTATAGGTCTTTGGAATGTGGGAGGAAACCAGAGCACCCGGAGGAAACACACGCACACATGGGGAGAATGTGCAAACTCCTTACAGACGTTAGCCCGAATTGAACCTAGGTTGCTGGTGCTGTAACAGCATTACGCTAACCGCTACACTACCGTGCGGCCATCTGCTTCTACCACCTCACTTAAGAGCACATTCCAGGCACCTACCATTGTGTTACAAAAAAATTACCTTGCACATCTCCTTTAAACTTTCCGTCTCACCTTAAACCTAGACCCTCTAGTTTTTGATATTTCTACCCTCCGAAAAACACCATCTACTCTACCTATGCCTCTCAATTTTACATACTTCTATTAAGTCACCCCTCAGCCTTTGACACGCCAGAAAAAACAATGCAAGTTTGTCCAACCTCTCCTTATATCCTCTAATCCAGGCAACATTCTGGTGAACCTTTTTTCACATCCTCTTAAGAGTTTCCACACCATTCCTATAGGATTGCAACCAGAACTGCTCACAATACTCCAAATGTGGCCAAAACAAAATTTTATACAGCCACAACAACTTCCAGACCTTAATACCCAATGCTCTGACTGACGAAGGCAAGCATACCCTCCACCTCCTTTGCCATCCCATCTACTTGTATTGCCATTTTCAGAGAGCAATGGACTTGCACCTCAAGATCCCTCTGTGCATCAATGTTCCTAAGGGTCCTGCCATTTACTCTTACCTTTGACCTCCCAAAGTGCAGCAGCTAACACTTGCCCAGATTAAAATTTACAACTAATCTGTGTCCTACCGTATCCTTTGACAGCCTTCCTCATCTACAATCCCACCAATTTTCGTGTCATCTGCACAGAAACTTAACCTTTTTTCCATTCTCTCCACTGTAACACTTCTGCACTTTGCAACACATAATGAACTTCCAGGAGTAATATTTTGGACACATATGTTTTTTTTATTCTGTCCACATTAAGGATTGCTCACACCATCAATGCTGCATGATTTAACGAACAACATCTATCGAACGCTCACCTTTTTCACTTCCATTAATTACATCCATTATGATAATAGTTTGTAGTGATTTATTAGAGGGGGTGCAATCCTCAGAATTGCTGGGTGTTTTAAAGCCATTTTGAAAGATGCATTGAATAAATTGTGATGAATCCCAATAACAAGCTGAGCACTGCAACCCCAATAATGACAAATTGGCATGGGAGGAAGGCAGTCATGTATTTATGGACTGAGAATAGCACTTTTCATTACTGTGAGAAAAGCTTTGTACATCAAGGACATGTAAAGAGTCAACAACATTATGGCAGATTCTTTAATTCATAAATGGAGAAACAGCTGTTTATGGTGAATTCTCATCACTGTGTCCAAGTTATGTGCTCAACAAAGCAACTAGAATACTGTGTTAATATTGTCACAGCATTCAGGCAAGATCATAAATATGGAGATCTTCCAAAGCTGTACTGACAGTTAAACCCACAAGAGCTAGCACTTCCTGACATGCTCAAAAGGGCTCATTCTAGCTTAGGCACATGCCAAAGCTCAAGTTCTGACCTTCCAAATTGCTGCACCCTGATGCTGGATTGCAAGCACTGCATTTATGGTTTCTCCATGTTTCTCAGCAGTGACTTGGCATTCGGAGATGCCTGTTTTCTGCAATTGTGCCAGTTGAAAGACAGGTTACTAGTTATTCATGCATGTGGCTAGTGAATTTGTGCAACAATAAACCTTGAAACCTCTGGGAGACAACAATTAACTATTGAATCCCTGACAGGAACAGACTTTGTACTTATTGATAACTAAACTAATTCTGTATCAGAATCCTTGGAAAAACAATGGAAACAAGATGAACCCAATATCTCTCTCCAGCTTCAATTTTGTCTAAGGAAGGTTCAGTTATGCCGGACATGGCCCCTTAACAGATCCAGTCTTGAAGAATCCAAGCTAAACAATTAAACCACAGCTTGCTTACCATAACACAGACTAGCTAATGCTGAAGCCTTTGATTTTAGACTTGATATCTTCATTCCATGGAACATTAATCCTCTTGTGTGGGGAAAAAAGTTAATTCAAAAGCTATTAGAAATATACATTTAATACGCCAATCACTAACTGAAGATGGACTTGATGTAAATTGGCAGTTAGTTGAAGTGACGAACAAAGATTACTGGAGAACCAAAAGTTCCAGGAGAGACCAAAAGACTGCCTTCACTAGTTATCAAATTGTGCTCTAGCCACATCACTTTATTCACCATGTTCCAGCACACTAAAATATTAAAGCAGCGGTGAGTTTTTAAGAACATACTGCAAAGCTATTGATCACCTGACAGTTTAGACAGCCAGAGAGCCTGTGGTCACTCACAAGATGTCATGACTATTCAGGGACACTTTTGGTCAGAAAGGTCCTATGATGATTGCTGAGGAGTCAGCCTCCTGTTGGACCCCACAGCAAGAAACAGTATAGTCCAAGGGCAAACATGGGCAACTTGCTGGTCATCAAAAGATCCAACATCTTGTCCATTCAAACTGTACTTGGAGTAATGCCATGACACTTCAATGCCTTCCAAATCCTAGCAATGGTATACACAGTCTATTTCTTGGTGTCAAAAGTGATTGTGTAAAACATATTCACGTCAGGTACTTTCTGCCTCAAAAGAGACTTCGGCAAAGGAAATGTTAGGAATACCAAATTTACCAGTCTAGAGAAAGTAATCATGCAACAGTGTTATTTTAATGTCTGAGGGCACAAAATATAGAAGCTGCAGATTCATAAGTCTGAAAAGAAATTAGACAGTACAGGCTTTCCCTTACTCTTTTTGCAAGTTTACACAGCTAAAACTGACTGATGTGATAATGATCACGAATTAAGATCTGCACAAAAGCTCAGGACTGTGCACCAAACTGAACAATGTCTTTAAGCAATAGTGAGCTTGGACAAAAACAAAAATGGGAGGAAAGGTAAAACAAAAAGTATAGAATAAGTTCATAAGAAAAGGATTTCAAACATACACTTACAAATAGCAAAAAGTTAATGAGTTTGGAGTGAACAACTTTAAATTTACCCAACCACAAAATGGGAGATTAGGTGTATTTGTTATTTATCACTTTCTTTATTGTATAGTTTTTTTTTCCCCCACTGAATTTATAGTTAATTTTTGTTGCATCAATTTGCAATAAAAGTAAGATATTAAAGGACCAACATACCTTTATATACTCAATCCAATGTTGCAATAGAACCTGTACTCCACCTCGAACTCGACTAAAAAGTTGGTAGAGAAGAGAGAGATCTTGTATTCTATTTTCATCCAGAAGGCTGTTTAAACCTGCAGGGTGTTAAGAATAATTTTGTTTTAGTTGGGATGAGGCAAAATCCAAAACTCTATCATGGACTAAAGTAACTTGTACCAATGCAAGTTCCAACTATCGTCAAGTTCCAAAAAAAGACTCAAAAATTGAATTTGATTAATGTTTACTGGGGTAGAGCTATACCCTAACAGTTTACATCAGTGTTCAAGTTAAAATTCAGGTTACCTTTCTGAAGAATGGCTGGTAAATGTTCACCTAGAAGTTGTTTCTCCACAGTAGCAATTAGAGGCTTTCTGAAGAAAATTAAAACACAAAATTTAAATTATAAAACTAATTAAGGCCTAAAGTTTCTTGTTACAATATAAAAAAAAGCTACAGCATCTGCAAAGATATTGCTATTACTCAAATTCAATCCTTAAGCAAATATTGTGATTAGATTTAAAAGTTAACAATTAGATTGGATCATCTCAGAAAATTATATTTACTCAGTAGATAGCATCTTGAAGCTAGACAAAAACTAACTCAATTTGTCACTGGTAAAGCATGAAGCAAAAGTGTCTTAGAGGTAAGAGGCAAGATTAAATTATCTAGGACCATGCAACCAACAAGCGCCACAGAGTAACTGCTCAAAATCTGTACTCACTGTGTACTCTGATCTAAATATGTGATAACCCGATCTGCTTCTTCCTCCAAGCGTTTATTAACATGGTGTAAATATTCCGGAACCTAAATAGAATAAAGTCAAGTTATGTGGATTTTTCTTTCACTTGCCACCGACTGCATGGACTTCTTGCTCTTGGGTGTTGGCTTGCATTTGAACCAATTTACCATAAACACCCAAGGCCAATGCACACTCCTTCACTGGTTGCACTGACATTCTGCTTTGATTGCTGCTTGATTCATTGACAGTGATACCTCTTCCGTCATTGAAGTTTATCACAACTTTATTAACACTAGCGATCTTGCCCAAGCTACTATAATAGGAGTATGATGCTCACTAACCCATTAGTTTCTCCTCAAACTCCTCTGGTATCTTCTAGAAATTCACTTTGCTCCATACTTTGTTTCTCGTTCCCTATAGCCCTCCCTAAAAACATCAACCGACACTTCTCACCAAGATATCCTCCCTTAGCACTGACTGTGATTCCTTTCTCAAACTTCCATGACTTTTCAACCAACTTTGTCCTTGGAACTAAATTCATCACACAATCTCTTCTCTCCATATTCTTGAAAGCACCCTCAAACTTGCTATCTCATGAGGTCTCTGTACTCTCATAATACAGAGGACAACAACCACCCTTTTGTATACTTCACCATTCCAATTCTCTTTTGGCCCACTTCCTTCTAAAAGCACTGTTACAAACGTAGCACACAGAGGTCATTTATTAATTCCAGCTGCCAAAAATCAAACGTTTTTTGCAAGTTTTACGAAAATTGATAGGACTGGTTAAGACATTTTATCATGAATCTGCCCAACTCATTAGATGGGCAGTGGCGACAGAAATGTGAACAAACCAGGATTGGTGGTATGGGGGGGAGACGCAGACAGTGGACGATGATGGCGGTGCCCCCTCTTGTGGGGGGGCCCCCCCTGTAACTTGAACCTCCTAAGCACCAATCAGACAATAATATGCAAGTGTTGAAGATTGTGGAAACATTGTAATTGTTACATTTGTTAAGCATTTCACAATGTCTGGCCTCGAACTCTCATGAGGCTCCTTCCTCCATGCAACATCTCACCAAAACAAAAACTTGTAAATGCAATGAGTATTATCAAGATACATGATAAAAGGCCACATGCTCAGTGGCGATGGTGGGGCAAAAGAAGTCAGATGTGTAAGGTAGTTATAAATGGACACACGTAGAGATGAGGATTCTTAATGTGATGGAGATCAGCGAAAGGTAATCCAGAGGAATTTCACCACAATGATAAATTGTTATCAGTTATTAAAGAACTTTCCACTCAATTATATTATTGGTTTAAACAGCAGTTTACTCTATTTTCCTTTATTTTTTGCCATTAATTCTGGAAAAATTGCTTTACAGACCTAATATATGCTTAAAAAAATAATGGCATTGACCCAAGCAACATTGCCATCTACTAGCTTTCATTCTTAAAAATATTTCCCATGACCATCTTTCTATTCTTTAGCCAATTTCCTACCAATCCACCATTCATGCTTTATTCCATGAGACACTTAAGTGACTTAATAAAACTTCTGAAAATCCACAAACATCTACAGCATATTTCCCATCAACTTCATTACCTAAAACTCAATCAGATTAGTCAAATATGATTTACTTTAAACAAACCTGCGCTGGCTCTTGTTCATTAATTTAATGTTCTCTAAACATCAAAATTTCTCCCGATTATGGTTCCTAAAACCTTTCCATCAAGGTTAAACTGACCAGCCTGCAATTGTTTGTCACGTCCTTGCATCCCTTCTTGAACAAGGGCATCACAACTGGCATGCATCTTATACCGATCAGGGGACCGATTTGAACAGGACCAACCTTTGAATATCTACCCCATCCATTACCTCTATCTCCTTTCCTACTTAGAAAGTGTTAAGTATCACCTTGCTTAGTAATTATCAACCAAGTTCTCATTTAGTCCAGGCATACCTGTTAGCTTGTGCATAGAACACATCCTTGGTCCTTAATCAACCCCAGGCCTCCTTATATGAACTGTTTACATGCTAATAGAATACTTTAAGATTCCTTTTCATGCCAACTGCTATTATGTTCTCCTGTTTTCCTCTTCTCCTCCTCTTTCAACCTGAAGCCCCAGTCACATTCAAGCATCAGTCACATTCTTCTCCCTCCCACACCTGCAACTTCCCTCCCACCTTTACCACAATGTTTTTTTAAAAATCATAATTTCTACCTCCTGCATCCTGCTAAGGCTACTGGGGAGAGTTTAAACTAGCATTGTTGGGAGGTGGGATCCAAACTGGAGAGACCGGGGAAGAGGTGTTTGGCTCTCAAATAGAGAAAGCTTGTAGTCGGCACGAGAGGAAGGAAAGGCAGGTGATCAGACAGATGGTTTGAGATGTGTCTATTTTAATGCAAGGAGTATTGTGAACAAGGTGGGTGAGCTTAGAGCTTGGAATAAATACTTGGAGCTACGATGTGGTGGCCATTACAGAGACTTGGATGGCTCAGGGACAGGAATGGTTACTTCAAGTGCTGGGTTTTAGATGTTTCAGAAAGAACAGGGAGGCAAAAGAGGTGGGGGAGAGCGGCACTGTTGATCAGAGATAGTGTCACGGCTACAGAAAAGTTGGATGTCATGGAGGGACTGTCTATGGAATCTCTGTGGGTGGAGGTTAGGAACAGGAAGGGGCCAATAACTTTACTGGTTTTTTTTATATAGGCCACCCAATAGTAACAAGGATATCGAAGAGCAGATAGGGAAGCAGATCCTAGAAAGGTGTGATAATAACAGAGTTGTTGTGATGGGAGATTTTAACTCCCCAAATATCGATTGGCATCTCCGTAGAGTGAGGGGTTCAGATGGGGTGGAATTTGTTAAGTGTGTTCAGGAAAGATTCTTGACACAATATGTAGATAAGCCTACAGGAGGAGAGGCTGTGCTTGATTTGGTATTGGGAAATGAACCTGGTCAGGTGTCAGATCTCTCAGTGGGAGAGCATTTTGGAGATAGTGATCATAATTCTATCTCCTTTACAATAGCATTGGAGAGAGATAGGAACAGACAGACTAGAAAGGCGTTTATTTGGTGTAAAGGGAATTATGAGGCTCTCAGGCAGGAAATTGGAAGCTTAAATTGGGAACAAATGTTCTCAGGGAAAAGTACAAAAGAAATGTGGCAAATATTCAGGGGATATTTGTGTGGAGTCCTGCATAGGCATGTTCCAATGAGACAGGGAAGTTACGATAGGATACAAGAACCGTGGTGTACAAAGGCTATAATAAATCTAGTCAAAAGGAAAAGAAAAGCTTACAAAAGGTACAGAGAGCTAGGTAATGTTCGAGATCTGGAAGAGTATAAGGCTAACGGGAAGAAGCTTAAGAAGGAAATTAGGAGAGCCAAAAGGGGCCATGAGAAGACCTTGGCGGGCAGGATTAAGGAAAACCCCAAGGCATTCTACAAGTATGTGGAGAGTAAGAGGATAAGACATGAAAGAATAGAACCTATCAAGTGTAACAGTGGGAAAGTGTGTATGGATCCGGAGAAAATAGCAGAGGTAGTTAATGAATACTTTACTTCAATATTCACTATGGAAAAGGATCTTAGTGATTGTAGTGATGACTTGCAGCAGACTGAAAAGCTTGAGCATGTGGATATTAGGAAAGAGGAGGTGCTGGAGCTTTTGGAGAGCATCAAGTTGGATAAGTCGCCAGGACCAGATGAAATGTACCCTAGGCTGCTGCGGGAGGCAAGGGAGAAGATTGCGGAGCCTCTGGCGATGATCTTTGCATCATCAATGGAGACGGGAGAGGTTCCAGAGGATTGGAAGGTTGTGGATGTTGTTCCCTTATTCAAGAAAGTGAGTAGAAATAGCCCAGGATAGTATAGACCAGTGAGTCTTACTTCAGTGGTTGGTAAGCTGATGGATAAGATCCTGAGAGGCAGGATTTATGAACATTTGGAGAGGTATAATATGATTAGGAATAGTCAGCATGGCTTTGTCAAGGGCAGGATCCAGAACTGGCTAGCCCACAGAAGACAAAGAGTGGTTGTTGAAGGGTCGTATTCTGCATGGAGGTCAGTGACCAGTGGTGTACCTCAGGGATCTGTTCTGGGACCCTTACTCTGTGTGATTTTTATAAACGACCTGGATGAGGAAGTGGAAGAGTGGGTTAGTAAGTCTGCTGATGACACAAAGGTTGGAGGTGTTGTAGATAGTGTGGAGGACTGTCAGAGGTTACAGCAGGACATAGATAAGATACAAAACTGGGCTGAGAAGTGGCAGATTAAGTTCAACCCAGATAAGTGTGAAGTGGTTCATTTTGGTAGGTCAAATATGATGGCAGAGTATAGTACTAATGGTAGGACTCTTGGCAGTGTGGAGGATCAGAGGGATCTTGGGGTCCGAGTCCATAGGACGCTCAAAGCGGCTGCACAGGTTGCTCTATGGTTAAGGCGGCATATGGTGTATTGTCCTTCATCAACCATGGAATTGAATTTAGGAGCCAAGAGGCAATGCTGCAGCTATATAGGACCCTGGTCAGACCCCACTTGGAATACTGTGCTCAGTTCTGGTCACCTCACTACAGGAAGGATGTGGAAGCCATAGAAAGGGTGCAGAGGAGATTTACAAGGATGCTGCCTGGATTGCAGAGCATGCCTTATGAAAGCGGGTTGAGGGAACTCAGCCTTTTCTCCTTGGAGCGACGGAGAATGAGGGGGGACCTGATAGAGGTATATAAGATGATGAGAGGCATTGATCAGGTAGATAGTCAGAGGCTTTTTCCTAGGGCTGAAATGGTTGCCACAAGAGGACATAAATTTAAGGTGCTGGGGAATAAGTATAGGGTAGATGTCAGGGGTAAGTTTTTTTACTCAGAAAGTGGTGAGTGCATGGAACGGGCTGCCGGCAACAGTGGTGGAGGTGGATACAATAGGGTCTTTTATGAGACTTTTGGATAGGTACATGGAGCTGAGAAAAATAGAGGGCTATGAGTCTCTAAGGTAGGGACATGTTCGGCACAACTTTGTGGGCCGAAGGGCCTGAATTGTGCTGTAGGTTTTCTATGTTCCATGTTCCAGAAAGCTCTGGCTTGGTCCCTGCCTTTACCCCCTTCTGAAAATGTACATGGCCTATACCCAAAGCATCACCGTTGTTTTGTAATACTTTTTCCTGGCCAATAACCAATTCCTGGTCAGATCTGCACTCATCCTATTGAATTTAGCCTTTCTCCATTTAAGTAGTTCCACTTTGGAACGTTCGCTGCCCTTGTGCATTACCATTCCAAGCCATGTTACACTTAGGTTGCTATTCTCCAATTGAAACTTGCCTATCTGACTGATTTTTTTTCCCCACAACCAGATCCAATCATGCCTCCTTCCTCACTAGCCAATTAAGGAAGTTGCTACTAACAATTCCTCACCTTCTTTGTACATTAACATTATCTGAGTAAATATTAGGGTAAATGAAGCCCCCCAAATTCACCACTCAACAGTTCTTGCACATCTCTAATTTCCTTGCAGATTTATTTTCTTAACTCCACATTCTGGAGATTTGTTATTTTATCTCCATTCCTGTTCGGTGTTTTGCAGAATATTCTAGCAGCTTGATAGCATGTTTTCACTACTTGAACCAAATGGATACTGCCCTCAAACCTGCTAGTGTATTTTCTCTCTGCAGCATCAAAATACATTCCTTAATGAGTGCTATTACATCACTTCTTTTCATCTTTTTCTTGATTGAACATGTATCAAGAAGTGCCAAAGCCCTGCCTTTTTTAAAGCAACCTTACTTATTATACTTGTTTTAGACTCCCAGTAGTAGGGGACAAAGTTCTCCTTACCCACCATATCAATTTCTTTCAAAATCCTACAAGGTTCGATTAATAATCCTTTAACCTCCTGGGTCCCAGAACACAAGGCTAATTTCTCCTCAAACTGAAGCTTCAACATACCAGTAAAAAAAATCTTTTCCTTTGCCAACATCTTCCATCCAATGACATCTGAGTGTATTTGCCAATAATGTCAAAGTACAACCATTTTAAATTGTAGGCCAACCAGGATTTTGACTTGAGCTACATAATGTGATTTCAAGAGAGTGATTTTCTTCACAAGGACATAGCTGGAATTTGTTGGTATTTCTCCTTCAGAACTATGTGTTTTTTGTTTTACAAACTAGAATCAATAGTTTTGCCTCTTTGTCTCTCAATTAACAAAAGAAACCTATTAATAGCTTTGGTTTTAACTCTATTTATATGCCATCCCCCAGTTATGAATGCCTGACTTATGGTTGCCCCCATTTATAGACAAGCTCTGATAATATTGAATTCAAAAGTCCAATTACAGACATATGTCCTCTCTCTCTCTCTCTCCACTTTTATTAACTGTTCTTTCTTATCAGTCTTGCGTGCTTTTGATGCCATTCATTACAATACTGTGGAGTACAGAGTAGTGATTTTTGCATATTTTCCTCATGGACAAAATCAATATATGGACATCTGTAAAAACAGAAAATATTCATCACCTGGGGATGGCCTGTACTTCTCGCAAAGTAGGAACAATTCCAGATCCACAGAGAGACATGTTGTGCCACTATGGTAGCATGACTAACAGCACGTTTCTACAGCTCTGTGGCATATCGAACTTTTCTTTAACATGTGTCTAAAATGGCAGAAAGGATACTTCATACCTCCCGTTCTTGCATTAATCTTTGACCTTCTGTAGCATACAGACGATTAGTCTCTTCCAAAAACCTTTGTTCAAATGAATCTTGATATATCTGAAAAGAAAAACATCAAATAAATTAAACAGTTACAAATTAAACAGGATTAGCTACATTTAAAAGGATTGAAATCTTACCTGCAAATCTGATAGCATACTCAAGAGACTTCGAAGCAAACTCCGATCAATAGCTTCACCATTTCGTTCTCTCTCAATTAACAGAAGAATCCCATCAATAGTTTTATTTTGAACCTTCCGATCACTTATTACATGGGATCTAAATAATTCTAGACCCATGTCCCTGCAAAGCAAAATGATACAAATTAATAACAGTTGAAATTGCAAGATTATCAATTGATCCAGCAAACACAAAATCCATTATACAGCATAGAACAATACAGTTCAGGAACAGGCTCTTCAGCCCACAATGTCTGCAGCAAACACAATGCCAAATTAAACTAATTCTCTTCTGCCTGTACATAATCCATATCCCTCTATTCCCTGCATAAACCAAAGTTTTACATAGCTGCAACATGACTTCTTGACGCTTGTATTCAACGCCCCGACCAATGAAGGCAAGCATGTCATACACCTTCTTGACCACAATATTGACTTGCGTGGCCACTTTCAGTGAGCTATGGACTTGGACCTCAAGATTCCTCTGTACATCAATGCCGTTAACCGTGTACCTTCTCCTACATCAGACCTCCCGAAGTGTAACACCTCACACTTAGTTAGATTAAACTCCATCTGCCACTTCACTCATATCTGTAACTATACTTCAATGCAAGGCTTTTAACCTCTCTGCCATAGTAGCGCTCAATGTATATGTGCAGCTGCATAATACAACTCCCTTCCCACGAATTCATGAAGAAGCTACTGTTATCTGACAGAAATGCAATTCAAATCAATATTTCATAATACCTCTCACTTCTGCACTGTCAAATGTCCACCAGGAACATTTTAGATGAGCAAGCCAACTCACAGTATATTAATCGCCAAACTAAATCTGTAATACAGCAACAAACGATTGGACCCCATGTAGCCAAACACTGAGAATCACTGCTTAACAGTTCATCTCATAGAACCATAGAGCACAGTACAGGCCCTTTGGCCCATGATGTTGTGCCGACCTATATAAACCTACTCCACGATCAATCTAACCCTTCCCTCCTACACAGCCCATAACCCTCCAGTTTTCTTGCATCCATGTCCCTATTGTATCAGCCCCTACCACCACCGCCGGCAGTGCGTTCCAGGCACCCACCACTCTCTGTGTAAAAATGTACCTCTGAAATCTCCCCTGAACTTTCCTCCACTCACCTTAAATGGATGTCCTCTGGTATTGGCCATTGTCCTGGGGAAAAAGGTGAAGGCTGTCCACTCTATCTATGCCCCTCATAATCTTATACACCTCTATCAAGTTGCCCCTCATCTGGCATCGCTTCAAAGAGAAAAGCCCTAGTGAAGTGTAACTATTTGAAGAAAGTGTCCAAGAAAGGTCATAACCAAACCAACTATCAGCATAACTTAGTCCCTGGCAATGGGAGAGGGTGGAACCTTGCAAGGTACGTGTACCAGATGAAGCACAACACACACAACGATGGTGAACCTCTCTCTTACCTGTTTTCATTTTTTTTTAAGAAAAGTCCCCATCCACTGGAGAAACTCAAATATAGAATAATTGCAATACTTTGAAAAGCTAAAGTAGCATACAGCCTGTTAATTATAACTTCCACTGGTATTAGCAGTTTTCCAGAATTGCTCCTAGCTTTTTTGTTCTCTTTCACTAACCCACAAATAAGTGCTGGCAAATTATAATTGCAAAGGTATCACAGTCGAGTTTGATTCTTTCTCAGTACCTATCAAGCAGGGCCCAGAGTACTCAACACCACTATAACTGATGTACAACCAAGATTAGAGGTTCAAGGCCAATTATAGCATTCATTCTGTTGTACTTTGTAAAATCAGGTACAAAATGCATGAAGCTAATTTGGGACTTTTTGTCCGCCTAGCTTAATTATATTTGGCATAAGCAGCGAGCTAGTAGGAAGTCTTCGCTTTATTGGTAATGGTAGCAAACTCAATTATAGAATACATTAAAAAAGTGTCTTAACTTTTAAAGCTTCCAATACATATTTCAATGACAAATCACGACATCAATTTAATTATGTAGATTGCTATTCAGGTAGAGAGTTCAAAATCAAGTTCCTCTTGATATTCATACCAATAAAAAACATAGCAACTGGCTGATTTTAAATTTATAAGGAATGGCTATTCTCCCTGCCACTTTCACCCCCAATAGATGTATACACACATATAAAAGCACGTGCATATACGAACTGAAAATGAAAACGTGACTTCTTCAGCTCATATACATGCCTTTAATGTATAACATACCTTCACAAAACTGTATTTGAAAAATTCCAAGCATGGTTTTCCCTCCACATATTTCTACAATTCTCCAACTTACTACACAATGCCAAGCAAAAATTTATAGGTGTACTACATTTGGCCAAGGCACCTGAATGCGTTTAGAATGAAATAAAATTTTAAAGAGTTCTCAGCACTGGAAAATTCCTTTTCATCTGAAAAGAGCCTCAAGCAAGACGATGGGATGAAGATTGGATTCCCTCCACAATCAAGCAACCTCACAATCACCACTGTTCAATCTTCAAGTATGAGTGTGGGCAAAGCATCAGAAGAAAAATGATTTCTGTGGCCCTATACCCCTTTAGGGAACCAACACCTTGACAGGAAGGAGAAACCAAACAAATTCATACTTCCAACATTAGCAGAAATTCCATGTCATCAAATATTATAATGCGAAAAGTTAATTAAACACTAGCTATTAGGAGAAAACAAAGAGCATTTCAATAAGTAAAAATAAAATTCTGGGCAACCAATAATCAGAAACAATTGTAGTTCTCAATTACACCAAAATTTGTTCACGTCTGATGAAAGTGTTAAACATGTGCTGTTTAATCACTCTATTGATGTTACCTCACTTGTTGACATTTTTAGCATTGTTATTTAATTTTTTACACTTCAGATTTCCAGCATGAGCAGTATTTTGTCTTTGTATTTGTGGTCTTCACTGGGAACCCCAAACATACATTTTTTGGGAAAGTTTACATAAAAATGAAAAGGGACCACCAACAATTACTGGGAAATTTAATAGAACAATAATTTTCAGAAGGCATCAACACGTGATTTGGATTTATGTTCGTTAAACCCAAGGCTCTCTCACAGTTGCATCTGAATAATGTGTTATCAACTAAGATTAAAGTAGCTTCTGAAGCATGAAAAATTGTTTAACACACCCAAAGGGGTCACTGTTGGAGTGAGGGCTCTAGATTTTCTTTTTTGTCCTCCCTGACCCTTGGTGTGCTTAAACCAATTGTGGTACAGCAAGTTGCTTCTGCTCTCTGATGTGTAATAAGATGTAGATTTTTGATTCATATTTTAAATTAAGCTATTTAAGTAGCTACAGACAAGTAGAAAAGTAACAGGGTAAACTGGAAAGACAGCAACAAGAGGTGGATTTTTGACATTTAGATGTATTTAACTCCATGTCACAATGATAGGACAAGAGATATTTTTAGCAAAAGCTTCTGAAAATTGAGAAAACTCTCCAAGATAATTTTCTATGCTGGTCTCTCTCTCTCTCTCTATTCCCTCTATTTCAACCCATTCAACTTAATTCTTCACTTCTTGCTCCCTAAACATCAGACTGAAAACTACAAGCCGACTCTAGGACATTGGAATTCAAGCACAAAACTCAAAGATAGCAAACCCCATACCACGTTGTGTTAGAAAACATTAATGCAACACTCATAATGAGAATGGCAAGCAATTCTAAGGGGGAAGTTACTACACCCCAAATAAGCCTCTTGCTGGCCCACAATACAGGCACCCCCAATTACAGTCACAATTTAAGGATGCTCATGGCACATCTCCAATCCGCCAATAAAGTAATCTTCTTTGTACAGGGCTGGTCAACGTGTGGGATTTAGCTGTGAAGGATTACAGCAAAGACCAATTCTTCACCCATCTTACAATCAAACATTTATGTTCCAGCAAGGGTCACAGTATGCCAAACAGGAAAAGAAACAAGCCAATTTATAAATTAATTCCGTAACATGAAGATAAATTCTGGTATATCACAATTTAAGTCAATGCTGGGAATCAAACTGGTGCTATTCTGATAAAGAAGCCTCAGTACCACAGCTTAAATGGTTTTATAAAATGGAACAAAAGCCATAAAAAAACCATTAACACAAAATTTAACACAAACTTTTCAACCAGAATAGGGCTATGAGCTCGGGTTAGATGGAATATACAGTATATGGAGAATACCCCTACTGGAATAATAAGGAATACTTTCCCTGAAAGGGAGCAATATATCTTACTTCTTCATTTACAGGATTCCCTTTGTGCAGCTGGGATCCAGGGATGCTGAAGCTTCAAATAGAAGTGACTTTTGCACAGAAGGCATCAAACGACACCTGCCCTGGGATTAGGATCCTGGTGGACGCCCAATGATCTGAAGTCATAACCTCTTCACTAGTGTCATCTGTAGCAAGGCACACCAAAACAGGAGCTCCTTGGCTCTAGAGGAGACCTCAGTGCAGGCTCATACGAGTGGTGAAGAGGCAAGATGGTTCACAGGCCACAGATTCTTTGGACGAGAATGAACTAGCACCTGCCAACATCAAGGAGAGTGCCTTAGAAATCTGACCAGTATTAAATGGCCCAAGTCAGGGTTGCAAATCGGTCAGCACTGCTAATCCTTGGACTGAATGATGTCTTCTAGGTTGTCCCTGGAGCGACTTGTTTTGAGATCTTGGTTCCAAATAAGTAGCTGATAAAATGTGCCAAACAAAATGCATTAGCACTTATTTAATTTGACTGAGGGGTCCTTTTCTCCCAGTTGGAGGAAGATCTAAAAACATGTTCCTGGAACATCAATGTTCCAGTTTCAATGAAAGAAAGGTTCTTTCCTCAAGGTTCTTCTCCTAGCTATAAAATGTGTATCTTCAACAATCTGGTGTCAAAATTATCTGTGGTTGAAACTAAGGTAAATATCTGCCTCTATCTCCTTTGCTCAATAAAAACAAACATATGCAAGGACAATGTTCCAAATGGACCACGTCCTTCGACTTGCTGGAGAATCAGCAACATGAGGTATACTACCTTGTCCTTCCTTGATAATCTTTAGAGCTCCTTTATTACAAATATTTTCACCAACCCCTGAAAATACTGGCAAATTTGCAGTGGGCAATGGTACTTTAAAGCAGGAGACATTGAAGATAGCATGTGTGACCACTAGCAGCCAAAATAATTTGGATCTTGAAACTGGCATGAATTAAGATTACAAGGAAAACCAACAACAAAAATAAAGTCACATGCTTGAAGACAAGAAGAGTGGAAAAAGACTATGATAATTAAGATATCTACTTCAGGATACTTAAATACATAATTAGAGGAGTGGTCAGGACAGTACCTTCATGGCACTGGTGCCACTTTTCAATTGTCAAAAAGTATCTCCACAAAGAATTTAGCTTTAGGAGCAAACTTAAACAAACCAAATCTAATATATAGCCAAAAGTTATTTTCTCTTCAATTTATCAAACTGGAGTATAAATATTCCTCTCCTTACAAATAATACTTAAAATTTGCCATTTTGGATACAATCATCAAATGATTTTTGTTTCTCATCTGTTATCGTAGTGACAAAATTAATTAAGCCTTCTTCAAAATTATAAATATTGTTCAAGGCAAACTTTGTTACAGGAAGAGATGAAGAAAATTACTCATCTGACCGCTTCTATGCATCTCATACTGTATTGATCTTGAAGTGCTCAACATCTGCAAGATTTATTCATGCATACAAGGAAAAACAAAGAGTGACTATCAAGTCTAGACAGAAAAAATGTTTAATAAAAATATTCAGAGGGAAAATGCTCTGCAGACTACCAGATTTAAAAAAAAATCAGAAATCTTCTGAATGATTTTTCAATTCCTTTACATTCCACAAGGTTCTATTAGCTGCCTTGACCCATACTACATGGAGTAATATAGTAATTTTGAACTTCAGATTCAATATTGTTTTCCTGACTATGTCGCTGCAACTTAATTCTATTATCATTTGGTGCAATTACAAATGTGTAATCACTGAGCAATTAATAAAACCTTTCAAAAAAAATCACTGCAGTGTTAAATATTTTCACAACCACAGACACCAGGAAAGCTGTACCTTGCATATTATAAACATGCTAATTCTCCCATAGGCTCAGTGAGAAGCCAAGCCATAAAGAGCAAAGGGCTCAGGTTCAACACTTGTCTATGCTGTGATGACTGATCCCAGCTAATGTAGCAGCCAATAAGATACAGGAGTCTTCATTGCACCAAGAGTTGAGGGGGTGGACCAGAGGAAGATAAAGTAGTGTCTCTGCTCCTCAATGCTATTTACTGATTGTTGTTAGAAGTATATAAATAGGCACTGTCTACCAACATCTTACAAGACTGCAACATACGACTGCAGAAAACAAACTACCTTATACTATTTACCATCCAAGTGCCATATTAACTGTCAGATACTTTGATAAATCTTTGGTACCTGTGAGACAATTCCCAAGAAGTCAATGCCCCTGCAATTTGAGTAGAGTTCAGAGTATTTTAATTTTTAAAACAGTTTTTGCAAACTCTTATCGATTCTGTAGAAGTATAATCTTCTAGCCTGGCTATGCCATATACACAATGATCAACGATACAGCAAGCTTATTGATCCAAAGCTAATATTTCCAGAATTTAACCATAACCAATTATTTTGTATTAGATATATTCCATAGATAACTTTGATCAGGTTTCCTTCAAAGTTAGCCCAACCGTTCTTTGGCCCGATCCACATTATTATCTCCACCAAGGGGGCAAGCTATTGTGTGCTATAACTAGTCACTGGGATTGCTCTTGCTTGAAGAATGTTGCCTGGAGTACTTATTTTCTGTTATCACGTGGAAAATTGTGAAGATCACATTCAACTCAATAGCTGTACTAGACTATGATTTGCAAACTATGGAGACAAATCAACCGTGTTAAATCTACATTCAAATAAGTCAGTAGGTTAGAGCCTGCACGTGTTAAGGACAAAATCCTGATTGAAACAAACTGAAAAACAATGCAGAAATAGTGTGAACCTTTAGCTAAGCCAATACAGTTCAAAATTATTGGAATCAATTTAGAACAAAGGTGTATTGCAGAATATGGAGTCTTAAACTTGATTTTTGAATTTTATTTCAATATTTCAGACTGTTGAAGATAGAACTTGGTTTTACTGTTTAGGATTTATTGATCAATGACTAAGAACTAAAAATAATCCTTTCCAAAATTTAAGAGCCGTGACTTCAAACGAGACAATTCAGCAAATGAGAAAGATAGTTGCAAACTATTAGAAACAGGCTGCTTGAGCATGGTACAGCAGACTGGCAAGCCTCAGGGATTATAAGGATCCAAGCTGGAATACCTAGTGGAAATGGGGAACTGTAGGCTTTGAGCAAACAAGCAAAGTGGGCCAAATGTCTTCTTTTCTTGCATCACTTGCTTTCTTGCATCATCGGTGTTGCATTTTGCACTTAAAGCAATGGCTCCATGCTACACAATTCAATTCTTGAATTATTGGTACATTTTACTTTTCAAATCAGTTTGTATCCTCTTCCCTAAAGTTAATTTATTATTCAAATTGCAAAGAGCTGACAGTCCATACACTTTTCTTGGTACTGTACATCTTAACTAATGGGATAAACTCTGTTCATAATGCTACTCTGATATGTAATTTTGATACAAAAGGATCCCGAGCCAAAACTAAACAAAAAAAAACTTACTGAGATACAGTTCCACTGGTTCAGTCATCATTCTATTAACTTACCCAAATGGCTTATTTATTGCTGAACCTTGAAAACACCTCATATCGTCTCACATTTTGCAAAGGACAAGACCGACTTGTCATCAATCTATCATACGCAGTTTCAGATGCCTAATGAGTAGTACCAGAAGTCAATTTTCTTTTCCTTTTCTTAAGGGTGATGGGGCCAGTTGTAATATTCTGACTGTTCTATTTGGAATTTCTTAAATAACTTTTGTTGCGAAGATCAAATCTTCAAACTTACCAAATAGATGGGAGCATTGAATTTTGCAAAACATACGTTCTATCCAGAAACAAGAAAATACTCCTAATCATGATCTGGAAAAAAAAGAAACAAGCCAGTAAACGCCATGAGTTAAATTCTTTGTAAAGTAATAGAATATATTGGAATCCCTCATAATTTTAGTGGTTATATTATAGAAAAAGCTAGTTAGCAGTGTCACAATTGAGGACTTATTTCTTCAAAATGAATCATTTGTCATTTCTCCAATAAGTAGCTAAAGGTACAATCTGAATAAAAAATAACCAGGATTCCTGGTATAGCTCAACTAATACAGTCAATGGCAAAGTTGTCACAACTGGACTTGTTTTGGAAGCAGAGTAGTCACAGTCACAATTACACAAATGATCTTAAAATGGTGACCTGTTCTGGAAACTAAATGTGCAGAGGTTGGCAAGGCAGTTGCTCTTTACAAGAACAGGCCTGCCATGATTATATACCCAGGTTCATATTTGAATACTAGGTACTTGGTGATACTAATAAATTCGACAAGTACCCGTGGAACTGTATTCCAGTTTACAAAAAACACCAGAGGAAGTAAATAATGGGAATAAAACAATCTACATTTCTGCATCATTAATGGACAATTAGATCTTTCGAGGCACTGGATAGCAACCAGGCAATGAGTTGGAGAGATTGAGGAACTCAGTGGTGCACAAAAGCAGCATTAATACTTTAAAGTCAAGACAGATCTTGAGGGATCAAATGCCAGAAACAAAGAGAGAATGCCTGAAGGACCAATTCAAAGCAAAAAACAATTAGATGACCACTTCACGAGGATAAAAGACTGCATTCTATCAGAGATCTAGGGACACAAGTTTGATCCTGACTTCCAAGTGCTGCCTGTGTGGAGCTCCTCTCGTGATCATGTTGGTTTTTTTCCCACATGTCCCAGTTTCCTCCCACATTCCAAAGATGTAAATTAATTGGCAGCTGTAAATTGCCCCTAATATAGGTGAGAGAAGAATCAAGGGGAGTTGATGGACACATGAGAAACAATAGACTGCAGAGGGAATGGGACTGCAGATGTAATTACTCTGCTGGGAGCTGGCAAGGACGCAATGGGCTGAATGACTTCCTTCTGTGGCATAGTGAGCATTCTGTGGAAAAGACTGCTTTATTGAATCTTTGAAAGACTAAGTGTAGGTTTTTGATGAAGGCAATAACATTTTCAAACACTACACATACAAAAGATATGCAAAATGCTAACATTGTGAGTCATAAGAGTGACTAGTACGAAAGCTAGAAAAAGCAATTGGTAGACTCTTCAACAGGTTAGGGTTAACCCTCGTCTCGGGGAGGGAAGAAATTGGCACATCATCCAAGAGAACTGAAGGAAGTGACAAGGCCAATATCTGGTGAATTTTGTACTGAGGAGATTTCCTGTACTAAATGCTCTCCTCAGCAGGAGAGCTAATTATGTATCTGCAAATCTGTTGCCCATACACTGGAATTCAACAAAGGATCAACTCATACATCTGGAATAAAACTCATTGTTGGGAAATGAACTGTTTTAGATTGATTCTCATTTGAACCACCTAATATTTAACTTTTGGGCCAGCAAGATGAAAATTCCTTTTCAAGTTCTTAAATACGTCTCTGATTTCTCCAGAACTGCAAGAAATATTCATCTTTCCTGCAAACTCAGAATTGAAACAGACTTATTAACTGTTGGATTCCAAGTACACAATATCATACAGAAATAGATTAAAAATACTTTTCTAGTGGCTTAGGTTCAGCCTTCGAAAGAATAACTGCCTGACCATTAAGTTCAACAAACCCCAATGGCATGATTACCATTGCTTCAAGAACCAACATTTCGAAGAGGAAAGTGAAACAGAAAAAAAATTGAACCGGAAATATCATCATCACCCTTCCCTTCCCAAGATAAATTTCAATATAACTTCAGTTCGAAGTAAACAGTATTTCCACTATATATTCTTAACTACTTTTTAACTGAAATAAATCTCAAATTTGTGGTCTTACTTACCATTTGTCTGCAGTGATCCTGCCAGCATTTATCTATTTTCTTTAAAAAGAGAACACTATCCAAGGAATCCGTGGAGAATTGGTTAAAGAAAACGGAAAATGCAAAGTTAGTTCCTAGTGAATGAAGGAAAAGAAATTCCCAGGCATTTACATAGAAATATTTTCAAATTCATTTAAATAATTTCCCTCGATTTGATAACCCAATTAAAATGGAAGGGAAAAAAAACAAATTCTCACACACTTATACTAATGAAAGAGGACACCAGGTGGCCTCTTACATTAACTGATGGCCCTGCTTAGGAGGACCTAGGGTGAGGACCATTCTTGCTGCTCCACATCACTAAACCAGTATTATAACTAAATTTGGAAATTCACCTGAGGAGGTGGTGGAAGACAAAAGAAAAACCTTAGGTTGTATAAAATACAAGATAAAGTACTATTTCAGGAAATGCCACCATCAGTTCTGAAAGTCAATGAAAATACTTTCAATGTTTACCTGTGCTACATTGGTAGTCATTGAGTTCAAGGCTGTGTACTGGAATAATGTTTGAAGATAAAGAACTCAAACACAGATAGAATGGTTACTAGAGTACAAACAAATGCAGAACATGCTTCACACCCAGTAAATTGTTTCTAAGTGTTGTCACTATTGTTTCTCAAACCATGTCTATTGGCGCACAGTGGCACATACAAAGAGAAAAAAAAGTTGCATGGATGGATAAGCTATTTTACTGATGGTGGTTGAAGCTGTAAAACTAGAAAGGTCTCCTTGGTCCTTTATGAAGCTATGTGGTGCTTTAGATTGACACAGTGACAATCTATTCTGATGCATTTATGTACTCTGTTGGCAAGGGCCATTTGAAACAAATTTTAATAAAGATATTACAATTAACAACCCGAGTTTCTAAACAGTCTGCTGGACTGTAAGCGCTTGATAACACTCCCAGCAGCTTAAGAACGGAAGAGACAGGAAAGTAATTGTCATTCAAAATATAACAGCTCCAGCCAATTAATTCACAATGAAATCCATACAATGCAGAACCCCCCATAATTCTTTAAAAGTCTTACTGGTCTCTTTCATGAATAATAGTTAAAGACCTTCACACTAACCAATAACAACCTCCGTTTGTTAGAGTCAAACACAATGGTATAAAAGATCATAAGACATAGGAGCAGAATTATTCCATTTGGCCCATCACGCCTGCTCCGCCATTTGATCATGGCCTCTCAACCCCATTCTCCTGCCTTCTCCCCATAACCTCTGACACCCTTACTAATCAAAAACCTGTCAACCTCTGCTTTAACTATACCCAATGACTTGGCCTCCACAGTCGTCTGTGGCAATGAACTCCACAGATTCACCACCCTATGGCTAAAGAAATTCTTCCTCATCTCTGTTCTAAAGAGATGTCCTTCTATTCTGAAACTGTGCCCTCTGGTCCTAGACTCTCCCACTACTGGAAACATCCCCTTCACATCCACTCTATCCAGGCCTTTCAATATTCAGTAGGTTTCAATGAGATCCCCCTTCATCCTTCTCAACTCCAGCGAGTAAAGGCCCAGAGCCATCAAATGCTCCTCATACATTAATGTTTTCATTCCTGGGATCATTCT
This sequence comes from Pristis pectinata, assembly GCF_009764475.1. NCBI lineage: Eukaryota > Metazoa > Chordata > Chondrichthyes > Rhinopristiformes > Pristidae > Pristis > Pristis pectinata. The sequence continues at coordinate 77,602,857 of NC_067412.1, forward strand.
CGTAAACCTCCTCTGGACCCTCTCCAACGCCAGCACATCCTTCCTTAGATATGGGCCCAAAACGGCTCACAATACTGCAAATGTGGTCTAACCAACACCTGATAAAGCCTCAGCATTACATCCTTACTTTTATATTCTAGTCCTTTCGAAATGAATGCTAACATTGTATTTGCCTTCTTTACTACTGACTCTACCTGCAAGTTAACCCTTAGGGAATCCTGCACCAGGACCTCCCAAGTCCCTTTGCACCTCCAATTTCCGAATTCGTTCCCCGTTTAGAAAGCAGTCTACACCTGTATTCCTTGTACCAAAGTGCACGACCATACACTTCCCCACTCTGTATTCCATCTGCCACTTCTTTGCCCATTCTCCCAACTTGTCCATGTCCTTCTGCAGACTTCCTGCTTCCTCAACACTATTTGCCCCTCCACCTATCTTTGTATTATCCGCAAATTTGACCACAAAGCCATCTAAAGGAGAGCCAAGGAGAAAATGAGGGTGAAATCATATGGAGGTAACAGGAAGTTCAATGCTTTTGGGGGGGGGGGGGGGGGGGGGAGGAGAAGAGAAGGACAAGGTGAAAAAAAGAGGTAATAGAGGTGATGGTGAGAAGTGCAGATTCCAAGTGCATTGGGGATGGAGGATGGAAGATGGAAGGAGGCAGAAGAGGGATAGATAAATGAAGATGGACTTTCTCAATACCTGCTGCCCCAAAAATAATAGAAAACCATTCCTGGAAGCTGAGTTTTCAGACAGTAGCCAAATATACAAATGCCATGTTTGTTACTAAAATTTACAGTTGAGCTCAATTTCAGTTTTATTGCCCTCACAAGTACCTCCAGTAACATTGTTTAAGCAAATTAAAGGATATTCTCTGAATTGGTGAATTTGAGCTTTGATGTGATCCTCACAGACTTGCCTCAGCTGCTTGTATAAATTTGCTGAAACTTTGTAAGAACAAAGGTTCTCCACAGCCTAAAAATAGAAAACATTATCATGAAGGAAAAAAAATATCTAGCTAGCCTACACAATATACAATCTAGATATTTGTTAATTTTTTTTTGAGTGATGAATTTTCAACCACCAAGCTCATTTTAGCTTGGTTATAATTCCAAGGTTCCACAAACATGCATTAAGTTTGCAAGCTGAGATACATGCACCAGCAAGCTACTTGGACACACTGATCATTAAAGCCATTAAGAAACATTGGGACTTTTAAAATGTGCCTTTGGTTTGACACTGCCAAATTCCCTTCAATAATCTAAAATAGTAATAAGGAGGCCAAATAAAACTACTCAACTTATGCTGAGAATTTTATTTATCTTGGGAATTTTAGAAGTTCTAATTTCACTAGCCTGGAGTTTATTTTTCTTACATGGCCCGAGACAACATAGATCAGCAGTCTTTTCTGACTGTCAAGAACATCACAGCCAACTACCACTCTGCTTTCCCCACACATTTTATTGGATAGTGTTAAGGACTTCAACTGATTTTCTCCTTGCAATCTCAATAAATTAGAAGGTCAAATTCTTGCCTGGAGTCCTGATGCAGATTGATTTGCCCAAAATAGACAGCAACAAGAGGAAAAATTGAGGGGAAAAGAATTTACTTATTTGGAAACGGGCAATATTAATTTAGCATGCAACACTAAATAAAGTGATTAAGACAGAAACCTGGATATCTTTAGTCATATCACTACTCTCAAAATACCCATTTCATACAAAACATGCATCATGTTCATCACCTGATAAAGTTCCTCTAAATTGTATTTGATAGAGGTGCTCTTCTGAATTGCTTCTACTGCTTCTTTCAGTTTTTGCCAAGTTTCATTGGTGTAATTATCAGGCAGTTTAGGTTTATCTGAAATTAAAAAAAAGAGTGGCATCTTCACTTTTTGGATTAATGAGCCAAAAGATAAGTTTTGCAAATTCAGTACTTTGGGAAAAAAACAAAGAGACAAAATACTAAAAAAAACTTAGTGTAGCACATTCAGCACAAGATGCATCCCCACAGAACATTAGCTGGCAATCAAAACTGATTGCAGAGATTCCTTGACATCATATGGCTATTTTTCCAAACTCTGAACAGAGTAAACAGTTACAAAGGGATATGTTTCTTTAAACCCACGATTGTAAGTAAATTAGATATTTATAATCAATTGTGAACAACTTGCTACATTTAGTTATCTCTAACATGCTACTTTTCTTTGTTTACTTTTTGCTTGTAAAAGGAGACATGAAGAACACCTGGGTTCACTTCTCAATTCCAGCAATCCATTGATCAGTTCTGCAAAGGGCGCAGTTGTAAACATCCTACAGGAGGCCAAGACAAGATCAGATCTGGCTATTGTCTTGCATCAAACAACTTACGAATACTCATTACGTACAATGCAACTTAAATTAGGAGTCTGAAGATTTAACTCGTCAGCTTGAAACACTCAGCTAAAGGCTGCCTATCAGAATAAGGAAGAAAATAACAAATTAAAAATAATTAACTGGATATTTTATTCCATTACAACATATTTTCACCTGAAGCAACCGTGCCCAAAAAGTCAAAGACAACAGATAGCCACCTATGTTTTCATTGACTATACACATTCTTGGCTTTGCAAACTTTAATAAATTCAGCTAATAAGTTCATGTATGAAGGGTTCATCGTGCACAACAAGAAGCAAACATTAGTGCATTTAGACAACTGATGTCAATTTTCTCGATCAGCCATTAAGGCAACAAAAAAGTTTCAATGACGTGTCAAAATTATATCCATATTGTGGCTGTAGAATCAAATAATAATTCTATGCAGGAGGTAGCCATCTGATTCAGTAAGCCTGCATGGATTCATTGTACAGCTATCCAATTACTCTTCCCTATTCTTCTTTCATAGGCACATACTTCTTTTTCTCCTTCAAATATTTATCAGATTTACTTTTGAAAGGCACAATCACCACACTTTCATGTAATTCATTCCAGATTGCCAAAACTTGGTCCATGCCAACTAGCTCATTACATTACAATCTCCTACCAAAATATATTTCACACTTTTACATAACAAATTTAACTTGCCATTCCTCTACCCATTCCACCCGTCTGCATTTTTTCTCAAGTTTATTACTGTCATCCTCATGAGGATTTTCTACATTGTTCACAATATGAAAGGTTTTGCAGATACTCCAAGGATGCACTTTTGGACAGATCATACACAATTCCAAAATATAAAATATTTCTTGCAACACAAAATATTTGATGCTTTATCAAAAATTCTATTAAAATTTAAGATTACAACAAATTTCGAACTATTAGCTTTCAGAGAAATCACATTTGACATATCTATCAGTTAATGGAAAGTGCAGAAAAGACAGGATGTGGTGCATCTGGACTTTCAGAAGCCCTTCAACAGGTTCCAGAAGTTATAAAACAAAATTAGAGCACATGGGATTGCAGTTATGTACTGGTATGCAAAGAGCATTGGTTAATGGATAGAAAATAGAAAGTAAGAATAAACAGGTTATTTTCAGTTTGGAAGCTGTGACTAGTAGAGAATAGAAGGGATCAGCGCTGGGACTCAGATGTTCACCATTTATATCAATATTTTATACAAGGAGCATGCATAATATACCCAAATGAAAATTTACAAAAGACTGCAGATACTGGGAAATTTGGAAAGAAAAATTGTGTAAAACAGGTAGCATCTATGGAAAGAGAACCAGTTAATGTTTCAGGTTGAGGACTCTTCAATGGACTGGGAATGAGAGAAAACAAGTTTGTTTTAATCTGCAGAGTACATGGGAGCGGGAGAGTAAAACAAAAGGAATACCTGACCAGGTAAAGCCAGGATTGCTCTGGGGATAAATTGTAGAGTACATCTAGTTGATTGGTTAATGGAAACAGATTGAGAAAAGAAAAAGGGAACAAAAGTGGTGAGATGAGAATTCAAACAAAGGAAAGTGATAAGGTGTGAAATGTAGGGCTGTAGGTCCTGCCCAGGTTAGGCTGTGCTGATTGAGAGAAAAACTGAGCCAGCATGACAGACTGTTGACTTATAGTGGAAGTAGCAATTTCTGCTGCAAGTCATCCATCTGTCATGCTGGCTTAGTTTTTCTCTCTTCATCAGCACAGTCTGTCCTGCTAGGCATGTCCAACAGCCCTGCACTTCACACTTTTTAGCATTGCTTTGTTTATATTCTCAATGTCTAACCATCCCTCTCCTACCTTCTCTGCAATTTATGCAAACTTTTCTCTCTCATTTCTGGAGGATTTTCAAACAGTAGGAAAAAGCCAACTGAAACAAGGGAATTTTAATCAGATAGGTAGTATGAAAAGGAGGATGAAGGCAATGAAACTCAGCAAAATAAATAAAAATGGGACTTTGAATTAATAGATTCAAGGCTGAAGGATACACCAACAGGCAGGAATGCCCAAATGCAACTGAATTGTTGGAACTAATCTACATGCAGAACTCATCACAAACATTTACATTTAAAACAACTTGCTCTTAATATTGCTCAAAAGAGGGATAAACATAAAATATACATTGATTTCTCAGTCACTGGTTTTGCATCTTAAGCTCTTACTTTATGGAGGCAGACACAGCCATGCCAACTCATTCAGTAAAATAAACTAGTTTTGAGATACTACCCGACATACTTTCAGCCAGTTTGCACTGACTATAGCCAGCAGTTATAGATGGAACTGCCAGAGTTTAATCACTGAAAGCAAAGTAGCTTTTGGGCTTCCATGCACACTCCATGAAATGCCAAAGTCCAGGACTTAACAACAGATTTGGAAGTCTCTGTTTGTCAGTTCACTCTGTTTATGGCACCCAGTCTTGCGGGATTCTGCAGAATGGTGGGGGGGGGGGGGGGGGGGGGGGGGGGAAATAATCTCTTTGACCCTGAACCACATTACAAAGATCCATTGATTTTAATGGGGATTGTAAGCCAAAGATTTAGCAGCTGAAGGATGTTTTTTTTTAAATTGCTTTAGCTTAATAATTTAATTACCTGCAAGTCTATTATAATTATTCATTTTTAAAATTAATAATATTGAATTTGTTACTTTATTTTAATAGCTTTTAATTGTCTACAAATGTCTGCAACATTTGAAAACTTGTAATCAATGACAACTTTGACAGCTAGTAAAGCTGAGACCCCAGCCTTGCTGGCTGTCAAAGATTGCCGCTGAGTGCACACAACTGGACCCCAAGATACAAATGTAGTTCCAGGTCCTCATCAACCTAAAAAGGCAAGTCGGGTGTGCAAGAACCACCGGTGGAGATACTAAGTCTGTAAATATAAACCAATATTGTATAGATGACACCAAGATAGTATACACCAAAAGCAATTTCTAAATTTCAGAGATCTCCACAATTTTCAATTAATAACAATAAATGCAGATATAAATTTCATTGATGCCTAGCCATGAATACACTGCTATTCAGTTCTGCATTTTAAATCCCAAAGACATCCAAATCGACAGTTAATTGGCTACTGTAAAAAAACCCATGTGTAGCTGGGCGGTAGTGGAGTTCATGAACACCCGTGAAAGGGTAGGTTTTCAAGAAATAAGTGAGGGAATGGGACTGCTCTGTGGCACAGTCTGGATGGGCTGAACAGCCTCCAATGCTGCAAGGAGAAAAATATCGTAGCTGCCCGTTTACATTTGTGGATAATTATAAGGGGCCCCTAAACTTTATTCTACATTCATCTGATGCTGCTATTCCAAGAATCTAAAGTCTGCTGCGGATTATGTGGAGTTTCCTTCCTGCATACCTACAGCATACAGAAAAGTTTAAAGTGCTCAGTTCCAATACTCAGGAGAATCATGAACTCAGAGGCTGGGAATCTGAGAATGAAGCAATGTGCTACATGTGAAAGATTAAAATAAATTGAATTTACTGGCTTGCAATTATATTTAAACAGCTCTGTGGCAACAGTTGGACATTCAAATGTTTCTTGACAGTTCTCAACCACATATTGGAAGGAATAATTCCACCAGTAGACAATTTTCTAAGTTTTTCTACCCTGTTATATGGTCATTGCATAAATGGGAAAACTGCATTTGCTTGAATGCAATAATTTTAAGCAGTGGAAGCTGCAAAGTCTTTCATATTTAGAAATTCTCGGTGCTTCACAGCCAATTAACTATTTTAGTCACTGTTACAAGCCAATTTGTAAAAAGCATTACTCAGACTTCTTTACAACTTGGGAGGCCATTCTCTTGGTTTGAGAGCTGGTATCGTCTCAATCACATCAACTGCATTCCCCACCTTACTTCCCTGTAACCTATTTTCTCCCATATGCCTATCAATTCCTCCTGCCACCCACCTACATCTGCCGTAGCCAATTAACCTACTAGCACATCTTTATACTGTGGAAGGAAACTGGAGCACCATGGGAGGAACCTGCACAGCCATAGAGAGAACATGAAAGCTCCACAAAGACAGAACTGGAGATCAGGATTGAATCTGGGTCAGTGGAGCTGTGAAGCAGCAGCATTACCTGCTGTGCCGCCCTGCGATATACTATTATTTTTCTCTTTGCATTTTGGGGATAAATAAGAATCAATGAACGAGGGGAAATATCATTTTCTTGAAAGGATACCTTGGGGTCCTTTATGCCTACCCAATTCTGCAACTTTTCAAACACACAGCATTACCAGTAATCCATTAAAGCTTCAGCACAGATCTTGTCCCTGGAGTTAACACAAACCTTCTGATTCAAAAATGAAAATGCCATCATTAAGCCGAACCCTGAACTGAGGAAGAAGCATAAATAAACAATGAATAGGCCATAATCATGAGTTTTGTATAGCTGCAAGGCTAGAAAACAAATCCCAGATGATAACAGGTCTGCACAAAATGGTGATACCAGTAGTATTACATAGAGTTAGCCAGCCCTAATCCCACCTTCAGGAACTTGGTTCATGGATCCACAGATCATAGCCCTTTAAGAAACACATGCAAATACTTTTTAACTATCTGATAAAGGTTTCTGGCTCTATGACCCTTCCAGGTAGTCAGTTCCAGACCATAACCACCCTCTGGGTGGAAAATAAATTCCCTATTTCCCACTTAATCCTTCTACCAATTACAATCAACTTATACTTCAGAGTTTTATCACCCGTCTGCGAAGGGAAAAAGTTCCTCGTAATATTCTACACCTCAATTAAAACTCTCCTAGCATCTTCTTCAAAAGACAACAACTCTACGTTATCCTCAATGCTAAACTTCTAGTCAACAACCTGATAAATCTCCTTGGCACTATTTCCAATGCAATCACATCTTTCCCATAAAGTGACAACAAAAGCAGTACTCCATACTTGAAACGTGGCCTCATTACTATTGCATTGTTCTAGAAGGACCTTGCTCCTTGTATGTTCAATGCCTCATACACTTTGCTAGTATTGCTATTTTTAAGTATACATGGAAATGCACTCCAAGATACCCCCCCACCCACCAATGAATGGCTTCACACTTCCTGCATATTCCTTTGCCTTCTTGACCTCCCCAAATATTTTACTTCACACAGTGGATTAAATTCCATTTGGCACTTTTATGACCAACTGACCAGAGCATCTTATCTCACTCCATTCTAATACCCCCTTCTGTCAATCACAAGACCAATTCTTTCAACATCTCTAACTTCTACCATGTCACCTACATTTAAATTTAACTACTAATATATTTGACACAGAGTCAAGGTACCAAGTGATAACAGTTTCCAATCACAAACACACCTATCAACCATCATCCTTCCTTCCCTGCCACGGAGTTCATTTCAGAACCAAATTGTCACTCACCCTCCATGATTTTGTTTTTGCCCAGCCTGCCAGGAGAGACATTGTTAAAAGCCAAAGAGGGCAGAAAAACAATGATCAGTGTCTCTTTATTCCAATGTTACCTTTTCTCTTTTCCATAATTACATTAAATGATTAGTACCACAAAACTGTTCCATCACTAATAATCTTGTCCTTCCTGCTTCATTGTTAAGGTTGTTACCTACTGAATAAAAAAGCTCTCCTGCATCCCCATAAATCTTTCACTGTCTGCATCCCAGCTAATACAAGAGTAATGGAAGCATTGAAATTTCTATTTCTGCAATAGTGATTTTGCACTTCACAGAAATTTGCCAAAGTAAAATCCATTCCACTTGGACTATTTGGAGGTCTGCAGCTTACTCTCAACAGTGTGGTTTCTTTTATAATTCAACTCATCGAGCGTCATTTGATGATCCTTCCCACATATGATTTTCTTCCCATTTTTAACAAAAATCATCACCCACCCCAATCATCACCCCATTTTTTGTATCACCTTCTCTTATTTGAAGAGCTGCCCTCTTTATTTCTTGCTTCAGTAACCACTAAAACATATTTCCACATGCCTATTGGAGCCCTCAGCTCATCTGATTTGCTCACTCTTAGTGCGTTTAGGTACATTCCATTAAATAAATCAAACACTTTTGTTTCCTTTCAAACTTTTGTTTGCATTGCCACCCTTTCCAGCTTTCTCTATTTTAAACACATGCTTAGCTTCCCACCCATCGTTAGCTTCAACCCTCATGAACAACATGAGCAAACTCATCTCACCCCTACAAGGCTTCATGTCCACTCTCTGTTAAGGTCACACATTTGGTTTGTACAGGTACCACTGTGCCCAAAACTAGACCCAATGTCCTGAGAATCTGTAACTCTTTCTGCCACATTATCTTCCAGCCATTCATTCATCTGCACTCTCTTTTGATTTCTTTGCTCACTAGTAAATAGCACTAGGAATAATGCAGTGATTACCAACTTTGAAATCCCTCTCCTTTCTTTACTGAAAGTCTGGAGATGTGGTCATAGTATCAGCATGGAACACATCTCCATCTATTCACCACTCCCTTTGAGAAAGTTCTGCAGTTGCCAAGTCATACTCTTAAACCTGGCAACATACCATCTTGGAATCACACCTACAAAGGCAAAAACGTCTGTCTGTGCCTGCTTAGAATCACCGATAAGTACCACTCTCTACCTTTCCCTTCCCTGTATGTAAATACGCCACCCATGCGGCCACAGCCTTGACCTTAGCTGCAATTCCCCATCAGATTCAAAACCAAATTCTGCTGACAAAGCACAATTCCTTCAGATGGGTCTCCCAAACAAACTACCTGCTCTTTTTTTTGTCTGTTTGGCAGTCACCCAGTGCCCTGGCAAAGCAGATAACTCTTTCTTAGTGATAACCAGTATCCTTTTTTCTAAGGCATCAACTCGGGCTCAGCTAAAGTTCACTCTTTGGATCTGACCTAACCCAATCCATTATAGAGCATCATAAAGTTCTACATATCCAGATATCAACTCAACCTCAACATTCCCCACAAAAAAATTATCATTTAACAAAACCACTTCTTTTGCAATTGAGATTCCTGACCAACATCTCAATTAACCGTCTTCCTCTTAGAAAATGGGACAACTCTATTTGGGTACAATGCTTCTTCCTTCATCTGTTCCTGCAACTAGGGAATTGTTTGCCAGTATAAACTGCTGCCTAGCCACAAGAATAACGACAGAGACATATGCTCAGAGTAACAGTAAATTTACTCACTTATTCCCTTAACATCTATATCACTAAACTGTTAAATAAAGCTCTACTTTTACTCAAACTTTTGATATTTCTTGCTAAAATAGTAACAGCATGACAATGTGCAAAGACAATGACTGGAGTTAGTTTTTCATTTACTGGAAATATAATTAGCCACAAATAGCTACCATATTGGCCAAATATTCATGGAACTACAAACTGCCTTTCTGTCCCCAAACATTATTCTCAAAATGCTGAATACTGTCAATTCATATTATACAACAGCACGTGAAAAGTGTTACCAAATTAAAATGAAACAGAATATAGATGAATTATTTCAGTGGTTTGCTCTCTCATCTGCAAAGTTATCCCTATTTTTTCTTTCAATTCCCAATTTACCAAGAATTTCAGATCCACAAGTCCCTTACCCAAAGTCTCATATCAACAGAAACTGTTTGCAAATTACTACACAGAGAAGGAATCATACCTAAGATCTCTTTATTGACTCTAACATTTTGCCCATCTCAAGTGAGTCAGCATCCAATTTAAAATTAAGCAAATTTCTATTTCTCTTATGCACTTGCCACCTTGAGAGTACAGAAGATGCCAAGATGATCACAAGTTCAATATCAACCTTGTATTATCTTAACCAATCTCTAACAACCCTACAAAGAGGATGCTACAACTGTTGAAATGGAATAAATAAAGCTTTTTATCTCATGTCAGTTAAAGGACTAACATACCCAGGTTAGGGTCAATCTGTGAGGAATTAGTTGATGTCAATAATGTTCAAAATGAAGAGAAAAAAATGAAGTTAAAAAATTAACATCCAATGGTTTATCAAATAGAATAGGAAAATTACAATTTCTCTATTTTTCTGTATACAAAAAGTTGAAGTGCAAGTTTGGTCAGCATCGTCATACCCAAGATACAAGGATGTAAAGATACATTATTCTATTAACACAAGCACACCATTTCTGCCCAGTACACCTGAACAAACCTTATTCTTACCGTAGCTTGTTATTTCTAAGAACTTCAGCAATAACACAATTGTAAATGACAAGTACAATATCATACTGTAACTAGCAATTTAAAAAATATATTCATAGATTAAGGGTAAAAGTGAAGTTTAAAATTTAAACAAGGGAAATAATCTGACCTTGTTTTCTGTTATGCCAAATTTTATAAATGCATAAATTGGACTTATCAAATTGGCAGATAATAGTTCAATTTGAGTGTGCCTTGAAAAAATGAGGTGGTAATATAACTATGTCGTGATGATTGCTTGGACACATACAAAATAGTGGAACATAATGTCTTAGAAGGCACTTTGGACCACATTAAAATCTGGAAATCAATCTTAACTATGAAATGAATTTTGTAAACTTGATTCTTAGTGACGTGCACAACTAAACAAAATTTATGCATAATTATGGTTCTTTAACTGAGCTGGTATAGGCCTAGGCAAAGAGCAGGCCTGAATCTGCTAGCTGCCACATTTTATTTTAAAACCTTATTATACCTTTGAAATTTTTAATAACTAATTTTTTAGCCGTCCCCGGCTTGCTGGTGGCGAAGGTGGTGGACTTGGTCAGGCCGTTGGCGTGCCCCGTTAACACGGAGCAGCTGCTGTTTTTCCTCTGCTCCTCCGCCATCATCACATCGAGTCCCACAAAGTCCAACGAGTCCTCGAACTTGACTCTCTTCTGGAGCTGGTGGTTACAGCAGGTGGAGGAGGAGGAGGAGGACGACGACGACGACTTGGGGGCTGAGGAGAAGAGTTGGAGCTGGGCTTGCTGGGGCGTCTGGTGCTGGAACTCGCCGGCCTCGGCTAACTTTCGCTTCCTCGGACTAACATCAGCCTGTGGTCGCACCTCCTGCGGCGAATTTTGTGAAGAGAGGCCCGTTCGAAACATGAAAACTTAAAGCCGACGCCGTCCTATTGTTTCTCTTTTTTTTTAATAAAAAACACACGCGCGCGTTCGCGGCCACCACAGCCCGGGGGGGAAAGCGGGAAAACGGGGGAAAAGGAAAAAAAACACTAATTCAGAACCGACTCGGCGAGATTTCGGTCACTTGTTTTGTCAATAGAGTAAAATGGCGGCACTTCCGCCGCCCCGCGGCCCGCCGGGAAAACTCCATCCTGTGACGTCACTGGGAGCCAGCCCCCTCACCACCCCCCCGCCCTCCATTTGCCCGCCAAATGCCACTTCCATCTCGGACATTGAAGCCGCCAGTGAGGGGAAAAGTCATCTCTGCTAAGTTTCACTCGTGAAACGTGGACCATTTATCTCAGGGGATTTTCCAATATGTGACACTGAACCATTTCAAAGAGGGTATAGCATTGCAGTTGTCCCCCATGACTTTTGCTTCCTTCTGGAGTTTGGTTGGACAGGGTCCTGGGAGGGTGGGTCCATCGCAGGCAGTAATAGGTGTAGGAAAAAGGGCCATTTGGTTTGACGCTTCCCTCTGGAGTTTGGTTGGACAGGGTCCTGGTAGGGTGGGTCCATCGCAGGCAGTAATAGGTGTAGGAAAAAGGGCCATTTGGTTTGACGCTTCCCTCTGGAGTTTGGTTGGACAGGGTCCTGGTAGGGTGGTTCCATCGCAGGCAGTAATAGGTGTAGGAAAAAGGGCCATTTGGTTTGACGCTTCCCTCTGGAGTTTGGTTGGACAGGGTCCTGGGAGGGTGGTTCTATCGCAGGCAGTAATAGGTGTAGGAAAAAGGGCTATTTGGTTTGATGCTTCGTAAATGACCTGTGTTTCTCTGGTTGTCTACTTCTCCGGTGCTGCCACATTTGAATAAGCATCCAAGTGTTATATTTCATTTGTCACCAGGGTCCCTGCTGTCCCCCAACACTTCCTACTGTTCCTTTTCATGCAACTCGTATAAGATACCCTTATTAGTCACATGTACATCGAAGCACACAGTGAAATGCATTTCTTGTGTAGTGTTCTGAGGGCAGCCCGCAAGTGTCGCCATGCTTCTGGCGCCAACATAGCATGCACCATCTTAGTCTTCATTCTCACACTGCCACACAATGCACTTGACTTTTTTTTAAACAACAGGCAACAGAAAGAGTGCAACATAGCTTCACCAGGTTGATTCCCGGGATATGGGATTTGCCATGTGAGACAATTTAAGCAAATCTGATGTAGAATAATGAGAGGTGATCTTATTGATGCATGTAACATTTTTGACAAGGTAGATGCAAGAATGATGGTTCCCTTATCTAGGATGTCTAGAACTGGGGTGACAACTTCCAAATAAGGGGTAGACCATTTCAGGACAGAAATGCAAAGATACTTCATCAGCCAGTGATAGTGAACCTTTGGAATTCACCATGTTCCTTATTTAACTGGACATAAATGGTTACATTTCATGGAAAAACATTGGAACTCTCGATGTCAACACAAATGAATTAATAGTATAAAAACATTTTTAAAATTCTTTATGGGCTCTTACTTTCTGAAAAATGACCATTTTGTTGTTTACGTAACAGCAATATTCTACACTTTAAAACAGTTAGCATTTGTGAGAAAATACAAAGGTATTCTTGTCAGAGCATTGCTTTCACTATGGCTGGAATGCCTAGAACCAAGGATCACAGTCACAGAAAGAGTAGTTAGTCATTCAGGATGGAGATTTCTTCACCTGAAGGTTAATAAATCTTTGAAATTGTTTGTTCAGGAATGCTGTGAGGCACAGATACTGAGCATATGCAAGGGAGTGATTAATAACTTTTTAGATATTATGTGAATCAACAGATATAGAGTTAGTGCAATTAGGTGGCAGTGATGTAATATAATCAGCCATGATCTTACTGAATGTTGGGGCAGGCAAGTGGGGACAAATGGCCTACTATTTCTATTTTATATCTTCTTATGTTTTTTCCTGCTCATACTCCTGCTGTAATCAATGCTCTAACAAACCACAATTGGGAATTCCTATAAGATTAAGAATTCCAGGTAGCAAGAGTACACACATGTAGCATTTACCTTATATTATGTCCTCCCACAGCACCATCATTGTAATTAAGTACAAGCCCTTGTAGCCAAGATTCATTGGGTCATTATTGCACAGAATCAGAGAGCAAGACAACTTAGAAGGAGCAAATTTGGCCCATCATGCCTATGCCAGCTCTTTGAAAAGCTGTCCAATTAGTTTAGCCTTTGTTCTTTCCTCTTAAGCCTGAAAAATGTTCCCATTCAAATGAAAGTTGTTGAATATATTTCCACTGCTCTTTCCAGCAGTGTAAATTGGTCAGTCTCTTTGGTTATTTTGTAAATTAATTCAGTGTTCTCTGGCTATTAACTCTTTCCACACTGTAAACTGTTTGTCCCCATTTACTCTGTCAAAATCCTTCAAAATGTTGAAAGGACCACAACTTCTTTACTTTCTTCACATAATGAACTCTCTCTTTATTGGTACTACTCTAGTAAATCTACTGCACCCTCTTCAGTGCCTTAAATTGTTTCCAAAGTGTGATGCCCAGTGCTGAACATAACTAAATACATAAAAGTTTAAGGATACCTTCCTTACATTTGCTTGATTGTCCTGTTTAAAGAACTAGGATTCCCTAACTTATTTGTATTATCCTTCTTAATTTGTTGTACCACCAGCAAACATTTTTGAATTGAATTGAATAGGTTTATTATTGTCACTTGTACTGAGGTACAGTGAAAAACTTGTCTTGCATAAGACTATAAGACACAGGAGCAGAATGAGGCCATTTGGCTCTTCAAGTATCTTCGCCATTCGATCATAGCTGATTTATTTTTCCCTCTCAAACCTGTTTTCCCGCCTTCTCCCCATAACCTTTGATGCCCTTACTAATCAAGAACATATCAACCTCCGCTTTAAATATACCCAATGACTTGGCCTCCACAGCCATCTGTGGCAATGTTCATACCGTTCAAACAGATCAATTCATTACATAGTGCATTGAGTAGTACAAGGTAAAACAATACAGAATGCAAAGCAGTGTCACAGCTACCGAGAAAGTGCACTGCAGGTAGACAATAAGGAGCAAGATCATAATGAGGTAGGCTTTGAGGTCAAGAGTCCATCTTATCGTACTAGGGAACTGTTCAATAGTCTTATAACAGTGGGATAGAAGCTGTCCTTGAGCCTGGTGGTACATGCTTTCAGGTTTTTGTATCTTCTGCCTGATGGGAGAGGGGAGAAGAGAGAATGTCTGGGGTGGGTGGGGTCTCTGATTATGTTGGCTGCTTCACTGAGGCAGAGTCCATGGAGGGGAGGCTGGTTTCCGTGATGCGCTGGGCTGTGTCCACAACTCTCCGCAGTTTCTTACGTCTCTGGGCAGAGCAGTTGCCGTACCAAGCTGTGTACATCCAGATAGGATGCTTTCTATAGTGCATCGATAAAAATTGGTGAGTGTCAAAGGGAACATGGCAAATTTCTTTCATGGAGATGAAAAACACTATCGTGCTGGAAGAACTCAGCAGGCCAGGAAGCTCCATGGATGCTTCCTGGCCTGCTGAGTTCCTTCAGCATCATAGTGTTTTTCATGTAGATTCCAGCATCTGCAGTCCTTTGTCTCTCCCAATTTTCTTTAGCCTCCTGAGGAAGTAGAGACGCAGGTGAGCTTTCTCTCTGTTCCTTCTTAATCTTTAAAATTGTATTATTTATTGTTTATTTTAGCAAGTGGAATGTTATGTCACATTTCTTCTGGTTAGAGTTCTAGAGTCATACATCACGGAAACAGGCCCTTTGGCCTAACTGGCCTATGCCAACCAAGAAGCCCCATCCAAGCTAGTCCCATTTGTCAGAATTTGGCCCATAACATTTGAAACCTTTTCAATCCATGTACCTGTCCAACTGTCTTTTAAAAGTTGTTATTGTACCTGCCTCAACCATTTCCTCTGGCAGCTCATTCCACATGGATACCACCCCTTGTGTAAAAAAGTTGCCCTTGTTCTCTTCAACCTTTCTTCTTAAGTCTTTCCCCTCTCACAAACCTTTTTTTATATCTCTTTATTAGTCACAGGTACAATGTACACAGTGAAATGCATCTTTTTTGCAAAGAGTGTTCTGGGGGCAGCCTGCAAGTGTCGCCACACTTCCGGCACCAACATAGCATGCCCATAACTTCCTAACCTGTACGTCTTTGGAATGTGGAAGGAAACCAGAGCACCTGGAGGGAACCCATGCAGAAACAGGGAGAATGTACAAACTCCTTACAGACAGTGGCCGGAATTGAACCTGGGTCACTGGCGCTGTAAAGCATTACGCTAACTGCTACACGACCGTGCCTGCTCTGCCCTCTAGTTCTTGATACCCTAACTCTGGGAAAAAGAGTGCATTAACCCTATCTATGCCCCTCTTGATTTTATACATCTCTATGAGATCACCTCTCAGTCTCGTAAGCTCTAAGAAATAAAGTCGTAGCCTGTCTAACCTCTTTCTATAACTCACTCCCTCAAGTCCTGCCAGCATCCTTGTAAATCTTTTCTGCACTCTTTCCAGTTTAATAACATCTTTCCTATTAGCAGGGCGACCAAAACTGAACACAATACTCCAAGTGCGGCCTCACCAGCGTCCTGTACAACCGCACCATGACCTCACAACTTTTATACTAAACGCCCTGACTTATGAAGGCCAGTGTGCCAAAAGCACTATCCTATCTGTGATTCCACTTTCAGTGAACCATGTACTGTACTTCAAGGTCCCCCTGTTCTACAACAATCCCCAGGGCCCTGCCGTTCACTGTGAAGGTCCTACCTGGATTTGACTTTCCAAAATGCAACACCTCATACTTATCCGAATTAAATTCCATTTCCTCAGCCCACTTACTCAGCTGATCAAGATCCCCCTGTAATTTTTGATAACCTTCGTCATTGTCCACTATACATCTATTTTAGTGTCATCTGCAAACTTACTCACTGTGCCTTGTACATTCTTATCCAAATCACTTATATAGATGACAAACAACAATGTAATGCACTGATCCCTGAGGCATACCACTAGTCACAGGCCTCCAGTCCAAGAAACAACCTTCTACCATCACCCTCAGTCAGGTTCATAAGACATGATCTCCCATGCACAAAGCTATGCTGACTACCCCTAATCAATCCCTGTCCTTTCAGATTGTCATTATCAAAATTCATCATTTCCCACTTAAATTTCATGAACCATGCTTCCACCGATTTTACTAGTATGTGTAGGCCCATTTTGTCAGGGTTAGTGTCAAATGCAAACTGAAATTTTGCATTTGACACGAATTTGACACTAATTTTAACTATACAGTTATAAAAAAAAGCAGCGGCCCTAACACCAAGCCCTAGGAACTCCACTCCAAACTTCCCTCAGTCATAATATCAACTATTCACCACTACTCTACAATCCTGGTCAAATTCATGTCACTCAAACATTTTTCATTGAATCCCATGCCCCCAAATTCGTTATCAAGTCTATTTTGAGGTACTTGGTCAAACACCTGTTAAAAGTTCAAATACACAACATCAACCATCCTCTCCATTACATTTTCAAAGATTTTTAGGACTGATTTACCTAGAACAAATTCATGATGGATTTTATATGACCTGAAATCTCCAACTAAACATTAGGAAGACAGAAACCATTGATTTTGGACCTTGTCCCAAATTCCATAAGGCACATATATCATTCCCTCTTCCTAACAACTATCTGAAACTGAACTAGACTCTTCTCAACCTGGTGTCATAATTAACCCCGAGTTGAGTTTTGGATTTACAACTGCTCGCTCAGACCAATGCCAAAACATCATCTACTCCACTTCTGCCTCAGCTTATCTATGACCAAAATCCTCATCTATTGTTTCTTGTGTAGCCTTCCACATTCAACTCTGTAAACTTGAGGTCATTCAAGAACTTACTGCACGGGAAAGGTAATGTGGGAATGGAAGTGGGTGCCAATGGAGGTGGAAGGGTGAACTCCACGACAATGCTGACTCACATTTCCGAAGACCTGGGTTCAGGAAGAACTACATTACTTCCTATGAAGGGAGTGGTCTCCTCTACTGCTATGTAGTTTTCTCCTTCAGTTTATGTTGATATAAGTGGAAACATTAGTTTACAAAAAAACGACGTCATTTGGTGGATACCCGCAAATAGGGAAATGTCAGAAGCATTAATGTAAAAAACACAAGATATGTCAGGTGCGACTTCACCCAGCAAAGATCTCCAGCGCGATCTTCCCTGATTTGTTGAACTTCGTAAAGCACAGCGCTCAAAACTAAATGGATGTTATGCAATTTAATCTCTAGACTTTTATAATCTCAAAAAGGGTGAGCAGTGAGTTAGCTCCGTCACAATAGTTTCCATCACTATACTTCGTTGTGATTACCCACCGGTTCTTCTGGAAAGAACGTACTTTGCAGGCGGTTGTGCTCTGCTCAACACTGCCCTCCAGCTCCATTCAACATACACAGGCGAATCCGTTTTACCGCAGCCGCTGCGATTTGTTATGTAGTTGCGACCTGCCGTAACACATTATATTTCCCGTTGGGCCTCGTGGAGTTGGCAGTTCCATCAGCTGCATAATGTTCAAGAAGTGAGTTTTCCCCCATTTCACCTCTTTTCTTCTGTTTTTGATCTGGGAAGTCATCCATTTTATCATGTCCGAGTTCCTAATGCTTGGGTTTTCGAACCTTTCCGTGTTTGAATAGAATTTGACAACATGGTAAATGTGACAGCATTCGCGATAAATGGGTTCGTTTCCTAAATGCAGAGAATTTGAATTAAAGTTTAGTATTTTCGGGCATCCTTCGCTCTCTTCTGACAGGTTGTGCAGGTTGTTATTTGCGATATTTTATACGCTCCACCTCCTTTTTTGGCGCGTTGCAACCGTATTTTCGTCTCGAATTCAAGAACGCTGAATTAATGACAAAGCTCTTCACGGGCTGTTGCCATCTCCATGTCGTATACTGAATAGCTAACTATCATCGGGAGTATTAGATTCATCTCTGTCAGTTTTCCATAGTTCTTTGGAAAAACAAGTCGTTGAGTTGACCGAGTGCGTTTGTTTGGGGGTGTACCTGAGTCGTAGAGATCTTGACCAGTTCCATCCCCGGTTGGCGGCGAGTGGCTAATCCCATTGGCATTGAGGGATATTATAATCTGTTGTTCAAGGGGAGTGGGGAGCACAGTGCAGTAGAATTGACAAGAGTTTTGCAGGTGGCACCTGACTGACCATAAGACATTGGAGCAGAATTAGGCCATTTGGCCCATCGAGTCTGCTCCGCCATTCCATCGTGGGTGAGTTTTTCCCTCTCAACCCCGTTCTCCTGTCTTCTCCCCATAACCTTTGACGCCTTTACTAATCAAGAACCTATCAACCTCCACTTTAAATATACCCAATGACTTGGCCTCCACGTTCTTGCTGCTTAGTTTTGTCTTGTGACCCAGCTGACCTGATGTATGTGGACAATGGATGAATACAGTATTGGGCTTGAGTTTGATGTCCTCAAAAGTTCCTCAATGTCTGGCTGATGCAACCGTTTAAGTGAAGCATTGGTGATTATGGAACATGAGAAAAGCTTAGCATCCAGGAAGGAGGATTAACTTTAAAATGTGGATGTCGTCTCCAAACAAGTGCATTTGCTTGGAGAAATGGATTATATCCATTATCTTTTATAAACACCAGAAGTGAGAATGATTCATTTGTTTTCTACCTTGACAGATTTGATGAAAAGGAAAATGTTTCAAACTGCATCCAGCTGAAAACATCTGTTATTAAAGGCATTAAGAATCAATTGGTGGATCAGTTCCCAACGATTGAGCCATGGTTGAACCAAATCATGCCAAAGAAGGACCCTGTAAAAATAGTAAAATGGTACAGTTTAGCTTTTTCGGATTCTAAATGTAAAGCAAAATTGTTTTGTTTTAATTATCATTCTCTCTGTGCCTTTTCTGCTTGAGTTGTTTGTGCACTTTATATTTACAGTCATTTAAGTGTATTGTTTTCTATTTTGCTTACAACATAGAAGATTACTTGATTCATTGAGTGTGCTGGCTCTTGGAGCAATCCTATTCTCCACCCTTTTCCCTGTAACCTATTCTCCCTCATGTGTCCATCCACTGCCCCCTGATTCTTGCAACATCCACTTGCACTAGGGGTGATATATAATAGCCAATTAATCTATCAGCCACCTGCCTTTGGGATGTGGGAGGAAACCTGAGTCCCAGGCGTTCACGGAGAGAACTGATAGCACCAGAGATCAGGATCAAACCTGGATCGCTGAAGCTTGAAGGCAGCAACACTAACTGCTGTGACATTGTACTAGCCCCTTTTCGTTGGAAATATTGGAAACATCTTGCAACGCCTACTGATGGCATCTGTTCTTGGTGCTCCTTTAGTAGTGCATTATTTGTGTGCCTCTATCTCCAGTTGCAACTTGGATTCGGTATTTAATGGAAGGATGCCCAAGAAGCTAAATTTGCTGATTTTTATATTGGAGGTGAAAAATTTTAAGTTTAGGTAAGTGGGTAGGATGTCATCTAGCATAACATTGTGCTGTGTGAAGAAGCTCCCATAATTTGACTCTGGAGTTGAATTGCTCTTGATCAAGGCAGATGTTCTGATGCTACAATCAATATCTATTTCTGGGTAGGAGAAAGGGAAAATCAGTTGATTGGAAAGTGTTCATTTGTAGAATTAGAGTGGAACAGAATTCTGAAGCCTTCTCTGTCCAAACACATTGTTCATGCTCTGTAGGAATATATGATGCTAGTGGAAAATGTTCTATTCCCAATGTGCTTTCACCTGATGAACAAAACATTTGTGAAATGTTAACTTTAAATAAAGCTTAGTAAATGTCACTGGTCTAATGCCTGAAAGCTGTCAATGGCCATGCAGCTATCCCAGTGAGAGGTGGTTCTGTAAGGAGAAGGGAAAAATTCATTCTCTATCATACTAACTTTTTAAAAGTTAAAGACTATGTTGAACATTATTTTTTCTCCACTGAGATGGAAATGAAGTGTTAGGACTAGTTCTGTTTGCAAAAGGGATCATCATCTGTATTTTTGCAGTCCTGTTGCAGGGTTATGACCTGAAATGTCAATGATTCCTTTACCCCCACAGGTGCTGCTTGACCCACTGTGTTCCTTCAGCAGGAGGTTTGTTGCTTATTGTGTATTGACAACGCTGAACTAAATTTTACAAGTAGGGACCTGTGGAAGTTTTTTGGTTGCGTCATGTGGATTTAATATGTAGTACTCTGTTCTGTAGGTCTATGGCTTGAGAATTTCTGTTATTATCTAGGCTGGTATTTTGTAATACAGTGATTTTGGAACATTAAATTTGGAAGATGCGAGATTTTGCAATAGCCTCATCTGGAGTTAGTTAATGATGATATCCATCGATGATCAGAAGGCTGTCCTTGTGCTCTGATCAACATTCTTTCTTCACACCAGTTTTAAAAAAAAGTTTAACTAGCTGTTGTCTCATTGTATTTGGTGTGTTGTTGATGTACATCATTTTGATGTAATTACTTTTTATGAAGTAATTATGTATTTTCTTTGAAGTACTTTCATGCAATGAGGAACCATGCAAATGCATTAAAACAGGAATAGAAGAATTATTTTATATCCTAAGCACCATAATTAGGTACATAAACATTTTTGGCTACTATTTTCCGAAGAAAAAAAAGGACTAAGATTACATTGCACTCCGCAGGACAATGTGAATGACCTAGGGATTTTTAAAAATATCTCGTACTTCATTTTCCCTCTTTCTCTGATTGAAGCCATGAACATATAGAGATCTTGACGGTTAATGGAGAATTACTGTTCTTTAGACAGAGGGAGGGACCATTCTACCCCACCTTGCGATTACTTCACAAATGTAAGTTGATTGTCATTAAGTGTTTTTTGGACTGATAAGATCAAAAATATTCACTGAGTGGATATTTTTCTGTTACTTTTTCTGGGTTATTTTTAAATGCTATATCTCAAGAGATATCATGGTAAATGGATGTCTTGTTATTTGTAGTTTTATTATTAAACCAACCCAGAGGTAAGAAGCTCTGATGTAGTGGATTAGTGAACCATTATTCATTTTTAAGACCCATGTTGTTTCTGATGGAGTCAGGCCATCAGTATGACTTCTGTGTGTAACCCTCGACTCTTTTTTAGAAGTACACAGATTGCTGGATAGTAAAGTGTGAAAGCAATTCATATAGTACACTCCGGGATTCCTAATGTTGCAAAAATTGTATTTTAAATAGCATTTGTTCCATCATTTATTAAAAGGAATTTGCTTGCCCATGTTCTTAAGATATAACGTTAAGGAATTTTAAAACAAATTTTGCTCCTTCAAAGGTTTAAGCCAGCTTTCTGTCCTGGCTACCAACACTGGCTGTTTCTATGTGCACTCTTCTGGAGATACCATCTCACTGCACATAGAGTCTCCAGACAAATGCTTGTTCCCTTACGGCAGCAGTGCATGACTCTTTGCAGGGAGAGCCAGATTTATGTGGATCCAAGGGCCACTCACGAGAAACGTGTTTTATGTTAATTGTTCAACCAGGTACCAGTGATTTTAGTCATGTTCGAAGGACCAAGTTCCATAGTTCTTGCTGCTCCACTCACTGCTCCGTTCACCGTCCCTTGCTGCCTCGCTTGTTACGTCTCTGGTGCGCCTTCCTATCTTATTAGTACTCTGCCCCGTTGTTGATAGATAGATTTTCAGTAAGTAAGGGAGTAATAAACATGCGGGTAGGCAGAAGTTGAGGTTGCAATCAGATTAGTCATCTGAATGGTAGAGCAGGCTAGTGGGGCTGCGTGGTTTACTACAGCTTGTTTATATGCTATATATATATATATGTTTATGGAGACAAACCAGTGCCTAGCAGTAAAGTACATGTGGGTTGAGCTGTAAATGGTCTTCTTTCAAGTCAAGATGATTTTACTAGATCTATGGGGAGAGTCTAACCCAGCAAAATTGGTTTCTTTATTTGAAAATGGGGATCATTTATTCTGATGAAAAGCTCAGTTAATTCTGGTTCGTTGGAAAATTTCTCACACTATGTCAACAACTTCTGCACCCTTTTGCATTATTTTAAGAGGCAGAAAAGATCTGAGTTTTGCATCTCATCTTATGGTTACAACAATTTGCAATTCAACACAACTCTCTGAACCACAGTAGAGGATCAGTCTAGTCTAAGTACTCGGGGTCTGTTTTGAGGTTTGCACACGTAACCTTCTGACCAAAGTTAGAGTTCTACTAACTGAAACAAGTTGCTCCAAGTGAAATAAGCTGTTCTTAACTCTGATTATGACTCCTTCAAAGGCCTAATGCATAAACATAGTACCTTATGTAGCATGGAGTATGGTTCTCACAAGATTTTGGCAAGGTAGCAGTACTAGCTTTTCTCATTCAACCATTTACAATTGTGCAAGTTGAACTGTCAAACAGACGGGAGGGAACGTCTGAAATCATGGAGGGGGAGAAAAGGAAATGGTTCAACAGCCAACCTTACTATGTTAAACATTAACACAGTTTCTGCTACTGGATGCTATCCAGCAAGTACGGATGAACTATACACCTTTAAATACTAAATAGGGACACAATAAGTCTGGACTATGTTGCCATCCTTGTTCCTGTATGACCTTGTGGAACATGGTGAATGTATGAGTCAAAATTATTAGGAGAGGATGGGACAGAATTGGAAAATAGTAATTTTAAGTTGGTTAGGGAAATTTTAATTTTTGCTGATTTCTTTCTGAATGAAGTTACTGAAGAACGTTAGCCTGGATCATTCTTTATGTTATGCACAAATGAGACTTGAAGCATGTACCTTGTGATAAACAGTAATGGGGCTATCATGAAACTGAATTTATTGATGATCTTCATTTCTTCATTATAGATCCTGTTATCTTGCCACATCAACAGGTTGATAAAGGAGCAATCAAGTTTGTGCTCAGTGGAGCCAATATCATGTGTCCTGGTTTAACATCCCCTGGAGCTAAGCTGTACCCAGCTGACACCGACACGATAGTTGTATCCTTCTGGTGACTCTCTAATTTACCAGAAACTAAATACAGATTCTATTTCATAAAATAAAAGAACTATTAGTGAAGTTGTAATATAAGGGAAAATGAGTTGCAAACTGAATTGTTTTGCAGATAATTTTCATAGCAATTTCAATATATTCTGTTTAAGCCCTTAAAGAAATGTGACTTTTAAGGAAGTCCTTGGTATAGAATAAGGTGTAGGAATTGGTAAACAATTGCAGTAGATTACTTTGTACATTATATTTTTTAAAATTCTGAATCAACCCCTACTGTAGTCCTTCTGAGGTCATTGACTTCTATAAGTATAGAGATCTAGGGCACTGGTAGCTCTCTTATATTTGACCTTAATGATATCTCTCAGAAATAAAAATTCTTTGGCCGGGTTGGCGGAATAAATGGTTGCTATGATTCAGGAATTAGGGAACAGAGTCTCTGAATAAGGACAGAGATGAGCAGCAATTCCTTTATTCAAATGGTTGTGAATTTTTGGAATTCTGTACAACTGAGAGCCAGGGATTCTCAGTTGAGTATATTGTGAGACAGTTGACAAAAATGGTATATAGTTGATAATGTAGGGAAATGTGACATTGTAACTAAGGGGCATAATCCACAGATGATTGAGTTTAAGGAGAGTTTCTTCTGAAGAGTTTTGAATTTTTGGAATTCTTTATCTCAGAAAACTTTGGACGTGAGTCATGAAATGTATTGAAAGCTGAGATGCATGTTTGGAAATTGGGAAATCAAAGGTTATGGGACTAGGCCAGGAAATTGTAGCTGTCAAAGATCAGCAGCCAAGGGCTGTATGGCTTAATGCTATTTTTATCTGATTCATGTGTCATCCTTGTTGGTGCATGTTGATCAGCTGTTCAACCTGAGTGACAGAATTGCTAGATTCTGACCTCACTTGATATTGATTCAAGTATTTTGCAGTGGTTCACTTTCATTTGAAGGGCCTCGACCTGAAATGTCGACCGTCCATTTCCCTCTATAGATGCTGCCTGACTCACTGAATTCCTCCATCAGGAGGAGGATAGGCACAGGCTACAGGATGATATTGAGGAGTTGGTAAGATGGGCAGAGCAATGGCAAATGAAATTTAATCCTGATACGTGAGAGGTGATGCACTGGGAGAACTAATAAGGGTGGAAGATGCACAATAAATGTAGGGCCCTAGTGAATATTGAGGAACAGAGGGATCTTGGTGTACAAGTCCAAGGATCCCTGAAGGTGGTGACACTGGTTGATAAAGTGATGAAAAAGGCATGCAGGATACTTGCCTTTTTTATCCAGGCCATAGAATATAAGAAGAGAGAGGTTATGGTACAATTTTTATAAAACATTGGTTAGACCACAGTGGTCCTACTATGTACAGTTCTGGTGACCACATGATGGAAAGGATTGGATTGCACTAGCAAGGTGCAGAGAGCATTCACCAGGATATTGCCAGGCTTGGAATGTTTTAATTATGACGAGAGACTGGATAGAGAGGGTTTGTCTTCCCTGGATTGGAAGAAGTTGAGAGTGATCTGATAGAGATGCACAAAATTATGAAGGGCATAGATAGTTGGAAACTTTTCCCGATGGCAGAGGTATCTAAAATCAGAAGGCATAGGATTTGGTTAATGGATGAGAAGTTTTGAGAGGATTTGAGGCAGAATTTTTTTCATCTAGAAGATGGTTAGAATCTGAAATGCACTGCCTGAGTGGGTAGTGGAGACTGGTGCTTCCATAGCATTTAATAAGTCCTGAGTCCTGATGCAGGGTCTCAACCCAAAACATCGACCATCCTGTTGCTTCCAAAGATGCTGCTTGGCCCACTGAGTTTTTCCAGCAGTTAGTTTTTCACTCCAGATTCCGGCATCTGCGGTCTCTCGTGTCTACGTTTATGAAGTATCTAGATGAGTACTTGAATCGCCAAGGCATAGAAGGCTATATAAACTGGTACTGGAAATGAAATTAGTACAAATAAGTACTTGATGGTTGACACGGACATGGTGGCCGAAAGCCCTGCTCTGTGTTGTATGACTTTGACTCTGTTAGATTTCACACAGTTTGAAAATGTATCCATTGGGAGAGTTCTTTCATAACTTTTAGCTCACTGTAGATTTAAATGCTATATAATTTAGGATACCATTACTGGAACGGGGGGAAAATTTTCATTCACAATGTTTTGTTTTTCTGTTTGTAAAAATTACATGTTCAGATCTTGTCTGTGATTATTTGTGGATAAACACCTTTGCTTTACTCTCTTAGTACCTGAACATTTTCTTAACTCAAAATTCTTAAGGCTATTATGGCAGAAGGCAAGCAACATGCCCTTTCTGTGGGAGTCATGAAGATGCCAGCAGATAAAATGTAAGTATACTTCGCTTTGGTGGTGGTTATGGTAAACTAGATAATGCTTTGGGTTATGCAATGACCTTTCATTCCTAGGATCCAGCTAAAGTTGATGAGAGGACAGCAAAATTAGCCTTTGTATTTTTTCATATTTTGTGGTCTGGGCCTTGCTGGCAAGGCCAGCATTTATTGAACATCCCTAATTTCCCTTGAGAAATTGGTGGTGATTCCTTCTTGAAATGTTGTAATCCTTCAAATGAAGGTTCTCATAGAGTGCTGTTGATAGGGAGTTCTAAGATTTAGACCCTGCAAAGATAAAGGATCAGTGTTGTTATTCCAACTCATCAGTCCAGTTGCCTACAATTGTGCTCACATTGACAATAGCACCTTGAGGCTTTAGGATGTCAACTTGGTGCACGGTGTACCCTCCAGTAACATGAATTGAGATGTACATTTGGGGGGTGAAAAAACCGGGTTCCTTTGCTCTGCAACTACACCCATGTGTTCTGCTAAATGCAGTTGTTCTGAAGCTGAAAATACAACATATTATCACAGAATCAAGGTCATTAATCTGTCAGTCCGCCTATGATCGTATGTGGAGGAAGGCACATATAGACAAGCCTTCAGTGGAGACTGGTCTCTTATGACCAGTGCCACATATCATATTTGACCTAAATGCTAGAGAGGCACTGGTCTTACGGCCTCCAGCAATGCAAGTATAACTTTCTTAAAGATTACTGCAAGCAGCAAATAGGCTAACTGCAAGCAAAGGTGAAGCGATACTCATATTTGAAACTAGGTTCAGATATGGGTGCCTGTGGGAGTTGTGAGATGCAGAGAGGCTTTGAGGGCATACAGGCAGGCTTAGTGAATGGATGAGGGCATGGCAGTTGGATATAGTGTGGGAAAAATATGAGATCATCAACTTTGGGGGGGAAAAATGGAAAAGCAGATTATTTTAAAATAGTGACAAATTTGGAAGGGATGTCCTTATTAGCAAATCACTAAGAATTAACACACAGGTATAGTGAACAATTAGAAAGGCAAATGGTATGTTGGCCTTTATTACAAGAGGATTTCAGTACAAAATTCCAGTCAAAATATCTTGATGGCATTGTATAGTTCCCTGGTGAAACTGCATCTGAGGGGAATATTGTGTATGGATCTTGTTTTCCTACCAGAGGAATGTGTTACTTGCGATAGAAGGGTGTTATAAAGGTTCACCAGACTAATTCCTGGGACAGTGAAGTTTGCTCTTTAAAGGAAGGTTAAGCAAATTCTGCCTCTATTCTTCAGAACTGAGAAGAATGAAAGATTATATTATTGAAATATGCACAGTTCTTGTTGGGAAGATGCAGGGGATGATTTTTTGTTTCTGGCAGGGAGTGTCTCGGACTAGGTGGTAGTCACCGAATAAGAAGTGGGCCATTCAGAACAGAGATGAGAAGAAACTTCTTCACATTGAAGGTTGTGAATCCTTGGAATTCTGTCTGAGAGGGTTGTGGAAGTTCTTCTGTCAGTGAATAATATTCAAGTCTGAAGTTGATTTTTGGGTTTTAAGGTAATCGGGAGACACAAAATTCTTCAGGAAAGTAGCAATGGAAAAAGATTAGCCACAATCTAATCGAATAACTGAGCAGGAGCAAGGGGCCAAATGCCCTGCTCATGTTTTTATTTATTTTATTGTAATGATGAGCCAGTGTCAGATTTTTACATTCCTATTTTTTTATATAAAAAAGAGACCTGCCTTTGTAACCTTTAGAAAAATGAGTGCTGTAAAAAGAAAATTGTCAATATTTTGCACTATTTAGGCAAAGAGAATGGCCATTGGTTGACAGCATTCAGTCAGCTGATGTGGCATCAGGCTTGGGTTTGATTTGGAATGTACAATAACAATTAAGAGCTGAAGAAATATGAGCAAGAGCAGCTATTCAGTCCCTCAAGCCTTCTCCAACTCTTTCCAGCATGACCCCCATATACCTCAATGCCCTTGATGTCCAGAAACCTATCGATCTTTGGAATGAAAACAACAACTGAGCCTCCATCACACAGAGACGTAGACAATTCCAAAGGTTTATCATCCTATCTCAGTCTACTTCCTCAGGATGCTAAAGAAATTCAGTTTGTTCCCTTTGACACTCACCAACTTTTATTGATGCACCATAGAAAGCATCCTATCTGGATGCATCATGGCTTGGTACGGCAACTGCTCTGCCCAGGACCGCAAGAAACTACAGAGAGTTGTGGACACAGCCCAGCGCATCACAGACACCAGCCTCCCTTCCTTGGACTCTCGTTGCCTTGGCGAAGCAGCCAACGTAATCAAAGACTCCACCCACCCGGGACATTCTCTCTTCTCTCCTCTTCCATCGGGTAGAAGATACAGGAGCCTGAGGGCACGTACCACCAGACTTAAGGGCAGCTTCTACCCCACTGTGATTAGACTATTAAACGGTTTCCTTATACAATGAGATGGACTATGACCTCACGATCTACCTTGTTGTGACCTTGCACCTTATTGCATTGCACTTTCTCTGTAGCTGTGACATTTTACTCTGTACTGTTATTATTTTTACCTGTACTACGTCAATGGACTCTGTACTAACTCAATGTAACTGCACTGTGTAATGAATTGACCTGTACAATCAGTATGCAAGACAAGTCTTTCACTGTACCTCGGTACAAGTGACAATAATAAACCAATACCAACACCAATATAGCCCACCCCTTATTCTGAAACTGTGGCCCCTGTTCATAGACTCCTCTGCCATGGAAAACATTTTCCCTGCATCCAGCCTGTCAAGCTCCTTTTCTTTGCTTCGATGTGATCTCTATCCATTGTTCTGAACTCCAGAGAACACAGTCCCAATCTACTCAATCTCACCTCATATGGCAAACCCACCAATCCTGGAACAAGTCCAATGAATCCCTGCTGAACTCCCTGTATGGCATGTACATCCTTTCTTCGGTAAGGTGACCAAATCTGCACACAATACTCCAGGTGTGTTCTCATGAAGGCTTTACACAATTGCAAAAAGACTTCTTTACTCCTGTAGTTGATCCAGTTTGTTTCCTTTTTTTGGTACTTTTTTTCTTTGAAGCTTCTCTTTGGCATGGAAAAACAAAGGATACTTGTCATACCTGGCTTGACCATCACCAGTTGACCTGTCTATACCGATTGTAGGGTTTTGGCTTGCCTTGGTTACTGCGCCTTAGGCAGTAGTTCATTGTGTAATGTTTTCAATCATTTTGATGTAAGAAAGTGCTCATGCATGTGGGTGATCTTGAGACACTTTGATATCACAGAGTTACTTCAGAAAACATTTCACTTTAACTTCCTGATTGACTTGGGTAGATGATAAACATATCTTTGAACTTTTTTGATCATAATCATGGTATTGTAATTTTTAATTCCACTAGTTTGTTGAGGTAGTTGAGGCTGTATGAGGTAGATGTGATGATTTTAAAATAGATTGAATAATTAACTTCCATTCATGTATAAATAGACAAATCCCTTTTGCACTTTATATCTATTTTTTATATTTTTACTTTATTTTTTTCTGTACAGTGAACAAGTGAACAAAGGTATTGGAATTGAAAACATGCATTACTTAAATGATGGTCTCTGGCACATGAAGACTTATAAATAACAACGGAATTCAAGATTAATCTCTGAAGGAGAAATGGACCGACAACTTCAAGACATTAAGATATTTTGAATATTGAATTTTAAAGATTGTATCTTTGTTTGTTTTCCATAAACCTGACATTACAGGAAAAAGGAAACAATTTTTGTGTACATCTGTTGGTATTTTCTCCTTGTACAAGTCTGTTCAAAATACAAAAGGAGTAGTAACCATTTCAAAGGATGGTGTAAAGCTATTTCCAACATATAAAATTTGACAACAACTTGACTTCCTTTGTGAAATCAAATCAATGCAGATTCCTTTAGCATGTACAATGGGTTTGTACAAACATGAATGCACAGTTGGAATTTCTGAATGTTTACTAAATTAATACCAAGATGATATGATGAACATTTTTTAAAAAGAAATTTCAGATCTTTGCATGTTGTAATTCCATCTTTGGAAGAGAAAGCTGTTTTTTGATTTCACTTAGGAATTCTCTTACCAATTTCACCCCATTCTAGGAAAAAATGGTGAATTCCTTCATCCATATGATATTTGATAGTATGGCATTACTTGGGAGTTGAAAAATTTGAGCCTTGTTAACATATTGAAGCCAGGTAGATACAAGTCTTCTGGTAATGATCTGGACTGGAGAATAGGTGAAAAGGCTTGGATTAGATTTGTGACATGAACTTTGATGTAGATTTATTAAAATACCAAATGGACAATATTGGCGAATGATCAGCAGCTTTATTTATTTTTATGAACTCTTAACCCTACTTGGATCCAAAAATAACAAACAATGATATAGTTTGCAATTGATAATAAGGCTGGAGATCATTTCATTTTACTCATCCAGCAATCTCCAGTTCCTGTACTAATGATTTCTCCCATATTTCCATTCTGCTTTTTGTTTTAAGAATTTCCCCTTCTCTTTTTTTAACTTCATTTGAGGAATGTGCATCTGAAACATTAATGCTTCTATTTGCTGCTCTGGTCTGTATTCACTTTATTTTTGTTTCATTAAATCTGGATTGCTATATTAACATCTTGTTCAAGTTATTGTGCAGCACCTAGCCCAGATAGCTATTTGTCAGTACTCACTTTGAAGTGACTAGTCATGAGTGTTTAAAAATTGCGACAGAATTCCTTTTTATCTCGCAGTCTGAGAGGAATTTAAATTGGCCTTTGGAGTGAATCAGCTGAAATATGCAAGAGTTGAGAATGAAGCCTGCTGACTCTTGGATTAAACCTGAGAAGGTCAAGCTGCCATTGTAGAACTCGCTGAGGATCTGCAGTTTATTAATTTAAATAAGTTGTCATACTTTTTCCTGAATGAAAGTTTGGATAAAGTTTCGTTTAGTCAGATAACATTTTTGATGTTGATCAGTGTCAATGCACTCTCCACCTGTATTGGAATTGGTTCATTATTGTCACATGTACCAAGATACAGTGAAAAGCTTTGTTTGCACGCCATCTGGGCAGATCATAGTCATACATAAATACATCAAGGTAGTAAAAAGAATGCAGAATATGGTGTTGCAGCTGTGGAGAAAGTGCATTGCAGGTAAACAAATAAAGTGCAAGGGCCACAATGAGGTAGACTGAGGATCAAGAATTCATCTTTAGTGTATGAGAGGTCTGTTCAAGAGTCTGATTGCTGCAGGATAGAAGCTGTCCTTGTATCTGGTGGTACATGCTTTCAAGCTTTTCTATCTTCTGCCCAACAAGAGAGGGGGAAGAGAGAATGACTGAAATGGGAGGGGTCCTTGATTACGTTGGCTGCTTTCCCAAGGCGGCAGGAAGTGTTGGTGGAGTCGATGGAGGGGAGGATGATTTGTGTGATGAACTGGGCTGCATTCACAACTCTCTGCAACTTCTTGTGATCTTAGGCAGATCAATTACCATACCAAGCTGTCATGCATCCAGATAGGATGCTTTCTATGGTGCATCTGTTAAAATTGGTAATATTGAAATTCCTTAGCCTTCTGATAAAGTAGAAGCACTGGTGTGTTTTTTTGGCTTGTACCCTTTCCCATCAGTGTGGCTGTTTATTCTGCAATGATAATGTGGGTCACAGGGAGGTCTGTAATGGAAAACCGCAAACATCAAAACATCAAACCCCGAAACATCAAAAGGATGGAGTGCTAACAATGTGGAGTTGCATATGAGACAGTGTTACAACTGATAGGCAGCTATCCTGTGCACACAGAATTACAGATAGAGGTTGAGTTTCTCAGACATGTCAAAATATTATCTGAGGAGGCTCTGGATATTATAGCCAGTGATATTTTTTTTTACAGCATTGTTTTCTGGATCTAGTGGACGTGCTCCACTAATAACTGAGAAGGTGACCACTTCCATTAACTTCAATGCCCTGAGATGTTTCCACAGCTTTGTGGAGATAGGGTAGGATCTCGGTACCGGACCCTCAAAGAAAGGCCTCAGGCACATGATGGATGCCTTATTTTCAATCACATCAGTTACTTCACAGAAAAGTCAAGACAATATGCAGTTGATCAGGTTTGTGTCAGTGACTGACGTCCAGGTTACAGAAGAATTGAAACAAGTGGTACTTAAGACAGAAGTATTCATTAATGTTCAAATGTTACGTGACAACAAAAATATCTTCAGATGTTTAGAAGATTTCTGAGCAGCTAACATTATTCATCCTTAATCAGTCCATCCTTGCTAATAGTCTTGGGCTACTGCTTAGGGGCAAAGGAAGTTTACTGAGGGCAAAGGAAGTTTACTGAAGACAAAGGCAATGACATTTGCAAGGAAGCAAATGGCCCAGGAGCCCAATAGCCAAGTACAATTGTCCACCTCTAATTTAGATTCATTTATTAATAGTCTGCCAATGGTGTCTCAGCAATTTTGTGGACATGGTTAACTTCTGTCTCCTTACCGCACCTCCAGTGATTTATTTTTGTGTGGAAGGTCCTGTTGTAGCATTAGACCTTGCTGCTGAAGAGCCTCTTAATGTGGAAGTAGAGTAATTGGTAAATTAGTCTGCAACAAACACAAGCAGCTAACCACTAACTGGAAAATCCACTTCATTTGACTGAGCCAAATCCTAAATGCACAGAAGAAAATTTCATGCCTTTTCTCCCTGGTGCAATTGCCACACCCGCTTACCTATGATATTTAGATATAGGTGTAGATATTAGTCCACACCCTTTGTTGTGTGTTAATGTTGTAAATTACCATATTGCTGTTTACAAAGCTGCATAAAGAGTGAGCACTTTAAATGTGAGATTCACAGAACAAAATCCCTCTATATCATCATATCCAAATGCCTTTTAAATGTTATAATTGCATTTGCCTCTATCAACTCCTCTGGTAGCTTGTTCCTGATAACTACCACTCTATGTGGAAAAACTTACCCCTGAAATTCCTTTAAATTTCTCCCCTTTCACCTTAAATCTGTGCCCTCTAGTTCTAGGCTTCCCTGTCCTTGGAAAAAGAGTCTATCTTTCCTATCTATGCCTGTCATAATTTTACAAACTTAATATGGTCACTGCTCAGTTTCCTGTGTTCCAGTGAGAATAAATCCAGCCTATCTAATCTCTCCTTATAACTACAGTCCTCCATTTCAGGCAACATCCTGGTGAATTTCTTCTGCACTCTCTATGCTACCACATCTTTCTAGTAGTGTGCTGATCAGAAATGCACACAATACTCCTCAGTAGTCTCCAACCCGATTGCAGGAAAGTCAATTACTCTAACTTCTGGTAGCCACTCAAATCTGTCCCCTTTTTTCCCCCTTATCCCACTGGCCCCATCACCCCTTTTTCCCCTCTTGATCTGCCCATCACCCACACATTCCTCTGTCCGGTTCCCCTCCTCACCTCCTTCCCTTTATTCCATAGTCCACTGTTCTCTCCTATGAGATTCCAGCTTCTTCAGCCCTTTGTCACTTCCACCTATCACCTCCCAGCTTCTTTCATCATTCCCAGTCTTTCCCTCCCTCAACCGCCTATCATCCTCCTCTCACCTGCATCCACCAGCTCTTGCTCCACCCCTTCCCTCACCCTTTTTATACTGACCATCTACCCTCTTTCTTTGCAATCCTAATGAAGAGTCTCAACCTGAAATGTTGACTGTCCATTTCCCTCTCTAGCGGCTGCCTGACCCACTGAGTTCCTCTAGCATTTTGTGTGTTGCTCCACAATACTCCAAGTACAATCTAACTAATGTTTTGTACAGCTGCAACATGATGTCTCAACTCTTGTACTCAATATCTCGGCTTATGAAGGCAAGTGTACCAAATGCCTTCTTCACTACCCTATTCACCTTTGTCACTATTTTCAGGGAGCTATAGACTTGCACCCCAAGGTCTCCCAGAGGTGAATCAAACTAATTTCCCACATGCTTGTGAATCTTTAGAATTCTCTTCCTCAAAAGGTGGTGGAAGCAGAGTCTGAATATTTTTAAAGCAATGGTTGATAGATATTTGATAAGCAAGGAATTGAATGGTTACCATGGATAGAAGGGAATGCTGAATTGATATTACAGTTAGATCAGATAGTTAGTAAGACCAGAGGGGCAGGCTTGAGGGGCTAAGTGGCCTAATCCTGTTACTAACTTGTACGTATGTATGTTCTTGTATCTCCCTGTCTCAACTTATTCACATATAAGAGGACTTGTAATCATCTCCAAGCATGCAAGGAAAATCTGTTACTGACAGGCATGATTTGAGCACAACATTAAGAATGTTGTTAAATTGAATATTATTCCAATAGTCATTAGTGGGTTTCAACAATAGAATGCATAGTTGATCATTTTGAACATGTCTATTAAATTAATATCCAAGAATATACAGTGTCTTTTTTAAATACTGGATTAGAGTCAGGATTTTGTGAACCAATCGTCAGAAGCTATTTTGCTTTTAGGCTTTCTCTAGATAATTTTTTTATGACATCACCCCACTCCTGACAAACTGGTCCAGTTACTTTACCTGGTAACTAATGAGTAGGAATTTAAATGTATTGTGTTTGTTCAGGTCAGGGGTGTTTTTCCAGTTTTTATGAGTAGTTAGGTATTTTAATTTTAGTTATTAAAAAAAATGAAGTCAAGAGATGCATCAACATTCAGACTCTTTTAGTCTCTATAAGATTGTTGAAGAACTTCTCCAAGCAATACTGCAGCAGGGAATGAATTGCATATGTAGAAAAGTTGTGCATTGATTTTTCATGTTCCTATAGTTTTCATTCATGTAACTAAGATAGTTACATCCATGTATTTTTTGACTTTATTCATGGGAAGTGTTTTTTTTTCATCGTTAAACTGCTCGCAATGCATCACAAGCCATTTTCAAAAACCTCTGGCAAATGTGCTGTAAAGCTGGGATGCATCTGGCAAAGTTAATAGCTCACCAATGGATCCATCAGTTTAATTCACTTTGATCCCCATTGCCTGAACAAATTCAAGACTGACTTCTTCCTCTTGCTTCCTTTTTATTTTAGTTACAGTTTCTATAAGTACCATTTCCACCCACACTTTCACTCCTCCGGCTTTTCTTCTCCATGTGGAAACAAATGAGATTGGTCAGCCTATAGCGGAGTGAAGGGAAGGGCTTTTAAAAGCAGAATATAAATTTGGTATGGTTGTTATTTATTGCAGGCAGAGTATTTTATCATTCCAGCATGAAGCTTTACTGAAAAAAATACTTTTCCATGTAAGCTTACTTAATCATTTTGTTATTGGTTTAAAGCAAAATGCTTAAGTGCTATTGTCCAGTGGTTGAAAAATAGACCCTTCTTCACAAACTGAATCTTACTGGTTACAGCAAGCACTCTAATGATGATGATCTAGACTTTGGAAAGCAGAAGAATATACCTGGAGTAAAGTATGGTTTAGACTATGGAAAGGATTAATTATGATATAGCAATTTTCATCAATTTTTAAAATCAAATTTGTAATTCATGCCCAACTTTGGACAAAATAATATTGAATTACATATAAAGGGAAAATAATTGAGTTTAGTGCCTTTCATCTGAATGATATTTTGTATCTTACCATTGCTTCATCCTGTGGAAGGGTGCTTCTATTTTTTTTGAATGAATAAGGATGAGAAGTATAGATGGTTAATTTCTGTACGAACAAAGATGGTGAAAGTATGTGCTCTCTGCCTTTAGTTAATTAGCAGTCAGTCTTTTGGAGAGGCTGTAGATAAACAAACTGACAAATAGAAATAGGGTAGAGTGCAATGTAAGTTCTCCCCTCAACCATGTGGGAAGTCTTTAGAGACTGTGGGATGCCACAGAACACAATAAAAAAACATGGAGTGTGATGGGAATTAGTCCCATGGCAGTGAGTAATCAGAATTGAAATTGTATAGAAGCCTGTGTTTACAACAAATGCAGCAGAGACCACGAAGTTCCCTTTGTAATGAACGCAGAAGTAGGAACAGTTTGTTTGCTCTTGGTACGGCATTCACTCGTGGCAGGACAACACTTTCTCATAGTATGGGCTTTGGTAGGCAGGGCCTATAAAGCGCAGGCAAATGATATAAATAATGACTGATTACAAGGTCACTTTTATTTGATTGGCTCAGTGCTGGAAGGAGACGACCTGTACCTTACTTCTGATTATGTATAAAAACATCTTACTCATTCAGGGAGAAAGTGTGAATTATCTTCTTCCAGTCACAAGATCGATTGAAAAAAGCACAGTTCTGTTTGACCTGAAGTATGGATGGTGTGAGTGATTCTTTTACCACAACAATCCCATATTTTTTTCCACTTCACCCTAGTTATGATTCTTTTAAAATAGAAAGGGGGAATCTCGTTGAAACCTACCAGATACTGGAAGGCCTAGATAGAGTGGACATAGAGAGCCTAGGATCCGGGGACACAGCTTCAGAATAAAGGGATGTCTCTTTAAGACTAAGATGAGGAATTTCTTCAGCCAGAGGGTGGTGAATCTGTGGAATTCGTTGCCACAGAGGGCTGTGGAGGCCAAGTCGGGTTTACTTAAGGCAGAGTTTGATAGGTTCTTGATTGGTAAGGGAGTTAAGGGTTATAGGGATAAGGTGGGAGAATGGGGTTGAAAAAAATCAGCCATGATTGAGTGGGAGAGCAGACTCGATGGGCCAAATAGCCTAATTCTGCTCTTATATCGTTATGGTCCTGGTCTAAAATGTATCTGTTTCCTTCACTGACCCGCTGCATGGTTATGACACTTCCTATATTTTTTGCTGTGAACTCTCCTGCTGAAGATGGTGATATCATTTATTTTATATGACAAGAAAGTACCTTGAAGTAAATATCCAAAGTCTGCAGGATAGTATTTTTTTAAACAAAATTGACACTAAACAACATAAGGAATTTTGGGACAAAGGGTTTTGTCACAGGTAGGCTATATGGAGCATGTTAAAGGCAGTGAAGGAGATGGAAAGTTTTAGGGAGGGTATTCAGTGCTTTAGATGGTTGAATGCATGGATGTGGAACAATTAAAATAGGCCAGTGGTAGAGAAGCCCAGTGGTTTTGACATGGAAGCTGGAAGAGGTTACAGCGATAGGGTAGGCCAAGACCATGGAGGGATTTGAATGCAAGGATGAAAATTTTGAAATCAAGGTATCGTGAGTCGAAGAGCTGGGGAGGGATAAAAGGAGTTCATTCATTCATGGGATGTGTATGTCACTGCCACGGTCAAGAATCATTCACAGCATCTATGCCCAACCCCTCTCCACCATCAAATGCACTGAGAAAGTGCTAGTGATCTCTGGAGCAAGCAATTTACAGCATTTTGACCTTGAGAACATGGAATGATATTACCCTGTTTCATTGTATGTACGGAGGGGAATTTCAAGGCAATGCTCCCGCTACCTTGTCTATCTAGGTTGAGGATTCAGGAGGTACTGTCAAAGAAGCCTGTTGAGTTGTCAGAATACTGTGCCGGTTGCGTGGGGCTGCCAGGCAAACAGGTTGTGTTGTCTTAGGTGATATTGAGATACCTGAGTATAACAGAGCTGCACTCTACCAGAAAAGTGGATTTTATCACACTTCAGATTTGTACCTCATAAAGGGAAGAAAGGCTTTGCAGAGGCAAGAAATCTTGAATCAGGCATGGACAAAAGGGTGAGATGAGCGTGACTATGTCACCCTTTTGTCTATGCTTGGATCAAGAGTATATTAAGTATGGGGCCAATTGATCTTGGTGGAAGTTAACCTGCCATCCTGCACAAAGGAAGATGATTGTTATTGCTGGAGGGCAACCTTCTAAGCCCCTCAAGTATCCAGTCAGTGCAGAGACTTCTCTTCAGTTCCCATTGATTTCAGATTTACTGGAGCTTTTCAATTCCGCAGTCAGTCAAATGTTGCCTTGATATTAAGGGTAGTCATTCTTATCTAATCCTTCTGACCTCATTTGGACCAAGGGTATAATAACATAAGAGCCAAATGATCCTCGTGGAAGTTAAATTAAGGATCAGTGAATGACGCTTGACAGCACTTATGATAAAAACCTGCCATTAATTTTTGTACTGATGGAAAATATACTGAAGGGGCAGTCGTTGGCCTGTTCTGCCCTGATTGTTGTTGATGATACAAATCTCTTCAAAATTTCATTGTGTCAGATGGACTTTCCAAATGTACAATCTCAACCAAGTACAGGGAACAAAGGCAATGGGCACATGGGAAATAACAGCTCAAGGTTTCCCTCCAAGTTTTTGTGTTGTGTCTTCATGAGGTGGCACCTAATTGGGCACACCTGGTAGTTCTCTTGGAGTGCTCTTACATATTTGTCATTGAAGAAAGGTTTGGTTCCTTGCCTGTTGGTAATGATGGAATGATGTTGTAATTGGTCATAGAATATAACTCTGTTGCTGCTGGTGACCAAACAACCTCAGATGCCCAGTTTTTAATTGCTGATACTGTTGTGTATCTATTCCATTTTGTAATGAGGTCATAGTGTCACATACAATGTCCACGTGTGAAGGTGGGAAATCCACAAAAATAGCACGCTGGTCATTTGTATCAAAACAATGATAGAATGTTGGGATTATTGCAAAGTGGATGGAATATTAAAGCAGAGAAATCTTAGTAGAACTACGCAGGTCTTTGGTGAAACCACATAGGGAATATTGCATACATTTTTGGCCTCTTTGTTAAGGAGGACATATTTGTATTTGGACACAGTTCAGAGAAGGTTCACTAAGTTGATTACTTGGATGAAGATCTTATGAGGAAGGATGAGCTGATTGAACATAAACTCTTAGGAACTTGGAAGAATGAGCAACGAACTTTTTGAAACATACAAGATTTTGAGGAAGGTAGATGCTGAGAAGCTATTTCCCCTCATGGAGGAATTTAGAACCAAGTGGCACAGTTTCAGAATAGGTGGTCACCTATTTAAGTCAGAGACAAACGGAGATTTCTTCACTCGGTGGAGACTGAATCATTGAATCAAGGCTAAGACATAGATTTTTGGTCTTTTGGTGAGTAAAAGCTTATATGAAACAGGCTAAGGCCAAGTGAAACTAAGACCAAGATGAGACTCGTCCTGGATGGCATAATAGGCTATTATGGCTTACTGCTGATCCTACTTCTGAAGTTCTTACAGTCTCAGGATCTGGCATCAGCTGTATAAGACCGAAATAAGGAGACATTTCTTCATGCAGAGAACCTTAAAGTTTTGTAATTAACTATCTTAGGGGACTCAGAAACCTCAGTATATCCAGGCCTAGATGGAAAGATTGAACATGAAGGTAATCAGAAGATTGGGCGGAAAATTGGACATGAGAAAAAGTGTCAGCCATGACTTTATTGAATTATGGAACAGGATTATGTGTCAATATGACCTATTCCTGCTTTTACTTCTTGTATTCCTTTGCAGGATAGCATGGAACATTGTAGGAAGCAGATGTCTTGATTCCAAAAGCTTTGTTTAGCCTCCAATTAGGAAGCTACATGGAAGATAAGTGACAATGCATTAATAAGCAAAATAGTAGCACAAAACCATTCTAGTAACATAAAAATATTTTTTTGGAAGTAATACCTATTTTTAATATTTTTTTGTGCCCACACTGGTAAATGTCCCCAAGCAAAGAAATTGTATAATTTCGGGGCAGATAAAGTATAAACATGAACAATGCTATTTCTCCTCCCACCCAACAGTTTCCCAAATCAGAAAAAAATCCTTAGCACATTTGTGCAGATGCATGCCTGCTGTCCCTCATGTAGTTACTCTCAACTTAGTAAGATTACCAATATGTTGGGAGGGGGAGGGGTGGGAGAGTGGCTGTGTCGAGGTGGACAGGAGAGGGCTTGAAGTGGAGAGGGGAAGCAAAGGAGTTATGAGTAAGGGGAGGAGTGGGATCGTGGAGTGAGAGTGGAGGGAGGAAGGGGAGAGGGCAGGGGTGAGAGAAGAGGGGGGAGGATATAAAGAAGGGGGGACTGTCTTTGTTGTGGACACACTCCTACTTTCTATTAAGAATTGCAGAATGCTCAAACTTGTGTCACATTGGACCTTTTCAATTAAGAGAAAAGGCTTCAGCTTCCCTGCTTGTGTGGATTCAGTTGTATTTTGGGACACTAAATTATAATGCGTTAATCCATTAGTCCAGTCATTATGCTCTTGCTGATCTCCCAATACGCTGTTCAAGAGTCATCTCGGATTGGAACACAATCACAAATAATATGTGCTCCGTTGGAACAGTGTTTAACCTAGCCTGTCCTTTTAAGTCTGCAGCTCAACTACTCCCTGTAAGAAATTGGTCCAAACAGGCACAAACAGCAATCAAGGTGCTGTTGTTGAGCAAGATTTTTGTAAAATACTCCTGTATTTTAAAAAGCACTATGTAAAGTTGTTGTTTAACTTTGGCACGTTGGAAAGGGAGGGTGAATAGAGGTCAGGGTCTGTATTGGTATGAATGGCATAGGTAGAAAAAGTGACATACTGCAAGCAGATTTTAAGGAGATAGAACAGAGGTAAAAAACCAGGATCTCCGGCGAATGTATATATCTGCCAGTGAATATAGAAATAGGATAGCACAGATGGTTGAAGAGATGGTGCAGAAGGGAGAGATTTAGATTCCTCATGCATTGGTCCAGTTCTAGGAGAGGTGGTAACTGGACAGATTACACCTCAACAGAGGTGGGATAAATGTTCTTGCAGGATGATCAGCAACTGCTGTGCAGGAGATTCAGATTAATTTGGGACAGGAAGATAACATTAAGAAGGAGATAAAAAAAGATGAAAAAGGATTAGTAGGAATAAATAGTACCACAAGTGATAGGTCTTTTTGTTAAACAAAGCCAGACTAAGAGTACTAGAAAGATCTACAAACAAAAGTGTTTCTCATGAAGTTACTTCTGTAGTAAGAGGTTCCAGGTGGTGGTAACACCATTGAATGTCAAAAAGGTGATTGGACTCCATCGTGTTGGAGAAGCCTGCCACTGAAGCGGCACAAATATTAGTTGTCACCTCTGATAGCAAAACTGAATGTCATCTAGATCCTGCTGCACAAAAGTATGGACTGCTTCATTTTCTGGGGTCAGTTTCATATCCAGGGCTTAATATCTAGGGCTTGTACATTTAAGATAGAAAAGGAGGAATTTCTTCTCGGGTCATGAATCTTTGAAATTCTCTACCCAAGAGTCAAGATACTGAATATATTCAGAGGGTGGTGGGTATGGGCAGGCACGATGGTGTAGTGGTTAGCATAATGCTATACAGCGCCAGCGACCCAGGTTCTATTCTGGCCACTGTCTGTAAGGAGTTTGTACGTTCTCCCCGTGTCTGCGTGGGTTTCCTCCCACATTCCAAAGACGTACAGGCTAAGAAGTTGTGGGCACTGGAATCGTGGCGACACTTGCGGGCTGCCCTCAGTTCATTCTACACAAAAAGATGTATTTCACTGTGTGTTTCGATGTACATGTGACTAATAAAGATATCTTGTATAGAACAAGCTGCCAGAGGAAGCTATAGAGGTGGGTACAGTTACAACATTTAAAAGGTATTTAGACAGATACATGGATAGGAAAGGTTTAGAGGGACCTGGGCCAAACATTGACAAATGGGAGTAGCTCAGGTTGACATGGTTGGCATGGACGAGTTGGGCCAAAGGCCTGTATAAGTCTATGACTCTAAAGCTAGACAATAGAAGTTGTGGGTTACAGAGAGAAAAAAAGCTGAGCCAAATCCAAAATCAAATCAGGCGTAATCTTAGTGAATGGGGGAGTCAGCTGAAGGACCTACTATTTCTGTATGTTTTAAATCTGCTCACTCCTTGAGCTGCTTCACTCACCACCTGCAGAGACCTGGTCCTTCAGAAGTTGGTCATCTGGTTATTGATAGTGTTTACCAACTCATTTTTGATAACCAACAGGATTCATTTTGTGCCCTTACTTCTTTCACTGCTTCTTCTTCATGTTGTTCAATATGGAGGAGCAATGATATGTCATGGTGGAAGATAATGAGAAAGATTTGACCTGATGCCAAGAGCTTTCATGGGATCTAGAGTCAATACTGGAGTCCCTATGTTTCAGGACAGTTTATGCCTCTACCTGCAGGGCCCGTCCTGTTGAAGCAAGAGAGATTTAGCAAGGGATTGTGATGCTACAGCCTGGAATACTGCCTGCAAGGTATGATTTTGTCATCTTTCTGCATATTGACTGGCTTGTGCCAAAGGTTTCCTGATTTAGATTCTTGTTCCTAAAAGTTTGTAAGGAGACTTGGCAAGATCAACTGGTTGGTTCTGACTTTACTGTGTCAGGTTTCATACTGATACATTTTATTGTTTGGAATTTTTTTTAAAACCTAGTAGTTTTGTGGTCATCAATACTGATAATAGAATTTGCCTCACTTTTCATTCTAGATTATTTCACTACATTTAAAATTCCACAGCTGCCATTGGTGGGAATTGTATTCAATGTTCTAGCTTGTGAATTGAGTAATTTAACTACAGCACCACCAATGCACACTATACTGTAAAGGCACTTGTTATTTTACGTAATTAGGAGCATGCAGACATTGTGTATGATTAGAGTGATGGGTTAATGAATCACACTTGATGGAAAATGCAACTGTATTCTTGAGCATTAGTCAAGTCCCAACAGCAAAATGTATTTTTTTAAATTGCAATAATTTCACCCAAAGAACAGGTCATTTCCAGTTAATAAGGCAAAAATGCAGATTAGGAGGCTTAGTGTTCTTGCAGTTTGATTTTTATGGGATTGACCAGATTCACATCAAATTAAAATGTTACATTATCCAACACCCAAGTTTCATAAAATTGCACAATATCCAAATAAGCAATACAATTTGAAATCCATACATTTGCAATGACTAAAAATTTCATAAGGTAAAAAGTTTAATGTTTTTTGTTCAAAATTCAACCCTTGTATCACCAGCATCAAGGTTGTAAACACCAGTACCTCATTAAGTTACCCAGCTTAAAATGGAACTCCCAGCAAAAGAATGTATTTCAGAGCAGTCTACAAAAATTTCCAATGCTCAGCAAAATGTTCTAGTCTCCCAGCAACACTGCCTTGTCTGATATTCATTAATTAATAGTTTCCATCTAACCACAATTGAAGGAAACTTTAAATTGAGAATAATCATAAAATATTTTACAACCAATTTGTTAGACAATTCATTTTTAAGCTGATTAACATTGAAGGCACATCTTTATTTAGAAACTTCTTTTGAGATTTTACAAAACTCAGAACACGTGAAATAGCAACAGGATTATCTTATTTTCTTTTTCAGTCTTCATACTTCACACCCTGGGATGTCTTTGCAGTGGAAGCAAGGAGGAATTTAATCATTGATTGAACCTGCAGGTGGCATGAAAATTAATGCATCATTAAAGGTATGGCCAAATGGCCGTAGCCTGTAAACCCCATACATCATGACATGCATATGGTTGGGAGAACTTCCATGAAAAGTAATAGCCAGATCAGAGCAACATCCTTCCACAACTTCATTTTGATTGTTAGACATTGCCTCCCCAATGAGGGTTTTTACATTTTTTGAGTTGAACAGTTCTTTTCCTTCATTATCTTCTGCATTTTCAGCAAATACTCCTGTGTATTTCAAACATACTGCAAGTTCCTTTTCTTCAGACATCTTCCACAGTAAACTCCCTTTTTCAGGGCATTTCACAGGATCACTCATAACCCAATACAGCCTTTCTAATGCTTCTACACTTA
The DNA here is from genome assembly GCF_009764475.1 of Pristis pectinata. Lineage (NCBI taxonomy): Eukaryota > Metazoa > Chordata > Chondrichthyes > Rhinopristiformes > Pristidae > Pristis > Pristis pectinata. Next base: position 77,646,548 of record NC_067412.1, read on the forward strand.
GGACCACACCCGAAGAAGTCTCTACATATTCCAAAGTACCCGATTTGACTGTATGACCAATGTAGAAAGGCTCTCCTGGATCTTTATTTAATAAAAAGAACTTAAGATTTTCAATAATTGCAAATGAAGTTGCCTGTACCAGAAAGAACCAGCTATAGTCATCCTTGTAGGTTTCATATGCATGCTCGAAGGCTTTTCTTGTCCCAATCCATTGGTCTTCTGTTCCGAGGCTGACTGATTGAAAGGGTTTTATGGTTTCAGAACTATAAAAGACAGCCCCGTCACAATGTTTGCTCCACGTTTCTATCACAGAGGCCCAATAACCAATTTCTTTCGGTTTAACCATGATCAAACACAAAACCCGGATACTTTGGCTGAGCTCCAATCGCTTTGCCTCTGAAAGTTTCAGTAGTTCGTCCTTGTTGGGGACTTTGAGGTGGTGATGTTCGTGACTCCGGGGTTGCATTTGGCCGCCCATCTTCGAGTTGTTAATGAGGGTGAGGAACAAACATAACACTCCGCCCAGAATTATACCCTTCAGGAAGGAACTGCCCTCTTTAATCATCTTTGCATCTGGCGACGAGGGAAGAAGGAGGTAGGTGGAAATGGAATGTTCTTCAGCAATCACCTCTGGCTTGGGGATTACAAAATAAAGTTGTGCATCAGATCGGCTCTCTGAAAGGCAGCGCTAAAGCGGAGTTGAGGCAAAGACATTTCGGCCCCGAGAAAAGGCGGCGCATAGTATCCGTCACCCGGGTAACCAATCCCGCCGGCAGCCCCCGGCCCGACCGCCGACCGCCGCCCACCCGCTCACGGCACAGCACGGCACGGTACGGTACCAGCCCCCTCACCTGCAGCCGTCCGCCGCCGCACCACTCCCGCTGGGAACTCGCCCAAAGCCGCCAACCGGCCACTTCCGAGTCACCCGGAAGTTCGACTCTGCCAGTATAAAGCATGGCCGCGCACGGCGACCATATTTTATACTGGCAGGGATTCAGCGAGCAGGAGTCTGCGGAGGCGCCAGGTACATCAGAGGCTGGTAGGAAATCAGACGATGTTTATCAAAGGCAGTATTTTAACATAGAATTTTTAACGACTGTATAGTTATTTCATTGGCCGTTTAATTAATGGCACTTGTTTTTTTTACATTTTCTCTTCAGTCTGTTTCTGGAGCCTCATGCATTTTAGTTTCCATGTTTTCTCAGGCAGCCTGTTTATGTTTCCTTTATTCAGTTTATGACTAACAACAATTATGTTAATATTTAAATAAAAATCTAGCTTTTCATATAAGGCTGTCACGATGTGAAATAAAAGGTAACTGAAAAATTGCGATAACAAAAACGTTTATCGACAGGAGGTTTGGTCGATGCAAAAAAACTTTTTAAAAAAAGGCCATGAAATGATGAAAAGGGTAGGTGAGGGCAGTAAGACTGATGAAAAAATGTCTGCATCTGAAAATGCCATTTAATAAAATACTGCATAATAGACACGCAAAGAAAATAGAAAGCAGATAATTAAAGAATCTCTGTCATTGTGAATACTCACTTGATTATGGAATCAAAAGTGGTGGCGAACGAGTTATTTTCAGACGGGGGTGGTGAATATTAAAAGTTGTAATCATTTAAACCTGGCTAGTTGGGCCCCTATTCTAGTTATCCTCGTTCGGAAAGATGTCAAGGTCTTGAAGAGAAAGATTGACCAGAATAGTACAAATGTTGTGGGACCTTCTGTTGTCTGTAGAGACGAGAAAATCTGACGTTGTTTTCTTTGGAATAGAAATGGTTAAGAGGAAGATTTGATACTACGATTCTAATAGATTAGATAACAAACAGCTAATTCTGGTTTTGACGGGCTTGAAGTATCAGTGGCTGCTATATTGTTTAATAGAAGTGATTGCTTGTCAATTTCCATAGCAACTCTCAAGTGACTTTCCATGGTGAAACTGGTAGCTTGTGTTCTTAAGAGACAATGGTGTCAGATTACTGTAAGGTACATGTAAACAGGTTTTTTCAAGACGGGTTCACATTTGAATTTAATAGTATTTATGAAAGCTTGTTCATATGTACAGGGTGTTTGTAATCCGTGGAGGGCCTGTAAATGAAATACAGGTGATTCTTGTGTTATTGGGGGGAATGTGTTCCTAGAAATTGGGCCATATCACAATTTTCCATTACACAAAGCTGTGCCTTATACACGTGTCAAGAAATGAGAGTTGAAAAAAATTGTTTATTTGCTTACTTATTTTCGCACAAATTCCACAAGAGCGAATTTTACACCATACCTCAAATTTTTGGGTAGTGAATTGTGTTAGCAAACATCAGTAACCTGAACGGCTGTAATGCGGTGGTCGCTTGTAACTGGCAGATGATACTAGGAGAATAGTTTTAAGCATCAAGGTTTAATATATCCATGTGTTGTTTGAAAGGATGAAGGATTTAGATTTAATAATGATTTACAAAAGGGGATTAAATAAATTGGAGGAGAAAATTTACATGGCTATGGTTTGGGATTGGAATCCCAAATAGCATTCTTCTGTTCTCCACAAATCTATGAACTCGTTTGTTTGTGTCGACTGGGAAACCTGTTTTCTCTTATTCATTTGAAAAAAGTATTATTTTGAAAGCATTCATTGTATTCGTGAATGAATAGAGACTAGCTGGTTAACTTTACAGATGGAAGTCCTTTATCAGAGCTTCACTGCTGAAATTATGTTAATGTAAACTAAATTATCAAATCCATGATTATCGTCCACCATTATCATGCACGTTAATAACATTTTGTCCAGGGTGTTCAAGGAATATTACAATAGTGACCCAACTTGTACATCCACTGTGGAAGCACAGTCTTTCCAAAATGGAGAGATGGGAAAACCAAACCATAAGATGAATGATAGGTGGTAGTATGAAATTATCACGTGAAGGGCTGAATGGTCCAGGGTAGGGAAGATGACAGAATTACAGCAGCACAGATAAAAATAAATATAATAGGAGTAATAAAAGTAAATTTTAATTTCGCAGCTTAGACAGGAAAGTGATCTGGTGAAGTGAATTACCTCTGCCTGTTTGGTTCTATGATTGGATGTGATCCATCATATTACAACAGAGGTGGAGATGGTGATTTCGAAACCTCCCCACAATCAGTTTGAGACATTTATGTTCCTGAACCTCTAATCAAGGTGTCCTGTTCAGCATCAACAGACTAAGTTTAAAAATATGGTGTCCACAATAGGCACTTAGTCAACAATGATCTGATCACCAGTGCACATTTTGGGTTCTGCCACTTCTGCATTACATCCTTAATCCAAATGTGAACAACTGAATTCCAGAGCTCAGGAGAGAATGATTATGCTTGATGTCAAGGCAAGGAGTCCCAATAAATTTTAAACTGCAAGTAATTGGGGAGCAAACTGAATTGGTCCAGATAATACCTTGCACAATGGAAGGTTATTGGAGATCTATTATCTCCCCTGTTGGACATTGCTGTGGGAATACCTCAGAACAGTGTCTGAGGCCCAATCAATTAGCCATCACAGTATCAGAAGTGGCACGTTCACTGGTACCTTACTTGTGTTTGCACAACGTTCAGTTGCATTCTTGGATATTGAACTAGTTTATATCCAGGCTGGAGATGATAACTAGCAAGTAACAGACACGCCTCATAAGTTTCAGGTCATGGCTATCTCTAACAAGATCAAGCTTAACTAACTCCCATTGACATGAAGTGTTAACCTCCTCATGTCATCACTGATCACAAGATTAACTTTGTTACATAAATACTGTGGGTATAATATAGATCAGTTACAGTTATGGGGGAGAAATGGCAGATGAAGTTTAATCTGGGCAAGTGTGAGATGTTGCACTTTGGGAGGTGAAATATAAGAGGAAAGTATATAGTTAATGGCAGGACCCTTAACAGCATTGATGTATGGGGGATCTTGGGGTCCAAGTCCATAGCTCCCTGAAAGTGGCAACACAAGTAGATAGAATGGTAAAGAAGGCGTAAGACATGCTAGGGCATAGAGTAAAAGAGTCAGGAAGTCATGTTGCAGTTGTATAAAACTTTGGTTAGGCTGCACTTGATGGAGTATTGCATGCAGTTCTAGTTGCCCCATTACAGGAAAGATGTGGAGATGGCTCAGAAGAGGTTTACCAGGATGCTGCCTGAATGAGAGGGCATGTGCTCTAAGGAGAAGTTGGACAAAACTGGGGTTGTTTTCTCTGGAGCGGTGGAGGCTGAGGGGAGACTTGATAGAAATTTATAAAATTATAAGAGGCGTAGATAGACAGCTGTCGAAATGTCTAATACTGGAGGGCCTACGTTTAAGGTGAGAGGGGTAAGTTCAAAGGAGATGTGTGGGGCAAGTTTTTGTTTTACACACAGAGTGGTGGGTGCCTGGAATGTGCTGCAAGGGGTGGTAGTGGAGGCAAATATAATAGAGGCATTTAAAAAGGCTCTTGGATATGCACGTGAGTGTATAGAGAATGGAGGGATATGGATTCAAGAAAATCCCCATTTTTGAGGTATGATAGTAACAATTATAGTGAGAAAGAGGATCTGTCTGAGAGGAGGCATTATTAATTGGATGATGAATGGGAAGTTGATGATTGAGACCTATGGAGATGTGATAATAAGCTCACTAAAACAAAATTGACAAATACAAAATAATAGGAAAAAGCTATAGGGAAAGCGGAAGAGTGGGACTAATTAGATAGTGCAGCTAAAGAGTCAGCACAGATAGGAGAGACTGGCCAGTATTGGAATAATTTAGTATCCAATATTTGAAGTAATATACTTAATAGTGACTATGTACAATGATGCAGTGAGGAGTTGGAGCATTATTTTGGGTAGTTGCGGTTTCAGTGGGATTGAGGTAGCAAGTGATCAAAGTGCACTGAGTGAAATCTGAAAAAACTGGATTACATTTCCTCACTATAAAATACCTATTGAAATTGGCCACACAATTGAGAATGCCATACGATGCCTTCAGTTTATTATGAAGTGGCAGTGTGCTGTTTACTTGGTGACACTGGAACCGGTTGTCATCGAATCTCTATAATGCTCCAGTAAAATTGATTTAATTATGCACGAATTAAAAGGGCATGACAGGATTGCAAAATAAAATAACCAAATAAAGTAGAAGGGAGTGTGGCCCATAAACAGGAGAGGTTGAATGTAGAAAAGGAGTATGATTGTAATGAAAATAGTTTCAAAATTGTTTCCTGGCAAAATAGAATGTCTACAACCATGAAGAAAAAAAGGTGTGGACCATTGGGTGGGCAACAGGGTCCTGCAACGCAGAGACACAAGAAATTCTGCAGATGCTGAATGTATCTGGAGCAATACACAAAAAGTGCTGGAGGAACTCAGCAGGTCAGGCAGCATCCGTGGTGGGAAATAAACAGTCAATTTTTCGGGCTGAGACCCTTGATCAGGACTGGAAAGGAAGAGGGCAGAAGCCAGAATAAGGTGGTGAGGAGAGGGGGAGGAGCACATGCAGGCAGGTGATAGGTGAGAGGGGGAAGCTAGTGGGTGGGAGAGGGGGAGAAGATGTAATAAACTGAGAGGTGATAGTTAGGAAGCCAAGGACTGAAGGAAGAGGAATCCAGTAGGAGAGGGCAGTGGACCATGGAATAAAGGATGGGAGGTGGAGGAGGAGGAGGAGAGGAGATGGGCAGGTCAGCAAGGTGGGGGAAGGGAGCCATGGGAATAAGGGAAGACAAGGGGGGGAGGGGAAAGGAAAAGAAGGGGTGGGGCCTGCAAATGGAGAGAAAGAGGATGGGGCCCAGAAGTGGTTTGGACCAAATGAAAAGGACTGAGAGGAGGACGGACAGCCTGGATGCCAGGCCTGAAAATAGCTTGAAGTAGGGTAGACAGATCGTGCGGCAGAAATTTGGATTGAACAACCGAGACCGTCATTTTAATTTGCATAAGAGAAAAGGATAAAAGTGGGGTGAAAACAATTTAAATGGGAGGCCAAATTTGGGTTTCTGAGTGATTGTACTGGAGTGGTCTTAGAGAAAGGGACATTGGAGTTGAAAAGCTGCAGCAAACTTTAAGACTGCTGGGAAATATCAATGACTAAAGAATATGATTTTGCTTTAATAACTGAATTTATGGCATTAAGTTTCAATGAATAGTTAGAGAAAAAAGTAACCTGTTTCTCAGAGAGAAGCTTGGCTAAAGACTCCTAAGTAATACCAGTAGACTTTGTTTTGTTTAGGCCATTGTAATTGTATTGGGCAATCCCAAATGTCGGTATCTTCCACAAATGCATCCAAGAAGCAAAGTGTCACTAAAACAAAATTGACAGTCCAACCAAATGTATGATTAAAATATAATTCACATCTTAAAAGACAGTGTACTGTGGTACTCAATTACAAAAGCTTCTCTTGAATTGGTATGCATCATATGATCTAGTTCTGAAATGAATATATAATGCTACTTCATGTGTAAAGATGTGAGTGGATACCTTGTGCACCACCTCTCACTTTACCCACCACTTGTGGCATTTATAATGATGTGTCAGCCCCTTTTCTGGAATACTCTCCTTTTGTCAACTTATCCTTTTTAACTCAATGTTATTATTTAGCTGCTGGTAACATTTTTGTAGTTGGATTGTCATCCACGTTTATCTGATTCTAGATGTGAAATGCTTTAAGCTTCTTTATATACTACTCAACAACACTGTATTTATATTATTCCTTTGGAATTCAAGCATGCACAAATTAATTGATGAAACAACAGGGCTGAAAGTTCAACTTGTGCAAAGAATTAAATAACATACAAAACAACAGGACAGGCCACTTACCAATCGTCCATATCAGTACTTCATGAACTCAACCCATCCTTTTCCTAAATCTTTTGTTATGAACCCAAGCTGCTTTCTTCCAGCCTCCACTAAAATGCATCCATACTATTCACCTCGCCTACTTCTTGGGGTAGTGAGTTCCTTTTGGGCAAGGAAGTTTCTTCTTAATTCCCCATGTGATTTCATGATTATGTTTTATTCATGGCCTCCAATTTTAACCAAATGTACAAGAGGAAACATTCTCTAGACTTTCAAAACCAGTTTTTCTTTTTTAAAAAAAATTGACTACAGGTCTTACCCCCCCGCCCACAGGTTACAGCAGGGTTCTGTTCCTGTGAACTGTTTGTAACCTGAACAGTTCTCAAGTAGGAAAGGTGGCCATGAACTGAGTTCCCACACGACAGAAGATACCTGCAGCAGCTGGCAAATCCATCCCACTGGTTTCCCAAACGCTCATTTGTATGATCGGGCTGTACATAAGTCGGCCATTCGTAAGCTGTGGAGGACCCATATTGGGCTAAATGGAGTGTAAACTTTTCTGCTCAAGCTGAAGTATACAGTACTCCCAAATATGGATTTTAAGTTCAGCATAACTTTTCTTTTGAATTCTCCTTTAAGAATTAAATTAAAGTTTATTTTGTCTTTGCAAAACTGGATCATCATATTTGTTTAAAAAAACAATTTGTATGGCACCTTCTAAATCTATTTCAGAACACCCAAATCACTTTAGTCAAGACCTTACCTATAGTCATTGTTACAATGTAGGAAACGTGGTTGCTAATTTGCATAAGTCAAGCTCTACAGTAAAAATGACCAGATAATCAAATATAGAAATGTTGATTATGGAATAAATATCAGTCAACATGCTGCTGGTAACTTTCCTGCTCTTCTTTTGTGACCTCCTGAGAGAACTGATACTGGAGCAGTCCTCGTGTACTACATTGGAGATTCAGCTTTATTTCTGAACATGCAGAGTTGGATGTAAAAGTTCTAATTCAGTCAAGGTGCAATCAGCTGGTCCATTGGTGATGCATTTTTATTGACATGTGCATTTATATTCCAATTGCCTTGCTCCACAGCACAGTTTGGATTCTTACATTTCAAATTATGCAATGATCTAATTTTGCAGAACTAACTTCACACTTATAAGGGAGTTTAGTCTTGAAATTTCATTGCAATTTTCCTCAGTATTGATTACAGTACTCTACTACTAACATTTGCATATTTAGAAAATGTGTTAATTTCATAGCTTATTGTTATTAATTGTGAGCAGTTATACTCCCAGCATAGAGCTCCAGTTCCCACCTCTTCTGGAAAAATCAACCCTTTACCCTTGCTTCACCCTCCCTTGCAGGCAGCTAACTGTCCATTTTGCTACTTGTGCACCTGACTACATGTTCTGAATTTGTTGATTAAATTGTTATGTTGTACCTTTTGCAAAAACATTTTGAAATCTGGATACCATATTTGGTCATGTCCCTCCCAATGTTACCTATACAAAGAATTAATTGGGATTCACCAAGCAAGATTGGAAAATTTGAAGTTCTTGCTGCCCATTTGTTTGGTTTTCTAGATTTTTCTCTGTATGAATTCCACTTTCTTACTCTGGTAGGTTCAACTTGAATGTACAAAATATATTTTGGGGAACAACAAAAGTCAAACAAATCATGTAATCTGTAAATTTAGAAAATGTGATTTTGATTTCAAAGTGTAAAATGTAGTATATTCAAATGCTTCATCAATTACCTTCCATCATGAAGATAAGACGTGGAGATCTCTGCTCAATATTCAAATTATTCACAACTAGTCAGCAAATAAAGCACCCCAAGTCTGCAGGCAGCAAGAGCTAGACAACATTAGGGCATGGGGTGATAAGTGAAAAGTAAAATTCATGCCACAAAAGTGCCAAACAAAGATCACTTCCTACAAAAGAAATTCTAACCACCTTCCCTTAACATCCAATGGCATTGCCATTGCTAAGTCCCCCACCATCAATATCCATTAATCAGAAACTCAATTTGATCAGCCACATAAATACTATGGCTACGAGGGCAAGTCAGAAGCTGGCTCTCCTACGGCGAGTGACTCATCTCCAGATGCCCCAAAGCCTTTCCATCATCTATAAGGCACAAATCAGGAGCAGGATATAATATTTTCACTTGCCTGGATGAATGCAGCTCCAACAACTCAAAAAATCATCTGAGACAAAGTAACCTGCTCGCTCTAGTCATTAATTCTGTCCATCATCAGTGTAAAGTGGCTTCAGTGTGTAACACCTACAAAATTACCCACCCAGGTCCTCCCAAAATTGTGACCTGTACCACCAAGAAGAATAAAGGCAGCAGGTACAATAGGAACACCACCTCCAGGTTCCCTTCCATGTTGCACTGTCACTGACTTGGAAATATATCCTTACTTCTTTATCACCGAGTTTGAATCCTGGAATTCCCTACCCAATACCACTATTGTAGCTTCACCAGGATTGCAGTAGTTCAAGAAGGTAACACCACTGCCTTCAAGATAATTGGGGATTAGCTATATATGCTGGCATTGCCAGTGACAATCATCCTTAAGAAAACAATAAAGTTATAAAATTATTATTAAAGTCATCAAAAGCAGACCCTGGCAGTAGGAACAATGTGGGGAAAATAGACTAGAAAGCAGAAAGGGCAAGAAAACCAAAGTAAAAATAGATTGGGGAGAAGATTATTTATTGTGTATCAACCATACTTTCCAGACACAGAATTTAAGGCTTAAAAAGTAAAAAAAATTCTTAAGTGTATTGTTGGCCTTTGTAACATTTGCTTGAGAAGCATGCATTCCACTAGATGATAGAGAATTAAAAAGTACGAGAACCATTTGCTCTATAGGAACATATTAATTAAATAACTGGGCTCAGCAATGCTTTTAGGAAAGCGGGAGAAATATCACATAAACATTTACTTATTTCAGTGAACGAATTGATTAAATAATTCAATTAATTTTTCAAAAAAAATTATTTACCGTCCTCGCATGAAAAAGTAGAAGTCGTGCAACTGCAAAACTAGTAATTTATTAGTATTTGGTTAAATCTCGATGTTCGAACCGTGTAAATCTCAACAATTTAAAATAATTCCAGAGGACCAATTTGTTTTGGTAATTTTTCTTTGTTTTTGCAATGTTTAGCTACATCTTCAACAGAATAAAAGTCGACGAATGACATTTTAAAATCTCCGCCCGCCTTCAGCATAACGCAGGAGCCAAGCACATGCCAACCTTCGCCTCAGACTAAAGTGATGGAGCCAGGCCTAAAGTCTGTGTGACAGCGGCCCTGACCAATAATATTCCAATCCACTGGCATTTTGCCTTTGTGACATCACAGATGTTCTTTTATAATCCAATAGAATTAACCAATCCTCAAGCGAGAGGCGGGAAAACATAAATCTCATTTTTAAAGTTAGGTTGAGGCGAATAATTTTTCCCAGTGTCCTCTGCTCGCGCTCTTCGCGGCTTTCGTTTGTTCGTCAGAAGCGCAGTGGCCTGTAATTGAGGTAAAAAATCAAATTACACGAAAAACACGCTCTCAGCTAAAATCTACACCGTTTCGTTAACTACCGGGTACGCAAAAATACTTAAAATCTGAAGCGAACTACTACAAAAATCGACGCCCAGAACAATTGAGCGGGTGGCGGGATTTTTTTTTGTTTCCGTTAAAATTTTCAGGCTCGGGTTTGTCTTTTTGTCCCTTCTTCAATCTCCAGAATCATGCAAGATCACATTCAGAAATCCGGCGGGAGGAACCGCTCCGACAATACCAGCCCCCGCAAGAGGGAATACCGTCAGGAGCAAGGCTCGGGGCCCGGCGCCGCCAACAACCACCATCACCAACAGGCCTCCAGACATGGCGAGCGGGCCGCCACCGGGCCCGGAATCACCGTCGACATGACCAATTTCCGCAAGCCCGGCGAGAAGACCTACACGCAGCGCTGCCGCCTCTTCGTCGGCAATTTGCCCAACGATGTGACCGACGAGGAGTTCAAGAAGATGTTTGAGAAGTACGGCGAGCCGTCCGAGATCTTCATCAACAAGGATAAAGGTTTCGGCTTCATCAGACTGGTGAGTGTGGCTCCCTCCGTCTTTGTTCTCGGCCCCTCCCCCCACGCACCATTTCATGCATTTAAAGCCTCTTTCCACCGGCCTTTGGTATATAAACGAACACGGGAATGCACGTTCAACGTAAATTTGAAACCTTGTGATATCTTTAAATATCACTTTTCCGCCCGTTAATTTGAAAACGCCGTATGCCATTACGTACAGGGAAACGTGGGTTTCGTGTTAAAATTCTGACAGGCATGATAATTCTGATCACGGGCGAAAAGCTTATTTGGCGTTATGATGGTCCAAACCAGTGTTTTTTTTCTTAGCAGATGCCGATAGTGACATGTATTTACTATTCCTTAACATTTTCTATTTTGTAACTAACAGATTTCTACCAATGGAATAAGAGACCTATTTGGACACATGCAGAGAGCAATATCATAATTCTTTAGTGGGGGTATTAAGATCAGATAAGATACCTTTATTAGATGCTTTGCTTCTTGTTGGAACAGTTTCTCAGAGTTTGGAGAGTATGCCATTTCAGTTTTTAATTTTTGCCTAACTTCATGTTTACAAATATAAACATTGTTGGCTAAGAATGTAAGAATTAGTAGTTGTTGGACCTATTCTGCCATTCGTCAGGATTGTGGCTGATCTACCCAAGTATCATTTTCCTACACAGTCCCTATATTCTGTGATTCCCTAAAGTTCCAGAACTCTCTGCTTTGAATGAACGATTTCTGAGCCTCCACAGATCTCTAGGGTAAAGCATTCATGACCTTCCAAGTAAAGAAATCTGGCCTCAGGTGAAACGTCTACCCTGTCAAGCCCAATGAGAATTTTATAACTGTCAGTAAGATCGCCTCTCATTCTTATGACTCTAGAGAGTACAGGCCTTGTCTGCTCAATCTCTCCTAATACTGCAAACCTGCTATCTCAGCAATCTTCGTTGCACTTCCTCCATGGCAAGTATAACTATCTTTAAATAATGAGAGCAGAATGGTATGCAGTACTCCAGGTGTGCTCTCACTGAGACTCTTTATATTTACAGAGAGGCACCTTTATTTTTGTACTTAATCCTCTTGTAATAAAGGTCAATGTAACTTTTGCATTCTAATTCTGCACTGCACTTGCATGTTAACATTGTGATTTTTGGCACAAACTGCTCAGTCCTTTTGAACATTTCCTCGTCTCTCCATCTAAAGTACTCAGCTTTTCTGTTTTGTGCAATGAAATGGATGACTTCATGTTTTTCCATGTTAGATTAAATCTGCTATGTTCTCACTTACCTGTATCCCCTTGAACCCTGTCCCTGCTCACAATCCCACTTGGCTTTGTAAGTTTAATGAATGTTATTGTTGATATGTATTGTGAGTAGCTGGGACACGAGCATTGATCCTGTGGTACCCATCCCTTTACAGCCAGCCAATCTGAGGAGGTGTATGTCTGCTCTTTGCTTTCTGTTGGTTAACCAGTTTTTAGTCCATATTATCTTACCCCCAATTCCATATGCTCTAATCTTGATATGTGGGAACTTAAAAAATGAAAACTTCCTGAAAATGCCATTGTACCACATCCTCTGGTTGTCCTTTATCATTTCTGCATGAAACATCCTTAAAGAATTACAATAGGTTGATTAAACACAATTTACCTTTCATAATCTGTGCTGACTCCTCCATCCTATTATTTGCTAGGTATTCCATTATTACAACATTTTACCCACAACTGATGTTGGGCAAACAAATTGGCAGTTCTCTGTTCACATGTATTTGTTTAACTTCTGTGCTGTTTCCCTGTTCCCCATTATAAATTCTCTTGCCTTTGTCTATAAGGGACCCACTTTGCCCTCTTTTCTTTTTTAACTACCTGTAGAAGCTCTTATCTTTTCACTTCTCATATTCTATCTTCCCTTTGTCAATTTCTTCTGCCTTCTTTGCTTATTATAAAATGTTTCCAGAACCTCAGATCTCACTATTTCTAGCAAATTTAGAAACCTCTTTCTTTTGATTTTAATACTGTCTTCAAAGCTTAGTGTTAACTAGTCAAGTGTGTAAAGTTGGATTTGCTGAAGATTTTCCATGTAAGCTTGTTTGAATGAAGCCCCACACCTATTCTCTGGTGTCTACTCTGAGGAAGCTTATTGTTTAGATCAACATTTGTCCTTTTTAAGGCTACTTCATTAAGCACTTCCTTTTCTGTCATTTTTTTTGTACAGGTCACTTGTCATTTGTATGTGAAATCTGTTGGGATGTTTGTAGTTCCCTAACTTGTCTTAAGGCTATAGAATTTTGAATTAAAATAACATGAACATTACATCTCTTAATTTATCTTGTACCACTTGCAAGTGCAGGCACTGTTCCTTGAACAGTTTGTTTTAATGAACAAAATCAGTTCATTTGTTCTAAAATGGGAGGATGTCAAGAGATTTGTTATATAATCCAGCCTTACTTCATGTAAACTAGACATCCTGATGTGAGTGTTTTATGTCATGACAATGACATTATTTGTCTTTCCATTGCTCTAAATAAATTGCAATTGCTGGTTATCACACTGTATGTGAAATATTTATTTTACATTATTTTTGTCTCCTTTTAGTTCTACAGGATTCTATATGATTGGCCAGATGTCCATTGAGGCGGTGATATTTGACATTTGTCTTCCAAAAATTTGAAGGCCTTAATCAATTATTACTGTAACTCACTGAGTTGATGAATTGTGAAGACCAGATCTGTTCTGTAATCTGATTTTTGGGCATGTCAACAAGGAGAATACACAAGCATTGGTGTTAAATTCCCTAAACTAGGAAGTGGTAGTGAGGGAATACTCTATTAATTACCATTTAACTTAAGTGGCCACTACTAATGTAAAATTGTGGCCATGTCAGATTTATGTACAGTTTTACATTGTAGGGAATTAAAATGCAGCCCAATTCTGTCATTACACTGCATATTTTCCACGTGATTCTTCACGGTGATTAGGCAAGCATGGGTATGTTACCCTTCAATTACCTACTACCCCCTTTCAAAAAAGAATTGAAGTTTTTTTCCTCTCCCTGTGGTTTAGATTAACTAAAAATTTCCACTACAGGCCACCCCTGCGTTACAGGGTGGGGGCTTGTGTTTGCTGAAAACTGTATTGTGATTTTTCTGAAATGCATCAAGAAATGCAAGTTGAAAAAAGTTATGGAATTTATGTGAAAAAAGTAAATAAATATAAGTGAATTTTATTGCTCATCATATTTGCAGGTCATAACTTGTGAATTTTGTAAGGGTGAATTCCTGATATTTGAATGGCTGTGATGCGGAGGTCATCTATATAGATAGTTTGTGATTTTTTTTGTGTGAATGCAACCAATGAGGATCATGAGTTAAAAATAAAATAAAAACTGCGGATGCTGGAAGTCTTGACCTGAAACGTTAGCTATGTTTCTTTTCCCACAGATGCAGCCTAACCTGCTGAGTATTCCTAGCATTTTCTGTTTTTAAGGATCACCATTTGGCCCACGGCAATTCAACAAGAGCATATTGACACAGGTGGTGAAGAAGGCGTGTGGCACACTTGCCTGCATCGGACAGGGCATTGAGTACAAGAGTTGGGGGCATCATGTTTCAGCTGTTTAGGCTGCACCTGGAATATTGTGTGCAGTTCTCATCGCCATACAATAGGAAGGATGTGATTAAGCCAGAGAGAGAGTGCAGAAGAGATTCATAAGGATGCTGCTGGGACTGGAGGGCTTGAGTTAGAAGGAGAGACTGGATAGGCTGGAGTAACGGAGGCTGAGGGGTGACCTTGTAGAAGTTTATAAAATGATAAGGGGCATAGATGAAATGGATTGTCAAAGACTTTTTTTCCCCCCAGGGTATTGGAGTAGAAAACTAGAAGGTATAGGTTTAATGTGAGGGGGATAAGATTTAAAGGGGACCTGAGAGGCAAGTTCTTCCACATAGGCTGGTGGGTCTAAGGAATGAGCTGCCAATGGAGGTGGTAGAGGAAGGTACAATTATAACATTTAAAAGACGTTTGGGCAGGTACATGGATAGGAAAGGTTTAGAGTGATTTGGACCAAATTCAGGCAAATAGGACTATCTTGGCATGGATGAGTTGAGCTGAAGGGCCTGCTTCCGTGCGATATGACTCTGACTCCAGATTTTCATGTGACGAGATGTTCTCTCCTCACCTACCCCGTCAATTGGAATCGTGTCTGTTTCAATTAAATCTGCTTTCTTTTAAATTTGAGTGAATACAAGGCTAGCCTGTCCGCCTTCTCCTTAAAGGCAACCTGCTCATTCCAGATTTCAATCCAATAGCCTTTGTGGTACGTTGTCAATGTCTTATGGCTTGTAGGTTCTTGTTTTATGTCCCCTTTCTGAATAAATGGATTCCATTTGTTCTTTTCTAATCTGATAGAAACTTTCCCTGAATCTGGAATTGTGGAAAATTAAAATCAATGCAAGAACTATCTCACTCACCACTTTTTATTTTAAGACTTTGGGGTGAAATCCTTGAGGCCATGTCAGCTTGCAGCTCCCACAACTTGCTCAGTACCACTTGATGAAAGGTCTCGACCTGAAATTTTGACTGTCCATTTCCCTCTATAGATGCTACCTGACCTGCTGAGTTCCTCCAGCATTTTGTGTATTGCTCTCTGATGACTGTTATTTTCCCGATTTTCATCTGTCCCTTGCATTCTGGGTTGTTGTTTGTATCTTCTGTAGTGAAGATGTGCAAATACTTGTTTGATTCTTCTGCCATTTTCTTGACTTCCATTGATTCCCCGGACTCAATTTCTGTAAGGGCCAGTGCTCACTTTGCTAACTCTTTTCAAGATATGTATTAAGACTCTTACTTCCTGTTTTTTTTTTTAGCTAGCTTTGCTTTGTGCTTTAATGATTGCTTTGGTTTTTTTTTTGTTATTTATATTTGTCCAATCTACCACTCTGATACTTTTTTGAGCAATTATATATTAAAATTTTAAGATTTCATGGCACTAGTTTTTCCCCCAGTTAAAATCCACACACTGAAAATACTGCTTAATACAGCTGTTTTTATTTCTGTTTGAACTTCAGAAATTTAACTTGCCACCTTCATCTATGTGATGACTCCAGGTGCAAAAAATTATTCTTAATTCTAAATTTGGATGTTTAGGCTACTAGAACAAGGTATGGGTTGCATTTTAAGTATTGTAACAGTAGATTGCCATGTGTTATTATTAATTGGTGAAAGACTGGATTTTTTATTACTTCATGTATAGCCATTGCTAGTTTGGTTTGTACCAGAGCCACTGCTCCAAAGCTCATTGCAGCCTTGGTCCAGGCATTGATAGAAATAATTAGGTGAGAGTGAGTGTCTCAGCATAGCATTTAATTGAGTATGGCAAGATGGAGACTAATGAAGTTGAAGTCAAAGTGAATAGAGGATTGTGGGAGTAGCGGGGAGATGCTTTTTTTAAAATTCCTATTCCCATTTCGGTTGACTGCTTATTGGTGGTCAGTCAGTGCACCACCAGGATGTCATTGCAGGAGTTCTTCAGGCCAGTGTGAAATTAACCATCTCAGTTACTTCCCTCCATCATAAGGTTTAAAAATAGGCTATTTGTTGATATAGTTAGACATCACCATTCCTTCATTGTCAATAGGTTTTGGTGCTCCTGGAACTCAACACCCAAGAATGCTGTGATTGCTTTCATCACATGTGCTATAGCTTTTTAAGATAGCTGACCATGACCTTCATAAGGATAATTCATGATGGACAGTAAATGCTGGCCTTGTCAGTAAGACCCACATCCCATGAATTATTAAAACAGTTGCCTTTTTATAATGTGTTCATTGTTTTGGTTTTGACATTTTAACTTTGTGCCTATTGCTTGATGTAAATTAAGTAGAGTCCTTGATTGAAGAGTCCTGAAGAGGTGAGGGAGAAAAAGTAATGTAGTTTGTTGCCACTCTACCTGGTGTGGTCTTAAGGGGCTGGGTTCTGTGGTGTGAATCATCTCCTATAAGTTCACATCTCCTCTCTGATGATCAGGAATTTGTATGTCAATGTGACATTGGGAGGTTGTGCAACTGAAACCTTGGGTACTGTTTTAAAAAAAAATTGTGTGGTAAATTGATGAGAATGATTCTGAAGACTATTTGAGGTGCATCCTAATCATCAATTTGTCAACAAACCTCTAAAGATGTTAGGGTATTGGCTAAAGAGCTAAATTTTAGGGAACAGCTTAAAGGGGATCAGGCTATGTGTCAGAATTTGAGTTGCAGAAGGTACTACTTCCTGTGACCGATGGTGTTCCTCCACTTCATCAATCTCAGAGAATGATAATCTGGTGATAGGGTGGGATAAAACCATTGAGATGAAAACGAAGGATTTTTTTGTGCTGGGGGTGGCATTGTTTGGTGAGCAATAGGTGAGGTGGTGGTGGTGGTTGGGTATGGATTTAATGGATCAGAAGCTCTGCTCTGGTTCAACCAGAGTCACTGTTGTGAGTGGTGAAGCAATTTTAAACTATCAGCAAGGGGAGGCATGGAGTCTGGCTGCATGTTGGAGTTAAGATAAAAGATACCTTTATGGGTTGCTCAACTGATGGTTCTAGTTTTCCTAACTACAAGTTGCAGATGTACATCTATCACTGGATGTTGGGAATAGAAGTGACTGAACTTGAGGATGTGGAATGGTTGAGAGGTACTGGTGAGCTAGAGCTGAATATCATCAGTGTTACTATAGAATCTGTTGTTTTCAGTTGAAAACATCCTGGTAATATCGATAGCTATACTATTATGAATGGATGCATCTTGGAAAGTATGTTTTCACTTGTCAGTTAATTCAAACCCAAACCCTGTGCCATTAGCAAGAAACTGATAGATGCAAAGGGCAATTAAGTTTCTTTTTATCTGTCACCATTATCTTTTACATAACATGTCATGTGGCTATGCAGACATGTTGCATCCTTCTCTGCTCACCTTTCCACCCAAGTTGTATCATTAGAGAACAATGATCTGTTGTGCACTGCTTTTTCATCACAAACCACATCTTCGGCAGATTTTCACTGCATCAGGTATTCTGCGATTACGTGTACATCTAGTAGGATATTGCCCACGTCTTAACAGGATAGCATTTACAACCTGGTGCCCTTTCCAAGTCCTGTAGTTTTTCAGCCATGAATTAGAGATAGCTTCGTTTCGAAATTCTTTGATACCAACACCTTGATAACTTCATTGTCCATTTATTAAATTCCACCAGTCGCCAATCAATATTAAATTTTGGGGGTCTAGTCTACCACAGCCAATTTATGCCTTATACCTTTGTAGTTTTCACTGTTTAGATTTAAGACCCTGGTTTCAGATTGGATTAAATCACTCAATCTTTATATAAATCTCTATCATATTATGATCACTGTTCCCCAAAGGCTCTTTGACCATAGTGGATGACAATATAATTCTGATTCCTTTCATGCCTTGCTGGTAACAGCTTCCCAAGCTGAAAATTATTTGTGTTTTATTTTTTTACTTCTTTTGATCTTTATCCTTGAAAATAATCTTTGGTGTATGTTAATATATTACAGCAATTGTGTCTATCTTCATTTTATGAATAACCTTTTATCTGTGGTGTGGATGCTCAAAGAAACATTTGAAGTATTACAGCCACCACTTCTCTTCTCAGCTATATTTGAATGATTGGATCTTCAGAAACTCTTACTAGGTTTATCATGAACATTTCCCTTAATCATAAACTGTTGTGACAGTTCTTGCCATTGCAGTTTTTCTTTATCCTCTTTTACCTTGCCCTTAACAATGGGTTTGGATATTTTGGTGATAACTCTGATCCATGTTCACTGGTCTGTATGTCCCCTCTCTTATAAAGTAAGTAGTGTTATATTTGCAACTATCTATTTTACAGCAGTTGTTGCAGAATCATAAGGAATTTCCTAATCTCTATACACACAGACATTTATCTTGAGTGCAGATCCAGAATTGATAAGGCTTGATGCTACCAAGACATAATTTCCTCCCTTTAATATTCGAGAAGATTTACATTTTTTTTCATAGTTACTATAATAATCTATGTGGGACAAGCTTTGTACAAGATCAAAGAACTGGGTAACTTCATGATCTGGGGTAAAAAGAGAACTGGTTTTTATCTGAACAGATGTTGGGCCAGGTGTCAACTAGTTCAATGTATTTTATTTTAACTTCCCATTCCTTCCCAACTCCTTTTAAGTTTTCTGCATTCTTCTGCTTGAGGTGTAACAAAGTCCATCAGTATGGCGGTTTGATTGGTTCTTTGTTCAGAATGACATTTTTATTGCTGAAAATTAAATCCTGCTTTTTTTGATGACAGGAAACCAGAACCCTGGCAGAAATTGCCAAGGCAGAACTTGATGATACTACACTGAGAGGGAGGCAGATAAGGATTCGATTTGCAACACATGGTGCTGCTCTCACAGTGAAGAATCTTCCTCAGTTTGTATCAAATGAGTTATTGGATGAGGCATTTTCTATCTTTGGACCAGTGGAAAGAGCAGTGGTGATCGTAGATGACCGTGGGAAACCAACTGGAAAAGGCATTGTAGAATTTGCTGCAAAACCTGCTGCACGCAAAGCTTTGGACAGATGCACAGATGGTGCATTCTTGCTGACTGCGTAAGTAATGAATATCAAGCTTTGTTATGTCGGGGATGAGTTTTAAGCAGGAATTCTGTAATTAACTTTTAATGTAATTTTGTCAATTCCACCTCCATGATTTGAGAAGTCCATTGATGTATCTTTTAATGTGCAAGTGTTTAAAATTTCACCTGCTCTGGTGTGGAATCGATGCCCATTTACACTAATTGCTTTGTTAGCTAATCTCAATTAGTGTTGTAAACAGGTTTGAACGTTTGTTGGTTTGGGAGAGGAAAATGAGTTTGAGACCTTGTGTATGGATGATCTATTTAAAATTAGCTGCAAACAAAATGATAATAGGTAGACTAGATGAACATGTATTTTAATTCTACCAGAGCTGTTTGCAGCAGATCAGCTGCCATGCTTGATTAATTTATCTCTGACTGCCTTAAAAGTTGTCAAAAATTAACTTTTGTCTGCAGTATGTATATCAGTCGAGGTTGTCTTTTATTAGTATTATCTTGATGGTATCAAACAAATTTCCACTTAATTTCAAAGATAAAGAAAGAGTGAAATTTCGTTTTGCCTATTCGAGTGTCCATGTAAAGTGGTATGGTTTATTTCTGAAGAGTTTTACTGAAAAGTTTGGGGTCCTTTTAAACCTGGGTAAGACCACACAGCACAGCGAATGGTCTTCATTTCGTCAAAAGGGTATAGAGGCAGTGGAGAAAATGCAGAGAAGATTTACAAGGGTGCTACTGAAGTTGTGAGGATATACATATGTGGACAGGATGAACAAACTTTTTTTCTCATGAAAAGAAAATTTGTAGTGATGATAAAGGCATTTAAAATTATGCAAGGTCTTGATCAAAGATCACTTGCGGAGAAGGCTACATCTGGAGGCCACTGGTATAAAGTAGTTGTCAAAAGAAATCCAATATGGAATTGGAGGAAATCTCTACTCGAGAATTGAGGTGCATCTCACTACCATAGAGTGAAGCACTTAGTATATATGCATGAGGAGCAGCAGCTGCACAAGGACCTGAGGGAAAAGGGAATAGAGTGTTACACTAATAGGTACGGCTGAGAAAAGAAGGGGGGAAGCCAGAATATAGCATAATTGCTAGCGTGAACTGGTTGTGCTCAATGTACTGTTTCTTCCATGTGTCCTTTGTAGTCCTAAATAGATTTCATGGGATATGTGGAACAGAAACTGGACATACAGCACAATAGTGATATAACCCAGGTTAGGTTGGATTGGCAGGGATTTGTCACTGCCTGTCCTCATCTAGAGGTTCCCAAACATTTCTTGGCTTTCTTCTTGAAAACAGATGTCCCATATATTCCCCATTTCCTCCACTATTTTAAAAGTGGTATTTTTTTTGGGGGGTGGGGTGGGGGGGGAAAGAATATGTTTTTTATTCATGGCTAGCATAATGGGCTGATCATGCTGACTTCTGGGTTGACCTGAGTTCCTCCAGTATTTTGTTGTTGTTTCATGCTGGCTTTTATTCAGACTTTGAAAGTCTTGGATTTTTGTTTATGTGCCATGGAACATAGAAATGGGGAACTTGCTAATAGATTTGTCAGTTTAGTCCACTACTGGAGTTCATATAGAACTTGGAGCAGAATCCAGTCTTGCTGGGAGTCCCCTGCGTTGACTTCATTGGATATTGTTGGACAAAGATTTTGGAGGAGGGGAAGGTGTTATATTTAATTGTTTAAGTATTTAATTGTAAAGCTTTTAAATGCCAATGTTAGATTACATTTTTCAAAAATTAAGCCAGGCACAGGTCATTGCTGATTGTCAGGTGGATTTCATGGATGGGTCCTGTTTACAGCAGCTCAGCCTCCAAATTAAGCTCCTGGTCTTGAATGTAGAGTTTCTTTTCCAGCCTGGATTCATGGGTAGCTGGACAAGGGACAGCTAAAGCAGTTTTACTTAACTTTCGTTCCAATTCTATACCAAAAAAAACTTCCTCCAAAAGTTCTACTCGGGTAGAGTTGTTAGAGCACAGAAGTTTTGTTTATTTGTCACAAGCTGAGAGTCTGCTGATATTAGTCGCTTGTTCCAATAATAAACATTTATTTCTTCTTGGAGAGGTAATGTCCATACAATTGAGGTAGATTGGCTATGGAAATAGTATTATTCTCACAAATGGATAGACCTTTCATATGGGATTCTTCAAGGAAAAGTACAAATGAAAATACTAGGTTGTGTTTTTGTACATTATTACAAGATGATTTTTAACTTCCTCTTCTTTCCATTTTTTTAGAATCTTGCCACCTAAAGATTGAGAGGTGCAAAATATAACTCCTGTGCGTTTCTTTCTTCATATTTTGCATTTCCTTTGAGCATATGCAAATTGTCTTTCCAGTAGTAACCTATCCAGAAGTTGAACAATCGATTCAAATTTCCTGGAATGCTCCTGCTGAGCTGAGTCACAGGTTCACCTTGTATTGCTGCTCCTTTGAACTTGCATTCTATGGACCACACTAGCTGCTGTAACTGTGGGTGGCACAGGTGCTTTCAATATGCCACCAGCAACTTTTGGATCTGTCTTGCCATTGCATGCAAAGCATTTGCAAAAGTCTGAATTAAAATCAAACCATAGGAGCAAAGATTAAGCAAACAGTTCTGAATATTTTGCATCCATAATGAGGGTGGCAAGGGAGGGGGTAAAATGTTTCTAACTTAACAACTTTCATAAGCCAGGGAGCCAATTCCAACTGTGTTCCAAATTGCACTATGTTAGTAGCTGCCATTTGGTGAATATATGCCTTGTACTTCAGGACAACAGTTACTTTGTGCTTGATTTTGATTTGTGGGAATACTAACTAAAAATCTGCAATTGATAAGTTGAAAATTATCTTAATTTCCCATTCCCAAAGTTGCATGAATGCTTTCCATATCAGAAATTTAGATATATGTTTATAAAGTGGATAAATAAAAGGTAGTCTATGGTTACATATTCCATGTGGAAAATGCAAGACTGTGTGACTTTACTGAAGAGTGCACAGAATTTTCCTCCTTCCTTGCAGGAGGTCCTCAGGTTATATAATGGTTGCATTCCTGAGAATTGTTCATTAACTGAATTTTCTGTAAGTCAGAAACAATTTCCCCTAAAATCGTAACGTCACATCTTTGGCCTTGGCAGCCCTTGGGAACTGATTTGTAAACAGTAGATTGGGGAAGGTCAGCGTTGGTAGTAGGAGTTGTTACCAGATGGTGAACTGTGACAATTGTTTGTTGTGTGGAGTGATAGGGGTGGGGAGAACTGATTCACTAATCAGTGAGAAATTATTGGCAGTTTAATAAAAGAAAGTGTCTGCGAATGAGAGATGGCTGGGGTTTCTTAAACGTTTGATCTTGCCTGAAGGAGTTTAGAGAAGGCATTGGCTTTTTCTATGGGTGATCTCTGCATTGTTTCATTGTGAAGAGATTGGAGTACTGCACCTGAGAGGGTCTGGGAGAGTTTGCATAAAGTCAGATTTTTGTAAGTCAGATCCTCCATACCTGGGGACTACCATACTTCGTTTTCAATAGGTTCAACAGAAATAATCTGATTGAAACGACAAGTTAGAATGGAATTGGGTGAAAAAGTATTTGATTGGGACAGTTATAAATTCAGAAATCAGTTCAATAGGATTATGTTTCTCAGCTTGATGTTTATTATTTATAACAAAACTAGCATCTTCAAGATTTGCTATCTTTATTCTCTTTTCCTAGGTTTCCAAGACCTGTGACTGTTGAACCGTTTGATCAGTGTGATGATGAAGATGGCCTTCAAGAGAAACTGGTTCAGAAAAACCAACATTATCACAAGTAAGCATTGAATGTAAATTGCTACCTCCCCATTTAAAATTCCTGTGTCTTAAAATTTTTAACTAGGACTTTTCTTAAGCAGTGTGTTTAAGGGCCTCTCTTGTCTTGGGCCTGCTTTTACAAAGCACACAGTTTGGTTTTAATAAATTTTGCTTGGTTGAGTAACTTGGTGTGTAAAATAAGTTAGCACATTTATTTTCTCATGAACTACTTGGGATTTCTGCATGCTCCAGTCCAGCCAGGTAAACACTAAATGGAATTGTGCTTCATTACCCTTGGATTACATTTGTAGAAGTCTAGTTGAATGGTTATGAGCTGGCACAAAAGGGGTAGAAAGAGAAAGTAGTTGAGGCAGGTACAATAACAACATTTAAAAAGACATTTGGATAAGTATATGGATTGGAAACTTTTAGAGTGATATTGGCAAAACACAGGCAAATGGGACTAGGTCAGCATGTGGGCACCTTGGTTGACATGGACAAGTTTGGCCTGTTTCTTTGCTGTATTACTCTATGACTCTAAAGTGCTCTACAAAGCATTACCTCAACTGAAGTAGCTCCTGGTTGAATAAGTTATGCAGTGTGTAGTGGCTTACCTGTTATTCTTGTACTCCATTCCACAGAATTTGTCATGCATAAATAGAAGCTGAAGAACTTGAATGTAGAATTAGCAGGGCCATTCTTTTCCTCCCATGTGTTGGTAATTGATTGGGAGAGCAAGTTTTGAGCTTCTGGGCTGTTGACTACTCAAAAAATGGATCAAAATGAAAATGCTTTTAATGTCAAGTACAGTCTAAGTTTATATAATTTTTCTCTGCTGTAAATTCTATATTAATTTGCACATTTCATTTGATTTGCCAATTCCTGTGCATTGGTAAATTGGTTTATGATTGTCACATGAACTGAGGTACAGTGGAAAAACATACAGATCATTTCATCACATTAGTGTATTGAGGTAGTACAAGAGAAAACAATAACAGAATGGAAAATAAAGTGTTACAGTTACAGAGTGCACTGCAGGCAGACAGTAAGGTGCAAGGCCATAACGAGGTAGATTGTGCGGTCAAGAGTCCATTCTTATCATACTAGGGGACCGTTCAATAGTCTTACAACAGCGGGATCGAAGCTGTCCTTTAGCCTGGTGGTACGTGCTTTCAGGCTTTTGTATCTTCTGCCCAATGGGAGGGGGAGAAGAGAGAATGTCCGGGGTGGCTGGGGTCTTTAATTACGTTGGCTGCTTTACCGAGGCAGCAAAGTATAGACAGAGTCCATGGAGGGGAGGCTGGTTTCTATGGTATGCTGACCTTTGTCCACAACTCTGCAGTTTCTGTGGTGCCAGGCAGAGCAGCTGCTATACCAAACCATGATGCATCTGGATAGGATGCTTTCGATGGTGCATCTATAAAAATTAGTGAGGGTCAAAGGGGACGTCAAATTTCTTTAGCCTCCTGAGGAAGTAGGGGAGTCTGATTTTTCTTTTTCTCGTAGCTACCTGTTAAACTAGCAAAATAAATAGGGGGAGAGGAGTACAGATTTTTGGATTGATAATCCATGCTGTGCATATAAGTTTGTAAATGCATAAGGAGTGCAGTGATGTTTACTTTTAGTTCCTGTCTCCTAGTATACTATATTGTAAGTTTTTCATACTTGATAATTTTTAAGGGAACGAGAGCAGCCACCAAGATTTGCCCAGCATGGGACATTTGAGTATGAATATGCCATGAGATGGAAAGCGCTGCTTGAAATGGAGAAACAACAACAAGAGCAAGTGGACAGAAATGTGAAAGAAGCACGAGAAAAACTGGAAGTAGAATTGGAAGCTGCACGTCATGAGCACCAAGTCATGCTGATGAGGCAAGGTATGTTGAGAAGTGACCCATACACTTTTCTCTGTCTCCTTCTAAAGCTATTGACTTCTGGTAAACAGGTTTGGAATATAGAACATAGAGCAGTACAGCACAGGAACTGGCCCCTTTGGCCCACGATGTTATGCTAAACTAATTAAATGCCTCCCTTCTGCGTACACAATGCTTATATTCCTCCATTCTCTGCATATTCGTGTCAATCTAAGAGCCTCTTAAACACTTCTGTTGTATTTGCCTCCACTACTACTCCTGCCAGGCACCCACCACTCTATTTATAAAAGAAATACTTGCCCGTACATCTCCTTTGAACTTGCCCCCTATTGGCTTAAATGCATGCCCTCTAGTGTTAGGCATTTCGACCCTGGGGGGAAAAATAACGGCTGTCTGCTCAAGGCCTCTCATACTCTTAAGCTCCTATCATATGAACAATGGATCAGTTTTGTTATCCATTAATTCTATTCTCCTGTCATCTCTTCCAACTCTCCCTTATAACTTTCTTTAATGTGTCTGGCTACCCATTGTTGTGACTGAACTAAACTGAGCCATGTGGAAGCTGTAACTGGGAGATATAGAAGTCTTCATTCACATTCAAGAAGTCTTGATGACCTGCCCATCTCCTCTCCCCTCCTCCATCCTTTATTCAATGGTCCACTGCCCTCTTACCAGAATCATCCTTCTTCAGCCCTTTACCACTTCTACCTATCAGCTCTCAGCCTATTAAATCTCCCCCACCCCCACCCACCTACCATCCCTCTCTCACCTGGACTTGCCTATCACTTGAACTCAGCTATCACCTGCCTGTGATCCCCTTCCCCCTCCTTATTCTGGCTTCTGCCCTCTTCCTTTCCAGTTTGATGAAGGGTCTTGGCCCAAAATGTCGACAGTTCATTTCCTTCCATGGATGCTGCCTGACCTGCTGAGTTCCTCCAGTACTTTTTGTGAATTGCTCCATATTCCAGCATCTGCAGAAGTTTTTTTGTGACACCCAAAATATACCTCTTGTCACTGTGTTGAGGGATGGCCCTATGATTTTCCAACTAGCCAGAATATTAAGTGACAAAACAGACCTGTCCTGAACTGTGTTTTAAGTGGTAGGGATATGCCTTTAACGATGTGTTGATACAGGAGGTGGCCACTTAATGCCCTCCCTGATCTCATCCTGAAGTTTTCCGTGTCTTCCCCTTTGTCATTTCAAGGAGATAGAATCAGTATGGCCCACACCCAATGATTGGATTCAGTGACCCCAAAGCATCAGTTAAAGTTAAGTTGTGAATGGATTTTGTTTCCTGAAGACTGGTTCTCACTTTAATTAATATCTGCTATCCATACTTTAATAACTCCGGAATAATCCCTAACACCCATCCCACTCAGTCTATGAACAGTGAAAGCTTTTGTAGTTCCTGAGTTTTGGTTTGTGTTGCTGACTAGTTTTTTCAGCTGCTCCATTGAGTAAGTCTTTGAAGCTTTGAGATATCTTGAACAAGCTTACTCCAGAGAAGTTTGACAAGCTATGCCTTGAGCTCCTCATGTGGGTGTAGACTCAAAACTGGTCATAAAAGTGATCATTTTACTGATAGGGATTTTTTTTATTATCAAGCTCAGTACACTGCTTCTCCACAAACTCTTTTGAAAGAAATTTCAACCTGGAAACATTGACAACTCCCCACCCTACCACCCCACCCCTGATGCTGCTTAGCCCAGAGAGTTCCTCCAATAGATTGTTGCTGTTATGTAATGTATAGGGAATTTTCATAAGTTTTCTTTCGGACATTATTTTAAATCTGTATCCTCTATCATTGAACCTTGTGCCACTGTTTATCTGAAACCTTCATGATTTTTGAACACCGCTGTTTAATGTCCCCATAACCTTCTCTGCTCAATCCCAGGTTTTCTAACTTCCTGTGCTTAACTGGAGGTTATCATCTCCTGCAACAGTTGATAATTTGTGCACTTTTTCAGGTCTTGGCTTTTTTCCTGAAGTATGATGCTCATAATTGACTCTAACTTTCTTTGGTGCTCTGCCCTGTTTATTAACTCAAGCTCCAAAATGGTTGACGTGCAGAACTCTGCTTTATGTTCTCAGGATGTCCCATTTAAAAATGTAACATGTGTAAAACACATAATGTACAAAGTGTGCCCAATAACCCCTTTTAACATAAAACAGCCCTTCTGTAGTCCATCTGGGTTTACCAGCAAACCAAGCACTGAATCTCTGGCCTCAGGACAGTTGAGCATTCATCCTGGTACCCCTGGCATACATAAGACCAATACTGATATTCATTCTGTGTTCTCCCCCATGCTCATGAAGGTTCTTCCCTCCTCTTGCTCCATGGATACAGAAGCAGAGCCCATGGTAGAATGATGGTCTGAAATGGGGGCTTCCTGGAAAAGTGGACCACATCCCATGGTGTCATTATTTGTACGGATTGAGCGGAGATTAGAAGTGATGTTAAAGGATGAAGAGAGTCAGAAACTAAAGTGTAAAAAAAAATGTTGGAAACAGATTTTGAGCTTTATGCTCTTTTTAAGGTTAAGACAATCTGTCAATATGTTCTTCTCTACTTTCATTTTCTGTATATACTTCATTTAAAGTTTTGCCATTTAATTTGTATTCTTAAAGGTTCGTGCTTTCTTGTGGGAAATAAGACAGGCTGTTATCATCCTTGTGCACCAATGAATATACCATAAATCTAAGTCCAGGCTGTTGAATTTATGGTCTAATGGGCAGGTGTACAAGAATGGATTGTGAATGATTTTTTTAGAATTTCTTCAGAAAATGTAATCAAAGTTTCATTCACTTGAAGGTAAATCTGCATCTTTCAGAAGATACTGTATCTAGGGCAAGTATAAAAATGAAATTGCTCTTGGAAATTATAATTTAAGCATGTTAATTGACCAAGATTTTGTCAACAGATTTAATGAGACGTCAAGAAGAGCTGAGGCGCATGGAAGAACTACATAATCAGGAACTGCAGAAAAGAAAGCAGTTAGAACTGAGGTAAAGATCCTTTTATTGCATTGAATTCTTGAAAATGAATGTCTAAGATATTTCTGGAAGAGTTATTTTCTGACAGGTAACAGTTAATTTATTAAGCATAACACAAACACTTCGAAGTTTTGTTTGGTAGATGTCTCTTTTCCTAGGGATGTAGGACATGGTGGTCAGTGGAAGAGAGGAGTATCGTAATGAGCAATTATGCTGCTGATCTTGGTACCAGATTCCAAATTTGAATTCACAGAAGTGAACATACTAATTTATTATTACGTGTTATGTAACATAATTTGTAAAATGCCATTTTCCTCTTAAACAAATGTGGTCTGGTGGTGTAGAATTTACAGAGGTCATTGGGGAACCATGTTTTATTTTTGTAACTATTGAAAAGTTGTAGAGTTAAGGAGCACAGAAACAGGCCCTTCAGTTCACCCAACTCACCAACCATCGAGCATCCATTTGCACAAATTCTACACTAATTCAATTTTTATTCTGCTCCAGATTCTACCACTCACCTGTATGCTAGGGGCAATCTACAGTTTTCAAGTAAACTAGCAGAGCCCCCACTTCTTTGGATGTGGGAGGAAACCAGAGCACCCTGAGGAAACCCACGGGGTCATAAGGAAAAATTCAAATTCCACGTGGACAGCCCCAGAGATCGCAATTGAACCTGGGTGGCTGGAGCTGTGAGGCACTAGCTTTGCTAGCTGCATCATTGTGCTGTCCTTTCTGAATAATTTGAAACTTGTTTTTGTTCTATGCAATAGTAAAAGATCCTTTGTGGCACACAAACTTAATTGGCAAGGCTGCTTGTGTCGGGATCGTAGCTTCATCTGTTACTGATTGTGATTGTAGCATCCATTTTTATTGCTTCATTACCTGTACTCCCTGTAACACCAATAGCATCTAAAGTGAGAATCCATTTCTTATCAGCCAGCAATCTGATTATCTAAAGACTGCTAAGGCTAGACAATGTTTTCAAAATTAGTCTGCCATTAGTTGTAGCAGCAGATTTTTGTCTGTTCAATGCTTCTGTTTGCCTGTGATATGTCTGAACACCATGATGCCTGAATTAAGTGGCTTGGCTTCACCAACATGCAGTAAAATAGTACATTGGTATCATTCTTGACTTGTTTTGCAGTGTGTTTCTTAATAGATTGTGTGAGCATTCATTGGTTGGCCAGCTATGCTTGATACAGATTCATTTATACTTCTGTATTTAGGTGTAGGCATTAGATATTCACAGAATTGATAATTATCAGTGACATTTTGGCCTTGGAATTTCACTTGTTAGTCATAGTAATGCACTTCTGGAAAAAGAATACCAGCCAACTTAATCTTTTAAGTTAAAAGCAGAATGACTAGAAGGCAAAGTGCCTTTAAATATTACGAAGAAAAAAGTTTAAACTATTTTTAAGTTGAATTCTGCTTCAAGATTGTTTTCACAGCTTGGGAAATAATGTAATGAAAGGGAATGGGCTAAATTTTATTGTCATAAGGGGAAGCTTTTTCAAAAACCATAGGATATGACAGTTGTTAAGGAAATGGATAAGGATTATAGGAAAATGTTGAAAATGGTATTGAACTTGAATTGAAGTAGCAAAGCTAGTAAATGAGTTTGGCTTTCTTTTCAGTTGTTAATTCTCTCTTTTAAAAAAAATTCAAGTTTGCACCAATTGTCCATAGCCTTGGCAAATTACTTCTGAAAAATCTTTTACTCACCCATTTTTTTTGCGGAAAAATAGGTTTGTTTTGTCTTTTTTTTTGTAGGTGAAGTGTTGAATATTTAATTTGAAAAGAGTAATTTTGTAATTTCTCATTGTTATTTACTTCAGGCAAGAAGAAGAACGCAGAAGACGTGAAGAAGAAATATTGCTGCGTCAGCGTGAGAAAGAAGAAATGATGCGAAGACAACAGGAGGGCTTTCGAGGAAACTTTGAAAATGTAAGAGTTCTGAGATACTCATTCACTTTAGCTCAGTGAAGTAAGTTAGTGATGTTATTAATACACTGGAGGGAAAAGGTGACATTTAAAACAATATCAGAAAGAAAGTTAATCACGTTTCACACCACTTTACCAATTGTTCTTTGGTGGTGCAAGCTGCACAGTATGTTGCTTGATTAGGCAATTAAACATTCATTGTGGTGGAGAATGGAAAGATGAGGATTTTTTTTTATATAGCTCTGATTCTTATATCTAGTCATTGACCGGTTTATGTACAGTTGACATGATTATAAACATAACTGCCTGATCTCACACATACCAGTGCAATGACATCATTTTTGCCATCTGGATTAACATCATTAGAAAAGACCTTGCAGGTAAATGTACATGTTATGTTTATTTCCTCACAAGCATTTAATTCCATTTATAATCATTTTTTTCCATCGAGGTTTGCAATACTGGTATGAACTTCATCTCTGAATTTCAGTGTCTTTTACAAGTGTTACACAGTATTTTAGCACTTGAGCAGTAACCAAGGGAACTGCACATCAAAAAGTGAGACTGCTTTCTGTTTTACTTTCAGCAAAAACAAAGGTTGAAGTCTCCATGATTTTTTCCAAATGGTTTGCGATTGCATGCTGAATGTCAGTGCCCAATATTCTTTGTAATATCTTAATACTTAATTAGCCAATTGTGGTTGGTTACTAATATATTGGACAATGTACTACTTTACCTGTTACTAAGCAAAACAGTTTGTTTTGAAGGACAAGCTATCAACAGTTTTGCTTTGTATTGCTCTCAATCTAAATAAGGCCACAAATAATTGCAACTAAAGCCAACCCTCACCAGCCAATTTCATTTCTGATATATGTTCACTTAAGATGATTACTATTCAAGAATATGGAACTATTAGAATTTGTTGAGTCTTGACGTGCATTGCCTAGAGTTGTTGAAGCCAAATGGTTCAGTAATGTTCTTCAGGAGAAGAAATTAGACATGCTTGCTTGGTTTGGCCTATAAGTGACTCCATACCTTAAGAGTGGTAAATTCTTAAATGTCCTTTGAAGTGGCTAGATTCTCTCATTACTGTTGCATTCAAACAGAGTTGGAGTAAAGTGGATGGACCACCTGGTGTTGATATGGCACATTGTCTGTAATATATAATTCTGTGAGTTCAAACATCTGGGGATTGGTGTCTAAATTGGGAGAACTGTCCCACAGCCAGGCAATAGCATGACGTGGTCATACCCACAGAATTGTACATACAGATGACGTGGGAGACTCTTCTGTGACAATACTTATCCCTGGATAGACCCACCAGAGGTAGTAGTATGGTGGTGTGCAGGCAATAGGGAGAGTCTTTGAAATCTTGGAACACTGACTTCAGATCCCATCAAGTCTCATGGCAAACATGAGAATCACCATTTCATTACCATTGAACAACACTTGGAAGAAACACTGAAAGGAGCAAGGGCACAAATTGTTCTTTGGGTGGAAGACCAGGTGGCTCGTAACACCATCACAGATTAAACTGGCTCATTCCTGAAGGACATAGCTTCCAGATTATGTCTGTGGCAGGTAGTGAGTGAACCAACACAACGGATAAACCTATTTGATGTCATCCTTGCCTACCTTCCGATGGCAGATGAATGGTTAGAAGTTGGCTTTGTTAGAAGTGATCATTCCACAGTCTGATCTTCACACTGAGCATACCCTCTGTGTTCCACTAAAATTATGCAAATGGTATAGATACAAATTTAGCAGCTCAAAATTGGGCATCAGTGCAGTGCTTTGGACCATCAGCAGCAAAAGAATTTAACTTTGTGGCTTGGCATATTCCTCATTTTAATTATTACTGTCAAGCCTAGTTCAACGAGGAGTGTAGGAAGGCATGACTGGTCCAGCACCATGCATAATTAGAAATGCCAGCCTGGGGTAGTTGTAATATGGGACTAAGTGCCTGCTATGGTCCCATATTAGATAGTTATGCAATCTCGCAATTAGTGGATCAGATCGAACCTCTGTTGGACAATAGAAGGACGAGGCTAAAAGATATTGCCATTCTCATCAGGGACCAGTATGTGAGTACTAAAGAGAAGGCTGATACATTTCCAACCTTGTTAAGCCAAAAAGTGCATAACTGATCCACTTCATCTTCCTTCTGAGATCCCCACCATCACAAGCCAGTCTCCAGCCAATTTGATTCAGTCCACTATATCAAAAAGTGGCTGAATGCACTATACTTGACAAAGGGTATGGGACTAGACAGCATCCCACTGTAATTGTGAAGACCTGCTTTGCAGAACTAGCTGTGCCTCTAGCTAAACTGTTACAGCATAGTTCCAACAGTGGCATTGACCTGTTGATGAAAAATTGCCCAGGTGTGTCCTGTTTACAGAAACCAAAGACAAATCCTCTGTAGCCAATCTCCACCCAGGTACTCTGACATCAAGGAAGCATTTGACTGAGTGGCATCAAAGCACCCTGGTTTAAAAATTAAATCAATGGGCATCAAAAGGATTGTGGTTCTCAGAGGTCAATCTCCCCATTCCCAGGATATCAAGTTCTTTAGGGAAGTATTCTAGGCGCAACCTTTCGTCATGTCATTTATGACCTTTCTTTCATCATGAGATCAGAAAGTGCAGCCATCAGTGAACATCCCCAATGTTCAATTCCATTTGCAAATCCTCAGTAAATGAAGCAGTTAGTTAGCATTCATGCCACAATAGTTTCCAATAAGAGAGTCTAATCACCTACCTGTGATTTTTTTAAAATGGTATTACAAATGCAGTGTCTCCTATCAACCAAATGCCATTAACTGGAAACTCAACAGGACCAGCCATGTAAATATCATGGCCATAAAAGCAGGTCAAAGACTGACTTGCTTCCTGTCACCATATACAGGGCACAAGTCAGAAATATACATGATGAGTGCAGCACTAACATTGCTTGGGAAGCTTGACACTGTTTAGCATAAAGCAACCTGCTTGATCAACACCCTGTCCACTCTAAAATGCACTGCAGTTATTCAGTCAGGATACAACAACAATACTTCCAGACCAATGGCCTCCACTACAGAACAACAGTGATAACAGGTACATGGGAACACCATCACCTGCAGGTTTACTTTAAAGTAAAACATTGTTCTGACTTGGAAATAAATCATTAGTATTTCATTGTTGCTGGGTGTTGTCTAACAGCACTAT
Source organism: Pristis pectinata (assembly GCF_009764475.1). NCBI lineage: Eukaryota > Metazoa > Chordata > Chondrichthyes > Rhinopristiformes > Pristidae > Pristis > Pristis pectinata. Next base: position 77,679,862 of record NC_067412.1, read on the forward strand.
GGAAGAACAATGACTGAAACTGCAGCTGTAGAAGAAGGTGGCTTACCATCAACTTCGGGGCATTAGTAGCAGTCATAAAATTCTGGACTTAGCATTGCCATCCTGAATAAAAAGTCATTTCTACCTTTTGAAGAAGTTACTTGTGAAGACCTGGAATTGAATCTGACACCCTTCAGCTCTGTAGTTTATTTTCCCACACTAGTTTGTCCATTGCCTTTTTTGAGTGAGGGGATGTGGTGAGCATACAAGTGATGTGGTCTGAATTGAATTAAAGTGTAGCATTCTTTGATCTATAATTTTCTTTAAGATCCCCTTTGGGAGACTCTGCATTGATATTAGCTGTACAACTGTAATAGCACCTTCTATGGCATCTTCACAGGAAAAGCAGCATTTCTTCTTGCTGGAAGTGCATGATTGGCTGAGTTGGATTCTTTGTCACCTTTTTCCAGATGAATTTTTTTTAATACATAACATCAAGGCCCTGATTTTTCTTCGCTGCTTTGGGATTTTGGACAATAATTGGATGCCCTGAATGTGCAATCTAGGCAAAGTGTAAATGTTTTCAGGAGCGAAGAGCATGGCAGAAGACTTCATTGTGCATATGTTTTTTTTTAAAAGAGAGAGAATATGAGGATGGAAGAAATGGCTCAACGTACTGGAATGGCCATGCCAGGTGAGATTTAAAAATCACTTTAGATTGGTAATGAAAGCAATATTTTCTTGGTGGAGCATATATTGATTTGATGTTTTGTATATAGGAGTTACTTAGTTTCAATTAAGAATAGTAATAAAATATTGTTTTGTTTCAACTGTGTGAAAATGTTTTGTTTTTCTTCAAAAATAATGTTTGTAGATAAAATAAAGAAACTTCCAGACGCAGTGAAATAATACCATAGATTTGGGGGTCATTGGTATTGGAATGGTGCTTGTTGACTGGAGATCTTGGGTCACTTTCTGTAGTGTCTTTTCCAGTGTTGATTTCTGTTTCGGCATCAGTTCTAGGGATCCTTTGAATAAAATTGGTGTAGCTATAAGCTGGCTGAGCAGTCTGTCAATTGAAGAATTGGTCACAGCTGTAGAGATATAGCATGGAAATGGCCCCACTGAGTCTGCATCGACCATCAGTCACCCATTTACACTAAGCCCTTCCGTTATTCTTCCTACATTCTTATCAACTTGCCCACCACCGCACCCCACCCCCCTTTTCACTGCCCCCAATTCTGTAACTGCTCCTGAAGTCAGGATTGAACCTGGATCTCTGGCACTGAGGCAGCAGCTCTACTAGCTGTGCCACTGTGCTACCCATTCTCGCATGAAGCAAAACAAAAATCTTCCAAATTTTAATTGGAACTAAAGGTGGAAACTAACATGTTGAATAATTTCTAATATTTATCTGAGTGAATTGCCATCAGCACAAGTTAGGTATTAAGCTCTAGAAAGGGTGATTACTAAAAAGGTAAATATGATGCAGCATGCCATTTACAACCTTGCTTTCATCTTGTGCAACAAAATTTTCTGAGTACATTCGTAATTATCTGAAATTGTCATTTGTCACTTTCTAAGATTATACTGGAGGAAGTTACAATTGACAACTTTTCCAGATTTTTTCATATAACCATGCATGTGTGTATTCTGGAAGTTGCTGTCATTACAACTGCAATATCCAAATGATTTATTTTTATATCTATACTTATTAGATTGGATTCAGTGATGTTTTAGTTTCATTCTTGCACACAAAGTTGAGATCTCATGGTTTTAAATCTATTTTGGTAGACCATTTTAAAAAGAAAGCAAGTTTTCTTGGACTGGCTAGTAGTAGTACTGCAGTTCTTAACTGTGAGTTTGCTGTCTATACTATTGAGGCATTCCAGGACTAGCTGCGCCTCCCGTCAAGCTGTTCCAGAACAGTAAGAACGCTGGCACTGATCCGACAATGGAAAATTGCCCAGGTATGTCACACCCACAGAAGACAAATCCAATTCTGGCTAATTACTGCTCAATGAGTCTGTTTTTAGTTATCAGCAATATAATTGATGATCTTGTTGACAGTTATTTGCTCACTATTGCTCAGTTTGGGTTTGGCAGGACCACTTGGGTGCAGACCTCAACAGCCTTGGTCCAAAGATAAAGGCAACATTTTGTGAGCATGCCATAAAAGCATCCTAGTAAACTTGTAGATAATGAGCTAATGGGGAAAGCACTCCATTGGTTGGAGTTGTAACACATACAAAGGAAGATTTTGGTAATTGATGGTGGTCAATCATGAGAATCCCAAGACCTCATCTTGGGAGTTCCTCAGGATAGTGTCCTTCGCTCAGCAATCATCAGCTGGTTCTTTCATGACCTCCTTTCTATTTTATAGCCAGAAGTGGGGATATTTGCTAATGATTGAAGAGTGTTTTATTCCATTTACAACTCCAGAAAATGAAACAGTTGATGCTTATGTGTAGCATGACGGAAACATTCATTTATTCACTTTTCGTTATCTGAGTATCATTGGTAAGCATGTGTTTATTGCCCATCCCTAACTGGGTTTAAGGTGGTAATGAACAGCCTTCATGAACAGCTGTAGACCTTCTGGTGAATATACTTGCACCGTATTGTTGGAAGCTGGTTCAGGATTTCAAATGAGATGAAGGAACAGTGATATATTTCCAAGTTGGTTAGTGCACAGTTTGGAAGGGAAATAGCAGGTGATTTCCATGTACCAGAAGTTTTTGTCTTCCTTGTTGGTAGAGGTTGCAGGTTTCTGAGATGCTGTCGGAGTAGTCTGGGCGAGTCACTGTAGTCCATTCTTTTTATATGGTAAAATTGCAACCACTGTGCAATGCTAGTGATGGATGTGAATGTTCAGGGTCACAGATGGAGAGCCAGTCACACAGATTGCGTAGTCCTCGATGTCAAGAAGCTCGAGAGTTGCTTTGATTATTTGATTGAAAGGAGGTAACTGAAGAAACAACGAAACGTGGTTGGGCCTTGGATCTTGCCCTAAGGAACTCGCACAGTGGGGCTGGCACAGTTGATATCCAACAAACGACAACCATTTTCTTTTGTGTGAGCTAAGGCTCCAACCACTGAAGTCCTTTCCCTTTGGTGCCCATTGACTTCAGTTTTACCGATGGAAGCTGCACTCGATCAAATGATGCCAAATTAATGACATTCTTTTTCACCTCTGGAGTTCAGCTCTTCAGTCCACATTTGAATCGAGGGTTGGATGATGTATGAAGCCAAGTGGTCCTGTCTGGGACTCAAACTGGGCATCTGTGAGCAGGTAATTGGTGGGCAAGTGCCAATTAATAGCACTGCCATTTGATGCTTTCCATCGCTTTGCTGCTGATTGGGTGGTTGCTGGCCAGATAGGATTAGATCTACTTTTTCTGAACAGCACATACCAAGACAATTTTGCAGGTGCCTCCTGCCTCTGCTGCTCTTGGACTTAACTTTGACCAGGCATTCAACTGGCTTCAAGACCAGGACAGTGGTGTGGTGTTCAGAATTGAGTAACTTCCTTCCTGACAGGACAAAGCCTTTCTTCAATTTACAGGGCTTAAACTGGGGAATATGCTGCAATGTTCTTCACTCGTCTGGATGTGTACAACCCCAGTGACTCGAGCTCAACACAAAGCAGCTTGGTAACAGCCCCTTAATTGCCCTAAATAACTCGGGCTTTAGTGTACCATAGGTTTAGTGAGTTTCACCTACAATTGCACACTTGGGCTTCTAAGGCAGCATCCTGTAAATCTGCAACTTCTGTCACCAAAAAGATGGGAGCAGCAGGCAACCTGTTGCACAAAAACTTCGGTTTTCTTTCAGGTCTGATTATCATATTAACTTTATTACAGGGTCTAAGTCCAAGAATTTCATATCCAACGTTACTGGTCATACCTTCACCAGAGGGATTATGGCAGTTCAAGAAGGAGTTTTGCCACCAGTTCAAAATGGTCAAGGAAAATGGTTAATTGATAGGAAGCATTCCTGTGGTGACCAAGTTTTTGTAAAATGATCCACATCCCTATTTTGATTCTTTCAAGTTTTCAGAACCTAGTGCAGGGAAATGCATATGGTCCAACCATTTCTACACACATGTATGTTTGTTAATGTGACTATATGGTGAAAATATAGTTCTTTAAAATAAAGGTAGAATGTATGAATTAAAAGTAGGATTCCATCTGTTTTTGTATGATCATGAAAGCTAAGTTTGAACTTGACCTCGTTTAATGAGAGGTCAATCATCTTGAACCTATCACGTGTTCTTTTGTGTGAATGGTGTTCATTTTGAGGTTAAACCTGGGCCCTTGTTGAAGGTTCTAAATGGGCTATTTCTCATGAAATAATGAATTAAAATTGTCTAAATCATGCAGTTAAATCTTTTGTATTATATTTATTTAACTGTAAAATGTTGCAGTGCTGTGTGCTTTCTGAATCTTAGTTATTGTTCTTGTCTATGTCTGCTGTTTATTTGTGACCTTGCTCTGAGTTGAGGTAATGGTCTTATTGAATGGTTTGAGGATCTGTGTGGCCTCCTATATCTTATGCTGTTGACTGAGTTGGGAAAATTTTGATAGTTTAGGAATCTTAATTTTAGAGTGCTTTAGAAATACTGTTTTTTTTGTTTTAGAATTGCAGGATAATATCTTATCCTTTATTTTGAATTACGTTACCTACATTGAAACTAATAGCTATGCTGCTACATCCACAAAATTTGCCTAATATGTCGATTGGTCATAAGCTTAGAATTGATTTAAGTGAGAAGATGAATTTTGGTAACATTCAAAATTTTACTATTAGACTATTGCTTGCAGGGTTCTCTCCAGTGTTGAATCACGATAATGGTTCAGAAATATGATGGTCTATGTATGTATTTTCCTGTGCACTTTTATCTTTTACATTTTGAATTTTAGTTGTCTTATTCCATATTCCAATTTGTGGAATTCATTGAAATTGTTCAATATTCATGTAGAATGGCAATTCTTTGAATTTTTTAAAATTTTGTTCTCTATCTTTTATTTTAGTGGGACTAACTGCAGCTGATTTTACAAATCTGAAAGCAGGTATGGAATTTTAAACTTTGCATAATTTGCACCTCATTATTTAGTGAAAGGATCCTAAAATGCATTTGTTGCATGGAGAAAATAAGAAAAGATTGCATTCTCAAGGCAATATAAATGACTATGCCTAATGCAGAACAAAATAATGTAAACTTTACAAGTAAAGAGTTGGAACTTGGCTTTAATTATCAGAGTTGATGCTGCAGTGATCTGCATTTTGTGCAACTACTTGACTAGATGAATGCCAAATGTGATTTTTTCAGTCAATATTTTACTGAAATACTGTACTTATCAGCTTCTGCAAACCAAGTTCCTCAGCCACTTATGGGAATGAACAGACCCACCGTGAATACTAATGCACCACCACCTCAAGGTCCTCCTGGAAGCCTGGGAAACCAAATGCCAGAAAACAACATTGGATTGGTAATGTATTAAACATAGTGCAAAATAAAAACAATACATTATAAAGAGTAAACTAAAGTTGTGAATATAAGAAGAAAAATAAATGAATTTGAAGTTTTAAGAATTTTTAAAAATTCTTCATGTGCTACAGTGGGGGGGTGGTGGGAAGGATGTAAATGAAATCAAACTGTACACACTTGAGTTGAATGGTGTGGGTTTGGTGAATTTCTAACAGTATTTGCAAGGCGCAGAGCACTTTGTTTGGATATCCTTGCTAAAAGAAATATTCTGAGTTTTACTTAGCCGATGTCTAATGTCAGTCATACTTTCTCCTGTTTTTAGGAGAGAATTTCTTTTCCCTCTCTAGATTGTCAGCCGTGTCCTTAATGAAAATTCTTAAAATATTGCCTTAATTTTGTCTTTAAACCGTGCAGTGACAGATTATCTGTCTTTGTTATCCCATAGTTTTGCAATATTCCAAAATTATATGCTATTTTTGATAAACTAGATTTTGTATTAATTTTCAGTTTTTCTCATTTGTGTGTATTGCACAGTAACTGCATTATTCTGGGTTAGTCCAATGTTTGGAAGTGCAATTATGCAAAGAGAATTAGAACCGCAAGAGGTTAAATATGGTATAGCATCTAAGATGTCAAGGCTTTCTAAATTCTAAGTTCTCACAGGAAACTTGCATATCTGAGCTCCATTGTGCTAGGTTTGCATTGTAATGGTTTTTGGCCATTAGGTTATAGTAATAAATACATTGAATGCTGAGAATGATTTTTCTTTAGTGAATTTAGTAATACATCATTGTTTCAAGGTAGTGTGTGAAATGCACAAATTTCTGACTTCCTGGTTACTTTATAAATGGCAAATTGCCATTTAGGAATGCATATTCTTTCCAAGGCCTATGATTTGAATGTTCGTTCATTCTTCAGTAGCAGCTTTTTTCTGTTTTAATATTCATTAACATTTTTGATCAGATTATCAGACTCCTAATTGATTTCTTAATTTACCTCTTTACCTCCATTTGCTTTCTGGAGTAGATCAGGATGAATTATGACGAGTTCCCTACTGGACCAACGTCTGCATAACTATTAACACAATGTTCAGTAAAAGAATGAACTGGGTTTACATACGGTGGCCAAAATGAGATACAGGAATGGATAGAAAAGTAGAAGAAAACCTAAAGGGGAAAGTTTGAATGCAGACTTCTGGAAATACTGAGGAAAAGGCTTAAGTTTAAATGAGTGAAGGTCAACTTCTCAGAATAAAATATTTCCGGGGAACCATTCTTAAATTGAATTTTGTATTCCATTTATCTAATTTTGTGTAGACTTAACTGTTTAAGGCTCTGTAGTTATATTGAGAACAAGTTATTTCTTATGTGATCTTTTAACATGGAATTTGTTCCACTAACATTAGATACTACTGCCTGGTCTGTAATTGTCACCTATTGCATATATTACTTAATACAGTTAAAACACTTTCTCTGTGCACTCTGTCAACTCTTTACATTTTATTTCTGTATCCATATTTGTAAAGCTGGCTTTTCAAAACTTGTAGGTTAAAATTACATGGCCCCCCCCACCAGTGGAGGTGTTATAGCTCCACCATTGGAAAGAGAATGTAATTATATTTGTGTTAAGCTTGTTTAGGGAGTTTCCATTTTAAATGGAAATAGGAATTTATAATGGATAAAGGTATGGGCAGAATATATGACTTCTGAAAAATGTGGCTAAGTTACCTTAATACACTAATTATCCCATCTTCACCTGTAAATTGCACTTGGTCTTTCTGCTGCAGTGTCACAGGAGGTTGACTGTATGATAGATACATAATTGGCAAGCAGGTATTAAACCTCAAGTCATACATTCCGAAAGCAGTACCACTTAGGATGTGCCAAACTATTTACTTATGTACATAGTGAATAAAGATAAAGATTCTGTACTGAAATAAAAGGCACTGATGGAACATGGATACCTGTATCACTTTGGTGCTGTTGTCATTACAAAGCATTTGTGTCAATACACTACTGTCAACAACTGCAAATAAATTTTAGAAGCTTAAAGCTCATATGGCCCAACAGTCAAAATTTTTTTTTAAAGAAACTCCAGCCAACCTGCCTTATTACCAAATCATTCAATCCATTCTCTATCCAGAAATTTATTAGACATCTTTAAGCCCATTTGTACAATATTAAGATTATACAGTGACCTGTGTAGTTTATTGGTAGCTTATTGTCAGTTAGGACGAGTGTTGTCGAGTTTTGTTTCCCAGAGTTGTTTTACTAAAACAGGAATTTTCAAAACTTGTAGACTTAAAGACTACATTGTGTGTTTTAAAAACAATCATGGGTATATAGTTGCACCTTGCACAGTAGCTTTTCTTGGGTTTTTTCTGGAAATCATTTTCCTGTTTTTGAATAGAAACATTTCTGAAGCTAATATATGATAAGAGTGCTGTTCATAATGAATATATTGATGCTGGTAAAAAGTTAAACCCTTAATTTATGGAAGAATTTTAACGTAGAATTATTTGGTATCCTTTAAAATGGGTTAGTTGGTGCAAGTTATTGTTACTTTAGGACAATTATGTTTTTTAGCTGAGATGTCATCATTTAGTAATCTTTAAATTTAGTAATCTTTAAATCTAGTAATCTTTAAATTGTGACCAGGACAATTAATGGATTTACAAATTTTGGTACATATGGGGTAGTGGGTGGAGAGTTTATTTTTAAGCATTATTCAGAGGATACAAGAAATGTGAAACATTTTTGTAAAATTAAATACCTTAGAAAATAACCTTACTATTTGTATGAAAAAGATTCTTTAGTGAATGAGCTACTGTGATGGCACTTTGATCATTGGTCTTGCATACAGATTCTTCTTGTAGTTAGTTACCAGATCAATCCATTTACCAGCAACTGTATTGCTTTTACTAATATTGGTTTGAGTTTCTAAATTATATAACTAAAGGTGGCTTGAATTCCATTAGTTTTAGAAAGGTTCAATTATTGGGTGGATCACTGGAAAAAGTCAGTCTGAATATTTATTTTGCACCTCCAATGTCAAAGGCATGATCCTTTGTATTTCAGAACATTAGTATATTGGATACACAGTTATGTTTTCCAGTAATTTTATGTGCAATCTCATTTCTCACTGGTTGCAGCCATAATTATTGAAATCCACAGCACAAAATAGGCCAGTGACAGCTTGAGGAAAATTTCATTTAACTGTATTTTGGCAAAGTTGTTATAAGTAATAGTCTGTTCATTTTTTAAAAAAAAATCAGAGAACCTGTAGCACTGAAGTGATGACGTTGTGAAAGCATTGATTATTATTTGTATTACTGTGGAGAATTTTTGTGGCAGTTATGACTATGAATTTCTCAGCAGTTTGATTATGACTACTGAAGCACCCCAGTGGCTGCTCATTTATTCAGTCTATTGTGTGGTGACCCAGGAGGACAATGTATTCATTATGAAGGTATTCTTAATGCAACAATTTAATACTACTGAATGCATGTGCTGATGGTACTGAAGAAGTTTGTGTGCACAGGTAATGATTAGTGCTTTTCTGCAGACCCATTGTTAGTCCTTCTGACAGCTGTTTCTACATGGATGTATCCATGACTCAACTTATTGACATAGTTATATTTTCAGTCTTGTGGTGAGCCAGGTGAATGATATTTACAGGTCTTAATAACTTTAAAAGATCAAACATCTAATCATTTCTAGCTTGCATAGAGTTGAAGTAATTTTCAGAGATTTTGCAGTTTGAATCTGACTATAGGCTAGATAGGAGAATTTTGAAATTTCTCTGGCTACTCCTGGAAAATAAACTATTAAGCTATTGCTTAATATGTAAGCTCTCAGTGAGGTGGTATAATGAACTAAAAAGGGAAAGAAAATGAATTGTTCAATAGTGCAATGGTTGTTTAATAATCTTTTGTATGTTTTGAATGTTAGTAAATATTTTTGCCCACAAAGTTTGTTGGGTCATGAAAGTAAGAATGCCAAATACAGAATGGGATATAATAAGTGGATTTTATTGCTCCCCTCCAACTGTCAAATTGATTTTGTTTTTGTTGTCCATTACTACTGATGAAATATCTTTCTTTAATCATGTACTTAATTCCAAACATAAACTTAATGGTGCATATGTACCACTCGGTAAGTTATTTGCTATGTTTTTGTTTGTTTAAAATCTTTTGTAGTTTTATCTTTTTCTGGTTCTGAAGTTATTGAGATGATAGCTCCTTGAATGAAATGCTTGTTGGTATATTGCACGAGGAGGCATGGGGAAAATGTCTGTGAGAGTTTGATCCAGATTTTGCATATCGCTACCTGCACTTTTGACTGGGATTGATAACTAGATTATGGATTTTTAAACATTTTTTGGCATTGTCCTTTATCCAGGTCTTTACTAGTCAATTAGAATGGTACCTACAAAACACACAGTCGGGAATAAACACTCTGTCTTCTTCCACCACAACCCCCCCCCCCAAACTTATCTCTGCACTCCATCACAAAATTAGACTTGAAAATAATTGGCAACATCATACAAAGAATAACATTTTTAACTCCCCATTAACTGTTTTGAACATGGGAATGTACTGGTATTCACTGACTGTAGACTTTTAAAATTGTAGCCTACAGCATGTTTTTCCCTAAAATAATCTTTAATACCTGTGAAACTGGTTTCAAAGATCAGGTTGCAGTATGTAGACCAATGTATTACTGAAAAATAACATTTCATTTAGGAGATGATGTACAAGAGATCAAAAGAGGACAAAGTATTCCATTTTAAAACTTGTTTGTATTGGGGGTTTAAACTTTTTGAAACCATTGTTTACTTTTTAGGCAGAGTTGTAATTTCAAGTTCCACTTTTACCTGAGCAGGCAACTTTTTTTTTCTCCCCTGCTCCCCACTTTGCTTGTCCAGAAGGACTGTGGCGACTAGGATTCAAGCTTTTGCAGTGACAGTTTTATATTTTTGTATAGTTGTCTCTTCCCAATCCTTGCTAACATGCCCATTACTTTGTGTTTTGGATAATGAAGATGAAAAAAAGCATTACATAATGCAGGCATTGTATCTCATGCTGACATAAATCATTTTTTTATTGATGTCTATTTTTAGGGGCTGATTGCTCCCCATTCTCCCACTCTTCCCTATACTAGAGGCACTAGACCTGAACTTTCTGTGAGCAAGATCTTTATTTTTGAGATAAATTATCATAAATTTTGTGTTGGAACAAATAATAGCCCCTGTTGTTGCTATTACAGTGAAACTTTAGAAAACGAAAGATTTTACAGAAGGTGAAATCATTGTTAAGTCAAGAGTGGGAGGGATAACGATACACTTGATGTGATTAAGTATAGACATTTTGGAATACACGATGTGACAGTTAATGGGAGGCATACACAATCTATTTTCTACTGGCGCAATCAGTAAATATTATGAAAGGGAAGGATAAAGCGATTATATAGCCGTCTTGCCTGTTTGCATGTGGAAAATAGAAAATCTGCTTTAATTGTGCTTCAGTGAGAATTTTCCAGTTCGGAGGCTTAAGCATCTTTGAACTAACTTGTACTACTGTATTTCATATTTATTATGTTCCAATTTATCTTGCCTATTGAATAGTTCACTTTGATAATTTGCTTTGAGCACCAATTTAGTGTTTTGCTGTCACCAATTTTTCCCTTCTGCTAAGATACTGATTCTCAACTTTGTCACGGTAGTCATGAGCCTCTCCTGGCTCTTAGTATTTTTTGAGAACAGAGGCTTTCTGGCCAAGCCCAGATCTTTTGAGCATGCTTGTAAAGAGGGTGATTTACTTACAAATTATGTGATCTGTTAACTGCACAAATCAGAAGTAGAATTTGGAACATATTAGTGTGTAGACACTTACTTAAAAGATAAATTGCTCAAGCTTTTGTGTACACACCAGTATATTATCAGAGTACTTCAAGAACATGTAGCATTCTATATAAATAACTTCAGACTATTTAGGGGGTGTATGTGTTTTTGTGTAGGCTCTCAATCGTTCATGTATCTGAAAAAGTAATTGGCTTTTCTTTTGTTTTCCTGTTTTTTTCCATTTTGCACATCTATATTTCGTCAGTTTAGTAAGTGCTGTGTACAGACAGCAAGTGGAAGGTGCTGAAATGTTTCCCAAAGTTTGTTATTATCTTGTAAGTCTAATGTGATTACCCCTTTCCCTTTTTTTATCGGTACTTCTGGACCCTGCTGACTTTCATCGTTCCATTGGGGGATTCTCAACCTGCCTAATGTTAAATCTACGTTGGACTTGCAATGAACACTAATGTCCAATCCTACGTATTTTATCTAAATTAATAGCCTAATGATCGATTTGTTCCTGGAAATATGGATGGTCAAGCAAATAACATGGGCGGACCGATGGTTGGCAGCCCTGCTGGGTTTCCCCGTGGAAATCAAGTTGGAGAGTTTGGTGCAAACAAACGCCGTAGATACTAAATACAGACCTGAAAAAAAAATACAGTAGCCTTTAGCCATTCCACTTAATTGCCTCAAGTATTTTTGCAGATTGTATCAGTTGTAATGAGCTTTAGTACATAAGGTCTTTTTGGTATTTTACTGTTTCAAATATTCTTTTAACTTCCTGTTGGATGTATTTAGTGAATGTGCATGATATGTTTCAGTAATCTAAAATGTACATAATGTAATGCACAAGTTGCAGAGAATTTGGACAAAAAGTCTCACTGAGATGTTACTATTTTGATATTTGTTTAGCTACTCTAGCACCACCTTCAATGAAACAGTCTTCTGGAACAATTTTGACTTTTGTGATTTTTGTTTTTTTTAAAAAGTGATTTCAGACAGTAAAATTGGAATCTCAAATGGCTTATGTGTTTTTATTTTGTATTGCTGAAGGCTTTATGTTGATGTGTTTAGTATTTTAAATATAGTAGATGGGGGTTGGGGTGAGAAATGTAGGCAATAGGTGGGTTTGCATTTGAGTTTGTTGGAATGTGGAATGGGCTTAAGCTTTTTAACATGAAATAGACAGAATTGAGGTTCATTGACCATACTATGCTGTGTTGACTTTTTAAGGATATGGTGTCTTCTGTTTCTGGTAGTTCTAAAGCTCAATATTTCTAACTACTGACCATATCTAACAGGAATGACTTGTATTTGTGGGACGGGACATTTAGAATTAAAATTCACCTGATCCCTGGAAAATATGCCTGGCTTGCAGGAAAATAAATCAAATATAAACCCACCTTTTTGAACTTGATACCCTCTAGTTTGTTCACGGTTGCTTGGTATACGTTGCAATACACGCTTTAAGATGCAAATAAAGTTCTCGGCAATCTTTCCTGTATTGTAATGTATTCATTTACAGCCCTGATTTGTTTTTTTGTTAATACTTAATGTAATACTGTTGCTCATTTCTGAGCAGCATTTTTATTCAGTCTTTTGAGAAGTTTGTTATCTTTGTTCATCTGAAAATGAATCATTAAAATCACAGAGTTGGTAGGAATATATTAAGTTTATTTTATTTCTAGGTGAAACCAGACTTTCTGTCTTGGAAGTTATCGCATAAAGGAAGAAAACTAAGCAATAGTTTTATTCAGAAAATGCCTGTGATTTTGTAGATGGTCAGAATTTTTTTTTCTGTATCCCAAGCTTAAATACCACTGAGCAGAGGCAGCTGGCAGGTTGGTCTATCCAAAACTAAATTGTTTAATTTGCAATATAGTTCTCTGGTTAAAGATGTGAATTTTAATAGCAAATGTTTTATGTAGTTAACAAAAATATACTTAAGTCATTTTATTTCTGTTGCTCATCGCCCATTTTATGATATCTTATAAACCTATTGCATCTTACCTGTAGCACAGTTCTTTGTGAGAGCCTAGATGGAACGTATTTAAGTTTAGTGGATATAGTTTGATGCAGGTGGGCTACCAAAGCCATATATAGTGGTGAAAAATAATCGTAGGATCGGAGATGAGAATTTTTAATGTAAATTTTTAAACTGCCAAATGGGATTTTATTTAAAATAAAAAAAAGTCATCATTGCAGTAAGATTGAAAACTGGTCGTGTAATAATAGACCCAGTGCAAGAACGTCTGTGCTTTCAGAAATGGGTTAACTCCATATGTGGTCTGAATGTCTTGACTCTAGTTTTTGCCATGCTTTCCTTTTTGGAATGAATTATTCCAAAGGAAAGGAAAGTTGCTTTCCTTTTCACAACTTATATAATGGAAATTATGGGAGCAGAAAGTAATTCTTTTCCATTTTTAAACTATTACTGATCCAACTCTTTCTCCCACCCCCCCCCCCCCTCCATTAGTTTATAATCTGATTTTAAGGTGATCTGTCTACAGTCCTGTCAGCAAGTCTTTCCCAAGGAGTTTGCATTGTGGATTGTTCCCATAAGCAGTCCTTTCATTACATATTATTTCAAAGACACTTCTTTCCCTACTTTTTTTATTCATTACTTGAAGGTTTGGAGAACTCGTAGACAACTGTTCTCTACGTCTTTTTTCCCCAGTGCCTCTGTGCTTTTCCCAGTGCTTCCACTGCAGTTCTAAATTAGCTTAATGAATTATTCCAAGTTTGTATGGGATGTGGAATGTCAAATCAAACTAGCCTATATAAAACATTTTTCACAGCCTTGAAGTCACATGTTTAGGAGCTAGTAAAGTACTTTAAAAGTGTTGTCACCATCCCATCTTGTTGCTTATTTTAAAGTGCACTGACCAGGTGCTTTTTATGGTTTGAATAATTAATTGCTCATTTTTATTTGTCCCGATAGTGAAGGCTCTTTCATGTTCTATATGTGTGACTTTATATGCATCTATCTAGTCATGTTACAATAATCTACCATATTCTTGTCCACTTACACAATTGATGGAAATCATTCAGAAGATCCTGTATTCTTCTTTTAAGCACTGGCTACCCATTCAAGCTTGTGCCATCAGCATATGTAATGGTATTGAAGATGCCTGATTTTATAATTTCAAATATGTAATCTAAAGATGGTTGTTGTCCCAGATGGATCAATATTGGTCTGCACATGCTGATACTCTGTGAAACCAAATCATTAATAAAATTGTACTATAAGATTATGCACATTGTCTACAAAGCTGATGAGAAACTTTATTGATTTTTTTGGGGGGAAATCCAACTAAACTGGTGGCTATCCATGGTCACTAGCTTTATTCTTGGATTCCAGTAACTTTTCTAGACTTGATTTTAAGAAAAAACACAGCTCGTATTGTGACGTTTGCATTCATTCATGGTATCCTGTGAACACCAAGTATGTGCCTCCAATATTCGTTGACTCAGTTATTTGCTACATGCAGATTTTTTTTTACTGGATATAGGAACTACATTTACCTATTGCTACTTCATCAAGAATGTTACTGATTTTTTTTTTCACTCCTTGACAATTTTGTGAAATAATCCAGTTTAGTGGATGTGTTTATCTTTCATTAATGAATTTGTGTTACGGATTGCAGCATATTTACTGTTACAGGAGTTGGCAGTCGTGTGTGCCAGTTGATGTGAAGAAACAATTATGTATCTCCAGCAACTTGTGTCTTTTTTTTTGACTAACCCAAGCTTTCCTGGGTTAAAGGTAATGTATATGTTCAAGTGGGGGATGCATCTGTGACTATTGCTTTGATCAGTTTTTTAACCTATTGACAAAAGAAGTATTGCTTTAGTTCCAAAAAGTGAAGTGGTACAAATAATATTTTGGGGGAAAATTGTGAAATAATGTCCACAGTGCAATTGCTCTGCAAAGAGTAAGCAACAATTGGCCTGTAAACAAAAATGTTAAGTTCAATGAGAAATAGGATCTGGACAAATAATGGCAACATTGGAACTTGATGAGAAGTAAGAAGTGTTGAAATGTGACAGATTGTGTACAGAGCAACAATCTTCACTATGAAAGTTTTATCAGAATAATTGGAGATTAAAGCTGGAATTTAAAGGCCAAGTTGTAAAATGGGTTAAACATGTGGAAAAGAGGAGGGAAGTGTAAAGGGAAATTAAAGTACTAAATGAAAACCAAAGCTACACAAAAGTAATAGGGAGTTTTTAATAGTTTTAAAAAGACAGCTGGAAATAATCAAGTTGTCTGTATATAGCATAATGGAGATATTACATTTTGCACCAGGTTTGGAAATGATAGTGAAGGTGGGAATACTGGATAAGCAGAAACAATACCTGAAAGAGGTTGCTTTAGAAATGCTTTTTAACTTGGTGGGAGATGTATTTTTTTTAAAAAAGCGCAAAGGCAGGGTGGAACATCTTGGGCAAGTAGAAGAATTAAAGAGCATACTAGATGTGACTAAAATTTCCTTTTGCTGGTTTCAAAGATGGATTTGAGTTTGATATCTGGTGAGGAATGTGCAAGGTGGCTTCATCTATAACTTCTAAATAGGCTAGCTACCAAGGGTAACATGTTGGCAGTAATGCAGTTGGCCACCATCTTTGGGATGCTGCCTTGTTGCTTTTGCTAAATGAACGATCTTGAAATCTAGTCCAGAGTGTATTTTGTTGATTTAGCATTTTGAATTGCCATAGAATAGTTGGCATAGAAATCATAATCTGAATGAACTCTGCAATGAACTTTAAGTTCTATGCAATAGTCTGACATTATACCCTTAAATAAATATGTTGGTTTCTTAACATTACTGGTGTCAACATGATTGTAAACATTTTTATTTTTCTCTACCCTGATTTAGATATTGGCTACTTCCAGTCAACTTATGAATTTGTTCATTTTGCTTGTTTTCACTTGTCTCTTAGATTATCTGCTCATTAATTTGATAATCTTTTCTTGAGTATGTACCAGTGCTTCATTTTTTTTTGCTGTAGTTTTGACAAAGATAAAAGTTTTAACAACAATAAATTGCAAAATCTCAGCTGATCACCAATCTAGGGTAAATGAACAAATGGAAAATGACAGTTAAGACTGATTTGAAATGAAAGCAATTCATTGAGGTGATCAGAGCTATTTTTTCAGATAGGCTGCCAGTTATTGGAACTGATAATGGATTACAGGTTTGCATTCCACTGGACCTAAATATATTGTAATTGTTTTTCAGATACTACTTCCACACCACCTCCAACCCTTTAACTGCTCATCTAGTGGTCTATAGCAAGTACAAAATTTTCTGAGTCTTTACATTTGTTTTAGCCCAGTTTTCCATTTACTACAACCTTTTTAAACGTCCGAATTAATTATCAATAAAATAACAACCATGTCTTTTTACATCATTGTGTAATGTTTTATATCTATTTAGTGCGTGCTGTCTGCGGTTAACCACTTTGAGATGCAAGTATTTCATTTCTCAAGCTATGATTTAAAGTTTTAAGAGTTTGCCTTTTGTGATTATTGTGCCACCAAAGGGAATTTGTTACCCTTAATCACTGTTCTTGGCCAACCAATAAAAAGATCGGAGATGGGTGTTGGGGAGGGAGTGTGGGCAGGGTGGGTAGGTATGGTGGTGGTAGGTGTAATGGAGGACATTCAAAAGGGAAATCACAAAAAGCCAGAATTAGGGAAATAGTGCAGATGTAGTGCTGAAAGAGTTTACAGAGAGGAGGGATGAAATTATATCAAAATTGGAAGTTCTAGTTACATGCCAGGAGGGCCAAGAGTGATGTGTAATGGACAGCAGAATATTGGGCAAGCTGAACTTTAAGCAAGTGAACTTGATGGATGTGGGGATGAGAGATTTTGTCTGAAAGAGCCCAAGCAGGTGATTAAAAAGGTGTAAATTGGAAGTTTAAATCCTAACCTTATTTTATTTTCTGCATATCTCTATTCCATCTGCACTAGCCTTGTGCATAATTCCTGCATGTCTTGAATTAAAGACTTGAATTCAGTCTTTCTGAAAGATCTTGTATACATTCAAGCTATCTCCTCTG
The DNA here is from genome assembly GCF_009764475.1 of Pristis pectinata. Classification (NCBI taxonomy): domain Eukaryota; kingdom Metazoa; phylum Chordata; class Chondrichthyes; order Rhinopristiformes; family Pristidae; genus Pristis; species Pristis pectinata. The sequence continues at coordinate 77,697,245 of NC_067412.1, forward strand.
TTCTTACCTTTTTTCAGACATTTTTTGTTTGTTCAGCATATTGTTTCTTCATTGGGAGTCTACGTTGATGGAATTAGGCCTGGTATCACATAATCATCGTATAGTAAAAGTCTGATAATCTGTTCTCCAGTTGTTTGGGAATCCTGAACCTGGCATCCTGCACTTATTCTAATGCACCAGGACCCCAATTCTCACACTTCCTACCAACTTGCTGGGTTCACTAGAAAATTGATCATATTACTATATGGCGAATTAAGTGTGTGGTTGTTAGTCCAATTAATACTCTCATTAGTGTGGAAAGTCTGTCAGTCCAGCACCACCCAAGCCCTGAGCATGCAAGATTAACAGTGTTAATTTAGTATAATTTCTTGCAGGTTCCACCATACTGTGGTGTTTCCTGAAATCGTGGTTATGATAAGAGATGTACTGCCAATTTACCAGACAAAGCAGGCCAACAGATAATACCTTTTCTGGTTTCCCATTTGGATGATGATCTGAATTTGTTTCTTCCCCCACATGGGCACACACCATGCACGCTGTCACATACTTGACCATTGCATTCAGCCATGTCAATTTCTAGAATTTGTCATCATCCTGTGTCATGGACATAAGTAGATCCTTGACTTCCAATGCTGCATTGTTGTTAAGATATAATTGTCTGGGATTCCATGTCGGTGTATTCTGTTTGAATATCAAAAAAAAATCTGTATAATGTAAAATTAAGTTCGTAATATAATTGTTATACTCCTAACCATATTGCTACTCTCAAAATAAATAAGAATGATTTTTGACTTTTACCCTAATGTTTCTTGGCTTGAGTGTTTTTCTTCTACACTTGTTTCATTCAAAGTAAATTTGTTTGTCTCAGTGGTTTGATCAGGGTAAAGAAGGAAGCATATGTCAGGTATAGGAAGTTGGTATTGAACGAGTCACTTGAGGTTTAGAGGGGATAAAGGAGAAAACTTGAGAAAGAAATTCAGAGGGCAAAATGTGGTCCATGAATTGACTTCAGCAAGTACTATTAATGGGATTCCCTAAAATCTTTTAAGCATATTAGAAGTAAGAGGGTAGCTAAGCAAGGAATAGCTCCTGTTGGGGATCAGAGGGGTAATGTATGCATGGAGTCACGGAATCTGAGTGAGATCCTAAATGAATACTTATCACATAAAGGCTGAAGAGTTAAGGGAGGGGAATGCTGATATTCTGGAGCATATCTCAGGAATGAGGAAGTGCTAGAATTATTGGGGCACATTAGGGTGGATAAATCTCCAGGGCTTCATGGATTTATCCCAGGATGTTATGGGAAGCAGTGGAAGAGATTGCTGGGGCTCTGGAGATTTGTGCATCTTCGATAGCCGTGGGTGAGTACCAGAAGACTTGATAGCTAATGTTATCCCCTTGTTCAAAAAGGGCAGTAGGGATAAGTCTTGAAAATACAGGTTGGTGAGCTTTGCATCAGTGGTAGGGAAGTTGTTGGAGAAGATTCTGAGAGGCAGGATTTGTGTTCACTTGGAAAGGCAGAGAATGATTAGGAGTTAGCATGGTTTTGTGCAGGGGAGATCATGTCTCAAATCTGAGTTTCTTGAGGAGGTAATGAAGAAAATCAATGAAGACACTGGCAGACGTGGTTTACATGGACTTTAGTAAGGCTTTTGACAAAGTCTTGCATGGTAGGCTGGTCCAGAAAGTTAGGCACAAAATCAGGTGTGTTGGCAAACTAAATCCAAAATTGGCTTGGTGATAGGAGACAGAGGGTAGCGGAGGGTTGTTTTTCTGACTGGAAATCTGTAACAAGTGGTATATCGCAGGGATCAGTGCTGAGAGTTTTGTGATGCATGCACATGACTCTGGTATAAATGTAGGTGGTCTGATTAGTAAGTTTGCAGGTAACACAAATTAGTAGAGTTGTAGATAGGCAGATCAGCTGTAAGATTGGGTGGAGTGATGGCAGATGGAACTTAACCCAAACAAATGTGAGGTAATGCACGTTTGGAATTTTGGTAGGACATATAATGTAAATGGCAGGAACCTTGGGGAGCATTGATGTATAGAGACCCTGGCTGCATGTCTGCTTCCTGAAAGTGGCGACCAAGGTGACGAGGTAAGAAAAAGGGCATTTGGTATGCTTGCCTTCATAGGCCAAGGCATTGAATGTAAGAGTTGGGATATGTTGCAGTTGCACAAAACCACTGGTTAGACTGCACTTGGAGTAATGTATACAGTAACTACAGGGAGGATGTGGTAGGAATAGAGAGCGTGCAGAAGAAATTCACTAACATGTTGCCAGGAATGGAAGGCTGCAGTTATAAAGAGAGATTGGATAGGCTGGGTTTATCCTCACTGGAACGTAGGAGGATGCAGGGTAGCTTTATAGAGGTTTTTAAAATTATGAAGAGCGTAGTATGTATGGTCAGAATCTTTTTTTCCCCTAAGGCAGGAAAGTCTAGAATTATAGGGCACAGGTTTAAGGTGAGAGGGGAGACATTTAAAGGAGAACTGAGGAGAAGGCCTTCCACACAGAGTGGTGAATATTTGGACTGAGCTGCCAGAGGAGGTAGTAGAGGCAAATGCAATTATGTTTGAAAGGTATTTAGATAATTATTTTTCTACGATCCTTTGAAAATTGGTTCAACTTTTCACTTGCCTTTTTCTGCAGTTCTGCTACTCACTTGCCTTTGCAGTTTGTAAAACCACTGGTTAATGAATTTTGTGGAGGAGCAGTTTCTTCACTTTCTGATTTCCTATTTTAGATTCCAGAGCGCTGTTCACCCCAATGGTCGTGATGCTTTTGACTTTGGAAGATTCATAATTGGTATAACCTGAACTCTGCTTCTGTGAAAGTTGTTGCAGTTTTAAAGTATTTAGGATGTGTTTTTACCAGAAGATTTCAGTTTGACTGAAGAAAACTAATGTGGATTCAGGGAAATGGTGGTTCTGTGAAAATTCAGCAAAAGAAGCTTGTGGATATTTCGTTGTTTTCATTCAAAATATGGTACATCTATTCTGGTGGATAATAAGATATTTTTTGGAGCAAAGATGTGGGAAAATGTTTAGGAAAAAACTGGATTTTGTTTGTGTGGCTAAGTATGATTTTTCTTTATTTGTAATTTTCTGTTGTTTCCAGTTTACCATGTATGCAAAACTAAATTTGGGGGATCTGACTGAATTACTTGTCTGTTTCCATATGTTGGATAAATTAAAACCACTGCAGATGGTGGAAAACTATCCCTATCTTTAAAACCCTAGGAAAGTCCTGGCTGAAAGGAGTTTGAGCTCAAATGCTCATCCTTTTAAACAGTGCAAAATTGTACCTAAACATTTGAATTAGCATTCAAATTGTCCTGGTGTTTATGTTGTTGTTGATTTAATCAAACATCTCCCAGCTTTAGAAGAAAATGTGTACAGCTGTTCTACCCACTTGTATGCAGACCACTGCCTGCTTATAGTTGTGGGTTTTCCCAGACAATTTTCATGTGGGATTATTTAAAGTGAACAATTTCCAAAAGCAAATATTCTTAGTTTTGCCAGTTTCACCACTTCATTATTTGGGAGATATGACTGGTGGGCACATTTTCAGAAAAGACAACTACCAGAAAGGAATGGAGTTCTTGCGCTTACTCTTTATAGTATGTAGGTTACAAAGAGGCATTGCCAAACAGTTTGTGAATTTCTAATATTGAGGCATCTGTGTCTTTGCACTGAATAAAAAAACATTTATTCCGAGATGTCCATCAAGATTTCAGAAGGATTACGTTTGTAAATAGTGTATTCAAAGATAGCCAGCACACAGTGCATGTAAAATAGACAGCTATGTGCTTGCTTGTCATGTGAAACTTCATAGTTTTATCATTTTCTCTTTAATTTGTATTTCATTTAGTCTTTTCATTATAGTTGCACTTTTTCTCTTTTGTCAACTCTTGGGAATCAATTGTAGCTGAGTAGTGTTGCCTCTGTTCAAGGGATGTTTGTTCAAGACCCATTCTGGACACTTGAGCATAAACCTAGACAAATACTCCAGTGCAACACTATCATTATACTGCATTGTTAAAGCTTTAATGTTGTACTGCACTGCTAAAAGTGCCATCTTTTGGATGAGATGTTAATTGGGCAGTTACTGTATTTGGGTGGCTATCAGAAAGTAAATGGCAACTTTTTTTCAGGAGAGTTTTTCCTTTAGTCCTGGCCTATGTTTATCCTGGTCAAAATCACCAAACCAGTTTATACTATGTTAATGAGATGTTCCTTTGTTCAAATTAGCTGTTGCATTTCTTAAAGAACATTGAGTACACATCAGAAGTACTTAATTAACTATCAAATGCTCTGGGATCTTCGGAGAACACGAAAGATGCTACCGGCTGTCCCTGAGTTATGAATGGACACGGTTTTTACAGACGCTTCTAAGTTGATTGTGTCCATTTGTCATCATCACTTGATATGGTAACCATACCACCACAGTATTGTAATGCATGGTGTTGATGAGTGCCAGTTATCATGAACATTTATTTATCATCTTCCCCTACCTTGTTACAATGATATAGAATCAGGATGTCACATGCTGGTTTTGATGGGCTTCAGTGGATATTTAGAGTATCGTTGCACAAGTATCAATAGAAGCAATTGCTTGTCAATTTCCAAAGCAACTTTTAAGTGTCGTCCCATGGTAAAACTGGCAACCTGTGTTCTCGAGACAGTCGTTTCTGATTTACTGCCTGGAGGTTGCATGTGAACAGGTTTTTTCAACATTTCACATTTGAATTTATTAATTATGAGAGCTCGCTGATAAGTATGGATATCCATAAGTCGGGTATTCGTAACCTGGGGAGGGCCATTTATGTAAATAAGTCCCCTATTATACTTGAGTTTCTACCTAAATTATGTGGTATTTCCTTCTGTTTCCATGTTTTCTTTTTAGAGACGGTCATACAGCATGGAACGAGGGACCTTCGGCCCATAAATCTGCACTGACCATCAAGCACCCATTTACACTAATCACAATTTTTATTTCCCTCACATTCCCCTTGATTACCCTATTTTTCTAACTCTCACTTGCACACAAGGGGCAACTTAAAGTAGTCAATTAATCTATCAACTGGTATGTCTTTGGGATGTGGGAAGAAACCAGAGCACCCAAAGGACACCCATGTGGTCACATGAAAAACTTGTAGATTCCGCACAGCACTGGAGATCAGAATTGAAGCTGTGAGGCAGTGGCTTTACTAGCTGCCCCATTGTGTCACTTTGTGTTCCTGCTGATTTTCTATCATGTGCATATTTGTGATAATTGGTTTCATAAACGCCAGGATCTTGTTATTTTACACACATGTCCAGCAGGGATCTGGATATTCAGTAATTTCTCTACTTCTCACTGTTGCCCTTTGTGGTTCATCACTGAAGGGTTTGCAAGTTGTGAATAATAAAGTAAGAAAACAATACTGCCATTTTTTTTCTGTCCTTTTTATAATTGCGTTGGTTTTTGAGCCACAAGTTGGATATATCAAAAGATTAATTTTCCATCAAGCAATGCAGTAATGGTATTCAACAATATGAAACATAATCATAAAACTGGTTTTACAGTCACTAGATTTTTTTAGATGGATTTGCCTTTTGTTTAGAGCTTAAGGACTGCATTATTATTAGGTTTATGGTGGTAAGCATGTTCTGCCAGTTCATAACCTGTAATTGTAATGCTATTTTGCATGTATTAGTTAAAACTTTCATTTAGAGAAGAAAATTTTGGTATTGCATTAAGCTGTGTGCATTACATTTTATTAGAATCTGGAATCGTGCACAAAATTTATTGTAAAATGGGTGAAAAAGAAATTGTCAAAATACTCAGTGGATTAGATAGCATATGGGGGGAAAAAAGAAACAAATCTAACACTTTGGAATGATTAATAAGGCAAGTGCTGCTCAGAGGCAATCAGTATGAAATGTTGATCACTTCTTTCTCCACAGATACTGTCTGGCTTTATCTACATTTCTATTCTTTAAATTTAAAACAAAATATTGTGATTGTTGTAAGTTTTGGAGTACTTGGGAAGTATCTAATTTGTTATTGAGGACTAGTTTTGTGCCTAAACTGAAGTGCACAAAGTCCGGAGTTAATTTTCATAGTCGGTAGACTTTGTGTATCTTCAACATTACTTTCAACAATGAATATGAATCAAACTCTACTGTGTATTACTGAGATCATCATAATTCATATAATGTAACCAAAAAACAGTCTTATTAATAAGACAGGATGGAGCACCACTATTATGAATGCATCCAAATGGCAATTCTAACATCGAATCTATTTGCCACGTGTGTTGTGTAACTTTGTGGGAGGATACTTGTCTGGTTCACAAGGTGCAGGGTTCTAATGGTGCTCCAGCTAGTCTTTGCCCACCTCTTAATTTTGTGGTGTTTATTCAGCTGGGTACTTGCATCCAATGGTGTGGATTGTTGAGCACATGAAACCCTCCAAGTGTATGGGACTAACTGGTGGTTAATGTAAAAATACTATATCAAAGATGAAATGCAAGATTGTTAACGTAAAATCATTTTGCTGTTTCATACTTTTCCAAGGAAAAGTGATCCTTAAACAATGCTCTTACAACAAAATATATTTTGTGTTCTTCATTATGCTGCTGCCATTATTTTTGCTTTAAAGAAAGCATTATCCAACAGTATGGAGATGTGTTTTGTGAATACAGGTTATGGAAAAGCATGTTGTGAAAGACAAAACTTGAATGATATCTTGTACAGAATATATTGATAAGTTAATTTCCTGGCTGCTGGGGGGGGCTAGAGGTAAACCAGAGTGTATGCCTCTAAAGAAAGTGAGAACATTTTCTGTGTTTATGTTGATTCCAGTGTCTATCACGGCAAATAAAGATTTATAACAAATACTAAAAAGTGTTTTAATGTACTGAACATACCAATTAATTCATAAACTTCCATATTTCAACTCTGCAATGCAAATTTTCTTCTTCTGTAAACATTCACTCTCTGGAGAATATCAGCTTGCAATTATCTTTCATTGTCTTTTGGAAAATGCATTAAACTGCGGTCCTGACTGCTCTCTCAAATAGTTAATAAGTTTCCATAGCATTACTCAAAGAAAATCGAACAAATTTAATTTGTTCTCAAAAATTGGTTGTTTTATTTCACTAAATGTATCTTGGATTGAAGCACAGTTCTGAACTTGCAGAAGGTGCCCGCTATGTAGATGGAAACCCGTCTTCCTTCTTCTGTAGATTCACTTCTTTTGGAGTTGGGGGTTATTTTGCCTCCATGCATGCAGAGCATGATTGACTTTTACCAACTTCAGTCTTAATTATGTATCTATTGCATATTGCTCACCTCTTTGACTTCTATATGCTGTTATAGAGGCTTGTGAAGGTTTTTACCTTGCACATTGCATTTTCCAATCCAGGGTAGAGCTGTAAAGTAAATATTTTCTGTCCTGTTTATTACACTTGACCTCTGCCTGTAGATAACCAATGAATACTCTTTCTGCATTTCTTTCCAGAATATTAGCGCACACTTATAAATTCACTTCACCATTCTTTTCAATTGACCCAGGCTGTTTACAGCATTACTATGCCATTTGATTCTGCACTAAGTAACTGATGTGCAATCTTGTTTGATCTTTTGTGAAGCTAATCCATAGTTCCCTGTAGACTTCATTGCTCTTATTTCCTCCCCCCCCCCCCCCCAACTCCCTCTCTTCCATTTAGACCCTCCGAAGAAAAATTTGAAGCTTTTGACCATCTAACTTTGTCTCATTCTTTGGAGTCTATTTAATTTAGCAAATTATTTGTCAGTGGAGTATTTTTACTTCCATATAAACTTTGAAATGTGAGCAAATTCTTAATACCTGCTATTTCTTTTAATCATCTGCCTACAGTTTTCTTAAGTCCTTTCATTTTTTTCCTCATCTCTATTAGTTTATTTTCTGGATATTTTAATGTTTTCAGCTACAAGAAGAGAAGCTTATTCCTTACTGAAGCTGGCAGCAGGTGGAATTTGTAATGGTTGGCGATTAAGGGTAGGTACAGAATGCATTAATTTCAAGATTCTTTTGAAAAAATGAGTTTATATTGCAACTATTGATCATATTGTGATACTCCACTATTTCAATGGTGTTCTTGGAATTGATTTTTCTCTCACTATTTAATAATCGTACTATAACTGATTTAACTTCAATCTGTCTTCAAATGTGCCTTGGCCCAAATCTCACTTCATACCACACAACATAGTATTTTTGTATCTCCATTTACTCAACCTAAACATTTGCTAGTTTAGTACTGAGATGGTATAGATTCATGGATGGATAGTAAAGCTATTGAAATTAAAATACTATGGAACAAGCAAACAAAACACATCCACTTTCCAGGAAGATTTTTGTTTTTGCATTTGAACTTTATTATTTCAGGCCTCAAGTGGGAAACAAGGTGCAAGAACCAAGGAAAATGAAGGGAGCAAGCCAAATGTATACACAGTTCCTATGTAGAGTAAAGCATTGCAAAGATTAGGGGATGTTCTGCATTAACAACTCTTGCACTTCTTGGGGGGGAAAAAAAACAATATTCCTGAAATTTATTTTGATAAATTCTCCACTCTGCAACAACTATTTAAACAGAAAAAGCTTTTTTTTGTAAATTTTTTGATTTGTATTTGTTTCATCTTTCATCATAACACTAAATCATTGGACTGGCAATAGAAGCTGCAAAATTTTCTTGCAAGAGTTTCATTATATATTTAAAATATTGCAAGAGTACTTGTATTCAAACCAGTGATTTGGTGGCTTCAAAACTAAAATGAACTTTTACGTTACTGTGTTGATGTCCCCTAGTTGTCGGATTTTGGGACATCCAAAGCCAGACCAAAAGAGAAATTGACTTCGTTTGTTCATGGGCTGATGTGGCCAGCGCTTGTCTGTTTCTTAATTGGTCTTGGAACTGAGTGGCTTGCTGAGTTATCTGCCTCTGAAATGAGACAATTGCATTGGTTGTACCCAAAGTCACAAGCCAGACAAGGTGAGGAAGACAAATTTCCTTCCCTTGAATACATTGGCCAACCAGATTAGTATTAACAAAAAAAAACTTCACTAGCCACCAATATGATATTCTCTATTTATTTCAGATTTACTGACATTTTCCCATAGTAGGACTCAAACACACATTTGTGAATCATTAATGTAGTTATCTGCCAATCAGATCTTTGAAAACAATGTTTCAATCAGAAAGATGATGGTAGTTATGAATGGTAATATATTTAGGAAGTGACAAAGTGGGATGGAATTCTTGTAGAAAAGGTTTACATGGCAATGTTAAACCTTTTCTACAAGAATTGCATCCTATTTGTTACATGGCCTTCACTTTTAAATTCATTCTAGATGAGTAATATTTTGACTATAGCCAATAAGACCTTTACAATAAGAAAATAATGGGGATTTACTCACACTTAAAATGAATGATTCATAAAGGTGCAGCTTATTTCTACACACTTCTGTAAAATTTAATATTTGAAATTGCTTCTTTTCTATTGAACTTTACATTGCATCTTTAAACAGCAAAGATTGGTATTTTTGTTGCAGTTGATGACATTTCTGCATAAAAATTACATCCTGATACAAACTTTTTTGTCCTTTTCTCTTTTGGATCCATTCTTGTCATGTACATTCCTGATCAAGAACTCCTGCTTCCCTTGTTCTGATATTTAAAAACGGTTACATTAAGGTGTTCAAAATAGAGATTTCTGGTGTGTAGACATAATGTGCATTAATCCTTATTTAGAGCACTTTCTATTTTATCATTAAGAATTTTCATTCAAATAGCCACCAATTGGTAAAGTCCTTTTGTTCTTAATGGAATGATTGTGTATTGCATAATTTTTCCTAAAATCAAGGTTATTTTAGTAAAGAAATGAAACTACTCTCAGGATGTAAGAAATCAGTCATGGAAATGTCAGATTTTGACGTTGGGCATTTCTGATCATCATTTCCATTTTTTTTGTTTTACCCCCACATTTTGATATTTTGCTTTGTTTTCTTAAATAAACCTCGTTTATCCATTAAGAATGGATCAGTTATTTGAATTTTTTTTCATAGAGGAGTACACGCAACTTGTTCTGATGAAGGATAACTGTAAAGGATCTCAATCACTTGAATTGACATTGAATCAAATTTGCATATTTATTTCAGAAAATGTCTATTGACACAAGTTGGTGTGAGAAAAAATGTTATCCTTCATTATTGTGCTTGAATCATTGTTGTACTTTAAGTGGAGAGTAAGGAATTTAGCAACTGAGGAATTTTTTCCTCTGGTTATAGTCTTCCCCAAATGACTTTCTTGGCATTGTATTATGGTAACACATGATTTCCTTGTGATACTTTTCCCTTTCCCCATGGTTCCTCTCCAACCCCTCCATTTTAAGTGATCATGTGTTTGGAATCCTCATTCCTTTGCCACTTTCGTTCTTATGAAAGCAGATTTGGTAGCCTAATTGTTCACTGATTATAGTCCACAACATCCTAGTCAATATGGATAAGTAAATCTGTCATTGACACAAATTGTCTGTAAATCTGTCAATATATTTGATGTCTAACCTCCTGAAATTTTACTGCTATCAATCTTGAGCAGTTCTAACAACTTCTGGATCCCATTTGTTGCACATCATCCTGTCAAAGTATGAAAGGCCAAGCCAGTCTCAATGGTTTATGAAACATCTATCCTTTCATTCCCAATCTTTGAATTTTCACTATCACATTGATAATATTATTGTTTATCTGTATCTGAACTGGCAGTTCTATTAAGTGCTACCTGCAGTGCTGAAGCTCCCTTTTCTGTCATCTGGCACCAAGTAATGAGGAGGAGCTGCAAAGTACATCATACTAGTGCCTGAGAAATAACTGCTATTCTGCTACTGTGGACAGGCGCATCCGAGGCAAATAGCAAGCCAACCTGTTATATCTGTTGTTGGGAAGTTAGAGGATCATATAAACACCTTCCTGCAAGAATACTTGTATCAGGTATCACTACAAAGCTGTGAATCTGAAAATGCAGATAAAGTTGTACCAATTAGATAAAATGCTCTGCAGTTTTGGGTGCCCTAAATTTCTGAAGATTGTTCTTCTGGGCCTTGCATTACTGGTTTTAAAGTGCTTCAATGAGGATTAAAGTCAGTACCTACATAGGTTTGTACTCTATGCACACCCATTTTAAAAAGCAATCCAGCACATGGTGCACCATGTTTTTGGTATGATTTGATAGGTCTTTTGTACAAGTAAAATGCAAGATTCCTTGTAACAATTTTGTTTTTTTCCTATCATACTTCTGCATCTTGTATATAGATGTATACAATTGTATATAGGTTGTACATTGTTGACCGAAAACAATGGAGCAAGTCAAAAATGATTACATCAGAAGCATACAAACCTAAGAAAGGGAAGAGCTTGGAATATAACTAAGTCATGAAGACGAGTCAGGAGAATATACAGAAAGTTACTAGTTTTTTTTTGATTCTCTTCAATATAAAGATTACCAAAATAAAAGCAGACTTAAATGATTAAATTTACTTGGCTTGCTTTAATGTCTTCCCTTGTATCAAGGTAGATGCATTTCAAAAGCAAGGACTTGTCTAATTTTTCAAGATTTTAGTCATTTGTTTGATTACTTTCCAAATGTTAATATTGCCTTCATTCTTTGACATTGGCCCAAATTTTCCTGTCAGTAACAATGAGACTAATTGTCATTTTATTTGAACGTGAAAATGGTTCACCAACTTCAGGTAAGGGGCAGGTGCACACTTAGGCAACAGTGGTCTGCCATGTTTACTGTTGAAACAACTGGAATGGTGTTCGCTTATAGGATTTGTGTGCTAGATACAAACTAAATCTGACATAAACTGAGTTTGGGCCAGGCATTCTGCTTCTGCTTCTAACAAAATTGTAATTGGTCATTGCTGTAATCTCTCTGAAACTGAAAACAGGTTTTAAAGTTTCACAATTTCATTGTTGGAGATTTAAAACAATGCCTTCAAGTGTTCTTTGCTTTTTATCTACCTCATTTGATAATGAGTTAATCCATTGTAATTTATGCTTAGTTCTTGGGATATTAATTTTCCTTAACTGATTACTGTATCTTAAACAATAATTGCATTGCTAAATTATGGGCTTTATGCTTAATTTTTGCAAATTAACTACTCTATGCAGCAAAATTGGGCCCAATGATTTCTTTTCTGGAATTGTGAATATTTGAATACTATTATTTATAAAGCTAGGATAATTCAGCTTTAGTGCAGTATTAAGCACGTGCTTCACTGTCAGAGGTTCTATCTTTTGGATTAGATACTAAAAGAAAGTAGTATGTCTCAGTTGGATATTAAAAAGCCCTCCATATGCTGGCCAATACTTATCCTTCAGATGTGATTCCCTAAATATCTTAACTTCTCTCATTGTTCGCTGAACCATATTTGAATACCATCTTTCTCGTCTTCTAACACTGATTACAAAGTACTTAAATGCCTTTTAAAGCCTTTTGGACATTTTGATGTTGTGAAAGAATCTAAATGAATGCAAGTTCTTTCTTTGAAAGGGGGCACGGTTCAAGCACTGCTAAAGAGATGCATGGATACACAGAAAGGAAAGAGCTTTGGATAAATAAAGAACATTTATTTGTGTGTTGTTTTTCCTCTTGGGTAGGACTTAAAAAAAAGAAAACCAGTTACTTCATTTGTTGATTCAAATTGTAAACATTAGTTACAGCAACATTACAGAAGAATTATCAACTGCAGTGTCAGAATTTCGTGTTTAACACTGACTTCAGGGTGAGTTAATGTGAGAATGACTTGTGTACTCTGCCTCCCTATATCACTAACCCCTACTGTGCCACCCCTTTTGCAATACTAATTGCTTCCAGATACTGATACTTTTCTCTCAGAACTGTTGTAATGTGGAATGTCCTTTATAAATCCAATATAAATCTCCTTTCTATTGCAACATATCACAGATGACATAGTGAAGTAAACCTAAATTTGATTCTGCAGTGTTACCAAGCTATGGTCTTGTTTGCTTTCGCTACCATCCCCCCCAAGCCATCCACTATAATTGGCAAAGCATTATAATCCAATTAATTACTAAGCCAGTTGCAGTTTTGCTGTATCCTACCCTTTTTTAAAAAAAATCAAAATTAGATAGTGGATTAGGTAATGACCAGCACCAGCCATTTGTGAAATGCTTCCTTTTGCTTATTTAAGGTGTTAAATTGATGGAAGTGCCCATTATTTGTAAAAGATCAGTGATACAGCCAAAAGGAAACTTTCTCCCCAGTATTTTGGCCAATATTTGTTGCTTGTCTCAAAACAGATTAATTGCTTAATTATTATATTTGCTCATCTTGCCACATTGCTGTGTCCAAATTATCTACTGTCTTATTTAACATACAATAACTGTAAAAATAATAAAGCTGGTAAATGCGCTGGGCAGTTCTGACGTATGAAAGGCATTCCAATAAAGGCATTACTTTGGTGTTGGTTATTTCATGATCCTTTTAATTTTGATCTTTAAGAAAGCCAGGATAAAATGGAGATTGGTAAATGTGAAATAAATGCTAAGTAGAGTGCAGAATTAAACTTGAACTATTAAAATACCATGTAATAAAACAATTTAATTTCCCGTACTGTGTTACTGTATGGTATATTAAATAACACCTATAGAACAGCATATTCTTGAGTTGTGTTTAATTATATTTGTTTATTGGGGCAGATTTTTTTGGTACTGATTTCCTGTATGCACATTTAACTCTTAACAAATATTTTAAAATTGTGAAGAATATAGGGCAAGTGAAATCTGCAGAGTAACTTCTTCCTTCAAATTAAAAATCTTATCAAGAAGCCAAAGGCCCTTGGTGGCAACCTGTGTGCAGGGTGAGGTTTGGGACTCAATAGCTTGACTGATTTTCTTTGATCAGCTGATGTAATTAATGTTGACTGGGTTAAAACTGCCAGGAATTGATAGTTTCCGATAGGAATGCATGTGTGTCCTGCTTCAGGATTTAGTGTTAGTAGCATTTTAAATTACTGGCCAATTCAGAACAATTAAGGGAATGAAATCACAGGCAGCGTGCAACAGTGCTGTGCCATGAAAGAAATTTTATTTGCTTACAAGTTGAAGATTCTTCTGCAAAAGTTGAGGCAAAGAAGGATGGTCTGTATGTTGAGCAAAAGCTGAAGATTCATGATTACAGCATAAAGGAAATGGAGGGTGGTAACTAGCATTGAATCATGTTGGATGACTTATCTAACACTACCTAACAATGTTGTGAACTTGAAAGAATGCAGCTCAATATAGTGACAATAAACACTGCACATTACTGTTGTAAATTTGATGATGGTATTTTTTATCAGCGACAATGTTATGGTAAACTTTCTGAGACATGAAGGATACCATACTTACTATAATTCCTGTTTCCATTACATTTCCTATGTTGCAATTTGTATTGATTGATTTTTTTTATTAAACAGGTAAATTGTAATTTAAAATTCTTTCCAACAGTAGAGGTTCTGAATTTCCTGAGTGGGGTTGTCTGCACTTTCTGCCTTTGTTGCACCAAATTTAAATGCTCTGGATCTGCATGGCCCATCACACTGACAGACCATCCCAGAGCTAAATAGTGAGGCCCTGAGTGCTTCTGATAATCACCACTATCCCCTGGTGCTTCTGATGGGTGATGATGGATGGGTGAGACCAAGCCTGACTATAAAACTCCAATGAAAACATTCAACTGACAAAGCCCTTCCCAGCTTTGCTATTTGTCAAACATATATATAAATTGTAACCTGCCTTATTCTTTCATCCCTGCTTAGATGAATGGAGACCAGTTCTAACTAAGAATGGATTTCTCATTGTAAATACTGTGGAATCTTTGGAAGTTCCTGCTCCTCCACTGGACTTCATGGGTAGTGCATTGACAGACTACAACCAGGACATTGGTAGCAGAGCTTGGCCAGTAAGGTTGCAGCTTGCACATATCCATCTGCAACCCAAAATTTACCAGCACTTGCATGTAAAGAACTGCTAGCAAAATCTGCACCAATGACGTTCATTTGAGATGTATAGGGAAACTTCCACCATCAACAGAAAATATGTTCCTAGAGTAGAAAAATGGAGGATGAATTTTAATATATAGTTTTTCAGGGCTTTGCAACCATTTCATGGAATTTTCACAGTTGTTTGATTTAAGCTTGTGAGCATCTGTGAAGTTGAATTAGGAACTTGAGTTCATTGTATGGGAAAGGTTTATGCCCTCAAATGTTGACATTGAATTGTGAAAAGATGAAAAATGATGACACTCGGAGTAGGACGTGCCATCTCAATTCTCACAAATAGATGTTACATTATGGTGCATTTTAGTGAAAATGTAACAATTCCATGAAATGGTACCCTGTATTCATACCAACAAGCAAGGATATCTTTTGTATACTTGCTAATGGCCTTGCATACTGCAAGGCGGTTATATTGGAAAGTATGTGCTACTGCTTTTGCTTTAAATAACATAGCTGTGCTGCCTGATGTAATTGAAATAAGTAACTAATACATGTGTTGGCAACAGATTGGCTAGAATTGGATTCTATCAACATTAGCCAATCAGTAACGTGCAATGTTAAGAGGAGTTTTTTTTCCCCAATAGGGTATCAAATTGGCAGTGGATTGGTGGTCAGTCATTTAGTGATTGAAGTTCAAGATGTTTCTTGAAAGAATTTTGGGGTCTGGCCCTGTGGAATCCTGGAGGAAATGGAATCAGCATTGACTATACATGTTTGTCAATTTTAGCACAAAAATTGCAAGCTGTTGGAAGTGCAGAACACCAATTTACATAATAAGTATCAAATATTGCCAGTTTTAAATGGAAGTGATGGGTTCCTTAATCACATTCTCACTTACTGGTTGCTTGTACAAGTAAAACCTGATGGTTTGTGGTTAAAAATGCACTAGTGCCCTCATTGGTCGGTCTTGTCACTGCTAGTCTGTCATGATATGAATTGGCTGCAAGTGTCAAAATGAAAGTGATTCCAAGCAGCTTTCAGAGACAACAGATATTCCTGAGTAGATTTTTTTTTGTTAGCTTTAAGGTAAGCATGATTGAGATATGGCTTGGGAGTCATGGTCTGTTGGATCCCTGCAAATTTTTGTTGTCATTTACTCCCAGATTGGTGCTCCAACTACTTGACCTGGACTCATTATTTTCACTGGACAATCCTTATTTCAGCTGTATTCAAAACTTTTCAAGCTTGTTACCTCATTGGTTCTGATCATATTTGTCTTGAAAAATTAGTTCTTGAAATTTTTACTCTCTGCAAAACTTAACTCTTTTGGCTAGTGGCTCAGTGTTCTCAATTGCTGATTGTTTTTGTGATCTAAGTCATAAAGTTGCTACTATTTCTACAAAGCTGCATCTTTACTATTTATCTCAATTATACTACATTGGTACTTTCCACATTCTCAATCCATGTTGGGTATCAATGATTATTCTGAATCCCTTTTTGGATTTATTAATCTCTTGATATACTTATGGCCCTTACATATTGGTAGCCCCAAATTAAATGGATGTACCTTCCCTATACTCCATCAAATGCATTCATAATTTAAAAAATTCTACTGGGTTGTCCATTGTCTTTTTAGGCAGGACAATTTCTTCAGAGATGTAGCACCAGATGTTGCTGCTTGTAACTAAGTGGCCATCTACAGACACCAATGAATGAAGAAGCTTTGCATGTGGATGGGATGGGGGAGTGGTTTAAATGGGGAATATTTGAGTTGAAAACTTCCGCTTTACTGAGGCATAAGAGATGGGCAAATGACTTCTATGAGGGGTGTGCATCTTAAATGAGATGGGATCTCTTTGATTTGACCTGATTTGCAAGCTTTCCTAACCTTAAGGAATCCAAGTAGCTGAAACAAGGTGAGAGCAGCTCTGGGAAGGTCTCATATGAATGCAATACTTACAGCATTGGTAATGATTCAGGAGAACTTGGAGGGCTCCCCTTACCCTCTCCATTTGTCCAATTCCTTAGATTTTCCCACCGCAAACCCATAAGAATTGGATAAACCTTATTGGTTCTGGAGTGAGTGTTTCTAGCATTCTCCGTTCTCTTCCCTCACAGGACTCCAGACTTGCACACATCCTGGTCCTGTATCCATGGCTGGTTTCAGGCTTTGGTGGATAGAGTGGTTTCTGGGGCTCTGAGCATTGTGGGCAGGGAGACACTGCCTGACTGGAAGCCAAGTCTATCACTGACAAAAGCTGAATACTACATTAAATCAACAAGTGGATATTCCCTGACTTCTCAGTATCCATTTAAAACTTGCCAAGCTTTTGTCTACGCAACTCATTTCAGTAAATCATTCAAAACCTGATCTCATTCAAAACCTGATCTGTATATTCTTTAAACATTTATTAGATAGCTGTGTTCACCATTCACTATTCAAGTACAGCAAACTAAATAGTTTTCTTCCTTGTAGCTTATTAACATGCCATCTTTTCACTGACCTTCCATTTATTACTACATGACATCAAGAGTTTCATCTTGTTTCTGATGACTGTCAGAATGAGCAAACACTTGGGTTTGTGGCTCTGGCTAGCCTTCCACTGCAGCAAGGCAAGCCTGAGGCACCCTTTGGTTACCCGGCAGTGTTCATCAGCTCCAGGAATTAGCTGTACAATGATGGTGTGCAAATCTGAAGTTGCTAAAGGATTAAATGACTGGCAAAGTTCTCGAGCAGCTTCCCTGATGCCCTTTTCTTGTGGTAGACCACCTTCTCTGATCTTTTTCTACCTTGAATCCAGTAAACTAGTTGGCTGCCTGGACAACTCTTAAAATGTGGTGATGAAACCTATGCAAAACTCCCATTTGGTGAACTGAGAAGTACAATGAAAGCCTTTATGCAACTAAATTTCTGCTTGTTAATGCTCCATGGTGCAACCCCCTGTGACTTCACCAGAGACAGATTGCGTTCTTCCCTGCTCTGACTGTTGAGATGATATTAATTGACATCCTCTGAATTTTAAATCTCGTCATAGACTGCTGCATCTTTATCTAAAATTGGGTTTGGTTCTTATTTATGCATGTTTAATATTAATGTAGAAAGCAGGGCAATGGATGAGAAGTGATTGCTATGGGCAGAAACCCAACCCACCCCCATTTTCTTCTTGCCATTAGCCCACTCATGGTCCTCTACTTTCCTGCTACCTTTTGGACTGGTGTGCATTTTTCTGTAGATCTGAGTTGATGTATATCCATACCAAGGGGGCATTGATGGTGTGAAAGGCCTTGGTCTGCATGTATTTTTTTTTCGGAATCCATGTTTGATATATTCAGATTGTCATATTTGTTTCATTGAAAGGTCATCATAGTAAACGTAGAAGCACATAAGTTGGAATCGGAGTAGGACATTTAGCCCCCTGTTCCTGCATTCTCCCCATATCTCTTGATCCCTTTAGCCCAAGAACAATATCTCACTCCTCAAACATATTTAATAATTTGTCTTCAACTACTTTCTATGGTAGCAAATTCTAGAGTCTTGCCACTGTGAAGATGGTTTTTTTTTTCCCTCACCTCAGCCTTGTATGGCTTATACCTTGTGCTTTGACTATAACCCCTGGTCCTGGACTCCCCAGCCATCTGGAACAGCCTTCCTGCATCTTCAAGTCCTGGTAGAATTTTGTAGGTTTCTATGATGTCCCCTTCCGTTTTTCTAAAGTTTAATAGATATCAGCCTAATTGACCCACTCTCTCTTCATGTGTCAGTCCTGCCATCCCAGAATCAGTCTGGTGTACCTTCAAGGCCTGCATTGCAAGAACATCCTTGGATAAGGAGACCAAAACCACACACAGCAGTCAAGGTGTGATTTCATCAAGGCTTTGTAAAATTTCAGCAAGACATTCCTGGTCCATTACTTGAATCTGCTTGCTATGAAGGCCAACGTACCATTTGCTGCTTTAAGTGGCTGTGCATGCTTACTTTCATTGACTGGTGCACAAGGATGCCCAGGTCTCATTACACTTCACCCTTTCCTGATGCATTGCTGTTCAGATAATAATTTTCCTTCCTGTTAATGCCTCAACCTGTCCAAATCACACTGTAGCTTCTCTGCATCCCATTCCCCCATCCCTTTTGTGTTGTCTACAAACTTCCCTCATTCTGAGTCATTTATTGTTGTGAATAGCTCGAGTCCCAGCACTTATTCCACTAGCCACGGTCTGCCAATCCAGAAAAACCTGTTTATTCTTACTCTTCACCTCCTGATGACCAACCAGTTTCCTGTCTATATACTTACTGGCCAATTCCATGTGCTTTAATTTTGCATGTCAATCTTATAATAACAAAAGCCATCTGGAAGTACACCAGATTTACTGGTTCTCATAAATTTTTCTGCTACTTACATCCTCATTAAATACCAGTAGGATTGTCAAGTATGACTTCCCTTTCATTATTCAATGTTGACTTTGCCTGATCCTGTCACACTTCTCCAAGTGTCCTGCTAATACATTTTTTATAATGCACTCTAGCATTTTCCCTCTACTGCTCTCTGGGCTAACCTATCTCTAATTCCCCATTTTCTTTCTACCTCTTAAATAGTCTGGTTCCATTAGCTGTTTTCCAATCCAGTGGAATCAGTTTATAGGATGTTGGAAAATAACCACCAATGCCTCTGCTATTTCTAGGGCAACTTCCTGAAGTGCTGTAATAGCATGCTACTTATGCTTGATGGTTTCCCCTGGTCTCTCCAAGTATGCACTGTGTGGCTGAGAAGTCGGTCAGTACATCACACTTTTAGAAGTATCCTGTTCATTGATGATCGACGAGATGTAGTGTCAGCATCTAGTTGATTCTCATAGCAGTACTCCTGACTCTGTCTTCTTCATGTGGTATTGCTTGCTTGTGATGTGTGAGTCACCTGTGCCAACCAACTTTCTTAGCAATCTCATTGGAGTGTGGGTATCTGAACTGGTGCCTGGTCCGTGTAAGGCTAGTGACTGTAGATTCTCAGAATGAGTGACTTCTGAGGAGTCTTCAACGTTCTTCTGCTGCATCTTTGGTGTATAAAGACATGAATTAGGACTATCAAGGTAAGAATAATTTAGATTATCATTATGCTGTTTGATTTTTGATGACTTTGAGGCTACATTATGACTTGCATGCAATGTGGGTAGATGGCACTCTGGTTTTCAGTGTATTTTTAATGCCTCTGGCTATTCAAATGTAAGTAGCAATGGTTTGAGGGCTGCCTCCAGGTCTCTTCCTCTGCCTGCTGATCTGTGCAGTCATTTGTGGGGAAGGATTGAGAATAATAAGAACTTATTTGTTAAGTGTGCCTGAGGAAGACATTGCATAAAGATTCTTGGTGGCTGTACAGATGTGAATGTGCAAAAGGGCATTTTAGAAAGGGATGATTGTATCTGCAAGGTGAGTTGTAAGCTGTAGCTGTACTAGATCAGGGTTAAGAGGGCACAGTAAACGGGTAATTCAGTTGTTCCTCCAGCCTTCATTACTTGTACTCTACTCGCTAATCTATTTTTGGCACATCCAGGAGCATGACTCCAGCATATTTCTGCCATCTTCTGTGCTAATATCTCGTCAGCTCTTTGTGATACCACTGCAAGCTTATTCCCTCTCCCACCCTGTTAACAGAAGTTTACCTTCTTGCCTATTCTTAAAACAAATCATCAGGAAGCCAAAGGGTTTCCTTTGATCAAGTACACCCCACATCCCCACTTTCCTGTGCTCTGCTCGCAACTCCTAAGACCACTAAACGTATTTGCTTTGTACCTTTTAAATATCATGCCTTCTCAACTTAATTGGGTGGGAAACCTGTAAATAATAAGTTAATACAGTGGCTAGGTTTAAAAATCTATCAACAAACACCCTGTGCCTGGCTTACCCATCTATTAGGTAGAACTTGAAAAACGTAATTTTTTGAAGCAAAATCCATATCATTTTGAAATATTTATCCCAAGGGAATCATTGCACATACGTGAATTAACTAGCAAACTTGTACAATTATGAATGGCTTAATATAGCATTAAAATCTCGTAGAAAGGTGGCAGAGCAAAAGATTTTTGGGCTATTTTGCATGGTTCAGACACAGCTTAAAATCATGTCAGTGTAACTGATTCCGCTTAATTCCATTGGAGAAGGTCACAGCTGGGGCAGGAAAGTTAGTGACTGAGAGCAACTTTGGAACTTCCACCTTCAGCTACACAAGAGAGGAAATCCCAAAGTTTTTGTCAGCATCACAATAAAATGATGGTAGGTGTCAATAATGTGCCATATCCACACCATGCTGAACAAAATTGAGTTGTGGAGATAAAACTTGATTAGATGAACAGGGAAATTGAAATTAAAATGAGATTTACAAAAGAGGCACGTTATACTTAAACCCTCAAAATACCAAGAACATCAAGTAGGTGTTGTGTACTTGACTTTTGGTTAGCCAGAATCATGAAAATGTTTGGGGTTTAGAGGAATTGATGTGTAGAATGTGAGACAAAAATGCTGGAAACACTTGGCAGATAATGTTTCACATACAGGACCCTTCATCAAAACTGGTAAGGAGAGGAAACTTTTGGGAGCAGGGAAGGTTGGGGCGGGGGAGTGGGGGGGAATGGGTTGAACCAAGGGAGTATCTCTGGTTAAGACCAAATGAATAAATATGTCAGCCAAGTAACAGTTAGGAATGGATTAAGATTTGGCTGTAATGTCTTCCTGATAGTAAGGCTGTGAGTCAGCCCCACCAGTGCAGACTATGCATATGGCAAAAGAAAAATTGAGCCAAAATTGTGAGAAGACAAAAAGAGCGAGTTACCTAAAGTTGGAGAATTCAATAGCGATTCCTGCAGGCTGCTGCATGTCTGTGCAGAAGAGATGTTCTCAGAGCTTGCATTGGGCCTCGCTTTACGTTGCAGGAAGCCCTAGAAAGAAAGATCAGGGTAGGAGTGAAATGAATTAAAGTGGCAACTGGAAGCTCAGGGGCTCTCTACAGACTGAACACATGTTCTGCAATGTAGTCACCCAATCTGCATTCCCTAATGTAGATGAGACCACATTGTGTACACTGAATGCAATACAAGTGATGTATTACAAGTGAATTTGCTGCTTCACCTGGAAAGATAGTGTAGGTCACTGAAATTTGTTAAGGGGCAAAAGGATCAGTGTTACATTTCCTGTGATTGTGTGGGAAAGTGCCTTAAGACGGAGACTGGTGAGTAGAGGTGGAAGAGCAGACCTGGGTGTTATGAAGGGAGCAATCCCTTAAATGCTGAAAGGGAGGGAAATGTGTCTGGTGGTGGAATCTTGTTGGGGCTGGCAGAAGAGGCTGTTGGGGTGGAAGGTAAGGACCAGGGAGCTCTGTTCTCCTGACCAGGAGGAGAGGAAGCGAGCACAGAGGTGTGGGAAATAGAGATGTGATTGAGAATTCTGCCCAGTTTGGTAGAGGAGAAGACACTGTTTGGGAAGAAGATATTTCACAGGCACCTGTGCAGGATGTCTCATCATTGGGGCAAATGCATCGGAGACAGAAATGGGAGAATGGAATGGAGTCCTTACAAGAGGCAGGATGGGAGGAAGTATAATCAAGGTAGCTGTGGGAGTCGGACTTGTAATGGATGCTTGTGGCTAGCCTGTAGAATGATGTTTTACTTGCCACTGATGGAATCCTGCTATCTGGCAGAACTCTAGAAACCAGCATATAGATCTTGAGTGAATTGTTCATAATTTCCAAAAAAAAATCATTGCCAAAATGTTAAGCAAATGTTTCTCTTTGATATACACCCAAAAACTGCCACTGGGACTCTAAGTGGCAGGAACCCAAACTCGCTTGGCAGGCCTGTGGTGTACAGGTCTTGGGCACCAGAGATGCAAATAAAGCATGTGAGCCCCACAGTGGGAAGGAGCAGGTTGAGAGCTGAAATAGGCTGGGGTAGACAGATGATGTTGACTAGGACATTGGCAGGCTGAAGGCAATGCGTCGAGTTATACAGCATGGATACTGGCCCTTCAGCCCAATTCGTCCATGCCAACCAAGATGTCTATCCAATCTAGTCCCATTTGCCTGCATTTGATCCATATCCCCATAAACCTTTTGTATCCATGTACCTGTCCAAATATCTTTTTAAATGTTTCATTTGTACCTGTGTCTACCGCTTCCTATGGCTGCTCGTTCCACATATCCACCACGCTCTGAAGAAAAAGCTGGTGCTCAGGTCCCCTCTCTCCGTAAATCGATGCCCTCTAGTTTTAAACTCCCCTGCTCTGGGAAAAAATACTGTGACCATCCACCTTGTCTATGCCCCACATTATCTTACATACCTCCGTAATGCCACCCTCAGCCTCCTACACTCCAGGGGAGAAAAAAAGCCCCAGTCTATCCAGTCTCACCTTATAACTCAATCCCTCCAGCCCCAGTAAACGTCATCATGAATCTTTTCTACACCCTTTCCAGTGTAATGACATCCTTCCTATAGCTAGACAATCAGAACTGCACACAATACGCCAAGTATGGTCTCACCAATATCTTGTACAGTTGTAACATGACATCCCAACTCTTGTACTCCTTGACCAATGAAGGCAAGCGTGAGAATGGAATTGGTAAACTTGATTTGTGTGGGAGAAGGCCAGGGGAGGTTAAGTGCAGCAGGAGCAGGCCATGATTTCTAGGGTCCTGGTGATGTAAATGAGGTGACCAAATAACATTTAAAGATTAAATCTTATTTTTCTTTAAACTTCTAAGGTCTGATGCTGGTTTCCTTACTGCAAATCCAGACTGGAGAAGGACCTGGGAAATCTCAAGAATATATAAAAACAGTACCAGCTACTTTATAGATCTAGTAATGCAGGACTCAAGAGGTATGTAAAATCAGTAGAAAATCATGAAACAAATTTGAGTCTATAAAGGGGACAGTGGTGGTGCAGAGGCCAGGATTATCAGAGTTCAAATCCCACCAATGTGGCTGAGCCAATTCATTTCCGCTCCAAAATTTTAGCAACTGAAACAGCTGTTGCTGATGGTGAGTAGGGTGGCACGATAGTGCAGCAATTAATGCTGCTGCTCTTGGCTTCAGGGACCCATGTTTCATCTTGCCCTCTGGTACTCTCTGTGTGGAGTTTGCATGTTCTCTCTGTGACCTCATGGGGTTCTGGGTGCTCTGGTTTCCTCCCACAACCCAAAGATGTGCTAGTAGATTAATTGGCTACTGTAAATTATTTCTTAGTGTTGGTTAATGGCTCAGACAATCAAAGGAGAGTTGATAGGCATGAGTGAGAGAGAATAAGTTGCCAGGGTATAAGGAGAAGGTGAAGAGGGGAATGGGACTAATGGGTTTGCTTGCCTGGGCTTAATAGATCAAATGGTCTCTCTGTTTTGTTATGACTTACAGAAGCATTACAGTTGAAGTATAAGATACTACACTGTAAATGTGTGCAAGCAAAAAAAAAAACCCAATATATTTTCTTCACCAGCTCCTGCCAAGCCTGTGACCTGTACCATCTGGAAGATCGAGGGCAGCAGGAGCATGGAGTTTTTCATCTGCAAATTCCACTTGGAATCTCACCTTTTATTCATCATTACTGGGTCAAGATCCTGGAATTCCCTAATTTGCATCACCACAGGAATTGCAGCGATGTGGAAAGAGTTTACCACCTCATAAAAGGCAGTTGGGGATTGGCAATACACTTTCATCTTCCTGACGAGGCACACACTTTTTTTAATAAAAAATTCTCTCAAGGTACTATAGATCCATTGCCCATGGGTACGTGATCGATATACTCAAACAGGAGGAATAAATGAAATAAAATAGGTATTAACAGGTGTATAGTGAGTATGTGCATGCCTATTTCCAATATATAATTCCAATATATTTTCTTCAAGAGCACCTTCACTTGTGACATTATTTGAGATTTGGGGAGAATAATGATTTTAATCAAAAATAAGTCATATGATAATATATAGAAAGGGATGAGGGTGAATTTTTAAAAAACCTTATGAAATTGTATTTGTAATGTTTATGTAATTGTAGTTCTGTGCAACAAATTGTACAAAATGACATACTAATTGAATGTAACATATCTGTGTGGGGTATCTATTTATCTATGTAGTTGATGTGAAGTATTTTGTATGTAGCAAACAAATAATAAAAATGGTATTTTTTATAATGTATCATTTTGCATGCTGTGGAAACTGGTGTTTCAGCAAGAATGTATTATGAAAAAGACCAACAGTGGGAGAGGGGTTTCAACAACACAGGAACTAAATGGGGCAAGGCTGGAGTAGGTAAAAAAAACTACTCTTGCAGGCATGGCCAGAATCCAAGATGACTTGGAAGGGAAAGAGAGCAACTGAAGTAGCTGGAACTTCAATTAAACATTGAATAGAAGTGTACACTGGAATGTTTGTATAGACCAAGAGACCAAGATTCTTCCAAACTATAATGGAGATAGTGCTCTGGAATATTTATCAAAAAATATGTGACACTTTGTACAAGTGTATGATAATCACCAACAAAATAGAATTTAGCAAATTCAAGAAACTAGACTGAAGAGTCTCCTGATGGAATTCACATAGATTACTGTTTACCTCAGTGCTGCATTCTCATCAACCCACAGTAAGCTAGCACCCCCAAGTAACTCGCTCTTGCCTTAAAATTAGAATGTCCTTCCATCACCCTATGAGGAAGAAATTTCTAGAGTCCCACAACCCTTGGAGAAGAAATATGTCTTGTCTGCCTTGTATGGGCAGTCCTGTAATTTTAAACAGTGACTTCTAGTTCTAGATTCTTACTATAGGAAATCTGTTATCCACTTCATCCTCAGAATCTTATTAATCAAGTTACCTATCACTCTTCAAAACTTGATGGATACAAGCCTGGCCCATCTAGCTTTTCCTCACAAAACAACCTGGCCATTCCAGGTATTTTTTTTTCATTCCAGGAATTGGTCTAGTAAGTCTTCTCTGAACTGCTTCCAATGTGTTAATATCTTTTTTAAGGAGAATGTTATTATACACTATAAATATGGTCTCACCAATAGCTTGTATAATTAAAGCACACCCTCCAACTTCAATTCCCATATCAATAAATAACATTAGCTTTCCTAGTTAGTTGTACTTGCACATTAGCCTTTTGTAAATCATGCACTTGGACCATCAGACCTCTGCAATCTCTCAACATTTTTGTTTTAAAATTTACTACCAGCTACCCTATTTATTCCCCTTGTAATTTTGTATACCTCTATCAGGTCCCCCATATTTACATAAATTCAAAAATGTTGAGGTGCTAGCACCAATCCTTGTGGCACAACACCTTGCAACCAGAAAAAAAATATATTAGTCACATGGACATCAAAATACACAGTGAAATGTACCTTTAGTGTAGAGAGTTCTGGGGGCAGCCTGCAAGTGTCGCCAACATAGCATGCCCATGACTTCCTAACCTGTATGTCTTTGGAATGTGGGAGGAAACCAGAGCACCCGAAGGAAACCCACGCAGACATGGGGAGAATGTACAAGCTCCTTGTAGACAGTGGCCGGAATTGAACCTGGGTTGCTGGTGCTGTAATAGTGTTATGGGAACCACTACACTACCATGCCTATTACCTATATTCTGTTTCCTGTTAGCCAGCTAAACTTCTATTCACACCACTATGTTGCTTCCTACACCAGGACCTTTATTTTCTGCAAAAATCTTTGATATAACACCTTATCAAATGCCTTTTGAAAATCTAAATGTAGTACATCCACTAGTTTCTATTTATCTAAAGCATATGTTACTCCTTGCAAGACCCCCCCCTCCCCCCTACCCTTTCTGATAAATTGGTCAAACATGATCACCATTTGCCAAAATCATGTTAACTTTGCTCTGCTATATTGTCTTTAATTATAGCTTCAAACATTTCCTCTGTGATAGTTAAGCTGGCAGGCCTGCTTTTTGTCTCCATTTTTTGCATGAAGGACTTATATTTGCTATTTTCAATCTACTGGAACCTTTCCCAATACAGGAAATTTATCTCAAAATCTAATTTTTCTAATCTTTGTCATTTTTTGCTTTTTTATATCCTGATCAATCTTTTATCCTGCCACCCATCTTAATGCAATTCAAAATCGAACACCGAAAGAACTCAGCTGGTCAAACAGCATCCGTGGAGGTAAAAGGCACAAGTTGCTCTTTTGGGTCAAGACCTTGCATTAGGACTGAAATGGAAGGAAGCAAGATTGCCAGTGTACAGCAGTTGGTAGGGTGGTGGGTGGGGGAGGAGGAGGAGGTGGAGTGAAGGTATTGGTTTATTATTGTCACTTGTACCAAGGTACGGTGAAAAACTTGTCTTGCGTACCGATTGTACAGGTCAATTCATTACACAGTGCAGTTACATTGGGTTAGTACAGGTGAAAACAACAACAGTACAGAGAAAAGTGTCACAGCTACAGAGAAAGTACAGTGCAATAAGGTACAAGATCGCAACAAGGTAGACCGTGAGGTCATAGTCCATCTCATCATATAAGGGAACCGTTCAATAGTTTTATCACAGTGGGACAGTAGAAGCTGTCCTGAAGTCTGGTGGTACGTATCTTCTACGCGATGGAAGAGGAGAGAAGAGAGAATGACCCAGGTGGGTGGGGTCTTTGATTATGCTGGCTTGGCTGCTTCACCAAGACAGTGAGAGGTAAAGACAGAGTCCAGGGAAGGGAGGCTGGTGTCCATGATGCGCTGGGGTGTGTCCACAACTCTCTGCAGTTTCTTGCGGTCCTGCGCAGAGCAGTTGCCGTACCAAGCCATGATACATCTAGATAGGATGCTTTCTATGGTGCATCGATAAAAGTTGGTGAGTGTCAAAGGGGACAAACCAAATTTCTTTAGCCTCCTGAGCAAGTAGAGGCGCTGGTGAGCTTTCTTGGCTGTGGCATCTATGTGATTTGACCAGGACAGGCTGTTGGTGATGTTCACTCCCAGGAACTTGAAGCTTTCGACCTCAGCACCATTGATGTAGACAGGTGCATGTACACCGCCCCCTTTCCTGAAGTCAATGACCAGCTCTTTTGTTGACATTGAGGGAAAGGTTGTTGTCATGACACTATTCCACTAAGCTCTCTATCTCCTTCCTGTACCCCGACTTATTGCTGTTTCAGATACGGCCTACAACAGTGGTATCATCTGCAAATTTGTAGATGGAGTTAGAGCAGAGTCTGGCTATGCAGTCATGAGTGTATAGGGAGTAGAGGGCTGAGGATGCAGGTTTGTGGGGCACCAGTGTTGAGAATAATGGAGGCTGGTAGGTTATAGGTAGAATGAGATGAGAGGGAATGATAGACAGATGGGACCAGGTGGGGAGAGGGATTGGGAAAGCTGAACAAAGGGAGAAGAAAACTAAGTGGATGTGTGTGGGAGAACACCAGAGTGTAGGGTACCTGAAATTGGAAAACTCAATGTTAATACCACAATGTCCCCTCCCACACACTCATCTGTCAACCTAGTTTTCTTCTTTGTTCACCTTTCCTATCCCCTCCCTCCACCTGGTTCCACCTACCAACCAGCCCCTCCCATTCCGGTTCAGTCTCTGTCCCACCTGCCCCCCTCACATTGCTGTATAATGACAATCTTTCCTCTTCCCCCTCAGTCCTGAGGCAGGGTCTCGACCCAAAATGCTGACTTGTATCTTTTGCCTCCACAGATGCTGCTTGACCCACTGAGTTCTTCCAACGTTCAGTATTTTGTTCTAGCATCTGCAGTCTCTTTGGTCTTAAAGCAATTAAATGGCTTTTCTTTAACTTTGATACAATCTTTACGTTTTTTAGTATGTTCTCCCCTTGGAATATTCGTTCTTGTTGGATTGCATCTATACTGCGTGTTTTAAAAGATCCCCTTAAATGCCACCACATTTCAAATGACCAATCCCTTAATCTAGTTCACCAATTCATTTTGGCTAGTTCTGTTTTCATGACCTAATAATTTTCTCTACAAATGACTGCTGAACATGCTTTCTGAAGAAAAATTGTCTGGAGTGAGATATTACTGGTTTCTGTGACAATGGTTATTAAGCAGTAAGGTGTTTTAATGATCTCCCTACACCAGCAAAGGAAAAATATGGCTTGCAGCTTTGCACCTTCAGTGCTGTAGACAGTGGAATCACACCTTCCAGGACTTGTAGTCTGTAAAGTGGAGCCATGGATGTTGTACTCTCTAAGGTGGAAGTACTTTTTAATGATCTGCCTAATGTGAAAGTTATTGATCTCATTTATAACTTCTGTACCTGGAAGCAACAATTGTCATATTATGCAAACTGCAGTAGCTCCTAAACCAGAATTGGCTATATTTCAGAGATTAGGCTCATGCATGGCATCAGAAATGGAATACAAGAATTTGAATGGGCTGTTCCATGATAATTTTGATAGAATCCAAGAGTACCAACTTTATCTCTGAACTCCTAATATAAGTGTGAAGTGATGGCCCCTAAACTGTATTTACATTTACTTTCATGACATTGTTTACACTGGATCTTGAGCTGCTGCCATCTTGGTAGGTGGTCAGACCACCTGTTTGTTTCAGATGGTTGGTCACTTGTAACATATTAGGATGCTAGGTCATGCAGAAGCTTATCAATTGCAATTTTTATGTAGAACCAGATAAATTGCATCATATGTATTCTGTCTATTTGTACAAACCTTGGGATGCCTAATTAAATTAGAAAGTAGTGAAAATACTCAGCGGATCAGGCAATGTTCTATGAAGTGAGAAAACAAGAGTCAATATTACAGGTCAATAACCCTTCATTAGATTTCTTAGTTTTGATTTTTATTAATATATTTTATTAAGTGGTATAAATTTTAACCTATCATTGATGGTAGTGAATCTGCTGCCCTATACACTTCACTGGTCTTGCAGGTTTCTTAAGGAATGTGCTAAACCATTTAATCTTTTATTTCTGTGGAGCCAGGAGAGGCAACAGTATTCCTCCAGATCCACCAAATATTTTGCCCCTTTGCTGGCCCATGTGCAGCATCTCTGGGATTACTTATCCATTACCAGTCACATGTCTAGACTGCAGCTAGCTCCATGTGGGACAGATGATTTTATGTCTTGTCTCACCATCAGTCTCCATCATTGTGCAGATTTGAGTGTGTAGTTTTTCAGGTCTATGCAAATGAGGCTGGTGCCTCAAAATGGCTTAGGCCTTGCAGCAAGTAACAACACGTGAGAGGCAAGTGTACAATAGTTGGGTTGACAAGCCATTAGTGTCAAGTATTCAAATCAGATCCAGGATCTCACTGAAGGTTATTTTGGCCTCCTTGGATTCCAAAGAGGTATCAGCTATGGCAGGTAGCTTTGGTCTCCTACTATGCTGCCACACTGATGTGGCTGAGCATTGCATGTATTCTGAGATGCCTGAGAATTAATGAAACCCAGGATACTATTGTAGTTGATGGAAAGAAAAATGCTGTGAAGTGTGTAGGCAGCAGATGTAGTACCATCAATGATACAAGTTAAAACTTATCCCACTTAAAATATTTATTAGTTTATTCCTTTAGTTGAACTTCCTTCACATGCTTTACACCGGTTTGTTATTACCAAAACATTGTTTTTGTTGCCAGCAATATGGATGATGCTAATTTTCAAAAGCTCGTTCCCAGGGTCTCTTGCTGCAGGAACCTTCAGATGACTGTGTTTTTGAAGGACCACTTATTCTTAGAACAGATACTCTTATAATATTTTGTGACATTTTTCATTCTATAGAGTTGTACAGCATAGAAACAGTCCCTTTGGCCCACTGTGTCTAAGCCAGCCATCATGCCTATTTATAATAATTCCGTGTCTGCATTAATTCCCTATCATCATTCAATTACCCATCAAGATGTCTCTTAAATGTTGTTACTGTTCCTGCCTCCACCAATTCCTCTGGCAGCTCATTCAAGACACCAACTACTCTTTGTGTGAAAAATCAACCATTCCGATCTCCTTTAAACCTCTTCCCTCTCACAAACCTATATCCTCTAGTTGTAGACACTGCCACCATGGGAAACAGACACTGGCTATCAACCCTATCTATGCCCCTAACATGCCACCTCTCAGCCTCCTTCGCTTCAGGAAAAACAGACCTAGCCTATCCACACTCTCTGGATAACTCAAGCCCTCTAATCCAGGTAATATCCTTTTCTGCACCCTCTCTAGCTTAATCATGTCCTTCCTATAGTTTGGTGACCAGAAGTGCACACAATACTCAATACACAATATATGGAGTTACTCAGAATCATCTGATTTGCAACAGTTGTGTAACTTGATTTCCTATTGCAAGAGAGGATGTAGGCTAATACTGAAATAGCTAGGAGACAAATGTTTACAGCTGTGTTTGAAGATAATTCTTTACATGCCTAATATCCACGGTGCACATTTCTGATAGGTAGGAGAGTGGCCGCTATGTAACAAATGGAGCAGGAACCCTAATTTGTTTAATGTTTCCAGCCCAAAAGTACTAAAGTAAACAATTTTGGATGAAATCAGCCAACTCAGCAAAAATTGAACTTGACTATATGACATGATGCATATGGCTCATTGTCATATGATTCAATTCTATGTAAGAAGAGGGATGATTAGAATGAAAGGAAACATTTTTTTGCTGTTTAATCAGAAATGCTTACTCTGGTGTAAAAATAGTAACAACCAAAGCATTATGCTGTATGATGTCTTTCCTCAACTGCATAGTTACAAGGTTTTTTAAATTTCATAAGGAATGCAATTAGTTGATCCATAACAGTTATTAGGTTTAAAACCTTACTCGCTCAAGTAGAGATAATCTGTGTGGTTACATGTCAAGCAGAAGCTGGAGTGTGGTCTCGATCTTCACTTTGTTTCCCATTTATCATCATCCTTATTGGCTTGATGACATGCATAAAATTTAACTCTTGATACTATTGCTTTGCATTCTCATCACCTTCCCCTTTGGGCCACACTCTCCATTGCTGTGGAAGATCTGTAGGAAAGAGGAGTACAAGAAAGTACGAGTGCATTACTCCCTGCAGCATGGGAGGGATACGGAAATGGATGCAAGCTTGTAGGTGAGTACTGATTTCCAAGGATGACATGGTGACTGTCCACCTGTTCTGCCACTAACCTGGCATTGTGCCTTTGTTACTGCCATGATCTGTGGTGATTTAGGGAGAAAATAAAATAAAGGATATCTAAAGAGATTATAAAATTAATGTCTACACTTTAACTATTATGTTCATGCAGAAGGTAAAGGCTACTGAGATTTTGAAAAAAATGAAGAAAAACTTGAATGTCAGATCTTAGGTCTTACTGTTGTGAAGCTGGAAAACTGCAAGCTGAGAGGTAAGTGATTAAGATTTTTATATTAATAGATTAATTATAGTTTGATTCCAGATTATTTGAAATACTTTGGAATGGTGGATCTGGAGGCCACATCTTTAAAAATCTACATGCAAGTGAGTCATTGTCTTTTGGAAGAAGACAAGGTGACCAGACAATACTGGAATTGTTCGGATATTAAGTCCTTCCAGCAAGCACATGATCAAACTATTGTAGGGAAATCATTTGACTTGACTTTTCACAGTTGCTGTCCAGTCACTTTAAGTGACCAGATTACTGTAGAAAGGAGTTGTGTTCAGTGTTAAAATGAAGCTCCATCAATTTATACTTTAACTAGTTCCTAATTAATGTCTGAAGAGGGAGAAATTCTGAACAAGAAGTTTAAAAGAAGTATGCTGATTGTGGAAAGATTGGAAAAATCAGCGCACAGGTAGAGGAATAATTCCAGCAGAGAATAGTGCTCAGAGTCATATCTTAAAGTTCTGGCTAGTATAGCAGAAGCCTCGAGGGAAAGAGTGTAAGCTGGGGGAGGGAAAGATCCACTTGGCTTGGCCAGGCCCCCTCCCTGCTTTAATGACACCATCATTCCATCCTCCTCACTGCTGCTCCTTCCTTTGGTACCAGCCATGATATTGCTCTAATTGGGAGCTCAAATTCCACGGGATTGCAGATCTCCGTAGCCTGCTGACTCAGTAAGTTTACTCAATGACAGTAATGATCTCCACCAAATGAATTGTGAGGGTCTATATTTAAATATACTGAACTTATTAATGAGGAAGTACCAAAAGAGCCTCAGGCATTGCACAATGGAACCAGGAGTAGACGTGATCAAGGCGGTATTTACAGAATTGAGTTTCAGTGTAGATTATACTGAACTCCAAATTCCAGTAATGAAGCTTTTATAGGTTATGATAAGGTCATGGTGGTAATGTGAGTATTATCCTATTACTGCTGGAAAAATAATTTTAATCAATGAACGTCAGTCCTGCAATAAATCTGCTATGGCCATTTGCAGCATAGCCTCATGTTTATGGAGCATTCATACTATACAGACATTGAAGACTGAAGTTTCAATGAATTTTATTTGGGCTCACACAAAAACACCACTTCCTTAGTACTCCCCACACCGTTATTCACAGGACCAGCTCCAGATGTTGGGCAACAAGCCTCTGTGCAAGAAGTTGTTCTGCATACAGCTAGGGAGAGAGTGAGTGATCACAACATCATAGAATCAGAGAAAATCTACAACACAGAATGAGGCCATTCTGCTCATTGTGCTCCTGCTACTCAAAAAAAGAGTTACACTGCATCTTAAATCTTAATATTGCTCCCTTCTCTCAGCACTAAGTTGTTGGCCTTACAGTTGTTGGACTTTCCTCATATTTTAATCCTACTAACAGTTGCATATTATCATATAAGGGAACCATTCAATAGTCATATAACAGTGGGATAGAAGCTGTCCTTGAGCCTGGTGGCATGTGCCCTCAGGCTCCTGTATTTTCTGCCTGATGGGAGAGGGGAGAATAGAGAATGTCCCAGGTGGGTGGGGTCTTTGATTATGCTGGCCACTTCACCAAGGCAGTGAAAGGTATAGACAGAGTCTGTGGAGGGGAGGCTGGTTTCTGTGATATGCTGGGCTGTGTCCACAACTCTCTGGAGTTTCTTGCGGTCTCGGACTGAGCAGTTGCCATCTCAAGCCGTGATGCATCCAGGTAGGATGCTTTCTGTGGTGGATCAATAAAAGTTGGTGA
The DNA here is from genome assembly GCF_009764475.1 of Pristis pectinata. NCBI lineage: Eukaryota > Metazoa > Chordata > Chondrichthyes > Rhinopristiformes > Pristidae > Pristis > Pristis pectinata. The sequence goes on from NC_067412.1 coordinate 77,731,348, forward strand.
GTGTCAAAGGGGACATGCCAAATTTCGTTAGCCTCCTGAGGAAGTAGAGATGCTGGTGAGCTTTCTTGGCCATGGAGTTCATGTGGTTGAACCAGGACAGGCTATTGGTGACGTTCACTCCTAGGAACTTGAAGCTCTCAACCCTCTTGACCTCAGCACCATTGATGTAGACAGGTGCATGTACACCGCCCCCTTTCCTGAAGTCAGTGACCAGTTCTTTTGTTCTACAGACATTGAGGGAAAGGTTGTTGTCATGACACCATGTCACTAAGCTCTCTATCTCCTTCCTGTACTCCGACTCATCTTTATTTGAGATATGGCCCACTACGGTGATATCATTTGCAAACATATAGATGGAATTAGTGCAGAATCTGGCTACACAGTCTTGATTATATAGGCAGTAGAGTAGGGGGCTGGGGATTCAGCCTTGTGGGGCACCAGTGTCGAGAATAATTGTGCTGGAGGTGTTGCTGCCTATCCTCACTGATTGCGGTCTGTTTCTTAGAAAGTCAAGGATCCAGTTGCAGAGGGAGATGTTCAGTCCCAGATCTCAGAGTTTGGTGATGAGTTTGCTTGACTACAGTTTGGAGCTGTAGTCAATAAACAATAATCTAACGTAGGTCTTTACTGTCCAGATGCTCCAGAGATGAGTGTAGGGCAGGGAGATGGCATCCACTGTAGACTTGTTTCAGCAGTAGGCAAATTGCAGAGGGTCGAGGTTTTCCGGGATGCTGGAGTTAATGTGTGCCATGACCAGCCTTTCATGATGGTGGATGTCAGAGCCACCAGGCAGTAGTCATTAAGGCATAATACCTTGTTTTTCTTAGGTACCGGGATGATAATGGTCTTCTTAAAACAGGTGGGAACCTCAGATTGAAGCAGGGAGAGGTTAAATATGTCTGCAAATACCCATGCTAGCTGATCAGTACAATATCTGAGGACGCAGCCAGGGACACCATCAGGGCCAGATGCTTTCTGCAGGTTCACTGTCCGGAAGACTGATCTTATGTCCTCAATGTTGACCACGGGTTCAGGTGCACTGCAGGCTGTCGGGGTGGGTGGTGACAAACCAACATGGTGACCAACTGTGGCCTAACTAGTCTTGCCTATGGTTCCAATGCATTCATTCTGTGCCTTCATTATTAAAGCAAAGCACCCTTTACACCACAAGGTCACTCTGCTCCTCAGACTTCTTTTTATCCTCCTGTTTATTGCGTATTGTATATTCCCTTGCCTTGTTGCATCTCCCCAAGTGCATTACCTCACATTTCTCATTTGCCACTTCTTAGCCCAGTTCACCCGACATTGAAAATCAAAAAGAACCTGCAGATGCTGGAAATCTGAAATAGAAACAGAAATTGTTGGACAAGTTTCTTGTCAAACATTTCTACACAGATTATTCCGAAGAAGGGTCTTTGACTGGAAAGGTTAACTTTGTTTCTCTTTCCACAGATACTGCCTGCCCTGCTGAGTGTTCCCAGCAATTTCTGTTTTAGGACCAAACCATTGATATCCTCTGCATTTTAAAACTTTTCTTCTCACTTACAACCACGCAGTTATCATTGGTATCATCCTTAAACTTCTTTACCATGTCCATTTCAGTTTAAGCCATTAACGTACACTATGAACAGCAAGGGACTGTGTACTGAGCCCTGTGGAATCGCACCAGTGCACACCCGTGCAACCTTTCAACCATTATCCTGTGCTTCCCGGCACTGAACCAACTTTGAATTCAATTTCCGTCTCTCTCTTGGATCCTATGGAGCTTTTACTTTATTGATCAGCCTGTCATGTGGGACCTTGTCAACTGCATTGCTGAAAATCCACGTAGACTCATGTAACGTCAATGGCAGCAGGAAAATCAAATGTGCTGCGGAAGTTCATCCTCATTGTTATTTCCTCAAAAAGTTCAATTAACTTGATCACACATGACCTTCCCTTAAAATCATGCTGACTATCCTTGATTAAAATGCATCTTCCTGAATGAGGGTTGATACTGTACATCAGAATTGATTCCAATAATTTGTCCACCACTGAATTTAGAATAACTGGCCTGCAATTACTCAACTTATCACTTCATTAACAATGTACAATTTTAGCATTCATTCAGTCCTTAGAGGTTATTCCCGTAGTCTGGGAGAACTGGCAAATAGCAGTTAGAACTTTCAAAATTTCCTCCCATACTTCATGTAACAGCCTGCTGATACATCTACTTTCAGTGATGCTATGTTTCCTTGATGCTTCCTCTTTTGCTATATTTATCCTATCCAATGTTTCACACATCCAATGTTTCACACTCTTCCATCGGGTAGAAGATACAGGTGCCTGAGGGCACATACCACCAGACTTAAGGACAGCTTCTACCCCATTGTGATAAGACTATTGAACAGTTCCCTTATACAATGAGATGGACTATGACCTATGACCTCATGACCTCACGATCTACCTTGTTGTGACCTTGCACCTTATTGCACTGCACTTTCTCTGAGCTGTGACACTTTACTCTGTACTGTTATTTTTTTTTACCTGTACTACATCAATGCACTCTGTACTAACTTGATGTAACTGCAATGTGTAATGAATTGACCTGTAAGATCGGTTTGTAAGACAAGTTTTTCACTGTACCTCGGTACAAGTGACAATAATAAACCAATACCAATACCAATACCAACTTCCTCCTTACCTACATCAGCACTGTTCTACCCATTCCTCCCACACCTTTTCAGCTTCTGAAAACACTAACATTTTTTCTTTCTTTCCCAGTTCTGACAAAGGATCCCAGACCCGAAACATTAACTCTGTTTCTCTTTCTGCAGATGCTGTCTGACCCACTGAATATTTCCAGCATTTTCTGTTTTATTTCAGATTTCCAGCCTCTGCAGTTTTTTAAAATTTTTATCAGCTTTGTCCACTGCATTTTTGAAGAAAGCCAAAAAATATTCATTAAGAACCTTAGCCACATCTCCACCTTCTTAAGTTGGGTATTTTTTTTGGTTCCTTATGGTGTCTGCTTTTTCCTTAGTTATCTCCTTCCTCTTTGGGTAATTATAAAACAGCTCAGGTTTTTTGTTAAAATATACCTGCCAGTACTTTTCCATTGCCTTCTCTCTGCTTTCCTAATTCCTCTTTTAATTTTAACCCTATATTTTATGCTCTTCTAGGCTTTCTGCCATATTACTCTCTCAGTGTCTGACATGTTTTCTTTTTTTGCCTTATATAATCCTCTATTCATTCAATGACATCTAGATTTGTCAGTCCCTCCCCGCTTTCTCTTTGTGGGAGCATATTTATCCCAATCCCCTCAAATCTCCTTGAATACTTTCCAATGCACCAACTGCTGTTTTCAGTCACTTTTGCTAAATCACTTCTTAGCTTAGTAAAATTTGCCTTTACCCAGTTTGGAACCTTCACTCCTATTTTATCTTGGTCTTTTTCCATACCTACGCTAAATCTAATGAACTATAATCACTCGTACAAAACTGGACTCCCAGAGATACCCCTTATGCCTATCCAGCTTGATACTAAAACTAAATCCAGAATTTCCCAACCCTCCCCCCCCCCCCCCCCCCAACCTTGGAGACACAAGAGACTGGAATCTGGAGCAAAAAATAAACTGCTGGAGGAACTCGGCAGGTCAGGCAGCCTCTGTGGAGGCAGAAGGATGGTTGACATTTCAGGTCGAGACCCTGCATCAGGACTCTGCCCACCTTATATACTGAATGCAAGTTATGAATTCTGTGCCTCATACCTTTTACACTGAGTATATCCCAATTGATATGAGGGTGATTGAAATTTCCACTATTATTGAAAATCCAAAAGAAAATTCTGCAGTTACTGGAAAAACAACCTAGGCAGCATCTGTTGAAAAAGAAACAGTCGACCCTTCCAGTCTGTGATCCTTCAACAGATCTGGGATCCTGCTGGACTTGCTGAGTTTTTCCAGCATTTCCTGGGTTTGTCTCACTATTATTGTTTGTTTTGTCCCTGTCAGAAATTTGGCTTACAAATTTGTACATCTAGGTGCATCAAATTATTTGAAGATCTAGTGTATACCCACAGAAGTTTGGTAGGTTCTTTCTTGATCTCTTGTTCAATCCATGAAACCTCATTTGATGAACCTAATATATAATCCCTCCTCTCTAATTCTTTTCTATAATCAATATTTCCACATCTTACTCCTTTTAGTATTCCCTCTCTACTTCATTTGAAAAACCTCTAACGGGGAACATCAAACTGCCATTCCTGGCCTTCCTAAGTCATGTTTCAACAATAACTAAGATATTCTGCTTCCATATATCTATGCCCTTGGCTCACCTGTCTTATACACTACACTCCTTGCATTTAGATATACTGTATACCATTACACAGACAGACCTTTTTATGTCTATTTTCCAACCTATGTTTTCTTTCCAAATTCCTTCACTAATTTTCTGTCTTCATTTCCAACTCTGCTTTTCATCCTTCTGAGTCTATGTTCAGCTTCTTATTTCCACTGTCAAGATATTTAAAGTCTCCCCATCAGCACTTGCAAATCCTCCTACTGGATAGTGATTTTGGTCCTATTAAGCTGTAACCTGTCTGCCCTGGGATAACAATTTTATTTCAGAATAACAAATGATGAATGCAGTTATCTGTTAAATATCAACAATAAGTTGACCTTGTTCCTTCCATTGTTCAGGATGAAATACTTTGAGTGAATACAGGACTTTTGATGATCAACTATACATAACAATCTTTATTCATATACAGCATAGCTGGTAGTTCTAACTGTTTTCGGAGAGCAATTATAGTTTCCATTTGAGATGTCCAAAGAATTCCAGATAACCACGTTCTTTTATTTACTTAATTTTACTTAAATGAATTCTTTGAAAATAATTTGGAAAACAGAACATAAAATACTCATAGCTGTTGAATTCAAAGGTACTTCTCTAAACAGGATTTCCCATATTAACTTGTTGAATCCTTTGATACGTAGTCTTGTTAGCAGGTTAACTTTTCTTCACTATATTAATGGATTCCTCTTCCTATGTTAGGTACTCTATTTGTTGAGGTTGCATCACAATCAAGGCTACATCAGAATTTCAAACAATCTCTCCAGCCCCTTTGTTGATGGGCTGAATGGCCTATTTATCTGTTGTAAGGAGACATGATACAACATGACATATGTGAGTGTGGCAACGTCTTCTGATGTAACTGCTGGATAGAGAACACCAAAGTTAATGCTCTGCTGTCACACAAATTCACAATGCAGAAATCCAAGACCAGCATCAAAATCTTCCAAGAAATTTCTGTTTTCTCCCACTGAAGGACAACTTTCAGCAAAATTGTTGTAAAAATGTTGCAAAGATCACCAAGCATGATGCAGGTTTAGACATTAGCAAAGCTAACTGAAGTAAACTCCACAAATTTAGGTGCAGAAGGAAACAGTCAAGCACATAAAGATTTTCCCCAAGGCTTGAACAGCACTCAAAGAATTTCTTCTTTTAGAGAGCAGAAGGAGAAAATTATGACTTCACTGTGGTAAATTGAATTAAATTGATGCTTATAATTAATATTCATTCATGGATTTCAGAAAATTGTTTATAGCAAAGATAACCTTCAAATGCACCACTCAAGCTACTGGCTGATTTCAATGAGATGTACTGTCTGAAAGGTATTTCTATTTGCATTGTTGAACCAACCCTGTATTTTATGAATTTTGGTCAAAGAGTAATATTTCCACCTTTGTCAGTGCTTTATGAATGGTGTGCAGAAGATATACCCTTAATTGGTAATTGGTTTATTATTGTCACATGTACTGTGATACAGTGAAAAATTTTTGTTTGCATGCCATTCCATACATAAGTACATCAAGATAGTACAAAAGGAAAAAATATGCAAAACATAAGTTTACAGTTACAAAGAAAGTACAGTGCAAGTCGACAAATATAGTGCAAGGGCCATGATGAGGTAGATTGAGAGATCAAGGGTTCACCATTATTGTACATGAAGTCCATTCAAGAGTCTTATCACTGCAGAGTGGAAGCTGTCCTTGAACCTGGCGGTACTGTTGGCCTGAAGAAATTAAATATCCGTGGAACAGCTAGCTGGAACAAGTCAAGGACAGTGGATGAGTAGACCAAACAAATGTCTTAATTTTCGCCAGGTGTGGAAGAAGTGGAGGCTGTCGTTTCCTGAATTAACTCTTGCTGGATTGGAGTAATCGAAAGTGGACATAATAGAGACCCTACTGATAATCTGCTGATCAAAGATCGTTTACAAATAAGAAGTTATTCGTGGGATGCTCTTTGCTCAAGAAGAAGAATCAACGCAGGCTTATAAGAAGAATCATCTGTGTTTGTGAACTGAGCTAACCTGAGCCCAGTGTCCGACTTGAACTGGCTACAACTGGTGTGAAATGGCCTGATTCAGCAAAAAGCAAAGGAATGACATCAGAGGCATATCCTTATTTAGGAGCAGTGCAATGAGGTAATGCCTTGGGCCAGAGCTAATGAAAGGTGGACACAGGATAGCTCGATAAGTCAGAACCAACAAAACTGATGCAGAACTGATAGGGAAAAAGAAAAATAATGAATGTTTTTGGAGGTAGAGCAGTGATAACCCCAGGGAGACCAACTATAGCAAGGAAGACCCCCATGCCTGGGGCAGGGAGAAGAAGGATCAATAATTTAGCCAATGGGAGATCCCCTGTTTGTACGTGGGAGAAGTAGTTTGGGTGAGCTCCACCCGCTTCCTGAAGTCAAAGACCAGTTCTTTTGTTTTGCTGATATTGAAGGAAAGGACGTTGTCTTGACACCATGCCACTAGGCCCTCCATTTCCCTTCATCTCATCATTGTTTCAGACCTGGCCCACTACAGTGGTGTCAGCTGCAAACTTGTAAATGGAGTTAGAGAAGAATCTGTCCACACAGTTATGACTATATAGAGAGTAAAGTAAGGGGATGAGGACGCAGCCTTGCAGGGCACCGGTGTTGAGGATAAATGTGGCGGAGGTGTTGCTGCCTATCCTTAATGATTGTGGTCTGTTGGTCAGGATGTCAAGGATCCAGTTGCAGAGGTGGGTGCTGAGTCCTGGGTCTAGGAGCTTGGAAGTGAGTTTGTTTGGAATTATGGTATTGAAGGCAGAGCTATGGTCAATAAATAGGAGGCTGACGTAGCTGTCTTTGTTATCTAGATGTTCCAGGGATGAGTAGGGCCAGGGAAATGTTGTCCGCCGTGGACCTTTTTTGGCGGTACGTGGACTGCAGTGGGTTAAGGTTGTCTGGGATGCTGGAGTTGATGTAAAAGTGAGAGGATATTTTATGGAAAAGGAAAGTCATCATGTTGATTGATGATGTAATGGAATTAACTAGAAGGAAAAAAGGAAGTACTCTTCAATTGCAAGCCTTCAAGGCAACAAGAACAGACATAATAAAGTTGGTTGCAGCATGGAGAAGCAAATATGTTCAGTGTTGGCTTTGATTTTGTTCTTGGATCTCAGTAAGTGTGTTAACTTTATCTTGTCTATTTGCTAAAAGGAAGTGATGTGTACGTTTGATCATGCAATATTTATTCTTCTGAAATATTATCTTTGTTCCAGTATTTTCAACAATACCATCCACAATGAGCTCTGTTATGCACCTGCAGCTGCTATTCTTAATTGCCTAAGATAGACATGGAAATGAAAATAGTAGTAACGTAACGGAAAATATCAGTCCCTGCTCACGTGAATGGCTCATCAAGTAAAAGCACTGTCTGCTGTGGTACTGAGCCACGGAGTCTATATCTGCCCAGATTTCTGCCAGCGACTGTGGTTGAACTAACCGTAACTAAATCAGGAGTAGGAACACAATAATTAAACCTCAGTGTTCCTCAGCTAGGGAGGAGAAAATTGGTCAAGGTTCCGACTCCTGATTGCTTTCCATTTGTCTCATGCTGTAAGTTTCAGACAGCTGTGACCAGAATCAGGTTTGGCTGTGATGACCCTAAAGTTAAATAACATGTTGACACTCTATCTGAGTGAATGATCACTTGAACAAATCCCTGGTAAAGGAAGGTATTGTGATGGCATACCACAGAACTTCAGGATAGTGGATTGTTTGTTTACTTCAGCATGATCATTGAAAGTATTGCATGATTTCAGAAACCTCCGACTCATAGTTTCGATGAGTTTTCTCATCTTACTTCAACTTTCTCAACACATCTGATTTCACTTTGCTTGTGGCTTCACATTGGCCCCCATTCTCTTTTTGTCTCATTACTTCATGTCAGCTCACACGAATTTGTTTTATTTCTCCTCACTTTACCCGAATTCACCTCTCTACTCATTGAGACTCCACTGTATTTGTTCACAAGATTGATCATCCATATTCTTCACAACACGATTACAGATCTCTGAAATATTTTTAGAAAGCCCTTTTGATGGACAGACAGCTTTCTTTGTTAAGCAAATTCAATGCAAACCAATGCTGTGTAAATTAGAACTGTTTATGCTCAAAATGAAGAGACCATAAGCAGTTTTACATATAGACATTAAATGGAAGGTGACTGCAACACTAATAGGGAACTGGATCTTCTTTGGAACTAAAACTATCTAAGTCTACTTTGGCAGGATTTTATTTGTACAAGAGCAAAAGTGATATTAGAGTTTTGAGCTGACTTTCAGGAGAGGACAATTTATAAATGGAGATAGGCCTGAGAAAAAACCCAGAAGATTGCATTAATGGGAGATTCCAGCTATTCTAATGTAAACTGAGGACATGTGAATAACTTAGAATCTCAGTTAGTGAGTTAAATGAAAGACTTTCATTTCAAGAGATATTGTAAGTTTAGTCAATAAAGTAATCATAAGTAAGGCTTAGGAAGCTGAAATTGGACAAGGCCCTTGAGGAATATAAAGGAAGCAGGAAAGAACTTAAACAAGGAATTAGGAGAGCAAAAAGGGGCCATGAAATATTCTTGGCAAGTAGAATTAAGGAGAATCCTAAGGCATTTCATATGTCTATTAGGAACAAGAGGGTAGCTGGAGAAAAGGTAGGTCCACTTGAGGACAAAGAAGGGAATTTATGTGTGGAGCTAGAGGAAATGGGTGAGATCCTAAATATTCACCAAGGAGAAGGATGTAGATGAGATCAGGGAGAGGTATGTTAATGTTTTAGGACATGTTGATATTAAGAAGGAGGAGGTGTTATGTGTCTTGAAAAACATTAAGGTGGATGTTTCCAGGGCCTGATGGGATCTTACTTGCCTCCCTTAGAGTAGATTGCTGAGGCCTTGACAGAGATCTTTGTATCCTCTTTGGGCACAGGTGAGGTCCCAGAAGAATGGAGAATAGCCAGTGTTGTTCCTTTGTTTAAGAAGAGCAACAGGGGTAATCCAGAAAATTATAGACCCATGAGTCTTACACAAGTTTTTCTGACTGGAGGTTGTCAAATGATACAGCAGGAAATTATTGGAGAAGATTCTTAGGAACAGGATTTACTTGCATTTGGAAAAGCATGGAGTTATTAAGGACAGTCAGCACTATTAAGGAAGTCCATTCTTACAAATTTGATTGAGTTTTTTGAGGAGGTGATGAAGATGATTGGTGGGGATAGGGCAGCGGATGTTGTCTACATAAACCTTAGTAAATCACTTGACAAGAGCCCTCATGGTAAGCTGGTCCAGAAGATTAAGCCACATGGGATCCACAGTGAGTAGGTAAGTTGGATCTACAATTGGCTTGGTTACAGAAGACAGAGGGTAGTGATGGAGGGGTGTTTTTCTGACTGGAGGTTGTCAAATAATACAGCAGGATATAGATCAGTTGGACATTTGGACAGAGGAATGGCAGTTCAAGTTTAATCCAGACAAGTGTAAAGTGATATATTTTGGGAGGTCAAATGTAAGATGAAAGCCTACAGTAAATGACAAGACCGTAGGACCATTTATGCACAGAGGGATCTTGGGGTGCATGTCCATACCTCCCTGAAAGTGACAACGCAAGTGGATAGGGTGGTAAGAAGGTGTACAGCATGCTCGGGCATTGACTATCAAAGTTGGGAAGTCATGTTTCAGCTGTATAAAACTTTAGTTAGGCAACATTTGGAGTGCTGTGTGTAGTTCTTTTCGCCACATTACAGGAAGGATGTGGAGGCTTTGGAGAGGGTGTAGAAGAGGTTTACCGGGATTTTCCCTGGATTAGAGAGTATTAGCTACAAAGAGAGGTTGGACAAACTTGGATTGTTTTCTCTGGAAGATCGGAGGCTGAGGGGCGGCCTGATAGAAGTATATATAATGAGAGGCATAGGTAGCATAGAGTCTTTTTCCCAGAGCAGAAATGTCAAATATTAGATTTAAAGTGAGAGGGGAAACGTTTAAAGGAGTTGTGTGAGCCAAGTTATTTACACAGAGAGTGGTAGGTACCTGAAACATGCTGCCAGAGAAGGTGGTAGAAGCAGATATTATAGGAATGTTTAAGAGACATTTAGACAGATACATAAACAGGGAGGGAATAAAGGGATAAGGACCATTTGCAGGCAGGTGGGATTAGTTAGATTGGCATCACGGTCGATGCACACATGGTAAGCTGAAAGGCCTGTTTCTGTGCTGTACTGTTTTATGTTCTATGATCCATTGCATTTGGGAAGCCACAACATCTCGTGTATTTACTAGAGATGGCATTAAAATCTTACCTTCCATTATCAGAGTAAAAGTAGATTTATTGATTTTGACAAAAGGGATATGGAAATTATAGAAATGCTGAAAAAGCTCGAGGCAAAGAACTGTACAGGGATTGTGATGTTTATTCCAGTGCCTAAAATAGACAGACAAGTGATTGTGAACCTCAGAGCCATTTAAGGTAAGAGGAATGCCACAATGGGAAAAGCAGAAGGTTGTAGAGTTCCTGAAACAATGACTACAAATTTATTCTCTTTCAATTTTATTTTGTTACTTTCTGAATTGGGTTTAGCTCATGTGACAACAGATTATAAGTATTTCTATAACCCAGCACCAGTCAGTCGTCTAAAGAATTTTGATTGCAGAAATTGTGACAAATCACATTTTCTTTCACCCATATCAATGTGTATGAGGTATTCAAAATAAGAGAATTTCAGGTTCATTTGAGGCTTGTGTGGTGAACATGGAAAATGTGGTAACATGTTAATAAAGTCAGTAGAAAGAAATTCCTGCCTTTGCATTAGTTTATGTTTGCTATTCTGTACACTTGCAAAAGATGATGGGTGGATAGAATTGTCCTGTTCATGACGCCCCATGGTCGTTTTATCTAATTTGTTGAGGATTAATTGTAACAATGGGCAGATTAGGGGTGTGCCTATCATTGACCAGCTGTTTCCAGTTGTGGGATGGTGGAAAATTAGCAAGATTTCCAGCTGAGGTGGTCCAAGAATCAGAGCTGATGGTGGGAAGGAAGAAATTCTGGATGGGGACTTTCAGTTGGGTTAACAGCAGGAATTTTTTTCTCTGTGCTCAGGATGGACCACCATTGCTCCTGGATTATCAGTAACAAACAATGCATTTACAGCCATGTGATGCCTTCATGTACAGCTAATTTGCCAATATTGCTTAAAGGCAAGCTGAAGTAACCAGAGCATTAATATCTCAGGGCATTAAAGATGATTTATTGCTTTTTATTTCTAATGTTGAGACCTCATTACCTCCTATGCTTTCTCTACTCTCCTGCTTTAGCCAGTTCTCAGGATATAAACTGGATTTACATAAGAGTGAACTTTTCCCTTTGAATAATCTGATGTCATTCGATACTAACCTTCCTTTTAAAATTGTAAGAAATCATTGGTATTGGTATTGGTTTATTATTGTCACTTGTACCGAGGTACAGTGAAAAGCGTGTCTTACAAACCGATCGTACAGGTCAATTCATTACACAGTGCAGTTACATTGAGTTAGTACAGAGTGCATTGATGTAGTACAGGTAAAAACAGTAACAATACAGAGTAAAGTGTCACAGCTACAGAGAAAGTGCAGTGCAATAAGGTGCAAGGTCACAACAAGGTAGATCATGAGGTCTTAGTCCATCTCATTGTATAAGGGAACCGTTCAATAGTCTTATCACAATGGGGTAGAAGCTGTCCTTAAGTCTGGTGGTATGTGCCCTCAGACTCCTGTATCTTCTACCTGATGGAAGAGGAGAGAAGAGAGAATGTCCTGGGTGGGTGGGGTCTTTGATTATGCTGGCTGCTTCACCAAGACAATGAGAGGTAAAGACAGAGTCCAAGGAGGGGAGGCAGGTGTCCGTGATGCGCTGGGCTGTGTCCACAACTCTCTGCAGTTTCTTGCGGTCCTGGGCAGAGCAGTTGGCATACCAAGCCGTGATACATCCAGATAGGATGCTTTCTATGGTGCGTTGGTAAAAGTTGGTGAGAGTCAAAGGGGACAAACCAAATTCCTTCAGCCTTCTGATGAAGTAGAGGCACTGGTGAGCTTTTTTGGCTGTGGCATCTACATGATTTGACCAGGACAGGCTGTTGGTGATGTTCACTCCCAGGAACTTGAAGCTCTCAACCCTCTCGACCTCAGCACCATTGATGTAGACAGGTGCATGTACACCACCCCCTTTCCTGAAGCCAATGACCAGCTCTTTTGTTTTGTTGACATTGAGTGAAAGGTTGTTGTCATGACACCATTCCACTAAGTTCTCTATCTCCTTCCTGTACTCCGACTCATCGCTGTTTGAGATATGGCCTACAACTGTGGTATCATTTGCAAACTTTTAGGTGGAGTTAGAGCAGAATCTGGCCACACAGTCATGAGTGTATAGGGAGTAGAGTAGAGGGCTGAGGAAGCAGCCTTGTGGGGCACCGCTGTTGAGAATAATCGTGTTGGAGGTATTGCTGCCTATCCTCACTGATTGCTGTCTGTTTGTTAGAAAGTCAAGGATCCAGTTACAAAGGGAGATGTTGAGTCCTAGGTCTCGGAGTTTGGTGACAAGCTTGCTTGGGATTATTGTATTGAAGGCAGAGCTGTAGTCAATAAACAATAGTCTAACGTAGGTGTCTTTATTGTCCAGATGCTCCAGAGCTTAGGGCCAGGGAGATGGCATCCGCTGTAGACCTGTTTCGTCGATAGGCGAATTGCAATGGGTCCAGGTTGTCTGGTAGGCTGGAGCTGATGCGTGCCATGACCAACCTCTCAAAGCACTTCATGATGGTGGATGTCAGAGCCACTGATCGGTAGTCATTAAGGCATGTTACCTTGCTGTTCTTACCTATTTGGGTGTAACAATTAGTAAAAATCATAAACACCTATTTAAAGAAAATTTTCTTACTTTACTGAACTATATGAAAAGGGTTTTATCAAACTGTTCACCCGTCTCCATATCATTGATTGGTTGAATTAATTCTATTAAAATGAATATTCTACCTAAATTTATATACCTATTTCAGGCCCTACCTGTTTTTATTCCTAAGTCCTTTTTTGATTCTCTTGATTCAATTATATCTTATATATGGAAAAATAAACATCCGAGATTAAATAAAATTCACTTTCAAAAAGTTAAAAAGAATGGAGGTTTAGCCTTACCCAATTTTGGGTTTTATTACTGGGCAGTCAATATACGAAATCTTATGTTCTGGTTATATTACATTAATCATGAGGCTTGTCCAGTATGGGCTTCTTTTGAAGCTAACTCTGTTAAAAAAATTTCTATTATTTCTCTGCTTGGTTCCTCACTTCCTTTATTATTAAATAAACTAACTGATAATCTGGTAGTTAAACATACTTTGAGGATTTGGCTACAATTTAGAAAATATTTTGGCTTATCGAGATTTTCTCTGTCTAGTCCCATTTTTTCTAATTGTTTTTTTAAACTTTCTATGACTGATGTAGTTTTTAAAGAGTGGGATAGATTGGGTATTACTTGCTTTCATGATCTGTTTGTTGGAAGAAATCTCTCTTCATTTGAACAATTGTCAACTAAATATAGTTACCAAAAACCCATTTTTTTCGATATTTACAAATTAGAGACTTTCTCCGATCTCAATTACATACATTCCCTATGAGTCCTGATAAGAACTTAGTAGATGTAATTTTTAATTTGAAGCCTTTTCATAATGGCTCAATATCTAATATTTATGGCATGTTGTTAGGAATGAGTGAGGTTCCTTTAGACAAAATTAAAAATGCCTGGGAACAAAATTTGCAGACTTCAATCTCTGAGGAAACTTGGAATGAAATTTTTAAATTGGTCAATACTTCCTCATTATGCACTCGTCACTCCCTCCTTCAATTTAAAGTGATCCATAGAGCTCACTTGTCCAAAGACAAGTTATCTTGTTTTTATCCGGATTTATCTCCCTATTGTGATAAATGCAACAATGGAGAGGCTTCTCTAATCCATATGTTTTGGACATGTCCGAGTCTTAAAAAATACTGGATAGAAGTATTTAAAACTTTTTCTGTGCTTTTTAAAATAAATATTAAGCCTAATCCTTTGACTGCATTATTTGGGATTGTTGGAGAATAAGGCATAACTTTGGAGACTTCTGATCTACATGTATTGGCCTTTATTTCTCTTATAGCCAGGAGGGCTGTGTTGCTTAAATGGAAGGAAGTTACTTTGCCTATTCATGTTCAATGGTTATGTGATGTTATGTCAAACCTAAATTTAGAGAAGATCCGTTGTTCAATTTCTGATTCTAACCTAGACTTTCAAACATTGTGGGGACCTTTTTTGAACTATTTTCAAAACCTTTGATTTGGTGGTTAAAGTACAGATATTGGCTAGTATTATGTGATAAGAGTTTCTCTTTGTCTTTCTTTCTTTACCAAACAGCTTTGGTCTTGGTAATGGGTTTAGATTCTTTTTTTATAATAAAATTATTGCAATTCAATTACTATTAATTAATTATCATTTTTGATTACCATTATGGGGTATTGTGATTTTAAGTGTGATTCAAGACAATGTATTCAGTACTATTCTATTTTTTTCTGATTCATGTACTCTGTGTTCTCTATGTGGAATTAATAAAAATATTGTAAAAAGAAAAAACTCAGGGCAGTGGTAACCTTTACAGTCTATGGGAATGAGTTGCCAGTAGTGAAGGTGACCTGCAGATCGGGTTCAACATGTGGCAAAACCCATTGCCCTTGTGAAATGCACCCTTAACGAACATCACTATGCTCCAATATCAACTAACCAGCCTAATCTCCCTGTTTTACTGCAAATTCATTATTCCAAATACAAGTAACAGACAAAGACAGATTTTTCCAAATCAACTGCATGCACTATGGTTAATTATATTCACAACTCTTCAGATTTTATTAAGCATGCATCCAGTAAGATATATACAACATTCAAGCGCAGGGTGTTAACTGGCAAGTGACATTTGTGCCAAACAAGTGACAATGTCTATACCCAATAAAAGAGGGCTCAACTATCACAATTGAATGACACCAACGTAAGTACCCCACCAACAGAATCCTGGAGGACCAGCTGCATAAATACAGTGACTACACAAGTGTGGCAAGGACTATCCTTCTAATTTCCCAAATCTATTTCACATTCTGCAAGGTACAAGTCAGAATTATTATGGAAAACTCTCCACTTGCCTGAATAAATGCAGCTTCATTCACCACCTTAAATGTATGTACCCTCCATTACCAACACCTTATGTCTCAGTGTTGTTACGGACTCAGTGAAAGTCCCTTTAAGATAGAGAGTGTGTGTGTATGTGTGTGTGGGGCGTGCTTACGTCAATAGAAGATAAAGGACGTAATGACGTTGTTGGAGAAGTCAGAAGAAGAAGGAGAGGAAGGAGAGAGAGAGAGAAGGAAGAGAGACACCAGCCTGCTTGTTTTCTCTATCGATGGATGAGAAACAATAACTGTGTTTGCCACTGAAATCCATGTATGGAAATTGGAAGTAATCCGGTGGAGTTCACTTTGTTGCTGACCTGTAGAAGGAAACAGGTATTTGTGTGTGGACGACCACGGTTCGGATGCTTTTCGGGGTGAGGAAGTCACTACCGAGTAAACACTGAAGTGTCGTTTGGGTTCCATCGTGGAACATTTGGATTTCGTATGTACTCTCTCTCTATGTTTTTCTACATCTACATCTTATCTTCAGACAACGGTGGTTGTTGAAGAAGCCCTTGCTCATGTTTCACCTTATGGCTTGCGGAACTGAACTTTAAGAACCATTCAGGAACTGGAAGTTTTGGACTTTGTCACACACACACACGAAGAGTTTAGTTTTGGGGTTAACGTTCGAGGTTTAACATTCTTGAATTCTAACATACTAACATTTTTTTTTTAACTTTTATTTTATGTATTATCATAAGTAGTGATTAATAAAATAGTTTTTAACACTGAATCATGCTCAGTGTGTTTCTTTTGTTGCTGGTTTGTGACAGTGTGTGATAACTACCTAATGAATTGCAGCAACTCTCCACAGCTTCTTAAACAGCACCTCCCAAACCCAGAACCTCTACTAACTGGAAGCATAAGGTGAAAGTGCATCAGATCATTCTCTCCATATTACCTACTATCCTGATTTAGAAATATATGATTGTTACTTCATCACTGGTGGATCTAGGTCCTAAATCTCTCTACCCAACAGCTTCGTGGGAGATCCTTCACTAAATGGGCCAAGTTAGAAAATGTCACCCACTCCAACTTTTTCAAGGGCCGTTAAAGGATATTAAGCCTTCCTAGTAATATTCAGGAATAAAAAGAGTTCTGATAATTGTGGGTGATGAAGGATGAGAAAACCAAAATGGAGGCCCCACAGGAAAGTTTAACATTGTAGCAACAGCAGGGTTAGAAAGACACAACTATTGAACATGGAACACAAATCAAATGAAGCATTTCCCAATACCAGTAAAACACTTGTAAATTATTTTTGCATTTATGACTCTGTCACATGTTGTGGATGTCCATTCTACACAGAAATTCTTAACGTCGAGAAGAAGCAAGTGAACATCATTGTGAATATTATAATTTTCAGGCTACCACTCCAGCAGACCTAAAACCGGTGAAAACTGAATGAAGAATTCATGCATATTATCTTCTAATGTGGAAGAGGTTATAGTAAAGAAGATAGTGCTGTAGTTTTAGTGTGAGTGATATTTAAAAGGGATAGAAAATTTTGCTCAAAGCACTATACCACATTAAACAGAAATAATAAGCTTGTCAAGATTTAATTAATTGTTTTTGTGTCTTTGCCCTTAAAATGGGCTGGTCTTTGCTGATTGTGTTTCTCCTTGTCCATTCTATTGGCTTCATTGACTGCTATGTGATTGTGATTTTGTATCAGCAGGGCACTCAATCTGGTACAATTGTGCTGCTGGCAGGTTATTCCCCTGGATATTCCTTCACTTTTAAGTGGAACACAAACTCAGTCATTTACTGTTCTCTGTTAATCTATTTTACAGCTGATTCCCTTACACTGACTGTTCCTGAGGAGGTGAAAGGGCTTTTGAGAAAATCAGTCACCATTCCCTGTACCTACAGGCCATCTGCTCAGTACACCAATGTAGTGGTCACCTGGTATATTAATAGAAACGACATTCTTATAAGTAGAGATGAAACAGGTGATTATATTCCACGTTCCAGCAATCGGGACAGAATCAGTATCAATCAACGTCCTGGAGATGTCTCACTTGTTGTGAAAAACCTGGCCTACAGTGATCAAGGAACTTACACTTGTGAAGTAAAGTGGCTGTTCGTTAATGGATCAAATAAAATGCAGAAAAGTTCAGGTGTCAATTTAATAGTGGTAAGAGGTAAGTAATATTTTTGACTGTCATTTTACATGTTTTGCCAATAATTAAATATAACAGCCAACAGAATTGCTGAAAGACATTATTCCAGCATGTTACACTTTAAAATTATAGATTCACAGTGATTGCCAAAAGGTTTTTAAACTTGGTGATCTGATCTTCATACACTGAATTATATGTGAACTATAATTTGCCCACGTGTGAATTAGTCATTATTTATGTTTACTGTTAGTAAAGAAATTAAGCATACATTCAAGAAAGCAGTAATAAGTACAGTGGCATGCAAAAGTTTGGGCACCGCTGGTCAAAATTTCTGTTACTGTGAATAGCTAAGTGAGTAAAAGATGACCTGATTTCCAAAAGACATAAAAGTTAAAGATCACACATCTCTTTGATATTTTAAGCAAGATTACTTTTTTATTTCCATCAGTTTCAAAATAACAAAAAAGGAAAAGGGCCCAAAACAAAAGTTTGAGCACCATGCATGGTCAGTACTTAGTAACACCCTCTTTGGCAAGTATCACAGCTTGTAAATGCTTTCTGTAGCCAGCTAAGAGTCTTTCAATTCTTGTTTGGGGGATTTTCGCCCATTCTTCCTTGCAAAAGGCTTCTAGTTCTGTGAGATTCTTCGGCCGTCTTGCATGCACTGCTCTTTTGAGGTCTATCCACAGATTTTCAATGATGTTTAAGTCAGGGGACTGTGAGGGCCATGACAAAACCTTCAGCTTGTGCCTCTTGAGGTAGTCCATTGTGGATTTTGAGGTGTGTTTAGGATCGTTATCCTGTTGTAGAAGCCATCCTGTTTTCATCTTCAGCTTTTTGTTTTACAGAAGGTGTGATGTTTGCTTCCAGAATTTGCTGGTATTTAATTGAATTCGTTCTTCTCTCTAACCAGTGAAATGTTCCCCGTGCCACTGGCTGCAACACAAGCCCAAAGCGTGATCGATCCATCCCCGTGCTTAACAGTTGGAGAGGTGTTCTTTTCATGAAATTCTGCACCCTTTTTTCTCCAAACATACCTTTGCTCATTGCAGCCAAAAAGTTCTATTTTAACTTCATCAGTCCACAGGACTTGTTTCCAAAATGCATCAGGCTTGTCTAGATATTCCTTTGCAAACTCCTGGCACTGAATTTTGTGGTGAGGATGCAGGAAATGTTTTCTTCTGATGACTCTTCCATGAAGGTCATATTTGTGCAGGTGTTGCTGCACAGTAGAACAGTGCACCACCACTCCAGAGTCTGCTAAATCTTCCTGAAGGTCTTTTGCAGTCAAACGGGGGTTTTGATTTGCCTTTCTAGCAATCCTAGGAGCAGTTCTCTCGGAAAGTTTTCTTGGTCTTCCAGACCTCAACTTGACCTCCACCGTTCCTGTTAACTGCCATTTAATTACATTATGAACTGAGGAAACGGCTACCTGAAAACGCTTTGCTATCTTCTTATAGCCTTCTCCTGCTTGGTGGGCATCATTTATTTTAATTTTCAGAGTGCTAGGCAGCAGCTTAGAGGAGCCCATGGCTGCTGATTGTTGGGACAAGGTTTGAGGAGTCAGGGTATTTATAAAGCTTTGAAATTTGCATCACCTGGCCTTTCCTAACGATGACTGTGAACAAGCCATAGCCCTAATGAGCTAATGAAGGTCTGAGACCTTGGTAAAAGTTATCTGAGAGCCCAAATCTCTTGGGATGCCCAAACTTTTGCATGGTGCTCCTTTCCTTTTTTCACTCTAAAATTGTACAAAACAAAAATAATACACTAATCTTGCTTAAAATGTTGAAAAGAATGTTTCATCTTTAACTTTATGACTTTTGGAGATCAGTTCATCTTCTACTCACTTAACAATTCACAGTAACAGAAATTTTGACCAGGGGTGCCCAAACTTTTGCATGCCACTGTATAATGTGAAGCAGTATCACATTTGAATGAATTACCTTACACATGAACTCCTGAAGTAAGAATATACTTATTGGGTTTTTGCAAAGCAAAATTCAGGCAACTGCTACAGTAGCTTTAGAAATGTTTGTTTATCTCTTTAGCCATTTCCATATGATTAATTTTCCTTAAATAGAGAGCTCTAATTACTCTAATAACAGAAGTTATAATTTTTGGGATCTGGCTGTGGCTGGCAAGGCATCATTTGTTGTCTAGCACTTCTGTTTTATGAATATTACCTGCCGCTTATCAGCCCATGCCTGAATATTGTCTGCTTCATAGGCTGATGACTTGCTAGTGAAATTGAACAATGAACATTGTGCAATCCTTAGCAAACTTCCCCATTTCTAACACTGTTATGGAAGGAAGGTTATTGGTGAAACAATGGAAGCTGGGTGGAGCTTGGATACTGCCCTGAGGAACCCTACTCTGTTGTCCTGGAGCTGAAATGATGGACCTCTGACAACCACAACCACAATCCCATTGATGCCTATTGATGTTCCTATTACCAGGACACTTCGATGCCACACTCAGTCAAATGCTGCCTACATCTCAAGGGCAGTCACTCTCACCCCTCCTGTGGAATTCAGTCCTTTGGTCCATGCTTAGATCAAGGCTGTGATAAGGACCGAACCAACTAGTCCTGGCAAAATCCAAACTGGGCATTGCTGACTAGGTTATTGGTAGTAAGTGCTTGTACTGTCAGTGACTACTTCCATCACTTTGCTGGTGATTAAGAATAGACCTATTAGGAAGTAATTAGCCAGTTTATGTTTGTTCATGCTTTCTTGTGAACAGGGCATGCCTGGGCAATTTTCCACATTGTCAGGTAGATGCCAGTGTTGTAACTGTACTGGAGGAGCTTCGCTGGAGGTGCAGCAAATGCTGGAGAGCAGGCATTCAGTATTATAACTGGGATGTTGTCTGATCCCAGAGCCTTTACTTTATTCAGTTCTCTCAGCCATTTCTTGATGTTGCAAGGAGTGAATCGAATTGGTTGGGGACCGGCTTTTGTGGTGTGGATCTCAAGAGGAAGCTGAGACCACTTAGCACTTCTGGCTGAACAGGGTTTTGAAAGCTTCAGCATTTTCTTTTGTGCTCATGTGCTTAGCCTCACCATTGTTAATAATGGACACAATGTAGTCTTGTATTGCAGCTTCTCTGGGTTGGCTATTCTTTCTGTACACTTGGGGCTGCTTCTGACATGCCCTTCTGTACTCCTCATGAACCAGGCTTGGTTCCCTGGCTTGATGTAATGGTAGAATGAGGAATATACCAGGTCATGAGGTTGCAGCTTGTAGTAGTGCACACTTCTGCTGCTGTTGATGGTCCATACCACCTCATGGATGTGCTATGGACCTGTTCTGATCTGTTGATAAGTCTACCTCATTTAGCATGTTTTAATACTACACAGCAGGACAGAGGGTGTCCTCAAATTGAAGATAGGAATTTGTCTTCACAAGGACTGTGCAGTGTTCACTTCTACCAACTCTATCATGGACAGATGCATCTGCCACATGTAGACTGGTGAGGACGATGTCAAGGAGGTTTATCCCTCATGTTGATTCATTCATTACCTGCTGCAGACCCAGTATGTCCTTTAGGACTTGGCCAACTCAGTCTGTGTTGGTGCTACTAAACCACTCTTGGAGATGGAAGCTGAAGACTCCCACCCAGAGAACAGCCTGTACCTTTCCAAGTGTTGTTCAATATGGAGGAGCACTGATTTATAACCTGAGGAGCATAGTAAGTAGTATTCAGGAGGAAGTTTCCTTGTCCATATTTGACCTGATGTCGTGGGATTTCATGAGATCTGGAGTTAAAGATGAGGACTCCAGAGGCTATTTCCTCTCACTGTATTTCACAGTCAGGCCATTTGTGGTTTGTCTTTCTTGCTATTGAGAGATAGAACATAGGATATAGAACATAGAACAATACAGCACAGGAACAGGCCCTTCAGCTCACAATGTTGTGTCAAACTAATTAGGCTAATGATAATTAAGCTAATCCCTTCTGCCTGCACATGGTCCATATCGCTCCATTCTCTGTATATTCATGTGCCTATCTAAGAGCCCCTTAAATGCCTCTATCGTATTTACCTCCACCACCACCCCTGGCAGTGCATTCCAGGCACCCACCACTCTCTGTGTAAAAAAAACTTGCCCCACACATCTCCTTTGAACTTTCCCCTTCTCACTTTAAATACATGTCTTCTAGTATTAGACATTTCGACCCTGGGAAAAAGATACTGGATGCGTACTCTATCTATGCCTCTCATAATCTTATAAACCTTTTTCAAGTCTCCCCTCAGCCTCCACTGCTCCAGAGAAAACAACCCAAGTTTGTCTAACCTCTTCTTATAGCACATGCCCTCTAATCCAGGCAGCATCCTGGTAAACCTCTTCTGCACCCTATCCAAAGCCTCCACATGCTTCCTATAATGGGGCAACCATAAATGAATACAATACACCAGATGTGGCCTATCTAGAGTTTTATGAAGCTGCAAAATAACTTCCTGACTCTTGAACTCAATGCCTTGACTAAAATATGCTTATCTACTTATTTTACTAACTGTGAACTCCACATTTAAGTGTCAATAATTGTACTGATATAATAAAAGCATGTTAAGCAGATGTGTTATTATACATGCTGTCCCACTGAATCAGTTGGTACGTTGATTCATTGCTTACTTGCATTTTCACACAGTAAGATAAAACTGTGTCTTTAAAATTTTACCCATTATCTTCCCAGGTTATCCTTCCATCACATCTCCAGTGATTCTGTTCCCTCAGGTTCTCCCTCGCAGTGGTAAGATAATTATTCTGTTTTGATAGATCCATGTAGCATGGCCATTCGTCTCTTTAAATACATTTTACTTGTGATTTGTATGTGTTGGACAATAGAGAATTATGCGGCTAGCTGTCAACCCTAGCCCTTCCCTGAGCAAAGCAGGCTCCACTGTGCCTTTAAATGACCACATATGTACATAATAGTACAATATTTCAGCAGGGCATATCCAAAAGGCAAATGAAGACAAGTGTCTGCATGGAAACATTTCCTTTGAAAGGGAATGCAGAGAGTGACGCCTCTAGTAACCGTGGACTCCAAGTTTGTTATGGACTGTAGCTTGCACAATACATAAGATATTACTGACATTTGTAAATAATATTTATCCAAGTGTTATCATCATTTAGAAACTAGATAAAGTCATCCTCTGTTTGCATTTGATGAAACATTTGCTATATTATAGCAACAATGTCTGGATATCAGAACTATTTCACTGACTGTAAGTACTTTTGTGGTGTAAAGACACTGTGAAAGAGTCTATAAAAATGCAAAATATGTTTTTCCTTAATTGTGGCTTAATTAAAAGCTGGTACAAATTCAACATTACCACATCATTCTTGCATATCTGGGCTAAAACAAAGAACTGTATTTAAATCTTGTTGTTTTACTGAATTGTTTTTTAAATGCTCAATATTGTCTTAGGAAACAATTAAGAGTTCTGCTGGTTGTATGGTGAAACTAGAAAGCATTAGTAGAAATGAATCCAGTACAATCAAGGCAATAAATGAAGGAACAAGCACCTTAAAGAGTAAAATCAGTTTTAAAAGTGAAGTGACTAGCTATTTCTATTACAATGAGTAAGTGGACTTTAATGATTGACTGTCATTTATGTAATAAAATTAAGTTGACATTCAACAACTGACCGAGTAAACATTTTGGAATTATTTAATAGGTGGTCCACAAAATGTATTAAGATTTGGGATGAAATGTAAAGTCTGCTGTAAAGCAGCCACAATGCAGCTAAACCAATTATTATCCCTTTGTTTTACAATGACATAAGGATATATACTGTAGCTCCAAGAACTTGCACCACCACTACCAGTCTAGACACTTAGTCCCTTCAACACCAAGTAAATTGTTATGAAATAAATTACGGCAATTCTCCAAGACTTCTTAAACAGCACCTACCAAGCCCACAACTCCATCACCCAATGGACAGAGGCAGTAGCTGCATCAAATCACCCCCTCCAAATTGCATACAATCCTTATTTAGAAATGTATCAATGACCTTACATATTTGGTGGATCTATGTACAAGAACTCTATATCCATTTGCACTGTGGGAGATCCTTCGCCAGCTATGGTTAAAACACTTTCAAGGATGATTAGGTGTATTAATTAATGCTGGCCTTCCCAAGAATATCCAAGAATAAAAGGAATTTTGATACTTGATAAAACCATAACAATAGTGGAAAGTTTAGCA
Organism: Pristis pectinata; assembly: GCF_009764475.1. NCBI lineage: Eukaryota > Metazoa > Chordata > Chondrichthyes > Rhinopristiformes > Pristidae > Pristis > Pristis pectinata. The sequence goes on from NC_067412.1 coordinate 77,755,263, forward strand.
TTGTAGTAATGGCAATGTTATATGTTGATGATCTGGATGATGGAATTGATGGAATTGATGGCCTTGTGGCCAAGTTTATGGATGATACAAAGATAGGTGGAAGGTCAGGAAGTGTTAAGGAAGCAGGGAGTCTGCAGAAGGACTTGGACAGGTTGGTAGAATGGCCAAAGAAGTGGCAGATGGAATACAGCGTAGGGAAGTGTGTGGTTAAGCACTTTGGTAGAAGGAATAAAGGCATAGACTATTTTCTAAACGGGGAGCGAAGTCAGAAATTAGAGGTGCAAAGGGACTTGGGAGTCCTAGTGCAGGATTCCCTAAAGGTTAACTTGCAGGTTGAGTCGGTAGTAAGGAAGGCAAATGCAATGTTAGCATTCATTTTGAGAGGATTAGAGTATAAAAACAAGGATGTAATGCTGAAGCTTTAAAAGGCATTAGTTAGAACACATTTGGAGTATTGTGAACAGTTTTGGGCCCCATATCTAAGTAAAGATGTGCTGGCATTGGAGAGGGTCCAGAGGAGGTTTACGAGAATGATCCTGGGAACGAAAGGGTTAATGTATGAGGCGTGTTTGATGGCTCTGGGCCTGTACTTGCTGGAGTTTAGAAGGATGAGAAGGAATCTCATTGAAACATATTGAATATTGAAAGACCTGGACAGAGTGGACATGGAGAGGATGTTTCCAGTAGTGGGAGAGTCTAGGACAAGAGGGCATAGCCTTAGAATAGAATGACATCCCTTTAGAACAGTGGTGGAAAACACAACTATTGAACATGGATCATAAATTAAAATGGAGCATTTCCTGATACAGGTGATAAGGGTGTTAAGCTATCTTTTTCATTTATGTCTCTATTAAATGATGGTGGACGTTCATTCTACACAGACATTCATAACGTTGAGGGGAAAGGAGATAAAATCATTGTGACTATTATGAATTTCAAACTACCACTTGTGAACCCCAGTGAAAACTAAATGAAAACTTCAAGCTGATTAATTTCTAATGTGGAGGAGGATGTAATAAAGAAGATAGTGTTGCAGCTTTAGTGTGAAAAATACTTGTAACATTTTGCTCAAAGTGCTCTACCACATTAAACAGAAATAATAAGCTTGTCAAAATGTAATTCATTGTTTTTGACTCTTTGCCTTTAGAATAGGCTGGTCTAGTTTGTGTCATTACCAATTGTGTTTCTCCTTGTCCATTCTATTGGCTTCATTGACTGCTATATCACTGTGATTTTGTATCAGCAGGGCACTCAATCTGGTACAATTGTGCTGCTGACAGGTTATTCCTCTGGATATTCCTTCACTTTTAAGTGGAACACAAACTCAGTCATTTACTGTTCTCTGTTAATCTATTTTACAGCTGATTCCCTTACACTGACTGTTCCTGAGGAGGTGACAGGGCTTTTGAGAAAATCAGTCACCATTCCCTGTACCTACAGGCCATCTGCTCAGTACACCAATGTAGCGGTCACCTGGTATATTAATAGAAACGACATTCTTATAAGTAGAGATGAAACAGGTGATTATATTCCACGTTCCATCAATCGGGACAGAATCAGTATCAATCAACGTCCTGGAGATGCCTCACTTGTCATGAAAAACCTGGCCTACAGTGATCGAGGAATTTACACTTGTGAAGTAAAGTGGCTGTTCGTTAATGGGTCAAATAAAATGCAGAAAAGTTCAGGTGTCAATTTAATAGTGGTAAGAGGTAAGTAACATTTTTGACTGTTTGTCACTTTAAATCTTTTGCCAATAATTAAATAAACAACCAGCAGATTTGCTGAAAGATATTGTTCTGGCAATTTACACTTCAAAGTTATAGATTCACAGTGATTGGCAAAGGGTTTATAAAAATAGTTGAAATTGGAACTAAAATACTGGAAACAGTCAATTGGTTGAGAAGCATCTGTTGAGGAAGGAAACCTGTGTTAATATTTCATGTCCTTGCCCTTTGATCACAATTACAGGTTGATAGTTTTGAAGCTAATACAGAGCCATTTGAAGTGAGGCTGTGTTTGGGACGGAGCAGGAGTTAGCATGCCGGAAGGATGAATGGTGTTGGGGCAGGAAAGGAATAAACAAAAGAGATCTGATAGGCAGAAGGACAAGAGTGATTAATGGACAAATGCTAATTGTGTAAAGCAAAATAACATTTTAAAATTGGTTTGTTTAATTCAGCCTTAAATCCCAATATATTTTCTCCTAATGAAGTGCTGTATGCTTCTGACAAAATACCCAATGACCCAGATCATTCCAGCAATAAGTCAGCTCATCTAATATCACCAACTCCAATCTCTATGATTGAGTGTTAATAACTGTATTGATATAATAAAAGCACACTAAACAGATGTGTTATAATGATTGCCATCTTGTTGAATCAATTGGTACGTTGATTCATTATTAGCTTTTCACATATGAAGATAAAACTATCTAATATTTCACCCAACATCTTCCTAACTTTACCTTCCGGCACATTTCCTGCTGGTCTGTCCTATGAGGTTATTCCTATCAGTGGGAAGATTATTCTGTTAAATTGGATCCATGTAGTGTGATTTATTCCTCTTTAAAAAAGCAAGAGCTACATGCCTGAGGTCAGTCCTAGTCCTTTAATGATGTTATAAAGGATCTGCGAGTACAGAGGAGACTACCTTGTTAACATGGTAGTACAATATTTCATCAGGGCATATCCTTAGGGCAAATGAAGGCAAGAGTCTGCATGGAAATATTTCCTTTGAAAGAGAATCCAGTAAACAAGGACTCCATAAGTTGAAGCTACCGAGCTTGCTTTGCTGACTCCATATGTAAATAATTTTCATCCTGCTGTCATAATGACTGAGAATGTAGGTAAAGTCACCAGCACTTTAGAAGTGATGAGACATTTTTTGCTATATTGTAACCATGAGTAGACATTAGATTTATATAATTAAATGTAAGAACTTCTAGGGTGTCCAGAATCTATAAAAATTTAAGTATGTTTTTCCTTAATTAAGATATCTTTATTAGTCATATGTACATCGAAACACACAGTGAATGCATCTTTTGCGTAGAGTGTTCTGGGGGCAGCCCGCAAGTGTCGCCACGCTTCCGGTGCCAACATAGAATACCCACAACTTTCCAACCTGTACGTCTTTGGAATGTGGGAGGAAACCGGCACACCTGGAGGAAACCCACACAGACACGGGGAGAATTGTTGCCTAACTAAAAGCTAGTACAAATTCAAAATTAACACCCTGGTTTTGCATCCTAAGGCTGAAACTAAAAGAAGGATTAACGCTTATCTTTAACATTTTACGGATTATTTCCCCAGCACTACCTTCCACAAGAGCTCCAGCTAGTCTGACCTCTAAACCCATCAGTGGTAAGTTTATAATTTTATATCTGTAGCTTCATGCCATGTCAGTGTATTTTTTACAAATTCTATTTTCGAAAAGTGCAGAAATGCACTTTTCTACATCTACAATGGCAGTAGATAAAATGAAGAAGTTAAATGTTTTGCAATGTTTTATTTTTTTCACTCAGTTATTGATTATATGCTTTCTATTGCCAAGAAAACCAGGAAAAGTTTCTGTTGTCCTGTTGAAAACTGAATGTGCACTAAATCCGAGAAGTATAAGTTAATGAGAGTCCTGTACCATCATCATCATAAGTGGCAGAACCGGCAGCTCAAGGAGTTAAAGTAGTCCTAAAAGTGACAGCTAATTATTGCAATTTAACATCGTTGTCCATGCTTTGTGTAATGCATGTATGTTGATATTTAATAAGTAATTTATCTAAGTAAACATTTCATGGCTATCTAACAGGTGGCCCATACAAAGTGTTGAGGTAAGTGTAGCAATGTAATAACAGCAAATAAGAGTTGAAATTTGTGTCCACAATGAGCTTGAAAGACTTTGACAATTTTTAAGGAGCTGATTGACGCGACTTAAGATTTTATTCTCAGTAACCTCATCCTGCTGTTCTATCACCTAACCAATGGTTTACGCAGAATGGATATCTATGGTCTGTAGAAGCTTTACATTGTTTCAGTTTACATCAGGTTGTCCAAGTTACTCATCAAAAGCAGTGCTTTCCTTGATCTTTAAAAAAAGCGAGAGTGATGTGGATGAGGATGATCAATTGGCCCGACCTACCACATACAGTAAACAAGACCTCAGTCATTCCTCCTTTCCAAAATCCATCAGTATCTGTTGGATAACTGTGCACCTTGTAATATGTACTGAAGAATGTATTAGGTAAAATGCTCCATAGACTTGAGTTAATGGCCTTGCCTCAATGTTTATGAGAAGTATACAAACGGTTTATATAGTTTAAGCTGCATCTTTAACCCCAAGAAGCCAATATGCCTGCAAATTACAACACTACATGTAATCAAGTATTGTTGTTCCACGTCTTGTTTGTATTGTCTGCAACTAAGCTGCAATGTAGGTATTGGTATTGGTTTATTATTGTCACTTGTACTGAGGTACAGTGAAAAACTTGTCTTGCATACCGATCGTACAGGTCAATTCATTGCACAGTGCAGTTACATTGAGTTAGTACAGAGTGCATTGATGTAGTACGAGTAAGAGCAATAACAGTACAGAGTAAAGTGTCGCAGCTACAGAGAAAGTGCAATAAGGTGCAGGGTCACAACAAGGTAGATTGTGAGGTCATGGTCCATCTCATCGTATAAGGGAACCGTTCAATAGCCTTTTCACAGTTGGGTAGAAGCTGTCCTTAAGTCTGTTCGTAGGTGCCCTCAGGCTCCTGCATCTTCTACCTGATGGAAGAGGAGAGAAGAGAGAATGTCCCGGGTGGGTGGGGTCTTTGATTATGCTGGCTGCTTCGCCAAGACAGAGAGAGGTAAAGACAGAGTCCAAGAAGGGGAGGCTGGTGTCCGTGATGCACTGGGCTGTGTCCACAACTCTCTGCAGTTTCTTGCGGTCCTGGGCAGAGCAGTTGCCGTACCAAGCCGTGATGCATCCAGATAGGATGCTTTCTATGGTGCATCGATAAAAGTTGGTGAGTGTCAAAGGGGACAAACCGAATTTCTTTAGCATCCTGAGGGATGTCCATGTGAGTGTTTTTCATTGTTTTATAATGATGAACAGCAGAGGGCAGTAATAATTCACCAGTCAAGTGGTCCATTATAGTTATCACCTGATGTGAATTATTGGATTTGTTACAATAGCGGCCAAAGTTATGCAATGCTTTATCCATTCAATTAGTGGTTATATGCTTGCTATTGACAAAAAAACCGAGAAAAAATTTCTGTTGTCCTGTTGAAAACGGAATGTGCATTAATCTGGGAAGTCTGAGTGTATGAGAGTCAAGTACTGTCTGCTCAAGTAGTAAAATTAGTGTTGTATTACTGTGTACTTTGTAATATGTACTGAAAAAAAAGAGTAAGGTAAAACGCTCTATGGACTTGAGTTAATGGCCTTGCTTCAGCGTTTATGAGCAGTGTACAAAATGTTTATGTAGTTTAAGCTGCTTCCCCCTCCTCAAGAAGTCAATATGCCTGCAAATTACAGCAATGCATGTAACCTCGTATAAGTGTTCTGCATTTTGTTTGCTTTGTCTGTAACATTGCAGCAATTTAGGTAAGTCTGTGAAAGTGGAGAAACAAAGGACTGCAGATGCTGGAACCTAGATGAAAAACATCTAGTTGACTGCCTGCTTTTCTCCACTGTGCTGCCTGGCCTGCTGAGTTCCTCCAGCATCAGAGTGTTTTCATTCTTCAAGTCTATGAAAGTGTTTATCATTAAATAATGAACAGCAGAGGGTAGTAATAATTCACCAGTTGGTGGTCCATTATAATTGTCATCTGATGTGAATTGTTGGCACACATTGGTACCACTGTGGTATCTATGTTAGTGGCCAAAGTTACTGCAGATGACATGAGAGACTGAAAATTGAATGACTCCATCAGTCATTTGTTCTCCTCTCTCATGGAGGAATAGGTCATTCTGTTTGTCTCTGCAATATCTGAAACAGAGTACAATGGGAGCTCCTAGATGCTCATCCTTGATATCACCAATCTTTATTTCTAAACTTGTGCTAATTATTATAGTGACATGTTAAATGCATATTAAAAAGATTTTCATCTTGATGCTGGACTTACAGCTGCTGATCAATTGATACATATATTACTGTTAGCTTGCAGTTTCATATCCAAGGATAAACCTCTGTCTTTAACAATTTGCTTATTATTTCCCCAGCAGTACCGTCCACAAGACCTGCAGCTAGTCTGACTTCTAATCCTAGCAGTGGTAAGCTTATAATTTTATTTCTATAGTTTCATGCCATGTCACTTATAAATTCTATTTTGGAAAAGCTCAGAATGGCAGGCATATCTGTCAGTCTTAGTTTTTCAATCACAAAGGATCTCGGAGCAGATAAGTCACCAGCGTGCTGTTGAATACATTCAACATTAGCACATTACTGTGGCTGTAGGTCAAATTAAAGAGGTGAGAACAATGTAATTTTTTCCCCACTCAGTTAGTAGTTATCTGCTTGGTATTGACAAAAAAAACACAATAATAACTGTCATTGTCCTGTTCAAATTGTCACCTGATATGAATTGTTGGCAACAAACTGGTACCACTGTGGTAACTTTGTTAGTGGCCAAAGTTGCTGCAGATGATATGAGAGGCTGAAAATTGAATGACTCATGGAGGGAAAACAAAATATTATCCATTTCTGGATAACTGCCTTGCTTTGAAAAGACAGATTAGGTTTTCTAATACACTCATCAAAAGCAGTGTTTTCCTTGATGATTAACAATAATTTGAGAGTGATATGGATGAGGATCATCAATCGCCCAACCTACCACATATAGTAAACAAAACCTGTTATCCTTTCTCCATTCCAACATCCAGCAGTACTGAAAGAAGGAATTAGGTAAAACACTCCATAGACGAATTAATGACTTGCATCAATGTTTTTGAGAAGTATACAAAGTGTTCTTGTAGACTAACCTGGTATCCCCTCCCCAAGTATTACTGCTCTGCATTTTGGTTGTTATATCTGCAACCCAGCTGTACTTAGGTAAGTCTAAGAGTCCAAATGGATTTCAATGCAAATAGATGTGATGTGATGCATTTTGGAAAGTCAAACCAGCATAGGACTTGGACTATGAATGGTAGGCCACTAGGGAGTGAAATGGAATGGAGGGACCAAGGAGTACAAGTGCATTGCTTGTTGAAAGCGGCATCACAGGTAGACAGGGTGGTGAAAAAGGTATTTAGCATGCTGGCCTTCATCAGTCAGGGCACTGAGTTTTGGAGTTGGGACATTATGTTTGCAGTTGTATAAGTTGTTGGTGAGGTCGCATGTGGAGTACTGTGTACAGTTTTGGTCACCTGGTTATAGGAAAGACATGGGTAAACTGGAAAGAGTGCAGAAAAGATTTACGAGGATGTTGCCATGACTAGAGAGCCTGAGTTATAGGGAGAGGTTGGCTAGGTCTTTATTCCTTGGAACATAGGAGAATGAGGGGTGACCAGGAAAACCAGGAACTGCATGCCTGAGGTCAGTTCTAGTCCTTTAATGATGTTATAAATGATCTGCGAGTACAGAGGAGACTACCTTGTTAACATGGTAGTACAATATTTCATCAGGGCATATCCTTAGGGCAAACGAAGGCAAGAATATGCATGGAAATATTTCCTTTGAAAAAGAATCCAGTGAACAAGGACTCCAACTATTGAAGCTACCAATCTTGCTTTGCTGATTCCATTTGTAAATAATTTCCATCCTGGTGTCATCATGACTTAGAATGTAGGTAAAGTCATCAGCTCGTTACAAGTGATGAGGCATTTTTTGCTATATTATAACCATGAGTAGACATTAAATTTACATAATTAAATGTAAGAACTTTTAGGATGTCCAGAATCCATAAAAATTTAAGTATGTTTTTCTTTAAATGTTGAATAACTAAAAGCTAGTACAAATTCAAAATTAACACCCTGGTTTTGCATCCTATGGCTGAAACTAAAAGAAGGATTAACCTCTATCTTTAACATTTTACTGATTATTTCCACAACACTACCTTCCACAAGAGCTCCAGCTAGTCTGACCACTAAACCCATCAATGGTAAGCTTATAATTTTATATCTGTAGCTTCATGCCATGTCAGTGTATTTTTTACAAAATCTATTTTGGAAAAGTGCAGAACTGGCAGTAGATAAATCAAAGAAGGTAAATGTTTTGTTTTTTTATACTCAGTTTTTGATTATATGCTTTCTATTGCCAAGAAAACCAGGAAAAGTTCCAGCTGTTCTGTTGAAAATTGACTGTGCACTGAATTTGGGAAGTATAAGTTAATGAGAGTCCTGTACCATCACCATCATAAGTGGCAGAAGCATCAGCTCAAGGAGTTAAAGTAGTCCTAACAGCGACAGTTAATTATTGCACTTTAACATCATTGTCCATGCTTTGTGTAATGCATGTATGTTGATATTTAATAAGTAATTTATCTAAGTAAACATTTCATGGCTATCTAACAGGTGGCCCATACAAAGTGTTGAGGTAAGTGTAGCAATGTAATAACAGCAAATAAGAGTTGAAATTTGTGTCCACAATGAGCTTGAAAGACTTTGACAATTTTTAAGGAGCTGATTGACGCGACTTAAGATTTTATTCTTAGTAACCTCATCCTGCTGTTCTATCACCTAACCAATGGTTTACGCGGAATGGATATCCATGGTCTGTGGAAGCTTTACATTGTTTCAGTTTACATCAGGTTGTCTAAGTTACTCATCAAAAGCAGTGCTTTCCTTGATCTTTAAAAAAAGCGAGAGTGATATGGATGATTGGCCCGACAATTGGCCCGACCTACCACATACAGTAAACAAGACCTCAGTCATTCCTTCTTTCCAAAATCCATCCGTATCTGTTGGATAACTGTGCACCTTGTAATGTGTACTGAAGAATGTATTAGGTAAAATGCTCCATAGTCTTGGGTTAATGGGCTTGCCTCAATGTTTATGAGAAGTATACAAATGGTTTATATAGATTAAGCTGCATCTCCAACCCCATGAAGCCAATACGCCTGCAAATTATAACACTACATGTCATCAAGTATTATTGTTCCTCATCTTGTTCGTATTGTCTGCAACTTAGATGCCATTTTGGGATGTCGATGAGAGTGTTTTTCATTGTTATATAATGATGAACAGCAGAGGGCAGTAATAATTCACCAGTCAAATGGTCCATTATAGTTGTCACCGGATGTGAATTATTGGCACTCGGTCACTTGATGTGAATTATTGTAATTTTTACAACAGCGGCCAAAGTTATGCAATGCTTTATCCATTCAATTAGTGGTTATATGCTTGCTATTGACAAAAAAAAAACAGAAAAAGTTCTGTTGTTTTGTTGAAAACTGAATGTGCATAAATCTGGGAAGTCTGATTGTATGAGAGTCAAGTACTGTCTGCTCAAGTAGTAAAATTAGTGTTGTATTACTGTGTACTTTGTAATACGTACTGAAAAAAAAGAGTAAGGTAAAATGCTCCATGGACTTGAGTTAATGGCCTTGCTTCAGTGTTTATGAGCAGTGTACAAAGCGTTTATGTAGCTTAAGCTGCTTCCCCCTCCTCAAGAAGTCAATATGCCTGCAAATTACAGCAATGCATGTAACCTTGTATAATTGTTCTGCATTTTGTTTGTTTTGTCTGTTGCATTGCTGCAATTTAAATAAGTCTATGAAAGTGTTTATCATTAAATGATGAACAGCAGAAGGCAGTATTAATTCACCAGTTGGTGGTCCATTATAATTGTCACCTGATGTGAATTGTTGGCACACATTGGTACCACTGTGGTATCTATGTTAGTGGCCAAAGTTACTGCAGATGACATGAGAGACTGAAAATTGAATGACTCCATCAGTCATTTGTTCTCCTCTCTCATGGAGGAATAGGTCATTCTGTTTGTCTCTGCAATATCTGAAACAGAATTTAATGGGAGCTCCTAGATGCTCACACTTTGATATCACCAGTGTTTATTTCTAAACTTATTTGCTAATTATTATAGTGACATGTTAAATGCACATTGAAAATATTTTTGTTTTAATGCTTGACTTACAGCTGCTGATCAATTGGTACATATATTACTGTTAGCTTGCAGTTTCGTATACAACGATAAACCTCTGTCTTTAACAATTTGCTGATTATTTCCCCAGCAGTACCGTCGACAAAACCTGCAGCTAGTCTGACTTCTAATCCTATCAGTGGTAAGCTTATAATTTTATCTCAGTAGTTTCATGCCATGTCATTTATAAATTCTATTTTGGAAAAGCTCAGAATGGCAGGCATATCTGTCAGTCTTAGTTTTTCAATGACAAAAGGGACCTGAGGTCGCACATGTAGCACTGTGTACAGTTTTGGTCACCCTATTATAGAAAAGACATGGTTAATCTGGAAAGAGTGCAGAAAAAATTTATGGGCATGTTGCCAGGACTAGAGAGCCTGAGTTATAGGGAGAGTTTGGCTAGGTCTTTGTTCCTTGGAACGTAGGAGAATGAGGGGTGACCTTATAGAAGTGTTTAAAATTATGAGAGGCATAGAAAAGGTGGATGATAATAGTCTTTTGCCCAGGGTAAGGGAGTATGAAACTAGGGGGCATAGGTTTAGGGTGAGAGGGGAAAGATTTAAAAGGGACCTGAGGAGCAACCTTTTCACGCAGAGGGTGGTGAGTATATGGAATGAGGTGCCAGAGGAAGTGGTTGACACAGGTACAATGGTATCATCTAAGAAGCACTTGGATAGGTACATAGACGAGTGGGGCTTGGAGGAATTTGGGCTGAACAAAGGAAATTGGGACTAGCTGGGTGGACAACGTGGTTGGAATGGACTGGTTGGGCCAAAGGGCCTGTATCAATGCTGTGACTCCAGGACTCTAAGACAGTCTTGATCATTGTTATATAATGATGAACAGCAGAGAGTGGCAATAATTCACCAGTTGAGTGGTCCATTGTAATTGTCATCTGATGTGAATTGTTGGCAACATATCGGTACCACATTTTGGTACCACTTGTTTTCATGCTTGACTTACAGCTGCTGGTCAATTATATATCTCTCTTAGCTTGCATTTTCATTCACAAGGATAAACCTCTGTCTTTAACATTTTGCTGATTTTTTTCCACCAGCACTACCTTTCACAAGATCTGCAGCTAGTCTGATCTCTAATCCCATCCGTGGTAAGCTTATAATTTTATATCTGTAATTTTATACTGTGTCATTGTATATTTTACAAATTCTGTTTTGGAAAAGCACAGAACTGCATGCCTTTCTGTCAGTCTTAGTTTGCCATTGATGAAGTATCTCCGAGCACACAAGTCACCAGTGTGCTTTTGATACATTCAACATTAGCACCTTACAATGGCCACAGGTAAAATTAAAGAGGTGAATATTATGCAATGTATTTTTCTACTCAGTTAGTGGTTATATGCTTGGTGTTGACAAAAAAAACAGTAAAATGTTCTGTAGTCCTCTTGAAAACTGAATGTGCACTAAAACTGGTAAGTATGAGTGTATGAGAGTCCTGTACTGTCCTGCAGGAACCAGCAGCTCAAGGAGTAAAATTGGTTCTAAAGGTGAAATGGTTGGCCATTTCCATGACAGTTAACGATTGCAGTTTAACATGATTGCCCATGGTTTGTGTAATGTAGGTATGTTGATATTCAATAAGTAACTTAACAAAGTAGTCATTTCATGACTATCTAACAAGTGGCCCACACAATGTGTTGAGATTAGTGTAGCAATGCAATTATATCAAATATGAGTTGCCGTTTGGGTCTACAATGACTTTGAAGGATTTTGATAATTTTCAAGGAACCAATATTGTCACTTCAGGTTTTATTTTTTGTAGCCAGACCCTGTTGTATTATCAGCTAACCAACGGTCTTAGTGGAATGGATATGCACATGGTCTGTAGAAGCTTTACATTGTTTTAGTTTACATCAAGATTTTCAAGTGACTCATCAAAAGCAGTGCTTCATCCTTACCAAAAACCGAGAGTGATATGGATGATGATTTCATTTGGCCCGACCTACCAGATATAGAAAAAAGAAATCCTCTGATCCTTCCTCCATTCCAACATCCAGCAGTTTCTGTTATATTACTATCCACCTTGTAATATGTGCTGAAAAAAAGAATGAGGTAAAACACCTCATAAACTTGAGTTAATGGCCATGTATCAATGTTTATGGGAAATATACACACTGTTTATGTAGTTTAAGCTGCATCTCCATCCCTATGAAGTCAAAATGCCTGCAAATTACAGCACTACAGGTAAGCAAGTGTTATCATTCTGCATTTTGTTTGTTTTGTCTGCAACTTAGCTGCACTTTGGGTAAGTTCACGAGAGTGTTTATCATTGCCAGAAGATGATGAACAGCAGAGGGTAGCAATAATTCACCAGTGGAGTGGTGCCTGATAATTGTCACCTGATGTGAATTGTTGAAAACATTATTGGTATCACTGTGGTAACTTTGTTAGTCACTAAAGTTACTGCAGATGATATGAGAAACTAAAAATTGAATGACTCCATCAGTCATTTGTTCTCCTCTCTCATGTAGGGAGATCAGGATACTATCCAGTTCTGGATAATTGCCCCTGCTTTGATAAGGCAGCTTTGGTTTAAGGTGAGGGGGAGATGATTTAAAAGGGACCTGAGCTGCAAGTTTTTCACACAGAAGGGTGATGGCTATATGGAGAGAGCTGCCAGAGGAAGTGCTAGAAACGGGTAGAATTACAACTTTTAAAAGTCATTAGGACAAGTACACAAATTGGAAAATTTTGGGGGATATGGGCTAAACACTAAAGACCTGGATAGAGTGGACGTGGAGAGGATGTTTCCAGTAGTGGGAGAGTCCAGAACCAGAGGGCACAGCCTCAGAATAGAAGGATGTCCCTTTAGAACAGAGTTGAGGAGGAATTTCTTTAGCCAGAGGATGGTGAATCTGTGGAATTCATTGCCACTGACAGATGTGGAGGCCAAGTCATTGGGTATATTTAAAGCAGAAGTTCTGTATTAGTAAGGGTGTCAAAGGCTATGGGGAAAACGCAGGAGAGTGGGGTTGAGAGGGAAAAATAAATCAGCCATGATCAAATGGCAGAGCTGACTCGATGGGCTGAATGGCCTAATTCTGCTCCTATGGCTTATGGTCTTATGGAGTGGTGGAAAACACAACTATTGAACATGGATCATAAATTAAAATGAAGCATTTCCTGATACAGGTAATAAGGGTGTTAAGCTATCTTTTCATGTATGTCTCTATCAAATGATGGTGGACGTTCATTCTACACAGACATTCATAACGTTGAGGGGAAAGGAGATAAAATCATTGTGACTATTATGAATTTCAAACTACCACTTGTGAAACCCAGTGAAAACTAAATGAAAACTTCTAGCTGATTAATTTCTAATGTGGAGGAGGATGTAATAAAGAAGATAGTGTTGCAGCTTTAGTGTGAAAAATACTTGTAACATTTTGCTCAAAGTGCTCTACCACATTAAACAGAAATAATAAGCTTATCAAAATGTAATTCATTGTTTTTGTCTCTTTGCCTTTAGAATAGGCTGGTCTAGTTTGTGTCATTACCAATTGTGTTTCTCCTTGTCCATTCTATTGGCTTCATTGACTGCTATGTGACTGTGATTTTGTATCAGCAGGGCACTCAATCTGGTACAATTGTGCTGCTGACAGGTTATTCCCCTGGATATTCCTTCACTTTTAAGTGGAACACAAACTCAGTCATTTACTGTTCTCTGTTAATCTATTTTACAGCTGATTCCCTTACACTGACTGTTCCTGAGGAGGTGACAGGGCTTTTGAGAAAATCAGTCACCATTCCCTGTACCTACAGGCCATCTGCTCAGTACACCAATGTAGCGGTCACCTGGTATATTAATAGAAACGACATTCTTATAAGTAGAGATGAAACAGGTGATTATATTCCACGTTCCATCAATCGGGACAGAATCAGTATCAATCAACGTCCTGGAGATGCCTCACTTGTCATGAAAAACCTGGCCTACAGTGATCGAGGAATTTACACTTGTGAAGTAAAGTGGCTGTTCGTTAATGGGTCAAATAAAATGCAGAAAAGTTCAGGTGTCAATTTAATAGTGGTAAGAGGTAAGCAATATTTTTGACTGTTTGTCACTTTAAATCTTTTGCCAATAATTAAATAAACAACCAGCAGATTTGCTGAAAGATATTGTTCTGGCAATTTACACTTCAAAATTATAGATTCACAGTGATTGGCAAAGGGTTTATAAAAATAGTTGAAATTGGAACTAAAATACTGGAAACAGTCAATTGGTTGAGAAGCATCTGTTGAGGAAGGAAACCTGTGTTAATATTTCATGTCCTTGCCCTTTGATCACAATTACAGGTTGACAGTTTTGAAGCTAATACAGAGCCATTTGAAGTGAGGCTGTGTTTGGGACGGAGCAGGAGTTAGCATGCCGGAGGGATGAATGGTGTTGGGGCAGGAAAGGAATAAACAAAAGAGATCTGATAGGCAGAAGGACAAGAGTGATTAATGGACAAATGCTAATTGTGTAAAGCAAAATAACATTTTAAAATTGGTTTGTTTAATTCAGCCTTAAATCCCAATATATTTTCTCCTAATGAAGTGCTGTATGCTTCTGACAAAATACCCAATGACCCAGATCATTCCAGCAATAAGTCAGCTCATCTAATATCACCAACTCCAATCTCTATGATTGAGTGTTAATAACTGTATTGATATAATAAAAGCACACTAAACAGATGTGTTATAATGATTGCCATCTTGTTGAATCAACTGGTACATTGATTCATTATTAGCTTTTCACATATGAAGATAAAACTATCTGATATTTCACCCAACATCTTCCTAACTTTACCTTCCGGCACATTTCCTGCTGGTCTGTCCCATGAGGTTATTCCTATCAGTGGGAAGATTATTCTGTTACAATGGATCCAGGTAGTATGATTTATTCCTCTTTAAAAAAGCAGGAACTGCATGCCTGAGGTCAGTTCTAGTCCTTTAGTGATGTTATAAAGGATCTGCGAGTACAGAGGAGACTACCTTGCTTCATCAGGTCATATCCTTAGGACAAATGAAGGCAAGAGTCTGTATGGAAATATTTCCTTTGAAAGAGAATCCAGTGAACAAGGACTCCAACTATTGAAGCTACCAATCTTGCTTTGCTGATTCCATTTGTAAATAATTTTCATCCTGGTGTCATCATGACTTAGGATGTAGGTAAAGTCATCAGCTCTTTACAAGTGATGAGGCATTTTTTGCTATATTATAACCATGAGTAGACATTAAGTTTACATAATTAAATGTAAGAACTTCTAGGGTGTCCAGAATCCATAAAAATTTAAGTATGTTTTTCCTTAATTGTTGAATAACTAAAAGCTAGTACAAGTTCAAAATTAACACCCTGGTTTTGCATCCTATGGCTGAAACTAAAAGAAGGATTAACCTCTATCTTTAACATTTTACTGATTATTTCCTCAGCACTACCTTCCACAAGAGCTCCAGCTAGTCTGACCTCTAAACCCATCAGTGGTAAGCTTATAATTTTATATCTGTAGCTTCATGCCATGTCAGTGTATTTTTTACAAAATTTGTTTTGGAAAAGTGCAGAAATGGCAGTAGATAATTCAAAGAAGGTAAATGTTTTGTTTTTTTTCCACTCAGTTATTGATTATACGCTTTCTATTGCCAAGAAAACCAGGAAAAGTTTCGGCTGTCCTGTTGAAAATTGACTGTGCTCTAAATTCGAGAAGTATAAGTTAATGAGAGTCCTGTACCATCATCATCATAAGTGGCAGAAGCAGCAGCTCAAGGAGTTAAAGTAGTCCTAACAGTGACAGTTAATTATTGCACTTTAACATCATTGTCCATGCTTTGTGTAATGCATGTATGTTGATATTTAATAAGTAATTTATCTAAGTAAACATTTCATGGCTATCTAACAGATGGCCCATACAAAGTGTAAGTGTAGCAATGTAATAACAGCAAATATGAGTTGAAGTTTGTGTCCACAATGAGCTTGAAAGACTGACAATGTTTAAGGAGCTGATTGATGTGATTTAAGATTTTATTCTTGGTAACCTCATCCTGCTGTTCTATCACCTAACCAATGGTTTACGCGGAATGGATATCCATGGTCTGTAGAAGCTTTACATTGTTTCAGTTTACATCAGGTTGTCCAAGTTACTCATCAAAAGCAGTGCTTTCCTTGATCTTTAAAAAAAGCGAGAGTGATATGGATGATTGGCCCGACAATTGGCCTGACCTCCACATACAGTAAACAAGACCTCAGTTATTCCTCCTTTCCAAAATCCAGCAGTTTCTGTTGGATAACTGTGCACCTTGTAATGTGTACTGAAGAATGTATTAGGTAAAATGCTCCATAGACTTGAGATAATGGGCTTGTCTCAATGTTTATGAGAAGTATACAAATGGTTTATATAGATTAAGCTGCATCTCCAACCCCATAAAGCCAATATGCCTGCAAATTATAACACTACATATTATCAAGTGTTATTGTTCCGCATCTTGTTTGGATTGTCTGCAACTTAGATGCCATTTTTGGGCTGTCGATGAGAGTGTTTTTCATTGTTATATAATGATGAACAACAGAGGGCAGTAATAATTCACCAGTCAAGTGGTCCATTATAGTTATCACCTGATGTGAATTATTGGCATTCGGTCACCTGATGTGAATTATTGTAATTTTTTACAATAGTGGCCAAAGTTATGCAGTGCTTTGTCCATTCAATTAACAGTTATATGCTTGCTATTGAGAAAAAAAGCCCAGAA
Source organism: Pristis pectinata (assembly GCF_009764475.1). Taxonomy (NCBI): domain Eukaryota; kingdom Metazoa; phylum Chordata; class Chondrichthyes; order Rhinopristiformes; family Pristidae; genus Pristis; species Pristis pectinata. The sequence continues at coordinate 77,772,081 of NC_067412.1, forward strand.
AAGTTCTGCTGTTTTTTAAAAACTGAATGTGCATTAATCTGGGAAGTGTGAGTGTATGAGAGTCAAGTACTGTCTGCTCAAGTAGTAAAGTTAGTGTTGTATTACTGTGCACTTTGTAATATGTACTGAAAAGATAGAATAAGGTAAAACGCTCCATGGACGTGATTTAATGGCCTTGCTTCAGTGTTTATAAGAAGTGTACAAAGCGTGTATGTAGCTTAAGCTGATTCCCCCTCCTCAAGCAGTCAATATGCCTGCAAATTGTAGCAATGCATGTAACCTTGTATAATTGTTCTGCACTTGTTTGCTTTGTCTGTAACACTGCAGCAATTTAGGTAAGTCTATGAAAGTGTTTATCATTAAATAATGAACAGCAGAGGGTAGTAATAATTCACCAGTTGGTGGTCCATTATAATTGTCGTCTGATGTGAATTGTTGGCACACATTGGTACCACTGTGGTATCTATGTTAGTGGCCAAAGTTACTGCAGATGACATGAGAGACTGAAAATTGAATGACTCCATCAGTCATTTGTTCTCCTCTCTCATGGAGGGATAGGTCATTCTGTTTGTCTCTGCAATATCTGAAACAGAATTTAATGGGAGCTCCTAGATGCTCACACTTTGATATCACCAGTGTTTATTTCTAAACTTATTTGCTAATTATTATAGTGACATGTTAAATGCACATTGAAAATATTTTTGTTTTAATGCTTGACTTACAGCTGCTGATCAATTGATACATATATTACTGTTAGCTTGCAGTTTCATATCCAAGGATAAACCTCTGTCTTTAACAATTTGCTGATTATTTCCCCAGCAGTTCCGTCGACAAAACCTGCAGCTAGTTCGACTTCTAATCCTATCAGTGGTAAGCTTATAATTTTATTTCTTTAGTTTCATGCCATGTCATTTATAAATTCTATTTTGGAAGAGCTCAGAATGGCAGGCATATCTGTCAGTCTTAGTTTAGTGATTATCTGCTTGGTATTGACAAAAAAAATACAATAATAATTTTCCTTGTCTTGTTGAAATTGTCACCTGATATGAATTGTTGGCAACACATTGGTACCACTGTGGTAACTCTGTTAGTGACCAAAGTTACTGCAAATGATATGAGAGGCTGAGAATTGAATGACTCCATCAGTCATTTGTTCTTCTCTGTCATGGAGGGAAAACAAAATATTATCCATTTCTGGATAACTCGCATGCTTTGAAAAGACAGATTAGGTTTTCTAATATACTCATCAAAAGCAGTGTTTTCCTTGACGATTAACAATAATTTGAGAGTGATATGGATGAGGATCATCAATCGCCCGACCTACCACATATAGTAAACAAAACCTGTTATCCTTCCTCCATTCCAACATCCAGCAGTACTGAAAGAAGGAATTAGGTAAAACACTCCATAGACGAGTTAGTGACTTGCATCAATTTAGTGGCATTTAGTATGCTGGCCTTTATTAGTTAGGGCACTGAGTATAGAAGTAGGGACATTATGTTTGCAGTTGTATAAGTTGTTGGTGAGGTCGCACAGGGAGTGCCGTGTACAGTTTTGGTCACCCTGTTATAGGAAAGACATGGGTAAACTGGAAAGAGTGCAGAAAAGATTTACGAGGATGTTGCCATGACTAGAGAGCCTGAGTTATAGGGAGAGGTTGCCTAGTTCTTTATTCCTTGGAACGTAGGAGAATGAGGGGTGACCTTATAGAAGTGTTTAAAATTATGAGGTGGATGGTCATTCTCTTTACCTCTACAATGTATGAAACAGAATGTAATGGGAACTTCTAGATGCTCATCCTTTGATATCACCAGTCCTTATTTCTAAACTTAAGTGTTAATTATCATAGTGACATGTTAAACGCACCTTAAAAAAACTTTTGTTTTCATGCTTGACTTACAGCTGCTGGTGAATTATATATCTCTCTTAGCCTACATTTTCATTAACAAGGATAAAATCCTGTCTTTAACATTTTGCTGAATTTTATTCCCCAGCACTACAATGACTTTGAAAGATTTTGATAATTTTCAAGGAGCCAAAAGTTGTCACTTGAAATTTTATTTTTTTAACCAGATCCTGTTGTATTATCAGCTAACCAATGGTCCTAGTGGAATGGATATGCATGATCTGTAGAAGCTTTACATTGTTTTAGTTTACATCAAGATTTTCAAGTGACTCATCAAAAGCAGTGCTTCATCCTTACCAAAAACCGAGAGTGATATGGATGATGATTTCATTTGGCCTGACCTACCAGATATAGTAAACAAAACCTCCAATCCTTCCTCTATTCCAACATCCAGCAGTTTCTGTTAGATTACTATCCACCTTGTAATGAGTGCTGAAAAAAAGAATGAGGTAAAACACCTCATAAACTTGAGTTAATGGCCATGTATCAATGTTTATGGGAAATATACACACTGTTTATGTAGTTTAAGCTGCATCTCCATCCCTATGAAGTCAAAATGCCTGCAAATTACAGCACTACAGGTAAGCAAGTGTTATCATTCTGCATTTTGTTTGTATTGTCTGCAACTTAGCTGCACTTTGGGTAAGTTCACGAGAGTGTTTATCATTGTCAGAAGATGATGAACAACAGAGGGTAGCAATAATTCACCAGTGGAGTGGTGCCTGATAATTGTCACCTGATGTGAATTGTTGGAAACATTGGTATCACTGTGGTAACTTTGTTAGTCACTAAAGTTACTGCAGATGATATGAGAAACTGAAAATTGAATGACTCCATCAGTCATTTGTTCTCCTCTCTCATGTAGGGAGATCAGGATACTATCCAGTTCTGGATAACTGCCCCTGCTTTGATAAGGCAGCTTAGGTTTAAGGTGAGGGGGAAATGATTTAAAAGGGACCTGAGCTGCAAGTTTTTCACACAGAAGGGTGATGGCTATATGGAGAGAGCTGCCAGAGGAAGTGCTAGAAACGGGTAGAATTACAACTTTTAAAAGTCATTAGGACAAGTACACAAATTGGAAAGGTTTAGAGGGATATGGGCTAAACACTGGCAAATGGGACTTGCTCAGATAGGCACCTTGGTTGGCATGGATGTTGGACCGAAGGGCCTGTTTCCATTGCTGTATAACTGTATGACACTGTGGGATCTTTTGCGAATTGTGAGAGAGCTAAAGGAGCACCAATTTAATGCCTTATTTGACAGATGAGATCTTTGAAAGTGAAGGATTATAGAAAATTCGGCAAATAACATTTTCAGTGGGTTTCTGTCTATTATGTAAAATGGCTTAAAATACCTTTGCACTGGAACGTGTAATACATTCAACATTACTGCAACTGGTAATTAAAATCAGCACAGGTGCAACTCCTGATTCAGACTGAAAACAAAACACTTAGTTTGCCTCCATTAAACAGTAAATTGGGGTTGGACACATTGTGGGCTGACAAGATGTCAGTATTTAAATGGGGAACATATTCTTTGAAACGTATGTAAACGTGGGTTTTAATATTGTCCTGCATGTGTTATATTTTCGTTTTTTTTTGGCAGTTTATTTTGTGATGGTTTATTTGTCCCAGATTTTCGGTATCACGATTTTCTGGTGCTTCAGTAAAAAATCTAGATCTGACATTCTTTTGTTCTTGATTATCTGAAAGTGGAAGAAGAGGATGAAAGAGCAATGGTAGTGATTCTTAAAGGGATGGGCTGTTCTTATCCACGCATCCACACACACACACACACACACACACACACACACACACACACACACACACACACACACACACACACACACACACACACACACACACACACATGTATTTCAAAGAAAATCCTCTGAGAGATGTCTAAGCAATTATTGAAATTCCTTATCTGGCCTGACTGTAGCAGTTCAAGATAATGGCTCACTATCCCCTATCAAGATTTTAGTGATGGGCCTTAGATGGCTGCCTTTACCAGGAACACCCACAACACAAGTGAAACTAAAGAAGAATGTCTGATAATAGGTTTATCTGTGGCCCTTCTCAACGACAGGAAAAAAATAGCCAGGTATTACAGTCAGCCAAAGGATTAACAGAGGAGTGTTGAAGAAGTTCCTGATTAAGTTTAGCAATCCATTTCATTGCTTGAGTTTGTTTGAGAGGTGTACCTCTGCAGACTTTTCAAGTGATGGCAGATTACCCTAAGACCTGCCAGATATGTGCAGATTTGGAATTATGTAGACTTACAGGTTTTGGTCTATTGACCATAGCAGCTCAGTCCTAATTGTAAATAACTTGAATATCAGAAATGTTTAAAAGCAGCACTTTGATATCTGGCCCTTCCTTTCAAAAATCCAATTTGCTAAGTCCAAAAAACATACTCTAAAATATTGATGAAGATATCCTGAAATACTGTAATATCCATTAGTTATGGGAGGAACATGATAAGCACCTAGTCTTTATTTTCCTTCACATTATGTTTGTTTGCAAGTAGTATTTTAACAATCTATGAATAAGGTTCAGGCCATGAAAACATAACTGATTTTCCAGCAGAAGCCACTGGATGGCACTTCTCTTGAAAAGGTCCTTTTTAAAATATATTTTCAAAATAGCTATTTAACTCTTTTGGGCCAGATTCTGTGAGGTTCTTTACATTGTACACCTTAGCCTTGTGGAAACACCAGAGAAAAGCTACAAACACTGTTAGACAATCAGGAAATTCCTCCTTTGAAATTTGACCCATTCATTTCTATCACAGTTTTAAAATGTCACTGACAGTGTATCATTTGCAGTGGAAACAGGGTCCATAAGAAACCTTCAGTGTGTCACTATTTTATATAAAACTAATTTCATGGGTATTTAAAAATTAATTCTGCATGTGAATGTATAGCACTAATTACTGTGATTCTGTTTTCTAGGATACAACAATGTGAAAATTCCAGCTTGGGTGTTTGTTTTGACAATTATTCTCATCATACTCTTTTTCTCTGCTATCATTACCTTCATTTTATGCAGAACAAGAACTAAAACAGGTAAAAGTGAAGGTTACAGCAAAGTACTGATAACAATAATACTAGTTTTTCAATGCTAAGTTAATTGTTAGGAAGGCAGAGAGGTTGCTGGAAATTTAGCCTAAGCATTCCTGAGCCAGGAAGAAATTGAGATTAGCTAGAGTTCTGTTCCTGCTCACTGCCTAACAGTGCTGTATGGCAAGGGCATGTGTATGTGATAGGGAGAAGGCCTGCCCCAGCAATGTTGCTCTTCTGATACGCAGTTTCTATATTTAAGAATTAAAGAATAGCCACCAGGGAGAGCTGACTGGGGAGAACATTAGAGAGACAGGCAAGGAGGGCAAAACTCAAGGTGAGACTATGATTGTTTTCTCAACATGCCATGGAAGCAGTTGAGCTCAACCACCTCCAGTTGTAGGCCTAATGGCCTCCATTCCAATAATAGACAGACAGCAGACCTGTGATCTTCTGATCTGTGCTGGCAGTGGGCAGTGTTTCCTGCTGATTATGTGCATTTGGGAGATTTCTCACACCATTTGCCTTCCCATGACACAGGTGAATTTTTCTCCTATTATGGCCTGAAGGACACTATGATCATTTAATGTTTACTGCGTTTAATCCAGTGTTTGCACGTCATGGTGAACCAAAATGAACGCAGTGGTGTTAATAAGATGTTTCAGTCCTGGTACCATTGATACTGTGAAAATACATGCACCTTATTATCCCAGAGGATACAGTGGGAGTTCACTGGGGCTGAGTGAAGGAACACAGAGAGTGAGAAGGCACAGCGGTCAGGCTTAACAGTGCTGATGGGCTGTGAAGGGTGATGATGCTGAATACTTTTAACATTTCAGAAAGGCTTTCAATTTAGTGGTTGGAGTTCTGGACATGGACTCCTGCCATGTTATGGGCAGGCATTTTACTTGCATGGGATTTGTGTATCTAATGATATTAGCACATACAGTGTGTTTAAGCTAAGCTCTAATTTCTTTTGCACAATGCTGATTACCCTGGGCTCATGCTCATGAGCAATTTCCAAGGTAGCAATCAGTAGCCATTGTGTTAACTGCCATAGTGCTCTACATGTTGTGTAACCAAGATAATGAAATGTTCTGTGCTGCTAAATAATGTAGCATTCTATAATCTGCTATATTTTCTGAACATTTAAGTTGATAAATTTCCTATCTCTCAAATACTTTCTGTTTTCCTGTGCTGATTGAATTCCTTCTTGTTTCCTATGTATGATGATTACTGTGTTGTCATAAAGAACTTCATATTTAATGGAGACAATTGCTTTCAGAGTCTAATTGAACTTTTTTCCTTCTAGAGCACATATATGAATTTACAAGGTAGGTGTTCCTTCACTTCATTGATAAAGCAGCACCTTTAAGCCACACCAGTTTAATAAGTTAGGTTCCATTTTTTATTACATGGAGTGTTGGGGATTTTGTTAGAGTTCTGGGAATTGCAGTCCATGCTCACATTTATTTCACTCCTAATAGTAATCATGTCCACAGACTGCATTTATTAATTTCTTTCAACGTTTAACTCCAGCAATGTAAAAAGAATCCATCAGGGTATTTCCTCTTAACATCTCCTCTACTGACTGAAACTTTTAGCTGCCTCGTCTAATCTGTATGTACTTCTTCATGTCTTTCCTGAAGTGCAACTATTTACAATGTTAAAGATTCTAGATAAATGCAATTCATTGTTGTTGGACTGCTTTCATTGCACTCTTATATTCCTACTGTTATCTTTCATTCCCTGCTCCCATGTGATGTGTGAACCCTTAATGGCAACCTTGTATATATCTTGAGTTGTAGACTGTAGGCTAACGGGCTGTTGTGTCCCACAGGAATCTCCAGAGACTAACTAACACCCCTCTCATGATTTGCCCTCCATCGTACATGTGAGGTGTAGTAAAATATGATCATGTTGTGAGTCTGTATCGTAGTGTAGCCGTAAGTTGTATTCTGGTTACTTGTGTGGCGTTTGCAGGATACGGACCTTATGTGGGCAAGTGGGATCGGTGTAGATGGGCCACAAAAGGTCTGTATGGACATGGTGGGCTGAAGGGCCCATTTCTGTGCTGTGTGACTCTATGGTTCTACTCCAAATTATTTAAGTAATATTTAAAATGTTTCTGAAAACAGTCCAATTTCATGCAGTGCTAGACCTGATGTCTCAATCCCTGTTGTAGTCTTGCCCCATCATTTCAACAGAGGTTCTGGCATTTTTCCCTCGAGGCAACTGAATCCTAATGGGAGTTTGCTTCTCCTGAGCTGTTTCAAGGGATTCTTCCCCGTTCTCTTTACGCACACGTGCAGCTATATGGGGGAGGTAGCAGAGGGCGTGTAACTGTTCTTAGCCTGAAAACTGCAACATCTTGTGTCTACATACGTGCCAAATGGATGAAGGGTCGGAAAGAACAAAGATGTATTTCAGGCTTCGATTAAAATCAAAGTCAGGTACTTGGAGCTCAGTGCTGGGGCCATACTCCTACTATTTTGAATGTGACTTAGTTTCAGGAACTCAACATAAATGAGATCTGAATAGGCAGTTCAAACATTGCTGAATGAGTCAAACCAGTAGAATAATGGCAGATGACACTTACGCAAATAAGTGTAAAGTGCTACGTATAGGAAGGCATATAAAAAAATTGCTACATGAATGAATAGTTTATGATGAAGCTGGAAATATCCTCCTCAAGGAGTCTTAGTGCAACCAATACAACCATTCAGTCAAAGCTAAAGGAATATTGGACTGTAAAGCCTATGAAGAGTAGAATATAATGGATTTGAAGTAATCATTATACTTTTTACTATTTTGCCTGTTCTGATTACTCAGGAACAAGAGTAATTCAGATGCTGGAAGCAGTGTAGAGAAGAGTCACAGGTCTGATCCCCAATGTCAGAGATCTGATTTGTGAGGAATGATGAGGAAACGGGCTTTTCAGTTCAGAGGCACTTCTGAGATGGATAAGGGTTAAAGAGAACAAACCCAGAATATTATTCTGATCAAAATATGGGAACAGACTCTAGGAGTTAATCTAGCTGATTAATTACAGGACTCATCAGGAAATTCTTCCTTACCCAAAGGGTTATCAATAAATAGGACTAATGAAGGAAAACCCCTGGAATTATTTAGTAGCAATACAGAAAAAGTACTGGTAGAACCCAGCAGGTCAGGCAGCATCTGTGGAGCGGAATAAACAGTCGACGTTTCAGGCCGAGACCCTTCATCAGGACTGGAAAAGAAGAGGCAGAAGCTGAAATAAGAAGGTGGGGGGAGGGGACTGGGAGGGGGAGGAGCACACGCAGGCAGGGGATAGGTGAGTCCAGGTGATGGGCGAGTGCAGGTGAGAGGGGGAAGGTAGGTGGGTTGGGGAGGGGGAGAAGATGGAATAAGCTGAGAGGTGACAGGTAGAAAAGGCAAAGGGCTGAAGAAGGAGGAATCTAGAAGAGGGCAGTGGACCATGGAATAAAGGATGGAGGAGGAGAGGAGAGGAGGTGGGCAGGTCATCTAGGCGTGGGAAAGGAGCCACAGGAATAAGGGAAGACAAAGAAGTTGGGAGGGAAGATGAAGAAGGAAGTTAGAGAAATCGATATTGAGGCCATCAGGTTGGAAACTCCCAAGGCAGAATATGAGGTGTTGTTCCTCCAACCTACGTCTGGCCTCAATGTGGCAGTAGAGGAGGCCATAGACAGGCACATCAGTATGGGAGTGGGATGCGGAAGTGAAGTGGGTGGCCACTGGGAGGTTCTGGCTGTTGCAATGGACGGAGCAAAGGTGCGCGATGAAGTGGTCACCCAATCTGTGTCGGGTCTGTCCGATGTACAGGAGGCTGCACCGGATGCAATAAGTGACACCCTCGGACTCACAGATGATGTGCTGCCTCACCTGAAAGAATTGTCTGGGACCCTGAATGGTGGTGAGGGAGGAGGTGTAGGGACAGGTATAGCACTTGGTGGGGTTGCAGGCATAAGTGCCAGCGGGGTTATCAGTGGGGAGGGACAAGTGGATAAGGGTGTCGCGGAGAGAGCGCTTCTGCCCTCTTCCTTTCCAGTTCTGATGTAGGGTCTCGGCCTAAAACGTCGACTATTTATTTCCCACCATAGATGTTGCCTGACCTTCTGAGTTCCTCCAGCACTTTTTGTGTATTGCTCCAGATTTCAGCATCTGCAGAATTTCTTGTACCTCGGAATTATTCAGGAGATGTTTGAATGCTACAATAAGATGAGTTTAGGTTCTCTTTGGTTAAATGTATTAATGGGCTTCCTCATCTGTAATAGTTATGATCTTTTGAGGAAGACTGGAAAACTTGTGCAAAGCTTCACAATCATGAAAAAGTATGGATTCAAACAAAATTCACTAGAGGGAGCCAGAGTTAAAAATGCCATTTCGATTATCCTTCCAAAGTATCAACCTTTTTTTCCATTGAAATGCCCAGTTGTTCATACGTGAATCCTTTGTCCTGCCACCAACAAATCATTTCAGTTTGAAAAGCAGCTGTCACTATAGGCCGAATTGGGAAGTGGAACTTGCGTGGTTAGTCACCAAATGTGCAGCTCCTAGAGAAAAACTAGCTAGTGGTTTTAGGGCAGATGACAAATTCAACACCACGTGTTCCCATTTCATTGTAATATTTGTGGGTTTCTTAGTCATTCTGCCCTGTGTGATTAGGAAATGTTAAGCATACTTGACCCATGAGGAATTAAAGGTGCATAGTTAGAGTTTTGTGTCTGTTTCGGTGCAATCTGTGCCTGTCTCTGAGCCATAGAATTTGAATACTTTAGACTTTCCTTCCCACTCCTTCCCAATACATCAGGCTAGCTCCATTTCTTTCTATTGCATGCTTCCCGTGTGAATAGGTCTGACTGCCATTCTCACAAGAATCATTGTTGGAATAGTGCCGAGGATGTCTTAGACATGAGCGAACCAGGCATTAGTTTTTTAACTTATTTTGCAGGTAATGTAATTGAAATGTTTCAAGTAAAAAATAAATGTTTTTTTTTAAATGACAGGGGATAGTTGGTCTAGAGCTTGACCTTATTTTTCAGGTAATATGATTCAAATTTTTAAAATATCTAGTGTCTCAACCATCTCTGTCACTATTACTTTGGAAGCATCCTCTTCCTTGGTGAAGAAAGATGTGAAGTACTCTGTTATTTTACGTTCATAGCTCAGGTTGATAGGTGAACTTAGCAGGTATCATCTCAGCACTCGTGCAAGTTTTTGTCTTTAATAAGTCCCACTCTTTGCTGTATTACCCTTTTATTATTAGTACCTACAGAACACTTTTGGATCCTCATTTATGTAGGCAATTAGAATTGGAATTGATTTATTATTGTCACTTGTATCAAGGTACAGCAGAAAAACTTGCCTTGCATACCGTTCATACAGATCAATTTATTACACAGTGCATTGAGTTAGTACAAAGTAAAACCAATACAGAGAAATAAGTGTCACAGCTACAGAGATGGTGCAGTGCAGGTAGACAATAAGGTGCAATGTAATAATGAGGTAGATTGTGAGGTCAATAGTCTATCTTATCGTACTAGGGAACCGTTCAATAGTCTTAATTAATCATTTCTCATAGTTTCTGTTTGCCTCTCTTATTTTAATTTTCACCCCCTCTGATACTTTTGTAATCAGCCTGGTTCACCGGTATTTACTTGTTGTAAGCAATATATATTTTTTTCTCTCCTTCTCTCTGATGCTGAGTGGTCAGTCCTCAGCAGAGGCCTTAACTATGTACCCCTGCACCCGCACCTCAATGAGATCTGGGCCTGTCATGATGAAGTGCTCTTCTTCCATCACCTCCACTTCTGTGCCTATTTCTTCGACAAGGAGTCCTCACCATCCCCCACCCCCCACCCCCCAACCCCCAACCCCCAACCAATAACCCCTTCTTGTCTCCAACCTCCAACATTTTCCTTCCTCTTGGACATCCCCTACAGGCCTTTTATGCTCTCTTGACCTTTTCATTTCCAATTGCTGTTGTGACATCAACCACCTTGACTTCTCAACTCCACTCACCCACTCCAACCTCAGCCCTTCCAAACATGCAGCACTCCACTCACCACGCACCAATCCCAAGCTAGTCACCAATCCCAAGCTGGTCAGTTGGCCAGACTACAACGGTCAGTGCCATTGTAGTCTGACCAACTCATTTCTATCTTACAGAGGCCTGACGGCAGCTCTTGGACACCTCCTCATGCCTACCCTTTGGACCATGACCCCGCCAACAAACACCAGGCCACTGTCTTCAGCATTGTCACAGATCAAGAGATCTCCCCTCCTATAACCTGAGAGTGCCCCAACCCCATAGTTCCACTTCTATCTCTTACCCAAGATCCACAAACAGGACTGTTCTGGTTATCCCATTGTCTCTACCTGCTCTAGCCCCACTGAACTTATCTTGTCATACACTGACTGTATCCTGTCTCCCTTGTCCCTTCCCACATACATCTGAGACACCCGATGTGCCCTCCACCCCTTTGACAACTTCCAATTCTCTGGCCCCTACCACTTCATCTTCACTATGGATGCCTAGTCTTTATATACCTCTATCCCCAACAGGAAGGTCTTGAAGCCCTCTGCTTCTTTCTGCAACAAAGATTCAACCAGTTCCCCTCCACCAACAGTCCCATCTGCCTGACTGATTCTTACCCTGAACAACTCCTCTTTTGATTCCTCTCACTTCCTACAAATCAAAGATGTAGTCATGGGCACCTGCATGGGCTCCAGCTATGCCTGTCTTTTTGTTGACTTTGTGGAACAGTCCTTGTTCCAAAGCTCCCAAACTTTTTCTCCATTACATCAACAACTGCATTGGTGCTGCTTCCTGCACCTGCATGGAACTCATCAATCTTAGGACTTTTGCTACTAACTTCCACACCAGACTCAAATGCACTTGGACCATTTCTGACATTTCTCTCCTTTTTCTGGACCTTTCTGTCTCCACCTCAGGAGACAAACTATCCACTGACTCCCACAACTCCCAGAATATATCTCTTCCCACCCTTTCTCTTGTAAGGATGTCATCATTTCTCCCAGTTTCTCTGTCTCCACTGCATCTGCTCTCAAGATGAGGCCTTCCATTCCAGGACATCTGAAATACCCTCCTTTTTAAGAAAATGGGGTTTTCCTTCTATTGTGGTTGAAGGAGCCCTCTCTAGCATTTCCTCTCCATTTCCTGGACTTCTGCTCTCAACCCACGCCTCCCAAGCAGAACAGAGATAGAGTTCTCCTAGTCCCCACCTTTCACTCTACTAGCCTCCACATCCAGCACATCATCGTCATTTCCGCCAGCTGCAACAGAATCCCACTACAAGCCATACCTTCCCCTCACCACTCCTTCCTGCCTTCCGCAGGGACCACTGCCTCTGTGACTCCCTGGTCTGCTCATCCCACTCCACCCACCCACCCCTGACCACTGGCACCTTCCCCTGCAACCACAGGAGGTGCAGCACCTTAAACCTCCTCCTCACCACCATCCAGGGACCTAAACAGCTCTGAGACACAAGAGATTCTGCAGAAGCTGGAATGTGGAGCAACACACACAAAATACTGGAGGAACTCAGCAGGTCAGGCAGCATCTATGGAGGGAAATAAACAGTCGATGTTTCAGGTCGAGACCCTTCATCCGGATTGAAGGTCTCGACCTGAAATGTCGGCTGTTTATTTCTCTCCATAGTTGCTGCTGGACCTGCTGAGTTCCTCCAGCATTTTGTCTGTGCTGACCTAAACAGCTCTTCCAGCTGAGGCAAAGATTCACATGCATCTCCTCCAACCTCCACTACTGCATTTGGTACTCCTGATGTGGCCTCCTCTACATCGGCGAGACCAAGTATAGACGAGGTGACCAGTTTGCAGAATACCTGCTCTCTGTCCATAATGACTATCCCAAGCTCTTGGTTGCATGCCACTTCAATTCCCCTTCCCACTCTGCACTGACCTGTCCATCCTTAGCCTTCTGCACTGTGAGGGTGAGGCCCAACACAAACTAGAATAACCACCTCATATTCTGCCTGGGTACTCGACAACCCAATGGTATGAACACTGAATTTCTGTCTCTCTCTCTCTCTCTCTCTCTCTCTCTGTATCTCTGTGTCTCTCTGTCTGTCTCTCTGTCTCTCTTTCTTTCTCTCTCTTTCTCCTCTCTCTTTCTTTCTCTCTCTTTCTCCTCTCTCTTTCTTTCTCTCTCTCTCTTTCTGATCCACTTCTGGTCCCTTTTTTATTCCCTTTCCCATACTCTCCTCCAGCCCCCATCACCTTTTTCATCCTCTCCCCCTCCTGGTTCCATCCACCTACTACTCACACGTCGCACACCGTATCCCCTCCCCCATCTGACCTTCATACCTCCCTTAAATGTTCCCATTATTACTTTCCTTCCTTGTCAGATTCCAGCACTTTTAGCCTTTGTGTCCCCACTTATCACCTCCAGCATCTGTCTCAACCATCACCCTCCCCTCCCCCTATCTGCCCTTCTGTTTTCCTTGTCTGCTTCCACCTATCACTGTCCTGCCTCTCTCCCCACTCCACCTCTCCTCTGCCCCCATCAGGCTCTTCTGTCCATCATACTTCATCCCTCCTCGGTCTATCTTTCACCTACAGGTCCCTGTCTTACCTCTCACCCTCTCCTCTTTATATTGGCTATCTTTCTTCTCCGCACTCATTCCTGATGCAGCATCTCGTCCCCAAATGTCAACAATTGCTTTCCTCCTACAGATGCTCCCTGACCTGTTGAGTTCCTTCAGCAGTTTGTTCTTTGCTTTTTTTTTTGCTTTATGTTCTTCTGTATTTCTTTTGTCATCCATGGAAGTCTGGATTTGTTTTACTTCCTTTGCTCCTCATGGGTATGTTCCTCCTATACCTGAACCATCTCTTCCTTCATTGTTCTGCTGCAGTATTGCCTGCCAAACTTTGGTTCTAAGTTACCTGGACCAGATCCACTCTCATCCCATCCTGACATTATCAGGTTGGAGCTAAATTATCAGTTAGCTGGCATTAGAAGAACCAAGGGAGAATCCTAGAAATTGTTTGATAACTTAAACGAAATAGAGGGCAGTTTCTTAGGGCTTTTTCACAATGGGCTACTGTTTCCTCCCTTTGTTTCTGTGCCTCTCTCATATGAAGGCATGGTTAGCAGTTGGATATTATGCTAAGTTGCAACATCCACTGGATGGGGGGAGCTTAATGGGCCTTATAACCAGCTTTTCTTAAAACAGTGCAGATTAGTTAATGTGTTCATTTTACTTTTAGCTTTAGATATGAAAATTTTCCACATCAGGAACCTGTCAACCTGGTTTCAAGTGAAAGTAATGAATATGAAACAATGACAAAAATGAGACCAAATGGCTTTCAAATGGAATCTGCATGTGCCTCTGGATAAGTAGATACTTCAGTGTGAAGCATAATATGTGCAGCTATGCAGCTTTCATAGAAAAGAAATCGATCTGCAAATTGTATTATTTCAGCACTCACCTATATGAAATGAGAAAAGTAATTGTTCTGTTTTGAAGTTTTCAGATAAACAGTTCTGTGTTTTAGTAGTTTCTGTGACTTCACACAATTTCAAAAATATAACCCTGAAAAAACCCTATGGGGTTTCAGTTTTCTTGTTTTATCGACTACTCTTTGGAGACTCTGCTGACTCTGACGGAGTTCTTATGAAAGGTCATTAACCTGAAATACTAACTTTGCTTCTCTGTCCACAAATGCTGCTTGACTTATTGAGAATTTCCAGCATTTTCAGCTTTTATTTCTGGTTTCCATTACCCACCATGTTTTTCTTTTGTGTGGTTATGTTGACCCTGGTTATTTTATATGCATGCTCATGTGTTATTTTGCATTCATAACATGCATGCTTTCATAGTTATTTTACATTCATAACTCAGATTGATCGCAGAACTAAGTAAGTATTGTATAGAGTATTAAATCTGTACATATCATTCAATAGAAGCCAGGTGCAGGAATGATAATTGGTTTCCTCGTCTAACTCAAGCTAGATGTTGGTTTTAAAATGTTGTCAGACAAAAGGTCATTGACTTTATCTCTCTCTCTCTCCACTGATAGCTATTTCCAGTACTTTCTGTTTTATTATGTATTTTCAAAGTCTCTGTTTAATTTCATTTATTATTTTCTTACTTTATTACTTAATTTGTAACAATTACCCTGTATGCTTCTTTAATGATTTGTTTTGTGTGAAAAGATTACCATTTTATATTCTTTTTGATTCAGCTAAGCAATTCATTGTGTTTTGTATATGGATTTTACAATTAAAATCAATACAATTAGATTTTTGCTCTGTTCTCATTAAAGTTGGTATGTTTGTTAACTTTGGTGTTCCTCGTTGTTATGCAGTAAAATCTATATCCATATATCAATACCATGTTGACCTGGTTGTATACATTCATTGCATAAAATTAGATCTTTGTCATCCACTTTGCCTCTTAAATCATAACTAACATCTTTTCAAACTTTGAGCATTGAGTGTATTGACATATTTGGACTATAGTCTATCTGACCTCCTTTATGAAGTTCAAATTACCATGCATTTAGCTGACACTTCTCAGCATGGATCAGTTGTTAATGATCAGCACACCAACAAAAACAGCTTGCATTTATATACCTAATGCTTTTTCTCTATTTTGAAAGTACTGTATGTTTCACAAGACCTCACTTAGGTAATTATTGAAGTTGAGACAAAGAAAAAGATATTAGGAAGGGAGACTAAAAGTTTGGTCAAAGGAGACACAAGAGACTGCAGATGCTGTAATCTGGAGAAAAAAGCAAACTGCTGGAGGAACTCAGCAGGTCAGGCAGCATCTGTGGAGGGAAATGGTCTGTCAACATTTTGGACTGCCAGATGAAGGGTCTCAACCCGAAACGTTGACTGTCCATTTCCCAGATGTTGACTGACATGCTGAGTTCCTCAAGCAGTTTGCTTTTTACCCCTTGGTCAAAGGAGCTGATTTTAAGGAGGATCAGAGGGGAAAGCAGAGAAATTTAGGAAGGGAATTCCTCAGAATTGGGCCAAAACGGTCCGAGAGGGAAGACATCAATGTTAAGGGGAATGGAGATGGAGATGCACAAGAATCTAAAATCTTGGAAGGTGGTGAGGCTAGAAGAAGTTACAGAAGTAGGGAGGGATGAGGTCATGAGGGATATTAACATAATTTTAAATGAGAGACATTTTGGGATTGGGAGCTATGTTGACCAGTGAACAAAGACAAGGGTGAGTAGCACTTGATATGGGACAAGATGGAGTATAAAAGTTTTGATTGAAAGTAATGAATCTGTCTCAAAACTTCCCCCCCTTCCCTCCCACATATGATTCATGTTTTGAATTTTATCTCCCTGAGGGTTGGAGCAGAACTGGAGCAGAAAGAATGGTCAAGTTCTAGATTTGGGCAAGTTTGCACAACAGAAGCAGAATAACGCCTTCTATCCACAATGCAATTTGTCTCACAACCTGCCTCATTCCTTAGTGCACCTCAGCCATTGCTAAGGGTACAGTAACTTATAACTTTAATTTGTTCCATATATGCTATGCCTCAAAGAAAACTTGATGCCCAAAGGCAGGTAGCCTTACCTTGGCTATCCCGTGATGCTTTTGATTCCTTTGGGATTTGCTACCTGACTCTGTTATCTGAGAGGCTGCATCCACTCACTGAGAAAACTTGATCCAGCCATGTTGTATTTCTATTTTCTCAGGAGAGTTATTTTAAGCCCCTAAGAGGGCAATTTTCTTTGCAGCATGAACTTCAAGATCCTGCTGCTAAACACACAGCCTTTTATCTTTGCAATCACAAAATGTTTCAATCTTAAGAGCCTTTAAAAGTAAGCACTGGGTCTACTGAATTCCTTATTAAAAGCTTATTGTGCTCCTGTTGATGCATTTGTTGATTTTACACAGGGACCCTACTATAATAAAGGTCTTACCTAACAAAAAGCTCATCTTTACCAGAGCAATCACCAAACTACCATGCTAGCATAAGCCTGGCACCCTTTTGGATTAATCTGAAAGCCAAGACTGTGTGAATTTGTAGGCTATTTATGTAAAGACAAAACTCACAAAGCTTCAGGCTTCTCTTTGAAAATCCTTTTTAACACAGAGTGGTGAGAAGAGGAAAGAAAACTTTTTTTGCATTACCCAACTTTCCAACATGACTTCCAAATATAGCTATCAATATCAACAGTCCAACACACATCCCTTTTTGTTGAAACTCTTCTCTGCTAGAAGAGGAAGTCATGAATTCACTGCTATTGACAGATAGCAGAAACTAGCTATTATGACATGACCTGCCCTTAATACAGAGAGTACTGTTCCACTATTTTCGCCATATTCATCATTTTCATAATATTTTACAGTTGGTTGTGAAATAACATTTTCAACTTAACTCTAAGCTAAACATGCATTCGGCTTCAACATTTTTTGTCAAGTATCTTTACATCAAAATGTAAAACAAAACAGAACTGAAATAAACATAGAGAATGCTGGAGCTCCCAGTGGAATTCAGGCAGCATCAGTAAAGAGTGAAACAGTTAACATTTTATCAGAATTGCACTGAACCGAATTGAAAACTTACTTGGACTGATTAAATGCTAGTTCCACGGGAAAGGGAAAGTAGTTGAGTTGAACTATATACATGGTAGGTTTGGGCATTTCATTATTTGATAAACCCACAAATACACATGCAATAAACAGGTTTTAAAGTGTAACTTTTGGTATTATTTCCATTCTAAGGCTTAAGGCCTATTTTGCAGAGCATCATTTAGTTTGCAAGGAATAAGAAAATGAAAGAACTTGCATTTATAAAGAGCATTTTACAGCCCAAAGACACCCCAAAGCTCTGCACAACTAGTGAAGTATTTTTAAAAAGTATTTACAGCCATAATGCAGGAATGTGGCAACCTATTTGTGTACAGCAAGGCCCCACAAAAAACAAATGACCAGCTCCAATCTTTTTCAGGTGGTGGTTGGGAAACACACAATGGTCAAATGCTGTAGAATCTTTTATGTCGGTTCAAGAGGACATAAAAAATCTTAATTTAATGTTTCATCTGAAAAATGGATGCTCCAACCACACTGTCAGCACTCCCTCAGTACTATACTGAAGTTGCAGCTTTTTTTTAACGCTCAGATCTCTCGAGTGGAGCTAGAACCCAGGAGTTTTGATTCAAAAAAGAAAATGCTACATCCTGACCCATGGCTTAAGAGAAGAAGAGGGCTATCATGAAGTAGTTGTAGGCAGATGCCAAGTTTGAATTTTAATTATAATACTATAGGGGGTCCCCAGGTTACAGAAGACCTAACTTACGGAAATCCAATTTACAGCAAATTCTGCCAGAACCTGTTCTCAGGTACAGTACTCAAATCTCTTCATCAGGAAACAATGCAGAGATCACCCACATAAAAAGCCAATTCCTTCTTCAAGCTCTCCTACAGGTAAGATCAAACGTTACAAACCTCGAGCCAGCTCTCTTTAGCAAACACTTTCTTTTATTAAACAGCTAATAGTTGTCTTGCTGATTAGCAGATCAGCTCCCCAGTGTCACTCCACCAGGGGTGCATTCAGACAAACAGTTGTCACAGTTCACTTGCTGGTAACAACTTCAAACACCTAGGCTGATCTTCCCCAGTCTAATCTTTGTAAATCAGTCCCCAGGGGCTGTCAAGGCTAAAGATTTCACGTCATGATTTTGGGGAAAATTGTTCATTTACGACCTACGGAAAATTCAGTTCACGGACAGTTCTCAGGAATATAGCCCTTACGTAATGAGGAGGCACCTTGTACTACAGAAGGGAGAAAAGCCCACCAGAGTTTTATCAGTCCCTGAGAAACATAAGGCAGAAACAATACAGTACAATGAGACTTGCTGGAGGGAGAAAGAGTATTATCAGTTTAAGCTGAGTAAGAAAGAACACTGAAGGAATAATAACCATAGTGGAATACAACCCACAACAGAAGGAAAGACGAGAAAAGCTGACGAAACAAGGTGGGTAAGGGCACTAGAGGTAAGAAGATCAGTGATCGAATTCTATGGTTTTGTGTAAAAAGCAAACTTAATCTTGTCTGGTGATTGTGAAATATTACAACTCACCCAAGGGCAGCTTAAAGGCATTAATATCACCTGGAATCACAATCTCTAATGATTAATCTTAGTGAGCGCTAGATGATGAAATGGAAAGATGCATAGTATTTGGTGGTCTGTTACTTTGCCTGTGCAAAGGTGTACGAAGACTTAAACCAAAAATAGAAAATCAATAGCTAACAATGAAAGTCACTAATTCTCCTTGAATTAAATTAAAATAATACCAAAAAGTAAAATATTTGACATTATTTTCCAGAATAATATTGTGCAAACAGAAAGTTGACAATGTGGAGAGATTAGAAGATGACAGTAGTTATGAGGTAATGTTAACTATGAAATTATGGCAAAGTCAGGGCTCCAGTCTTCTGGATTTGTTAGGCACATTGTGTTCAATCCCTTCAGAAGAGACATTATCAATCTCAAAATGCCAATCACTCAATTTGATCATAATAAACGTATGTCTTGAAGTTTACCATGATTTACTGGGCTTCCTCCAACTCATCTGTGAAGACAAAGTGAGAAGATGTTGCAGTTGAAAAGTATGAAGTGTTGACAGGAACATAAGCACAGCTGCTTCCTTCTCTGTTAGTGTGAATGTATGTGTTGAGAGTTTACACATTTGGTGGTTGCTTTCCATGTGAGCCTGCCTGACTTAGCATCTGTTTGTCCCACTACCTAGGATCATACTACTGTTTTGATAATTTTGTGCAAGTCAAGCTGATCTATTAGCAGTTCTATAATCTCCAGTGCCTTTTCTTAACAGCCAGTTCCATGTAATTTGTATCCTCCAAACTATCATTTTGGAGAAAGTTGATGTGGAAGTTTGTGGTGAAGTAATTTAGACTGAAGGTGATAGGAATTGACACATAGTCCCAATATTATTTTCATGTGGACTCCCAAGATATTGAAACTAACTGTTCCCATCAATGTATCTCACTGTGGAAGTAGGCAAGAATGAAAGGAAAAAAGACCAAATACAAGAAGTAAGCAATAAAATCAGATCATGCTGTAATAATACTGTCAGCATCTAAGAAACAGATAATGTTCGAACTGTCGACTGCAGTCTGGCTTTCACTTTAGAAAGCTGTCCATTTTTGGGCTATACCAGAGAAGTAGTTGCACAGCCTCCCTCTGAACCCTGACCCTTTCAAATGACCCGCAGAAATTCTCCACTCCACCCCCTGTCTGCCTTTCCACCACTCCCAACAACGTGGATCTCAGCTGGTATGTTGCTGTATTTGGATATTTTGATGAACAGGGCTTGGGCATATAGCCAGCTTTTCTGCTTTCCTGTCATCATACTGCCCACCCACAGCCAGACTGATACTGGGTGGTGGCGTTGATTGGGGTGGGGGTGCACACACTTCAGTGGGCAGGAAGAAGAAGCTATTAAAATGAGGAAGAAAGAATCTGATGGTTGGACATACACTCTTGTACGTTTCTTGTGATACCTGCAGGTTCACCCAAAGCCAACAAAATGCAGATTTCAAGACCTTAAAGACATACCTCTGCCTTTACACTAGCTCTGTCCTGCTAAGATGCTACTGTGTCTGCCATCCACCGCAGAGTACAGGATGCTCCTTTCTTACAACTGAAAGATTCCAAATTGTAGGGTACTTCATTTGTAGTTTGTCCCTTGGTTCTGTATTGTTATTTATTCTTAAGACATGTATGTTCCTCATCCTCAGTTGCCCACAGTACAACTAAAGTGGCTTGTTTGACCATTTCAATTAAGAATCACCCATGTTAGTTCTGACTGGAGTCACATATAGCCCAGACTGGGTGAGGATGAAAGACTTCCATCCCTAGTGAACCAGTTTGGTTTCAATATCAAGCCAATAGCATCATGGGCATTTGTAATCAGCAGATGTCATATTTACAATTTTAAAAGGAACAAATTTGGATTCCTGTGATGGGATTTGAATTGACATTGTTTTAAATTATTCAATCTAAGCATCTGGTTTGCTAGTCCTATAACATAACCCCTTTGCACCTATATCCATTTCAGGGAATAGAATTTTATTACGATTATTTATCATTTATAGGCTCATTTTGTTAAATTTAACTTATCTGTACTTTTTTCAGAGCATTATCCAGTTTTAACCTGCTTAAGGCTTTATACTTCGACCAAATGAAAAATATTTTTGCAAATAATTTTTAGCATCAGCTATGAACAGCCTCATAAATTACACAGAATATTAAACAACTTACAGGAGCTTGAAAAAAACGCAACAGTGCTTTTGCAAAAGCTTTAGGAAATGGCTGTGCAATGCTGTGAACATTTCTCAATTTTCAGTGGAGATGTGTTGAAAATATTGAGCAGTAACCCCTGAGTTTACAATGATTGCAAAAAGCCACAGCTTCTCCTTCTGTTGAATTAATTGCATCAGCTTGCCTGCACTTTGCCATGCTTTAGTCTATTTAACTTTAGATTGAAGAACTGGAGAGTTGAGTCATTTATGTATAACCAAAGATGCAGCGTAACTGTAGACATGCAAAATAAACCAAGTTGATTCAAAGTTGAAAGGCTGCACTAACTTGCAAAATTATGAACACACAACAGTTTTCTAATTTTCTTCCTTTCTCAGGGCTTTGACACAGGTTCAGTTCTGTTGGCACTAGCAATACTCTCACATTATTTCCTATTTTACGATAATGACTACACTAAAAACTTGTTTTGCTCAAAACAAGAGTAAAACTCTTCAAAGGATTTAAGGCTTTTTGAAAAGTGAAAGGTACTATGTAAGATATACACCTAGGTTGTGGATGGGATCATAGATCTGCCTGTTTTAGTCTGACCATTCTATATGTATGTAGTTTTACACATTAGTTAGCAAGCAGAGTGGGAGTTCTGGCCCAGTTTCACTTCCCTAGCCCACGGACACTGCCATGTTCCTAGCTGCTCTGACTAAGACCTGCTAAATCAGCACTGACCAATAATTAAACTTGTATATTCAAGATTTTAGGATTTGCTGCTGCAACTGGAAGCAGTAGGCGAATGGAGTCAAGGTAGGTCATCAAAAAAACCTCCTCTCAAATATTGAAGAAAAGAGCAATTTTTCAGAAGCAATTGTTACTTTTATTCAAGTGCAACAATCTCGTCCTATAACACACTTCACTCTTCCATAACCCTGAAATCAAGCTCAGAACCCTTATATCAATCCTAGGTGATTGACTAGCATGGAACAGTTAAGAGATCTATATATTTATTGTAAAACATAAAATGAAATTGCATTTTCTAACCAACTTCTAAACCGTGATCAAATGTACCTATTCATTAAATCTATCAGGGTGATTGAACTTTGCAGATGTGCCATTCATATGGAGATGTCTTTTAAACTTGGTGGTTACATAAATTAGTCATTTTACTTTGTAAGACTAAAGCAAAGCTTAATTGTGTTTATTTTTGCAGATTTGTTTAACACAATAAACAGATACTATTAAAAATATAATTTTATCGATGTAAAAGTTTTAAATAAATTTACAGGTTTTCCATTTTAGGCTCAGTGGACTGATACAAGTTTGACTTGCCATTGCAGTGCAGAACATTTATATTTTAAAAAATACTTCTGCTATTTTTATTTACATTTTGTTATTTTGCTGATTTGGATGCTGCAATATATGAAGTCTTTCTATGCAAAATGGACAAATAAACTGAATATCTTCACCAGTAGCAAAGACTATTCAATAAGAGTAATTACAGGTCAACTGGGCTCTAGATGAAATTTTAACTTGTTTTTCAGAAGTTGGTGGAATAACTAGATACTGGTAGAATGACCTGTTTCAATGCTAACTCTCAGAAATAATAATTTATTTGTTGGGCTAATATCATAAGTGATAAGCTTAAGATGTGGAGCATCCCAGACCTTTGTTATAAATAATCTCAGTTTTATTTATTGAATTTAGGTATCTGTTAGTAATGTCTACCACTTATAAATTCCCCATTGTCTGTTTGTGCATGCATTACTGAGCCTCCGAGAATGGCCTTGTTCCAAGAATGTTCCCATTCTGTCATGAAGCTATGGTTAAAAGGAAGTAGATATCTTTTGATACTCACCCAAGTGTAAGTTGAGGAAATGTATATCAGTGGGTTAATTTATTATGAGCAGAACCACAGCAGAATCTTTTTTGGAGTTCATTTGGTGTCTAGTCACATTTTTCCAGCAACGTTCATTATGAACATAAAATTCAGAAATGCTAGAAATACACATCAGGCCAGTTAGCATTTATGGAGAGGGAAACATTTCAGGCTGATGACTTTTTATTTGATAAGAAATCAAGCCCAAAACATTGACATTGTTTCTCTCTCCATAGATGCCTCCTGACTCTCTGAGTGTCTTCTGCTTTATTTCAGTTTCTAGCATTTGTCAGGAGCAAACAGAAGCCCAGTGCAAACCACGAAGGGAATGCATCATAACCCAAATTACCCACCTACTCGTTCCATCAAGCACCTCCTGCCCCACTTGTGGTAGAATCTGCAGGTTCTGCATTGGCCTCATCAGCCACTTCATAACCCAAACCCAGGAGGACTGCCAAAAAAAAGAGAAAGAAGTAGAAAGAGAAGAAGGTGAAGACTGGAAACTCAAACTGAATCTTTCTCTCCATTGCCTAAAGACAGAATCATCAATTATAGCTAATGGAGTTAATAAGATCACTTAGCTGAACACAGAGAATAAAACCTGGTTCCTCTCATAGCCAGGCCTATACACACTAGGATTTGAGAGGAACTAATTCAAAGTTTCCAGTTCCTGCATGTTGTATTGGCCTTTGCCCAATGGTAGCATTTTGTTCCCAGTCAGAAGGTTGTGGATACAATCCAAAGATATAAGACAGAATTTAGTAGATAACTTAGCCAAGTCTTGAGGGAGGGCTGCACTCTCAAAAATGTTGTCTTTCAGATAAGACATGAGATTGAAGCCTTGTCTGCTCTCTCAGCTGGATGTAAAAGATTCCTTTCACTACTTGAAGAAGAATGGCAGAGTTCTTTGGTGCCTTGCTAATTATTCTTCAACCAACATCATTAAAAGCACAGCTTACCAGTTCATGGGGCTTTCCATGTTCAAACTGATTGATGCAATTCCCTACAGTCCAATGGCATAATATAATTGGTTTTGGTACCACAGGCTAGAAGGGGGATAAATAATCAACCAAGGTTCCTACTGTTGTTCATTGGATATTTTTGTATAGGGATTGATTATCAGATGAAGAGTAAGATTTGATTGTGATATCCACTATACTCAAATACACTCACTGCACAGTTTCATGCAGGCTATTGGTTGAAGTACTGAATGGATGTCAATTTCCATAGAATCACACAACATTGGTAATCAGCGCCTTAAATGGATGGAGATTGTGAAAAAAAGATCAGAAGTATTCAATGCAACTTTATTAACATCATGCAAAGAGTAATTAATGCAATTACATTTCAGATATTGCTGTGGAGACAAAACCTCGAATATATTTAAAATTTTAGATATTCTATATTTTTGATTCTACAATGGAAAAACATAGGCTTTTTAATATGGTAACTCAGATAAACATCTTTTTACTTGCCTTCCTCATTTCCTGGCAAATTCTCAATGGCAGTGCTAATAGCAACAGGTATGTGATGAATAATTGGTGACTATTATGAAGCGTTTTCTCCCAAACCGGGAGAGCCAGGAACTACCCAATCCATTTGTGCCAGTCAATGGAAAGATGCAGATCCAATGTGGTCACAGTGGGTGCACCAGAAGTTATCAATATGTGTGCTAATCATACAGGCAGGTGGGTGCTGGATTAATGACCCAAATAGAACTTTTATTTATTCTTCATTTTAGCACACTTTATGTGTCATTAACCTGGACCTTATCTCTTCATATCAAATATCATACCTTTTGGTTTAATCTAACAATCTTTTGCTAAGCTGAATTTAAATAGACTTCTTATCTTAAATATACCAACTCTATGTAACTCATCATCTAATTAACATAGAATGTTTATTTCACACTAGAGTTATGCATGTGCGTACACATTTATACATAAATATGCAGGTAATGGAGCCTTGTCAGTTGTGTGCTTGTATCTCCAAGCCTTGCTCAGCCCTGGAGAATGTTCAGTTGCTTTTCAGCTCTGCACTTGGGGTATTTGACAAACTGACACTGTTTTGAATTGAGTGTCTGAATTCAGCTTGTCAAATACACTCAGTGTAGAAGCTGTGATCACTTGGATGGGAAGCTACTGTGAATTCATCTTTGGTTCCTTTGCACCTGAAATAAACAGACAAACCCTGTAAAATGGAGCTCCAATTATTATTCTGTCCAACCTTAGAGAAAAATAAATGCAAATTGAATAAAGAGAACATCAATGGATTCTTCTTCTGCTGTGGGCACTGGGGATTTTACATATTGATCTACCAGTACAGCACACATGTCTTCTCGCTTAAACTGCAATTGCAACACAAGTATAGAAGTATTTTAAATTTCATCAACCTTTTAACATCTTTTTATGTGGGATCTGAATCATTGGTTCGTTATTTCTCTTCCAAAAGGAAGGAAATGTCAGCTAGAATGGAAGGAATGACCAAAGGCTTTTTAGCTGTTACAGAGACTTCAGAGAATTCATAATATTATTTAGAATAATTTATAAGAACTTTTACAGCTTTTGTATCATGTAGATGTTAATGTCCCAATTAACTAATTCTTGTGTTTCCAAAAGATATCAGAAATGTTACGTTATCCTGTTTTTTTCCCTTTTTTATTAAAATATAGTATATTATGTAAAAAATATTAAAATCTTGTAAATTTAGTCTAATCATTGCAATGGTTAAGCCCAAGTAATATTCTGCATGTGCCAATCCTAGGTTGACTTTCCACCCATTGTCAGGCTCTTCCCCCAACGTTGATTTTGTAGAGGATTGAATGAAATTTCCCTAGGTGGTAAGACTTAACTTCTACACCTTGTTTCCTATTTTTAGTGAATCTGTGATATAATAAATACGTTTCCATCTTAATTGAACCATAAAATGCATTTATAAGATTAGTTTTAAGGCCATTGCATATTGGTGGAGACTGTATCCAGCCTGCATTGTGCTCGGCCTGGGAATGCCTGATCCTGATATTTGGAATTTTCCATGATCCAGTAGAAATATTTCTCACCCCATAAAACATTAACTTCAGAGAAGGGTCGTACATTTAAAGAAAGTTAAATTAATTTTTCAAACAATTGTTGATAATTATATTTTGATTTATGACTTAAAGAAAACATTTTTGAAATAATCATTAAGTTCATACCTCCTTGACTGTGGCCAACAGTCAAACCTACCAGAAGGCAGCACCTGCTTCACCTTTCGTGTCCAATGTGGCGATGATAAAGACAAGGAGACAACTGACTAGTAATGAGGCAAACACTTTGCAACTTCTCCAATATTATTGGCTCTCTGAAATACAGAAGGCTGGTCATATCGAACCCATAAATCCCCTGCAGGAAACTCAGAATGAGGAAGATAATTTTGAGGTTTTGCTTGCAGGAAATATCTGTATGAGAAGTGACAAGATGACAAGGCTTATTGTGAAACTTGCAGCTGAAAGAGTTTAATGTTAAAAGTTGTATATCTTCTTAGGGTTTTAAAGCTGTCTTCACAACTTGGTGTAGATTTTTTCTGAAACTTTTCTCATCTTAAAATAAATAGCAAAGGAGAGGAATTTAATATTTCCTGCATGTTTCCATAATAGGCAAGCAGATACTTCTGAACACTGCTGTGTGTTTGTGTATTGCTACTCTTTAAAGGCACTTTGGTTATATCTACTCAAGACTTTTTTTGACATTTTTTTAATCCTCTTTCCTAAACTTGCACGGTCTTTCCCAAATATCACATAAAAGGCAACAGGACTTGGTCAAATTGCCCACACTTCATAAGCATGGACAAGTGGCTGTCAGCAGGCATTCAACTGTACAGGATATCAGAGCCAAATGCAAGCCTATGCATATCCAACAACACAACAATAGTGACGGGGAGTGGAAACCTCGACTTATTCTCCTTTGCTTAGCCCAGTTGTAGCATGTCATTGCAACTCTATCTGAGATCAGCTAACTTAGTACAAGTCGAGGCAATCTTACTACCATCTGCTCTCTTAAAATAGCAAGCTTTGCAAAACCATTTTTTCTGATAACTTGCAGGCGGCAATCAGAAAATAAAGCTGATGACTTCTTCACACCTTCTCAGTTATCGGATGAGACTTGCTTGTTGTTCAACTAACATGGAGGTGAATACGAACCTTCATTGGGTAAAGCCCAAAATTGGATTGGCCTTCAGGAGATCTTACTTGTTTTTGCTGAAGTTTCATTGAACTGCTGTTGGTACACTGTGAATGTCAAACACAACACTACCATAGCCAACCCATTGTGAGAAGGGTGGAGGCAATCTGGAGATGGTGGGTTGGGTAGTGGGGACCTCACGTATACTGACAGCAATCTGGAATTAGTGTCTGAGGCAAGGATGAATGGTTTGCAGATCCTCCTTTGGTCTTCTACTTCAGCTGTTTGCTGCCTGTTACGAATGTGCAGAGCACCCACAGCACATACTCTGCATGTTTGCATCTGTAAATTGCAATCAGGCTCTACAATCCAAGTCTTTGATTAGATGTTTGACCAGATTCCTGCATTATTGTAAGTAGCTGGGCTGCTACTCATTAACAGGCCCTCATCCCACACCACCACCCTCAATTATTCCATTTGGGCCTTAGGTATCAGAGTGATTTTCCTCTAACTGAGCAATCTTACTGAAGGTGGCAGCCAGATAACCTGGTCTAATGTAAATATAAATGTCACTTGCATGCAGTTCAGAATACCTTCGGAGGTCATGCCTGTGTTTGAAATTTGGGGCAGGGCAGAAGGAACTTAATTCTGCATTTCTCTGACCTGGGAGTTACTGAGATGACCCTGGGTTCCTGTAATGGAAAGTGTTCTATTTCACAGAATATATGTCCTTATCCTTAATTGGCAGAACATTTGTAAGTTTAAAACAATTTTAAAAGATCATTGTTACTATAACTTCTCCTCTAAATGCTGCACATTATGGGGTGGATTTGGGCAGTCAGTAAATTAGTGTTCCTGAGTACACAGAAAAAACTGTAATAGTATTCCTCCTCCTCAAGACTGCTTCTATAGGACTCCAAAAGCTTGTTCTAATAAGTCTAAATGGACAGGATTAGTCCCACTACCCCGTTCCCTCCACCTCTGCTTAATACCTACTTCAAATGCTTAACCCTACTTCAGAGGAGGAAGTTATTTTGTATGTTGCTGCTTTGCTTATGTGATAATCTCTTCAGTACTTTGGGATCTGAGTGAGCACATTTGATGGTACATTTACTGAGAAGCATTTAAAAGAGGCTGGAAAGCATTTCAGGGAGAAGGGAATAGACGGTGATACTGATATCTTTAGATAAAGAAAGATGGGTGAAAGTTTGAATGAAACATAAATACCCATATGGAGTGGTTGGGCCAAATGGGCTGCTTCGGTGACTGTATATTGTACGCGATTACTATGCTACTGTTTTTGCATTCCAGACAAGTAGTTCACAATAGGAATATCTTTATTTTGAAGAAGAGAGGAAGAAACGGGTAAGAAGGTAATGTGATCCTCAGGCACCCCGGAACCATTGCTTTCCTACTTATAGGTACCTTTTCGCATGGATCTACAGACAAAGAAGGTCTCCCTGATGCATCTCAACAACATTGGATGGATGCAGAACGAGATACAATGATCCAGGCAAGGCTGCAGCTGATTGCCAGGACAATTCATAAAAGTAGAGAACTTTCAACAGGTTGTTTCATCAAATAACATCAGTTTCTCAGGCAAGATCCTCACATGATCTTCTCTTTCTAAGGTTTCTACCATGGTCCTTCAAAAGACAAAAGTTTATATTTTCTTATTCATTATCCAGTTTCCAAATGTTGAAATCAACCACAACCCATTACCTTGTGCACTTTTTACACAACAAGAAAGATCTCCCTCTCGGCAATTATTTTTGCTGGTGAGATGAGTGCTACCACCAAGATCAGTTCCCAAGGCTGCGAATGAATGCATGCATGGATGTTTTGGCAGCAAATGCAACAGTTTGGGTGCAAGTTGGAAATATTCCAGAAATGAATGAAAGGAAACGTGCAACTTAAGAGAATGTGGTGTAGAGAACCAAGGTCAGGCAATAACTGACAAGGGAACGTGCAACCACCACACGTAAAAGGAGAACAACTAGGGAGATGGTGGATATTAAAGCCAGATTCAGAGAAAATGACTGGTTAAAGTAAAAAAGGAAAACTTATAACCTTGCACTGTTGAGAAGGTTCACAATGCTAAATAAATGCACAGCAGCAGCCTAACAATCAGTGGTACCACCACAAAGTAGAGTTAGATGTTATTGGCATATGTTATAGAGTCATATAGCATGGAAACAGGTCCTTCACCCCCTGAATCCACACTGATCATCTAGCAACCATTCACAATAATCCCTCACTAATCCCATTTTATTCTCCCCACAATTCCTTCACCTCCAAAGAAGATAACATTTATGAGCCATGTTTCAGTTTCTGGCTTTGGATCTGGATGGGAGCATTTTGTTTACCAGATTGTGGCCATATTTTGTGTTGTCTGCTACAGTCAGCTAATAAAACACAGACAAGAAATTAAACTCAGAAGCTTGTACAGACTACTGCATGAATGTCCGAGTCTTGGGTTGTTGATGAGCCAACCCATTGTCAGGAAGATCAAACATAAAAGGATGCAGACCAGGTCAGAGAAACATAACTCAAAATATTTCTAATAATTTTACACGTATTTCTGCAGTTTTACTTATATGCATATTTATCATACATTCTTTTTCATGGAAAACATCTCTTAGAAACAAACTTGAACTATGTGAGTTAATGATACATAACAAAAAGAGAGTTATTTCAACATTCTGCCGTGGGTTGCAAAGTCATAGTCAAAGGGAAGTAACAGCATGAATTTAACCACTACTGAGCACTTCTTGTGTGTTGATAAATGAAGTTGCTCAAGATCAGCCGTTAATATTTGTCCACTCTGTACATGCAAGATAACGGATACCTCTGCCATGGATTAGCAGATTATTAATACTTTTTAGTCACTATGGAGCACAAATTAAATTATTAAAACCTGATGAAGAGCCCTCTAAAAGCAGAAAACAATTTTTGGCAACTCATAAACTGCTTAGAACATGACCAACCACGGAAATTAAGTTTAATTCTGTTTTTGGACTTCTACAATTTATTTTTGCAATCACTTTCTACAATTAAGTCTACTTTAAGAAAAGTGACAACCCAAATAATTTGCCTGTGATGTCTGAAAAATGGTAACTTCACTGAAACTGTAATGGAAGCTCTACATATGGTCTGTAGGTAATTGTTGTACTCAATATTCCATCCCTTGCATTACAGGGAAAAATTAAAAGTTTATAATGTGCACTTTTGCAGTTAATTACGTATTAGAAATTTTGAAGGACATATACACTGCAGGTTTTAGATTTATTGATGGAAGATGAGTTGTTCTCTTGTAGAAAGATTAAATTTTAAGTATTATTTTATTTGTCTTGGCTATCTAGCCTTTTACTGCTATGAAGGCAGCTTGAGTATCACTCCTGAGTATTTCATAGAACTTTATATATCTCTGGTAGAATATGACACAGCCAGTTGCTGCACCAATAACACTCAAGAAGCTTGATACCAACCAGGACAAAACAGCCCACTTGATTAGCAACCCATTCACCCATTTAAACATCCACTACCTCTACCTCCACCATAGCATGACTGAAGTGTGTACCATCTACAAACTGCACTGCAGTTACTTGCCAGCTTATATTAATTCTGATGAATGACAACAGAATGAGTTGTTAGATCCTCATTTATTGGAAGTGTGTGGTGATCTGGCATTTGTGTGACATGCATGCTATTTGTCACAAGTCTGATTGTTGTATTTTGCAGATCGGTAGTGTAGGGGGCAGGCATGGTAGTGAAGCGGCTAGTGTAACGCTATTACAGCGCCTGCGACCTGGGTTCAATTCCGGCTACTGTCTGTAAGGAATCTGTACGTTCTCCCCGTGACTACATGGGTTTTCTCCGGGTGCTCCAGTTTCCTCCCACATTCCAAAGACGCACAGGTTAGGAGCTGTGGTCATTGGCACTGGAAACGTGGCGACACTTGCGGGCTGGCCCCAGAATATTCTGTGCAAAGATGCATTTCACTGTGTGTTTCAATGTACATGTGACTAATAAAGAAACCTTATCTTATCTAATTGACCTCCAACAAACATGGTTACCTTCAGCCAGTACTGAGATTTAGTTTTGCCAGGACTCCTTGACACTACACTGTTATATAATACCTTGATTTCAAGAGCAGTCACCTCAGCAATTCAGCTGGTTTATCCACGTTTTTTCTATAAAGAGTCCCAGAGCTGAGTGGCAGAACCCAGCTGTGCATTACTGATCAGCTTATTGGTGAAGAAATGCCAATTTATAGCACTGCTGGGCAACTTGCTGTTGAATGAGGGTAGGATGATGGGGTGGTAATTAAATGGACTGGAGTTATCTTCGTTTTTATGGGATGAAATAAAGTAGATTATTTTCACTTTTTTGGCTCGATATCAATGTTGTACTGGTAATGATATAGCTTGGCTAGGAATGTGTCTAGTTTTTGAGCACTGCAGCTGGTGTGTTGTCAGACCCTTTGCAGTATTTAACTATGTATTGGGAGCATATGGAGTAAATTGAATTGGCTGGTGTATTGGTGAAATCTTAAGAGGACATCCAATTAAATCATCCACTCTGCACCTCTGGCTAAGATATTTGCAAATGTTTTAACTCTGCCTTTTGAACTCAGAAATTGGGCTTTGACATAATTGAGGATGAAGATGTTTATGGAGCCTTTTCCTCCTCCTGCTTCAGTGAGCTAAATTAGTGCTGAATGGTGTTGAGCTGTTTAATTATCCAACACCATCAAGCACTAATCTAATACACTGATTATGAGATCATTTAACCTTGTCCACAGAACGTGTTGTAACTTCACCAGGTTGGCATTCAATTTTCAGTTTTCCCATGGGTTGCTTCTGAAATGCTCTTCACATTGCATGAGGATTGGTCCCCTGGTTCAATGATAAATGTAGGGTAAGGAAAATTCTAGATATTAAGGTCACAGATTGTGGTGGAATGCATTTCTGCTGTGCTGATGTTATTGGTGCCTCTTTGGTGCTCAGCTTTGACCTGTGAGATCAATTCTGAATCCTTCCCATTTAGCATAGTGGTAGTAGTGTCACACAACATGATGGAGGTTGTCTGTGGCTTGGTCTTCACAAGGACTATGTGGTATTCATTCCAATTTGGTCTGTCATGGAGTGCAGCCAGATGGATGAGGACATGATCAAGTAGGTCCATCTCTCCTTTTGGTTCTGGCACTAACTGCTGCAGATCTAATTAGGCAGTTATATCCTTTAGGAGTTGCCCAGTTTAATCAATGGTGATGCTTCTTGGCCAGTCTTGATGATAAAAATTGAAGTCTCCTAGCCTGAGTAATTTTGGTGCCTTGCTGGCCTCAGGGTTTTTTTTTAAGATCTTTGACATGGAGTTGAATCAATTCAACAACTGTGACAGGGTAGTACAATACTTGACTCGTCTGTGGCACAGTTCTCTTAATTCTGTCACATCGTCACATAGCTGTGAGGAGAATCAACTGGTGGGAGAGCACCACTCTCATTCCAGAATCTGATGACTAAGTTGTTGCAGGGTTTTTGTTGCATTTTATTTTTATTATATTTTGTTGTGGCTGGATAAAGTAAAATAGTTAAATAAAATATTTACTTAAAAATAAAAACAATGCGTACATCTTGTTGTGAACTCTTGATGTTAACATTACTATATTAGCTATAAATTATGTAATTTATCAATAAAATTCATATTAATATGTTAAAAGTTTACAGTGAAGTTTAGAGTGAAGACAATTCTAAAATTAATCTTCCTTCTAGTGAGATTCTTAACTTCTGTGAAATGAGTAATAACTTGTAAGTCAACCACAAAGCCTACAGTTCAGAGCTGTGAAAATGTGTTTGGAGAGGACTCTAACCATAATGAAATGCTGCAGTACATGAGTCAAGAGAATAAGCCTTTATTTGCATTTTATTTTATTGCCATTTTATTCTTTTCCCCTTTAGAGAGTGTTGTGAAAGAAGAACATGAGATAATAGAACTGAAGAAGATGAGCCCTCAGACTTTGGCCTTCACTCCTCAGTAGCCATTGTCTGTTTTGTGGGAAACGGATGAGAGTGATCCAGAGTTACGGGCAGGGAGTTTTATCACTGCTCAAAAGTGGGGAATTTTACAAAATGGAGCTGAGATATTATAGTCAGGTCTGCAGTCAGGATGTATTCCACTCACAAACAACCAACATTAAAGGGTTCAGGCGGTTGAGCTATAAAGCTAGTTTTGTAGCCTTTTCACATAAAAAAAGACCAAGCTTCAGAACTCAGCGTGCTACAAGGAACCAAATGGCTTTTATCTGAACTGTGAGTTGACGGAAGTGCTGGAGGAACTATTCACACAGAGGCACAGACAGGATGGACTTTACACTACCCCAAGAAAATAAGAGTGCAATCAGACCACACAATGACATGTGTTTGTTTAAATCTAATGGTCTGTCTTTTTTCTCTGAACCCCTGTGGGTCTGGCTGTCCACAAGACCTACAAATCCAGGGAGAAGTAACAGTCATGGTTCCACAAAGTCTGGATTCATCCCCAAGAAGCAGTGGGATTAGAAAGGGAAGGAAAAACAGAGAGCCATGCTGCAATTACCAACTGGCCAAAGATCTGGAGAGGGATTTGGATCAGAATTTTGCACGTCTGCTTATTTGCCCATCAGTTGCAGTAGGTTTGGGATCAAACCACTAGGTAAACCTGGAATAATTTGTGAAGATTAGGTTCGGCCTTTAAGGAGTTAGTTCTGGCTGAAGCAACTTACTGGGAGCAACAGGAAGGAGACGCCACTGTTCCAGAGGGGAACAAAGTCACGGTGCCAGCTCTACCTTACTGGTATCCCCGTTGGAACCAGTCAGGCAAAGTTTTCCACTTTTTGTCTTCCTTCATTCCCGAGAAGATATTCCTTGCCCAGGCTGAGGTTGCAGATCCACCATGGAAATTGAGCACAAAGTGTTTGATGATTAAGAAGGAAGGGCAGAGAAGCAACTAGCATCAGATGTGGTAAAGAGGAAAACTATCATGAATAAGAAAACGAAAGAGAGAATTTGGACTTGAGTTCACTGTTGAATTCCTGGCCCATGTTACATTGCCCAATTCCTTTCAAATTTACTTTTTGAATCACTTGCTTCTTTAATTGTTAGCTGGAAACCTTGGGGATTGAACTGAAGGATTTAGTTACAGGATAAAGAAAAAAATTGCATTGTAAGAATAAAGAAAACTTGAGTAAAGAGCATTTTCTGAATTCCTTCACCATCACAAAGATTTTATTTTGTTTAATTAATAGCGAGCTCTAATCCTGTCAAGCCACTAAGTTCTTCCTACCTTGACTCTATCCTTTCTTCTTTGATTCATTCCCTTCCCACTTATATCTATGACACACTGATGCCCTTTGTCACTTTGAACGTTTCATACTCCCTGGTCCCAATCCCTTTATACTTTGATCCCAAATCAGGATGGTCCGAGGGCCCTCTGCTTGTTCTTGGAGCAGAGGTCCAACCAGATTCCCTCCACCAAAACATTGGCTGAACTTATTCTCACATTGAACAACTTCTTCAACTCCACTCACTTCCTCGAGATCAAGGTGTAGCTGTGGGCACTTGCATGGGCCCAAGCTATGCCTCTCTTTTTATGGCATATGTGGAACAGTCTTTGTTACAGTCCTATGTGGGCCCACTCCCTCAACTCTTGTTCTGGTACATCACTGAGTGCATTGGTACTGCCTCCTGTACTCATATGGACCTCGACAATTTCAGTACTGTTGTCGCTAATTTCCACCCTCTTCTCACTTAACATGTTCAATCTCTACACCTTCCCTTCCTTTTCTGGGTCTGTCGGTCTCCATCTCAGGAGAGAGGCTGGCTATTAACATCCATTACAAGCCTACTGACTCCCACAGATATCTCAACTACTCTTTATCCCACTCTGCCTCCTATAAGGACTCTATTCCATTCACCCAGTTGCTCCATCTCTGTCATATTTGCTCTGATGACGATACTTTCTGTACAGGTGTCTATGAACATCCCTTCTTTCTGAACCATGTATTCCACTCTACCACTGTTAACAAAGCCCTTCACTGCATCTCATCTATTTCTTGTGCCTCTGCTCTCACTCCCTCTCCTCTGGGACAACAAGGATAGAGTTCCCCTCGTCCTTACCTTTCACCTCATCAGCCTCCACGTTCAACAGATCAGTCTCCACAACGTCCCTTCACCTTCAAAAAGATTCCATCAGCAGGCACATCTTCCCCTCTTTTCCCATTTTACCATTTTTCAGGACCATTCCCTTTGCGACTCCCTGAAACAGTGTTCCATAATGTTTCCTTTCTATCTCATTGTGTCTTCCATAGATCTTCCACAGACCACCATGCAGACCTCCCACCAAGTATGCCACGCTGCATGTTCTGCAGCCAAAGAATCACTCACATGCGTTTGTACTCAGGTTAAACAGGTACATAGTTATTTGATTGATCTTCAGCTGCAGGGGAGAGAGGGCCCATTCAGCTTTCCACAATCCATAGATCATGAGATCACAAGATATAGGAACAGAATTAGACCATTTGGCCCGTCAAGTCTGCTCAGCCATTCAATGATGGCTGATTTTTTTCAACACCATTCTCCTGCCTTCTGCCTGTAACCCCCTTATCAATCAAGAACCTATCAATCTCTGTCTTAACTTGGCCTCCACAGCCCTTTATGACAACAAATTCCACAGAATTTGTTGAAGAAATTCTGGCTGAAGAAATTCCTCCACATCTCAGTTTTAAAGGGACATCTCTTTATTCTGAGGCTGTGCCCTCAGATCCTAGACTCTTCTATTAATGGAAGCATCCTCTCCAGATCCACTCTCTCCAGACTTTTCTGTATCCAGTAGGTTTCAATAAGATCCCGCCTCATCCTTCTGAACTCCATTGAGTACAGGCCCAGTGACATCAAATGCTCCTCATATGTTAAACTTTCATTCCAGGGATCATTCTTGTGAACCTCCTCTGGACCCTCTCCAATGCCAGCACATACTTCCTTAGATATGGGGCCCAAGATTGCTCACAATATTCCAAATATGGTCTGACCAACACCTTATAAAGCATCAGCAGTACATCCTTCCTTTTATATTCCAGTCCTCTCGAAATGAATGCTAACATTGCATTTGCTTTCTTTACTACTGACTCAACCTGCATTAACCTTTAAGGAATCCTGCACTAAGACCCCCAAGTCCCTTTGCACCACTGATTTCTGAAGTTTATCCCCATTTAAAAAATAACCTACACTTTTATTCTTCTTACCAAATTGCACAACCTCACACTTTCCTACACTGTATTCCACCTGCCACTTCTTTGCCCAATCTCCCAACCTGCCCAAGTCCTTCTGCAGACTCCCTGCCTCCGCCACGCTATCTGTCCCTCCACCTATCTGGGTATCATCTGCAAACTTGGCCAAAATGCCATCACTTCCTTCATCCAGATCATTAAGGTATAAAGTGAAAAGTTGTGGTCCCAAACCCTGGGGAGCTCCACTAGTTACCGGGAGCCATCCTGAAAGGCATCCCTTTATCCCTACTCTTGCCGATCTTCTATCACAGTTTCTCTTTGATGGTACAGAAGTCATTATTATACACAAATTAAGACAAGATAACACGGCATCTCAAATGTGTAAAAACTTTATCATCATTGAACCAAACTGATATCAGAAGATGCATCAGTAGTCAGAACATCACACCCTCTTCATGATCAACTCATGAGAAGACATTTTGCTTCTATTGGATCTGGTGGTCACAT
This sequence comes from Pristis pectinata, assembly GCF_009764475.1. Classification (NCBI taxonomy): domain Eukaryota; kingdom Metazoa; phylum Chordata; class Chondrichthyes; order Rhinopristiformes; family Pristidae; genus Pristis; species Pristis pectinata. Next base: position 77,809,143 of record NC_067412.1, read on the forward strand.
GATCAGGCCTCACAACCTAGGTATGTCTTTTTCCTATCCCAGAACCTTGGCTACCATAACAACAACCTGGAAGTCAGGACTGTTGTTGTGGAGACAGCCCTGAATCTGACTCCTGGTGGTGACAAATTTATCTCTAGAGGATGTTGGTGTGCATTATTTCTTATATCATGCAGATGGTATTTTGTACATCTCTGACCCTACTACCAGTAATAGTGTTGTCCTTCGCTTTTCGTCTGTTGTCACATTGCACAATTCTCTGTTTTCTCCTGGGACCTGGATAACATTACTTGTTCTCAGGGACATCTCCACCCATTCCATGTATGGAATAAATGGTTGTGATCTCTCATACTTATCCATCTCACCAACATGTCTGTCACAACCACAGCCTGCCTTCATTATCACTCCACCATCATCATCTGGAGAAACTCTTGCACTTGGCTATTGCCCTGATGCATCAATATCCCATCCTTGTTGTCAATGTAGCGCCTGTGGGCTCTTCTATATTGCTTTTGACAAGACAGTTAAACAGGAGACAGCTATAACCAAACATACTTTATTGATGGTAAACTATACTCAATTAATAGCAGTGTTTGATACAGCAATGTATAAGAAGTCATACATTGTTGGACTGTACGCACTTTATGCATAGTTACAGTGGTCCACATGGTTCTTAAAGGTTCTTACAGCTATTAGACTACAGGAGTCTGAACATCTGTTACATTTCATGCTATTTAAAGGCACCTGTCACCTCCTAAAATAAAGATGCATTTTGGCTTCAGACAACTACTTGAATTGACAGGCTGAGGAATTTTAGGGGACCTCTCCCCATTCCACTTTCTCAGATGCAGTCTTGTTGAAAGAAGGGCAAGCTTTTCCCACAAATGTAATAGGGTGGGTCATTGGGGGAGGTACATGCAAAACAATGTCTGTATCCACGACAGTCATCTCAAGGACAAGCTGCAGTGCAGAATAATTTTTAATGATTTGACCAGGGTTACTGAGGTAAAACTTTTCCCATCACAATCTGCATCACTCTAATCAGTGCAGCACTCATAATTAGGACATAATTCATAACTAGGATGGAAATCTGAAAGCAAATAGAAAATAGATTTTGTTTTTTTGTTCTAATTTTGTTCTTTTTTGTATAGTTTATGTTTAATTTATGTTTTTCTTGTGAATGTTATATCCCTAATGCTGTGTGCCTGTGATGTTGCTGCAAGTAAGTATTTCATTGCACCTGTGCATACGTGTACCTGTGCATATGGCAATAAACTAGACTTTGAAAATGCTGGAAACACTCAGCTGGTTAGGCAGCATCTGTTGAAAGAAAAATATTAAAGTTGCAGGACTGAGTCCCTTCACTATGGCGAAGATTCAGGGACTGAAATGTTAACTGTGTCTCTTTTCACAGTGCTGGCTGACCTGCTGAGTTTTCTGGCATTTTCTGTTTTTTTTCACTCATCACTAAGGTCACCTTTAGTTTCTAACATCACAATCTTCACCTCCTATTCTTCTCATTATTCCCGTCTTCACCTCTAACCTCCAACATCCTTCACATGCCAGAAACATAATCCTGCAATTCTCCAAGGATTTCACTCAGCTATATTCTGTCTCCTTTTTTGAAAGACAAGCTCATGAACAATAGCAGGAAAATGAAGTGTGCTGCAGGACAGTGATGTCACTGCTCCCTAGACAATGGAATACAAAAGTCACTGCACATATTCCTTGAACTCTGCAATTTTCAGAGACAGATCAGGCACTGAGGAGCTTAGCCTTACTTGGTAAAACCTGAAAACAAAAATACTCAGGCGGATATACTGCAAGAACAAACTTCAACATTAAAGAGAATTAGCAATTCTTTTTTAGATCAACACATTGCACTTCATTTTCCTTTGCATTGCATCAGAAATGGAAAAAGCAAAAAAAAAACTATTTAAGATACTTAAGAAAATGGATCACTAATCACACATCATGTAAGATACTTGAGTTGGGACAGAAAAAGGCTCTGAATCCACAAAAACAGCAAGAAATACTTCAGCAAATTTTAGTACTAAGTAATCTCAAGGGAATTCTTTTTTTTATTAGTCCTTCTGTTTTCTATTCTATTTTCTACTCTTTCCTTTTTATGAAATCAGTTGGAAGTTTGGGAGACTGTCTTTTGCTCCTCTGGGAAACATGTTTTGCTCTTAAGGAATGTTCCCATGCAGGAGTTTTTGACACCAGTCATGGGAATGTGGTGTTTGGAGACGGCAAACATGGCAAAGACAAGCAACCAATACAATTGGTAGAGTTCGAGTATGGAACTATTTGAGATTTTACAGCAGCAGGTCTGGAAACATAAAACTCAAAGCATTTTTGCTAATTGTTCCAAAGTAACATGCATTTCTTTCCTGTTGTTACATCTGCTTTGAATAAATTTACTTAATTCAGTCTAAAGTGAAGCATCTTCAGTTTTTTATGCATCAAATTGGATGCTTCAGTTAATTAATCAGAGAAAATGTGATTTATAATTTATGTTGTAAAGGAAGTTGAGCCTTCTGTCTCTAAACTCAAGATTTCTTCACCTTCTGCTCAGTGTTCACCTCTTCCTCCTAGTAAATCCCTCTGAGACTGTGCTACTTAAGGAGAATTCCAAGGTGCTCATATAGCAATTCAAGTGAAAAGGAACTGGGTCTCTGGTTCTCCTGTGATCATTCACACAATTGGAGGCAGGAGCATACTCACAAATTGCCTGTGTTCATGTCATTCCTATAACTGCCCCGTGCAATCTTTGCAAGTGCAATGAACGGGCTGGAGATTTGTGAAAGCTGAAGCTCCTAAAGGACAGTAATTTTTTTTCAGCTGTGTTGAGCAATAGTCACAAAATATGAGATGACAAATGTAAAACCTTTATCTCTTAGTAGATACATATGAGACTGATGGAATGATTTTCTGTGCCACAATGTCCAGCAAGCAGATCATGTATTGAATTAGCACCATATACCATGCCATGGGTTCTAAGAGCAGGTAAGAAAGGCATTCTCAGTGGGTAAGGGTGGCTTCAGTTTAATTCTTTAAGTCAAATCCATAGTACGTGATGCCTCAAACAAAATACCCTGATCCTTGTGCAGCATTAGTGACAGGCTCTTGAATCATTCTTGTGCACTTCCCCTTCTCACGTCCAAGCTGAACTTTGCAGCTGGCACTTAAAATACTCCAAATATTACAGTGAACAGTTCTTTGTTGTGCCATTTTAAGTTCTTTTTAGTGAACAGCAAAGTGCTCAATTATCTCAACCCAACTTTAGTTAATATAGAAATAGAAAGAAATACTTGCCTTTCCACAAGCTCAATGCATCTTAAAGCGCTTTACAGCCAATGAAGTACTTTTTGAAGTGTAGTCACTTGCATGGTGCAGAAAACATTAAAACAAGTTTCAGATGTTTTACATTCAAAATTGAACTGTGCATATTTTCCTCTAGTTGTTAAGTATACTCACATCAACATTATTGCTCATATTAGGGAAAAAAATATTCATGACAGGACAAAGTAAGGATGTAATACTACAATCAAGCCACAGTGTGGAGCACAAGAATGCATTTAGTAACACTCATAAAATTGAAAACTTGCATTCTGGCACCATATTCAAAACATTCACATAGTTTTGTATTGAAGTTAGGGAGAGATAAATGTACATTGGCTTCCTGTAAATAACTCGACATGGTCACACAGAGCCATGTTTTATCTTAAAGTAAGAGGAGTATTATATTCTGTACTGATCTGGAACTCCATAACACTGTGAAAATAAACAAATGGCTTTAAGAAAGAAACAGTTTGCATTCTTATAGCATTTTTTTATGACATCAGGAGTGATGAAGCAATTTTGCAATTCATTCAATGTTGTGATGTAGGAAAGGCAGCAGACAGAAAGGTACATAAACAGCAATATTGTTCAGGACACTGGAACACATTTCCTTCTCTCCTGTGTATAGTGCCGTTGAATTGTTTATATTTGCCTTGAAGATCAGAGTTAATGTCTCATGCACTTGGGTATGGGTTGAAATTCAATTTGCACCCAAAACAGCGACTATATGAATTAAAATAAACACAGAAAAAGCTGGAAATACTCAGCAATACCAATGAAACACCATTAACCTGAAAGCTTCTTTTTGTTTCTCTCTCTCTAGAGGTTACCTGACTGCTGAGCACTCCCAGCATTTTCTGATCTTATTTCAGATTTCAAGCATCACAGTATTTTTGTTTCGCTTTGTGAATGGGATGATCTGGGGTACAAGCATGAGATATACGTGTGCTTGTTATTTATTTGATTGTGTGGAGAATTGTCAGTGCTGCCTGTGCTGTTTATTGGTAGATGGGATCAGGGAAGTGGTGGGGTTTGTGAAAATGGAGGCAGCAAACAATGCCATTTCATGAGGGGACTCACATTCAGGCTGGGTTAAACATGATTTTACAAGATCACACCCTGAACAAGTTCTACATGAACACGTGATTTTGCACACCATTGTAAAGACCTTTGTGGAATATCTGAGCAGGAGGAAGGAGCTGCTTTGTTCAGTTGACAGTCAAAGGTTACAAGCTTGGCATAAATGGATACAGATGAATGACAGATCAATGCAAAGAATAGAATACTAACAACCTGGCTGCAGCTCAGAGAAAAGTGTATGTTGTGCCAAGGGCATAGTTATTGAAGAAAGGTGCCACTCCTCAGGAAGAACAAAGGTTTTATTTTAACTTACACAGTTTCAGTGATCTGGATATTGATGGCAAAGTCAGTATTTATTACCCATCCTGAATAGTCCTTGAGAAAGTGGTGGTAAGCTATCTTCTTGAAGCACTGCAGTTCTTGATGAAAGTATTACTATAATGTCGTTGGGTGGACAGTTCCAGGATTTAGACTCAGCAATGAAGAAGGATGGTGTACAACTAGGAGGTTGTCTTCAGGTTCCGATGCACCTGAAGCATTTGTCCTTCTTGATTGTAAGTTCAGGGGTTTGGGAGATGCCGTTGGGATAGCCTAGGTGAATAACTTCAGAGCATTTTGTTGATAATACATGCTGCAGTCACTGTGGGTTGGTGGTGGAGGGAACAAATGTTCAGTGTGGTGGTAGGATGTCAGTGAAACAAGCTACTTTGTCCTGGATGGTGTCAGGTTCAAATGGGAGAAGAGTTATATAACCTGATGTGGATTTGAGGTAATTGACAAAAGAACCAGAGCAAGATTTTACACAATGAATTGCTATGAGCTGGAATGCATTGCGTGCAGGATTGGTGAAAGAACTTTAGTAATAACTTTCAAATGGAGAAGAGAAGCAGGGAAGAAGCAAAGAGACCAATTCGATAGCTCTTTCTGAGATAGCACAAACAGGATGGATTGAATAGCCTCCTTCAGTGCTGTATTCATTGGCCAGGTCCAGTCCAGGTTAGTTGCAGCAGATTGTGACATGAAATTTAGAGGTCTGATTCTAGTTTATGGTTTGATGCAAAAAATTAAAAGGTGATTTGAATTTCTCCCACAATATCTGAAGTTTTATCAGAAACACCCATTAAGTTATTCACTGCTCTTATAAAGTCATCAAACTTAGAAAGTGAGAAATTGGTTCCTTCTGCGGACTCAGAGTGTAAAAGTACTGACTGTTGTAATCATGGGCTACACAGATGAGAAGGTTTCAGGTTTGGTTGCTGGTCACAGGTTAGGTGATAAAATTAACTTTAATGTCACTAGGCTGAGCCATCTGTTTTTTATTACCACCAAATGACCCTTGATGGAATGAGTGCATGTTGATCTGAGGTCTGGATCTGGTTCGGCATGATATTTTGCTTGACTGAACAGCTCACTAACAGTGACCATGAAATTGTACCCTATCATCTTCTGGAAAGATTAATTAAAAAACACCATTTCCAAGGCCAGTATACCTCATCTGACACTAAATTGGGTCTGACAACATCATAACTTCCTTATCTTTGTATTCAAAGTCTGCTGAGATAATTGATCTCTTTTCTCATGGATAATGATTGCCTGGAAATGGTATTAACAAAGTAGTACAAGCCTGTGTTGGCGAGAGCTGGGCTGAGTAAGTGAGACTTGCTGTCCGAAAGGTCGTGGGTTTGTTGATACAGAACTGAATGACTCGGAGTAGACTGGGTCAGCAGCTCAACCACCCAAAGAGAACCGACTCAGCAAGAGAAAAAATAAAACTGACCTCTATCTAATGTTTAGACCTTGCAAGCGAAAGCCAATGATAATAAATGTAATCCATGTTACTTAATGAATAGCATTCTTTAAATTAAATGAAAACAGCTGAATCTTGTTAATAGAAGAACTGAATACTTGCAATAAACAGTTAGTGATCATGTACATAGATCATTTTATGTGCTGTATTAATGCAAAGGAGTCCACAACAACTCTCATGGATATTTAATTGTGTGGAGGAATTGAGGTACCTTGGAGTGTATGTCTACAGATCATGGAGTCATAGATAGTCATAGAGTTGTACAGCACAGAAATGGGCCCTTCGGCCCAACTCGTCCATGCCAAGCATGATGCCTACCTATGCTAATCCCATTTGTCCACATTAGGCCCATATCCCTCTACTCCTTTTCTATCCAAGTACCTGTGCAAATGCCTTTTAAATCTTGTAAGTGAATCTGCCTCTACCACTTCCTCTGGCAGCTCATTCCATATAACCACCACTCTCTGTTTGAAAGACTTGCCTCTTGGATCTTGCTTAAATTTCTCCTCTCTCACCTTCAACCCATGTCCTTTAGTTTTAGACTCCCCCATCCTCTGACTATCTACCCTATCTATGCCCCTCATAATTTTATAAACCTCTGTAAAGTCACCCTTCAGCCTCATAAATTCCTGTGAAAATCCCCCCTAAACCCAACCTACCCAATCTCTCCTTATAAGTAAAGTCCTCCATTCCAAGTAACATCCTGGTGAATCTCTTCTGCACTCTTTCTAATGCTACCACATCTTTAGGGCAGCCTGATCTGTACACAATACTCCCCAGCACGGTTTTACCAATACTTTGTGCAGCTACAACGTGACATCCAAACTCTTGTACTCAATGCTTCGGCCTATGCCAGCAAGCATATCATATACCTTCCTCACTACCCTATCCACTTGTGTTGCCATTTTCAGGGAGCTATGAACTTGTACCTCAAGGTCCCTCTGTACATCAACACTTCTGAGGTTGCTACCTTTACTGATCCTTATGAAAACAGGTCAGTGCAATAGGGTGATTAAAAAGGTATCCTGGATGCTTTCCTATGTTAGCTGCGACTTAGAATACAAGAGCAGGGAGATTGTACTGGAATTGTATATAATAGTGGTTAGGCTATAGTACTGCATGCAGTTCTAGTTACCACATTACAAGATAAATACGGAGAGGAGGTTTACGAGATGTTCCCAAGACTAGGAAATTGTAGCTGTGAAGAGAGATTGCATAGGTTAAGCTTGTTTCTTGGATCAGAAGCTGCTTGAGGTGTATGAAATTCTGGGTGGTCTAGATAGAGTAAGTGGGAAGGACATATTTCTCTTAGCAGAAGGTCAACACTCCAGGGTCATAGATTTAAAGCAATTGGTAAAAGGAGGAGAAGGAAGATGAGGAAAACATTTTTTTACCTAGAGGCTGGTAGGGGTTTGGGACAGCCTGAAATCTGTATAGCAGAAGCCATCATCACACTTAAACAGTAGATTTGACTTGAAGATCCATGACCTCTAGGCTACAAAGAAGGTGGAATTAGGCCAAGCGGCTTTTTCGACTGACACAAACACAGTGGACTGAGTGGGTTACCCTTATGTCATAAATTTTCTGTGATTCAGTCATTCTATAACAGAGACCGACAGTGCCACCTTGCTGTTGGGTGTTGGCCAGGCCATCTCCACTGTGTCGGCAAGCTGTTAGTTCTCAAACAGGCCGGTCCTCGGGAAGTGGATGAGATGTAACACTGAGGCAGCAGTTCAATGTTACGTGAGAAGCCGGTTGCAGGGGGAAAAGGGAAGTCTGGCTGCAGGCCAGAAGACTTTTCAGGGATAGTGTGTACATGGTCCTTCAAGTCCTGGGATTCATTCCTATTTAAATATGTTGATGCTTTAATGTATCCTTCAACCATTTCACCAGTTAATATTCTTCTCTTAAGAAACCCACTGATGTTGATCAAAAGCATAATTATGCTAAATGTCCTCGAGCAGCTGTTGATCACTCAAGGGTAAAACATGCAGCCCCATTATCAGACAACAATGGTGACCATTGAAGCCCTCCATCTCTCCATCAACCGTACGTCCTGTTACTCGCCTATCCTGTCTCTCTCCCCGCCATTTCTGTCTTGCACTACTCACTCTCCTGCCAGTCACTCTTCTACCCTGTCACTCACCTATCCCTTACCAGATCTGTGACTCCCTTTCCTTATCGCTCACCTATCTCAGCTCCGACCCCATCACTCACCTATCCATCCTTCTCCTGCTTTGTCACTCTACTCTGCTCTTGCACCCTGCAGCTCTAAGACACCCATGTGAGGATGTATTTACTGAACAATTAAATGTGTTAGATTAAGGAAATCTTAATCCTTGCTCATTTAGGAAAGGCAAAATACAAATCAACCTTTAATCAGCCTCTGCTTGATAATGGGGTAGAGGGTAATTGGTGGACAAAAATACTTTGTTCTAAGCATTTGGTACATTTGGTACACATGGAAATAAATGGTGACAAAGTGAAGTTTTAAATTACTAATACTCTCCCTGGTTACTTCAACCCATTGTTGGATGTTAACTAGAAAGTGTGGTAAAATTCTATTTCTGTCAACAAGCAAGATGCTGGGAAGGGACTTAGCAGGTCAGGCAGCATCTGTGGAGGGAAATGGATAGTCGAGACCCAAAACATACAGAAGACTGTCCATTTCCCACCACAGATGCTGCCTTACTTGCTGGGTTCCTCCTGCAACTTGTTTGTTGCTTCAGATCTCAGCATCTGCCGTCTCTTGAGTTTCCTTTCTATTTCTGTCACTCTCCTGCCCTGTCACTGACAGACACAACACCCTGGTGACCTATAATGCACAAACTGTCCACAAATTGACATAATATCATCACTTTCATGCAGTGAGGCCTCAGAGTAGCAGATATGGGAATTAGAAATACTGAACTGAGTTAGGAAGGATTGCTCTGAGATTGATGCAGAGTAGAGGCAGTTTTATTTGAAATCCAATTGTGGCTGAGGAGTCCTTTATACTGATACGAAATGCATTAACTGGAAATAGATGCATTCACTAACGTTAACCTTTCTCACTTTAAAGAACAAAAGCATTATAAAAGAAAATATATTAAAATTAAATTGTGAAGTCATGTTGTCCCTAGAATACAAAATGAATGTAAGACAGCAAAATACCTGAACAAGGCCAATGTTGAAGAATTTTTCCATTAATAATTTGTTTTGTTGCAATCATAGTAATAGAAAGGAGACATTTATTTTGATTATCTTCGACAAGAATGTGTTTGATAGATTAGTGGAGATCTCTGGGAAAAAAATAAAATTTTAATCCTCTGCAGATTGAAGCCAGTATCTTTTTTTAACTTTAATTACATTAACCTTAGTGAAAAGGTTATAAAATATTTGGCCGAGGCTTATGGACACGACAGTTACCCAAAATATTTCATACATTCAGTGTCACAAACATAACACAGCTGCAAAAACCCAATAGGAAAATGTAGAACTGTTGAGGCCTAGAATAATATTTCTGTATACCATTGTTAAGCAGGGCTCTGTTTCATAGGTCTAACATATCATGAAACAAATTATTTTATGCTGACACCATTGGATATATTTTCCCATCATGGTACCAAAGTGTGGCGACTGGATTATTCTAATAATTTATTCCTGTGAATAAGGAATAGCAAACATTATCAGAACTTTCAGAATTAGCCTCCAGTTAGTATTCAAAGTGAGTTCAAATCCTGAATTAGGCTTTTGTAAACCATCATGTTAAGGGAACAGGAAATAGAGACCTGGGCAAGTAAAAGACAGGAGATACAGGAGATTGCAGGGATGTAAAACAAAAAGCAAACAGCTGGAGAAACTTAGCAGGTCCAGCAGCAACTGTGGAGGCAAAGGGATAGTCAACTTTTCTGATCGAGACCCTGATGCAGGATCTCAATCCAAGATGTCCTTTTGCCTCCACAGATGCTGTTCGACCTGCTGAGTTCCTCCAGCAGTTTGCTTTTTGAAGTAAATGACGGATTCATATGAACCTTCTGTTGGAAGGACATCAAGTGACAATAATGCTGGTGGGTGTAAAGAGAGTTGATATGTATGGCACCCATAGAATGTGGCAGGAGATTATAGCATGGGTCAGTGTTGTGTAACATACTCACAGGATCTGGGAATGGATTTGTGAGAACATGACATATGAAAGTAGTCAATACCAACTAAAATATAAATTTCAGGTAAAGAAGCCCAATTGTGTTCTTCAAAAGGTGTTGCTCTTTTATTGCTAAGTCTGCTAAACCTTTGTAGAATCTTAGGATCATAGAAATCATTAAGGCACAGCATTTCATGGTCTGGAAGGAGGGCTTTCAGCCCATCATGCCTATGTTAGCTAAAACTGGTCTCTATGTTAATTCCCCAGTCTTATACAGCTTTTGTACACCTACAAAATGCTGGAAGACTGCTGCTCAAATTGAATTCTATGGCAGATATTCAAAAGGGCTTCACATAACAGAATCACCGATGGCTACTTGTTCACACATAGTAAAGGGCAGTTTGGGTGTATGTTGCTGCTTCAACTTATAAAAATCAGACAAGAAATTAAATTACTCAGCACTTGCTATTAAGGCACTAAGTCGTGTATGTGTTTAATGTGGTGGGGCTCAAAGGGGTAGGTGGTGGTGTAATGGGACAGGAAACATGAATTAAGGCATTTTAAAAATAGGAATAAGGAAATGCAACGGAGTTTATGTGGTAACATTTGTAAATACAAATTCATATAAGTTGACAGATCTCTTTCTCAAATGCATTGTTAGAGAAGAATGTCCATGTTTTTTAAGAAGGGGAATTCAATAATTGCTTGAAGGATTTTGAGGGACATGGGTAGGAAATAAAAGCACTTTGGAAATCATTGATGTGGCTCACATGAAAGAAAACATTAGTGCAGTCTTAATGGGTGAAAGTTCCTGAATCTGTGAAGCAGCATTCAGCTGGACAGATCTTGAACACAGATTTTTGAATATACAGGGCTGCTCTTGACAGGGTGCCATTGAATGCTAGGTGGAATAAGCATTGGATATGCCAACATTTTCATTAAAAATGAAACAACAAGATTACTAAATCTAGTGCCTACAATTTTCCAATGAAAGAAAGGAAGGACTTCCATTTTCATCGCTTCTTTGACAATATTGGGATTTTCTAAAGTGCTTGGAAGCCAGAGTACGTTTGAGGTATAACCACTAATGCAATGCAAACAACATATCAGCCAATTTACACAAAAGTTTGAAAAACAGCAGTCAAATAATGACTGCATAATTTGTTTAAGCGATAAATGTTGGCCAGGACAGAGTCATAGAATCAGAGACATACAGCACAGAAACAGGCCCTTCAGCCACTGAGTCTGCACAAACCATCAACCACCCATTTACACTAATCCTTCATAATACCGCTTTTATTCTCCCCAGATTCTCATCAACTCCCCTGTGGATTCTACCACTCATTTACACAATTTATAGTGGCCAATTAATGTACAGACCTGCATATCTTTAGGATGTGCGAGGAAATTGGGGCGTCTGGAAGAAACCCACATGGTCACACAGAAAATGTGAAAACTCCGCACAGACAGCACCCAAGGTCAGGATTAAACCTGGATCTCTGGCATTTTAATGCAGTGGCTCTGCTAGCTACCCCACTGTGCCACTCTTTGCCTTCATTAAATAACATGATGGGATCTTCCTTAAAGGGCAGTTAGGGCCTCAGTTTAACATCTCATCTTTAAGTTAACTTAAAGGGCATGACTCATTCATAGTGACCATGCTATCTGGCTAGCTTACGTACTCAAACCTCTAAAGAGCAATGTGAACACAGCTAAGCTGACATCAAATTGGTATGAAAGTTAGTTCCACAGTGATTTTAGTAATCTTTCACTCAATGTGAATTCTGTTCTTAATGTATAATGTGCTCCAGAATAGTTGTGAGTTGCTATATACTCCATACGCAAAGGCCATTGGTCACAACTTTGAATGCCTTAGGTCATTGCGATAGGTTTTTTTATAATGTGGAGAAAAGATCTAGTTCCAAAAATAGCAGTAACACACTGAAAAGGATCTTCAGATTTATTATTGCTTGGTATTATCCAAACAAATTGTGGGTCAAATGTGGCCTGGCATTGGACAAATCTCTTGAGGGCTTCATCTCCAGAACCCTTGTCGTCAGTGATGAAGGTTCACTTTTCAAAACTAGAGGAAAGCACAAATCTGGGCACAGGCCCCATTTAATTGGATATTACTGCTTACACAGTTTGAGAGAAAGTGATCCAGGGCATTGAATATCTAAAAGGAGAAAAGAACAGATTGTAGAGCTGGTGGGGGAAAAAGTAAGAGGTGTAATTTTAAGTCATCTGTACCCTGTTAATCAGAATTCTGAGATCAGAGGAAGTAGAATGTGAGAAAGTGGATTAGATATGAGCATATCATCATCTTTTTTTAATTTCTGTGTTTCATTGGCTGTAGTCTCTGAAATTGTTTGTTCCAAAAATGGACAGGTCCCTCTCCTACGCCTCTGAGCTGATGGACATTTATACATCTCGTGACATTGCTACAGGGATTGTGTACCATTTTATCATCCAAGATAGACAGAGTATTTTGGGGAGCGAGCTGGGGGTACTGTTCTTGAGTGAGGTGACTGCTATGGCTGAGTAATTGTCAATGCGTGTAAACTGTGAGATGTGGCCATGAGCCTTGGAGCAAACACGAGTATGTGCAGTATATGAGTGGTAGATATGAGTCATAATTGATTAAGACTCTTGTTGGGTGGGTGATGGGGTAGTGAGACAGCTGGTGGTGAAATATCAGTGCCAGCTTTTTTCAAGGGGCCACATTACATTCTGTTTACAATTTTAGCTGCAAGAAATTGTGCTGATTTTGATATGTCTTGCCTGTTTAATTTCATATTCCTTTTTAATAGCTCTTACTAGTTGTTTTATCATCTTTGTATCTCTCCCTTGTAGTTCTTCCCAAGTAAAACTTTTCAGAACTTTTGTTAGCTCTGTGTGTTTTGTCAAATTCTACATTCATAAACTATATTCAAAGAGCAATAGTGCTTTCCTCAAAGATCATAACTGCTTATTATGTAAGGGATTGGCAGGCACGGTAGTGTAGCAGTTAGCATACCGCTTTACAGCGCCGGTGACCCGGGTTCAATTCCCGCCGCTGTCTGTAAGGAGTTTGTACGTTCTCCCGGTGTCTGCATGGGTTTCCTCCGGGTGCTCCGGTTTCCTCCCACGTTCCAAAGACGTACAGGTTAAGAAGTTGTGGGCGTGCTATGTTGGCGCCGGAAGCATGGTGACGCTTGCGGGCTGCCCCCCAGAACACAACGCAAAAAATGCATTTCACTGTGTGTTTCGATGTACATGTGACTAATAAAGATAAAGATCTTAAAAACTATACAGGGTTTGACAATAGAACACCAGATCTCCCTCTATTCTAGTATAATTATAGCAGGTACCTGTATATCCTGGAATCTTGGTTAAATGATATTAGAGGTTTATATGCTGTTTGTCCAGGGTTCTGTTGCAGATGAGTGGGAGAACCCCTTTCAAAACCTCACCCCCAAATTCCCATCCATCTGCTGGGTGTAGGGCCCTACATTAAATAGCTGTGGGCAGCTTCAATCCAGTGACTAAAATAGATGCACAAATCCTAAATCAGCAATTCAGTAAAGATAACACAAGCATGCAATCACATTCTTTCTAAACTGTTCATATAACAAGAGACGCTGATTTTGTGGGCTGTGAAGCTAACAGAAAAGTCACGAGAGGTATATATAATGATCAACAATGTCAATCAAACTGGCACATAATTAATGTCACCTAATTTACTAGTTCAAGTAATGAAATACACCTTCCTATCCTATAATTATGCAATGGACTTTTGACGTGTGACACTTTACAGCTAAATAAGTTATGTGATGATGTTTAGTATCTGTATGACAGATTAGATAGCTTTGAATTATCAGCAATAAGCATTTTGTTGTTAATAAGGAATGTGAGTTTCAGTAAGGACATACCGCACATTTAGGAGAATTCCCGCAGGCTGAAATACATACACAGACACACAAATGGTGGTGCGTATTTAGAATGAGCTGCCAGAAATAGTGGTTGAGGTGGGCACATTAGCAACATTTAAAAGCCATCTAGATAAATACATGGATAGGAAAGGTTTAGAGGGCTATGGGCCAAATGTGTGCAGATGGGACTAGCTCGCTGGGCAACAGTTGGCATGGAGAAATTGGTCCGAAGGGCCTATTTCTGTGCTGTATGACTCTATGACTCTAAATGTGGGATACAACTAAGTAATAGCATATGGATGATAGCAAACTGGGAATCCCTTTTTTCATTCCACCTGTTCCTCCTTTTCATAGAGCTACCCATCTTCTGAGGCAGTCCTTCAGGATTGAGGATGATTTTATTCCTCTCTGGTTTTATGGGTTCTAAGGTGCCTGATGAGGCCAACATGGGAACTGCAGACTCTTCCACAGCTGAGTCAGGGGGTGCCTGACGTAGAAGGATGGTTTGTTGATGTGGTGTTCTCTCCTGCAGGTTTTGTGGGGCATCTGTAAGATCCCAATATGAGGGCAGGTAAACGATGTGGCCTTGCCCAAGGTCGCTGACTGAGTGTAACTGGAACCTCAATGCCTGGGAATGCTGACCTGGGAGAGGACTCTGACATTGATTTACTTATCCTTCCAGTGAATTTGGAGGATTTTGCTGAGACAGCATTGCTGATACCTTTCCAGATGCCTGCTTTCGTCCAGGTCTCAGAAGCATATAGGGGGCAGGGATCATTGCTGTCGAATAGACCATGAGTTTTATTCCAGGTACTTAATCTTCAAGTAACCCTTCTCTTAATTGACCAAAAACTTGCTGGCAAATTGAAGGTGATGGTGAATATCATCATTGAGACTCCAGGATATTATGTCGCCTCCTTGGTGCTAGGGTCAAGGATGTCTCAGGGTCACCGCAGGGCATTCTGAAGGAGGAGGGTAAACAGCCAGCAGTCATAGTACATATTGGTATGAATGACATAGGTAGGAGAAAGGATGAGGTCCTGCAACATGAGTTTAGGGAGCTAGGCAGCTGTGTAAAAAGCAGGACTTCAAAGGTTGTATTCTCTGGATTACTTCTGGTGTCATGAGCTGGTAAATGTAGGAATAGAAGGACAGATCAGATGAATGCATGGCTGAAGGGATGGTGCGAGGGGATGAGATTTAGGTTCTTAGATCATTGGGACAATTTAAGGTGAAGGTGGGACCTGTACAAAGAGGAATGGAAAATATCAGTATGGGTCGGACATTGAAGTGGAGAGATTTGCTGGTTGCAATCGATAAAGGTTTAAACTGAATTGGCAGGGGAATGGGGCTCAGAGTGGTTGTTCAGATGGGGAGGTAGAGGCACCTCGAGGAGAAAACGTTAGTAAGTTCAGTAGGTAGAGCAGGATGATAAAGGCACATGAGGGAAATGCCAAGCTAAATTGCATCTACTTTAATGCAAGGACTCTAACTCGTAAGGCAGATGAACTCAAAGCTTTAATGTGGGATTATGATATTGTTGCCATCACTGAGATGTGGTTGAAAGACAGGCAGGACTGGCAACTTTGTATCCCGAGGTACAGAACTTACAGGTGAGACAGAGTGGGAGGTAAAAGAGGAGGTGGCAAATGCCCTGTTAGTCAAGGAATGCATTACTTCTGTATTGAGGGAGGAGATCCTAGAATGCTCCTCAAATCAGGCCATTTGCATAGAAAATGAGAACAAAGGGACAAAAAGGGTGTTGTCACTTTGCTGGGGGACGACCTGACAGTCAACAGGAAATGGAAGAACAGATATGTAGGCAGATATAAATACCAGAGAGATGTGATAAAAATAGGGCTATAGTACTTGGGGATTTCAATTCCCCAAATATTAACTGCAATTGCATTAGTGTAAAAGATGCAGAGGGGGAGAAATTTTTCTGAAATACAATGCTGGAGAGAGTGGTGGAAGCAGAATCACCTACAGCATTTAAGAAGTGCGTAAACATGCACTTGAATTGCTGAGGATTTGAAGGCTGATAATCTTTGATGATGAGCCACACAAAGGAATATCTGATCAATAACTTGGTTAAAAAGCTCACGTTTTAGGGATCTTTGGGCTGCGATGGTTGAAGGCAGGGCCATCACTGATGCACACAAGGCCAGGAATTGAGGAAATAGGGTACTGGGAGGTTGGTAAGGCTGGAAAAGTTGCACAGACAATGAGAGGTGAAGCCACAGTGGGATTTGAACTCAAGGATGAAAAGTTTAAGTTTATCATGTTGTTGGAACAAAAGTTTAAAGATTTCTGCAAAAGCGACATAAGCAAATTAGGATGTTGTCAGTAGAATTTAGGTTCACCTGAAATTTAAAAGGTTGTAGCTGGAAGACCAACATTAGAAAGTACTGTGGAGTCTGAAGGTAACAGAAGCATGGACGAGAATTTCATTTGGAGCTTGACCGAAGCCATGGCAAAAATGGGCCATGTTATAGACCATCTTGGTAATGGTAATCAAGCCTACAAGTATTATGTAAATGTAGATAATGTGGTGAATTGAATATAATTTAACTCTTCAGTGTGCAACTTGAAAGTTTTCCTGACTTCTGATGGGCAGAAATATTATGCTACCTAATAATGGGGGTAAAATTTGTCTTGTCTGTTTTTGTAAATCTGGTGATTGCTTTACACTCTGCCCAATTTAATTTATATTGAAATGAAAAGATAGATTACATTGTTTTCAATGGTAAAAGAAAATGAAAATTAAAAAACTGCAGGAAGTCTGAAATAAAAACATAGAGTGCTGGAAATTCCAGCATTTTCGGCTTTTATGTAAAGGAAAATAAGTTGGATTGCAATTGAATCACTTTCCCTGCTTTTTGATGATCCACAAGTCAAAATTTACTCTCAGTGTGGTTCAGGTGAAGCTGTATTATGAGAAAGAAAAATATACATTTATGGGTGACAGTAGCAATACACTGTGTAGCTCAATTGTCTTGAAAATTTAGCATTCTTTCAGCCTTGCTTGATGGTCTTTCATAAAAATCCATGCCATTCCCACTTCAATAAAATATGTGAATGACTGGGCTGAAGAACCAAGGCTACTGCTTCTCATTGCTCTAACGCAAAAGCTCCTTAACAAGTCTCTTTGAAGATGCCCTTATCCTTTTTCAACAGGCAATGTCCAATCTAAATCTGCCATGCCCTTTCCTCTCATCTGCTTGATTACCAGAGCATTTTTCTGCTGTTGTTTGTTAATGTTTATTTTTACATCCCATAGGGTTTGCAGTAGCTTTTAAAAGCTTGCCTTCTTTGACATTCATCTGCCAGGAAACAACAAAGTCAAACATCCATTGCCCTATAAAGGACCCATGACTTCATTTGCAGCATTTCAAAGGCTGTTCGAGTTCCTAATCAGATAGCTGTGATGTTAGCTCACACCCACACCTAGAAAAGTAGAAGAAACACCTTCCAGAAACCTGTTTAACATAGTTTTGTCCTCAGTAGAATTTCACATGACAGGTGCAGAAGTATGTTTCCCAGTGTTTGAGATATGAATACTTGACATTTTCACACTGAATTGTTTGCTACTTTCGGGGTTTAGAGGAAAAGAAAATCAGCAAGTTGTAAAACAAGCTGCTAACTTGATATTCCCTTGTTTGTGCCTTTACCAATCAACAATTCCTCCTCAGCCGTTTGGAACAGTAACTCTCGAGTACCATAGATATAAGGGTTAAAAACATTCTGGCAAATATAGATATGAATGAGTTATTCATATATATTTTACTTGGAGTAAGTTTGGAAAAGGAAATGAACTTGAAGGGAAGCATTTTCATCTTGTTTTTCTGTAAATTTACTGAACTCCACCAGCTCTTTTGATTTAACAATCATACAAGGTAGCTAAGTCTTTAGTAGAGGACTGCTAGTGGTCATTTTAAGAACAATAACTGTTACACAGGTCTTTGAGCCCTGTGCTGCAGAAGGGGTGCAACCTTTATTCCAGCCGACTGTTTATGTGATCTGTTGATTTTATCGACATTTGTTGATGAGATAAGACTACTGCTTCTGAGGCTGGCACGCAAGGCGAACAATGAAAAACATGCATACCTAAGAAAACATCATTCTTCCAAAACCAGAAAACTGACCACATTTTTCAATGTGCACTTAATGAAGTGTGGGTCAACAGCACCTCAGAATAAACATGTTGTCACAAACACACCAAATCGTCTATGTGCCAAGATCACCTATATATCTACTGTAATGGTCTTTATGCTCAGAAATATATGTTTTGCTGAGTAGTGTATGGCAATTTTTGTTAGAAAATAATATTGCCAGTGATACTTAGAAGAGTTTCAATTGTGAAAAGGACATTGTTCAGTGTAGTGCAGACCACGTAGATGTGAGGTCCTAGCTTTGGTGCTTGGCCTTCACTGTTTACTTCTTTTTAACAAGATCTTAAAGCTGTGAAACCATTTATTTCTCTGCCTTTCCTTCTCCATCTTTTAATACCCAAGTTTAGACTCCAACTTACCATATCTAGTCTTTTACAACTTTGTTGTTTTTTCCATGATGGATTTTCACTCCTTCTTTTGATTCCTCAATAAAAATGAGGTTTGCAAATGCAAAAAAAGGGAAAACAATAGAAATAAGCAGCAAACTAGGCAGCATCTCTGGGGAGAGGAACTGAATAATGTTTCAGCTTGATGGCCTTGGGGCATTTTCTATTTTTATTTCAGATTTCCAGCATCTGTTGTATTTTATTTTGTTATGTATAAATGTGACCAAGGCACAGTTAATTCATTGTTATCTAATTGCCCAAAATATAAATTAGGTAGGTTTTCAACAAGGGATCTGGTCTACATTAAGGGACTATCAAATAATAAAGTAAATTAATGTAGTATATCTGATTGGAATTATTTGGTTACAGTTGGAGCTTGGCCCGAGACAAAAATGGGTATTTGAAAAAAATGTAGTATTTTAAAAAAATGAACTGTAGGGGTTCTACACTGATCCTGTGGACTATATGACAAAATGCAACAATTAATTAGTTCATTAATAACCTGTGGAATCAGATCCCAGTGCATTGCATCTTGTCTGATTTCAATGTAATAATTTTATCATTATTGTTGTTACACAAAAATCTGAATTCAATTTGTTTGGCTATAAACAAGTATGTTACAAATGGTTGAAATCTGTTATTTTCTAGGAAATGGTTTATTGCAACCATTCTTCAGTTTGAATTAAGTTATTGTTATTAAATAGTGCATAGTTTCATATCTTAGGTCATGTTTTATATGGTCTGGGTCCAATATGTGGTGATATTTTCATATTAAGACAATTTAGTATGGTGAAACAGAGTTTAGAAGTGACTGTAGGATCTTAAATGCATAAGTACTGAGAAGAGGAAATAAGCCCCTCCCAATATCTCAATTAAACTAATAAGTGAATTTAATATCAACATATTAAAATTTTATTTTAACCTTGCAGCTAATAATATATTATTTTTAAAATCTACATGAAGGGTAAGGGCCATGATAAAGGTTATCAGTAAAACTAAAAATATTAGATAGTTTAAAACTGAAAAAATTGGGCAAAAAGACTAATCATTGACATCAAGACTGAGTTTTAAAAGGTTGTTGGAAGATGGAGAGAGACAAAGAAATCTGAGATGTTTAATTTCTAGAAAATAGTTTTCAGATTGAGTTGGAATAGAAGTTTGTCCTGCTAGATGAGTCTGGCAGAATAAATAGATGTAAAAGAATATTAAATAAGTAATATGGACACTATTTCATGATTTATTCATACATGATAAAATTAAAACAAAACTATTGGCATTGTAGCTTTAAGGGATTATTTACAGGTATTGTTAACCATTACATGCCAGAAATTAATAATATTTAATCTACAAAATAGATATGGATTAAGGCACAAAAATAAAGATATGCTAAATTCAGATAGCAGAGAGACAAATTGGGCGACACCACTTGACTATTATCCAATAACTCCAGCTGGCAATTTGTTTGGATTCAGTGTCCTCAGTGAAAACATGAATTGCCAATAATCATTGCCTAGGATCACACCTGAGGTCTGCAGTGCTGATAAAGAATATCTCAGGAAGAATCAACATTCATGAAAAGAAGCAAAATGAAAGAAATGCCTGTTTTAAAAAAGTTACATGATCATACAATGATTATAATACTTTCCCTTGCAACTGCAGGAAGTGTAATGCTTGCCTTTTCACCTCCTCCCTTCCCACCATCCATGGACCCAAACAGTCACTCCATCTGAAGCAGAGATTCACTTAAAAGTCTTCCAATCTAGTGACTTACACCCCTGGTGTTCACAATGTGGTCTCAATACTGGAGAAACCAAATGCAGCTAGGGCAATCACTTTGCAGAGATCTAGTGTTCAGTCCGCAGGAGTAACCCTGAGCTTTTGGTTGCCTGCCACTTTAATTCCTCATTCACTCCCATTGACCTATTTTGTGTGACCACCTGCACTGTGACAATGATACTCAACACAGACTTGAGAAATGACAATTCATTTTCCATCTGGGCACTTTATAGCCTTCTGGACTCAATATCAAATTCTCCAACTTTATGTTACCTACTCTTTCTTTCTGCCTGGCTTTGACAGAACTGGCTACTTCTGCCAATCATCTATCTGTGATTTTGGCTCAGTTGTTCTCTTTCCATCAATGCAATCTGGTCTGCTGGGCATGTCTCACAGTCCTGTTATTTTCAATACATTATACAGTCAAAGAAGCATATTTCTATTCTAACTGCCACGTTAACTCATTTGGTCTCACTCTATCAGAGAGATTCCCTTTGTTCAATCCATCCCTTCCCCACTTTCTCTACTAATGAAAACTAACTTTTCTCTTTTCACGAAACATTAACTCTGTTTCTCTTTCCACAGATGCTGCCTGGCCTGCTGAGTGCTTCAAACATTTTCTGTTCTTGTATAAATTAAATGATTTGATGTTTTAAAAATTAACTTGGAATTAAAAATCTGTTTTCATATAAATAGCAGGATAATGACATTTCTGTGCTACACTAAGACTAAGAAGTGAATGGAAATCTTAATTTGTATTTTTAAGGCATTTAATAAATTTCAAATGAAAGTATGTCCCCATTTAATGTGCAGTAAATAGACATTGCATGTCACTGTGCAGTAGAAATGATCCTTCCTCCAATAATGGTAGTGGATTGGTAAATCAAGTATATGTTGTTTGTACAAAGATGAAAGGAGTTTAATTATTTCCTGCTTGTAGATGCGTTGCACATGTGTAATCCAGCAAGGCACATTATCAGCCTGATAGAGTTAGCCTTAGAAGGTTTGGTTTGGAAGCAGCCTCAGCAATGGGACTTCTAAATCATAATTATTCAACTCGCACAAACAATAACAAAAACTGCAGGGATCTCACACTATCTGGACATCTGGAACTTTAAAATGGGTACACATTTTGCAATCTGTGAATCATGTTCGAAGCAGTCTGATGATTTTATTGAACATCAGCATTAAACCCTTAGTCCCACAGATTACTTCTGAATTATACCTGAAATAATAACAGACAAAGGAATGGCCAAGAGAAGTAAAATTTGAAGAACACTCCTAAGAAAATCAAAGGAAGAAGTAACATTAAATTCTTAAGGCAAATGAAATCAAATATTTGCCAGCTGAGCAGTAAAATTCAGTGGGTGGAGCTTACAAGAAGTAAGACGGATGCCTTGATGTTCATTTCCTGTGGAAATTCTATGAATGAGGAAGTCTGGTACAATAGATGAGCGGATGTAAAAATTGTCTGCTGATCAAATAAATTTAAGGGAAGGATGAAAGAAGGAATAAAGAATGTCTTTATATAGCACTTTTTATATCTTCAGTATGTTTCAGAGATCAAAACGGCAAACCAGGAACAAAACTCAGAGTTTACCAGGCAGTAATCTCTGCCCTCCTATATCTTCTGAGACTTGAATTACCTACAACAGGGAGCTTAAGGCACACCGAATCCACTGGAAGGATAAGTGAACCCTAAAGTCAACATCCTCTCCCAGTCCAAGATCCTCAGCTTTCAGGCCCTAATTACTCTCATCGGCTTCGTTGGACAGGCCACATCACTTGCATGTCTGACAACAGGCTTCCAAAACAGGAGATGGCAAGCTGGACAGAGGAAGTGATGCGAGGATGTTCTGAAAACCTCCTTAAAAAATTTAACATCTCCACTGACTTTTGGGAATTCCTGACAGATAACTACTCAAATGCAGGAGTATCGGGTACCTTAGACCCTTGAACCCACATGACAAGAGTACACAGAAGTCCTGTATGAGCGCATAAAGAGTGCAGCATCTCACAAACTATTCCCCTGCTCATTCTGTCAGGGCCTTTTGCAACACCTGTGCAAGAGTCTGCTGTTCCGACAGTGGGCTCATCAGTCACCTGAGGAGCCACAGAACCAGTTTGGAAGTCAGTCATCCTCAATCTTGATGGATGATCCAACAAGAAGGAGATGAAGATAGTAAAGCAAACTAATAATAGGGAAGAAACCTAAAAAAAACATAATTATTGAGTATGAAGGAATATCAGGTGAATTTTTCACTGGAAGACAATAAAGATGTGGAATGAATTACCAGGGCAGATCCTCAATCTGAAGAGTAGAGAAAGAGAGAATGATAAGATGACAAGGAAAGATGGGATTTTGGAATGTGTTGGGGAATAAGTGAGGTTGATTTTGTAGGAAAAGGAATGAGTATTTTAGATTCACCAGGTAGCCTCCGTTAGGAAATCTTCCTTTCATGTGGAATTCCATTTACTGAGTTCCATATTGTGGTTCAACTTAACTTATTTAAGTGAAAAAACTGCTGCATTGTTCTTGTGTTTTGGCAGCCCTTTATTACTCTGCAATTATTTAGTGATTGTTAAAATAAATATTTGTATGAAGGAGAGGACAACATCTGTAAAATGACTCAAGTTTCTGTTGGCTGCCTTGGAGTTCTGGAGCTGGTATTTTGTAGTTCCTTTGCAGCTTTGGTTTGGGTCCCTTCTGGGCTCTTCAACACTATGATATACACCAGTTCTGAATGAAAGGATTCCTGGAGTCCCATATGGAATAAATAATTGTAAGATTGAACAAATGGAGTTCACAATCTAGACGAACTGTTGCATCTCCTTGTGATGAAATTGGAAACTATTTAAATGTTTATAATAACATAAACTATAACATTGCATTGGGATTTCAGTAAGATTTATCTGGAGTATTGCATTCAATTCTGGTTGCCCATTATAGGAAGCATGTGGAGGCTTTGGAGAGGGTGCAGAAGAGGTTTACTAGGATGCTGCCTGGATTAGAGGACAGGTGTTATAAGGAGAGGTTGGACAAACTTGGGTTGTTTACTCTGGAGCAGCAGAGGCTGAGGGGGGACCTGAAAGAGGTTTTTAAGATTATGAGAGGCATAGATAGAGTACACATCCGGTATCTTTTTCCTAGGGTCGAAATTTCTAATACTAGAGGGCAGGCATTTAAGGTGAGGGGGTAAATTCAAAGGAGATGTGTGGGGCAAGTTTTTTACACAGAGAGTGGTGGGTGCCTGGAATGCGCTGCCAGGGGTGGTGGTGGAAGCAAATACGATAGAGGTGCTTAAGAGGCTCTTAGATAGGCACATGAATGTGCAGAGAGTGGAGGGATACAATCACTGTGTAGGCAGAAGGGATTAGATTAGTTAGGCATTGAATTACTAGTTAGTTCGTCACAACATCGTGAGCCGAAGGGCCTGTTAGTGTGATGTACTGTGTTCTATGTTCTATGCTTATTTTTGTTTGCTATCTCCTTTCCCAATTGTCCAACAGCTAACTCAGTACATTATTTTACCATTTAATTAAACTATTATTCTAGATAAAGTGAAGTCTTGCTAAAATCATTTTAATTTT
This sequence comes from Pristis pectinata, assembly GCF_009764475.1. Classification (NCBI taxonomy): domain Eukaryota; kingdom Metazoa; phylum Chordata; class Chondrichthyes; order Rhinopristiformes; family Pristidae; genus Pristis; species Pristis pectinata. The sequence goes on from NC_067412.1 coordinate 77,833,331, forward strand.
TATAAACAAACAGTTATATGATTCCCCCATCACAGCAGAAAATTGGTGTGACTGATTCTTATAATATAAAATCAAGTCTGGTTTATTATCATATGCACAAGTATGGTGAGGTAAAGGTACAATGAAAAACCTGTTTGCAGCAGTATCACAGGCACTTAGGTTCAGACATATCTTCACAACAAGATTAAAACACAGAATGTCTACAGCTTGCAAGACAGAACACATAACACGTGACTAAAACAGAAAATATTGGAAATACTCAGCAGGTCAGACAGCATCTATGGAGAGAGAAATAAAGCTAAGATTTCAGGTTGGAGACTTCATCAGAACTGGTTTTTGACCTGACACAGATTCCCCCAGACCTCAGTATTTCTAGGATTTCCTCTTTTTATTTGAGACTATTTGCAGTTTTGTTTCTTGTTGGTAACCTATGCACAGTAAAACTCTGATAATTCTCTCTGTTTGCACATGCCAATAGTTTGGTATCTGACTCACTAGGGTCCTGTTCCCACACTCACTTTAAACACACCAGGGGCCTCTGTCCAACACTCTTTTAAAACTCATTAGGGCCCTCTTTGCATGGTCCATTTAAACATACTTGGTTCACTGGAAAATTTATTAAACAACAATGCATTATCTAAATAAAGGTGAATTTAAAGTATTTTGATGTATTAATCAGAGAAATATCCAGTAGTCTGGAAAGTCAGTTGGTCTGGCAACTCCTAAATCCCAATGCTGCTGGATTATGAGAGTTCTACTGTAAATGATGGGTCATTGAGCTCTTGTTACAGATTGTGTTCCAGACAGTAAACACACCATATGACTGTCTTGTCCAGCAAAATACGCTATGTGCTCACACATGGATTCACATGGAATGGTATGTCCATGTGTATGGATAAACTATAATCCCATCTTCCCTGTTCTCTCCATCTACTTTTTCTAAAACCTTCATGATTTTAAATATGTTTTACAACCTCCTCTGTTCCAAGAAGAACCATAGCTTCTCCAGTTTGTCCACATAATTAAAGTTCCTCATAAAATCTCTTCTATACATTCTCTGAAATATTGTACAGGGTGTTGGTGAGGCCATACCTGGGTACTGCGCATAGTTTTGGTGCTCTTACCTAAGAAAGGATATAGCAGCATTGGAGGTAGTCTAAAAGCCATTCACCAGGCTAATACCTGGGATGACAGGATTATTCTATCAAGGGAGGCTAAACGAGTTGTGTCTGTATTCTTTAATGTTTAGAAAAATGAAGGGATTGAATCACATAAGATCCTAAGTGGGGGGGGGGGGGGGAGTGGGGGGTGGGGGTGTTGGTGACGGAGTAGATGATGAGATGCTTTCACTAGTTGGAGAATCTCAAACAAGAATAAGGAGCCGGTCATTTATAACCAAGGAATGCAGAAATTTCTTCACACAGAGGATGATGAATCTCTGGAATTCTGTGCCCCAGACAGTTGTGAAGTCTAGCTCATTAGAAGTATTTAAAGCGGAGGGAGAGAAACTGTTCCCATTAGAAAACATCAACTGGAGGTAATTAGCAAGGGAACCAAAAATAACAAGAGGCAATATGTTTTTATATATTGAATGGTTGGGATCTGGAATCCATTCCCAGGAGTAGTAGCAGAGGCAGATTCAATTCTACCATTCAAAAGGGAACTGCATGAATATCTGAAAGGAAAAAGAATAGCACGGCATCAAGGGAGAGCTGATAGGGCTAGCTGGTTTACTCTTACATAGAGCTGATAAAGGTTTGATGGTCCGAATGGCCTTCTGTGCTGTAACCATTCTGTGATGCTGTGATACTGTGAATGAATTAATTTGATTAATTTGATTTCACCCACAGTAGTAATTCAGACGCTATGACTGAAAGAGAGGACAGAAAAATTTAAACAGCTTTTTTAATCCCACTTGCCACTAAAAAAATCCATTAACCATTCAGACCCTCACCTTACTGTGTTATGTGGGTGAGTTGGGTGAGCACTGTATGAGTCTGGATGTGAAATCCTCATGGTCAAATTCACAGGGGTCACACATATGAATTATCTTCTTCTGAAGTGAGTAATGAGACCAATGTGTAATCTACAGACTCCTACAGATGGAGCAGGAAGTGCTTTATGAAGTGGACAAATGAGGTGGTGCACTTCTTTCACTGCTTTCTCATGTAAAACCTCCCTTAAACAGGCACCAGGTGCGTAGCACACCCAGAGCTTTTAAAGACCATTCTTTTAGGTTATCATTGATCCTTGACCCCTTATCCCTCCAGACCATTCTTGGATTTGACTTTGATAGGTCTCTATTTTATGCAGTGAAAGAACAGGTTCTACTTCAGTGATGAAGAAACTCAAAGTTCTTAGTTCCACTCAGAATGCTACTTCTCCATTTTGAGCAGTACTGACCCAATGATTCACATAATTTAGGGGATGTAACAATTTTTCAAGGAGGCTTTTGTTTCCTCTGTCCTCCTAGTAATCTCTTGCCATGACTGAGCTTGGAATAGAGTGTTTGTTTTGGAGGTCTGCTGTCACACATGAAAATGATGTGCCCCTGACCCCATATCTGAAGCTGGCAACGTGTAACTTGATGCTAGGGACGTTGGGTCACTTATCCTGATTACTGATATGGAGAAGTTTGTTGGTGGTACGTATCCTGGTGCTCTTAGTTGCCTGTTATGGTAGTCTATGTCTCAGCAAAGTACAGGAGGGCAAGAATTACTGTTGTAGACCTCATACCAATGGTGAAGACTTGAACTACAAACGCTCTTTTCCTTGGGTAGCCAAAGACTGTGCATGATGAATAATGAGTCAAGGGAGGTACTGGATGGTTGCCAGCTCCTGTGGAACTTGAATTTAGCAGGAGGGAAAACCTTCAGAATGGCGAACAAAATTAATTTCATGAAACGAACAGTTGGTACGAAGGGGATTCTCTTTATAATGATCGTTCCCAGCATCTTCAAGCGAAATACCTGACATAGCATGGAACTAATTCACCCTGGCCATGGGGTTCAGAGTTACATTTTCAAGTTCAGCTGTTACTACTGCTGTTAGCTGTTCAGCAGTTACACATGGGTCCTGTTTATTTAATCCTGAACAAATCATAATCTGCTGCTATTTATCCTGGCATTAACACAACTTGACATAAAAACAAAGAATGTTTCCAATTATTTCACAATGTTATTCTTTGAAACGCTTTCAGATCATTTGCTGGTTTAAAAACTTTGCAAAAGATAACCTACATTTCAGAAGTTCAAAGCAACTGAACTTACTGACCGAAGGATCTCCTGATTCTCCGAGTCTGGGAATCAAACCAAGTGAAAACTAAAGAATCATTGGAAACCATAGATCTGGTGGAATGGAAACCTAAATGGGATATACCCATTCTCTCCAGCTGCCATCAGCAGTAGTGAGAGTACAGGTGGGAGTGGGGGGGTCATACGAAACTTTCTAACACACCCACTTCAGTTATAATGAGTAGTAACACCCTGGGTTAGATGTAAGCCACGTAAAATTAACTTAAACATAACCATTTAATTTTTTTTTTGCCATTCCCCCTTTCTCCCACAACACAAACCCATTTCTCCAATGGTCAGTGGGGCTGATTTATATTTTTATAGTGTTGTAATGTTGGGGGGTTAGCAGGATGATAAGGTCTGGAAAATTCGGTAGACATTCTGGTAGACAAATCTCATAGGCATGGTTTTATGCCCTGCCCTAGCTTTGAGCTCAACATGTAGCTGACATGTAAAACCTTACTTTAGCAGGCACCAAATGCACAACACACCCAAGGGTTTTTAAAGACCATTCTTTTAGGTTATCATTGATCCCTGACCCCTTACCCCTTCAGGCCGTTCTGGGATTTGGTTTTGATAGGCCTCTATTTTATGCATTTTTCTTCTTTTATTGAACTTTGCAATGGCATCTAATGAAAGTCCATTTCAGACAAAGGCCACCTTGTTAAGGAAGAAAAATGTGAGACTAAATGTGGTAAATGTGCAGAGGAAGAAGAACCATTAAGGGGTTTAGCATCTGTAAAAGTAGATTAATTGCCAAATCTGGATAAAATATATCACATGTTCTTAAAAGAAACAGCAGAGGAAATAGTTGAGATTCTGACCAATATTTTCTAATCCTCCTTGCCTACAGATAGGATGCCAGATGGCTGGAAAACTGCCAATGGGATACCATTCTTTTAAAAGAGACAGATGAAATAACTACAGGCCATTCAGCCTAATGCTGGTAGTGGGTAAATTATTGATAACATTCTTCAGGCCTTAATAAATCATCATTTGAAAAAAATAACTATGGTTTGTCACCACGGACATGTTAATACAAAAAATGGGCATTGCTCATATACTTCCTTACAAAATAAAAGGAGACCATTTGGCCCATCAAAATCTATGCTGGCTCTCAGAGCAATCCCATCAATCTCATTCCCTCACATAACCCTGTAACCTATTCTCCCTCACATCCCCATCCATTTACACTGAGGGGAAATATACCATTGCAAATTGACCTGGCAACCAGCATACCTTTGGGATGTAGGAGGAACCAGAGTATCTGGGGAAAACCAGGGAGAACATGCAAACTCCATGCAGAAAGCACCAGAGGTCAGGATCAAACAGAGGCCTCAGGAGCTGTGAGGCAGCAGCATCACCTGGTGCACCACTGTGCCACCCTATGGTCTTATTTTGATAGTAAGGAAGATAGCTGTATGAAGGTATCAATGTGGGCAGGTGGGTACATAAGTAGCAAATGGAATTCAAGCCAGAGGAACATGATGTAGTGCATTTGGGGAGGAAATTGAAGAACAGGAAACGTTCAAGTAATGGTGGGGCACTTACAAATGTGGAGAAAGGGAGACCTCAAAATGCATGTTCAGAGATTCCTGAAGTGGATTGGCTAGATAAGATGGTTAAGAAAATAAATGAAATCTTTTCCTTTATTGGTCCACATTAAGGGAATATAAGATCAGTGAAGTACGAAGGTGTTGTTAATAATGTAAAGGTCACATCACAGCTGAACTTCTGCATGCATGATAGCTAGTGACCACATTACAGGAAGGATGTGATGGCATTTCAAAAGATACAGAGGAGATCTGTGAGGGTGTTGCTACACAGAACATAGAACAGTACAGCACAGGAACAGGTGATTTGGCTCACAATGTTTGTGCCGACCATGTTGCCAATTAATCCCATCTGCCTGCACATGGTCAATATTTCTCCGTCCCCTGCCTGTTCATGTGACCATCTAAATGCTTCCAGGGGCTAGGGAGTTTAGTATCCTAAAGTTGTTGGGGACCTGGGTTGTTTTCTTTGGAAGAGGTGCCTGGTAGTAAATTCTGTTGTGGTATATAAAATTATCAGGGGCCTGGGTAGGGTGAAAATGGTGATGAGAGATGATCTAACTTTCTAAGTGTAGCCGTCAAATACAATCATGTAAGGAATAAAAATTATAGTTAGAGGAATTAGAGGGGATTTAAAGATTTTTTCCACTCGAAGTGTAATGGAGGCCTGGTATCACTACTGATAGGGTGGGGCAGGCTGAAACCCTCATCATATTTAAATAGTACCTGGATTAGTACTTGGTGTACTGTTATGTACAAGCCCATGGACTGAGGGTTGGGAAGTGGGATTGGATCAACGAGCATTCTTTCAACTAGAATGTACATGATGAACCCCTTCTCTGCTGTACATTTCTATGATTCTATGGTTGCTCAACCTAAGTACTCAAAAGATAAGTCTCCCTGAATCTTAATGCTGAATAAGTTCTTCTGGCTGAACCTCTTCTCCTCCTAATTCTCCTGCAAGCTTATGAGAATTTACTCTGCTCTGTGGCTTCTTTCCTCTTGCTATCTACCATGCTGGAACCCTAGCAGAACGACTGCCAACGCATCACCCCTGTCAATTAAAAGAGATGGTGAAGGGTATAATTTCAGGTTGTGAGTTTCATATATAGGACGTTATCTCTTTACCCATATGATTAAGCACACTTCTCTCCAAAGAACTCAGTCAACAAAGAACCTGCAAATGTAATGAGGATCTTTTGAACAGTATAGGTAGGGGTAACCTTCTTGCTGATGAATTCTGTTTTTCCTATTTATGAATACCACATGGGATTGGCTTGATCATTGTGGCCCAGATATGTCAGAGCTGGTATCAAATCAGTACTGCAAAGATTGTTTTCACCATTTGGCTACTCTGCATACTTCATCCATTCACATATAATGCATTGGACACCACACTTCCCAATTTGCTGCTGGCACTTGCAAGTGGCAAATGAAATTGGAATCAAATTGGTACTTATTGTGCCAAATAAATCAGCATTATACAGCCTAATTTAGTATCTAATGTACTTGGGGAACATCTAAAGTAGCCATCATTCCAACTTGCAAAAGACCAAGAAATATTGCAGCTCTTATTAAGTTGAGCTCAGTCTTATTAAGCTGAGCTCTCATGATACTGGTATAAATATTTTTTTATGTGATCTACTCCTGTTCATCTGCTGTAAGCAACTCTTAGAAACAGCTTTCTGATGATATTTAGACCAGTATATGAACTATGTGATCATGCTGCAATTTTTATTTTTGTTCATGATGACTATTTTTCTGTCCACATATTACCCAACCTATGTCTAAAGAATTCACCTGGAAGTTGATGATAAGAGTGGCATTCACAGGACACAAACGCCATAGTAAAATCTTAAAACACACAATTATTAATTCCAAAATGAAAAGAAGGAAGAAAAAACACAGCTTAGAAATTCCTTTCCATTATTACTTTGCTCATTGATGACATTTCCCTCATCCTAATTCAAAATGGGCTTACACAGCAGACATTACAATCAGGCCAAAACATTGAGAAATCGCATGGTGGGCCAGATTTTTCTATTATGAATAAATTCCAGATATGTAATTCATCTGTCAGTTTTTTTCAACATTTTATGTGAATTTTCAGGCTTAACTGGATTTAATAATTATCATATGCTGTCTGCAGAGCTTTTGCCAAGGACATACCTGGTACATACAACTGAATATCTCAAGGGGTTGCAAGAGTTGGTTAGGACTTGAAGTTAAAGCAAAGCTGTATTCTGGAATTTCTAAAACTTGTTGCTAGCAGTTAGAAATTAATGAGTGATTAGAAGAAAATGGCTCCTTCTGAAAATCCTCTTCTGTAGCTCTTAATCCAAGGGAGCGCTACTCGCTTTAGAATTGAGTAGCTCCTTCTGCTGAAGAATATTGTTAAAGTATTGAATGTTGCAAGAGGAATGGAGTGAAGAGTAAGCAAATCCTACTACAGCTGTTCAGGGCTTTGTTGGGACCACATCTGGATAGTGCATCCTTTTAGTATCCATACTTAAGAGAAGAGAAAATTCACTAGATTAGTTCCTGGGATAAATGGATCGAGTCTTAAGGAATGATGAAGTAAATTGGGACCATAATCTCTAGAATTTAGGAAAAAGAGAGATATATAAGATTGTGAACTTGTTATTTCTCCTTATAGGGGCATCTGAAACTAGAGGGCATAGTCTTGAAAGGTTTAACACTTTAGGACTGAAGTGAGGAGGAATTTCTTCTCTCATGGTGGGCTGAAGGGCCTGTATTGTGCTGTATTGTTCTATGGTTCAACAAGTTGCGGATCTTTGGAATTCTTTACTCCAGAGAGTTATGGATGGTCTGTTCTTAAGGACATTCAAAACTGAAGTAGATATTTGGACAATGGAAGAATGAAAGGTTATTGGGATCAGGCAGGTGGAGTTAAAACCAATGATCAGATCAGCAAAGATTTTGAATGGTGGGGCAGTTTTGAGGGAGTATATGGCTTACACTTGCCCCAATTTCTTATGTTCTTATGAAGGTGACTGAGTCTGGCTGAAGGTGGCTGAGTGCATAAATGTATCCCTTCCTGCTAAGAGAGATGAGTTAGACATTTTGAAGATATACAGTATACCATGGTAGATGGAGTTATAATTTGCCTACCTTTAGATTATAATATTATAATAAATGCTCGGAAAACTTCACCTGCACCATTCCCTGTCCCTCACTATTCCACATTCTCCAAACCTTTCTACTCTCAGTAAAAGTAAATGGTGCTAAGCTCTCTCCTGTCCTTCTGTACGCATTATCCCCTTTCTATTACCATTACTCCATCTTGATATCATCCTTTTCACTCCATCAGAGGTGATAGTTACATTTAAGAGATAAACTGAGGCCTACATCAATCTGTAAACATTATTAGGAATCCCATTATGACAACATGGGCACTTACATTCAAGTAACTAAACTACTTTCCATAATAATGAACATAAAACGTCTGGACTGATGTAAAAACCTATTTTGTTTAATAATTTCCTTCAGGATAGGAAGACTACCATTCTTACCTGCTCTGAGTTATTTGCAACCCCAGATCCACAGTAACATGATCGACTCTTAACTACCCCTTGGAATGACTTAGCAAATCAGTCAGTTCAGGGGCATTTAAGGAATGGACAATAAAGGCTGATGTAGCCAGAAATGCCAACTCCTGTGATCAAGCAAAGTAGATCACTGTCCTTTTTTTTCACCCTTCCATGCTTTCTTTCTTTTTCACATTCACCCTCTCTATCTTCTTCCACAATCTCTTCTTTTCACCTTTTCTCTCCCCTAGTTCCTTCCCTCTCTCTCTTGTTCTCTCCACCTCTCCCTCCCCCTTCCTCACCCCATTTCCACCTCCTCCAGGGGAATGAAAACTCATAGGTTAGGAATTGTACAGCCAGCCTACAATTCCATGGTACAAATTTAATAGTTTATTCATTATTCCTCAAGTTGACCATTTCCTTTACGGGGAGGGGTTACATACTTTATCCTTGCATCAGCTCAAATTTTAATTATTCCAATAGCTAACATGACATGTTGAGACTCAAGAGACTTAAAGAATGCTTCAGCAGCTGTCTTGCCCCATCAGCCCCTTGCTCCTCAATGTTTTTAAGCTAAACATTTTGGAAAGTACTGTGAATCAGAAAGGCTACTCACTCCAGTACATATTTAAAGGAAGTTGCTAATCAACATTTTATATGCTTGATAGTACAATATTTTATTAAGCTGACTTCATCAGCTTTAATCTAAATGGAGCTGACTGCTTTAAGCCTTATTTTGCTAAACACTTGGCTTTATTGAGGTCAGCTCAGAATAATTTGGACTTGGAGAAACAAATAAGAAATCGTAAATGCACTGAGGAAGAGCCATGTGGTTATAATTGCAGTGTTCCTTCATTGAGAGATTAATAAAATCTGAAAGCAAAGCAAAATCAGAAATAAAACTCCAGAAAATACAGGAAGTGCACAGAAGATCCTACAGCATATAAAATAGAAAAGACTGATGACATTGTAACAGTTGGTTGAAGCTGACTGTATAGTACCTATTGCTGAGATCTATAACAAAATATCGTGGCTATCAAAATATCCCAGCAAGTGCCAGTATGTGGAGATGAGGGAGGATCATGGAGATGGGGGAGGGTGTTAAGACAAAACCTGCTCAGATTGTTGCTTTGTTCTTGGTTATTTCTAAATACTGAAGCTGGAGTACTTGCTAGAATATTTATTAATTAACTAAACCTAATTCTGGGACATGCCAATATAGACGGCCAGACTCATTTCAGTTGTTTTGTTTCCAGTAGACTAGGACATGCTATGTGCATTGCTACATAGCATGATTTTTGCCCTATCCTGCTACAGAGCATGTCCTGTTGAATGTAGTGGCCATGTCCGACCAGAAATTGACTGAATAATTAATATTTGCTCACCCCCTCGTAAGCGTTGGCGAATGAGCTCTTGATTGCTTGGAGCTTGTCCTTTGAGGGTGTGCAAACCCAAGAAACTGCTGCTCAACTACTAAGGTTGGGGGTGTCTTTGGTTCTGAAGTCGATGTGGGTTGAACAGTTTCCCACTAGTTCTGAAGATTAACTCTACTCCCATGGGACGTTTGTTGGAGATGAGGTGCAACGCTGAGGCAAGAAAGATTGAGAAATGTTTTGGGACAATGATACAGCCTTATGTGACACCAGGTTTCACTGAAATTGGTTCTATTGTTAGTATTATGGCTTGCATATCATTGTGGAGCAAATCTAAGATGGAGATGAATTTCCTTGGGTAGTTGAATATGTGAAGAGTGTTTCATAGCCCATCCCAATTGATGAAGTTAAGGACTTTACTGTGTTTGATAAGGTTCATGTATAATGACTGGTGCTGCTCCCTGCATTTTTTTTGCATGTGATGAAGATCATGTCCCAACACATTGATGCAATCATGAAGAAGGCACACCAGTGGCTCTACTTCGTTAAGAGTTTGAGGAGATTCCCTATGTCACCAAAGACTCTTACAAATTTCTATAGATATACGGTGGAGAGCATTCTAACTGGTTGCATCACAGTCTTGTATGGAGCCTCCAATGTGTAGAATCACAAGAGGCTGCAGAGGGTTGTAGACTCAGCCAGCTCCATCACAGACACAATCCTCCCCACCACTGAGGACATCTTCAAGAGGAAGTGCCTCAAGAAGGCAGCATCCATCACTAAGGACCCTCACCATCCAGGACATGCCCTCTTCTCATTACTACCATCAGGGAGGAAGTACAGGAGTCTGAAGACCCACACTCAATGATTCAGAATAGCTTTTTTCCCTCCACCATCAGATTTCTGAACGGTCCATGAATCCATGAACACTATCTCGTTATTCCTTTTGTTTTGTACTTTTTGTTTATTTTTGTAAATTATAGTAATTTTATGTCTTTGCAATGTACTGCTGCTGCAAAACAACAAATTTCATGTCATATAAGTCAGTGATAATAAATCTAATTCTGATTCTGATGTCCACCATATCTCTGAATGGATGGAATACACATTGCAATTCAGGGAGTATCTCCTCAACGACTGGGAGGAAGTGGTTCAGAAAGACCCTGACACGACTCTCCCTGTGGCAGATTATGTTATATTTTAGCATTCTATACATATTAAATATGATAATTTCCTCTGACTTTCTTTTAGATTACCTTAAAATATTTGTATTTTCTTCTCTTCCACCATGAAAACACCTGCAAAATGGTTGTCTAACATGTCCTCTCTTTTCTTATGGTCTTGATTACATCTGTTTTTAATTGGCCTTCATTTCTGTTTTTGCTTCCCTTATTCTTAACATATTTTTAAAATGTTTTCTATTAACTTTAAATTTTTTATCTTCCTGTTCCTTTTGTGCAATTCTTATCACATTCTTAGTGCTGCTTTAGTTGTTTATTTATACCTCTCCAAATTACACATCATCCAAAAGCTTCCAGTCCCAAAGCAAAATCAGAGGCTTGAGAGTTAAGATGGCCTGATTTTATGACTTATTTTCTTTTGAAATCAAGCAGGTTCAAAAATAAAGTATTTTTGTTCCTTTACATTTAATCTGAGCAGTTCATTAGAAATATAGTTCAAAGCCGAACATGCTATTGAACATTGGGAAGGGCCATTGGCATAATTAATAGACCAGGTGCCTGGACAAATGCCAATTATTTATCCATGGCATTGTTCAAACAATAGAATGAAAGTCCTTGGTTTACAGCTCAAAACTCTAATTAACCATTGGGGACATCAGAGGTTAAAAGAATCTCATTTTGTTATTTATGCACTTGAGGGATCAACCTCTACTTCCAACTTGGTCAAGTGACTGCATACTTTAAACTGAAAATACATTTAGCCTCTCAGCAGAAGCCAGGGAGATGTCAACAATGATACAATACCAGCAATCTAGATTGTAATGAGACAGAGTCATACTGCTTGGAAACATTGACCATCAACCACCCACTTACGGTAATCCTGCATTTTAAAAGAAAGTGTAAAATAGAGATTCTTTTAATATGAAGCAGAGCAATTCTATGATTTATCGGAGCTCAGTCCTCTTTCCCACTCTACTTGTGATTGTAGGAGAGCCATCCCAGGGATTGTTTTAGTTCTTTTAAAGGAAGAGGGCACCGCTGGCCACACAAATTGGTTAGAGATGGAGCATATTCCTGCCCAGGAGAGGAAAGCAAATTCATTTCTTAACAACTTGTTAGCAACAACACTGTAAAAGACTTGCATGAAAGGACATGCTTTGAGGAGCTCCATGCTGTCCTAGTGGGTCAAGGCATCATTTGGTATGGTATTGGTTTACATGGTCCAAAGGACTTGTTTTTGATTCAGATCTCAGATAAAGCTGATCTCAGATAAAGAAATAGTTGACCTCACTGGGCTGGAGTGTGGTAAAATCAGCCAGTGGTTTGATTCTCCATCACAGTGAAGTCAGGTTTGTGTATTTGTGTACATCATTTGAAGACTGAATTGGTCTTAGGTTTGACGGTCAAATTTTCGTCCAATCTCAGAGTCTAGGTCCATGCCTGAGGAAATGACTGATTAACTGAAGTATGAAAGAGCTCCCAGTGCCTGCAGAACTACTCCCAGCAATTATTGGTAAGGATGGATCAGAGGAAACTGGAAAAAGAGATTGAATTGAAGACTACTAGATAAAGAGCCATAATCACAAGCTCATGTAGCAAGTATTAAAACAAAGGAATTTACAATCTGCAGTGAAGCCATTTGGCCCATTGTAACTGTACCACTGCCAACTTTTCAACTGGGTTATGTTCCTGTTTTTACTCCAATTCATTATATTTTCTCCTCTAAAAATTCCATTCTAAATGGTATAACTTCTGGAGTGGACTTGCTAGATGGGCCTTACATGAGCCAACCACAAAACAAATGTCATCTACCAACATGCTCCTGCTGCACAACACCACTCCTGACAATAATGACTAACAGTAGGAGCCTGGAAAACATGGACCACTTATTGTACCTCAGAAGATATCTCTCAAGGCAGATGTCAGTGATAAAATTCACCAGTGCCTTTTGTGTCCGCACAACCTTTGGCTACTTGAGAAAAATGGTGCTTGAAAATAAAGACTACAAAATTATCACAAAGCTTAAGGAATAAGTGTGCAGCAGTGACCCCAGCCTTCCTGAGTGCTTCTGGAGACATGTAGTATATGTAAGCAGGCACTGGAGAAGTACCACCAATGGTGTCTCCCCAAAATCTTCCAAATCCAATAGCAAGATAAGCTAACCAATGTCAGGACAAGATCCCCAACAATGAGACAAACCAACAAACAATGACAATGAGCTAATTACACTCTAATAGCTTTGATGGGGAGGCCACAGCACTTGCGTGCTTGACATCAGACTGCTGAAGTAGGCACTCTATTCCGAGTTCCATTGTGGTAAGATGTTATCAGGTGGATGGAGGAAATTATTCGAGAATATTCTCAAAGTCTCCTTAAAAGTTGGAATGTCCTCATCCATGGGAATCCCTGCCCATGAATGCTCAAAACAGTGCATTTAGGCTGGCATTGAGGACTTTGAGTCTTATCATCAGAAGCCCAGCAAAAACAGTGGAAGGGGCGCACCTAGGACAGAACCTACATTGGCCTCATAGAACCTACAAAACTGGAGTGGAAGTAAGTCTTGCTCGAGACTGAGGGACTGTCTAAGAAGAAGCCTTGGTATCTGTAGTAGCTCATGCTAAAATAGATGCAATAAACATTTGTGAAGAAGGAATCCCATTCTATAGAATATAATGTCATAAGGAGAGAAAATCAATTTTCATACTGCTCTTCATTCTTATACAGACTTCATTTTATCTCAATTTAGATGACACTAGTTGTATGTTAGGCTGGGCATTGAAACGTGTTTCCTTTTTTTGAGTACATCTCTAGAATACTCAGTGTGGATAAAAGCTACCTTTAAAAACTTTCTTTTTCCACATATGCACAGGCAAAGTAGATGTTTGTTAATACAGAGGAACTGAAAATTTCTAATGCAGACCATGTGCTGCATCCAGGAAGCAGCTGTATTTCCATTTCCACCTCTTGATCTTTAAATAAATACATCGCTAGATTAGAATATTACACAAGGCAGGTTATTTGTGGGAAAGAATAGCCTTAAGTATGCATTCTACAAAATATTGTGAATTCATGTTTCTTCAGTTTGAGATGACTATAGTGTTTTGGTAACACCCAAAGACTACGGTCAATATACCTGTTTGCAACATACTGTGAAGCTATCCCATCTGGTTCTGTTTTTGTATTACGACAGACAAAGATAAATCTGTTCTTTGTAAAATTTTATGTAGAAGCCTCCGTTATTTTTGGAACACCATGTGGAAGGCTTTACAGGATGCAATCATAGTTCATACATTTTTGTACACAGCTGCTGTGAGTAAGACCTTATGTGATGGTTGTATCCTGTTGTTGAGGCAGGCTTAAACTGTGCTGAAGATACTACTTGAGGTCACTGTACACAGGGCCAGTTCTGGAGGCAAATTAATTCTCCATGGACTCATTTTCTGAATGCACGCTCCTGATTTGGAGCTTTGCTGCTGGGGACATAAAATGGGAAATCACAAATGGTTTATTGCATTTTATTATCCATTAAAACTAAAGACAGTCATAAATTTTCCCCTATATCTAAAATCTCTGTTTGCTGAGCATGTGAAATAATGATTTGAATATCCTGATAATTCATGGATGGAAAATAGTAGGGGGCATAGGCATAATATTTCTATGTCTAGCCCTAGTGAGGTTTCAGATTGTGAGTTCATGTGTAGAATTGATTCCAGCAGTATGGCAGAACAGCGGTTATGTTACTAGATTTTTATCCCATAAGGTGGAACAAATAAACCAGAAAATGAAAGTTTAAGTTCCAATCTAAAAATAAAAAGTCAACGTCAGTAAAATTAGCCGTATAGCTGTCAAATTATCGTAAAAATACACTGTCAGGGTATATAAGGGTTCACAATTAACCTGCAGGTGAAAGGGATTGGCCGGCTGTATTTGACTTGCCCTGTAAGTGACTCCAGTCCACTCCCAACATGGTTGATTTTTAATTGTTTCCTGAGGTGGAGCAGCACACAGCTCAGGTGTTATCAAATGTTATGGCAACTAAGATGATGGTCTGGTTGCCAACAAACACATCAAAAAAAAAATTTTTATGGTTACGATTTATTACTGCTATTGATTCAGAGTCCTCTATGATGGTATAGGTTTCTTCTTACATGAAACAGTTTCTTAAGCAGATGCTTGGCTATCTGTTGGGGATGTCTAACAGGCAGTCAAGGCAGGTTGGCACTTCTTCCAGAAATGCAGAATTGTTGATTATTCTTGTTATTTCAATGAGATATCTTGGATTGTTTTCTGTGAAAATGCAGGTTGTTGTTAAGTTGTCTAACCTGGTTGGAATCCTACTGGTTTGCTGGTGAGGGTTTAATAAGCAGCAAGCTCTGCCGAATCAACATTGCTTCTATTATAAAACATCAGCAATAGAGCTTGCTACATTCTTTTGCATTCTTTAAACAAACTCGCTGCCTTACCTTCCAAAGAAGTTTCACTAATGTGATCCTTTTTTTGAGCAGCTCCTACCATTGGCTTCCTTTAGGCTTACTTTTGCAGATGATGTTGGAAATTTGGCATTTTGTATGTAATTTATACTACATGTAGTACTACATCTGTGGGAAGTGTAGACAAACTAGCAGTTTTCTGTTGCTCAAAGCCAGCCTCTTATCATAGTTGTGATCCCATAATTGTGCTGGTTCATGAATAACTTCCATAACTATAACAAGAGCTGCTCCTGTCTCTGATCTGAACCGTTCTTGAGTTCACCAAGTCTGGTCTGCCTGGGCAATGACCTAATGGTGATGTTTTGTGAAAGGTAGTTCCACCCAATCCCCTTACTGCATGACTGGCTAATAGAGATCCCTTGCAAATAACCAGGCTTCTGTTCAGGAACAAGGCACACTTAGGAAGAAGCCTATGTCATCGTTTAGGACTCTGAAACCTTCTGGCAGATCTTCCCAAGCTGATCCCTTTGATTCTCCCCTTCTTATATATTCAAGACCCAGATCCTAATTGCTGTGGGCACAGTGTTAGTGAAAAACAAACTCTGCACCTTGGATTCTTCTGTGAGCTTTGCTGCAGATCTCAAGAGATTGTGCTGTTGTTTGTGGTGATCTTCTAGGTGTAGGACTGAAGTGGCATTTCTGCAAAGTCTCCCACATAGCATTGAGGAAGGTCGGAACATTCTTCATTCTCCAAGTGTTACATGTAGTAACAGCATTGAGTACAACTCTGTAGGCAGTTCCTAAAAGATAAGAACCCATGATCCCTTCAATAGAGAAATATCTGGACTTGGCCCTGCATTTTGGGTTTGTCCTGCTTCCATTGCAATGTATTGGATCAGGTACTCCTTTTTGTCTGATTTCCCAAAATTAATATCCTTGATAAGATAAGATAGAATATCTTTATTAGTCACATGTACATCGAAACACACAGTGAAATGCATCTTTTGCGTAGAGTGTTCTGGGGGCAGCCCACAAGTGTCGCCACACTTCTGGTGCCAACATAGCATGCCCACAACTTCCTAACCCGTATGTCTTTGGAATGTGGGAGGAAACTGGAGGAAACCCACGCAGACACGGGGAAAGTATATGTGTTCAGGGTATATCTTCATTTGGCTTGACAAATATGAAATTCTCAGTAGTGAAGAAGTAGCTGCCCTTTTGAGACTAAAACTCAAAAAATGCAGATGCTAGAAATCTAAAATAAACATTAAAAATGGGGCAAATACTCAACAGGTCAGGCCACATCTGTGGGAAGTGAAACAGAGCTAATGTTCCAGCTCGAAGACCCTTTGTCAGGACTGGGAAGGAGACAAAATGCCTCTGTTCAGACTCTCTAACTGCTCCCATTCAATCATTGATGTGATAATCTTGTTGACAGTTTATCCCCATCGTCACCCTGGTTTTACCCTATCAGAGAAATCTCCCCGCCCCCACCCTTTCTGCAGCTCAACAGGCTTCTTTTGTTTCCTTCCCAGTTCTGATGCAGGGTCTTTGACCAGAAATGTTAGTTCTGCTTCTTCTCCCACAGATGTGGTCTGACCTGCTCAGTATTTCCAGCATTTTCTGTCCTTTTGAGACTGATGCTGCAAAACAGTTATGAGCTTGAGTAAAGGTATTTTACTCTGCACTTAACTGTGTTGTACTGAATCTGGATGGCAGGTACTGTGACTCGAATCTTGAAATGGGAAGACTTTGCGTTCTTTAATGGACTTCACCTTGATGAGCACAATTATACTTAACTGTCATGAAATAGCTCCCTTTTTGGGAAATTTATAATTACTGGTTTCATCAATTTACCTGTTACAGTTTTATTCAAATCCTTTTGTATCAGTTTCCAGAAATGTTATACTGAGAGAGTTGATCTTCATGCAAACAACATAGTTAAATAATAGAATGTCAGGGCGCTGAGTGAATGATAGGCTTGGGAAACTCCACTTAAGAACTCTCTAAGCAGCGTTCTTAAAATAAATACAGAGTTTTATGAAATGGGACAGAGTATTATGTTTAACATATTCTCAAAAGTTTATTTTCTTTGCTATTCTAGTTTTTATAACATCAACAGCATTTGTTGGAAATCATTCTAGTTTCAGTTTAGATGTTATTCAAACTTAAATCTATTGCTGTGGGCTGGCAAGAACTCACTGGCAGAAATCTTTGATGAGCTTGGTGCTGAGTGCTGAAAGACACAGCTTGCTTTTCTGAAGGCAATAGGGTCCCCACAAATATTATGCATCCTTCTTACAAGGCAAATCAAGGTCAGCAGTTGGGGTGCTAAAATTAGTTCCTGGGTCATGAAAAGGCAAGCCTTGTGTTTATATAGCACCTCTCACAACCTCAGAACATGACAGTGAATAATGTAGTTTTAAAG
Organism: Pristis pectinata; assembly: GCF_009764475.1. Lineage (NCBI taxonomy): Eukaryota > Metazoa > Chordata > Chondrichthyes > Rhinopristiformes > Pristidae > Pristis > Pristis pectinata. The sequence goes on from NC_067412.1 coordinate 77,851,137, forward strand.
TGTAATAACTATTATAATGAGGAAAACAGGGTAGTAGGTCTATGCACAGCAATCTTCCACAAACAGCAATGGGTAACTATTGGTCAGGACACTAAGGGGAACTCATCTTCAAATATTTCCATGGAATCGTTTTCATCTAGCTGAATGGCAGCCAGGGGCTCAGTTTAATATCTCAGCTGAAAGATAACACCTATGACAGCATTATATTCTGTGCTCAAAACTCTGAACTTGAGCTCACAACCACAACTTTGAGAGAAGAATACCACCACTGAGACACAGCTAATGCCATGCAGAGAAGAAATAGCTATATTTTTCTGCTCCTAAATATTGCTTAGCGGTCTTATGTGGACCTCATTTAGTGAACAAGAAAGTTCTGGTTAGAAAGTCCCACTCTGACGAGGTTTACACAGAAATAAGACACTTGCATGAGAGAGCAGAGGAAACTTGGTACAAACAAAATGTCATTACAGCAAGGAGTTAACATCTTTGGGACAAGAAAATCAACAGAAGTCTGAAGGTAATTTATTTCACAATGTAGATTTGGAGAAATCTACTAGATGATGCAGGGTTTCAACCTGAAATGTCGACAACTTCTTTCCTACCACAGATGCTACTCGACCTGCTGAGTTCCTCCAGCACATTATTTGTTGCTCCAGATTCCAGCATCTGCAGTTTCTTGCATCTCAGATGATATAGTTGGTTAGCATTCGATGCTGGGAACTGTTTGAATTCAGGGAATAAAATAAATGAGTTTAAATTAGAAAATCCAGTTTAACAGGGTTAATCCAGATATTGGACTGCAAGCTGGGTATGAATAATAGCTAAATATTTCATGCTGTATAATCTTTAGAAAGAAGCGATATTAATAGAATGAGTGAAAAGAATGGATTTTTAAAAGAATATCATGTAGTGGGTGAAGGTTTCTTCACTTAGATGGGTAGTGCAATAGTTTTGCACGGAACTGGGTTTGAATATAGGCTAGATTAATGGTGACTCACTGCTGTCTTACAAAGTAGATAAATTTATGACCAGTTAACGTTTTCTCATTAGTAAAATTAGTATAAGTACATAGCATCATCTTATATAAGAGAAAACAACACAAAATTCTTATAGAACTAATTTTGCTGAACTGTTCCCTAATGTGCATTAGTCCTACTGCTGATTAGATTTGATGGTTTTGGAAATGAAGATGCAGTTTGGCAGCTCGAGCACTACACTTTGTTGCCATTATTAATTCTCTTTGATTGTTTTATAAGATCAGCTTGAAGGAAACAGGATACTTTGTTATTTCAGTTTTAGAGATATTGATAAGGATTAGGCCTTGGCAGTCCTGGTGGCTTATTGTTAAACATATCACTTATCTCTGAGCCATTAAGAAAGATGTTTCCTAATAGGATCACTGTTCTGTGCTGGACTAGGTCATCAGTATTGGAGCTACTGTCTCTGAGTTGGAGAGAGGTAAAATTAAACTATCAGACTTGCTGGGAAGTGTTTCGTATGTGCCCCTATGATGAGGACACATTTGGATCCTCAACAGTATTCTCCCTGGTGGAATATCTTTTCAATATTTGCTGTTTGGCTCACATTATTTCAAACCAGTGGTTAAAAAATGAATTGCCCAGAATCAAACACAAGATAGTATCTTGGCAGAGGAGGAGAGTAGGCAAACAAGAACGTACAGAAATGCTACAACAGAAGGAGTCTATTGTCCTATTGCACCTGTGCCAATTGTAAAAAGCTTTCCTACCTAAAACTGGAGACATTTCACAACTTTATCAATAGCAACTCTAGCTTATTCAATCTTTCTCCATAGTTAAAATTTTCCAGTCATGCTAATGCTTCATAAATCTCTTCACAACTCAGGGGCAATCAGTTCTTTCCTATAATGTGGCAAAAAGAGCTGCCTAGAGTATTCAGGCTATAGGTTAAATATTCTTGTATTTAGTTCCGGCATAACCTCCCTGCTTGTTTTTCCAGGCCTCAGCTTTTTTAATCACCTTATTGACCAGTTTAGCCACTTTTCAGGAACTAAAAACATATGCTCCAAGGTCCCTTATTCCTCCATTCTACTCAATATCCTTTCATTGATCGTGTATTTAGAAAGAAATGGAAGCAAGAGTAGATTAATTGGCCCATCAAGCTTGCTGCACCATTAAATATGATTATGGCTAATTGAATCCTGGCCTCAACATTACCTTCTTGCTCTTTGCCTTGATACCATCTGACTCCTTTGTAGTTCAAATATCTGTCAATCTACACCTTGAATATATTAATGATTCTGCCTCCATAGCTTTCTGTGGTAGAGAATTCCAAACAGTCGAGATCCTCTGAGAGAAGAAATTCCTCCTCATCTCCATTTTAAGTGGGCGACCCCTTATTCCAAAACTATGTCTTCTAGTTCTAGATACCTCCATTAGGGAAATATCCTCACAGCATCCACCTGTCAATCCCCCTCAGAATCAATAAGACCACCTCTCATTCTTTTAAACTCCAATGTGTAGAGGCCCAAATTGCTCAACCTTCCTTCATATGCTAATCCTTTCATCCCAGAAATCAACTTAATGAACTGTCTCTGCACTGCCTCCAATGCAAGTATATATGTAGATCAAAATTTATGGAGTAGTCCAGTGCAGTGTCATAAGTAAAATTATATCATACTTCCCTTACTTCTACACGGCATTTGTTTTGCAATAAAGGCCAAAATTCCTTTAGCCTTTCTAACTACTTGCTGTATCTGCATGCCAATCCTTTGTGTTTCATTCACGAAGACCTCAAGATCCCTTTGCACCACAATTTGAGGTCTCACTCTATTTAAATAATAACTTGCTTTTTCACTCTTCGTTTGGGACACCTTCACTTTTCCTTACCTTATGCTCCATCTACCAACTTCTTACCCATTTACTTAACCTGTGTAAATCATTTTGCAGACTCCCTGTGTACTCTTCATCAATTGCTAACCCACCTTTCTTTGTATCATTAGTAAAGTTGGCTACGGTGCACCTTCACGTAGGTCATCCAAGTAATTAACATTGACTTGTTACTGATTGCCTTTCAGAAAATAACTAATTTATCCTGACTCTCTGTTTTCTGTTAGCTATCTATTTCCCCTATCCGCTTCAATATATTACCCCAAATCCAAGCAGTAATATTTATGTTGTACATTATCGTATGACTCCAGAACTTCACATACTCTACATCTACTGGTTCCCCTTCATCAACCCTGTTTGTTACAACTAAAGAGAACACTAGCAAATTAGTTAAATGCAATTTTGCTTTTTTTTAATAAACCATGTTAACTCTGCTTGACTTTCTAAATATCCTGTTATTATTAATAATGCATTCTAGCATTTTCATTGTGACAGTTGGCAGTCTAACTGCCTTATAGTTTCCTGTTTCCTGCCTCCCTCCTTTCTTGAACAATGGGGTCAAGTTTACGGTTTTTGAATCCTCTGGGACCTTTCTGGTATCTAAGGATTTTTGGTAGATCACAACCAGTGCATTCACTATCTCTTTTAATTTAGGATGCGGGCCATCAGGTCCAAGGGATGTGGTGACCTGTAACTCCGTAAATTTGCCCAGTACTTTTCTTCTAATAGCAGAGATTGTTTTACTTCCTCCCTAGCTATAGACCCTTGATTATCTATTGGGATGTTTTTGGTGTCTTCCATCATGAAGATCAACCCAAGATGATTAGTTAGGATTGCTGCCATTTCTTTGTTTCCTGTTATTAATTCTCCATCTCATTCTCCAAGGGACCAACTTTTGCTTTAGCTACTCTCTCCTACTTTATATACCTGTGGAGGTTCTTATTGTCTGGTTTTACATTATTTGTTAATTTATTCTCATACACTATCTTTTTCTTCTTTATAATTTTTTTTCATCATTCTTTGCTAGTGTCTGAAAAATATCCCAGTCCTTTGGTCAACCACTCACCTTCACTTCATTTGAACTCTTTTCTTTCAATTTGACATCATCCTTAACATCCTTCATGTAGAGCCTTTCATTCTCATTCATAGGTACCCTTGCTGTCCTTAACTGTCTTTTGCTGCTAATCTCATGTCTTATTCTTTAAACTGCAGCCAACGGTCCTCATAGCAATGCAACTCATTGTATTTAAGTTTAAGACATGAGTTTCAAACCCAAGTTTCCCAAACATTCTCTAATCACTCTTTCCTAAGGTATCTCTTATTATGAGACCAGAAATTACAATAAACTCCATTCATCTGGCATGCTCAGGACTTTGGTGGTACCAGAGCAGCAGATTTTCTGCACTCATCGATGTTACGCTGTAGTATAATAACATGTCCAGCAAACCTATTAAATTTAAAGGGAGCTCAGAAAACAGAAAACGGTAAGTGTGAGAAATGGGCCCCAGTGTGTTGAAGGGACCACAGGAACTCCAAGTCCTGGTGTGTTGGGAGCACAAGAACAGCAGGCCCTGGTGTGTTGGGAACACAGGAACCCTGGGGCTGGTGTGTTGGGAACACAGGAACCCTGGGCCTGGTGTGTTGGGAACACAGGAACCCTGGGGCTGGTGTGTTGGGAACACGGGAACCCTGGGCCTGGTGTGTTGGGAACACAGGAACCCTGGGCCTGGTGTGTTGGGAACACAGGAACCCCGGGCCTGGTGTGTTGGAAACACAGGAACCCAGGTCCTGGTGTGTTGGGAACAAATGAACCCTGGGCCTGGTGTGTTGGGAACACAGGAACCCCAGACCCTGGTGTGTTGGGAACACAGGAACCCCGGGCCTGGTGTGTTGGAAACACAGGAACCCCGGGCCTGGTGTGTTGGGAACACAGGGACCCCAGACCCTGGTGTGTTGGGAACACAGAAATCCTGGGCCTGTTGTGTTGAGAACACAGAAATCCTGGGCCTGTTGTGTTGAGAACACAGGAACGCCAGACCCTGGTTTGTTGGGAGCACAGGAACCTCAGACCCTGGTGTGTTGGGAGACCACGAACCCTGGGCTGGTGTGTTGGGAACACAGGAACCCCAGATCCTGGTGTGTTGGGAACAAATGACCCCTGGTCCTGGTGTGTTGGGAGCACAGGAACCCAGGTCCCAGTGTGTTGAAGGGAGAGTGGGCATCAGCAAAGGGTGAGCCAGATGTCAAGCCATTGGCATTGAAGAATCCTTTACTTTAAAGCCATCCTTACCAATTTGATTTGCCCCTTATTGTTACAGTACCTTTCTTACAAGCACCTATTATTTCCTGATTTATACTCTAACCTACAGTATTGTCCCTATCAGGGGCCTCTGGGGACTTCTCTCCTACTTTATTCTTACTTCTTACGCTTACTATTTTCTTACCTCCACCAAACTCATCGAGTCATTGAGAGATACAGGCCATTCAGCCCACTTACCACCCATTTTCACTAATCCTACATTAATGCCCATTTTTTTATTTTCCCCACATTCTCATTAACTCCGCAAGATTCTAGGGGAGTTAATGAGAACGTGGGGAGAATAAAAACCTGCACACTGGGGGCAATTTACAGTGGCTAATTAATCTACCTATTTGCACATATTGGGGGAGTGAAAGGAAACTAGGGCACCCAGAGGAAACCCATGTGGTCACAGGGAGAGTGTGCAGACTCCACGCAGATGGCACCAGATGTCGGGATTGAACCTGGGTCTCTGGCACGATGAGGTAGCGGCTCTATTAGCCATGCCACTATGCTTCCCTGATACTTCGAAACTGATCTGACATCTTGAGCTTCTGAGTCCGTATCTTTCCTCACACTGCTGTGATCTCATCTTTTATCAATGGCTACCCCACCTCCTTTTCCTGTTTGCTTATCATCCACTTGTCTTGTTGCATGTCCCAAATACATTACCTCATATTATTCTGGATAAAATTCCATTTGTCATTTTCCTTGCCAACTGACCAGACCATCTGCCTGCAATCTAATACTTTCCTTCTCACTGTCAACCACTCAGGCAATTTTTGAATCATCTGTAAACAGTTTCCTACATTAAGATCTGAATCATTAATTTATATTACAAAGGGCAAAGGACTGAGCCCTGAACCCTGTGCAACACTAGCCTTCCAGTCACAAAATTTACTCTTTCCACCAAACATTACTCCACCGAACATTACTCTTTCTTTCCAAACACTGATCCAATTTTGGATCAAATTTGCTACTCTCCCTTGGATCCTATGTGCTTTTACTATTTTTGATCAGCCTGCCGTATGGGATCTTGTCGAAAATCTGCTAAAATAAAGGAAGAAAGTTAAAAGAAAACAGTAAAGAAAAAGAAATACAACATTTTTCTGAATCTAGGACATCCTAGATGATATATTGTTCTTTAGTGCCACACTAGTTGGTCCTTAGTTATGGCCAATCCCTCAAAAGGAAATGCCTTCAATTTAAATCTACTCTCTCAAACACCTTCAATTTTAATATAATTGTCTTCATCTCTGCATCTTTTCAAGTGTCTCACATACTTTTTTACTGTTCAGACTAGCCTGAATATCATTTAAGCAAAGTTCTGTGTGTGTTTAACACAACTCAGCTCTTCATTTCTATCACTCTCATGCCTTGTTTGCTATTTAATGTTCCTCCTAATCCATGTCATTGCTCCAGTCCCCACTTGGAATTATAATTTTCTGGGAGAAGGTGGCTTTGCTATTCTTCCTACTAAAGTGAAACAGGATTAAGATATGTTGGTCAAATTTATACATAATACAGTTCTACAAACTACGCGCATGTGAGTACTTCTAATAACTGCATTAGATCAATGGAGATGCAAGAGATTCTGCAGATGCTGGAATCTGGAGAAACACATACAAAGTGCTGGAGGAACTCAGCAGGTCAGGCAGCACCTATGGAGGGAAATGAACAGTCGACGTTTCGAGTTGAGACCTTTCATCAGGACTGCATGAAGGGTCGCGACCCAAAATGTCGACTGTTTATTTCCCTCCATAGATGCTGCCTGACCTGCTGAGTTCCTCCAGCACTCTGTGTGTGTTGCATTAGATCAATGGAATTAATGTGTGCAGTATCTGACCATGCTGTAAGGTCCCATTATCTTATGGAAAATAGGGTGAGTAGAGGGGAGTATATCCAATTCTCATATTTGGTTTCTCAATTAATAATGCTCTGCCCTGGACCAAAGTTTAGTAATATAACCTTTTTCCTGTTCTATTTATCTTTTTTTTCTACTGGTACATTGAGGTTAAGAGAAATGGAATCTTCCACTTTCAGCACGAGTCAGCACTAAGGGTTTCCCACTTGAACAAATGGGTAGACATGACTTAGGATCCACGGGTAACCTTTGAACTAGAAGATCTTGAGTTCACGTTCATCTGAAAAGACTTGAGCCCATAATTCTAGGCTTACCCTCTTAGTGGAAGGATTTTGGATGCAACATTGGAATAAAGCCCCATCTGTTCCCTGAGGTGGAGAAAAAGATCTCATGACATATTTTAAAGAATAGCAGGAACTGTCTTCAATTTACATCTAATGTGTCCTGATCAAGATTTAGTCCTCATTCAATTTTATGAAAGCAGATTGTATAGCCTTCATACATTGCTATTTGAGGGAGCTTGTGAGAAGATTGATTACTACAACAGTGAATGTAAAGTGCTGAGGTAGATCAAGGCACCATATTCATGCAAATATTTCTTTCTTTCACATGTAGATTAATGTTTACTTTCTTCTGACAACAGTCCTAACCTGAAAGACTGGACACCTACACTACTAGTGTGACAAAATTTCATTTCCTGGACTCTTAGAAAGATATCAATTTTGTCATGTTTATTAACTAATATACATCTGCTACTTATTTAATAACAATAGTAATAATGTGTTGATTGCTAAACATTTGGGAGGACTTTCTACCTCTGACCAGTACAAATAGTGGAATGATTGTTTTTTCTCTTTATTGGATCTGGTTTCCATTCAGCCAATTGTTTGGAAGTGTTTCAGGGTTGTTTTGCCTGGTCATTTCTTCCTCCTATTGTCTTCCATCGGATCAACAGCTGAATGATGTCATCTTTCCACTGAATGGCAACAGCCAGCTGAAAGTTCCAACTATGTGACTCTATCAGGAAAGGTTAAAAAAATGGGTGAAGGTCAAACTTCAGGATAATATGCTGGGGAATCAGATGTCTGTGGACAGAAAATTCTTTCATTGTTGGTATCTACATTCAGCCAGGAAAATGTGGTGACAGCTTGTAGCCAAAGTGCTCTTTGGCTTGGTGATAAGAATGTATAATATGATACTACTTAGAGCTGCACACATATCAAAACATTATAATGAAGGGCAAATGTAGTTTAGTCAGCAAGCCATTTTTTCTCTTTGGGGACTTGAGCAGAATAAAGGCACTGTAAAGATTTTACGTAAAACATTCTTAATCTTATAATTCTAGATAGACAGGTAAACTTACACATGTGGAAAATAAATTGCATGTAGCTTTGGAATGAAGATTTTATGCAAAAGCTAACAAGCACAGGAGGTGAGATATAGACCAGGGCTGAAAAATAACATGTATTGTGTATTGGATTTAATCTTTAAAAAAGTCAGAATTCATATCTAATCTTTTCAGTGTGAAATTTCATTTTTTATGGATAATTTTCTTACTCTAAACCAATGGACCCAAACAAAACAAGACAATATGTCAGAATGAATATGCACCCATTCCACCTCAGAAATCTCTCAGGGCTGAGGAGGACTTGCATCAACACCAGCCTGAGGGCACGTACCACCAGTCTTAAGGACAGCTTCTACCCCACTGTGATAAGACTATTGAACGGTTCGCTTATACGATGAGATGGACTATGACCTTATGATCTACCTTGTTGTGACCTTGCACCTTATTGCACTGCACTTTCTCTGTAGCTGTGACACTTTACTCTGTACTGTTATTGTTTTACCTGTACTACATCAATGCACTCTGTACTAACTCAATGTAACTGCACTGTGTAATGAATTGACCTGTACGATCGGGATGCAAGACAAGCTTTTCACTGTACCCCAGTAAAAGTGACAATAATAAATGAATACCAATACTAATACCAGTTTGTGGGCTTTGATGTGATTGTTGCGACTATGCAGGCTCTGAAAACTGCAACAGATGGAGCTTGATGGTGGATGGATTACTTGGGATGTTCCTTCTAGTTCTTGCAGATGGACTCCACATGCTCTTGTTGTAGAGATCTGAGGTGCACACTTCCTTCCCACATACCCCTTCCCTATTTTGTGTGTGCCTGGCCAAGAATTTGCATGAGTCAAAGCGGACATACTGTTTTTAAGCAGACATTGCAAATGTCTTTGAAGTGTTTTGTCCGTCCTCCTGGAAATCTCTTGCTATAATTGAACTTGGAGTGCAAGTTTCAGGTATCTAGTAGCTAGCATGCAGACAACGTGGCCCACACATCGATGTTGAGTGAGTTTGAGTTTTGATGCTGGGGATTTGGCCTGAGGGAGGACCCTGACATGAGGTTGCTGGTCCTGCCAATGGATTTGGAGGATTTTGTGGAGGTAGAATTGGTGACACTTCTCCAGTGCTTGGTGATTTGTCAGAAGCACATACAGGAGTGGGATCACTATTGTTGCCATGACTTTGGTTTGAGGTAATAATCTTCCAACATTCTTTTCTCAGTTGGCCAAAGTCTGTGTTGGCACATAGAGGCACTGGCAAAGTTCATCAATGTTTGCCTTTGCTGAGGCTCCAGTGATATGAGAAGTGATTCAGGTCCTTCAGGGTCTAGTTGTGCATCATGATTATTGGGAGGTGGGAGGGGTGTGGTGCTGCATGGTGAGAGCAGTTGGCAGAAGACCTGGATATTCAGCATAAAGTTCATCCTCTCATATACTACAGTGATTTGGAGCTTGGCCTCCAAGCATGCACACAAGAAAGTGTCAAGCACATACTGGGCTGATCTTGGATTTGCAGTAGACTTTCCCTTTCATTCAATAGGTTAATGCTGGAAGCTACAAGGAGGTGATGTGCAGTATTGGGGCAAGGAAGGTTGAGAAGAAGATTAGTGCAATTATACTTGCTTGCACAATCTCTGACGGACCCATCGGTTCAGATTACCACATGTCATCATGTAATGAATGCAACAAAGTTTTGAGGACATCCAAATTTGAAAAGAATTCTCCATAATCCCTCTCACTTTCACTGTTGAAGGCTTTTATGAGGTCAAGAATTCCCAGCTCTGGTGGTTAGTGTTGCTTCTTATATTTTTCTTTTCCATTGTGAAGTCCATGTCCATTGTACCTCATGGTCGCCTCATTATAGGAAGGATGTGGAAGCTTTAGAGAGGGTGCAGAGGAGATTTACCAGGATGTTGCCTGGATTGGAGAGCATGTCTTATGAGGATAGGTTGAGCAAGCTAGGGCTTTTGTCTTTGGAGAGAAGGAGGATGAGAGGTGACTTGATAGAGGTGTACAGGATGATAAGAGGCATAGATCGAGTGGACTGTCAGAGACTTTTTCCCAGTGTGACAATGGCTAACATGAGGGGACATAATTTTAAGGTGATTGGAGGAAGGTATAAGGGGGACGTCAGTGATGTTTTTTACACAGAGAGTGGTGGGTGCGTAGAATGCACTGCCTGCAGAGGTTGTGGGGGCTGATACATTTAGGACATTTAAGAGACTCTAAGGTAGACACACGAATGATCGAAAAATAGTGGGCTATGTGGGAGGGAAGGGTTAGATAGATCTTAGAGCAGGATAACATGTCAGCACAACATTGTGGGCCGAAGGGCCTGTACTGTGCTCTAGTGTTCTATGTTCTATGTTCTAAAGAACTCTTGATGGGTAGAATCTGCTTCGCAAATGTGGGAGGAGCTCTTGGCCAATGGGGGGGAAGGTGGCTGAGGAGGATCTTGCAACAAGTTTCCCTACAACAGACAGCAGGAAGACTCCTTTGCAAATATTGTGATCAGAAAATGGTCACGATTACAATATTTCTGGGATTGCCTGACAGAAGTATTTCTCTTCTATGTTTTAATATTTCAGCTGAGATTTTGTTGGTTCCAAAAGCCTTGTTTCTTCTCAACTGTCAGATGGCCTTTTCAACCTACTTAGTGGTGCTGAGATTGTTGTGGATAGTGCACTGTGTAATGGAGACAAAGACACTAATTGATTAAGAAGATCTTCAAGTGCACCATCCATTGGGCACTAGCTGCCTCTCTATTCTTGTTAGGATTTCTTCTGTTCTTGGCTCTTATCATGGGGGGGTCCTTTGCTGTTAATTTGGTAGATGCTCTTGACGTCACAGAAGAATGTTTTCTAGTTGCTGGATATCCTCTGGTCTTTTCACTCACCATCAGTTTTTTAAATCATGGGGACTTTGATGATTTTAAGATGCCTAGAGGTCTCTTCTCCCCCTTTTGAGAATGATGATATTTTCAGTCTAAGAACAGTTTGTGATTATGATTAATTAGTTGCCATATCTCCCGGTCATTGCCGTCAAACCACCCAGAATCTTTAGGTAAAGAAACCAAGAGTCTCTTTGCAAGTGTTAATTACAGCAACTCTGGGCCAGACCAGCCTCTGTGGACACTCTGTGGCTCATGTTGGTTGGAAATGGTTAGGTTGTCAGAGAGTTTCTGACTGAGTAGACCTTTCTTTGCAGGGTCCTTGAAACCATCAATATTGATTTCCCGGTGTTAAAAGTGTTTCTATTCCTTCACTGTTCAGGGACAGTTTGATAGGGACGACAGACCAGATTAGGTAATGGTCTGTCCAGCAATCTCTGACACTATCACAGTTGAGTGTGTTGTAAGATAAATTGTAAAGTTGATTCTGTTATTTTAGATATTAGTTCCAAGCGAAGAGCCAACAAAAAGAGAAGGTGCGCAATTAATTAGACATGCATATTCAAAAGCAGCTGCACTGAAGGCGAGGAACAAGGAGTGAGCAAGCATAGCTCTTGTACATATCTTGTCAAGGAAAGTAAGTGGTTTCAATACTTTAGTTAGGCTGTAGTATGTAGAATAGATATATTGTCAAAGCCAAAACTTGTGTCAGAACTGAATTCTATCAGGGTTCCACCTTGTTTTATTTAGAAACCCATTAGCCATTGGGTTAGTGAGTTGGGGAGAGAGGATGCTTTGGTGGAAAGGGGTAAGTGGTAAATATAATACCTCTATGCATCTACTCAGTTTAAAAGCAAAATAACTGAGAATATTTTAGAGACAACCAGTGAATTTCTACTATTACCAAGACCTCTGACCCGATCAGTGACAGTGGTGGGATTGGCTGGGTGGGGCTGCAGAAAGCAGTTGTAAGTGTTGAGCCTTTTGTGAAGGCTTTAGATGACACTCAAGACTGACATGAATGCTTTCAAAGTGGATTAATCAGTTTTGTTTTGGAGGAATTGAAGATGGAGCTGAAAATTTTCAAAGCAGGTTTGATGAAGAAAGGTTCATGAACTGCTCAACTCTTCAAGGACAGATCAGGCAGCCTTTGCTGTTATATCTTTTGGGAGGCAGTGGCTCACTCCAATCATCCAATGACCCAGTGCCTCCTGAGCAGGCCTTGTACAAGGCTGGAAGGAATTTGTGCTCCACTGACCTTTTGAAAGCACACCAGCAGTTATAGGCTATTGGAGCTAATGGAATCTTTAGATAAAAGATTAATACTTTACCCCAATAATTCCACTATTAAACAACAGGAAAACAGCCAGGATCTCTGAGTAAACATACAATCAAACTTAGGTATCCATGCTCATGTGGTATTTAAATATTTCAGGTCAAAGAATGAATAATTATCTTTTGGACTGGAAATGCAACAGGACCACGAGTACTAAAACAGTGATGACAAATAATGACGTCTTCTTCAGCAGATTTCTTGTCCAAGGTAATAAAAACTTGGCAGTACTTCTTGTTTTATCACTGTTAGTTTTCTTCTTTTTGCCCCTGTTAGCCTCTTAAAACCAATTGTCCTCCAGCCAGTGTGGAGGAGCTAGTTGGGCAGGACAGTCTGACTTCTGACAAACACTTGTCCTCCTCCAGCACAGAGGGTGCAGGGTGCTGCACTTTCTCGGCCACAATTTCCTTACAACTGCCAACTAGCAAACAGAAGTGATGAATAAAAGTTAAAAAACAATTACAGTTTCTCTCCATCTTAATACAAATCTTTTCACTTCCACTGGGCCAGTAATGGATGAGGTTCATTTTGAAACAGGAGAATACCTGGTTATATGCATCATATCTCACTTCCTCAGACATCTCAGTCTTCACTACTTTTGAAGAAACAAAATGATCCACATCAAGATCCCACAAACAACAAATGAGATAAATATCCAGATAGTTTTTTTTCAGTGGTGATGCTTGAGACATACAGGCCAGCAAGATGGCACTGTGGACCACTAGATCAGTGCCAGAGTCCTGGATTCAACCCTGGCTTCGGGTAGTGCCCGTGTGGAGTTTGGATGTTTTCCCTGTGAATGTGTGTGTTTCCTCTGGGTGCTCAGGTTTCCTCCCACATCATAATGATGTGTGGATTGGTAGGTTAATTGGCCATTGTAAATTGCCCCTTGTGTAGATGAGTGGTAGATTCTGGGGGAGTTGATGAGAATGTGGGGAGAATAAAAAATGTGGATTAATATAGTTTAGTCTAATATAGTTTAGTTCCATGGTGGTTAATGACAGGAGCAGACTTGGTGGACTGAACAGTCTATTTCTGTGCTGTATGAATCTATGACTCTATGACAGGATGGACGAACTGAATGCCTTCTTTGAATAGTGGCACAACATCTCTTATGTGCTCCTGAATAAATAAACACTGCTTTGGTTTAAGATGCCATCCAAAGGATAGCATTTCTGACATTCTGTCAGTACTGGACCAAGATGTCAGTCTTGATTACGTGCTCGAATTTTGGAGTAGGAATTTTTCAGAAGTAGACAGATCAGAATAATTAAAGTGTTGTTCAAACAAATAAAAACGTAAAGGAAAATATATCTTTTCCAAAGGTTATATGCAATAATTCTTAAAACATTTTACTGCTTTACATCCTTTGCCTTAAACAATGGCAAGCTACTTTTTTTCTATTTATAACAGTTCAGAATGTTGACCTGAATTGTTGTCACTATTTGCTATAGTGTGGACACAACCGATGAGAGATTGATGTTGGGCTTTTGTGCACTGTTTTCTATGGCACATATTTACAAGAGTTTGAGAATACAATTGAAAATCCTGAATTCCCAGTGGAATGGGAGATGGGTGGGACTGTTTTCCGTTTCCCTCAGATAGCAAGTCAGAGAATTCTTTTCCATTTCATCTTCTCAATAATTATTTGACTTGTTTTATAGTAATTAAATGTTTACTATCTTGATGTCCCAAAATGCAATAACTTCTTGCCTTTTAAAATCTGCTACCCATTTCTAATTAACCCATTATGATATGAACCAGCCTTACATACCTCCCTGATTCAGTTTGCTGGTTTGAGTGATCTCATGAAGAATAGCCATATGATTCACTGTAAGCAGTTTTGGATTCACTGCGGTGGAGGGGGGCAGGGGATTACCCACCATTAGTTATGCCTCCCAGACCTGATTCCAGTGCAATTACATAATCTCCCACCCTAGACAGGAAGGTTCGCCTCGGATAAGCAAGTGATTGGACTGAGGTGCAATGCACTTTCCGACAGGCTGAATAATCTGTCAGAGAAGTGCATAACTAATGAGGTAACCAAGAAAATCAATGAAGGCAGGGCGGTAGACTTGATTTATATTGACTTTAGCAAGTTTTTTGACAAAGTCCTGCATGGTAGGCTGGTCCAGAAGATTAGGGCATGAGGAACCCAAGATTGGATAGACTGGGTTTATTCTCACTGGAACGAGGGAGAACCTTATAGAGGTTTATAAAATTATGAAAGGCATAGATAGAAAGTCACAGTCTTGTTCCTGGTGTACAGGAGTCTAAAACTAGAGGGCATGGGTTTAAGGTGTGAGGGAAGAAATTTAAATGAGAGGTGAGGGGCAAGTTTTTCCACACAGAGAGTAGTGGGTATATGGAACAAGCTGCCAGATGGAGTGGTAGAGGCAGGTACAATTGTAATGTTAAAAGGCATTTGGATAGGTATTTGGTTAGGAAAGGAGTAAAGGTATACAAGGCCTAATGCAGGCAAATGGAATTAATGTAGATAGGCATCAGGGTTGGCATGGATGAGCTGGGCCCATTTCTGTGCTGTACAACTTCATGACTCTATGACTAAACCCATCAGTGCAGTACCTCAGGAGAACTCTGCTGTTGAAGGTGGCAACTTTCCAGAGTAACAGTGAACCAATGCCCTGTTGCTCACTGAAGAGTTGAAATTAAATCCCACGACATTATAGGGTAAACTCTACAGTATCGTGACCAAGTTACCCTCTATTAATTTAATCAAAGCAGAATGATCTGATTATTACTTCATTGGTGTGTGAGGTATCTGTGTGCAAATATTATTTACAATAAAGTCTATAATTTAAAAGTTTATTGATTGTGAAACATTTTACCATATCCTGAGATAATACTACAGCAAGTTCTTTCTCACTGCTAAAATTCAAGCAAGAAAAATTAGCCTCAGTTGGAACATGAAAAAAAAGATGCTTGTGTACTATATCAGCTAAGGGGTTAAAGTTGTCAGGAAAGGGTTGAAGGGGAATAAAGAGGAATGATGCAGGCTGGTCACAAACTAAGTCAGATTAAGCAAAATTAGTTACAGGTTTCAAAATGATAAAGAGTGCATTGAATTTCAAACCTATAATTTAATATTATAAACTGATGATATGTGAACAATACAAAAGAAAATGGTGACAGTGGTAGTGGATACATTCTGGGAAATGAGGGTTATGGGGAACTGGCACAGAAGAGGGGATGAGGCCTGGGGCTGATCATTCACAATCATATTGAACAGCGGGCAGGCTTAGGGGCCAGGTGGCTTAAATCTGTTCCTATTTCCTTCTGTTCTTGTGTTTTAAAGAAATCTCACCACAAAGGTGAGTTACGTTAAAGCAATAAGTGGAAAACATGAGAAGACTGTTTACACGGTGTCACATCATGGAGGCTAAACTACTGAATTCTTCTTTTCCTAATCTTCTCCCTGACCTGACTAAAGGTAATTAAGTGAAATTCAAAATTTTGTTTAATCATACAACTCTGTTGTTCATTTGTGGGCAGCTAATTGCCACAGATGGCATTACCATGTTCATTACATCAATTCATTGTGTCACTGAGGCAGATCAAACATTACATCAGGCCTCCTTTCTCTTGGATTGATAGGGGATAAAGGGGAAAACCTGTCAAGAATTCTCACCCCTTTTGCTGTTTGCTGAGCCATGATAACATTGACATAACGTGGATATGGCTTGAGGACTTGCAGTCAATTATGATAACCCCCACGTTCATATATCCTGTTGACTGTTACAAAAAATTGAAACTGATAAACTGTGCAAGGTATTGGAGTTTTATTTCCTCTGTTAACACATTACTTCACATATTTACTTTAAGATCTTTCATATAATATTTGAACAATATTATAAAAGGGCAGCCAGTAAAGTGCACAAAGAAATTTTATACAAATTTAAGCAGAGGAAATCAAACTCCTTTGAAATATGGTTTATCCACTTAAATATAAGAAACAGATTGTTTTAAAATGGAAACTGAACCCACAACACACCCACCCTTTCCTGAACTCCTGCAAGAACTCATTGAAATATTAAACAGGTTTATGATACAAAATTCTGGATGAACTGCACCTTATCAACGCACACAGATAGCACACAACTGAGAATAATAGGAATATGGTATCCATGTTAGGCAGCTGAGTTGCACACACAAAAAAAAACATCAGATAGCTTATGTAACCACTATAGACATGACAACAGTTGATCTAGTCTTCACATGGACATGTTGACAATGCAGGGTAGTGGTCCAAACAGAATAGAAAATAGCTTTTCAACCAATTCGTCCCTGGTTTGTAGCATAGTTGTGTCAAGGCGTTGTAGTCTGCTCTGAAACTTATTCCACTAACATGAATGGAATCTGTGGAGAGAGAAACTAGGTTACCATTTCATGTTAATGACCACAGCATTTTCTGATTTTATCTCAGATTGCTGGCATCTGTAGTCTTTTGCTTTTCTCAATAAATCACAGAGTGTCTTTGGTGGTCCCATTGGCCATTGGTTCCTGTCAGTTCCCCTTTACTAAGAGATAAGATGCCTTTATTAGTCACATGTACATCGAAACACACAGTGAAATACATCTTTTTGCAAAGAGTGTTCTGGGGGCAGCCTGCAAGTGTCGCCACACTTCCGGCACCAACATAGCATGCCCACAACTTCCTAACTGTACGTCTTTGGAAAGAGAGAGGAAACCTGAGAACCCGGAGGAAACCCATGCAGACACGGGGAGAACATACAAACTCCTTACAGACAGTGGCCGGATTTGAACCCGAATGTGGTGTAAATTGCACAGAATTTCTCAGTAACAGATTGCTGGGATGCATCGGAGTCTGGGTATTGTATTGTGTAGCACAACGTACATGTGTTCCACACAATACTGTTTCAACAGCAGAAAATCAGAGATTTAGTATGTCCTACTAAGTCCACAATTTTTCTCCTGTATCCTTTGTGCCTTTGACATGTTGGCTCATGGAAAAACTCAGTGCACAGTTGCATTCAGCAGCATGCAATGAACACCATTGCATCACTGCTCTGCTTTGTGTCCAAGCATGCATGATTCATGAATGGTACTGTCCACTGATGTAGAAAAAAGCCTTCACAACTCCTGTCAGGCTTGCATAGTCATTACTTAAAGGCAACCTAGGCTGTGCAGTCTGGTGCTAGGAACCAACCTCAGGTGAATCTTCTTTAAATTTTAAATATTTATCTTTCATGATGGCGGTCTCTGTGACTTCAGCCTCCAATCACAACCTAGATCTGCCAAAAGCCTGACACTTTCAACCACCCCTTGTCTGGTCACTAGGCTAAACCTTCTCCATTCACCTCAACTCCAAATGCAACCCTGACCCTTGCACTCAGCAATTGATCATGAATGCCCCTACTCATTAATCCCCTTTTTATCCCCTCCTCCTTTACCCTAGACTGACAATCCCATCTATAATCCAGATTTAACCCACATTTTTCTTACATTTACTTGCATACTCTGCTATTTTGGAATGCACAGGGGTAAAGCTCTTGAGTGCAAGGTCTATCCTTCAGCATCTGACACCTTGGGCTTTGTGTACTATGGATTTTTCAGCAGAAGACCCTCAAATAAAATGTTTGCTTTTCTCCTGCAAACACCAAATTAAAGTTCTTTTCCAGGGATTATGCGCTTTCTAGACAAGAAAGTTAAAATTTAGATGATGGTTTATATTTATTTTTATTCAATCACCTTTTTTATTGACCTATTTTATTTCTTATTGAGAAGCAAAGGTGAATAACAGACACCTGATCCAAGAGTGAAAATATTTAAAAGAAAAGGCAAGATAAATTGCAAAGTTTCAGTGAGGTGATGCCAAACTTGGCTTTGAAAGGCAGACTGATGTGATTTTTTTGTGTGCAACTCAGCATCTAAAATGGATACCATAGGATATATACAAGAGACACCATATTCAGGACAATATATTTCACATACTTCTGAATGATTCTGCACTGTTCTCCTCTTTGTCTTATGCTGGCATTCATTTTGTCCCCTCCATTTATGAAGGCAGTCTTCTGCTTTCAATCCCATCCTCAACCACCGCTGTTGCTAATGCTCTGCATTTGCTTTTTGCTCCAGTTATGTCAAAAACACTTCTTAAAATGGCAGAAATACAACTCAACATTTTAATTACTCAGAGCAGCAACAAGATGCGGGAAATGGTGGCTGCACCAGGGAAGTGGGTGAAAGGAGCTAGCAGTATTTGTTCATTTATATGTGCTGGCCAAATTCACAGGGTGTACTTAGATGTGGCTGTTGTAAATTGCAAAAGGAAGGAAAGATTGGGAAGATAAGGAGTTCCATGGTTTTGAACCCTTGAGAAAAAAACACCGTGGAATGATTTTAACAGAGGAAAGCCTAGGAATTGAATTGCACTTACTTTGTTGCGCAAATTGTGTTCCCCTCAAAAACAAGTCTGCAGCAGCAATAGACTGTTCTGCACACAGAAAAACAAGACCTTCAGTTCCTGGTTGGATACATTAAATTCATCGCTGCTGCCAACACTTTGTTGGGCACTAATCAGTGAAAGCAATAGTGCTTGAAGGCATCTTCCCATGTCAGATGTTGTAGCTGAGGAGGTGATGATGCTCTGATCTGCTGGCATGCAGATGGCACTACTGCATAATTATTTTTTCAGTGCTGATGCTGCTGACAGATCATGAGTCTTAAGTGCCTGGTCCCTGCTCAATTCACTCCTCTCTGTTGAGTCAGCTGTCTATGCAAAGGACTCTGCTCATGATGAAGAGGGGTGTTAATGGCAGTCTCTGCTCTTACAAATGGGAGATAATTGCTGTATGTCATATTTCTGTTCCCTTGTGAATATGATCTGGTTAGGCATGGCACCTCTCTGTCCATGCAGCACAGCAGTCTGGTGACCTGCAGCACTTCCCTGTTCATAGAGAACTCCTAGCTGTTCCTGCACAACATCCTTTTGTTCCTGGAGAAAAGCAAGCTAGTCTTGTGTCCACTGGAAGCAGAAATCTGTTAGTGAATGCCATCTTGCTGTTTGATGAGACAAATGTTGTTCCTCAGTGTGGAGACTTTCAACCAGCTGCCACGTGGTAGAGACCAGACCTCTAGTTGGATCAGTGTGAGATAGCATAGAGGCAGAAAGACATTGCGTGGCCCCATTGATGCCTCCACAGTAGCTGTCACCTGCTCCAAGAAGATATTATTGTCAAGCCGTTGTAAAGTAGTGGGCATGAAATCACAGTGTACTAACTCTACACAACCTTCTGCAAGAGTATGGAGGTGGATTCCTTCATGGTTTTTGTCAGCTCTTGGAGTTGGTCAGGGAGGTATGCCAACACAAACACTATCTCGTTGTCCATCTGCATCAACCTTGTGATGACAGCATCTCAATTAAGCTCTTCCCCTGAGCCCTCTGGGCCAGTAGGGATGCATGGAGCCAACCTCTGGATTGTGACATGTCAAAACCAGAAGGTATAGCAGACTGTTACAAAATGATGGCATGTTGCTGCTGGGCATGGGGCTGTGTGATATGCTGTGAATGGATACACACTAACTACATACTGAGAAATGGAATCCCTTCTGGTTAAAGTACATCACTCCTGGTCCCTTTTAAGTGAAATGAGTTCAGTCAACCCTTTGTACCTTGTTCTGCAAGCAAAAACAGTGCTTTCATTTAGTGTGATACAGGGCTTTGTCTCTGCCATGCTCACAGACTCTGCATCCCTGCCATTGGCACTGTTTATTTCCAGGCAGCAGTAATTTTGTCTACAGCAGGACCTTTGGATAGACAAATTTTACTTTTTGCACTTGACCATTTACCTGTTGCCTTCCAAGTTATAAATGGGGCTGTTTAATTTGCAGCTAATTTATCACTCTAGTGAAATTCTGAAATGCTAAACATGTAAAATTAGGGCCAGTCCTTAAAGATTATGCTGCTCATGCACCTTTTCATGTTTGTGCTCAAAAATTAAAGAAATTGAAAATTCTCCTTGTATTTTCCAGATGACAAAATAAGAGATGTCCCCATTGTGGTATTTTTAGAATGAGTTCAGTATGAACGTATCTATAGCTTTGCAATCACGCTTTGCCAAACAATAGGCACCAGCATTGTTCATTGTTGAAAGATTGTGTTACCCAGTGAATAGAGGCCTTTGAAAAATCTGTACATCCTGAAGTCCAACAATATAGTATAATAAACACAAGCCAGTAGGGTTCTACTTCCTCAGACATGCAGTACCAATTACACATTAAGTGGCTCTTCAAATACAACTTTCCCAGTAGTTTCAGCCCACTTCAAATAGTTTTAAATGCAACACTTCCCATTCCCAGCAGCAAAGCTTAGCTCAGCTTGTATTCTGACACATTCATCTTGTGCTGTCAATTGAAATGCTGAGACTGTGACTCATGCATTTCCTCCTTACCAGTCTCTCACTTGTCACTCATTGGGCTTTGTAACTATTTTCCTATTTTCAGCTCCACTCACAGAGTATAACAAAAGCAATCAGTTGACAATCATAGCAGTTACAACTTCAGAAACTGCTCTGCCATCATCAAAAATGTATTTACCTTCAAATGATGTTATTTGATAGGATAAACTATTCGATTGACCTCAAAATGACAATTACATTCATTGACCTACCAAGTATAACCATTTAACATAGAGGTTTGCTGATTATCAAAATTAAATCTACTATCAATGGCTCTCTGAAATAAACAAAACTTGATGAAAAAAACTTGAAGGGGATGTGCAGATTTAGTACAGAATTCATTTAATATAATTCACAGAACAAAATTAGTGTGTAATTAATATACAAAAAGGTAAATAATAATCAATGTTTCAGACAGCATGGACTAGAGATTGTAAAACTGGAAAGAAGTGGAAATGCACTAAAATGATGCTGACCAGTGAACCTGCAAGTCCACAGCAACACACACAAAATGCTGGAGGAACTCAGCAGGTCAGGCAGCTGTTGTGAGAAATGGTTCTTTGGGGTCTTAAAGATAGAGGACTCCAGACACAGTCTTTGGAATTTTAAAAATGATTTAATTCACAAAGACAAATGCGGGTACAGAATGAATGGGAACGGATGCACACTTGCACACACATGCAAGAGATCACAAACATGAGGGAAATCGCAAGGGGGTGAGACACACACACACACACACAACAAACTGGTTACAAATGATCAAGGAATAAACAATACGGTGCCTGACCTCCTGACTCTACAAGCATCAGCTCTAATGCTCCCTGGAATCTACTAGGATGCTCCTAACCCTTGTGGAAGTGTACACTCTTACCAATGGTCTCTTCAGCGTTGTTCCACGATTCCTGGGGCAGTCGAGAGAGAGAGAGAGAGAGAGCCAGGAACATGCGGCATTTTTTATAGTGCTGGAGGGCTGGGGGTGGTCCAGCCCAGGTAATTCAAAAGGTCCAATGGCTCAGTGCCAGCAAGGACAAAGGTGCTTAAACGAGCCAATTGTTCAGGTGTATACTTGACACCTTGATTGACAGTGGTGTCACTTCCGACCCCATGAACAATGCTGTCATCCGACCAGAGTGGTCAGTGTTGTCACTGTCACATGACAGCCATGACCTTTGTCACTACAGCAGCATCTATGGAGAGAAATAACAGTCGATGTTTCGGGTCAAGACCCTTCATCAGGACTGGAAAGGAAAAGGGCAGAAGCCAGAATAAGAAGGTGAGGAGAGGGGGAGGAGCACAGGCTGGTAGGTGATAGGTGAGTTTAGGTGCCTCACCTGTGAATTCGAGGATGTCATTTACTGCATTCAGTGCTCCCGGTACAGCCTCCTCTACATCAGTGAGACCAGACGCAGATTGGGTGACCGCATCATTGAGACCTTTGCTCCATCCGCCACAAAAGCAGCGATCTCCCAGTGGCCATCCACTTCAATTCCACATCCCACTCCCATACCACTCTCGTGTCTATCCACGGCCTCCTCTACTGCCACGTTGAGGCCAGACGTAGGTTGGAAGAACAACACCTCATATTTCGCCTTGGTAGTCTCCAGTCTGAAGGCCTCAACATTGATTTCTCTAACTTCTGGTAACCTCTCCCTTCTTCTTCCCCCCTGTTTTTGTTTTCCTTTGTCTTCCCTCATTCCTGTGGCCCCCATTCCCCCTTCTCTTTCCTCTTCTCCTGCCGTCATGACCTGCCCATCTATTCTCCACCTCCTTCCCTTTATTCCGTGGTCCACTGCCCTCTCCTACCAGATTCTTTCTTCAGCCCTTTGCCTCTTCTACCTATCACCTCTCAGCTTCTTACTTCTGCCCCCCCCCCCACCGCTCCCCCATCCCCACCCTCCTACATTCCCCCTCTCACCTGGACTCACCTATCACCTGAACTCACCTATCACCTGCTTGCATGTACTCCTCCCCCTCCCCTGACCATCTTATTCCGGCTTCTGTCCTCTTCCTTTTCAGTCCTGATGACCCGAAATGTCGACTGTTTATTTCTCTCCATGGTTGCTACCTGACCTGCTGAGTTCCTCCAGCATTTTGTGTGTGTTACTCCAGATTCCAGCATCTGCAGAATCTCTTGCGTCTCTGCAAGTCCACAGGGGTGTTTCTTGAGCACACTCGATACAAAAAGAGTTGTGCTTTGATTCTTTGGCCTTTTGTGTAGTTATGCACAGAATAATTTCAGGAATTGCATAAGAAGCACAACCTCCTCCTGTGTCTAAAAACAGTAGGAACTGTTGCTGAATTAGTGGCACTGGATTGCCTATTGTTAAGGGTGGCAGGATGCTCACAGAAGAGGGAACTCTGCTCTTTGTGCTGATTTATTAACTTGGTCATTGTTGCAGTGGAGGTAAACAACATGGGTATTTGGTATTGGTTTATTATTGTCACTTGTACTGAGGTACAGTGAAAAACTTGTCTTGCATGCCGTACGTACATCAATTCATTACACAGTACATTGAGGTAATACAGGGTAAAAACAATAACAGAATACAGAGTAAAGTGTCACAGCTACTGGGAACTGTTTGCAGGTAGACAATAAGGTGCAAGGTCATAACAAGGTAGATTGTGAGGTCAAGAGTCGATCTCATCATTTAAGGGAACCGTTCAATAGTCTTGTCACAGTGGGATGGAAGCTGTCCTTGAGCCTGATGGTATGTGCCCTCAGGCTCCTGTATCTTCCCTCCCTCTCACCAAATAAGATTTACCCTTCCCTCTCACCAAATAAGATAGAAGGTGCTATCTGCAGTACGTAGGGACATCTGGTCCATTAGAGAAGAACTCATTGTTTTCTTCCATTGAGGACTTCCCAACAATTACTCTGGTAAGGAGTGTCCCTTTAATTAATGCTTGAGTAGGCCATCATCCTATATTGTTAAAGACCTACTTTCCTGGTTGAGCTTGATCCTGCTCTCTCATTGCATAACTGTGCTTCAATTTGTAGTGGCAAAGTCAAGCATGCATTGCAGTCTAACTGATGTCATCATATGCCACTGTATGCGCACATCACTTCTGTAGATGTCAGCATTTCAATTTCATATCGTGCACTATGCTCCTCAGAAGTACTACCAATGTTAGCTGTTTTTTCACTTTCATTTAGTCTTATAGCACGTAAAAACATGCATGAAATTCCTTCATCATTCAAAGTTTCCAGCATTCACTTGAACTGGTCACCAGATTTTTGGTTCTCTTTTAAGAGACTGTCTTCCTGTTTGCTTCTCTCTTGCTTTTATGGTCAATGTACTTGGGTTTGCTGTACAATTTCGAGATCCTGCAGAAGACAGCCCCTCATATTTGCCCTAATGAAATTAGTGGTTCAATGCACCACACTATCTTATATTCATGTGTCTGATGTAATCAGTTCTCTGAATGTCAGGGCCATATTATTATAGTCAAGTGTCTGCTATTTTTTTTCTCTTTATCTCTATCCTATCACTTTTAGCTTAGTTGTGTTTTCACCCTTCCCCTTCTCTCTGACAACTATGCTGACGTTCAGTGCCTTCTTTCATCTTTAGTAATGCTGATAAACTTCAAGATTCTTGAAATAGTCTGTGGACATACTCATCACAATAACTATGTTGATTGTTAAGGAACAACTCCACAGCCTGCTGAATTCCTTCTACAGATTAGGGACAAAGCTCCACCCAGCACTTATTTTCAACGCATAGTCACAAACTATAAGATAAAAACTGTCAGAGTTGTTGGGGTTGGGTACGGGCTGGGGGAACAGGAGTGTGGGGGTGTGAGAGCAACTCTTATCTCAGCTTTCAGGAAAACAAACCTCACAATCTTGCCTCCTGATGACATCATTTCAATGGATTGCACGTGAATCACCAACCTATTTATTTTAATGTTGGCCACTATTTGCAAGGAATTTTTCAAACATTGATTTATGTAGTTTTGACCTGAACGTATTTATTTTACTCTGGTTTACTTTGGTAGTGAAAAGACACCAGAGGAAGTTCTATTTGCAGAGCTAGTTGATACATAAGGGATTCCAGGAAATGCTCAGTCTGGAGTGACACAAAACAACAGGAAATGGTACTTAACACATTTCATTTTATTATAAGGGCACTGTTGATTGTGTAATGCTGTGCTAAGTTGCACTACACAATCTAATTTCTGTGCTGACACTGTAATTCCAAGCAGGAGAGCATTAGCTGAAGACTCGGATCCACCACTGTTCGTATGAGTCAGACATGGAACTGGAGACAATAGAGCAAAATGGTGGAATGTTCACATTGGATTGTCCCTTAGTCAGTTGTTGTCATCCTTTCAAAATGAAAGAAAATTTAGCCCACGGTGATCCAGTTTAGATTCAAGTTAGATCCAGCATTGACATAAAGATGGCATTTAACTAATTGTGGCATGAAGGAGATTTAGGAAAATTAAAAACAGATTCAGATTTAGTTCAAGGAAAGATGGTTATGGTTATGAGTGACAATCATCTCAGGCTAAGGACATCACTACATTTATTTCTTGGTTAGTCTCCTAGGCCCATCCCTCCATTATACAGTCAGGCATGGGGATGTTTGCTGACAATTGCCCAACTCAGTTCCATTTAGAATTCCTTGGGTAATGAAGCAGTTTGCAGCTGCATGCAGCAGGGCCTGGAAAACATGCAGGCTTGATGTGACAAATCACAAGTAACATTTGTACCCCAAAAGTGCCATCCAATAACCATTTCCAACAGCTGAGAGTCTAATCACCTCCTGATACTCAACAGTATTATTATTCCCAAGTCCCTTGCCAAAAATAGATAGGGAGTCACCAATGACCAGAAGTTTAACTGGATCAGAAATATGAAAACTAGAGTTGCAAGACAGACTTTAACTGTGGCAACTGACTCATCTTCTATTTGCAGCAGTTGCAAGGCATGAATCAAGAGTATAATGAATGTTCTTCACCTCCTTGGATACATACAGCTCCAACAGCACTCAAGATGCGTAATAACATCTAGAACAAAGCAACTTGATTGGAATCCAATACATCACCATGAAAATTCTTCCATCATACCACCAATGCACTGCAGCAAAATGTACTGTAGAAATTCAACAAAGCTTCTTCAATGGCATCACTCAAACTTCCCATTCTCTGACATGTTGTAGGGCAAGAACAGTAGGTGAATGGGATTGTAACCATCTACAAATTCCACTCAAACTAACATACAATCCTGACTTGGAAATATATTACCATTCCTTCACTTTCATTAGGTGTAAATCCTGGAGGTTCCAATCCAACAACACTGTGGGAAATTGTTCATCACATGGACTGCTGCAGTTCAAGAAAGCAGCTTACCACCTCTTCTCAAGGGCAATTAGATATGGGTAATAAATATTTATAATTCCATAAATATCTCCAGGCCATAAACAAATAAAGAAGTACTAACAATGCATTACAGAGCAAATCCATATGATTCTAAGAAAATATTGTAATGCCTGTGCAGTCACAGATGGATCAAAACAACTTTTAGTCAACCCATTGCACGCAGGCTCTACAAACATCTTTGGATATATCAGCATGAGGAACTAGTGATTAGAACTCAGAAGAACAGTAGTTGTTGAAAATGATTAATGAGTCATTTCAGAGCACACAACCCAACCCTCATGGTACTACTTTTCCTGTTTGAAAAGATTTTCTTTCGATGTTGTTGCCTCCTCTGTTTTTCCACCAGTGATGCAGATCACGCTGTGGAGTACATTTATGTTTGGAGTTAGTGAAGGCAGAAAAAGCACTCGTTGCAAAAACAATTAGTACATGACTTTTGGCTGGTGGAATTCCGGTAGGCCTCTGTCCTTCAAAGTTAGTTATGCTTTAGACGCAGCATCCTCTCCACCACGTCTTTCATTTGTGCTGTCAGCACCATAGTTGATACCTAACAGGGAATTGAGCAAGTTTCATTTCTTTCCTTAACATTTGTCTCTTTTGGACCCTCTCCCAAAACAAACACATTTTTTGCACATCTGAAAGTTGTTGGTAAATAGTTATGAGTTGGAAGTAACGTATGAAAACAATCTGAACTTGTTCTGGCATAAGCAGAAGAAAGCATAGTGTTTTTCTCTGGTTAATGAACTGGAATTGTCAAGGAAAATTAATGATTGCTTCTGAATCTTGCTGTATAGTATGCATGCATTTATTGAAATGAAGAATGGACTGGATTTCGTAGTTATGTCATTCCACAGTTGTCAAGACTTGAAAATGAATAATTGGCAGAAGTATCTTGAATGTTGTAATGCTGGTGAAGTTGTCATCTAAGCAAATTGGTTGGTTTTCAAATAATGTGCTCCAAATGAGTTATCTCCAAAGGTCCAGCAAATGAAGGTGTTGCTGAGTCATGCCAATCAGAACACTAGGCCCTTGTCAGCTCCTGATCTATACTGATCTCATCTAACCTACCATTAGCCTGAGATTTTCCTGGCTGAAGGGAGTTAAAGAAAATTGCCCAGGCTGCTCAAAGTCTGTGGTCAATAATGGTCCAATTTATAGCAATAAGTATCTTTACCTTTTAGAAAAGATCAGATTTCAGTTTGAAGCAACACACACAAAATGCTGGAGGAAAGCAGCAGGTCAGGCAGCATCTATGGTGGGAAATAAATGGTCGACATTTCAGGTTGAGACCCTTCATCAGGACTGGAAAGGAAGAGGGCAGAAACCGGAATAAGAAGGTCAGGGGAGGGGGAGGATTACATGCAGGCAGGTGATAGGTGAGTTCAGGTGATAGGTGAGTCCAGGTGAGAGGGGGAAGGTAGGAGGGTGGGGAAGGGGGGAGAAGTAAGAAGCTGACAGGTGATAGGTAGAGGAGGCAAAGGGCTGAAGAAGAAGGAATCTAGTAGGAGAGGGTTGTGGACCATGGAATAAAGGGAAGGAGGTGGAGAATAGATAGGCAGGTCATGAGGGTGGGGGAAGGTGGCCATATGAATGAGGGAAGACAGAGGAAAAAAAAGAGAGGGGGGGAAGAAGAGGGGAGGGGTTACCAGAAGTTAGAGAAATCGATGTTTTGGCTGTCAGGTTGGAGACTACTAAGGCGAAATATGAGGTGTTGTTCCTCCAACCTACATCTGGCCTTAACGTGGCAGTAGAGGAGGCCATGGATAGACATGTTGGTATGGGAGTGGGACAACAGCCTGCAATACTCACCCTCTTGGCTCAAGTGGGCACTGAGGTGAGACACTGGAGTGTATCTCATGTTGTTGGTACAATACCTGTGCCTGATGAATTGAGAAAATGTGGGAAAAAGGTAAATGAAAATGTTATTACTTAATGTCAATAAGCCATGGACATCTATCAGAATGATGGACAGGAAAACAAACTCATCAGACTTCTTTTTTACATTCAAGACTTCATTTTAAGTACTTCACAATAAACCACAGTTTCAATTTGCAAGTGCTGGAATTGGCTTTGAAGTTTTTTTTGTGTGGATTTCCAAACAGTTCTCTTGATTTACACATCAATCTGACCTCAACACATTCAATAGCCCACTTATGAATAACTTTTATAATGACTGTGAATACTGCTGACTGGAATCCAAACCCCTTTCCTGTTAAACATATTATCCTCTGGAAAGCAAGACTGTGCCCAGAACAGGCAGGTTGCCTATGAAGTGAATGTTGATGTTAATTTTATTTCATCCTTTCTTAAAAGGTTGCTTACTTTGGATGATTTGCAAATGTTTATTTTGTGGCAAGACCTGGCCAATTATAAACTGATTCAAGTAGGTTTTTGTCCATGTTTTAAATCCAAAGATTGAAGATGACAGATAATAGTAAGTGACAAGTCCATCTCTCTACTTCATATTTAAAGAGCCTGCAGACCTCAGTCCACCACACCCCACGGTCACGTCCCAGAATCGTTACCCCCACAACCCCTCCCATGACTCTGACAGAGGGGAGTAGGTCAATACAATATGTGAGTATATTAGTATCTGCTTCAACCAATGCATGTTACCCAATCTAGTAATACTCCCAAGGGAAAACAGTCATTATACATGCCTCCTTATTGTGACCCAGAAATAGACAGCACCATAAAAATTACACTGTTAAACGTAACAGGATAACTTTCAAAGCAGTCAGAAATGGAACAATAACACCCAGATAATCAAAGGGAAAGATATTGTCATTTTTCCATTGATTGGGATGCTGATACCTGTGGACTGCCAGCCAACAGAAGTTGCGGAGTGTTCATAGTGTATGGACTGTCCTGAAGTCCCCCATAATTAAGTACATGTGAAGAGACTTTTGACCTCTCTACCAAAAAAGAATTAGAATTGGTTTGATGAGAATGATCTGAGGAATCAAGAGCTAAGTGACTACAAATTCACGATATTTCAGGTTTAGAAGCTCCACCATGCCTCAAAGGAAAGGAAGCAGCTCTACCAGCTCCTGAAAGAAGAGATCCAACAGAAAACTCATGGTCTGATAGAGAGTAAGAGAGAGAGTGAGATGGCAGAGAGAGAGAGAGAAAACATTTCAAAGTTGTCCTCAGCTACAACTCTGTCCTCGGCATGAGTGCTCTTGACATCACCACACGACAATCTACTCGGACCGGCCTTTTGATCATCAAAAAGGCAATTTGCCAACTGAAAAAAACAAGGCCTTGGGATCCACAGGTATCCCTGCTGAAGTTCTAAAAACTGGCAGTGAGAAGCTTTAGTTGTAAATCCACAGCCTCATCCTCTACATCTGGGAAGAGAAGGACATGCCAGGGGATTTTAGAGATGGTTAAGAAAGGAGGCAAATATGGCAGAGAGGTCTCTCTGCTGTCTGACATATGGAAAGTAACCATCAGCGTCCTCCTTAACCATCTCCACCCAGTAGCTTAAGAGCTGGTGCTGAAAATGCAAAGTGGAATCCATCTATCCAGAGACACAGTGAACATAACAACTACAAGAGAAATGCAGGGAGAAGGACCATCAACGATACATGGCTTTTTTCAACCTCAGCAAAATCTTTGACTCCATCAATTAGGAGGGACTGTGGAGCACCCTCCTCAAATTTGACTGACACAATTTTACCTCAATCTTACATTTGCTTCATGATTGCCAGCAAGCCATGTTCCTGACCAATGGGTCTGTAATGGAACCAACCTCAATGCATCAGTGTCAAACAAACTTTGTTGTTGTAATTTTTTTCAATCCCTCATGCTATACCTCATCTCCAAAGAAATTCCCACTGAAGTGGAACTAACCTATAGGACTAATGGGAAATTGTTCAACCTGCATCACCTCCACCCTGGAAACAAAGCCAGTAGTCACGCTGCAGTGTGCATATGACACTTTCATAGTTTAGATATCCATAGAAGGAAACACTGGTGGCATGGTGGTGCAGCTGTTGCCTCACAGTGCTAGAGACTTGGGTTCAATCCTGACCTTGGGTGTTGTCTGTGTGGAGTTTGCACATTCTCCCTGTGATTGTGTGGGTTTCCTGTGGGAGCTCTGGCTTCCTTCAACATCCCAAAGACATGCAGGTTGTAAATTGCTCCTAGTGTGTAGATGAGTAGTGAAATCTGGAGGTTATTGAATAGAGTGTCCAGAGAAGAAAAAATGGTATTAATGTAGAATTAGTATAAAATGGGCAGTTGATGGTCAGTACAGACTTGATGGGCTGAAGGACCTGTTTCCATGATATATCTCTCCATGACATTATGACTTCTTGAGATGAGAGGATGGGTCTTACACTGAACATCCAGAAGAAAACGTCCTCTCCCCACCTCCCCTACCAATGGCACAAATCTTGATTTGCCTTTAAAGGCTTACGGCAAGACACTGGAAAATGTAAACCTCTTCTCATATCTCAGGAATCATATCTCAGTGAAGGCAGATGTCAATGATGAAATTCACCATTGCTTCAATGTTATTGACTTCAGGATAAGGGGTGGTGCACATGCTCCTGTTTGCATCAACGGTGCTGAGGTCAAGAGGGTTGAGAGCTTCAAGTTCCTAGGAGTGAACATCACCAATAGTCTGTCCTGGTCCAACCACGTAGACGCCATGGCCAGAAAAGCTCACCAGCACCTCTACTTCCTCAGGAGGCTAAAGAAATTCGGCATATCCCCTTTGACCCTCACCAATTTTTATTGATGCACTATAGGAAGCACCCTATCTGGATGCATCATGGCTTGGTATGGCAACTGCTCTGCCTGTGACCGCAAGAAACTGCAGAGAGTTGTGGACACAGCTCAGATCACAGAAACCAGCCTCCCCTCCATTGACTCTGTCTACACTTCTCGCTGCCTTGGTAAAGCAGCCAGCATAATCAAAGACCCCACCCACCCCGGACATTCTCTCTTCTCCCCTCTCCCGTCGGGCAGAAGATGCAAAAGCCTGAAAGCATGTACCACCAGGCTCAAGGACAGCTTCTATCCCACTGTTATAAGACTATTGATCGGTTCCCTAGTACGATAAAATGGACTTATGACCTCACAATCTACCTCGTTATGACCTTGCACCTTATTGTCTACCTGCAATGCACTTTCTCCGTAACTGTAACACTTTATTCTGTATTCTGTTATTGTTTTATCTTGTACTACCTCAATGCACTGTGTAACAAATTGATCTGTATGAATGGTATGCAAGTCAAGTTTTTCGCTGTACCTCGGTACATGTGACAATAATAAACTAGTTTACCAATTTACCATTTCAGCCTTTGGCTGACAGAGGAAAAGGGCGTCTGAAGTTGAAGACCACAAATGCAGCACAAAACTTATGACCTATAGGAGAACAATCATCCGATACGCTTCTGAGACTTGGATTAACTACTGCATGCATCTTAATGTCCTGGAGAGATAGCTCCAATTCAAATTTACTGGAAGGATGAACAAATCAATGCCATTGTCCTCTCCCAGGCCAATGTCTCCAGTGTTGAGACCCTAATTACACTCAGTCAGCTTCAGGCAGTTGGGAAGGCCATGTCATTCACATACCTGATACTAAGTTCCCAAAACTTACTCTGCTGCTAGCTCTGTCACAAGAACACATTGCCTACTGGATCGAGGAAAAGACTGAAAAATGTTCTTAAAGCCTCCTTAAAAATAATGCAACATTCCTGGAAATCCCTTGCCCATGACCACTCAAGTGGATAAGGAACATTTGGCATGGCACTGAGCACATTCAGTTCATGTGTCGGGAGCTCATGGAAGCCAAGAATTAAAGGCTCACAAAACTACCCAACTATCCATCCTGCCAGGTACCTTCAGTGCAAGAGCATGCCATTCCCAAATTGGCCCCAGGAATCACTTCAGAGCCCAAAGAACTGGAGTGGAAGCCAGTCATCCTTGATCCCAAGGGACCGTTGTAGAAGAGGAAGGAGTCTTCAGTCTTCAGAAGGGTCCACACTTCAGAGCCCAAAGAACTGGAGTGGAAACCAGTCATCCTTGATCCCAAGGGACCGTTGTAGAAGAGGAAGAAGTCTTCAGTCTTCAGAAGGGTTCACAGTTCAGATGGCCGGTCAAGTGCCTGTATGCAGCTTCCTCATATTTTAATATAATAAATATAAGCGTTCTGTGACTCTATTAGGTGACTGGACAGAGAACATATTGGAGAGACAGCAGGTGCTGCCAGTAGATGACATAGAAAGGAGAATTGTCCACAGTCCACCTATCCTTTGCCCAGGATCTATAGACGTAGATAGAATTAGTCACCTGGAGCTCACTGAAGGGTAATGTGAAAGAGGCTCAAGTTCACCTAGTAGACAGTGACAGGCTTGTGCAGATTCCTGAATGAGGAGAAGCATGCAAGTGCGTGGTGAGTGGAAAATAGTTCAAAGTTCTTGGGGGATGGGTGCTGAGAAACTGAAATGACTTGGTAATGGCGACTACTGTCTTCTGTGCTCGGCAATTACCTGCAAAATTAACCATACTGAAATGCATTAGAAGCACCTTGAGGATATGAAAGGTACAATAAAATGTAAATTTTCTTTGCACTTTAACATGTTTGAATGACTTGGGATGGAATCTATAATAAGTATCACCTGAAGCTTGCATAGTTTGTATCTTGTCAAATTAAATTGGGCCAAACAAGACAAAGAAGAGACAACATAAGAAACATCATGATAACCTTACTTTCGCTATTAGATTTTGAATTGTGTGTGTGCATGCCTGTATATGTATGAGCATTGTGTGTCTGGGTGTGTATTTGTGCATACACACATGTGCATTTTGAGGGAGGCTGGGGAGAGGGTCATGTGAAAACAGCCATTTCCCCTTATTGTTCAGCAGTAAATAATAGTCTGTTGTGGCAGGAAACAACATTGTAATTAAACATTCTGGTATAACATTGCAACCTACTAATTCTGGAAGGAAAAAGTATGATTTTCAGGATCTCTACATAATGAGAGACAACTTCAATGTTCTTAAAAGTGCACAGCTGTCTCAATGAAAATGTACTTCTATAATTTAACATAGAGTTAATCCTAAAAATCTGATAATAAATCCATTCCAGAATATGAGCATTCCTTTTTTTAAAAAAATTCATGTCAATTTACTAGAATATTAATCAACCGCAACTATTTGACACTGATTGAGTCTAATCATCTTGCTTTAGTTGGTGCTTTGCATAGTTTGTGCCATAAATGAAAAGTATATGTGGCAGATAAAATTCAAAATAAGGCAATTCTGTTTTAATCCTTAAGACAAAATGGACAAATAAACAGTGTGGCCTGACTTTGTAATCTATTCATTACAAGAACTTGCTTTCCATTTTATTGATGGGCTAATTCTGAAATTCAGCAGTGGATAAAACTTCATTGGATGTTGTATGTAAACATGTGATGGGTAAAAACAGGCTGTAATATTTTCCACACAGATGATTCATTACCAGCATTCACCATCCAGGCCTGCTTGAGTGGTAGAGTTGAACCACAGCAAATGACAATACCCACAGAAGAACAAAATGGAGGAGGAATAAATGTACTTAAACTGCATGTTTCTAATTATGCACCATCTTCAGAGTTCATGACAACTTTGTTGGGGTTAACTTCTCACCAATTTCTTTTTGCCTTACAATGAACTGTACAGACCCTTAACTTCAATTATGGAATAGTCCATACACAGCATTACCAAAAGGACTTAATTAATACCAACTTGTTTGATCAGTAATAGTTTGTTCTTGTACTGATTTTGTTATTGTCAACAGTCAGATTGTTGACAATACCAGCATCATTACAAGAACAAATGTGTACTATAGTTCTTGCTAGGGTTGTTATTCCTGGAATATAAAGCAGATGACCATTTTATTATGCAAGTGATTTAAAACAGGTCTTCAGTACATCAATATTTTAATCTGTTTTTTGAACATTTATTCAGAACCAAGGTATAAAAAGTTTCAAATATCAAGCCAGCAACCTTGAATTATTTCTATTCCAGGAGCACGATACAATGTTTTACTCTATCCTTTCTGTAGGTACATATGAACAATTTACCATAACATAATGGATAACGAAGCAATAAGGAATATAAGGGATACACTTTACCAGTCAAAATTCTATTAAGCTGAATTGTATCTGTGTGTTGTCATATCCATAACTGTAAAGGAATGTATATCAAATGGAAGAATGTCAACTCTGTGACAAAATGGGCTTGAAACATAAAAGAATTTCAAAATAGCTCTCATTTACAATATCAATTAGTAACAGTAGCAGAAAATTAAAACCAGATTTTTGATCTAAACAGGTGACTGTCCACAAATTTGTTTCTAACTTCACTGCTCAAAATTAATGTTTAAACAGATTAAAATGGTTATATAATCCAGATCACAGATGTTGAATGTGGAACATTTTGCATGCTGAGGGCTCCTGCTGCTGATATTCATCTTGACCAGGAATCATCTTTTTTCCATCTGCATTCTTCAGCTGTGTGTAACATAGTTCAGTCTGTAACCTCAGGTCAGTGTCGAAGTGCAGCTAAAGCAAGAAAGGGAAGAGACACCAGTGTTCATGCTGAGTCTTACAGCAATGCATAGCATTTCCATGTAAACTAACCAATTTAAAATGGGAACAAGGCACCAAAATGAATACCTGGTGAAATCTTCACCTGTGCAATAGTAAGGAATCTCATTGCAAAATATACATCCTCAATATCTGGTGCAGGGTGTTGGCTGAGCTCATGCTGGATGATACTAGAAGTGCTGAAGTTGGTAACATATTATATGGGTGCATTCACACTTCAATGCAGTATCAGTGTAAAGCAATCTCACCCTGTTTCGTTTGTGGTTCAGCATGTCTTCAGCAATCAAACAACTGATACAAGATTTGTTAAAATGCAGTGTTTAAAGAGTGCCAAAAGATTAAATTTACGAGACAGCTGAGACAGGAACAGATCCAAGACAATAGATATCCAATTGCTTGGTTAAGTTCAGTATTCTAACAGTATTTACCTATGATTCTGGCAATGAGCATTAAGGTAACTGATCACTAAGTGTATTGGGACAATTCCATACTTCTCTTAGGTCTTCCCTCCTTCATACAGTGAAGATGAGAAAGATAAGCTTGGCATCACCTAATTACATCATTTGCCACCACATGTTGTCCTGCATTATGAACCTTTGATTCTGAACTAGATAAATGAAATAAAATCCACAAACCTGGCTAAATCAATATTGTGCTCTATATTTGTAAAACTATCTACAATTAGAAATGTAAAAAGTTATGATTCATTCCAACACAATAATCGCTCGTCATATTCATTATGTTTTAAAAACTCCCCCAAATTGTTACTTGAAGTGAATACAACAATTGAGATTCAGAACTTTACAAAGAAATGTGAATAAACCGAAACAGCCTGAACTGAAATTTGACACTGTTTTCCACACTGCCTCCGAAAGATGTAATTAAACACTCTGGTATAAAAGTCACAGCCGAATCCAAACACGCCAGTCATCCAGTTCAGCTTTCCTGTTCATAGTGAGGCTCAACGGTCAGTCTTCACATTCTTGAATTTCCTGTGTGTGGGTGACTGTTTCTTTTTATAAACTGGATAATCGGAGAACCTCTCCATGCTATAGGAAGACGAATATTCCTGTGTCACATGAAAATAAAATGCTGCTATTCACTAACTCTAGTGTCAGTGGTGACTCAATTTGTAGCTCTCTCATCATTTAGTTAGAGCTTGTGGGTTCAACTCCCACCCAATACACGTGAGCACAAAAATCTGGCTTGATGCTCTGGGCCAGAACTGTGGAAGTGCTGCATTTTTATAGACTATGTCTGCTCACAGGTGAGTGTTACTAACACAGTGCTGCTATTGCAAAGAAGCTCTGTTTTGCTGGTTGCCTTGCTGCCCACTGTCCACACAGAGGAGGAATTGATAATTCCAGAAAGAAGTATTGGTATGTGAATCAGTGGATAAACCAGCTGACTGATTGTAACCACCAAGACTCTTGGCCACCAGGGTAAGGTAATTCTGACCCTAAAGTGTCAATAGGTTGTTCATCCATGGAGGTATTCAGGCCTTATCCTGACCTCACCTAATATCTCCATTCTGTCATAATCAAGAGGAATAATTCAATTGTTCACCATGGAATCCTTCTGTTAGGCCTTTTGCAATCTACTCACCAAGTAGAAACAATAGAAAATTTGCATTAGTAAGTTAACACTTTTATATTCTGGTGTTGTGGCCAATGGGTTGAACCAGCAGCCATTCAGACCTCAGCATGTCTTGGATTTCAGGGTGTGCTCAGCCAAGTGCTGGAGTTCAGATACTGGTGCATCTGACCTCCTGCTCTGGTGCTGGACTCACCGTTGAGCCAATTGCAGGGCACTGATATGACAGAGAAAGTGGCTAGAGGAACTTTGCCAGCTGTATGGCAGGGTAAGCTGGTGCATATAGACAATCCCATGGAACGTGGTACCACATATTACTTTATTTTAATAATTATTTGTCAGCATTTTAATTTGCTTTAAATTTATCTTGTTAACTATTTAAATCTACTGGAAAAGTTTTTAAATGTCTCTTACTATCAGTGACATTTATAATATGTCAATGCCCATATTATAATATTTATAATATGGGCAGGCACTGTAGTGTAGCGGTTAGCGTAATGTTATTACAGCGCCAGCGGACCCGGGTTCAATTCCGGCCGCTGTCTGTAAGGAGTTTGTACATCCTCCCCGTGTGTCTGCGTGGGTTTCCTCCGGGTGCTCCGGTTTCCTCCCACATTCCAAAGACATACGGGTTAGGAAGTTGTGGAAATGCTATGTTGGCACCGGAAGTGTGGCGACATTTGCGGGCTGCCCCCAGAACACTCTACGCAAAAGATGCATTTCACTGTGTGTTTCAATGTACATGTAACTAATAAAGATATCTCTTAAAATCTCTCTTAAATGTTCAAAAGTCTTTTGGGGAAGTTGCAGACCCTCAGACCCTACTTGTTTTTTCCTTGCAGGATGTCTCATTGGTGCAGAAGGTCAGCTTGTCCAACCTTCAGTTTCCAGAGTATCAAGTCTGGGCAGTGAGGCAGCCTGGCAGATCTGGGTTGACCTAGTCCAGTAATTATCTCCCAAGCAATATCTGACAAACATAATCTGGCCTTTATCTAATTGTTGTTTCGAGGAACTTGCTGCATGCAGAGCAGGTCTTGCAGTTCTTGCATTACCTCAGTGACATCATGCAAGGCGTAATGTATATACAGTTCCGTTTTCTATAATGTATAACAACTTCCACAAAAATGCCAAATGGTACGATATTCATCTTACTCAGCAGTTTAAAAATCATCACCATCTGTCTTCTTTTGACCTGGAGAGTGTTTACTTTGATGGGTGATTATGATTCAGATTTTGAACTGAAGCACCAGAAGCTATGTTCAAAACACTATTAATTCTCTTCCTGCTCTTGTTTGCTGACTATTCTTGCTGCCCACTGCTTGCTCAGAGAAGCAATTTAAAATTCCAGAAAGAAGGATTGGTATGTGCATCAGTGGATAAAGCAGCTGACTGATATCAACCACCCAGACTCCCAGCCATGGGGGTAGGGTAATGTGGACCCTGAAGTATCAATAGGCTGTCCATCCATGGAGGACATAACACTGCAGCCTTATCCTGACTTCACCTTCATTCTGTCATCACTATATCGCTATCAAGAGGAATAGTTCAATTGTTCACCATGAATCCTTCTGTTATGCCTTTTGCAATCAGTTCACTAAGCATAGAGCTGGGAGCTATTGAGGCAACAGAGAACTTGTTTAGGAAGTTAACACTTTTATATTCAAGGACTGTGATCAGAATTTCTTAACAACTGGAATCTGATTTAATTTATTAATTAATTTCAGTATTAAAAATACAATGAGGTAAGCTAGTGATGACTGAAAAATCAAAAAGAACCACTCTTCAGAGTATCCCTGTTTAAAAGTAGGATCTGTGCTAGTAATGCAGACTACTATGCCTTCAGCACTAAAGGGTTACAGTAAATGAGGCACAGCTAGATGAGGATGCCCTTATTTAGTCAGTGAGGAGGAACAGCCCATGGATCAGAATAGGACTCTGTCCCAGCTCAGTTGAAAGAAAAACTGTGCAACTCTCATCAGAGATCAAACAGCAAGTCCAGTCAGATCATTATCAGGGGATTTATGCAGATTGCAAGAGCAAATACAGTGCACAAATCATTCCTGCTGTTGGACATGGGAAGCAAGAAACATGTGCAGTTAAGGATCGAGTCAGCATCATGACTCCTCAGCAGAATAACGGAGACCAGAGGAAACAAAAAGCAGAAAGTGGAAGTGAAATGTTTGGAAAATCAGAGACAGAAAAGGTTGGTTTGAAAAGATAATTCCCCATCACAGAGGTAAATTTTTAAGAAGATCAAGTGTTAAGGTAGTAGTTTTATGTTAGGAATTAAGTTAGGGTTTGATGTACTATAAAGCTTTATCCTTTGTATATTTTGATTTCTCCATGAAATATTCTTTTTAATATAAATGATGTAGTAAGTCAGTTTTAGGTAGCCTAAACTGCTATAATTCTCTTTCATCAGTAATAATCACAGTGAATTGAGATGCAGAAAGAATCCATTTCAATATTTTGAACAGTACCTTTAATTTATTCAATCACATTAAGTTTTAACAAGATTGCAGGGAAAACAACGGGTAAAAATGAGTGTTTTATTAACTATTTCTCGTGTGATGACAGTATTGAAACTTTTCAAATGCCAAACTCATTGATAATTTACTGACAACTTCAGTAGACTACAAACCATTTGTAAACTAACCATTTAGTGTGGTTAACCCATTGTTGACTTATGGACTGTTTTGTTAGTGTGGCTGACCCATCAGTAACTTATAGTATTTATTATTTTAAACCGCATTTGCAAACGTCCTCTGTGGTATTCCATTCTGCACAGAGGGATTTCCTGCATTCATTGTAGCTGTATATTGTCCACTACCTAATTTTCAGTGTATATGCAATGAATAATTTTACCATCTGGTATGGGAAAGGGTCCCCATCTATTCTCAGGAATTCTTCTCAGAATCTTTGGGATCTTTGTGGGGAGAATGTGGAACCATCAAGTGGCTTACCTGGTCCACGTTACAGCTTTCCATACCGTAGCCCTGCAGTGAAGATTTACTGGAGCCCATTTTGGGTGGCTAAAACTGTTGGTGTATGGAGGAACAACAAATATTTGTTTGGAGATGTGTTGCTGGAAAATTCAGAATTTCATGAGGTCCAAGTATTGGTCTTACATGACAAAAGTCTAAACTTCGGGCAATCTGCCATTATGAAGAACACAAAGGGAATCAAATAACTTCATTCTGGGTGTATTTATTGGGGTTGTCATGAGAGAAAGACCCTCAGGTGGTGCTGGAATAAGTAGTGAATTGTGAGGGGTCGGGGGGGGGGGTGCTTTGCTTTTCAGTCTGGGGATCAATAAGGAGTGAGCAGTCTGGGATCAGAAAGTGATGTAAGGAAGTCAAGTTGGACCAGGAAGTTGATAGAAGGATTATGCTGGAATATTGGTTGAGATGTCGGGATGGGAGGTTGGTGGGGGTCAGGCTGGGAGGTTAGTAGAGGAGTCAGGTCAGTTGGTTGATGGAGAGGTCAAGTCAGGAGGCTGTTGAGGGATCAGGCATGGAGACTGACAGGAGGATCAGGCAGGGAAATGGAAAGAGAGGTCAGTTGAAACTAGGAGGTTACTAGAGGGGTCAGATCAGTCTGGGAGGTGAACCAGCTGGGAGATTTGTAGAGGGGTTACCCTGGGAGATTAGCAGAGAGGCTAGGTCAGTGATCGGGTAAGTTGCAGGGTGGTCAGGGATTGCAGTTGTGCTACCAGCGTGGGTGAAGTTTGGTGGTTATTAGGGGTTGTGGGTTGGATGAGGTTTCAGAACTGAGGATAGGATTGTAGGAGGTGTAACCATGGTGTGGTGGGGGTATGAAGGAGAGCTGGAAAAGTACTTAAAGGAGCCCAACCAGTACTGGACTCCATGCGCTGTGACCTGCTCAGTCTTTAAGGACCACTGAAGAAGACTACACAAAGTTTGTGAAGCCCTGCTTCCTCAAGTATTGCCCTTGCTATCTGCAGGACTTACATCCATGGAGAAGAATCCCTGAATGGTATCCCTGTATGTGTTGCTCCTTACTGAATGCAACTCTGCATTGCTGGGCTTCTCCATGTAGTAGCGCAACAGATGCATGAAGAAGCTAGAAGTAAAATTGTAGACTTTATGACACTTTGTCCCTCACTTTCCTTTACTCTTTATTTTTCATTGAACTCCAAGACTAAGCCAATTTTATACAAGGCACCTGTGGTTGTAGTTCCTCTTTCACTATGTGAGGAGGCTCTTTCTTAATTTTAAGTTTTACATTCTCTCTGCATTGAGTGTCATGCATGACTCTCAGTACATATGTTTGAGGTTCACTACAGGTTACCAGCACACAATCCATCATATTATTAATAAAATATTGCACTATTATACATCTGAATAAATTATCTTTTTGGTGAACTGTTAACCCTAGGGCCTGCCTGCTCTGTCAAGAAGAACCATGATTCCGCCCAACGTCAATAGAACAGATTTCTTGACCACTAATCTCATTGATGTATGTGATTGGATGTTGATGAATTGGATGTTGCATTTGTCTAAAAACAACTTCGAAAGAAAGCAGTTACTTGGATATTACTGCTTTAGAGTTGATGGACAGCGAAGGAACTGATTCATTGTAAGCTTTCATCAGTCTTTACTTTTGTCATCCTGTGCACGGGTTAAGCAGATTGAAAGTACTCCAGGTGATTCTGCTTCTGGAAAAGACTCTTGGAATGCAGGTTCTCTCAAACTGCTTGATCATATGTCACTCCAGGACATACCCAACCAACCATGAAGTATCAACTGAACCAAGATCTCCCATAGTCTCAGGGAAATGCCAAAAAAATCATAATTTGCAGCTACTTGTCTGTGCAGGATCTCTGTTTTCTTGTGATACTCTCTTTGCACATTGGGGAGAGGGAGATACTTCTGTTGTTCTGGTTGCAATGGGCATGGTCTGGCCAAAGTAGGACAGAGGTGAACAATTGAATGCAGGTTACAAAATCATTAATACCATTGCAACAGCAGTATTTTTTGGAGCTTCTTCATCTCATCAAGGTTCAAAGTCACAATTTGACCTCCAGACTTTACTTTCTGCCTTCCATGACTTAGGTTCCACCATGTGAAATAATGTTTGGTGTTCTAGTACTCATGATAGCATAATGAACAATGTCGCTGCTGGAATTTCAGCAGAGAGTGTTGGTAGGTGAGTGAGATCTTTGTTCAAAGAACTCTTGAAATAAGGCAAGCTATTACGAGCATCACATTGACCTATAAGATTCACTCAAACTTTCCTTGTAGCTCAACTAGTTAAATCAACAGACCAGAAAGATCCAAGATTTAACCCTTTAGCCCGTGCTGACTAGCTGTTCTCAGCCATGGGACTGGTAGTGAGCACTGGAATTGGCTTTATTATCCTGGGTTAGGGAATGGAGGATGGAAAATGCTGGAAGTGCTCAGCAGGTCAGGCTGGCTGCAACTGTGGGAAGAGAAACAGAGTTAACATTTCAAGTTAAAGACCCATTGTCACAAACTCTGACAAAGCACCTTTGACCTGAAATGTTAACTTTGTTTCTCTTTCTACAGAAGTGGCTTGACCTGCTGAGTATTTCCAGC
Organism: Pristis pectinata; assembly: GCF_009764475.1. NCBI lineage: Eukaryota > Metazoa > Chordata > Chondrichthyes > Rhinopristiformes > Pristidae > Pristis > Pristis pectinata. Next base: position 77,893,347 of record NC_067412.1, read on the forward strand.
ATTTTCTGTTTTTATTTTAGATTTTCAGCATTTGCAGTTTTTTGATTTTCATCTACCAGGGAATGGAGGAATTCATTCCTGATCATTATCTGGTTTATGGATGTCTAAAGATAGGATCAAGCCTGATAATAATATATCCTGTGCATGAATAGCTCGTTAACCATCTGGACTTACACATGAAGAATTGTTACTTGAGGAGGTATTGGAGGATGCCTAGTTGTTTTGGGATTGAACCTAGCAAATAAATTGGTACCTATGGGAAAGAAGGATGGTTAATTGAAATGTAAAACTTGCATTCTTAGGCAATTTTCATGTCCTCAGGTTTTAATAAAATGCTTCAAGCATAATCAATTACTTTTGAATGATAGTATTGAAACTTTTCAAATGCCAATTGATAATTTACTGACAACTTCAGTAGACTACAAACCAGCTATAAACTAACCACTTAGTGTGGTTAACCCATTGTTGACTTATGGACTGTTTTCTTAGTGTGGCTGATCCGTCAGTAACTTATGGTATTTATTATTTTAAACCATATTTGCAAATATCCTCTGTGGTATTCCATTCTGCACAGAGAGGTTTACTGCATCCATTGTTGCTGTATATTGTCCCACTATCTAATTTTCAGCGTATATGCAATGAACAATTTTACCATCTGGTATGGGAAAGGATCTCCAGTTACACTCAGGAATTCTTCTCAGAATCTTTGGTATCCTTATGGGGAGAATGTGGAACCATCTATGTAATCATTGCTGCACTATAAACAAACACATCAACCAAACTGCACATGATGTAACAATAGGTTGATTCCCATATAATCTGTTCTTGAAGTACAGATTGAAAGACAGATGTAGGATAGGACACCAGATGAACTCCTCTATTTGTTGAACACTGTCATGGAATCTTTTATATCAATTTAAGCTGGCAGATGGAGCCTTGATTTAATATTTCCTTGGAAAGACCAATTTTGCAAAAAAAAAGATAAAAAATTCATACAGTTATATTATCAGAATTAAAGGTAATAGGTTGAGGATAAGTTTTACTCTAACTCATAGCTATTAATGCTAAAAACTAATACATTGTGTGAGCATATTGTTTGGGAAAGTGAAAGAATTCCCTGTTCTTTGAATACTGCAAAAGGATCTTTTTTATCTGTTGGAACAGTCATCCCTTTTCAGATTCAACATCTTTTTCAGCATGATGTTTAATATCTCCAGAAAGGAGATTGTGTCATTTTAATTAAGCTTAGTGACAACTGATGTATATTTTAACTATAACTGTACTATATACTATAACTTCATGAATGCCCATCACACAAACCTAACAAAATAGTCTCCTAAACAGCGCGAAAATGCTATACATGTACTTACTGTAGTGAAACATTACTGTATGGCAATTATTTGTAAAGATAAAGAACATTAGTACATTTGAAGCTTGAATTTAAATGAAACAGATGGCAAAACAATGGCTATATCATCTTCTGGGGCCCAAGTTGAAATCTAGCCTAAATGATGAAATAAAGGATCTTTCTTTCCCACTCATTTGCTGTAGGTACCTTAAATGAATTAAGTTTGAGCAGTGTCAATTCATTTCTCGGTGGACGTAGTATAACGGTTAAAAAAAAACATCCAGCAACCCCAAAGAGCTGCCACAGACTGGTTTCTGTCAGAATGGAAAAGCATTACAGAGGGGACATCCCTTTGAAGTTACAGCTAAGACACAATCAGCAGAATTTTTAGTCCAAAGCAAACTCTACAACACTTAGAGAAAGTGTTTAATACTGGCCCAGGGTGCCAAATATGGAAAGAACAAAGTGCTGACCTCACCTTGTTACATTGTCAAAACATTACTGAACACTTCATGCAGTCAGTGCAGTGACCTTCATTATACAGGAAAAAGTGTCCCATTTTCCTCTAATAAAATGTTTCACCTTGCTAAGAAAGAAAGTAAACACAATCATAAGTATATTTGTAGTTCCAGGTTTGGAGCCTGAATGTTTTGAAAAAGAACTTTTATACCAAAACATTTAAACTTCACATTCATCAATATCAACTAAGATATATTAGCCAGTTTGGTGTATATTAGTAAATAGATTCTTTGGCTTGCTGAGTATACAAATGCCATAAAGGAACCATCATGAATTTATCAGCCTACAGTTGGAAATAGCCCTTCAATTTTGTTCATAAGTGGTTAACATTTTCAGCAATTGGAGAGATGGAAAAACAATTTACAAAGGTCATGAGAGCATTGCTAAAATTGATATTACATTTGTTTGTTGGGAAATGTAATATATGGGCTAGAACTAATATGTGCAATCGTACCAAATCCAATATTTATCTTATAATTTTACAGTTAAGATGCATCTGCAGTTAAAGTGTCAGTGATTTTAGCTGTGTTTAGATAGCCATGTTTGAAACCATATTCCTTGGATTTTGCCAAAGATTCAGTTTTTATTGGTTGGTAAAACATTGAGTATGTCAATAATGATGAGCTTCAATCCACGTTTAATTTTCTCCTTGTAGCAACAGGACATTTCTAAAAATATTTTTTGTTTAAGAACCTTGGATTCAGATATTTGATCCAACATATTGAATAATTGATAGGGTTGATAAGAAATGATGTGAATCTTCGAAAGAAGTGAACAATGGGTTTAAAGAAGTAAAGGATTCCACAATTTTGCGTTATTATAAGAGAGAGTGAAAAGTCCTGAATTCAGTGTAATGAAGATATGAAGAAGAAGAACATTTTTAGTGGCACATTTGCAGCTTGGAAGGAACCACAAGAAAATAAATATGTTGCAAGAAAAATTGTGAAGGAAAAAGAGTAGCTGCACATTGGATTAAAAATGGCAAATGGCTTGTCACGCTGAGAGGCTGGAGAGACCACACCACAGGGCCACGGTCTCAAAATAAGGTGTCAGCCAGTTAGGTCTGTGATGAGGACAAATTTCTTCACTCAGAGCTTGAAAATCTTTTTAATTCTTTCAAAGATTTCTGAATACTCATTCATTGAATATACTCAAGGCTGACACTAATCATTTGTTAGGCTGTATGGGAATCAGAGGATCTGAAGATTGGAATTGCGACACAAGATCAATCATTATCTTAATGAGTGACAAATCAGGATTGAGAGGCTGTACCTTTGCTTTTAGTATTGTGTTCTTCTGGCTCATCTATGAGAAGCTTTCCTACATGAAGGAAAATCAGAAATGACTTTGAAGCCTAGCAATTGTTATTCAGGCAAACATGATAGTGATACTCAAGAAAGGCCATTCCAGTTAACAGTCATTTGCTTGAGGGAGATACTGAGGGGACTGGCGGAATCCTCTGTTCTTCAAATAGCATCATGAAATATTTAATCTGAGCTAGCTGTAGTTTTGTGGTCAAGTGACTGGAGATTCTTCAAGACAACTCCTGTCCCACTGCCATTATCTTACAGGAGCAGTGCTGAGGAAATTGCAGGCCTATAAATTTTAATCCTGGATTGAAGGATTGACTCACAATTACTCAAAAGTAGTACAAATTGAATAAAACTAACAATGCATGTAAGATAAGATAAGATAAGATTTCTTTATTAGTCACAAGCACATCGAAACACACAGTGAAATGCATCTTTGCGTAGAATGTTCTGGGGGCAGCCCGCAAGTGTCCCCGCGCTTCCGGCACCAACATAGTATGCTCACAACTTCCTAACCCGTATGTCTTTGGAATGTGGGAGGAAACCGGAGCACCTGGAGGAAACCCACCCAGACACAGGAGAGCATACAAACTCCTTACAGACAGTGGTGGGAATTGAACCTGGGTCGCTGGAGCTGTAATAGCGTTACACTAATCGCTACATTACTGTGCCTGATATAATTGTATTTATTTATTTATTGCAATGTGGGCATCACTGGAAAGGCCAATATTTATTACTTATCCCTAATAGCCCTTGAGAAAGTAGTGGTGAGTCACCTTTTTGAACTATTGCTGGTAAAGGCAGTCCCACAATGCTTTTTGGTAGGGAGTTCCAGGATTTAGACCCAATGACAATGAAAGTCCTTCAATATATTTCCAGGTCAGGATGGTGCACAACTTGGAGGGGAACCTGCAGGTCGTGGAGTTCCTATGAACTTTCTACCATTTCCTTTTTGGCGTAGAGATCAAGGGTTTGGGAGTTGCTTATAGAATAGTCTTGGTGAATAACTGTGTTGCATTTTATAGCTGGAACACAACATAACCTGATTTGCCAGTAGTGAAGGGAATAAATATTTGGGATGTTGGGTGGGGAGCTGATCAAGAGGCGTGTTTTGTTCTTGATGGCATTGAGCTTCTTGAATTGGAACTGTATTTGTACTGGCAGGGGGAGAGTATTCCATCACACACCTGACTAGTGCCTTACGGATGGTGAAAAATCTTTACGGCATCAGATAGATAGATAGATCTTTATTAGATAGATAGATCTTTATTAGTCACATGTACATTGAAACACACAGTGAAATACGTCTTTTTGCATAGAGTGTTCTGGGGGCAGCCCTCAAGTGTCACCATGCTTCCGGCACCAACATTGCATGCCTACAACTTCCTAACCTGTACGTCTTTGGAATGTACCCGGAGGAAACCCACCCAGACACGGGGATAACATACAAACTCCTTACAGACAGTGGCCGGAATTGAACCTGGGTCGCTGGCGCTGTAAAGCATCATGCTAACTGCTACACTACCATGCCTGCCTACCCAGGAGTTGAGTCACTCACCACAGGATATCCAGCCTCTATGTATGTAGCTTGTCCAATTGATTTTCTTGTCAATAGTGATCCACAGGATATTGATGATGAGGGACTTGGCAATGGGAAAACCATTGAATGTAAAGGGTGGGTGTTCAGACTTCCTTCTGTTTTATTGGTGCGAATGTTACTTGCCACTCTCCATCCAATGCGTGAATGTTATCCATGTCTTGCTGCATTTTATGTGCAGTTGCAAATGGAATTGAATGCTGTGCAGCCATTAGTAATTATCTCTACTTCCTACCTTGAAATGGTAGGATGGTCACTGATGAATTAGCTGGATGTTAGCCCTAGGATTTTGCCCTGGTGAACACCTGCTGTGATGCCCTGGGGCTGGGATTATTGTTCTCTAAAAATACAACCATCTTCCTTTGTGTGAGTTCTGAATCCAACCATCTCAATGTTTTTCCTTTGATGTCCATGGACCTCAGTTTTACCATGGTGCCCTGATGTCACATTCAGTCAAATGGGGCCTTGAAGAACAAGGCAGTGACTCTCACCTCACCTCTAAAATTCAGCTCCTTTGTCAATCAGTCAACGATGATACAACCGAGCCATCCTTGAGCATTGAAGTCCCCACCCTGAGTGCCTGTGCTGTTGCTACTTGGAGTACCTCTTCCCATGTTCAACATGAAGGAAGATTGATTCATCAATTGAGAGAGGACAGTGGTAATCAGGAGGTGATTTCCAAGCACGTGACCTTATTTATTGCCCATCCCTAATTGCCCTTATGAAAATGGTGGTGAGCCACTTTTCCCCATCCAACATCCTAAAAGTTGAGACTATGGGGTTTGAAGTTAAGTATTCCCAGAACTACTTCCCCCCGCATACCATTAGACCACCACCTCCGCCAATGGGACAGGACATACTCAGGGATTGTGATGATGGAGTCCAGAACATTTTCTGTATGAATATATCAGGTTGTTGTTTCGATAGTCTGCAGGAGAGTTTTCCAACTTAGACACCAGTCCCCAGCTGTTTGTGAGGAGGATTTTGCAAGGTCAATTGGACTGGGAGCAACTATGCCATGTCCAAATTCAGAGCCAGATGAATCATCCAGTTTTATCCCTTTTTAATGTAGTAGTTAGCAATGTCTTGTTGGGTCATTTCAGAGTCAACCACAGCACTAGGGGTCTGGAGCTTCATCCAGACTCAGGAAATATGGCAGATTTCCATCCTTGAAGGGCAGCAGTGGGCCAGATGGGTTTTACTGCAATCTAATAGCTTTGTGGATTAGAGAAGTTGTGAGAGTGTGGGTGAAGGTAATTCCTGATTACAGCGATGAAGATAAATTTCACAGTCACGAGGTTGGACTTTGAACTCATGCCTCTGGATTATTAGGCAAGGGACTGCGTTATAAATCCAACTGGTTATTCACTGTACCACCACCATATTCATGCTATGTCAGAAGAATTGAGTGCATACAGGCACTATTACTGGAACTGTGCAGTATGCATAAGGTTGTAGCAAATACCAGCTGTGAATAGTGAATGAGTTAACAATGACCATTACTGGAAATATATCAACATCATCTTTTTATTAATGTGTTGGATTTAATTTTTGAGTCTGGAAAATGTTTGGTAAAATACTGTTGCTCTAAATCAAATCTCATCAAATCATTGTTTTCTCAGTTGTGTGCCAAGGGAGGGACAAATGGTTTCATTGTAATAACACTGAATTCTAGGGTGAACAGTGAGGCCCAGCTGGGATGAATCATTTTATTTAAACATGCCTTTCCTTCTCTGGGAGTACTGGATGGTACAGTGGGTCATAACACTGTAAGATTTTACTTAGTTGTGGTTAGGGCTGGGGAAATGGCCACTCATGTGGAAACCCAGATTTTGTTGCACTTTGGCAGTGGGATGGGGCTGAAATTTTCTGTTGCCTTAGACAGCAGTTCTCAGAACCTATAACAGTTCAGGTCTTGGATTCCTTTAAAGGAACACAGTTGGCTTTCTCTTTTGTGAAAGGTGAGAGTGGTGAGATTATTGTGCAGCTATCACTACTAACTGCACATCAACAATGCTGCCAAGTTACTACTATACATTGTAAATAGTGTAGCAGTTAGTGTAACACTGTTACAACGCCAGCGACCTAGGTCCAATTCCGGCCGCCGTCTGTAAGGAGTTTGTACGTCTGCTTGGGTTTCCTCCGGGTGCTCCAGTTTCCTCCACATTCCAAAGACATACGGGTTAGGAAGTTGTGGGCGTGCTATGTTAGTGCTGGAAGCGTAGCGACACTTGCGGGCTGCCCCCAGAACACTTTACACAAAAGATGCATTTCACTGTGTGCTTCCATGTACATGTGACTAATAAAGGTATCTTATCTTATCTGAAATGTGTTCAAAATTGGATGTGATATCATCTGTGACATCAATCCCAGCTCTGTGTAAAAGCAAAATAATTTTAAACTGTGTTTTAAACTAAATAATTAAAAATAATGAGGGACAAAGACAGGTTGAATGCACGGTCTTTTTCCCAGGGAAAGGGAATCAAAAACTGAAGGGAATAGGTTTAAGGTGAGGGGGAAAGATTTAAAAGGGACCTGAAGGACAGTTTCTTCACCTAGAGGGTGGTGCATTTATGGAATGTGCTGCCAGAGGAAGTGTTTGAAGCAGGTGCAATAACAACATTTAAAAGACACTTGGACAGGTACATGGATAGGAAAGATTTAGATGGATATGGGCCAAACATGGGCAAATGGGATTAGCTTAGATGGGCACCTTGGTTGACATAACCATTTTGGGCCAAAGGGCTTGTTTCCATGCCGTATTACTCTATGACTCTATTTTCATTTATTAAAATACTTAACAATGTAGGGCTTCCTTGAAATTTTAATAGGTTGGAGTTCTTTGTGCATTAAATGACAAAGACTAGAAAGTCTAGATTTCATTTCCTTGCTTGGCTGAATTCACATGTAAAAACAATTGGGGTTCTTCAGTGGGCTTCAATGCATTGGGACCAGTTTGGGGGAAGGTATCAGAACTAAGAAAGATCAGTTTCTCAGCTAATATTGATACCTTCCTAGTGGAAGCCACTGATCAGGGATTAGTGCTAGCAATTCTTGTGGATGGCCCAGGGCCCAAGAGACCAATTGTAATATCCCAGCCACTGAATGGCTGAATCACCTAATTCAAAACAGACTAGGAATTAAACTTGGACTATTTGGCTCAGTGCTAAATGAGTTGTGTTTTATTTCTTCGACATTAAAGTGCTTCACTGCATCACCACTGTTTTGTGGAATGGAAAGATGAACTTCTTTTTGTAACTGATCATATGGGGGTTAAATGCTTTTGCTAAGTCATCTAGACCTGATGAAAGGATGCAGGAAAAGGACACATTGGAAAGTTGCTCTAGTTTGTCACTACTACGTTGTCCCTTGTGATCAGTCCAGAGGTTTCCTTACTAGAAAATTTTATATTGTAAGAAGTGGGGAGGGCAAGGAAGAATTAGGAATAGGTACTCAAGGAGAGTGTGAATCTTAATATACAAAATATGGAGCATTTCTTTATTCATTTACACTACATTTAAACTTATAAACTGTTGCTTATTCTGTTCTGACTGTAGCTGGGTTAACAGTTGAATTGGTACAAATATGTTGGTATCACATTTTGTAAGGTGACGATCTGACAAGATTCTCTCTCCTGGTAAACGGTTGCTTGAAAGTATGCTTGGATAGGCATCAATTAAGGATAGGATCAAGCTCATTCTTGAAAGCACTCTATATTTCTAGAACCTTGTTAGAACTTGTTGTTTCGGCTCACACATGAAGTATACCCACTTGGGAGAGGTACCAATGAAACATTGCTCCTTATGGAAATGAAACTCCAGCTTAAGTCAATCCATTCAGAGATAGAGAATAAAAGAAAGGATGCTGGAATTAAGTTGTTATTAGAAGAATTCTGGTCTACTTGACATGCTTATATTTCTGTTGTACAATTAAAATGAATTTACCTTGCTTGCTCTCACTCTATTTAAGTATCTGTCCCTTTAAATATTAGCAGGAAATTCAGCTTCTTTCCTTAACTCTTCTGGCAGGAAGTGCTAACAGATTTGCTCCATTCACCCTGTGGCAGGGAAGAGCATATTCTCTCTGCTGCAATATTTTTTTAAAGGGTCAAGGGTTCTCTATGCTGAAAGAATATGCAAGACAATTTACTATCTATGCATCAAAGAGGAGGTTGTGCAAAATGAATAGATATGGTATTGCAAGTGACAAATCCACAGTCAGTTCTCTTTATATAAAGGTCTTCCAAAATGCTCAAATTTTTAAAGTTAGTTTTATTTTCAATATAAATAACAATTTCTTCTAAAAAAACCTCAATTCTAACAGGTTGATTAACACCAAGACCAACTTTTAACAGTCATGGTTCATGAAGTGCAATGCTTCTGACAGATAGCTCTTCAATGAAATTTTTGACCCTGGCATAAATTTAAATAATTCTTATACAGTGTACCACTGCCTTTCTAATTGTTCAGTCATTTGTCCAGTGGATACCCGAGTGATCCACATTCTATACTCAGTCTGTGCTGAACTTAATGATCTCATTTGGGGTAGAAAATGTGAGAATTGAACTCATTCCCTGGGTTAGAGCTGGTTGCTACTCATGAACGGTATACAGTGCCTTCTCACCCTCCCACCAACCCCCCGCCTGATCCCCAACTCATGACTGTGTTGAGCAGGGTTGAGATTTCCTCTGATTTTGAAATAGTCTGCTAGAAATTTCTATCCAAACTTGCAAAGGAAGGAAGAGTAAACTACTACAGAGTGAGTTGTACTCTTGGAACTGTACCCAGGAATGTCATAATGCAAAGAATGAAATTGGGCTGTAAAGAAAATAATTTCTGCTCTCGATATACTAACTGTTAACATGTGATAACCAATGAACCTTCATGTGCTGGTTTAAGACCACTTTCTGTTTTCCTGTGGTCGTCAGCACATCTGTTGGCCCCTTATTTGTTAGTTCCTGGCAACTGCCCAACAATGGAATGTTGCTGGAACTGGGAGTTGTGGGGAGGTAGAGGTGCAGGGAAGGAAGAGGTGATAGAAAAGAAAAATGAAGAAGGGCAGAAAAAAGAAAAATGACAGAAAGACAGTGAGAGAAACAAAGTCTTTATCAGATAAAAATGTTTTAAGCTTCTTTGATTCTTTATAGCAAGAACTTCTCAAAGAAGTCACTGTTCATGATTGTGACTTTCGGCAATATTAACCAAGACTTTACTTGTTTTTTACAGCTGTTGGAACTTAAGATCTCTCTCTCTCTCTCTCTGTCTCTCTCTCTCTCTCTCTCCCTCCCTCCCTCCCTCCCTCCCTCCCTCTGTCTCTCTCTCTCTCTCTCTTTCTTTGACACCAGCTCAGCGAGCAGGATAGGACGTAGATGGTGGTGAGAGTGCTTTGCCTGGATAATTCCTGCTTCTTTCCTAATTTTCATGTCAATCGTGACCAACAGTGTATGTTTAAATCTAGTTTGCAACAGTCACTGGAACACAAAATCTAAGCCAGTTGTTCAAAGAAGAGGGTGCTGCACTGTTTTGTTTGGTGAGATGCTAAACTGAAGCCTGAGGGTCAGAAATGATCTCAAGGCATTTTTTGAAGAAGGGGAGTCATTTCTCCTTGGAGTCCTAGATGGTTTTTATCTTTGAGTCAATAACTGAAACTAAAGTTCCACTGATGTTTGTGAAACCTTCAAATGTGCATTACAACAGAGGCTATATTTAAAAACATTTAGTAATTGGGTACAAACTGTTTTAGGACATTCTGAGTTCATGAAAGGTCCTAAATAAATATAAGTTTTTCTTTTTTTTCCACCCTGTACTTGTCCAAGGACCCTTATCCTCATTAGCATAAGGTAGAATTACAGGATCACCAGATACTCCCGTGGCACGCACTGCATAAAAAACTGGGAAACTTTGTAACATCTTTCATGCTGTTTCAACAGTTCTCAAAGGCGGAAGATTGAAAGCTGTTGTAACTCAGTTGATGGCATTTCAGACACTTGCTTGCTTATTGGGTTCAGGACAAACATAGGCTGCAGGGCTGGCAGAGGAGTAGGCAGGAGAAAGTGAAACCTGTACTTCCCGATGCACTACAACCACTCCCAGATGGATGAGAGTAGATTGTGGATGATTGAAGTCCCAAACAATTTGCTTCCTCGGTTTATTTAAGATTTCCTCCCTTTTCTTGCTTTCACCCTGGATGGTGTCCTGTGGCGTGGACATTGGCAGTTCATCCTGTCTTCTGAACTGAGAGCAATATTCTATTAGTCCACCTGAGTTGGTTATTGCAGGGAAAATTGAACCTGATAGGGTAGATTTCAACATTCACTCTCAATGGCAAAATTGATAAGAATGAAAAGGCGAAGGAAGCAGGCAAGTGGTTTAACAATTGATCAGCTGCTATCAGTTATCAGATCTGCAGTTAAAATTAATGTATGCACCTAAATGTCAGAAAATTTGATTTATTTGTCTCCCTCCATGACTATATAAGTAAGGATGTGAAACATGATAAAAAATATCCCAAGAAGTAATTTCTACTCCAAAATTAATAGGTGATTCTTTCACCACACAGATTAAAATCACTAGAATATGACTGAACTCTAAGTGGATATGAGCCAATTTCACACAGCTTAAAGGTATATTTTTCATCAAGTTCACATTGGCACATAAAGATGATGTGAAATATAACCCTGTCTTACTGTGCAGGCTCTAATTGTTGTTTCTTTCCATTTACCTCCCCTCATCTAAAGTTTTTTTTCTATTGCTAAGTTATTGTTTATAGAAATTGGCAACACAGCATATGTGTAATAGAGATGCACTCTATCCAGTTGGAAATCCAGTGTATTATGTTGGTAAGCAATTTAACTGTGGGCCCCATCACACTCAATCACACTCCTATCTTTGTTTGATATTAAGTGAACTCCTGACTAATCCTGTTGGCATGCAAATAGAGAATTTTGTTTGTTCCCTCCTTCCCTCCCTCTTGCTAGTGGGCAGCAAAGAGGCAATCCATGTACTTAAATAGGCTGATCGTAGAAACCTAGCCCAGGTCAGATTTTCATCATGTTGGTGGGATACAGGGTCAACTGAATTGTGACTGTGCGGCAGGGTAGTGGGTATTTGGAGTTGTACTATTTATCTTCCTTTAGATTTATATTTTGTAACATTAACAATCCTATTACTAAATTCCCATCTATTGATTTGGCAGTGACAATGGTCTCAAGCTTAAACAATGTTTTTTCCGTATGCACCTCAAACTCGAAATGCTTTATTTGTGATCGTTACGAGGTAAAAACACCAACAGCTCACCAACAGCAATAACATCAAGAACCAGTAGGCATTTGTTTTTGGAAGTACGCTTTGAGGAAAAAAATGTCAGACAGAGCTCCAGCAGAGCTCCCTAGCTACTTTTATATTGTTGCCCTTGTAATGTGATTTCCAGGGGTTTGGCATCCATTATTCTGCTTCCAGCATTTATACTGTTCAATCTGTTTCCCATAATGGGAAGAGGAAAACTTATAGAGGTTACTTTATTTGGTTCTGCAAGTCAATCACTGGTCCATGAAAAATGGATTAGTAGCTTAAGCTCTGGACAGTAACTTCTGGATCCTGAATTAAAAGAACAGCAAAGCAGCTGAGGTTGAATAAGACCTTGGCTTAACAGAACATTGAAAGGGAATTAACTCTAATAAGGTAGAATTGTACTGGAGTTTCAGCCTGGATAATGGATTCAGTATCGATAGGATTTGAAGCTGCAATATTCTGGCCTGAAGCCAATGGCAGTGTCAAAAGAATCAAGCTGACACCATTTCCATAAATAAATTTATAGAAGGAGCATCTGTTACTTCCTTCCTGTATCATAATGGAAATGTAAAATAAAGTCAAAATATCTATGGAATTTTCCAGCAGAAATATTAATTTATCTTTTATCCTTTGTGGATACTGAGGGCATGCTGTGAATTTCATTTTTACTTATAGTTTTATCTCTCATGTTGGCTTTGTATTTTTTCTGCATTTGAGATAAGGCTATTGTAATGTCTTCTATATATGATGCCTACATATGCAAGTGCATGCAATGGATAATGGATATCAAAGAATAATAATTGTTTTTTAACAAGGCTGAACTCTTAATATCTAAACAATATACATACTATTCCTATGAGTCCTACTTTAGACTTCCTGTTTCCGTTATTGCTATTGTTACAGACTAGCTATTAAACATGACTCCCTCATCCAATAAGAATTCATTATGGCCATATGTGGAAATGCACCACTTAGATTAAAATATACACACATGGAGACCCACATTGTTGGCCTTTATTGATTTTCACCAAAAAATTGCATTTTTATTTCATCTCAGATATTTGTTTCACTAACTTTACTTCTATTTGTTGTTCCTTTATCCTCCTGTTGAATCATTTTTGTTCTATTGTTCACCTTTGTGTAGAACTACAGATGTGAATTCCATCTTCTCCTAAAGCCTGTGTTTCCTTCCCAGCTTGAATGCTGCTTCCTGTCGATTCTAGTTCCTAATCAGTTACTTCCTCAACACCATGAGAAAATGGCAGCAAATTCACAGAGAACGAACAGTGACAAAAGTGCTTTGCTCCAGTTTCCATCAAACACATGACCTATTATTTGCTTCTTGATTTCTTTTGCCTACTTTTCAAAGTCAAAAAGGAAAATTTCCTGAGGGTTGTTTATTACAGAAATAAAGCCTAAAAGTGCAAGTGACTCATATTAAAATCATTCCTGTGATTTTTATCCGTCATTGTCTTCAGAAGCTTATGCAGAAATAAAAACTAATGGGAAGGCCTGCTGTAAATAGAAATTTTCACTCTTTATAGAAGTGGATAAGGGTTGGAATAACATCAAATGATGCAAGATGTCCATAAGAATGTAAAATGTCTAAGATATACAGTGTTAAAACTCACCTAATAGCTTAAGACAGGCGCTATTCAATACATGCTGATGATTGACTGAAAATTAAAATGTCAAAGGGGATCAAAATTAATAACTTTGGAAGCCAAAGTGTCAGTGGAATTAGTTCTCCAAAATTCACTCAAAATTTGTTTGCCACAAGATACAAGTAATTTATGCAATGGAGCCCATTGCTCAGTTTGAGGCCTAGAAATTCAAGCACATGAGAAAAGCGAAATGGAAACATAAGAGACTGTAGGTGTTGGAATTTGGAGCAAAAAACTAATTGCTGGAGGAACTCAACAGGTCAGGCAGCATCTGTGGAGGGAAATGCACAGTTGATGTTTCAGGTCGATACTCTTCATCTGGACTACAAGTGTCCAAATGAAGGGTCTTGACCCAAAATGTCAGCTGCCCATTTCCCTCCAAGAAGTGAACTTGGATGGGTGTCATAGTGGACTGCCAACTACAGGCTCAGATGTTGTTCCCCTGCAAACTTCGGCCACAGCTGAACATCTACTGAACATCTTAATTGAAAGCAAGTTGTAGGGAGGTCAGTCATGAGGCTGAGTTCAGGATTTTGGATGGCCCATGATTGTATGTCAGTTTAGGTCTGTTCTCTGACTGTGGGGAAAGTGTTAGACTGTGCACTGGATGAGCGCAGAGTGCAGGGTTGTGTGTGTGTGGGTAAGAAACTAAGGACCTGTACTATCACTGTGCTGATGAGTAAAGGGGAGGGATGTAAAAGCTGTGCCTTGTCAGGTGGGTGATAGACAGCGGGATTATACACAGGAGCTCCTGGCAGGAAAACCTTGGCAGATCACAGGATTGGAGTTTGGAGAACAGAAGATTGTAGGGTCAGAACCTGTGTGTCAGGGATAACAATCTTGGTCAGTCGGGAGAACTAGAGGTTCTGGAGATCAGCATCTTAATGGGCTGGGATTGATGCATGGTGGGTGTTACTGAAGCGTAAGGATTGACAAATAGACTTACCTGATAGTCCAGCATGCCCAATGAGAATCATTACTGGGACAACAAAAGAGCTTTACACAGGGAATGCCATCATCCCATGCACACCAATGCAGAAAATGTGCCAGAACACAAGGGTGATTCAAGCCTGAAAGTCTCTGGATGAAGTTTGGGAGTGACATGAAATTACCTGGAAATAGGTGATATCTCATTTTATTCCAGAAATAATAGATTTTTAATCATGTAATTTTGAAAAAAAAATCAACATTATGCGATTGTTTCCAGACACATTAGAAATGTCCCATGATTACCTTTGTTGAAACAATACTAAGTTCTACATTAAAATCAATTGCAATCATGATTTACCTGAATGTAGCATTTTGCATTTGTTTGTGAATCTGTTCTCACTTTTCTACATCATCTCATGATATAGAGTCATGGAGTCACAGAGAGGTACAGCATGTAAACTCACCCTTCAGCGCAATGAGTGCACTTTGACCATCAACCACCCATTTACATCTTCTCATCATCTCCCCACAGATTCTACCACTCACCTACTAGGGCAATTTACAGTGCCCAATGAACCTACCAACCTGCATGTCTGTGAGATGTAGGAGGAAACCAGAGCAGCCAAAGGAAACCCATGCAGCCAAAGGGAGAACATGTAAACTCCACACAGATAGGGCCTGAGTTCAGGATTAAACCTGAGTCTTTGGCACCACGAGGTAGTGGCTATACTAGCTATGCCACTGTGCCCCCTGAAACTAACTAAACTAGGTAAACCAAATCTACTCATTTTTGTGCCTCTGTGTGTCCACCCCACTGATGAAAAGTTGAATTACACAATAGAGTTCAGCTGTTTGAGAGGCTTCAGCAAAGGACTCTTGTGTGTGTTAGTCCAAGATCAAGATAACATTGGTGGCAGGATGAATAATCATTGTACAAGGGCACAACATTTTGTCCTTCTGCCTCACAGGGTTTGACCCTTAC
This sequence comes from Pristis pectinata, assembly GCF_009764475.1. Taxonomy (NCBI): domain Eukaryota; kingdom Metazoa; phylum Chordata; class Chondrichthyes; order Rhinopristiformes; family Pristidae; genus Pristis; species Pristis pectinata. The sequence continues at coordinate 77,908,986 of NC_067412.1, forward strand.
CTTAGGTATTACCTTGAGTTTGCACGTTCTCTGCTGAAGCTTCATGGGTTTTCTCCAGGTGCTCCATTTTTCTTCCACATCCCATAGGAGTGTTGGTAGGTTTGATTGGCTATTGGCTACTGTAGATTACTGCTAAGTGTAGGTTAATGGGAAAAAGAATCAAAGAAGAAGTTGATGGGCATGTGTGAGAGACAATAATTTGCAGTGGTACAGGAAAATAAGGAGAGCTGGAATGGGATTAATGGGATTGCTCCCTTGGGAGCCGGCATGGACCCAATGGCTGAATGGCCTTCTTTGGCATGACGATAAATATGGGTAAAAGAAAAGTTTTTTTAGCTTTACAAGAAAATATTTTGTTGGAGTACATAATACAATTAAACTGTATGACTACATTTAATCAAAAAAATTAACTCAGGCTAAATTACAAGATAAAGTTTTAATTAGGAAGAGTCAAATTTAAGAGTATTTTCTCGAAGTACTTTGAGTAACATTGGTAAAGTTTTCCCATCTCCTGAATACTACCAAGGACCTCTTCCTCATCTTTCACCATGCACTGATATCCCTAAACTCAGTATTACCTTTCATATGAGCTTTTCACTGTTCCTCCAACCATAAGACCACCATCACTCTGACTGATGAATCAAAAATGAGGTCAACTGAATGTCAGGAAGATTAAAACTATTGTCTTGCATCCTGTGAAAAACATCACTGTCTTCCCACCAGTTCCCAGTGTATTTCTCAGAATACAGGACATTTTTCTGCCTCTAAAACTGTTTACCACCATTTTTGTAGATCTGTCTCCCTCCCTGTCCTGACCCAAGCTCCTCTGCAATTGGAATCCTTAGTCAAGTTTTTGCCATTTCTTTGTTCCATTTCTCCAGCTATTTACTTGCCAGCATCCACCCTCCAATTTCTATAAACTCTAATATAAAATAGAAATGGAAAATGTTGGCAACACTTAGCAGGTCAGAAAGCATCTGTGGAAAGAGAAACAAGGAACATTTCAGGTCAAAGAGCCTCTGTCGGAACTGGGAAAGAGCAATTAGTTTTAAGTTGCAGAGAGGGTGGGGGAGGGATGGATAGGACAAAGTGGATATCTCTGTTAGCGCGGGTCCAGGGTTGCTGTGGGAATAAGTTGTAGAGGTCATCTGGTAGATGGGTTAATGGGGGCATGTTAGAGAGAGAGAAAAACTATGGAACAAAAGTTATGAAATAGGGCAGTTAGAGAGGGAGAATACAGATGCAGGAATGTGAAAAGGTGCAAATTCCATGGCTGTAAGACTTATTCAGCAGGTCCTAGCTGTGCTCAGTCAGAGAGAAAAACAGAACAAGTATCAGATGGGTAATCCAATGAAGATACATGTTCTATATCAAAGTAAGTTGTGCAGGATAATTCACTTCAACAATCTTTCCTTTTGATTTCAGTAACTTATTTTCTGATTTATACTCCTTTTCCCTTCCCATTCACCTTTAATTTCCTCTTCTATTTTTCTTTCGGTAATATTTGCGACATTACAGCACAGAAACAGACCCTTTGGCTCATAGTGTCCACATCAACCAAGAGGCATTCATCTATACAATCTCATTTTGCCTCTCACATCCCCATCAACTTCATTCCAATTCCCCTGTAATCCACCTACACTAGGAATAATTTACAGTTTCCAGCATATCCTCAGCAGGTAGGAGGAAATTATAGCTTCCAGGAGAAACTCACATGGTCACAGGGAGAACATACAAACTCCATAAAGATAACACCCGAGGTCACAGTCCAATTGAGATGAGAGACAGGTGTGCATTTGAATAAGATGTTACTACTAATGCCAATATAATGTGAGGAAACAATTAAAAACTATGTAGCCAGGACAGCTGACTCTCCAGAAGTTACTCTAAGATCTTTATAAAATCATATATTTTTAATAGAATATTGCATTCAGTTCTGTTTGCAACCACACAGAAAGCATGCTTATGCATTGGAAAGGACATAGAGAAGAGCAAGAAGACTTATCCCAGATGGAAAGAGGAATTATGAGAAAGATATCTGAGAGCTCAATCTTTGTAGAAAAGGCCAAAAGTGAAGTCTCATCCGTGAATTAAAAATAAACTCAAGCAGATAAGGTAAATTGAAACCTATATGACATGTTAAGCCTGGCATCTAGAACTGGAGGATGTAAATTTCAGTTTAGGAAGAAGATCTTTATTTATAGAGTGATAAATGTTTTAAATAATCTGCTTGACATTGTAGTAGTGCCAATACAGTAATACAGCTGGATGCTGCTTGGAAGATTTTGGGTATTGGAATTATGAGTTTTAATAGTCTGAATAACCTTTCTTGTCCTTGAATTTAAGTGCTGATTTCTTCCTGTGTTAGTTATACCACTGCCAATATCCCTCTGGACCATTTTCATTCTTTATGATTCAATCCAAATCTATGAGTGTGCTCAAGTTAAGCACAGCTGTGTCCAGCCCTGGCCTGGCTTGATATTCAAAACCCAATTCTTTCTAGATGGGCTCACCAAGTGAGGATTGTGGGGGGAGGGCATGGGGGAAGAAGTAATTGGCTGTTTTCTTTCCCCCTCAAGCTCAAAAGTGCCAAAGTTTTTACCCTAACCTGACCTCCACCATGGGTTTGTCTATGACCAGTTAACTTGGCTCAATGTAGAGACTGCAACCACAATGCTTGGCACTGTCTGGTGCATTGACACACTCTTTTTTGGGGAGCAAGGCAAATATTTCTTGATACTTAACACTAAAATGGATTATTTAGTGATGTAAAGCTCTGTGTATGTCAATACGAAGTTAATAGATTGGTGTGTGTTCAAACTATTCTCATGTTTCTTTCTTTCATTTTCTTTGGTTTTATGTCATACTTAAAGACTCTGGTTTGTTATAAATCAGGATTGAAACATCTGTTCTTTCTTCCTCAACATCTCATGGATGTTTCAGAACCTTTTGAACTTAACAGTGTTTTCTGTCTCCAGTTTCTTGTTCAATATCAGGAATATCACATTTCTTTAGATCTTTATGAAACATCAGACAAACAAACAAAAATTAACCTCTGTCACTTCAGGGTACTGCAGCTGTATTTTGTAATGCTATTTTCATATTAATAGGAAGTGTATAAAAAAACATCTGCCACCCCTGCAAAAAAGGCTATTCTCAGTCATTGATCTTGTTTGCAGAACTAAGCATTCCAAAATCATTTTTGTGAATTTTCTGCTAATCAAATGAGAGACAAATGTAATGGTTTTCCATTTCAAACATTTAGTTTGGAGGCAAACAGTCCTTAGTCATTATCCTGGAGTTGGTGCAGAGAGAAACCCTCTATTCTTCTCCTCTTCCATTGTCCTCCCTACAATTCTCTCACAAAACTACTGAGTCCTGTCGGAATGAAATTGTCACCACCTGCTGAATCCATGAATAATAGGAATGGAGATGATTTGTCCCCTCATGTCCGTGCTGGCTAAAAAGGAGTTACGTAATCTAATCCTAGTTCTTAGTTAAACCCCTGGAAATTAATCTCTCTGCCAAGCCAAAAGGGTCATTACATACACTCTGCTGAGGCCCCTCATAATTTTATACGTCTCTCCTGCCAGTCTCCTCTGTTCCAACGACAATAACTGTACCCTAGCCAACATCTAATATTAGGGCTGTTTGCTGCAAACTGGGACTTGGATTGAAACTTTCCGATTTCATTTCAGATAGGATACTTCACCCCATTTATTTGCATTTTATTTGGACCCAAGGCACATTGGTGAAAACTTGCCAAATAACTAGTGTACTAGCCAGTCTAAGAAAACAACTTTAAAAAGGTGCTTGATTTAAATTCATTAATCCTTTTTTTTAGTTTAACATGTCCTCTTGAATTGATCCAATTCCTAGCTCCTTTGCAGTCCCCTACATCTTCCTGTTCTTTTGTCAAATAGTCTCTTCTCTGTTATTGGTTCCATCACTTGTGTTGCATGTGTAGAATCCAGATGGATGTACTTCTCAGCTGAGAAGTGCACCTCCATCCTGTGCAATTGGACCATTTACTTGGCAACATTCCTCCAAAAAGAGAACATGAATGTTAGCCGGGTGCCCAGTGTTGTCATAGAATTTATGGTGTACTCGACCAAAGAAAGACATTAAGGTAAATTGTGGTTTATTAAAATGGATGCATTATATTTTTAGGCTCATTGGTTTTGGTGCAGTTGGTAGAAAGAGATGACCTTTGTTCTACAATAAGAAAAACCTACTGGTTTGTTGCTATGGGCAGGTCAATATTCTGCTGCAAGCTGTACTTTAAAATATTTCACTTGGCCTATTGGGTGACATTGTATCCAAATGGGCCAATCTGTCACTGAGAGCACAAGTTTAAGTTTATTTTATGAATCATCAGGGAAATCAAAGCCATCATTCTAGGCAGTAAGATTGCCTATATTTCCGGTGGCTTTATCGGACCATTCAGGTCATCGCCCTACTACCATGCTTACCAATTACACCTTCCACTCTTTCCCCACCTTGACTCCCATCTCTCACCACCTTCAAGTTTCCAATTACACCCACCTTTCATTCTCTATTTGGATATTTCTCTGATTTGGCTTTACATATGTTTAAATGTCAACTCACAAAACTGCAAGGGAGCAAAGAATTAGAAACAATCTAATCCAACTCATTTGGCTATGTTCTGACATTATAACTACCTGCCACTGAAATGGATAGATTGCAGACTGTAGCAGATAAATCAGCAGTTTCTAGCAAGCTGAAAGTCTTTTGTTTAACAAGTCTGAAGAATTATAACACTGATCTGATGCTTATAAGACACAAGTAACTAATGGCTTTGGTTAATGTAGACCAGATGGAGTAGGGTTGAGTCCTGAAATCACTAGTGCTCTGTGCCAGCAGCAATAACTAATTACTGAAAGTCCTTTCTTTGCAGTTCCAATTCAGAGAAGTCAGAGAAAAAAAGGTACAGTTTCCATGGGGACTTCCAGAGGGCTAGATTGGATAGCTCCCCAAAAATTGCAATAATGTGATGGGCAATTAACTCAACCCCTCCAACTGGTTGCATGGACAATACCAAATTCGTGCTGCCTTCTCACAATAGTGACTTCAGCATCCTGTTAGTGCTAGATCAACTGTTGATTGTCATAATTCCTCATCAGCGGACCTAATCTGTCACCAGTTAATGTAAGCACATTTCTTCAAGGTAGCCTGCATCCTTGACGGCGTGCTCCATTGTGGCAGGAGCAGGTGGAGGATCTTATTAATGATAACTTGCCACCAAGATTCATAGTGCATGGGAGAGAACTTTGGTGGAGAGGGAGGAGAGGCGGGACTCTGCAGACACACCTTCACAAAGCAATGGGTCAGTTAAGAAAATCAATGCCAGGAGTCAATTCCTGAAGATCTGGATGCAGCATTGCAAGAAATTCATTGACCTCACATGTATGGTCAGGGAATAAATCATCAAATATTACATTCCACTATAGCTCCATTAGCTTTGGACATTGGTCAATTCCCTACTGCCTCATCACTTGCCCATCAACAATCTCTATCATGCAAGAGTGTAGCAGTTTTTTAATAAGTTTTACCACACACACACTCACTGTTACATGCCACACATCCACGCTTCACAGCTTACATATGGAACTGATTACTTCATCATGACAGGCACATCATCCAACCACTTCCCTCTCTCCTGCAAGATAAAATGGTGCATAAATGAAGGCAATAGCAGCTAATCAGCAAATGACAGACATTCTTGAATCACTTTACATCCATATAGGACAGAGTGGTTGCCATCATAGGAGAGAACATTGGCCAGTTGGTGGCCAAAGGCAGAGACCATTGAAGATGATAGTATTCACATATCTAGCACTTCTTCTCACATTCTGCTTCCATTTTACCTCATATCTCTTCCTATTTACAAACTGGTATAAATCAAAAGTGTACTTATCTCTTACCCTCACCTCTCCACAAACTTAACTTTGTGCCTTTTTCCTTATAGATCGCACGCCAGTGATCTACTTTATCACATTTTGTTTCACAAAAAGGTGGATGCATTTTTCTCCCAAGTGAATGGCTGCATATCACTCTGCCCTTGTGGCCTGGTCCCCATCATTTGATTAGTCGTGTATTCAATTCAGATGGCACAGCAGACTGTCACAGAATGAAGACATATGAATGGTGTCCAATGCCTGACTTGGTGGATGAATCATGTACAATCACACACCAGATGGAGGAACTGGAATGCCTTTTGGTTTTGAAAAATCCTGCATTGTCTTTTAATGCCTGCAAAGTGAAGTGTGTGCATGGCCCCTGCACCACAGGGAAACTGTGGTCCATGCAAAGCCACATACCAGCTCCAAAGGTTGCTCTCTACAAGGAAAGATGAAATATCCTTAGCTGTCATGGAATTGGGAATGTTAACAAACTCTTATATGTGAGAGTGAACAAAAGACTGCAATGTGTTGTTGATATCTCTAACTCTTTCAGAAAGGTGCCTGACGCATGGTCACAGTGATCTTGATAGCCAATGTCAAAGTAGTCTTCAGTATGATCTGAGGTGGAGTTGTAACTAGAGCATGTGGCAGAAGTCAATGTCCTTACTGAAGTGCAGAAGTCTTACACACTGTTCTTGTTGAGGCTCATATTACCCCCTGAAGACCCAGGCTAGATATACTCTCCTGGTGAGCTATTGTCCATTTCCTCTCATAATTCTTTTTGCAGCTTGTTGGCTCCATGTTCTCTCAGTTCATTCAGTCATTCAGTATTCTAAGGTAATGCTACTGATGCGGTCATGACTGAGGGCGAACATCTTCTGCAGAAGCATAATGCCAAGACAAACTGCTTTAGTACTGTCACATCACATCTATTGGATTTAACAGCTTTAAAAAATTTCAGAAAACATTAAATCCTTGTAGAATTGTGACATTATCAAGTATAATCAATCTACAATTAATCATCAAATATTTGATGATCTATTTAAATAGCACTGGTAGGACGTCATTTATGCTGCTGAATGTGTGGCCAACTGTTCATAGTCAAGATAGGGCAGTAGCTGGTGAACTGAGTCTCAATTTAGCAGCATTGAATGCCACACTCTGCCTACTCTATAGACTTCCTCCAAAGTCCATAATTTACAAGGCTTGGAATGTGGGATTAGTTTGAATAGCCCTTTTGGCTGGCATGGAAGTGACAGGCCAAACATCTTCCTTAAGTGCCAGAAATTTTTATGACTGTATAATTTTTACAACTTTGGCAACAATTTGCTTTACACTCATTATTGCCTGAACTGCTTTGGTCAACACAACCTCATGATAGAAATTCATAAGCATTAGTCTTCATGTTGGAACTAAATCAGCTCCCAAACAATGGTACCATAGAATCTCCTTCAGTGGCCCATGTATCTATTGACAAAGACAGCCTTCTGTTTTAGTACCTGAGCTTTTAACTGCAAGTGCTATGATTCAGGCAAGACTTATAGAGATAGACTGTAAAAAGTTAAAAATTATGATGATATAATTCAGGTGTTTTATTTATTCTGGGCATTGGCACATATGATTCCATTTGAAATCTTTTCTGTACTTGGCACAATCCCGTTAAGAGATTTTAGACTTGTGGGAACTAATTTTAATTGTGAAGTCATTGCTGATGTTAGGAAACTAGCACCAAGGCCTCTTTAAGGGAGGGAGTTGGCAGAGAAATGGCTATTTAGTGGAACTAACTTCCACCCAGTTACTTCATTTCTTACTTTTCCCAGTGCAGTGTTAACATTTTCAAGATGTTGATAATGACACAAAGGTACTGAGCCAATATAAGCAACAGTGGAAAAAGACTAATATCACCTTCAAGACAAGAATCACGTTTTCCTACATACTTTGCTCTGGGGATTCATTTTGCATTCATGGTGGGGGAGGGTTTTGAAGAGTCTTGTATTCATCTTCCACTACAGATTTTCTGCTCTTACAAGTTGGAAAAGGGCTGTGAAGTTGTAATAGTAGAGCACGCCATACCATGGGTATGCAATATAGTTAGGTATGTTTGGTGTACGGTGCTGTTGAGTAACCTCACTTTGACATCTCTTGCACCTGTTCTAAGGCCCAAAGGAAGTGCACACAAGTGCTGGCCTAGCCATTTCTTCCTGACAGGCATACTGCATTGCTATCCTCCAGGAGAATTAATTGGTGTTTCATATGGATTACCCTCCTGGCACCACCATATTGAAATGGGGTCCACCTCAACAGGCTTTCAACAGAGAGTTTGGGCTATGATTCTCACTGACTTTCCCCCAAACCTTGTTTCTTGATTCTTATTTTGCTATCCACTGAGTTCTTTCAGCTTTACTGTAAATAGCTTCAGAAAATTCTGAAATGCAAACTTTTCAAAGGCTGAAGAAGTGTTTTGTCCCACATGGAGACATTTTATTTAGAACACCTCCAATTTTTCCTAGCAACCCCTTAATGGTTGAAATCCTTCCCGATTTCCTGCCTGTTCAACAAACACAAATTAGGCTGAGATACCTTATGCACCTAACTGATGCTACAAAATAGGCTTGTGCAATAGTGAAACTCTGCTAGTTTTTAAAGATAATTTTGTGTTTGTAGCTCATTGTCACTCAGAACAATATTTGTGCACCTAACTTACTTTGGATTTACCTTCATTTTAACTGTTTCTAGGTTTAATACAACAATTTGATTTTTGCATGATATATGTGCAGTCAGCCATTTCCCTAACAGTAAATATGAGATACTGGAGAAGCGAAGTTATGTCCGACAGATTATTTTAATCTCTGATAATCACATTTTGAAATATAACTCAACTGAGGCTTAAAATTGGCTGCCACACTTGCCTACAGAACAACAGTGTCTATACTTCAAAAGAGTCACTGGCTGAAAAAATGTTTTGGGATGTCTGTGTGGCTCCAGTCCACCCCAATGTGGTTAACCCTTAATTCTCCTTTAAAATGGCCTAGCAAGCCACCCAGGTATATCAAACCAGGGCAGCTGGGTTTGGGAAATTGATCTAGAGTTTGCCAGTGACGCCCATATCCTGAAGATAAATAAAATGAAGATTTATTTTTCTTTATCTTCAGTAGAACTCAGTTTACTTTTCAACTACAAATTCTCTAAGAGTATTTCTCCTTGTGCTACCTTAGTGTGCAAGCATCTGTATGGGAATGTCTATAATCCAGAAATATTGAAGAAAATAATGGGCTTCACTTTCACTCTTTCCTCTTTTCCGAAACATGCTGGTTGTTGTTACAGTCCTATTCTTGGTTTTCATCAAAATACCTCATCAACATGCTGATTCTTCACATGTAAGTCAAATATTAATGCCTAAGAATTCGACCCAGTTGCACACAAAAGTCCCTTGGTGCATGTTAAGAAGTGATACTGATCATTTTTAGGTCAATTATCATGAAATCCACCTAGGCTTTTCCACAATGAGTTCACATGAGTGCAGCTGACATTTACCTTGATCTCACTTGCAGAGCTGATGACGTTATAGGGCATGCAGCACCCATTTCCTGCACTTCCAGCAGAAATTGGTGGGGAAAACTCACCAAAAAAATCAGGATTACATTGCATACAGTCCTGTTTATTTCTCTCCATAGATGCTGTCTGACCTGCTGAGTTCCTCCAGCTTTTTGTGTGTGTTGCTCCAGATTCCAGTGTCTGCAGAATCTCTTGTGTCTCAGTATTAGACCTGCGTCATTTTGAATTGAAATTACTCAGTGAAATCAACAATAATGAACCGACCCCCAATCTAAGTGATCTATTTCTGTTTCAAAGCTGATTCTGCAGCCTCTTTATTTCAAATTCAATATGCAGAATGCCTTGCATTCCTCAACAACATGTGAGATAAAAATTCTGCTGCTAATATCATTTTCAAATTTTTTTTTGAGATTCACCCACCTTGACTTGTGTGGAGTGTTCATGATAAACTATGTTCTGCAATCTTTTTGTCTTCTGTTACCCGGAACACTTCCCCTGTTGCATGCCTTGTCTTAGCATTTTGCTCCCATTGAACTCCAGTTCCCTCTTTAACTGTTCCTCAGTTGCAAAGTTTACATAACTAAATGCCAATAACTGGAAGTTCCTTTTCAGTGACAATGTTACTCAATGCAGTTTTCAGTTCCCCAAAGTTCTTTCCAGTGTTCAGGTTTCAAACAAATAGCAAAAAGGCACAACTACCAGGCTCTGTGCTTTGGCAGGAGACTTTGTTCCCCACTCCACTTTTATTCTTTGTTCTGGTGGTGTGTCAATTCCTCTTCCTCTCCTTGCATTGCAAAGGTATAGAGAACAGACTGAGAACTGCAATGTACTAGATTAGAACCCCATCAAAAGTGAGCATAGTGTATGCATTTTCCAATTTCTTTTTCATTCATCCAAGGGATGTGGGGTTTGCAGGTTGAGCCAGCATTTAATTGCCCATCCCTAATTGCCCTTGAGTAGGTGGTGGTGAGCTGCCTTCTTGAACCATTGCAGTCCTTGAAGTTTGGGTATACCCACAATGCTGTTAGGGAGGGAGCTCCAGGGTTTTGACTCAGCAACTGTGAAGGAACGGCGATATATTTCAGTGTGGCTTGGAGGGTAACTTCTAGGTGGTGGTGTTCCCATACTTTTGTTGCCCTTGTCCTTCTAAATGGTAGAGGTTGTGGGTTTGGAAGGTGTTGTCTAAAGAGTCTTGGTGAGTTGCCACAATGCATTCTGTAGATGGTACAAAATGCTGCTACTGTGTGTTGGCGGTAGAGTGAATGAATGGTTGTGGATGGGGTACCCATCAAGTGGACTGCTATGGCCTGTATGTTGTCAAGCTTCTTGAGTGTTGTTGAAGATCCATCACACTCCTGACTTGATCCTTGTACATGGTGGATAGGCTTTGGGGAGTTAGGAGGCTGCCACAGGATCCCTAGCCTCTGACCTATGCTTGTGTCACATTGTGTATATGACAATTCCAATTCAGTTTCTGCTCAATCGTAACCTCCAGGATATTGATAGGAGGGGAATTAGGTACATTTAATGAAGACAGAATATCTGATTCCTATCAATTCTGAGGAATTTCATTCAATTTCTGTCTAGTAACATCAATCTACATGTACAGGTAAATACCATCATTGGCAACTCAACTTCCTAATTCCTGTGAAAAACAAAGCACATCACCTTACACAGTATCATCAAAACTCTCCAGAACATGTATGAAGAACTACTTTGCGACTGGTCAGTGGGATCCTGCAGAATATTTTGGCATTGTATCTCAACCCATAACTGAACAATCAGCAGAAGTATCAACTTACATCTTTACATCTTAGCCATTCACACTGATCTTAAGAGACCCAATTTTTTTTTCTGTCTCATTTAAAAATGCATTGTTCTTGATCTTCTTAAGTTCAGTATATGTAGAGTATCTTGCTGTGCTTGCTTCCTGAGCTTGCCTTCTTGCCATTAGGACCCATGTGGACTTTCTACATTTGCAGCTGTTGTGACTTGCCTGCCTTTGCAGACCAACACTATTTGGCCTATTTGATTATATCTGAAGCAGCGAGACATCAGGATTGGACTTCATAATTGCCTGTCTAACTAAAGCAAAGCTTCCCACCCTCTCATTTTACACAACCCAAGAATTGTACCCACCAACTTACACATAGCATGCACTTCTGCATCCTGCCTTCACTGAAACTCCCTCATGTTCCTCGATTCTCTCCACAGAACTTGTAATTCTGCAATGCAATGTCAAAATTAGACTCCGGTGTTTTGAACTATGCCTGAATAAAATTGTTAATGAGTCAACCTTGTTGCACAAAAATATAGTGTGGTTACAGGGCTCAATAGGTTCTCTCATTCAACAACCATTTGTTAATTGACTCCCTGTGGTGTACTTCTAACTTTTGAATATCTCTAATGGTGCTGGATTAAAGTGGCTCTGTAATATCTCAACAATTTCATTAAATAAGACATAAGCAGTGCTGTGAGGTGCCACTGAATTAGCTAATTTTCCACTAAAAGAATAGTTTACTTTTGCTCTCAAAAGTCTTTGTTATTGCTATCATTTCCTCTGCGATGTTGTTGGCATGGAAGAACATTTCCATATGCTCCAAGTGAGCACTGAACGTTTCTCCTGTTTTTTCACTCTATCTGACTTTGCAATGACTCCAGCCTGTGTTTGGCCCATCATTTTATACAAGTTCTTCTCTGAACATGCTGCTTCTTAATCAGTGCTAGAGTCACCCTGTGGACTCACCACACTTTCGTACAATATTCACAAAATCCACCAATCCCGACCGCCTGGACTTTCTGTAATATTTCATCCTGTTTGCTAGCGTAATATCCATTCTCTTTGCTTCTTAATAATGGAAGAAGTTGAACAACTTAACACAAACTTCAGGAGCATAACTGTTCATTACAATGCCTCTCACAGACTGGTCTGCCAGCTTCGACAAATAATGCTGCAGGCCAGAGGGAAGCTAACCAGATGACACAGTACCACATTTTACTACATCTGCTGGTGAGTGTATTCAGCTGGCTACATAATCAGCACTTGAGAATATTGAAGCAGACTCTACCTCAGTTCTTAACTGAACCAACAGACCAATGGGAGACCAACGAGGAATGCCAAAGAATTCTCAAATTAGAGGTGACAAGTCCATAGATGAGGCTACAGCAGCAGGAGAGGTGAATGAGGGGAAGGGCAAGACAATATTACAGAGAGAAAATTGGCAGAATTAATGATGGCATGAATATCTGGTCAAAAATTCATCTCAGGGTCAAATATGACACCAAAATTAAGGGCAAATTGCTTCAACATTAGCTGGTGGCAGAGGGAGTGATGGAATTAGTTACCTGAGAATGTAGTTTGTTGCAGAGGCTAAAAGCAATGGCATCAGTTACCATAATATTTACCATTAATATATACAGATTAAGAATAAATAGGGCATTTTCAGATTGGCAGTCTGTAACTGACAAGGTCCCACATGGATCAGTAATGGACCCTTAGTTACTTCCAATTTATATTCATGACTTAAAAGAATAGATAGAATGTAACATGGCTAAATTTGTTGTCAATAAAACAAAAGTTAAGTGGAAAGTGAGCTGTGTGGGGAGTACAAAGTGCATGAAATGGATATGGACAGGTTAAGTGAGTGAGCAAGAAGGCAGCAGATAGAATATAATATGGGGAAATAGTGGGAAAAATAGAAAAACATTTTTTATATAATTTAAGAAAGATATTGGAAAGCTGATTTGTAAAATGCAGGAAGTTAACATGCAGGTACAGTGAACAATAAGGAAGATAAATGGTATGTTGGCTTTTGTTACGAGGAGATTGGAGGGTAAGGAACTCCTGCTGGAATTGCTGCTTTATTATGACCACTGCTGGAGTATGATATGCAGTTCCCAGGCTGGTTTCATTTGAACTAAAGAGTATAGTCTCAGAATAAGGTGGCAGCCAATTAGGACAGACTTGAAGGAAAATCTCAGATGGTTGAAACCTTTCTGGTTCTAAAACAGAATCTTCTGGATGGTCTTTCATTGTGCTCATTCAGGACTAAGATCAACAGATCTTTAAATCAAAGGATGAAAGGATTGGGTTGGAAAGTTGTCATGAGGTTCAGGATCAGCCATAATTTTATTTAATGGTGGAGCAGGCATGAGGTAGTGTATGACCTACTGATGCTTCTATTTCTTATGTTCTTAGTTGGAACAATATCTCTTCTTATTTAGGACTAAATTGTGGATAAGCAGTCTGACAATTTAGAGACAGTTGTAATGAGTTAGAGCTGGTTGTTGATAGGATGTGTGTGGGTCTTGATGCTTTGAGATGACAGTGCCAAGGGACAGGATAATGATGAGAAAAAAGGTTAGTTTACTACCTCAGGACTTTGAGACAAGGAATTTTGAAATTAAGTCACTTCTGGACAGGTTTGGTTCCTCTTTATAAACAGTACGTGTAGCTGAGATGTTGTGTAGAGAAAACAAGATTTTATTTATGTGCCAGGAAACAGATCAACTTACAGACATGAAAAGCCAAAGGAGTTGTTGCTTTGCAATATCCCAGAAGGAGAGGAGAGGGAGAAAAGGCAAGGAATCACTTGACCTAGTCAGGGAATCATTAGACGACCCAATCACCAGACCAAGGCCATAATGATTAATTGGAGATTACTCACTACGAATCATTTATGCTAGCCAATTTGTGCGCAGTCAGGTTCAAGAACTGTATCTTTCATTCTAATTGTGAGAAAGCAAAGGGAGTGTCAGAATATTTGAGCCCAGATTGGTGAGAGACCTGGAACCTAAGTTAGAACATCATAATTTTCCATGCATGACTTGCTGGCTGCAGGAGAGCCAATTGAGATTCTGAGTTTGTGCCTCTTGTTTAGTCAGTATTGTTTAGACATTGTGTATCATTTATTAGCTTATATTAGAGTTAGATGTTCACAATTTTGGAGTAGGGTGAGACAGATGATTTACAATAAAGTCCATTCCACTTAACCAAAGTGTGCATGAAAGATATACATCTGCAGCCCATTAGATTAATATTGTTTGTACTGAGTCCCCACTCGAACTCTGTTTATAATACAAACTGAAAAAAAAGATGCATTGTGAAAGTAAGGAAGGACATTCCAAAGAACTTTATGTTCAATGAAGTAATTTTGAAATGTGGCCTCTTTTGTAATGATGTAGAGGGGACAATTAGTACACAGTAAAGTCTCACAACTGTTCATAAACCAATCAACTGGATCAACTGTGGCTGGTAAATATTTTGATTAAAACAGGTTAAAGAGCATAAAAGGAGCAAAATTCTTCAAATACACTCTACAGAACTTATTGAATCAACACATAACATGTCAAACTAGAGTGGGGGATGGTGCTGGATCAGTTTAGAGAATGAACCTAGCCAAGTGGAAGGGTTGGCAGTGGAGGCAACATAACATAGATATGGACAAGGACACAAACAAACTCAGAGTAGAAATGCCAGACTGAGATATGATGAATGTTACTAGACTGAGACAGGGGCCTAGAAACTGGCATTAGAGCAACATTATGTATCATTCTAATGTTGTTTGTGAAAGTTGCATGAAGGTCTAGAACATTGCTCACAGAGCAATGTTGTGTAATACCAAGCAAAACCAACACGGTCAGCTTCAGTGTGGCATTCCCTATTAATTTGATGCAAGTTGTGGTGACTTTCACACTATAAGACAACAGATGCAATCTGTGCAGGCATACCATTATACACACTCCTCCAGCTATAAAGAAGCATTGCTATTGAATGAATGAATGCCGTATGATGGGAGGAAGAGGGACAGTGCTCCGAAGAGGCTGGAAAAACTTGGACAAAAAATGGTACCTGCATGATGCATGTTCTTTGTTTGCAGGGAAAGGGTGGCAAGGGCCTAGGGGGGCTTTTGGAGGGCTGCTGCAGAAAACCTCTAAGGCTATGGCTAAATGCTCCTGGCCAGTGCTTGGCAAGGTGGTTTCTATAAGGACATGTGTACAAGCCCTGAATGTCTGCACCTCCAAAGCAGATGGTTACCAGCAATTACTCCTGTGGGCTAAAGGAAAATTGAGGAAATCGTCTCACTTGGTTATCTTCTTAACACAGGAATGAAATGTGACAAAGATTAGCTGCAATAGTATAGCATGATCCCAAGGTTAGAAAGTTGAGAATGACTGTGACATAGATAAAGGAATCAAGACAGTAATGAGGTTATATTTTTGAGGCAGTTGGAAGACCAGATCTCAGTGAGGCTAAAGGTTGTAGTTTGAGTGTTGGTCCATTAAATAACATGTGAAATTGGACAGGTAAAGGCTGGAAGTAATGTGAGTAAATACTGTAAGTTTTTCAGACTAGTGAGGCTAAAAATCTCATTGTTAATAAATTTTGCATGGTGCACTAATGTTGATGGCATCTAGAAGAGTTTTATACATGAAGGTGGATTGGGAAAGCCAGGAAGCAGTGGATCTCAGGAGACCGAGTTTGTGGAATGTCTACGAGACGGCTTTTTGGAGCAACTTGTTGATGAGCCTGCCAGGGGATTGGCTGTTTTGGATTGGGTGCTGTGTAACGAACCAGAGGTGATTAGGGAACTAAAGGTAAAGGAACCATTAGGAACTAGCAATCACAATATGATTGAGTTCAGTTTCAAATTTGAGAAGGAGAAGCTGATATCAGATGTGTCAATATTTCAGTGGAACAAAGGAAATTACAGTAGCATGAGAGGGGAATTGGCCCAAATTGATTGGAAAAGTAAGCTAGTTGGAGGGACGGCAGAGCAGAAATGGGTGGAATTTCTACAAGAAAGAAGGAAAATGCAGGATAGATATATTCCAAGAAAAAAGGTTATGAATGGAAAAATGGCACAAATGTGGATAACGAGAGATGTGAAGGCTAAAATAAAAGCAAAAGGGAGGGCATACAAGGAAGCAAGAATTCGTGGGAAAACAGAAGACTGGGAAACTTTTAAAAACTTACAGAAAGAAACTAAGAAGGTCATTAGGAAAGTAAAGTTGAATTATGAAAGGAAGTTGACAGATAACATTCAAAAAGATACCAAGAGTTTTTTTAAATATATGAAGAGTAAAAAAGAGACACGGGTTAATATAGGACCAACTGAAAATGGTGCGGGAGAGATTATAATGGATAACAAAGAGATGGCAGAGGAACTAAATGAGGATTTTGCATCGGTCTTCACCGTGGAGGACATCAGCAATATACCGGATAGTCAGGGGTCTCAGGGGACAGAACTGAATTCAGTTAAGATTACTAGAGAGAAAGTGCTCAGGAAGCTAAATGGACTAAAGACAGATAAGTCTCCCGGACTGGAGGTGCACCCCCGGGTTCTGAAGGGGGTGGCTTCAGAGATTGCAGAGGCATTGGTGATAATTTTCCAGGAATTGATAGACTCCGGCATGGTTCTGGAGGACTGGAGGGTCGCAAATGTAGGTCCGCTGTATAAGAAGGGTGGGAGGCAGCATGAAGGAAATTACAGACCTATTAGTCTGACATCGGTGGTGGGAAAGTTATTGGAATCGATCCTCAAGGATGAGGTTATGGAATACCTAGAGGTGCAAGGCAATATGGGCCCAAGACAGCATGGTTTCGTGAAGGGAAGATCCTGCCTGACCAGCTTATTGGAGTTTTCTGAGGAAATCTCAGGTAGGGTGGATAAGGGAGAGGTTGTGGATGTTGTGTATTTAGACTTTCAAAAGGCCTTTAACAAGGTGCCGCACAAGAGACTGATTAATAAGATGAGAGCCCATGGAGTTACAGGTAGGATATTGGAATGGGTGGAGCATTGGCTGGTAGGCAGAAAGCAAAGGGTGGGAATAAAGGGATCCTGTTCTGGTTGGCTACCGGTTAACAGTAGTGTTCCGGGAGTGGGGGTCGGTGTTGGGGCCGCTTCTTTTTACTTTGTACATTAATGATTTGGATTATGGAGTAAATAGTTTTGTGGCTAAGTTTGCAGACAACACCAAGATAGGTAGAGGAGTAGGGAGTATTGAAGAAACAGGAAGGTTGCAGAAAGACTTAGATAGTTTAGGAGAATGGGCAAAGAAATGGCAGATGAGACTCAATGTTGAGAAATGTGCCGTTGTACACTTTGGAAAAAGAAATAAATGGGCAGATTATTATCTAGATGGGGAGAAAATTCAAAGTACAGAAGTGCAAAGGGACTTGGGGGTACTCGTGCAGGATACCCTAAAGGTTAACCACCAGGTCGGATCGGCGGTAAAGAAAGCGAATGGTATGTTAGCATTCATTTTGAGAGGTATAACATATAAGAGTAATGAAGTGTTGATGAGGCCTCATTTGGAGTACTGTGCGCAGTTTTGGGCCCCTTATCTTAGGAAGGATGTATTGATGTTGGAGAGGGTTCACAAAAAATTTATGAGGATGATTCCTAGAATGAAAGGTCTTACTTATGATGAGCGTTTGTTGGTTCTTGGACTGTATTCATTGGAGTACAGAAGAATGAGAGGGGACATCATAGAAACACTTAGAATGTTGAAAGGACTGGACAGAGTAGATGTGGTTAAGCTGTTTCCCCAGTGGGTGAGTCCAGGACAAGAGGGCACAATCTTAGAATTAGAGGGTACCGGTTTAAAACAGAAATGAGGAGAAATTTCTTTAGCCAGAGGGTAGTGAAATTATGGAATTCTTTGCCACGTACAGCTGTGGAGGCCCAATCATTGGGGGCGTTTAAAGAGGAGATTGGTAAGTATCTAATTAGTCAAGGTATCAAGGGATATGAGGATAAGGCCGGAAATTGGGCTAAATAGGAATAGTATTAGTTTAGCTCATGGAGCAGACTCGATGGGCCAAATGGCTTACTTCTGCTCCTTGTCTTGTGATCTCGTGATCTTGTGAAAAACATGCTAGAAAGAAGGAAAAACCCTCTGAAAAACGAGGGGAAGAATTTCCTAATGTGGACAAAACTCAAGAAATGTGCACAAGATTGCTCTACCCTGGGATAACCGAATTTTCAGCAGCACAGAGCCATTTTTCTGAAGTTGTGTGAACAAATTTCTAATCCCATGTGATTTTCCAGAAGTGGACTGGAAACAACTACTTGGAATGCTCTCAAGGAAGACATAGTGAAGGTTTAGAGCAATAAAAGAAATACAAAAGCTTTCAATTCTAGACATCCATGGACATTGAAAAACATCAGAAAAATATTGGGAGGTAACATCAAGGAAGACAAAGAATGACAAAACCAAGGTTTAGTACTTCAGAGCAAAACAATAGTTTGAGTGTGGAGCTCAAAATGACTAATTTGCAAACGTCTCCACAGTTGAGGTGGATGATGTAGCCTTTGGCATTGATGAGGAAGAATGTGAAGTATTAGAAATAATAAAACATAAAGGGAGGGAACCTAATAAGGAGTCAAGCATTTTAAAAGTGGATATGTTTCTAGATCCAGATAAAATATATCCCAGCAAATAAAAGTAAGGGAGGATATAGCACAGGCTAGAATTGTATAAAACACAAATTAAGCTGCAGCCAGAGTATTGGGTACTATCCTGTCACCTCACTATAAAAAGGCTGTGAAAACATTACAGATGGTGCAGAGGATAGAATCATAGAGATAGGCCTTTTCAGCCCACCGTGTCCATCCTGACCATTTTGCTCATTTACACTAATCCCATCTGTCCACACTAGGTCCTCATCCTTATATGCGTTGCCTTTTGAAGTGCCTATCCAAATGTCTCTTAAACATTGTGATTGTATCTGATTCCACCACCTCCTCTGCCAGCAAGTTCCAGATACCAACCACCCTCTGTGTTAAAAACTTTCCCCTCAAATTCCCTTTAAAACTCCTTCCTCTCACCTTAAACCTGTGCCCTCTTGTTTTTGACACATGGGGAAATTATTCTGACTATTTACCCTATCAATGCTTCTTATAAATTTATATACCTCTATCAGGTCACCCCCACCAGCCTCCTTCATGCCAGGAAAAACAAACCCAGCCTATCCACACTCTTCCCATAAATAAAATCCTCCAATCCAGGCAACATTCTGGTGAATCTCCTCTGCATCCTCTCCAATACAACCATATCCTTCCTGTGGTGTGCCGACCAGAATGGTACACAATACTCTTAAGTGTGGTCTAACAATGTTTTGTAAAATTACAACATAACATCCCGGCTTTTATATTCTGTTCCCTGACCTATGAAGGCATGCATGCCATATGCCTTCTTCATCACTCTATCTACCTGTGTTGCCACTTTCAGGGAACTATGGACCTGAACCCCAAGATCCTTCTGCTCATCAACATTCCTTAGTAAGTAAGGGAGGATATAGCCTGTGCTATATCCTACCACTTACTTATATGTCCTACCCCTACTTGACTTCCCAAAATGCATCATCTCACATTTGTCAGAATTAAAGTCCACCTGCCAAAGCTCTGCCCAACTTTCCATCTGCTCTGTGTCCCGCCTTAGACAACCTTCCTTTCTATCTGCAACACCAACATCTTTTGTGTCATTGAGAAACTTACTATTCATACCTCCTACATTCACATCCAAGTCATCAATATATGTCACAAACAGCATGGATCCCAACAACAATCCCTACGGTACACCATTGGTCCCAGACTTCCAATCAGACAAGCATCCTTCCACCACGATGCTCTGCCTCCTGTCACCAAGCCAATTTTGGATCCAATTAGCTAGCCTTCTGGACCAGCCCACCATGCAGGACTTTGTCAAAAACCTTACTAATGTCCACAGAGACAATGTCTACTGCCCTGTCTTCATCAACCTTCTTAGTTACCTCCTCAAAAAATTCAATCAAATTAGTGAGGCAGGATTTCCCTCACACAAAGCCATGCTGATTATCCCTTATCAGCCCCTGCCTTTCCATCCTATCCCTTAGGATTTTCTCCACTAATTTCCTTACTACTGACCTAAGTCTCACCGGCCTGTAGTTACATAGCTTATCCCTGCTGTCCTTCTGAAAAAAGGGATATTTACAAGGATGTTGCCCAGGGCTCAACAATTATAGCAATGAGCAGAAACAAGTTGGGGTTGTTTTCTTTGGAATAAAGGAGACTGAGGGGAGATTCAATTAGGGAATGCAAAATTGAGAGTCCTAGATCTGGGAAGCACAGATTTAAGTCAATTGGTAGAAGGATTAAGGGCAACTGAAGAAAAAATATTTTAACTTACTGAGTGGTAGGGGTCTGGAATTCACTGCTTGAAGGGTAGTGGAGGCAAAGGTTACCACATTTAATATGTACCTGAATGAGCACTAAAGGGCCAAGCATCAAGAGCAGGAAAGTACTATCATAGTTTGTTTTTGGACTGAAAAGAGACTGTTGAGACTGAATCAGACGTAATGCTTCAGGTCAAATAATTATATGTTTAAAGAGAATGTGCTGTACCAATTCAATCTTCAAACAATTCTACATTTGCCAGAATATCTTATCATGAATTCAATACTTTCTATAGAATTTCAAGTTTGATGAAATAAAGAGCAGATATATGTTGCTGTGATTTTGTACTGTTGTCAAAGATGTAGCATTAGATCAATGTTGAAAAACAAAGTTGAGGAAATGAAATTATGGTTTCCCTTTTATCACACAGAAGATGAAACCTGCAGTGGAAAGGAAACGCTCTGCACCCACTATGGTCTTTAGTAAAGCACTCAGCAAATCTAGATTACCATCCAGGTAGGAAATTCATTTCCTTAATAATCTAACTCTGGTGAAAATGTGAGTGATTTTAAAGATGTGACTGAGCCAGGAATGCAGAATACCAGATAAAACACATAGTAAATTTAACAGGATGATGAAAAGAATTGTTAAATTGATAAAGATGCAAAAGAAAGCATGCCACACCTTCTGAACCAGAAACAGAAGGCAAGTTTTCTCCTTCAGTTGTTAACTGAGCTGTGCCTTTTGAGCGAATTTAACTTTGCTTTTGCTGACTTGAAATTTAGCATCATGAAAAGTTTATATGCACTAATTATAATGACTTTCTGATAACTTTCTGACTTTCTGATGACTTTCTCCTACATTAAGCAGATCCCTGTCACTAACTATAGGAGAGTGTTGTAGTCCCAAAGCAGCCTGCAGGACTCAATATTAAATTCTCCAACTTTACGTAACCCGTTCTTTCTTTCTGTTTGTATGAGAACTGGCTATTTTTTCCTGCCATTCTTTTTTCTTTTCTTTTGTTTTGTATAGTCAAAGACATTGCAACATTACATGGGTAAATCAGCATTAGCAACAGATTCTGCCCCTTTTTTTACCTTATCTGATTCTACCTATCATACTCCAGTCACTGTCTCCCAATTCCATCCCTCCCCCACTTGGGTCCATCTGCCTATCATCCCCCTCCTCATCTGGTTCCACCAATCACCTGACAGCCCCTGCCTCACCTCTCCCTCTCACCTCTTTATACTGGCTACCTCCCCTCACACTCTCAGTCCTGACCCAAAAAGTTGACCATCCCTCTGGCTCCACAGATGCTGCCTGACCTGCCAAATTCCTCCAGCAGTTTATTTTTTGCTTCAGATTACAACGTCTTCAGTCTCTTGTGTCTCCATTCAGCAATACATTACACAGACAAAGCAGCTTAAATCTTATCTTCACTATCCCATTATTTCACTCTATCAGAAAAATTCCCTCTGCTCCCCCCATCGTTCTCCCCCGCCTTCTCTGCCACTTCAACCAACTTGTTTCTCTCTGTCTCAGATCTGATGAAGGGTCCTGGACCTCAATCATTAACTGATTCTCTTTCCATAGGTGTTGTCTGACCTGCTGAGTTTTTGCAGTATTTTCCATTTTTATTTCAAATTTCCAGCATCTGCAGGTTTTAATTGATTTTGATTTTTTGTGCACATAAATCATGGAAAATGATAACCAATGCATCCACTTGTGGCATTATTCTTCACAATGCTTTTGTTCACCTGTCACACATTTCACACTGATTATTACCATCTGATCCTCCCTCTTTCTCTTCGGAAAACATACTGTATCATTTACTATCTTAGAATGCTAGATAAGAACAAGACGTTGTTGATGAATCATTTGATCTCAGTCAGGACAGTGGTAAGGAAGCTACGTTTGGCCTCAATACTTTTGACTCAAGAAAATAAAGAAAATCCATATTCTCCCTGCTGATTGTCAAACTGCCGACTCTACTGGGACATGCACACATGTTTGCCTGAATCGTCTTCCAAAATCAACCAGCTCCTGGCCTTTCTTTCATCAAAGGTGATGTGTGATGAAGGTGTACTTTATTAATATGCCAACAAACACCCATTTCACACGGAATCATACCAGTGAGGGAGACAGCACCTTCAGGAGATGAGCAGGAGAAAGAAATGAGAAGAGAAATTAAGGAAAATAAAATTCTAATGGATGTTAATTTAAAAGCTGGTTATCACGATTTTGATTAGTCAATTTGTGTTAAAAGTATTTCGTTTTTAAGTTAGCTATAAATGACATTTGAATATAAGATGTATCATCCTTTGAGATAAAGTGGCTCTTTTAACTTCCTTTTACCCTTTAGAGAATTTTTTCCCCATTAACAACTAAATGGCCTTCTCTTTGGTTATCCAATATCTGTTATATATTCATCGTCTATCTCCATAGTACAACTATCAACAGGAGTCTGTATGCATGCAGCATAATTGAAAGTTGGAACTCACTAATGGTGGAGTTTACATTAAACCATCCGCTCGCCATAAAGTGCATCAATTCCAGGCCCCTGCATCCTGTGGAATGTACTGCACATGCTCAGTGTACTGCATTGTCCCCAGTAGCTGAAGCACAGTGTGGGATTTCAGTCTTCGCTGTTCTCTCAGAAATTCTTGACTTTATTTGGCAAATGGCTGCACAAACAACCTCTCCATCCTGGAAACCACGACTGAAAAGTCTAAACAGCTGCCTTGATATATTGCTCCCTAATTAACTGTTGTCAGTTTGGCTCAGACTTCATGAGCATCAGTGGAATTTTCTTGCTCCTGAACTGTTTACAGAAACCAGAATTTATGCAACCTAAAAGCAGGTTCAGCCTTTCCCTGTCAATGATTTGATGCTGTTCTGACGCACGGGAAAACTGCAAGAACCATTATTGGTAATCACCAACTTTTACAAGATCTGGCACATTGTCCAAATAGTTCAATTTAAAAACAAAACTGATTCAAATTTTGCACACAAAGATGTAACCAAAACAGAAGAGTTTATCTTTATATAATTGACGGTGTACCTCGTAACTTGAAATCTTGTTTTATTTTGCCTCATTTTGCCTCATTAGTTCATTCTTCTGTCTGTACTTTTCTTGCTGCTCCCGGTTTCCTGGAGTGAAGATGTTAACTCCAATAGGAAATGATTCCCCACAGAGAAGAGATTAACCAGTACTTTGCTCAACTATCCATGCACCAACTAAGTGTGTATTGAAAGGAGTAACTGCTTCTAATGGCTGAAGGGTCCTTGAGCAGAACACACTGTTTAAGATGATTGGCAAAAGAACTGGTGGCAACTTGAGGGAAATGTTAGGATTCCAATTGTACTGTGGGATAAGGTGATAGAAACACTAACAATACCAGCCATCCAAACAGAATTGCACACATTTCTGAAGGACAAGGAAATGAGATCAACAGGGTGGCTCTCAAAGACTGTTCAGTCTTTGGGGCATCATATCCAAGCATCCAAAATTATCTGACATCTAAAAAAATCCAATTTCCAGCAAATACTGCTGGAGAAAATTTAAGAGTGAGGGATCTGATGAATTTTCTCTGCCCAATGTTCGATTGCAGCACTCCAGCTGTTCTTCCACCTGAGATCCGGTGTCTCACCACAGATCAAGAACCTAAACTAAAACAATGAGGTGAAATGATTTTTTAAAGCAAAGGATTTCAATGCTGGAGGAATAAAGAATTTTTCATTTTGGATCAAGCATGATCATAGAAGCGAAAAGAAAAACATTTGATCTAAGAATTTATAAAAGTGAGAAAATGGTTTAGCTCAAGCCTTGTCCTTTCAGAACCTGCACATAATTATTCTATCAAAAATTCTGTCACCCTCCCCCATACACCACCATTAACATCTGTTGATGCTCTATTTTAAAGAGTACTAAATGCTTCCACTTTCCTTGAAAGAAAACCCAGTCAATGCTCTTAATATCCCTATAACATTCCATTCCCCTTCTCAACAAATACCAATAAGCTCCTATTTAAAGGAGTCAGTTAAAATTTGAATAAACCAGCTTAAAAATTTCTCTTCCAAATCTTAACTTAGTAGAACATCCAGTACCACGTCACTGTTATTTTCTTGATTTCACACACAGTGTTATTATTTAATAAGGATTAATCTGGTCTGTATAATGGAATATACTTTTTCAGTTATATTGTTCTCTCAGTTTTCTATCATTTTCCATCAGTTTTTTTCCATTCTTGTGGGAAGGTGTCTGCAGTCTACATGGTTCCTGTCTACAGAATCATGATAAAAATCAAGGAAACACATGTACAGGCCAATCTCTTTGTGCTGCAACATTCCTCTTAAGTAAAATCATAGGTAGGGTGGCGGCAGTGAAAAAGTTAATGAATAACATAACAATTTACATTTCAAGCAAACTTTCCATGTGATAAAGACAATTTAAAAAATTTGTTTCCCTGCAGAGATGGTCTGATTTCCCCCACGTCTCCTGACAGTAAATCCCTGGTTCGAGCCTTCAGCAGCCCCACGACAGCCTTTATC
Source organism: Pristis pectinata (assembly GCF_009764475.1). Classification (NCBI taxonomy): domain Eukaryota; kingdom Metazoa; phylum Chordata; class Chondrichthyes; order Rhinopristiformes; family Pristidae; genus Pristis; species Pristis pectinata. The sequence goes on from NC_067412.1 coordinate 77,934,175, forward strand.
ATGGACGAGCGGGTCCAGCTCACCACAGGACTGCAGACACAGGAACGTCACCTCTTCCTCTTTAGCGATGTCTTGGTGATCACAAAATTAAAGTAAGGATTTCATACACATTGCTTTTACTTGACAACACCTCAAATTCTACTCCTTTGCAGCACAAAGTAAATGAACATCAGACATTTTTGTTGAAATGTCACCATGTATCCTTGTGTTACCTTGTTTAATTGGCCCTCCATTACAAGAGTCACGTGTTCATACATTGTTAATGACTATATATAAACACGAAACACGAGCATCTCCTTAAGCCTTGATTCTTGATGTCTGGTAGGTAAAGCTTAGACTTGAGTGCATGGAATATATCCATACAAGAATGAACACAACAAATGGAAAACATCCCTTTGTAGATTTTTTAGTTCTTTGGAGAGGCAAACAAAAGTTCTTTGGAGAGCAAGTATAAGACAAGCAATATACTCCTGATGGGTCCTGATAGCTCGGATTCTACAGTATACAGTATATACAGCTCATTTGAATATGGTAGACATTGATTGAGGAACAGGACCTCAAGGGTAGCGATCTCGGGATTGCTGCCGGTGCCACGCGATAGTGAAGGCAGGAATAGGAGGAGGTGGCAGATAAATGCGTGGCTGAGAAGCTGGTGCAGGAGGGAGGGTTTTAGATTTCTGGATCATTGGGATCTCTTCTTGGGAAGGTGGGACCTGTACAGAGAGGACGGGTTACACCCGCACCAGAAGGGGGCCAATATCCTTGCGGTGAGATTTGCTAGGGTGGTTCGGGAGGATTTAAAGTAGTTTGTGAGGGGGAAGGGAACCGGAGGAGTAGGTCAGAGGAAGAAAGGGATGGGGAAAAGTTAGATCAAACAGGTAGAGAGGCTTTGGGGAAGGAGAAGCAGAATACAGGCTATAAAAGTAGTAAGGTAGATGGACTGAAGTGTGTTTACTTAAATGCAAGAAGTGTCAGGAATAAGGGGGATGAACTGAGGGCTTGGATAAGTATGGGGGACTATGATATCGTGGCTATTACTGAGACGAGGCTGACGTCAGGAGAGGAGTGGATATTGAATATTCCTGGTTTTCGGTGTTTTAAGAGGGATAGGGAGGGGGGGAGAAGAGGAGGAGGGGTGGCGATACTGGTCAGGGACACTGTTATGGCTGTGGAAAAGATGGATGTTGTAGAAGGATCATCTCTAGAGTCCGTATGGGTGGAATTAAGGAACAAGAAAGGAGCAGTTACTCTACTAGGAGTATTCTATAGGCCCCCCCGTAGCAGTAGAGATATAGAGGAGCAGATTGGCAGGCAGTGTTTGGAGAGAAGCAAAAATAACAGGGTTGTTATAATGGGAGACTTCAACTTCCCAAATATAGACTGGAACCTGCTTAGTGCCAAAGGTTTAGATGGGACGGAATTTGTTAAATGTGTCCAGGAGGGATTCCTGACGCAGTATGTTGACAGGCCGACTAGAGGGAATACCATGTTAGATCTAGTTTTAGGAAATGAACCGGGACAGGTGAAGGATCTATTGGTGGGTGAGCATTTGGGGGACAGTGACCATTGCTCCATAACCTTTAAAATTGTCATGGACAGGGACAGGTGCAGAGAGGACAAGAGGATTTTTAATTGGGGAAGGGCGAACTATGAGGCTATAAGGAGAGAACTTGGGAGTGTAAAGTGGGATGTCCTTTTTGAAGGAAAATGTACCATGGAGATGTGGTCGATGTTCAGGGATCTTATGCAGGATGTTAGGGATAAATATGTCCCGGTGAGGCAGAGAAGGAATGGCAGGGTGAAGGAACTGTGGGTGACGAGAGAGGTGGAACGACTTGCTAGGAAGAAGAAGGTAGCGTACATGAGGTATAAGCAGCAAGGTTCAGACAGGGCCCGTGAGGAATATAGGGTAGCGAGGAAGGAACTTAAGAAAGGGCTGAGGAGAGCTAGAAGGGGACATGAAAAGGCGTTGGCTAGTAGGGTTAAGGAAAATCCCAAGGCCTTTTTCAAGTACATGAAGGGTAGGAGGATGGCTCGGGTAAAGGTAGGTCTGATTAAGGACAAAGGTGGGAGAATTTGCCTGGAGGTGGCAGAAGTGGGAGAAGTTCTCAATGAGTACTTCTGTTCGGTATTCACCAGGGAGAGGGGTCTTGATGATGCGGAAAGGAGTGCTGGTAGGGGTAATGTTCTCGAGGTTGTAGATATCAAGAGAGAGGATGTGTTGAAGTTGTTAAATAATATTAAGACAGATAAATCTCGGGGGCCTGACGGGATTTTCCCCAGGCTGCTTCGAGAGGCTAGGGAGGAGATTGTTGAACCGCTGGTAAGGATCTTTGAGTCCTCGTTGTCCACTGGGATGGTGCCGGAGGATTGGAGGGTTGTGAATATTGTCCCCTTGTTCAAAAAAGGTAATAGGGATAGGCCAGGGAATTATAGACCGGTGAGTCTCACGTCTGTGGTGGGTAAGCTGTTAGAAAGGATTCTAAGGGATAGGATTTATGAACACCTAGAGAATCATGGACTGAATCATGGACTGAATCATGGACAGCCAGCATGGCTTTGTGAAGGGAAGATCTTGCCTCACAAGCCTGATAGAGTTCTTTGAGGAGGTGACCAGGAAGATTGATGAGGGCAGTGCGGTGGATGTGGTTTACATGGATTTTAGTAAGGCGTTTGATAAGGTTCCTCATGGTAGGCTTCTTCAGAAGGTCAGAGGCCAAGGGATCCAAGGAAGCTTGGCTGTGTGGATTAGGAATTGGCTTGCATGTAGAAAGCAGAGGGTTGTGGTGGAAGGAGTGCCCTCGGATTGGAAGGCAGTGACTAGTGGTGTCCCACAGGGATCGGTTCTGGGACCTCTACTTTTTGTGATATTTATAGATGACTTAGATGAAGGGGTGGAGGGCTGGGTTAGTAAGTTTGCGGACGACACTAAGATCGGCGGTGTTGTGGATAGTGTGGAGGGCTGTCGGAACTTACAGAGGGATATTGATAGGATGCAGAGCTGGGCTGACAAGTGGCAGATGGAGTTCAATCCGGAGAAGTGTGAGGTGGTACACTTTGGAAGGACAAACTCCAGGGCAGAGTACTGGGTAAATGGCAAGGTACTTGGCAGTGTGGAGGAGCAGAGGGATCTGGGGGTTCATATTCACAGTTCACTGAAAGTTGCCTCACAGGTGGAAAGAGCAGTTAAGAAGGCCAATAGGATGTTGGCTTTCATAAGTCGCGGGATTGAGTTTAAGAGCTGCGAAGTGATGATGCAGCTTTACAAAACTCTAGTTAGGCCACACTGAGAGTACTGTGTTCAGTTCTGGTCGCCTCATTATAGGAAGGATGTGGAGGCGTTGGAGAGGGTGCAGAGGAGATTTACCAGGATGCTGCCTGGATTTGAGAGTATTGAATATGAGGAGAGGCTTAAGGTGCTAGGGCTTTATTCACTGGAAAGGAGGAGGATGAGAGGAGACATGATAGAGGTATATAAAATATTGAGAGGAATAGATAGAGTAGACAGTCAGCGCCTCCTACCCAGGGCACCAATGCTCAAGACGAGAGGGCATGGCTTTAAGGTGATGGGTGGGAGGTTCAGGGGAGATGTCAGGGGGAGGTTTTTCACCCAGAGAGTGGTTGGTGCATGGAATGCACTGCCTGAGGTGGTGGTGGAGGCAGATACATTGGACAGGTTCAAGAGCTTGTTGGATAGGCATATGGAAGAGTGTGGGATGGGGGCATATGCGGGAGGAAGGGGCTAGGTAGTGTGAGGGTGGTTTGATGGACGGCACAACATGGTGGGCTGAAGGGCCTGTTTTGTGCTGTATGGTTCTATGGTTCTATGGATCTGTATAATTTAGCTTTAAAACAACCCATGGGATGAGAACTAGTAAATTATATGGATAGTTAGTTACTAGATATATGTGTGCAGCAATATGGATGATTATTGAATGGTTTTGGTTGTGTTGCTGCTCTTTTGTGTATTTCCATGGGCAGGTGACTTGGTGGTTTGGACTCTGTGGGAAGCATAACGGGTATACTGACCCATATTGCAGTACACCAGGAGCAGGAACCAGGCCCCTACAGTTGGGTTTAGTTCATCTTTAGCAAATAACTTGTTGTATTTTCGGGCTAGATAATCTTACAAAGTGCCTTGCTCTTCACTGGTTGTAGGCCATTCACCTGCTGATACCTCAGTGAGATGAACTGTAGGGGTATGATCAGGATGGAATCCAGGAGTTTATCACTTTGTGTTGTGGGATGCCAGTACGAGAGAGCCAATCAGACTGTCAACTGCATCAGATTGATTATAAGTGATTAATCATTTACATACTTCAAAATGTCCCAGTTGGTAATGTCCTGTTTGACATTGAATCATGGCTGTAAAACATAATGGAGAATTTAGAAAATATAAAAAAGATTCTGTTTCTTTCCAAAACCTGTGCTATCACTCTGTAACTGAAGCCATAAAAGAAACAACGAGAATGCCCAAAATATTAAAACTATGCCACAAATTAAAGACCCTGCCTAACCCTTTGTGATCACTTAAAAATGTGATCACAAAGGTACTTAATAGTGTAATTTTAACTTTTTTTTATTGGGTTGTTCTATTGACTTACTACCAACATCCTTTTTGGGAAGACAAAAAAATGTCAATGTTTAATTGGGGATACTAAGGAAAAGATTGAGTAACACTGCTTTACTGCTTCCTTCTCTCCAGAATATTGGATTATTTAAAAAGCAAAATAATTTAATCAATATTTGCTCAATGCTCTCACTAGGTGCCCTGCTGTTTCTGACAATTATAACTCTTAAAATTGTGCCCTAGTATATTTTTGCAAGTGTAGTCAGAAAATGTATTTCTGCTGTGGATGCAAGCTCAACCCTAGGATAGGCTGCCTATTTCTACAACAAGCTCGATGTAAACATTTATTTTTCATATATTTGTACAAATTGTACCTTCAGGACTAGAATTTGGTTTCTCTAGATTAAGACTACCAAGAATAGTAGAATACAAATGCATATGGTCCTGGAAACTGGAAAACAGAACACTTCCAATTTGTTTCCACAATTATTTTGTCTTCCCCAAAGTACCCCCTAGGAGCTGGCAAGCTTCTTTACTTTTTCCAAGTTGCAATTCTTCACGTATGAGCTCTGACACCGTATCTCACTAGCTATTCATCTGTGAAAGGTCCATAGCCAAATCTAACTCTCACTTGACCTTCAGATATACACTTTTCATCAGACGTCATTGGAGATTTATCACCTGCACTGAATTTTCTCTTCCTTTCTTTAATATCATACAGGTCATCGACAAACCTAAAACTGAAGAACCAGGTCAGATTGTGTGAGATGTGGACAGCCTTCTGCATTGATGAAGTGTGTGAGAGGAAAACAACTCCAGAAAATTCCTTTGTTATTGGATGGCCCACAACTAACTGTGTGATCACCTTTAGGTAAAAGATCAATTTGCCTTGTTCTGTTTATGTTTCTTGAAAGGGGGTAACTTGGCAAAAACTGACTTAATTCTTTTCTAAATACCTTCCAGTTCATCAGAAGTGAGGGAAAAGTGGCTTTCAGCACTGCAATGGTAAGAAGTTAAAAATCTTATCTAAGCAATAGCATATCTTATGTTTTATACAGGGTATCTCTGTGGTGTGATTATGACAGAAACATGTTAAGGTGGGCAACAGTATTTCTAATTTCCTTCTTGAAATGGGGTACAGTTTCACTGGTGTTGGCTTCTTGCCATAGCTACATTCTTCATGACCAAGTCTAGTCAGTGAATATCTACTATTTGTTCAATTTCAGAGGGCATCATAACCTGACACAGACCCGACCTTACTCAATTTCCACACATTTTGAAAAGTAATCAAAACTTGAAGATCACTATCAGTATTATATTCAGAAGTAATATAATGGTTACATGTAGGGAATTTACTCCTAACATTGCTGTTTTCAGTGTGTACACTGTATCTCTCCACCTCCACTCCCACCCCGAACCACAGCCCCCACAAGAATTTATGATTACTTGTTTCCCATGAGGTTGTTCATGGACATATGTTGCCTGCCAAAAGGCTTAAAACATCCAAAAATGGAAGGACCTGGAAGGAACAGTGGGCTATTTTTCACCCATCTGAAAAAAGTTGAAACACCCTTGTCCCATTATATTTGCAGAAAACAAAGTTTGCATTGATTTGAAGATTATTTTAGGAGCTGAGTATAAGAGACAAAAGAAATATACTGTACTTAAAGACAAGAACAGGCCAAGGTGGTTTAGATGCTAACCTGACAAGTGAGGTTTGCCCCTTTCATAAGTATTTTAGGTTTGGTATTTAGAATTGGCAGACCAGCTGGCACTGCAACTAATATATTATTGACATTTCCACCATTATACTTTGCCAGATCATTCCAGTGTTTAAGAACAAGGTAAAGGTGATAATAAGTCTAGAAATCTGGGGTTTGGGAGTCTCCTGTATTTCCAGAAGTGCAAAGATTTAAGATACAATTATAGAGAGAAATTTGTTGCACTTTTATCCTGCTGTTTTCTTGTTATGTGAGGATGTCTGGGTTTTCCTCTTTATTATCCTGGAAATTAGGTGCATTAATTGCAACTTGGCAGTTAATTGCTTTACAATGATGATGTAATGGGAGCTTCTGAGGAAGCAGGCATTGGCTATGTGCTTCTGTAATAATATGTTGCATACCATGCACTACTGAGAAAGTACCCTTTGGGTCATTCAGTAGAGAAGCCTGATTGGCAAAATGGGTTCAACTAAGGCCCTCTGGGAAAGTCAGCAGTTGTGTACCATATTATACTTTCACATCGCTCCTACTGTTCAGTGGCCAAAATAATAAAGTTTTTCTACTTCTTAAAAGCATTTCTGTGATTTTTTTTGATATATCTGTGGACATAAAACTGGCTGTGACTAATGACGTCCTTAGTGTTGCCCTTAAAATAGCCCTGTATAAACATATTGAAGACCATGTTGTGATTCGATGCCCACGCTATGAAGATGCCTTATACTGTGGGAATCTTCCTGCCAGGGATTGCATATTTCTGTTATAGCCATCTGCTAAATTTCCTTATTGCTATTTAATGCCTGATTAAAATCATTCTGGAGTAGTAGATAATGCACCGCTCATGCAATCTGGCATCATGAATACCTCTTCCTTGCTGTTATTTTTCCTTCTTTGCAAAATCCATGCTGGCAAAATGCTAAATGCCATCCCCATTCTGGATAACTACCTAAAATGTTTGAAAAAATTGAAGTGGCACACTTTGATTTTTACAACATAGTCTACCCACTAGTTTGGTTGAAGTGAACATGGCAGACCAGTTGCTGCAAAAATGTACACCAGTCAACACCACTGAACAAAGAAATCCACTTACACAGTGCAGTGTATCCCATAGCTAATCACAGATAATGAATTACTTTTGAAGTTTCATTCACGTCATAGTTCTGTGCAGTATGTTATAACCTGTCAGGACTTCAGCCCAGAGTTACCAGCACCATAAATACTTATAATAATCCCAATCTAATATATTATCTGTGCCATTTATGTAAAAAATGAAATTGTGCTCAGCTACTTTTAGCACCTTTTGGTAAATGATGCAATGTAAAGTTATGGAGCAACAAAGAATCAAACATAAAATTGGATAATGTGAGCTGGAATAACATTACGAGGATTCCCTTCACTACTTACATTTAATATTGCTTTAAAATTCCATCAATCCCAGGGCCAGGGATGTCCATTTAGATCCTTGAGGTGCAATAATCTCAACTGAACACTTGTGATAGTAGATGATCTAGGAAAAAGCCAGGATCCCTGTTCATTATTGCACTCCAGGACTTGTACATGAAAGCTTATGTGAACATCCAATAATCAGAGAATGTAACTTTTCTTATTATGTCCTACGCAGTCAACTAGCCTGCTAGCGCACACTATCAAGGCTGACACATGAAGAATAGCTACCAGGTTAAGGGACTGGAACAATGAAACTATACTCATTTGAGAGAGTTAGAAGGAAGTGAGGTTTAATAGTTAGAAGAAACATATTGTTGAACATGAAGAAAATGTTATTTACCTGTGGAATGCATTATTGTTCCAGTCCTTCTTTGGTTGTACCAGATAAAAACAGATTGTTCACAAATTTCAACACAGTTTATGTGAAGAGATACCAATCATGATTGTCTGATCTTTGTACAGGCAAATCAAAGAGATGAAACAAGATGAACATCCAAAGAAAATATCAATGAAAATGTTAGTGATGACAACACAGAGTGGTGCCTCAGTATGTATTGTCACTTCTTATTTTAAAATACAACCAAATAAAAAAACAGATTAATTGTCTTAAACGTTTTTTCTAACGGTAGGTTCATGCTCAGAAGAGGCTTTAAAGGTGCTGGGGATCATGAATTGTTTACTTGCCAATTGTCACCTCTTATTTATTGGAGAAATTAGCTCTTGTTGCACAGTTTCACAACAATCAACAACGTCCCCAAGCAGCCAATTGTGATGCTTGGGTCTAAACAGTGAATGGTGGGAGGATGTGTGATATCACACTTGGACAGATCCCATTCCGATATGATACCTGCATGTGCACTTTACATAGTCTAACAGACAGAAATTGTCTTAATTTTTTTTCAAATCTCCTTAATCAAGGATACTGAGAACAACTATAGCTTTCTCTCAGCTGCCTAAGTTCAACTAACTCAGCAGAGAACTGAGTTTACAGTAATTAACTGGGCAGTGTGTTTATCCAGTGAAACTAAGGAGAATGTGTTCTTGGTGCTGTTTTCCATTTATAGTTGAATATGTGTAGATTTTTACAGATGGGAATAGAAATATAGCATGACACAGAACAACTGGAGACACGTGGATAGTGTGGCATGCTGGGGAGGAACATGTGAGTCTATAAAAACATACAAAGATAAGAAATTGGTGCAGTAGCAATTTGGCCTCTCCTTTCGGCTTTACCATGCAATAAGGTTTTTTTTTAACATCAGCACTATATTCCTTCCTGTATCCCTTCATTTCCTGAACATCCAAAAATCTATCAATCTCTGTCTCCACAGCCCTCTAAGGTAGAGAATTCCAAAGCTTCACTGCCCTCAGCTTGTCATCTCAGTCCTGAATGGTTAACCCTTAACTTTGAGTCTATGATCCCTGCTCCCAAACAGCCCAACTGGGGGAAACATCATGCCTGCATCTACCTGGTCAAGCCCCATAAGATAGTTGTATATTTCACTTAGGTCCTCTCTCAGTCTTTTTAACTCTTATGAGTACAGGCTCAGTCTGCATAATCTTTCATAATTGGACAATTCCCCCCAATCTCAGGAATTGGTCCTGTGAACATATGTGGTGCTCCTTCTTTCATAATTATTTCCATCTTTGGACAGGAAGAGAAGGCCTATGCACAATATTCCAGGAGCTATATAACAGCAGTCTGATACCCTAACTCTTGTGTTCATATCATCATACAATAGAGGCCAACATGCTGTTTGCCTTCTGAAATGATTGTGGTGTCTGCATGTTAATTTGCAGTGATTTCTATACAAGGATACCTAGGTTATTCTGACTATCAACACTTATCAATTTCTCACACTCACGGCTTCCAGAGCTTCCACTACTCAGGCTGCCTCACCTCATATCAGCTTACTTAGAAATCTGCTCATTGCATTAATAGGACACTGGTTTCTCACTCCTATGGTCTGTGATGAAATCCAGTCCATAATACTGTAGGAAACTTAGTCCCATTTTGCATACACTGACAGCCCTCAGGTACCTTCCAAGTAGTCACTGTCCTTCTACAAGCTGCCAACATACTATGTAACTGTGAGGGAGCCTCACCTATGAGCTCAATTCTGCCCTTAAGCCATATCCATCTCCAAGTTTTAGATAATCAGAGGCTGTCCTCTCACTGCTCGGACAGAAAATGTGTTGGCTGCCTACAAGAGTTTTATGAAAATTCACTCCCAATACAGAGCATCTTCTGACGGGAATACTTAAGATGAATCCAAGAACATTCTCCCCAGAAATGTATGTTCATGAAATTAATGTGATAAAAATTACGGAGTCTATTTCAAAGGGGTAGGAGGTGTGTGATCCTAATTTCTTCATAAACATTGCCAGTAAGGAAGATTCTATCACACACGATGCTGGAGGAACTAAGCAGGTCAGGCAGCGTGTATGGAGGGAAATGGACAGTCAAAGTTTCAGGTTGAGACCTTTCATCTGGACTGAAAGATACAGAGAGATAGCCAGTATAAAAAAGGTGGAGGGAAGGGGTGGAGCAAGAGCTAGCAAGTGATCCAGGCGAGAAGGGGTGATAGGCAGATGGAGGAGGGAGAGTGGAAATAGTGACGGAATCTGGGAGGTGATAGGTGGATGCAACAAAAGGCTGAAGATGATGGAATCTGATAGGAGAGGAAGATGGAGCATGGAAAAGTGAGGGAGGTGGAAGGGGCAGATGGGAGCAGTGGGGGAGGGGAAGCAGTGGGAGGAGTATGTGGGTGATGGGCAGATGGAGTTGGTAGAGGAGGGGAAAGGAAAAGGGTGATGGGGGCTGGGGTGAGTGTAGGAAGAACAGAGTAGATCAAGAGGAGAGAGACAATGGACAGAGGGGGACCAGTTTACTGGAAGTTGGAAAATTCAATGATCATGCCATTGGGTTGGAGGCTACTCGGGCAGAATATAAGGTGCTGTTCCTTTAGTTTGCATTTAGCTTCATCCTATCAGTGGAAGGATCCACCACCTTTTTATACTGGTTATCTCCCCTCTATCTTTCAGTCCAGATAAAGGGTCTTCACCTAAAACGTTGACTGTCCATTTCCATCCATGGGTGCTGCCTGACCTGTTGAGTTCCTCCAGGACCTGCAGTCTCTTGTGTCTCCAAGGAAGATTCTATGTTGGAATTTCATAACACTAACCTTTAAGTTGGCTATTTCATCAGATAATCTTAGTTCCATGGGAGGTGACTAATATAATAATGCCAAATTGCTATTTTCCTGAGGTTGAGCATAAATATACTGTTTGGGGCAGTCTCAAGGGATCTTTACCAGATTCGAAATCTTACAGGTGATTTGGAAGTGCTTGAAGTGGAAAGTATTTAATTTCCTAATATGAACCTCATCCATTTTGAAAAGCATAATGCTTTCAAAAACCTTTCATTGAAACTGTTTTTAATTTATTAGGCATTAACACTCAAGGTGGGTAACACAGATACAGCAAGAAAGGTCATTAAAATGGCAGCTCAACAACTCAATGCAAAAGTAAGTTTAATGCCTGTTCATTTATGATTGCATAATATATACTGAATAATCTGTGCAGTGTATCTCTGGATTGCTCATGCTGCATCTCACAGATAGTTTTGAAAATGGTGACGTTCAGCAACTAACCTGGACTGAACCCAAATCATAGCTATTCTGAGCACTATCAAAAGGCCTTTGGAAACTTGTAAATTTAAGGAGCCAGCTCAGTGATTGAAGTTATTTTGTGAGGATTACTTTGCACCTGTGACCATGTGTGATATTTTATGAGAATGTAAGTGCCTGTGCTGGATGTGAAGTTATTACATAAAAAATTAGCAGATCCTTTTTGGCATTGCTTAGACAAAGAACACGTGGTTCAGGGGATACATATTAAATTTTTTGACCGAGGAAGATCCAACATAGTGGATCTGAATTTCTATATGATTTGATAGTTTCAGCTCCTATAGTCTGATCAATTTTGATTTAAAATTTATGTACTTTATGTTTGGGGATTTGCTTTCCATTTGAGGCTTCAAGATTATTCATTTTCTGGTGATAAGAATTTATAGCATGCAATGCAGAATGTTTTAACCTTCTTCTGTAGTGAAGGTATATTTCCTTAAGGCTTAAGTGAAGAGAGCCTTATAACACTCACGGTTTAAATGTTGTTTATGCTGCAGCTCAGAAAGTTTATCAGTTTAAAATATTTGCACTTGCACTCAGCAAAATAGGAACTTCATTAAAAAATATATCCACAGATATTTTATAACTGAAAATAAATGAAATATTTTAATGCCTAGATGTTCTATCATATATTGAATTTTTTAATATCAAAACCTGATGGCTAAATATGATCAGGATGTCGTATGCTTCACAGGATGTGCTGTGGTATTGATGCTGCTGGGCAAGTGCAATGGGGCCACTTGGTGTGCAATCCACAGTTGATGGGGCTCTCACAATTTTCTAAACTAAGTACCTGTTTTTCAAATAGTGTGGGCTTCACTTGTAGGAGAGGGCCAAACCTGGCACAGTATCAAACTGTCAAAAAAAAATTCATTCAAACTGTAACAATCAAATAAATTCATTTTCTACCAGCAAATATATGAAACTAGAAGACTATCAGAGTCATCACCCTTCACACTCCCCATTCCACCCTACCCATTCTCTGCACTAGGAGGCCAATAGCACAAGGACCTCCCTTTCAAGAACAGCCAGACTTCGGTCCTATTAGGAAGTTCAACAACTTTATCTCAAAGCAACAGAAATCTGGTTATTAAACTATCATTCTATTTCCTTCATGGCAGATGTTCCTTTAAGCCTCCCAGCTCCTAGTGAGCTCAGAGATTGGCCTCCCAACATCTCCTCACTGAGGTTAAAGATGTGCCTAGCACCCTCCTCACCTTCCTCTCTTGCACTGACAATAAGCTTTAGCACACGCTTCTCCCAATTAAAAAATACATTTCCATCACCTGTTGAGCTGTGGCTTGTGCCCACTTGGAGAAACACAGGACAATTCCTGTCTCTGTGAGAAAAAGCTCAACACCCAGTTAATAAGAAACATGTGTCCAGAACCCCTTTCTTCCAGTTCCTCATGTACAAGCAATTCAAAACCACCCTGCACTCTGAAACAACATGAAAATCTACCCTCTAGCAGTTCCACTACTGCAAGGCTACAGAAAATATTCCCTCCACTCCCAGCCCTGCCCATCCTAAAGAAGGATATGAGTTAACTTCCTTAAAGTTACCTGTTTGATTTTCTCTGTTGATTGTGGGCTTTTCCCAATCATTTTAAGGTACTGTTTGTCAACCTACATTCCTGTGGACTGGTAACAATTTACTTGTAATAATTCTTTACTTTCTTTTGGAAAACAAACAGGACAGTGCAAGTAATTATCAGCTTTGGGTGATTTCAGGAAAGGAAGCAGCGCCCTACCCACTGATTGGTGAGTCTTGTCCTAAATAGTGTTTTTATCTCTTTAGATGTTGAGGTGATATGTTCAGCAAACCAAGAGACATATTAAAAAGGAAAAGCTTTACTTCTGTATGGAGGATGAAATATTTCTTTTGCTGCCTAATGGCAGCTGGGGCCAATTGGATAACAACATGCTTGGTGAGGTAATGGCTATGCACACCAGATTCATTCCTGATGGGTTGAGTTCACTAAACAAATCTGGGACAGAAGCTGAGATGATGTGCTTTGTTTTTCACCATGGACTACAAAAAATCAGCACGGCTTCCTGCTTCTGATCACCATTAAGCAATTATTAATGGAAAGTTAGTACTGTTGGAGCTGAACTTGGACCTGATCAGAGTCAGCTGATTTCCCTGAATTAGATCACTTGCTGACATTTGGTTACTAGACACCAATCACAGTGAAGACCAATGTCAAACATGGCTGCATCTTTGCCAAATACTTTTCACAATGTTCTCAGCACAATGTTGCACTTCATTTCCAACAAACTTCCCATGGGAGAGGAGCTAATCTTCACAACTAATGGAAAAATGTTCACCTTATGGTGATTGAACTCCAGAACCATGATCACCTGAACCTTAGTAATCAAGATTCACAATATAGCCAAGCTCCAAGACACTGTTGACTCATTCACCAATGAACACAACTGTTTGGGCCTTATGCTCAACATCCACAACCTGCTTTGGCTGTATCACACTACCTTCTTAGAATAAAGGATCATAAAGAGACCATGGAAAATGTTGTCCAGGTCCTATACCTCAGGAGCTATCTGTCCACAAAGGCAGACATTGACAATGAAAATCATCACCACCTTCAATGCACCAGTACAATCTTTAGTTGATTGAAGAGATGGGGATTTGAAAATCAGGATCTCAAACCTGGCATGAAACCCATTGTTAACCAGGCAGTAGAAATCCCTGCCCTCCTATACACTTCTGAGATCTGGACTACCTACAGCAGATATCACAAGGGACTGGAAAAAACTGCCTCCGCAAATCCTCTAAATTTACTGGAAGGATAACTGAAACAATGTCAGAGTTCTGATGCTGGTTACTTTCAGATGATGTGTCGGACTGGCCACATCATTCGCAAGCCTGACATGAGACTCCTAAAATGGACACTCTGTTCCAAGCTCTGTCATAGGACGAGATTATCAAGTAGGTAGAGAAAATAATTCAAGGATGTGCTCAAAAATTACTTGAAGGTGTGCAACATCCCCACCCACTCCTAGGAATCTCTGGACCATGATGTCCAAAATGGAGAAGGAGTATTTAGGATGGTACCAAGAACGTCAAGTGCATGCATTGGGATCACACAGAAGCCCTATATAAGTGACAGATGTGCATCACCTCCCAAACTTCTCACCCGCCTATATTGTCAGCCGCTTCCTGCCTCATTTGTAAAAGAGGCTCCAGTTCCCACAATGGCATCACTAGCCGCAGCAGAAGCACAAAACTGGAGTGGAAGCAGATCATTGAAGAAGAAGAAGAAGAAGAAGAAGAAGAAGAAGAAGAAGAAGAAGACTTGGAAGAAGTGCCGAAGCCCAGCAGGTGTTCTTAGAACTAGAGCCCAGGACCTTCAGGAGAAAAGGTTAAATTAAATTAGAACTATTCAATCGGGTAAAATTTCATTTTGACCATTCTGGAACTTGATATTGAAGATGTGTCCATTCACAGTCCTAGGTCACTCATTTCCTGGATTCCAGTTGATGTTTTACCACTTTTGGTATGTTTCCAATGTTGGTCCTCCCAACTGCACCACCATTCCATCTGCCTTTGCTACTTCCCCACCACCCCCCATCTAAAGGTAAACTAAAAAACCTTAAAATGAATTTATGGCAGTTGTTTTCGCTCACTGAGATGGATGATTTATGTTCATTGTCAGGCTGAGTGCAATATTGCCTAACTTGTCAAAACCCAGTTTTGGATTTGTCCAAATGTACTTTGAATAGGTTGTCAATATGCTTCTGAAATGTCAATGGACCCCTAAGATATTTTTTCATAACTAAGATGTAGTAATGCATTACTGTTGATAAACACTGATGATTTTTCCCACAAGCAAAAGTGAAATGCATGGCCAGTTATTTGCTCAGATTTTGTTCACTGAGGGTTCATTCAGATTAGGATACCTGGAGAACTACATTAATATTTGTTGGACATGTGTCATGGAATATCTTATACCCATTATCCTTGGGCAGTTATGGGCTGTGGATTCTAATACCATATTGATGCTACTTTGAAATTTAAGGGCAAACAACGGTTCATTTTAGGTTATTTGCTGTAATAAACAAAAAGACTGAGTTTTCCAATTTGTGTTTCAGGTCACGAGCAGCCATTTAGTGTTATAATGAACTGTCTCAGAGATTTTACTGCACATGTGGAGCAATCTGATGCTAACGTCTACTCCCAGGGGAGTAACAGGGTTGTCCTCCTTGAAGATCTCCCAAAGTCTAAACAATGTCAGTTTATTCTGAAGCCAAGACCCCATCCAGATATTCATATGACCAGAGGTGAGTAAAGGATGAAATAATCAGCAACATTTATTGAGCAAAGGAGAAGGTTTTCACTTAAAGAACACCTGACTGGATCTCTGTAAAAATGCTCCAAGTGCAGAGGCAGTTGTTATGTGAACGCATATGGCAGTCACTACAATAATGACTTAATCTGTTCTTAGTTTTTGAAGTGAAGGTGTTAGACATCAGGTGAATTCTCTGCTTTTCTTTAAATATTAATGACATCAACCTAGGCCATGTTCATCTTTTTTAGTTTACCATCCTCTCATAACTAATGCAGCTCAAACAATGCAGCATACTTTCACCTTTGCGTGGATGGTTTGGATTCATTGACAACCACAATCAGGATTATCAACACACAACCTACCCACCGGTCTTTGGAGGCATTGTTCCATGCAAACTTGGCCCATTCTTCTCAATGCCGCTTTTCAAGCTAAGTTATTCAAGCTCAAATTATTCCACTCACCACCTATTTTGGGTAAGAATTCTCTTGAGGATAGAAGTTCCCATTTTGTAATGACTGGAATCAGTTCCAATGGATACAATGCTGGTGTTACTGATGGGTCAGAGGGAGGTGTGACAAGGATCAGGAAAGGGAAATAGCAGTAAAAAAGTGCAGATACCTGCAAAGATCAACAGGAGATGAAATCATCTAGGCTGGAAGGAGATTTGCTGTGGAAGTTGTGATCAAACTTTATTGTGAGCATGTGATATAGATCAATTAATTAAGAACCAAGAAAAGAAATGGAAACACCAGAGGTAAAGCAGCAATAGGTCATATGGCTGAGCCCTGGTGTGAGTGGTCTGAGTCACAAGTGCAGATTGGTGAGATCTTGGCATTTTATCTGGAAAGAACAGGTGTCTTCACAAGATATATAAGATAGTAAATAAAATGAAAGTGGTTAATTCAGAATACCCATTAAAATAAACAGTGGGAATAGGATAAGGAGACAAAGGTCCAATCTAGTGAATGATAACCTTTGAATTGATGTCAAGAGATTTGTTTTCGCCTTTGCCGTTTAATAATTACAAAAGGACTTCCAGACAAGAATGGTGGAGACAGAATTGCTGGAATGGTATGAGAAGCATTTAGGAGCTGCAATTGGGTGAATGTAGATCATTCTGGAAGGCCAATGGCTCTTGTATCAGGCATGGCAACACCTGTGTTGATTTAAGAATAGCATAGAAATAGAGGTGGCACGGTGGTGCTGCAGGTAGTGCAGCTGTCTCACAGCTTCAATGATTCTTGTTTGATTCTGACCTTCAATGCTGTCTGCATGGAGTCTGCATGTTCTCCCTGTGACTGGTAGGTTTCCTCAGGATGCTCTGGTTTCCTCCCACATCCCAAGGACATGCTGATTATTAGGTAATTGCACAGTTGGGGAATGGGAGAGACTGCCTAAGTCTAATGACTATCTTTTCTGAGCTTGGAGATGACTTTAATATACTCATACTCGAAGTGAGTTAAGATTAATGGGTCACTTACATGCTAATAAACATCTCCTACTATTTAAACTTATTCCTCTGAGCAGGTGACATGGCACTTCTTCAAATAGGTCATGTTGTGATGCTCCATGATACCGGACCACGGCTTAACTTCTGGCTGGAGCAGAGAAGTCATAATGGTTTTCCTACCAGGTGAAGGTAGTTGGAAACGAATGGATGTAAACTAAATACTTAAATCTTGTAAATATTTAAAAAGTATTCCCTGTGAAGCCTATTAAGGAAAGTTTGGACTTTTCATGCTGTGGACTTCATCTTTCCCCTCTCTACACTACCCAACCCCACAACTTTCCAATTGCAATATCATTATTAGTTCCTCTCCCTTTAGCTCACCTGGTGTTGGTTACTGTTCCTGAGGCTCTGGCCAACCATCACCTGAAAATAAAACCTTGCATGTGGTTAGCTGCCATTTCCTTCTTGTTTCAGGTGGATAACAGACCAGGGGCATGTAGGCATGCAACTGGATTTAAAATTAACACCCAACATTATCTTCTCTCTGTGCAGTCCCACCCTGCATGTCTTTTGCAATTTCCTTCGTGTCTCTCAAACTAGGGACATATATGGAATCGTACATAATGAAATCCTTGGTTAAGGACTCTGACAAAAGGTTGTGATTCAAACGATTTCACAACTTGAATTTGACAGAAGGTTATGGAAATCTGCTTTCTTAAATGAACAATAAATAACAATTTTTACCTTCGAATGCACTGGATTTCTAGGCTCTCACATTGATCTTTTTGACAAGCTAAACACAGACGCAACTCTTATGTGAGTGGTAGAATTTCTGAGAAAATGGCTTTGGTTCTCATCAGACATGTTTATTGACATCATCGGACATGCACTATTTTGGTTACAAGCCTGTTTATTGTCAACATCCAATTTTACCAGAATCTTAAAAGAAGTATTGCTGTTGCTCAACTAACTTAGACTAGACTCGCAAACTACTGCAGCGTTTGAGTGTTACAATTCATTTCTACTTCCTATGGTTAGAGTAGGAGAATACCAAACAATATTCATTAACTATGACTGGGGCTGTAGAATGCAAGGTGTCAACCTCACAAGAGCAAGATCAGATTTAGCCTCAGTGTTTAAAAAGCCTGTTGTCAATCATTGCCAAAGACCTTACAGGAAGAATGGTCAATTGGTGAGATGCTGCTCACTTCAGTTTTAAAGATTGGAATCAGAGATCTGCGATGCCTTGGGACAATTTTCAGTGAATTGCTAAGGCACACAGAGTGCAAAATCACCAGTCTCAGGCAGTGAACAGTTAACTCCCACAATTGGTTCCAATACCCTTGGGCTAAGGAGGAGAAAAGAAAGTTCAGCTGCCGAAAAGGAAAGAAAGTTATAAAAGAAAATCAATTCCTATTTTCAAATTCTCAGCCCAGTTTAGCAATTCCCATAATCGTGGAATGTTGCAGTATTCAAATGCTAGGTAGTTTCCTTTAGAATGTATTTAAGTATACCAGACTTGGGGATTCTAGCTGATTTTCCCACCCTACCCCAGAGATCATTTGTGTGCATTCCAAGTACAGTCCCATCCAAGTCAGCAAAGATCTCGGAATCAAAACTGGAACCTTCTGTTCTGTCTAATCTTGGAGCAGAGGTCACTCTGCTATACTGAAGTTTAAGTAAAACAATTATATTATCATGTAATTAAGAAATCCTTTGAGATAAGATTGCTATTTTAATGTTGGAACAGAACATGCGTGTTTGGAGATAATTTCTTCCTGTTGCTCTAGTTGAAGAGATTGTTTAGTCATTGTAACATTTTTAATTGAAGTGGTCTGTGGGTGTCCCTCAGGCTCTTTTGTAGTTGCCTGCAATGAAGTTAAACTTCTATGGCATCATGGCATGCAAACCACTCCTGCATGTAGTTCCATTGCAACGATGTTAGTGTGTGTTAACATTGCAGACTTGTTTCCTAAACTAATTCAGTCATAACAAATAATTCAGAAAATATCAACTGGACAGTTTAGTGGCAGTCTCCAGAACTAATGTGCACACCACAGAGTTTTCTTCTCCCTTATTTTAGTATACTTTATGTCAGTTGAAGTATCTGTGCAGCTGATGAAACACTTCTCACTAGCATCTGCTGATCTGATCCATTAACCAGTGCCTGGAGTCTATCAACTTCTGCATCCATAGCAAGCAGGAGGTGCGCAAGAATTTAAGTCTGACTACTTTTGGAGGAGCACAGGGGTGTATCTGTAATGCCATGGGGACAATGTGTCCATATTAAATATGTAAGAGTCCATAACCTCATGGGATCATAAAGTCATAGAGTCATAGAATCATTCAGCATGGAAACAGGCCCTTTGACCACTGTGTCTATACTAGCCATCAAGTATCTAGCTATACTAATCCTATTTTCTAGCACTAAACACATAGCCTTCCATCCATTTCAAGTGCCCATCTAAGTGCTTCTTAAATGTTGTGAGAGTACCTGCCTCCACCATCCCCTCAGGTAGTGATCCAGATTCCAAACTATCCCCTGGGTGAAGAAATTTCCAACTCTTTACTTCTGATTTTAAACAACTCTGTTAAAGAGAAAATTTTATCACTATCCACCCTACTTATCCCTCTCCTAATTTTGAATACCTCAGTCGGGTTTACCCTGTCGCCCTGAGCCTTCTCTAGTCCAAGCACATCCAGTCTTTCTACATTGCTGAAAAGTTCCATTCTGATGGACCTTCCTCATATCCTCTCCGAAGCAATCACATCCTCCCTATTGTGTGGTGACCAGAACTGCACACAGTTCTCCAGCTCTGGTCTAACTAATGTTTTATAAAGTTAATAAATCACCATGATCGAAAGGTGGAGTAGACTCGAAGGGCCAAATGGCCTAATTCTGCTCCTATGTCTTATGGTCTTATGGTTATACATTTTTTATAGATGATTACCAAGATGGTCCATGCCTCTGCTTTTGCACTCTTGTGCTCATTTCTTAGAAGTTTGTACTCACCTATTATATCTCCCGGGCTTGAGTTGAACAATATCCAGTGCTTTTATTTGCTTTTACTTAAGAAATATGATTATTGCATTAAAATTGAGGTTCAATCTCAGTCAAGGTATCCATTTATTCACCCTGGCTTTGATACTGATGCCATTTTTGGGGGGTTTCCTTGATTCCTCCATCAAAGTTATGGAGGATACATGAGAGCATCCCAGCAGAGTTTCTCCCTCACAGTGTTAAATATTCTTTTCTCTGGTGTCATCAAATTGAAGAGTACTTGTGTGGGGATACTTATTCAGGTTTTATGTCAGCATCAAAAACTCTCAGGTTAGTTTAACTGTAGCTTAAATGTATATCCTACCCTAATCACATGCCACAGCATAAACTCAGAAGAGCATTTTCTAAATATTGCATTAACTCTTAAATTTCCCACACAAGCCTTCTCATATTACCAATTCAGTACCAAGTTATGGCAGTTTTCTACTTGGAATCCACTTCCTGATGGAATTAGATTGAAGCTACATCAAGCCTGTTTCATGTGGGGCTTCTTGCAGCTAGCAGATACTGAACATGTTAATCCCATCTATCTAACACTTCTCACCAGCTAAATCCTACCTATGTTAAATAATGTAAGAATGTAGGCATTTCACTACATGAAGGCAAGAGGATCAAGGAGCTAGTAATGCACCAGTAAATGTTAATATGCAATAGAAACAATATGCTTGATTTGCATCTCTTGTGCCAATTCCCTCTCCTATTTCCTGTTGCTATTTCTTTAATAAATCCTTGCTTTCCTGATTTGTAAAATGTTTGAATCACTGCAATCCCATTTTTATTTCCTTGTTTTTTTCCAGAATCAACTCCAAAAATTCTTAGAAAGAAGAAGTCAATAATAGATTGGGCGCTAAGGCGCAGTTCCAGCAACCAGTCAGACAGCAGTCTCACCTCTGAGTCTCCAATCACACCAAGAAAGCTTTTTGGACTGTCACTGCCCTCGATCTGTAAGAATGGTACCCTTCCAAAGCCAATCATGGTAAGGAATGCAGTTGGCAATGGCTACACTCCAGAAGTAATTCATTGACTGTTAAAACTTATAGGACATCCTGTGGACAAAAAAACTATATCAAAGAGTATTTTTTTCTTTTTCTTCTTGTTTGCTTCTCTCCTTTTTTCTTGTTCTTTTTTATTTTTTATTCCTATGTATTCCTGTGCTTCATAGAAGCATTTTATGCCTTTATTTGTGTTAGGGTTCCAAATCAATGTTTAATATTAAAATCAATAGATTTTTGTATATTACATGAATCGAGGGATATGGGGATGGTACAGAAAAAAAAAACAGGTGGAGAAGGCGTAAGGGGCTAAATGGTCTGCTCCTGTATCTGTTTCTTGTGTTCTTAGTATTAAGGCTAAGGTTAACCTTCTCCTTGTTAATGCTTTACTTTAAAGATAGGACTAATAGTCTCTTCATTAAGTAAACTATCTTCTTTGTGCGAAAGTTAGTGTTGTAATTAAATTTAGTTCATAGATTTTACAAATCTGTTCACACCTCTAAAATAATTTGTGATAACTTAGCTGTCTGTGAAAATAAGCAATCTAACCAATTGACAATTAATGTTTTAATAGACTCTGGTGCTATTTTTTCCACAGGATATGCTTGTTCTGTTGTACCATGAAGGCCCCTCCACCAAAGGCATTTTCAGACGTTCAGCAAATGCCAAGACCTGCAAGGAGCTAAAGGAGAAACTGAATTCTGGAAATGAAGTGCATATGGACAGAGAATCTGTGTTTGTGGCAGCTGCTGTAATCACGGTATGAGTTTTTATACCTTTCCAGTCAAAAGTAAAAACTTTTTCGTTCGACCTTAAACATGTGTATACATTGTCTTGGATTTTAAGCTCGAAAAACAGAGAATAAAGAGAAGCTGGCTCAGACTGAACAGAACAGAATATTGCTAACTGTGTTACATCCTTTTATTAGAGTAAATCTGACAGACTTCTGTTTTCAACATGGAACTTTGTCTTCATCAGAAGCATAAGCATGGAGTTCAGGGAGCTCCCATCCAATAAACCCAAATGTATAAATTTATAAAATTATTCCTATTATTTTCTAGCATTGGACAACGTTTGCAGAATAGCTCTTGAATACTTCTTTGCAATAACATAATTATTATTTGGAAAAAAAATCTATCCACAAATGTGCACGTGCATGTGCATTTTGCTTTCCACAAACATAACCTCCTGTTTTTAAGATTTTTGTAATGACTTTTTTATCAATATCTCTAGTTGAATTTTACCATCTCATCTGTCACAACACATTTGCAGCTTGGCTGAGAGATGCCTCTGAGGAGCCTCATTACCAACATTTTTGCTATCCACTACATAAAATAGCTTTATAGTTGCATAGAGACTGTGGGTTATACCAAAACCACTTCACCAGTTAAAATTATTACATCTAACGTGTATCCATTGCACAATAAATATTATGTGTCTCAAAGTTTCCTGGGAACCCTCCAAAACTCATTTCTCAGCATACAGTGTCTCTTACAGATTTGTAAAAATGCCCTGTCCTCCCTCCATCATTTGCCAGAAACCCCCACCTTTATTTACATGTATTTAATTCAGTGATGGCTTCATCAGAGGAGGATGCTTCACTTCTAGATTCTGTATTTGTTGTTATCTAGGTAAATACAGTGGTCTTTCTGCACACAACAAAATCCCACAAACAGCAATGAAAGATTACACAGGTTGCACATTCTTTTAGCACACAGTGTGTGAAGACCAAATCGCACTTATGCATGATGTTTAATGAAGAGTTTTTCATTACAAGCAACAGTGTATTAAGGATTACAAATAATATACACAGTTGAAAGAATATTCTGGAATCACTCTTCAATAGTGAGAGGTCATGTCTGTTTTCTTACCAGCAACTAAGACTACAAGAAACAGAATTAAATGTTAATAATTTATCTCAGGAACAACAAAAAATTATAATTATAATTAAGGAAAAGATATTTTAAAAGGAACAAAAAGATAGATTTTCCATGTCTTTACCCGATGCTGTCATTAGGTAGGACTTCGAAAATCTACCCTAAAAATTAAATCAGGTATAATGGTTTACAACTAATTGTACATATTACACCTTAGTGATTACCTAGCTACATGTAGTGGGAGCTGTCTGTAGAATAGCTTAGGAATTTTGTTAATATTTGCATCATTCTGTGCCTGTGAGAGCTATTTCATTTTGACAATTGTGTTGCAATTTTTCACCCTTTTTAAGATCAGCAAAATCAGATAAAAACATTTTATAGGATTTTTGACTTATATGCCTATGAAAACGTGAAGGATAAAAGATTGAGAAGAACTTGATTGCATTTTTTTGGTGTAGGATTTTCTACGTAATATCCCTGGCAGTGTTCTGTCATCTGAATTGTATGAAAAGTGGATGGAAGGAATAGAAAATGAGAATGAAGAGGGAAAGGTACAGTCCATAAAGAAGTGAGTGAAACTTTTATTTTCCAGAACTAACATATCATCATTTATTCTTTGGTGAACTAACTCAAACTGAATTAAGCTACTTCAGCCAAAAGAATCACTTTGCAAATCTTAATTCACTTATGGGATGCAGACATTGCAGATTTTATTATCCATCTTTAGTTGCTCTGGTTAAATGGTTGTAAACCACCCCCTTCATCTGATGCAGTCCATGTGGTGAAGGTTCCCCAATGATTGAATAGGGAGTTCCAGTGATGAAGAAGGATGGTGATATATTTCCATGTGATGATAATGTGTGACGTAGAAGGGAATTTGCAGGGAATGTTCCCGTGCATCTGCTGTCCTTGTCTTTCTAAGTGATGGAGGGCAGAGATTTTAGAGGTGTTGCTGCAAAAAAGAAGTCTTGATGAATTGCTGCAGAACATTTAGGAGATGGCTTCCACTGCAACCTTGATGATGAAGGGGCTGAATATTGATGAAGTTGAGCTCCTTGAATTCTGCTGGAGGTGTGCTGGGGATGCAGTAGCTCAATGGTTAATTAGTGGCCAGTGCTCAGGATCATCAGTCTCACTACAGGTAACATGAGTTACAGATGGTTGTTAAAACCCACCTGATACATTAATAACCTGCAGCATGGGAAATCTGCCATCCTCAGCCAGTTTGGACTCTATTTGACTCCATACACAGCAATACAGTGAACTCATTTCAGAGGCACTTAGGAATGGTCACTAAATATTGGCATTTTCAGTGGCATATCCATCCAATGGACGTGTAAATTCATCCGGGCAAACGCAGAAATTTCAACACGATCATACCTTGTGCCCTGTAGCTGATGAATGACCTTGAGGAGGTTAGGACTTACTTTTGCAGCCAAGTGTCTAGAAATCAGAAATTTCATCCAATGTACTAAACAGAGTCCCCATTTAGCTAAAATCTAATCAAAAGATTGTGAAATTAGGAAAACTTACCTTTAAGTTATTACTAGGGTGGTTTTCAGCCTGATTGCCATGTTAAAAATACGACCCGGTGATTCCGAATCAGAATCTGAATCAGATTTATTATCACTGACATAACGTGTGAAATTTGTTATTTTGTAGCAGCAGCACAGTGCAAAGACATAAAAATGTATAAACTGGGAGATCATAGCTGTTGTGTCTTGTCTCAAGGAAGCATGGAAAATGACTCCCAACCTTAACTGGTCCAGCCACATAAATACCTTAGCCTAGAATTTTTTATTGGAATTAAATCTGGAGATTTCTTGATAAGCACAACACTTTTATCAGTTAAGTTATGAAGGAGATGTGATCTGATGTGTAAATAAGTGCAACTATATTAATTGATGATAAAGCACCTCCAGCATATAGTGTTTTAGAGATAAGTTTTAATGACTGTTCCAGAGTTGTAAATTTTCAGAAAATCCAAAAAACCTGCAAATGGTGGAAATCTGAAATAAATGCTGGAAAAAGTCAGCAGGTTGGGCAGTAACTATGGAAAGAGAAACAGAATTAAATTTTCAGGTCTAACTCATAAATAATTTTCAATATGTTGCAGTCTAATTGAGGAGCTTCCTGAAGCAAATGTCCTTCTTCTTCGTCATTTGTTTGGTGTTTTAAATCGCATTGAAAAAAACTCAGAAGAGAACCAGATGACAGCTTTTAACCTGGCTCTTTGCATAGCTCCAAACATGCTGTGGCTTCCTAGTCCAATGAGCCCAGAGGAAGAGAGCAAATGCACAAGAAAGGTAACAAATTTACTTTAGACTTCCACATTTCTGCAGACAGTTCAGAACTTATAATATCCTATTATTTGGTAAAGTTAGTTGGGAGATATATCTCAATGTTCTGTGTAGTTTTAAATTTCTATTCTGCTTTGTGCATCCATTAGGACCATAGCCTAAACTGAGAAGGTTTTAGAAGCCCCATTTATTATCAGCTGCTTCAATGACTTTCCCTCCATTATAAGGCCACTGTTTGATGGTGATTGCAATGTTGAGTTCCATTTGCAGGTCCTCAGATGATGATAAATTCCTTGCTTGCATGAAGAATGAGAGCATAGTGCTGTGTTACCAGACAGAAGCATAACCTACTGGTCTAGGAATCACAATTTTAATTGCTGCCATGGCAGATGAGGTACTTAAATTAATAAGTCTAAATTTTTGTATCATTAATGGTGAAAACCCCATTTTATTCACTTGGCAGTGAAGTCTGCCACCCTTACGAGGTTCAACCTACATGTGACCATTTTACCACTTGGAGGTTTTTCAGAGAACCTCAGTTTTCCAAGTAGCCTCACTGTTTTCCAAGTAGCATTTTTTTTCAGAACCACAGTAATGTGATTAAGTTTTAAAGGCCCAGGGAACGACCCAGCTCAAGGGCAATTAGAGATGGGTAATAAATACTGGCCTATCCAAAGGTCTCCACACAAATATGAATAAATAAAAACAAAATGCAAATAGGCCTAGACACCACCTCTTCATGACATTCAACAGCTTTATTGCTGCTAAACACCCCAACATCGATTTTCTGGGAGTTTACTATTGAGCACAAACCTAATTGACCACTTACATAATTAGTTTGGCTGCAAAACCAGGTCCTTTGCACCAACCAACAAGGCAAGATCAGGAGTGTGATTGAATACTCTTCTAAAACTGTTCAAGAAGCTTAGCACCATCCAAGACAAAGGACCCCACTTGTTTGGTACCACAACCACCACCTTAAACTTTCACTTCCTCCACTACTGAAGGACCATCAACTAGAAGCACTGTAGGAATTTGCTCAAGTCAAAATAAGGCCTCCCAAACAGGAGTCCATGTCGGACCCGAAGGATTGCCTCCAATGGGCAAACCATCCTGAATTGGAAATATGATGCCATTCCTTCAACTCTTTACCCAACAGCACTGTGACTGCACAATGACTGCAGCACTTCAAGATGACTGCTCACTTTTCCCACTTACTTCTCCCACTCCTTCCTCCTCCCTGTTCTGTCAATAACTCATACCATTTTTCACGTCTCTCCTCAGCAACTTTCCCTTCCCCAAGCCCAACTTGTCACTGTTCCTCTGCCTTAATGTTTTCCAGTCACTATCCTTGGCTTGAAAACCCCTTGGAAAAATTCACAACAACTCTTTGTTGCCATAGGGCTCATCAAAGCACCTGTCATTGCCAACATATGACAGCAGAATCTCCAAAACTAGTAAAGACTGATGGCTCATCTGCTGCTGAAACATTCACTCATGATTTTGTTGCCTTGAGACTTACCCATTCTCGTTCTGACTCCCATTCCATATTCTGTGAACCTGACTTGATCCAATACACAGCCTCGCGTGTCTTTATTCACTCTTTATCCCTATGCGTGCTGACCAGCATTGGCTTCCATTTAAGTAGCACTTCTATTTCAAATTTCTCTTTCTTTTTTAATTCCCGCGCTCCCCTATTTCTGTAATCTCTTCCATTTACAACTTTGATTCATTTTTCCTTAAGACGGAGAAGGGTAACAATCACAGAGGAATCCCATCAATTCTATTCCCCCACTTAGACCCTGTAACTTGTTCTCTCCCACATACCCATCAACTCCATCCTGATTTACTTATCACTCAGCTACACAAAGAGTAATTTCCAATGACCAATTAACCTACCAACCAGAACATCTCTGGGATGTTAGAGGAAACTTCAGCATTGGGCGAGGGGGCGGGGGGTGGGTTGTAACCCATGTGGTTGCACTGCACATGGACAGGATAGACCCCTTGTTGCTGGAGGTGTAAAGCAACAATACTGCTAGTTCCACTGCTATACTACCCTGCAATCCTCTGAAATAGTTCCACTCCTCCACTACTGAAGATCTCTGATTTTGATAGCTTCACCATTGTTAGTCAAGTCTTCAGCTGCCAAGACCTTAAGATCTGAAGTTTGTCCTAATCTTCTTTCTCTCTCTACCCTTCTTTCCTCCTTTAAGATGCTGAATAAAACCAACCATTTTGACCAATTGTTTTTGTCTTCTGCTACAATATCTCCTTAGTCAGGTTTTGTGTTTACACTTGTGTGAGGGCTTTGTGACATTTTGCTACATCAAAGGCCACAATGATAATACATATTATTATTATTACTGTCAAGGTCCGATGTGAAAAGTCTACCTCTAATGAGAACAATAACTTACCCAGTAGGTAATTAATTTTTTTGTTTTTTTATTTGGGATTCCTTATCACTATATTCCTGTGGACATTTATCGTAAAGATTTGTTTTAGCTTTCAACAAAAATCTCCCAAATGTATTGGAGTCATCAGATCCATACAACACTATTACATAATGCACTGACTTCAGGCTCAGTTGTTACCCAGGGCACTAGCTGTAGCATAAAACTGTTGGGTTATGATTTGCCAGCTTTATCTCACTGATCACTCTGTGATCTCCCTTTTTCTGTAAAGAGAAGCAAGATGAAAAGGGAGAGAAGGGAAAGACAGCAAAATTATAAACTCATTCCAAGTCATGTTCTTGCCAAATAGTTGAAAAGAAATTATTGTTTATTAATGTTATTCTTAAAATCAAGTGTTTAGTCTGTACTTGCCCTGTCCATTCATCTATAATCTTTGATCATTAAACACAGTTGTAGATTCTAATCATGAGATATTTGTAATTTATTATTTGATAAAGTCTATTATAATTAGAATTGGATTTGCTTCCAACTGTCTGAAAAAAGTTTAATACAAGTTAATTCATGTTATTGGACACAGATTGAACTCAGAATCAGAGGACTGCTTGGAGTTGTAGTATGATTCCACATTCCTGCAGTTCCAATGTGAAGGCATGCTTGATGGGGCACAGGCGGGTAATCAGATCGGATCTATCAATTCTTGTCAATGTTACCCTTGTGGACTAGGATCACAGAATCACTACTTACTAATTCTATTTTTGTGAATTAATCAAATTCAGCCAAGACAACAATAGGTAACTGCGCTTGAAATTCATCTTCGTTGCTAGTGCTACAGTAGCTGCCGTGCAGTATTCTACTAGCATTAAGTATCAATCCACAGCGTCAATTTGGATGACATTTTCAAATCAATAGTGGGATAAGAGCGTTGCCAAATAAGTGAACCTGACACTTAAACAGGAGAAAATTATCCTGCGGCTCACTGTGAATACCAAAACATTCTCTCATTACCCATCTATCTTTAACTCCTTAATATTAACTCTGTAATTCTGGCACAGAAGTATTCATGCATTTTCACTATCTCTTCTAAATTGGACGTCATGCTACCTTTAGGCTCAAGACAGATACATGAGAAAGGCCAACTGATAAATCTGGAAAGTCCTTGCACATTCACCATCACAGAAAGCCTCGCCTCACTCTGCATCTCCCAAAAAGTTAATTGAACAATGGTTTCACCATTGAAGTAGGCAGAGATCGAGGTAGTTATTTGTTCATCCTTTCAACAAAAGCTTTCAGGTTGCACAACTCTTCTCTCACCCACTCAGGCTGTGCCAGTGTCATATTTCTTACCATGAGGTTCTTCAGCCTCTTCCCCATTTTTGACACTTTGATTACCTCATCTCTATCATTTAAGGTGATCTTCATATACTGCTCTGCCAAGCCCTGCAATGTCATCACCGAGCCCTCTTCTCTTCTCTCCTGCTCATTCTCTATAGCTACAACAGTACCTCATCTTCCTTACCTTCCTCTCCTCTGAGTTCTTACCCTGCTGTCCACATTCACTCCTACCCCTTATAACCTCTTTCCTCTCTTGCCATTATTAATCATTCTTGGTACTGTTGCCCAGTAAATGTGGACAAAGCATGCATCAGTTGTTGGTCAGCAGAATTGAATATATGGGACCTGAATTTGCAAACCAAACAAATCTACAGTCAGCTATTCCTTTACAAATAGCATCAGTTGGATTGAAAATGGAAGTTTAATTTAAGTTTTCTTGCAGGATTTTCAATGCACTGTAACTGTCCTCCTGTCCCGTGAACCTAATAAATGTCTTTCAAGTATTATTTGTTTGAATTTAATCAGCAATTATACATTAAATAATGATTTAAGTTTATTAATTTTTACTTCAGTTTCTGAAAATGTTTACAGACTATTTCAAATCAGATAGTTTGCCCTTGGCTTTCAAGAAGAGATAGCTGGCCAGATAGCTTCTATGGATGGTGAAGAAAGAGAAACCATTGCTTTGTAATAATATTACTTGCTTCAGACAGCAGCATAGTAGTTGCAAATTATGTTATACTTTCACTAGTTAAGGAACAACTTAAGCACAACTTTAACATAGATATTGTGTGACTGCTACTGTTTGTTAACACAGACCAACATTTTAATGTTTTCTATAATACATTGCTCAAAATAGTACACTTTTATACTGTACTCTCATTGTAAAGTAGTCACTGCCTTCCATAAGTTAATCATTATCTATTTGTTCCTGTGTTTCATTCCGAACACGCTACACCCTATGTGAAACAGAACAGGGCATTTTGTTACATCAAATGTATTACATAAATATATGTTGAATGCAGTGATGCATTAATTTCTGCTTGCTTTCTTTCAGGTGGCCATTCTTGTACAGTTCATGATTGAAAACTCTTACCAAATCTTTGGCAGTGGGCTGAATTCTCTCTTTGGGAGATCACAAGATGTCCAGCATGGCAATTCTGAGGACTCTTTAGGTTTGTGGTGTTTTGCTCATTACTTTTTCATGGACTGTGTTTGACTGTTTATCAAAAATGAAACATTTTTTATCAGATGGAATTCTTATCCATAAAATACTAACAAACGGTAAGTTGCAAAAGCCCCAGAGGCAGAAATTTTACATCTGTTTGGAATGAGCAGCGACCATCAAAGCTCAGTGGTTAAAATTAGTAGTTCATACTTGGAATTGAGGTGGACAGAGCTGTGTATGTCGATGATGTTCAGTGCTCAGACTAAAATGTTCAGTCAGTTTCTTTTCATTTTCTCTGAAGCTCTGCAGATGTCTTCAAAATATGTGTTTAAATCTTAATAGAGATTTATCGTCACCATTTCATAACTGAACGTCTATTAGTCAAGAACCCTTTTACAAAAGGTTAAACCTGTACTAGGTTCCCATATAAACTCTATTGTGATTTAGTTGATTGCACCATGTGAGTCATAGGCTTAGCTGTCAAGGTGGAATTTTAGACCTGTAATTTTCACCGATATTAAGTCGCTGTGCAACTGTTAACTTGCTACATCATTCCCATTTATCAGTGACACAATGTAAAGTAATGGCTTGAAAACTGGGGGGCAGTATACCAATTTCTCGGTGCATGATTGGTACAAGAATATACCAGTGTGGTCTAAGTTCTATTTCTTCCAGTCCTTGTGTATCCTGCTTTGGGTGATCACTGGTTATAAAGGGTTGACTGTGGACACACTAACAAAGCAGATTAATTTCTACCAGTGTATTGTCAGCAGTTATCAGCCTTCACTTAGTGTATAAATCTCCTAAGTCAGGTCACAGGTTCAAGATATTTTCCAGTGATTGGAATGCAACACCCAGGTTGAACCATCTGTGCAATGTGGGGTGCTTTGCATTGTTTAGATGTGGTAGTAAGCCGAAGCCTTGTCCATCCTAGATAAAAACAGCGACGAGTGCAAAACAACAGAAAGGTGCAGAGTACAACAGAATAGTGCAAAGATAGTAGTGCAATCTGAGTAGTGCAAAAAGAAATGTTAAGGTGACAATAACAGAATAACTATGAGAGATAGAATTAAGAGACTGAGAACATGGCAGCATCACTGGGAAGGGAATGTGTAAGAGGTGATTGGTTCAGAAGTTGGATAGCAGTTGGGAAGAAGCTGTTCTTGAGTCTGGTCAACCGGACTTTCAAGCTCCTGTATTGCAGAAGGTAGAAGAGAGAAAAAGGAATGGCCAGGGTGGCAGGCATCCTGGATAATATCATTAACCTTCCTGAAACAACACACTGTGAAGACAGACTGGATGGAAGGAGGTGAACATAGAACATAGAACATTACAGCACAGTACAGGCCCTATGGCCCACAATGTTGTGCTGACATTTTATCCTGCTCTAAGATCTATCTAAACCTTCCCTCCTACATAGCCCTCCATTTCTCGATCATTTATGTCTCTAAGAGTCCCTTAAATGTCCCTAATGTACCTGCCCCCACAACCTTGACCGGCAGTACATTCCACGCACCCACCACTCTCTGTGTAAAAAGACATTCCCTTATGGAAGGAATTCAGAGAGGAACAAGGGAACTCAGTCCAAAACCAAATACTTCAAAACCAAACCTTCAACATACATCACTGAAACAGATTATTTGATCATTATTATTTATGCAAACTTGTTGAATGCAAATTGAATGTTGTCTTTAATCATATTGCATTAGTGAATACACTTTAAAAAGTACTTCATCAGCTGCAAAGTCCTTTGGACTTCTTGAAGTTATGGAGGAATCTCTTGCTTAGAACTTCATTCCTGACTAGCATGCTAAATACACTATAATGTTGTACTCTGCCACTAAAATTCATTTTATTACCTATAGTAGAGGTACATTTGCCACTAATAATGGGGATGAACTACTAGTTAATAAATACAAACATTTTTTTTTCCCTTTTATTTGGCTGTAGTACCAAATTGAATGTTTTTTTCTCGTTTGTTATACTGCAATGTTTTGTGCTTTTTAAGATATTAGAAAATAAGGCATAGGAGCAGGAGTAAGTCATACACCCCTTCAAGCCTGCTCCATCGTTCCACTGACCTTGGCCTCAACTCCTCATTGTTTCTTATAAACCTTATTTCCCTATGGTGCAAAAATCTGCTGATCTCAACATTGAATATATTCAATGACTCAGCCTCCATGGCTTTCTGAGAATTCCAAAGATTCATGACCCTTGGAGAGAAGAATTTCTTCCTGAGCTTGGTCCTAAATAAGCAAATAGCTATTCTGAAACTATGCTCCATATTTCTAGATACCCCCGTAATGGGAAACATCTTCTCAAGCACTATAAAGGTGAACCTATTGTTTGCCTTCCTTAGTACTTGCTATCTTTCTGTGTTTCAAGCGCCCAGATCCCTCCACACAGAAGCTTTTTGAAGTCTATTTCTATTTCAACAACACTCTATTTTTCTATTTTTCTTATTAAAGAGGATAATCACATTATACTGCACCTGCCAAATTTGTATCCACTTAATTAACCTACTTATGTTCCTTTGTAGACTCATTGTGTCCTCATTACAAATTGTTTTCCCACCTATCTTTGTATTATCAGCAAATTTGGCTCTGAAACTCTTGAGCTCTTAGCATATTTTGTAAATAGTGGAGGTCCAGGCATTGATCCCTTTTTCATTCCAATAGTTACAGCTTGCCATCCTGAAAATGACCCATTTATCCTGACTCTTTCATTACAATCTAATCTGAACCAGTTTATTCCATTAATTCTGTCCATCTTGTTGGACTAAGGGGTTTAGTCCTACACTGTCTGGTGTAGAACTGAAGTACAGAAACTAATCTATGATCTGAGAGTACTGATGTCAGATAGGAGGGATGGCAAAAAAAGTTAAAATGCTAATATAGATGGGACAAAACCAGCAAGAGTTCCTCCCTAATTATCTAATCCGCAGCTCCTGCTGCATAGTGCATAATGGGGGCGAGGTTTGGCTTGCCGATAATGACTAATTGAATATCCTCCCTTGGAGCACTGTCTATATCACATACATGAATATGTGGCTTTGATCATTTGTGGAAAAGCACTGCAGGAAGGTTCAATATTTTTAGACAAGATCATGGGAAATCCATGTGGAAGCAATGTAACATTTTCATCTTTCTTTTAATGTCACTTTTACAGATGTGGACTCAATACAGCCACAGTATTCATCCGATGACACAGAATCAGTATTGTCTGATCAAAATAAACAAAAGCTTCAAAAGGAACGGCAAAGGAACTCTATCTTCATCACCTTGAACAATTCCAAGCGGTATGCTACTGAAGAAACCAAAGACATTAGGAGTCAGCAAAGATTCTTCAATGAAGAAGTTTCATCCAGGAAAATACTGGAGAAAAGTGACAGTGGAGACCTCTGCGAGCAATCAGAAAATGAGTCCTTATATTCTTATTCCTCCGTTTCTTCTCTTGCGGCTATTCAAAGCATTGACTCAGCTCGGGACCGTTGTTCATCAGAGCCCAGTGTTTGCCTGTCGCACCATCTTGCTTTGTCTCATGAGCCAGTGGCCCGCCAATCCAGCTGTGACGCAACCATGACTCATGGCCATATTGATTACTTACAGCAGTTGAAAATGCTTCAGATTGAAAGCCAGAAGCTATTAGATGATGGGAAAGGACCTATTTCTAATAAAATGAAATATACATTTTGGAGGTCTCCTCAGATTAATGCCAAAATGAAGCAGCCTAACCTCCACAGACTGAATTTGTCAACAAGGTCAAGTTTGTCTAGCCTATCTTCTCCTACAACTTCACCCTCAGAGTCGTCACTTAGTTCAATAGATAGTGCCTTCTCTTATTCTGACTCTTCAATGTTTGGTCGCAATGACTCTTTTCTCTGCATGTTGGGGAATTCTGGAAGAAACCAGGTATCCTTATCTTATACCTCCAATAGGCTTTCTGGTAAAGTGCCTGAGGCATCTCCATCTTCAATGGCTTGCTGCCTTGATGATATGCATTGGTACAATGAAATAGAGAAAGAAAGGGACTTGGATTGTGAGACCGAGGAAGAGGATTCAGCCCAAATATCAATGGGGCACAAAAGTCAAATGTCTTTGGATGTTGAAAGTTCTGAGAAAGATACTGAATGTTTTACAAGTGTGACATATGTTGGACAAGATTATACTGAGACAGACCTTGTCCAGAATAACACAGAGATGTTAAATGGAGAAGGTCATCAGGAAAAAAATAGTTTGACTGTTCCTAATGCAACACAATTTGTTACATCACCTGAGGACCCAACTTGTAGTGATATTAAACGCACTAAAATAACCTTCTACATGGCACCAGGAAAGGTCTTAACTGTACAGCACAAGGATGATCAAGAGAAGCAGAACCCTGAAGTTACCATTGCCGAACAAGATGACAAAGGCCACCATCGTGTTTCATCACCTAGAAAAGAAACTACAAGATGGTCAGGGCAGACTATTAAGCTCCACATCCCACAATCTGTGTTTTATGGACAGAATTCACCCTTGGTTCTCCAATCTGTGGGGCGACGACAAGTCTTTGAAAGATCCAAATCATCTGAGCAAAAAATTATTCCTGAGGACTTTTTAACCAGAAGTCCTTCCAGGGACTCTCCTTTACAGAGTGACAAGGAGTTATTGGACTGCTCAAGTCAACCTCAGCAATGCAGCAATAGCACAAGTAATAAAAGACATACTATTCGTATTGTTTTACCTCCTTCTGTTAAAAGTACTGTCAAGGACTACTTCCTTCACAATGAGGCTAAACACTGCCTCAGAGACACTACAACAGTTGAGAGTGAGCTAGTTAGAAGCAGGCAAGAATGGCAAAGCAGAAGATGCACCAATACACATTTAGAAGACTTTGAAAAGATTATTTTCACAGATGAATCTTATGTCTGAAAATGTAATGTTCTAACAGATGTTTTCATTACACCTGTTAAAACCAGATCAGCTCTTCATACTTTGTTACTGATATACCCACTTCCTGCATAAAAGATGACATGGGTGGTACTTATGCATATTGAGCACTGGCAGCATTACTATGGCCTAGAAGATATTGTTTCAGCCATTAACAATCTCTGACATGTTTGTAGAATATTCCTCCACCCATTATTTTAATAGAAATGCTAATTGTTTAAAGCCTTTTAAAATACTGGGTAAAGGGACATTTTTTGCTTTTATATGCTCATATTGAAAGCATCAATTTCTGGATTAATGTCACGACAATATTTCTTACAGCACCCTTCTCATCGTTATTTCTCTCTGGCTTAAGCACATCCAGCTTTTTAGGAATTTTATCTTTGATATCAAGCCAATGTTGAAGGTTTTCTTTTACGATATCTGAATCAGGCAGGTCCAAACTTCATGAGTGACCAATCAATTCAACTTTGCTTTTACAAATAGAATTGCACTAACTGAACAGGCATCGGGAAGATTACCAGGAAGTTGCAGGTATTTGGTTGATTGAACGCCAGTTATAGCCCTACACACATTGGGACCCATAAGTTATATGCTGTGTGTATTGAGGATTGAGGTCATAGAGTCACACAGCTCAGAAACAGGCCCATTAGCCCACCAAGTCCACATGCTGACCATGAAGCATCCATTTACCCTAATTCTATTTTATTCTCCCTACATTCCATTAACTTTACCACTGACCTACCTACTGAAGGCAATTTACAGTGGCCAACTAAGTCACCAACCTCCATGTCTTTGGGAGAGGGGAGGAAACAGGAGCACCTGGAGTAAGCCACACAGTCACAGAGAGAATGTGCAAATTCCACAGCAACAGAAGTCAGGATTGAACTTGAGTAGCTTGAGCTGTGAGATGGTAGCTTTACTAGCTGTGCCACTATGTCACCCAACAGATATCTGCCTCCAAGGGAGAAAATCTGCACAACTTAAAGGGGAAACAGAAAGTCCACATATATAGATTTTCTTCATTTGTGGAACATTTGATTGACTATTTTCCCCCTGATTGCTGTGTCTAATAAGTATAGCCATAAGCTCTAATCACCAGGATGTGCCATTTACTGATCTGTTGCAGACTACCTCATCTCAAGTAGAACAGTGGAAGGGGGGCTATTATAATTAGCTTCTCATGAGACTAGGAAGAGCCAATGTTAGAGGCTTGTTTACTCAGCGTGTGTGCATGACTATCAGGCAAGAGCAAAAATATGCCTGTTTGATGATACTCATTGTTTGTGCCACATAATATACCAGAGGACTGCAGATATGTTGTCCTGAAAAACACAACGGAGAGTGCCATTGGATTGGATATGTATTTGCTTACCTCTCTGGTTCTTTGTCTGACTTTATATGCATAATGCAGTTAATTTCCAGTGAGAGTGAGGCGGTATAGCTCTTAAACCTGTCACTTTGGTACATTCCTTTTGACACATATTGCATTTGGATTTCTTTTTAGCAATGGTACCCCATTTCTCAATGTCATAGAAGATGTTTATAATTTTTATTTGAAAGAAATTGCTGTTCTTTTGTTCCTGCATGAACAACATTGATTGTATAGTGTATAGTGCTGAAGCAAATGTTAAACTATTGCATTCATTTTAATCTGAGCTATTAATTACCTTGAATGTTACTCATCATGAAGAATATTGTAGAGCACCATATTTATTACAACTAATGAACACTAAAGTTTTTTTTATAAATATATGAAGCTTCATTAAAAATTAGTTAATACTTTGTGTCATTGTAATATTTGACCATACAAGTTAAAGGAATCAAGTTCAAACCCTCAGTATAATAATACAAGCTGATCTCAGTTGGAGTGGGTGAAGGGGGGGAAAAATTACACAGATTCAGATTGTTGTGTGCTAATAGTTGGAGCACATGTTTGTTTGGATGTTAATTGAAGATAACACTGGGTTTTAATATAATCCCCCAACAGCTAATAGCCAGTAAGAATTCATTGTCTTGACCCACAGATAAAGAATGGCTACACACAAGATAATGGTGGATATCATTGCCAGATGGAACCTAACCCCAGCAATAATTTGGACCTTCACAATAAGATGACAGAAAACAGTGGGGCTGGTGTGACGGGGGAGGGGGCTGGGTGGGGCCAGGAGGGAGAAGGTGCAAAGTATAATACACCAATGTTCAGCATAGCACCAGACTTTATTTATACTAATTGTGCAGTACCTTCTTCACCAAGTAATTCAGACTCAATGCCTTTTGTGTTGACCTGCAACCAAGAAACAGTGGTTCAAAAATCTTGCTAGTTCATTTGCTATGCAAACATTTCTATACACTTGCACGCAAGCTGAAAAGCAGCATATAGGGAAAAGGATAAGAAAGCTAGATTAAAAAGCAAAGAGCCACAGTCTACAGGAACATTTAGACTGAAGCAAGCTTTGTAACAAGGGAGAAGGTGCAGTAACTTGGAAAGCAGTGAATGGGTTCTAAATGGATTAAACACCTGGAAATTACAGGCAGAAAAACTGAGAGCTAAGAATATCCAGAGTTTTGAGGTTCTGGTGAGAGTTTGATGGGTCACCCAGGCACAGTGAATGTTAGAGAATAACTGGAACAAATGCTTGAAGAGAAACCTGATGATTTTCTTTGCGTTCTGGGAATAAAATAAAACAGGTTCTTTTCATGTATGCTATCCAACATGACCAATGGAGTTATACAGCATGGAAACAGACCCCTTGGCCCAACTCTTCCATGTCAACCAAGGTGCCTTCCTGGGCTAGTCCCATTTGCTTGCATTTGGCTTATATCCCTCTAAACATTTTCTATACATGTTCCTGTCCAAATGTCTTTTAAACATTCTAATTGTCTATAGTTTTCATTCTAATCAGACCACTCAAATCACCTCGTATCAAGCTTCATTGTAAGCTGTACTGAATTGGGAAAGAAGTGTCAGACATATTTATGCAGTAACTTCACATCATAATAATTATTCTTGTGTTGCATTCTCCTCATGCTGTCTTTGCCTGATGAGGAAGTTACTGCAATTGTAACAATCTACCAGTTAAAATTGCAGTCCTGGATCTATGAAGTCAATGAACACCAGATGGATATTTAAAGAAGGATCCTGCCAGCTTCAGGTGAGTGTTCTTGCTGCCTGCTACAATAAGCAGTCTAAAATTCCAGACAATGGGAATGGAGTAAGATGTTGACAAATAAGTCATCTGAATGATTTTGAATGGCTGCCCACTTAATTTCTGTTATACTTATCTGATTAAAATCATTCCATTTTGGCTATTGCCTTAAAATTTAATCCAGACTCCAACATATAAGGTTAGAGGCTTGATCATTGGTCTGTAATAACAGGGACAACAGTGACAGAGACAGTCTTCTTGCTCACATTTACTGTTCCAAATTAATGTACGAAGAATCATGACTTGGTAGCTATTGCCTGCATGTATAGAGGTGCAAGCTATTGCCAGCATCTTTAGCATGAGAGGAGAAATTATCAGTGGTAAAAATGGATTGTGGGTTTGGATTTGTCTTCATTTGATCAAACAAGTCAGACATTGCAGTGTTTTGTTGATTGTTGAGACTGATATGCCGTCCCTAACTTTAAGGTAACTGAGAGGACAATGATTTGTGACAAAACATTTACTGTACATTTGGAGTGCTTAGTGGATGGCAGTGATAAAATAATGCCAAAACAACATACAGTAAATGCATTGGGGCCATTTGCTCAACCGATGTGCTGGCTGGTAAAAAATTACTTTGACTATGTCCTTTTTGACGGACAATGGATTCTGCGCATTCAGAGGTGCCAAGAATGACAATGTGATATGAGAAACCAAAGAAGGTAATTTTAACCTATCACCAAATGGAAATGGGATGGGTCAGTGGAGCCTGAAATCATTTCAGGTGGAACACAAATACACTCCTTTCCCATGGGCAATTTAGGTTAAAGTTACCAAGTACACAACCACCCCACCCCAACCCTTCCCACTCATTTCCCCTGCAACCCTTTCCTTCATATTCATATACAAAGCTTGCCTTTGTACTTTACTTGCGGCAACAACTTTCCTTTGTGTTAGAGATAACCGCTCTGGTTCCCATCAAAGAGCTATGAATCAAAAGTCAGCTCTGATGCTGGTATTTTAAACATCCACAGCAGTAAACAGTCATGATATTTAATATGCCATACTTTGTGTCCTAACTTCTTCCATAGATGGTACAAATTCAGAAAGGATTCTGCACTAGAGCTGGGAAGGAACTGTTTCTTGTTTGCGCAAATCCTGTCCTTAAACATTCCACAAGTACAAAGAGTATTACTAACAGACCATGCTTGAGATGTAGAGTGCGTCTATTAGCATCAGAGAAGGGAAAATAGATTATTGCTGCAGGTTCAGCCATTTGGATGAATCGAGCAATTTGTTTTTTGACATCGGTTGACTTGCATTTTCACCTTTTTTTTTGGTTTTACTACTTACCTCTTCATTTGAAACAGTTTCAGCTTATAGTTTAAAGTTGGTAGACATATATTAGAATTTTCATATTTCCTTATGATATAGGAGGCCACTCAGCCCTTCTTCTTCATATGCCAGTTCTCAGAGCAATTCCATAAATTCCATTCCCCCACTTATTTCCTGATAACCTGTTCTCTCTCACCTGGGGGAAGCCCTCATTGCCAAAGGGAGAATGTGCAAACTCCATGCAGAAAGTGGCAGCGATCAGGATTGAAACTGGGTCACTGGAGGTGTGAGGCAGCAGCCCTGCTTGCTGAGCCAAGTTAATATGTTAGCGTTCATATATGTTAGAATGATAAGCATCTTTAACATTCAGACACCTCAGAAGGATTTATACAATGAATAACTTTTTCAAGAGCAGTAACCTTCTTCTTAGCCAAATGACTATTTTTTTCTGCACAATAAGGTCTGACAGTGACAAGATGAATGATAAGTAATTCTGTTTGAAACCCATGTCTTTGAAATTCTGATATATACAAATTCTTGGGAAAATCCTGGTTGCATTTCTAACCTGAAACTTATTTTTATACAGCTATACACTAATTATTCTTACTCGTATTCTGTGACAGTCTGGTTACAGAAAACCATTGAATGATACACCACAAAAGGAGATCAATTGACCCCATTTTACATAGGCCTGCTCTTTGGCAAAGTTGTCTAATTAGTTCCACTCCCTTGTTAAATCTTCAATAACTGTAAGTTTTTATTTTGCAAGTATTTATCAGATTCTCTTTTGAAAGATGTCATTGAATATTTCCTCCAATCTATCAGGCAATGCATTTAAAATTTTCTCCTCATTTCCATTCTGGCTGTTTTTCCAATTGCCACCTGTCAATGGAAACAGTTTCTTCCAATGTTCCCTGTTAGTTATCCACAACCTCTTGAGCACCACTTTTAAATCCCCACTTCCCCTTTTCTTCCTTCTTTAAAATGACTAACCCCAGCCTCTGTAGTTGCTCAACGTTCCCTCTGCACTCCCTCGAAGTACAAAATTAAATGCTATTGTACAGCTGAGATTCAACCAGTGATTATAAAGATTTATAAAGACAAAGATCACATATTGAATCCTCCTCAACTTGTTCTGCTTCCTTCAAAATGCTGTGAGCACATACAACCTCCTCCCCCAGATCTCTCTATTCCTCCACTGCCTTTTACATTATATTTTACATTGCCTCTCCTCATCTCCCTCCCAACATTCATTACACTGTACTTCCCTAAATTTCATCTGATATGCGTCCGCCTATTTTATCGATCTATTTGGAACTATCCTTCCCACCAGTTATTATACTTTTAAGTCTCCTGTTATCTCCAAACTTATTTCCTAATGTCCAAGGCAAATTGGATGAATGTGCAATAGTCTAATACTAACCAAGGTGTTATAAAGGGTAGTTCAATACTACTCTTTACTTTCCACTCATTAACCAATTTCATACACACATTGTCATTTTCCTTTAATCCAAAGTAAAATATTTTTCTAAGAAGTCCATTGTGCATCATGTATGGTAGAGAATGTATTGCCTTTAGATTAGGTACCTTGAATCAGAAGATAATTTTAGATAAAGTAATCATCTGGTTCGATTTAGCTCATTCATCCAGTAAAAAAATTGCACTGTTCCCTGCACTGCCTCTCATCAAACAACCTTTAAATAAATTTAAGCTTTTTGTTTTCACCGTGCAGAACATTCCAAGGTGTCAGAGTGACTAAACTGGAGCTTTCAAGGTTTTGAAGGGATTGAAAAAGTTGATCTTTTCAAGTTGTTCACAATGATGGTAGTTTCAAATAACTGGAAACAGAAGTTTAAAATTAGGAAGCAAGAAGTGAAAGGGAAGAAAAGAGTGCCAGGAGTTTGGCACCTGAATAGTATTGCTTGTTAAGCACCTTGATGCAGCCAGTCGGAAAGGGTTAAGAAAAATTGTGTACATTTCTGGCGATGTTAGGGATTGAGGATGTGGTAAGCAGTATGTGCTTTTACTAAAAGGTTTATCCGGGTTCCTCAAAATTTTTATATTTGTTTTTAACTAAATAGCAAATTCCTTACTTGTGAGTGATTGCTTAATTACGTTTTATTTATTCATGATATGATGCACATTCACATTCATTGACCATTGGCTGAAACAGTAGAAGGTAATACTTCAGTTTTGTTAATGTAGGAGCATAGAAATATCCACAAAAGAAACAGAGGGGGTAAATTGATGACCATTTGCTTTGGGCTGTTTCTGTTTTTTTTAAAT
This sequence comes from Pristis pectinata, assembly GCF_009764475.1. Classification (NCBI taxonomy): domain Eukaryota; kingdom Metazoa; phylum Chordata; class Chondrichthyes; order Rhinopristiformes; family Pristidae; genus Pristis; species Pristis pectinata. Next base: position 77,976,199 of record NC_067412.1, read on the forward strand.
AGATAGATCAGCAAAACTTTAAGTTTCAAATTTAATGTAGTCTTTGTCATTTCTGCTTTTCACTATTGTGAAAATTACAAGAAACTAATTAATTTGAATTTCTTCTGTTGCTCGACACAAGACCCTCAAAATGAAGGTCAGTGCCATCAACAGAGGGTGAGGAAGTAATTCTTAGGAGTTAAACAGAGTGCATCTAATCTGCCATGTCTAACAAGGAGCTGGTAAACAGGCAAGAAATCAGGAAATCCTGTCATGAGAATAAATGGCATTGACCAGATAAAACCTCATGACTAACTGAGTTCACACACAAGCCAAAAAAAATTTCATCAATATGGTTTTCTTGAATTATTTTCCAATACCATACTATCTAAATCACAATCACCCTATCTTCCTGATGCATACAGCTCACTGTCTGCTTTTATGAGAGGTAGCAACAAATTTCCACAGGCAGCTCCATGTGACAGTTAATGCTGCCCTCTGGAGCCTCTAGAAGAAACTTACCCAGAAATCTAGGGATGTGAAGAACTAGCACAAAAGTACTTTCACTGTTGGTGATAATGGAGCAAGAGGGAGGGTAGAAGGCATTGTTACTTGATTGCAATTTCTCATAAAATAAGTGGCACAAGTAATTATAAATTTACCCACCACAAAAATGGGAACAGCCACACAGATGGGAAGAGTGAAAAAGATATTCTTTGTATGAATCCTTCTGAGGTGTCTGAATGTTAAAGATGCTTATCACTCTAACATATTTTGTTAAAGTATAAGCCATGACTTTAAATTTGGCTCAGCAAGCAGAGTTGCTGTCTTACACAGATACTCACTCTTTCACCTGACCCAGCAACTTGTCAAGATCAGAGAGATGAGATTTAGTTTTACTGGGTTGAGACTAAATGAGCAGTGGCTGAATTACCCATGCAATTTTCAATGGGTGAGAAAAGTAGCAGTTTTGTCCCCACCTCAATCTTGGGCAGTGTACTAGCTCCTTGAATGTACTGATATATCCTATTCAATGACCCTTCTTGTGAATTCTTGTGAAAGCTGCTTGTATGCTGCTATGTGCCTGTGATGCTGTTGCAATTAAGATTTTCATTGCACCTGTGCATATGACAATAAACTCAAGTTTGACTTTGACCTGGACCATGGGGATGGAAGAAGGCTGACTACTCTTGTTGCACATGTGGTGGTTAAACAGCCTATAGTTATACAGGTAGCTACTGATTGCTGCAGAACCTCACCAGCCACAGCACCTCAACTCAAAAATGGCCAAGCTATTACACGAGGATTTGAGTACAAGAGTAGGAACATCTGTTTCAATTATATAAGACTTCTTTGAAATGGAATAATGTGCATAGATCTGGTCTCCTTGCTTTAGGAAAGACATACTTGCAACTGAAGGTTAACTCAACTAGATTGATTCCTGGATTGGCAGGATTGCCATATGATGAGAGCTTAAGTAGATTGATCTTAAACTCATTATAGAATATTAAGAGCTGATTTGGTCAACAGATACAAATTTGTACAAGGTTTGACAGGACAGGTGCAGAGCTGATGTTACCTCTGGCTGGAGTGTCTAGAACCAGGGGTCACAACCTCAGAATATAGGGTCAACCATTCTTATAGAGAAGAGAAGAAATTTCTCAATGATCAACAGATTTTTACATATTGAGGGACACAAGGGATGTGAGGTCAGAGAGGAACTGTGGCACTGGGAGATAAGAATCAGCCATGAACTTATTGAATGACAGAGCAGCCACAAGGGGCTGAATGGCCTTTGCTGGCATCCATTTTTTATATTCTTATTGTCATTGCCTTTTGTTCCAAGATACTCCCATCTTATTAATTATCATAGACTCATACAGCACGGAAACAGGACCTTCAGCCCAACTCATCAATGATGACCAAGGTGTCTTCCTGAGCTAATCCCATTTGCCTGCATTTGGCCCATATTCTTCTAAACCATTCCTATCCTTGAACCAGTCCAAATGTCTTCGAATCATTATAATTGTACTTGTCTCTACCACCTCCTCTGGCAGCTTGTTCCATTTACCCACCACCCTCTCTGTGAATAACTTGCCTCTTAGGTCTTCTTTAAATCTTTCCCCTCTCACTTTAAACCTATGCCCTTCCCTGGGAAAAAGACTGACAATCCATCTTATCTATGCCCCTCATGATTCTATAAACTTCTATAAATTCACCCCTTAGCTGTTACGTATGCACAGAGCAAGAACAACAACGGTGCAGTAGAATAAACGTCTTTACTGATTCATATTAATCGAAATACAGAAACTGAGCAACTTACAATTGTAGATCCATGAGAAGGTCTGCGGAGACATAAAAGCGCGCGAGCCCTGAAGTCCCGCTCCAAAAATGAAGTTGTGCATGTCAGAGGGTGTCGTTGCTCCACCGGGTGATCAACTGGCCAGTACATGCATGCGTATAAGCGCGTGCATGCGTACTGCCACATTCGCGCCATCGATCCGCTGGACGATCGACCGACCGCATTTGCCGCGTTCTCCATATGGTTTGTCCGTAAGGTTCATCCCTCCCCACTATAAGAGGGAACTGCAGGGGAAGAAACTAGGTTAGGTGAACAGAGGGAAAAGTTGAGAAGATTTTTCCGCCGCTGTTCTGCCTGGTATCGGTCGACCGGCCGATGCACCCTCGTGGACCGTCGCGGGGGCGCATCTTCTCTCTCGGTGTCTCCTTGATCAGCCGATGCCGAGGTGGGTGGGCTGTGAATGTCCTCCCCTCTTGATGAAGCGTCCGTTGGTTCATCTACTTGAACGGTAGCTTCATCGGCTGGGGATGCTTCTGTGGCTTCACCAGTTCCTCCGTCGGTTCGCTGGTGCACGTGATCCAAATGGCGCCTGACAATTCGTCCGTTTGGCAGTTCAAATTCTGCAACTTGACTATTACAGTGTTGGACAACAGCCGGTTCCCAGTTTTCTTTGTGCGTGAGTCGAGTGTGGACCTTGTCATTGGCACCAAATGTTCGCGGCCTAGTGCGGGTATCATTGGTAGTTTTGTATCACGATATCATAAGTATCATAAGTATCATGTCGTTTTGTTTCATGGTCTCGTGTTTGCCTCAAAGTTGTTCCTGGGTGGCCAGCAGCAGGAGTTCCTATCTGGTGCATAATGTGGGTTTGAACATTAATTCAGTGGGGGAGGTGCCCGTTTTAGTTCATTTGGGGTGATTCGGTAACGGAAAAGGGAACGGCTTAATTTCGTCATCAAATCACCCTGTGTTTGTTTAGAAAGGCCTCGTTTCATCGTTTGCACTGCTCGCTCAGCCAGGCTACTTGATGCTGCATGATATGGAGCTGTTGTCATGTGCCTAATATCATTCTTCTCTACAAACTCCTTAAATTCTGCAATTGTGAAAGCCGGGCCGTTATCGGATACAGTCATTTCCAGAATACCAAGCGTAGCAAAGACAGACTGTAGATTAGTTATAGTAGTTGTTGAGGAACATGACATACAAGTAGGTAATGCCTCTATCCACTTCGAATGGGCATCCACAATAACCAGAAACACTTGTCTCCAGAATGGTCCAAAGTAGTCAATGTGAATGCACTTCCAGGGAGAATCGGAGCAGGCACATGGTTTAAGCGGGGGCCTTTGGTGATGCTTTTTGCACCTTCTGACAAATAGGGCAGATGTGCACCACATTCTCAATATCGGTGTCAATTTTTGGCCACCACACATAGCTTCATGTAAGTGCCTTCATTCTGACCACCCCAGGGTGAGCAACATGCAGTTCGTGGAGTATGCTCTTGCAGCCCTGAGGGGGAACCACTACTTGACTACCCCATGATATGCAGCCATCCTGTAGGCTCAGTTCATGTTGGTGATTTGTAGATGGTTGAAATTCAGGTCAAGGGCTAGCAGACCAACCAACCTGTAGTGCTCTTTTTACCTGTGATGGGAGTGGATGACGAGCTATCCACTGCCTAATGAGGTGACTTTTGATTGGTGTTTTATCTAGGCTTTGTTATAGGTGAACAACCTCGAATGGAGGGGTGCCAGATGCTCCCTCAACAACTGGTAATCTGCTTAAGGCGTTGGCAACAACATTTTCGTTTCCGGGGGTATACTTCATTGTGTAGGAGTAAGCGGGTAAGGTCAATGCCCATCGTTGCATTCTTGGTGATGACATTTGTTGGATACCTCATGTCTCCGCCATTAAGCCTAGAAGGGGCTTATGCTCTGTGTGGATTTTGAGAGGCCGCCCAAATATGTATAGATGGAAGCGCTTGATGCCAAACATAATAGCTAAGGCTCTTGGTCGAGCTGTGAATAATTCATCTCCGCCTGAGACATTGTCCTTGAGGCGAAAGCAATGAGCATCTCTGTTCCGCAAGACATTTGATGTAGGAGGGTGGTCCCGGCCCCATATGGTGAGGAGTCACATATGATGGCTATAGGGTTTTCAGGATCATAGTGCAGCAACACGGACGAAGAACTGAGGGCAGTTTTTATTTGTTCAAATGCCTGTTGCTTAATTCTTGACCATTCCCAGTGTTGGTCCTTCTGGAGTAGTCGGTATAAGGGCTTTAATTCTGTCCAATTCTGTCACTTTCCTGCATTGCTTTGCAAAGCACACCTTCTCGAGGTGCCCTACCTTCTGACAGAACCGGCAGACAGCCTTTTGATGCTTGCAGTCGGACCAGTGGACATGACTTTCACCACAGCCATGGCATCTTTGTGAAGGCTGACGTGGTTTTGACTGGGATCTGCGGGTCGGCAATCACTGGTAAACATTGACGCTTTCAGGAGGGGGCTCTAGCTCCAGTACCACCTGAATAAATGGTGCTGGGGTCGGCTGAATCTGCATAAGGCCTCTCTTGACTGCCTCCCTATGACGAGCTGTGGAGCAAGCTTTGTCCCGGCTTCTGGACTGAGCTTGCCAGAAGCAGCCACCAGATATACTCCGTTTGAACGGCAAATAATTATTGCTACTGGGCATTGACATCAACGGAACACCAAACAGGAGCATCTCTGGTTACCCTCAGGCCCGACCTGCCCATCATGCAGTGGGCGAAGTCCAAGAACACCACACACAAGGAGGGCCAGCGCTCCTCGATTGTCAAGTACATCGCGGACTGTACGAAGAAAGGGCCAGACGCCGTCAGTCGGTTGCACGATCAGGTGATGGATCTTCCTCAAGCGGAATCCCATCCCGCACAGGAAGACCGCCCTCAATCCCCAGTCTCTTGGGGATGCCCATATGATGAGCTGACTGAGGATGAAAAGAAAGAGGCTTGGTTTACTGACGGGTCTGGTGGATGGAAGAATGGGAAAGAGTGCTGGAAGGTGGCAGGACTTACCCATGTCACAGAGTGTGATAGGGGGTCTAGCCAACTGGCCAAACTTGTGACTGCCATCCTGCCTCTGAAAGACGATAAGGGCCCCATCCGACTGTATGCGGACTCCTGGGCTGTTGCAAATGGTTTGGTTGTTTAGATGACCTCATGGCACCAGCAGGACTGGAATGTCCATGGCCGTTCATCATGGGGCCAGCCCCACTGGGAACACATCTGGCAACAGGCTCAGATGCAGCCCATCACCATCTACCATGCAGATGCCCGCACTCCCGGGAAGGATGGAAAGTCCACTTACAACGCCACCGTCGACAAGGCTGCGCAGATTATGAGTCTCACTACCACACAGCTGGAGTGCTTGGCGGACTGGGTGCACCGGAAGACTGGCCATCCAGTGGTGGAGGCATGCAGGATATGGGCCGAAGCAAGAGAGGTAACACTACCCTGTGATGAAGCAAAGACGGCGGTAAAGCAATGTGAGAAGTGGCAGACAGTAAAGCCCCGTAACTTCCCCATGGGAGCAAAAGGGGTCAATCCGACACGGAAGTGGCGCCAGAGAAGTTTGGCAGATTGACTACATTGGCCCGCTGCCACCACAGAACAAGAAGAAGCACATCTTGACCGCCGTGGACACTTATTCAGGAGTACTGACTGCATTTCCCTGCAGCTGGGCACTATAAAAGGACTGCAACAGCTATCATCACTATCTGGAACACCAGGGGAGATAGTCAGATAATGGATCGCACTTCTCCGGATCACAAGTCCAGGAGTGGGCTGCGGATTCCGGTATATTGTGGGTCTTCCATATCCCCTACTACCCCCAGGCATCAGGATGTATCGAGTGGATGAACGGACTTCTGAAGCAGCAGATAAGACTACTGTCGCTGACTCACACATTGCAGGGCTGGTTAGGAGGACTGCAGCAGGCTGTGGACAATTTAAATGCCTGACCCTCTAAATACAGAGGCACACCTATGGCTCGACACCTGGCCATTGCCGCCAACCCAAAGGGGGACAAGATAACTTTGCCAAGGCAGGACTCAGGGAAGGTATGGATTAGCTTCCCCTAGAAAGGGCCAGGGAAAGGAGAGGTGGTGGCCTGTGGACCTGGTAACACACAATGGGTAGTGGTAGAGGGGGAACCGGGGCTAATGTGCTTGAACACCCAGCTGTTGACAAAAAGACAGTGAGTGTTTGTGATTGATCCACAGGGGAAACGAAGCTGATATTTCTAGTCCTGATGGTGGTCGACTGTACGGATGCCTCTGCCTACAATCTGACCCGAAACTCCTTCCTCTCCCTCGGTTATGAATACGCCGGGCGCCTAAACTCATCCACCTGTTGGAACTGTCCACTGGTGCCTCACTATGGCAAAGGAGGGATTCCACTGGGGCCCATACCCCTGAATGAGAGTGAGCAGTTGTCTGTATGGACCTTCTCCAATAAGACCAGGAGAAGTGCAACCAGGGCCTGTGCCAATCGCACTGACTGTCGGTGTCACTGTTTTGAGGGGTGGCATCACCCATCGCCCCTGCACCCCAATGACACGAACAATTTAAATAAAATGGCCCCGGCAGTACACAGAGAGCAGCAAGTAGAGGCCACCTGGTACTATAATAATGAGGGGAAAGGGACCTTCATTGGCGACAGCTCATGTACTCGTTACACCACTGCAAAGCCCCCAGCCCCAGTCAATGGTACCTACTGGGTATGTGGAGGGAAAGCAGACCCCTGGCTTCCTGGAATGCCAGGTGACCTGTGGGCCTCATGGCCAGATCCTCAGCCCTGGAGAGGGTGCTGTTACCTGGTATATGTGGTACTCCACACGCGGCACCTGAAAGAGCTGAGGGAGCACCCCCCCACCTGAGCTAAAAGGGCTATCACCAAGGCCGAAAGGTTTTGGATGACAGCCTTCCCTGCCTATGGAGTGGCAACAGCAGCCAGAGAGCTGATTAATATGGCCTTGGCCATAGAAGCTCTCGCAAATAGGACTTCCACATACCATTTAGATTAGTGACTGATTACTTTTCGTACCTGGGTGTTAAAATTACCAAGAAACACAAGGACTTATTTAAAGTAAACGTTTTACCTTTAATTAGTTACGTTAAACAATTATTTACTAAATGGTTCCCATTCTCTTTATCATTGATTGGCCGAATTAATGCAGTTAAGATGAATATTTTACCAAAATTTTTGTATCTATTTCAAGCTATTCCAACTTTTATTTGGAAATCCTTTTTCGACACTATTGATTCCAAATTCTTTCATATATATGGCAGAATAAAAACCCAAGGTTAAGTAAGAAATATTTACAAAGATTAAAAAAGGATGGTGGTATGGCTGTGCCTAATTTTAGATTTTACTATTGGGCAATTAATATTAGATACTTAATTTTCTGGGCACAAGATTTAGATGCAACTCATTGTCCCTGTTGGGTACACCTTGAGTGTGAATCAGTGCAAGGATTTTAATTAGTTTCTATTTTAGCAGCTTCATTCCCTTTTGCACTTACTAAATTGAGTAAACAAGTGACTAATCCAATAGTTAAACATACAATACGGATATCGTTTCAATTTCGTAAATTTTTTGGATTGAATAAATTTATCAAGTCCTATTCAATCTAATTTTTTTCTTTCAACCATCTAGAATTGACTCAGACTTTTCTGTATGGAAAATGAAGGGTATAACATGTTTTCGAGATTTATTAATTGATAACTGTTTTTTATCTTTTGAACAGTTAGTTGTCTAATAAACACAATCTTCCTAGATCACATTTTTTCGATATTTACATAATAGAAATTTTTTAAAAGTTACTTTACCTTCTTTTCCGACACCATATAAAATTGAAATTACGGAAAATATTTTAGGTTTTAATCCTTATCACAAGGGCCTAATAGCAATAATTTATGATCGGATTATGAAAATACGTTCGGGGGAACTTGATAAAATTAAGAATGAATGGGAAAGAGAACTCCAGATACTTTTACCTACAGAGACATGGAAGAAAATTCTTCAATTAGTTAATACATCTTCTATGTGTGCTAGACACTCTGATACAGTTTAAGGTGGTTCACAGGACCTATATGTCCAAGGACAAGTTGGCCCGTTTTTATCATCATATAAATCCTATATGTGACAGATGTAATTCAAAGGTGGCTTCCCTGACACATATGTTTTGGTCCTGTCCCCTTTTAGAAAAATATTGGAAAGATATTTTTAACATTATTTCATCTGTATTGAATATTGATTTACAACCTCATCCTATTACTGCAATTTTTGGGTTACCAATGATGGAATCTCGTCATTTGTCTGCTTCTGCTTGTCGTATGATCACTTCTGTCACATTAATGGCCAAGCGATCCATTTTGTTCAAATGGAAGGATCCGATAGCTCCCTCCACTTTTCAGTGGTTTTCTCAAACTATAGCATGTTTAAACTTAGAACAAATTAGGAGTGGTGTAGCCGAAACGCGGCGTGTGGCAGAAAAGAAAACGCAGAGACGTGGAGGCTGAACCGGAGCACACTTTACTGAGAGAAGCAAAACGGGCGTGCTCACAAAAGTACCCGAGAGCCTCTCCGACGGATGTGATGTAAGGTCCCTGCCAGAAAGCCTGCCCCGCGGTTAGCCTACGCCGCGCTCCCGCACATGCGCCTGCGGCCGCCGATGACAGTTCGAGTTCTGCGAGTCCAGGCCGCTACACCACCCCCCCCAGAAATGTCCATCGAGGGCGTGGGACCCCCAGTCTGTGTGACCCTCTTGGGTGGCCTGCCCCGCCGGCACGGTGAGGGCACCTTCACGGGCTGCCCGATGTCCAAATGTGCCGGTTTGAGGTGGTCCACTGTGAAGGTCTCCTCGCGGCCACCTACCTCCACGACACACATAGATCCGTTGCGCCGGATCACCTTGAAGGGTCCTTCGTACGGCCTCTACAGAGGTGACTTGTGCATGCCCCTGCGAATGAAAACGTACTCACAGTCCCGGAGATCCTTAGGGATAAAGGATGGTGTAGTACCATGTCTGGAGGTTGGAACCGATGTCAGGCTCCCCACCTTGTCCCGCAGCTTCGTCAGCACTTCCGCTGGCGTCCCTGCTGGACCTTGGGCCTCTAGCACAAACTTGCCTGGGACCATCGAGGGGTGCCGTAAACCAACTCCACCGAGGAGGTGCCCAGGTCCTCCTTGGGGACAGTGTGGATGCCCAGTAGAACCCAGGGAAGCTCATCTGTCCAGTTGGGCCTCCTGAGGCGCGCCATCAGGGCTAACTTGAGGTGCCTGTGGAACCGCTCAACCAAGCCATTGGCCTGTGAGTGGTACGCTGTGGTGTGGTGTAACCGGGTGCCCAGGAGCTGCGCCAGTGCTGTCCACAACCCTGACGTGAACTGTGCCCCTCTGTTGGAGGTGATGTCCACTGGGAGTCTGAACCTGGCGATCCAGTTTGCGATAAGTGTCCTGGTCAGGACTCAGTGGACGTGTCCGCTAGCGGCACGGCCTCTGGCCATCTGGTGAACCTGACGACCATGGTGAAGATATACCTGGCACCCCGGGAGACGGGCAGGGGGCCGACCATGTCCACGTGGATGTGCTGAAACCTGCCTAGCGTCGGTTGGAACTACTGGAGGGGAGCCTTCACATGCCGCTGGACTTTGGCGGTCTGGCAGTGTACACAGGTCCTGGCCCAGTGTCCGACCTGCTTGCGCAGACCGTGCCAAATGAATTTGTCCGATACCAATTTGATAGATGCCCGGATGGACGGGTGGGCCAGGCCATGTAGCGTGTCGAACACCCTCCACCTCCATGCTGCTGGTACCACGGGCCAAGGTCCGCCAGTAGACGTGTCACACGGGAGCCAAACCGCTGTTGGGCCGACGCAGACATCCTCCAACTGGAGTCCTGAAACGGCGGTGCAATAGGCCAGGATCTCGGTGTCCGCTTGTTGTGCCTGCTCCAGCACCATGTAGTCGATCCCTGGGGCTGAGGTGGTCACTGAGTGGATGTAGGGATGAGATAGCATGTCGGCGACCACGTTGTTCTTGCTCGCGATGTGGCGGATGTCTGTGGTGAACTCCGAAATAAACGAGAGGTGCCTCCGTTGCCGAGCCAACCATGGGTCCGATACCTTTGCAAGGGCGAAGGTTAGGCGCTTGTGGTCCGTATACGCAGTGAAATCCCTTCCTTCAAGGAAATACCGGAAGTGCCGGATAGCTAGGTAGAGTGCTAGCAACTCCCTGTTGAAAGTGCTGTACTTCACCTCCGGTGTTCGTAGGTGTCAGCTGAAAAAGGCCACTGGCCCTCAACGAGCTGCTCCAGGACTCCGCCGACCGCCGTGTTGGAAGTGCCGACTGTGAGCGCTGTGGGTACAATTTCTCTTGGGTGTACTAGGAGGGCCACCTTCACCAACGCCTGTTTGGTCCGCTCGAAAGCTTCCGTGGACTCCGCGTCCCATGCCACCTCCTTGGCCTTGCCGGCCATCAGGCTGAACGAGGGTCTCATGATGCATGCCACTGCCGGCACAAACCGATGGTAGAAATTTACCATCCCCACAAACTCTTGCAGGCCCTTGACTGTGCTGGGTTTGGGAAACTGGCGGATGGCCTGGATCTTGTCCAGCAGAGGGGTGGCTCCATGCTGGTTGACCCTGTGGCCCAAGAAGGTGAATTCCGTCAGCCTGAACTGGCACTTCGCCGGGTTGGTTGCCAGTCCGTGGTCGCTCAGGAGCTGGCAGAGTTGGCGCAAATGTGCCACGTGCTCTTTGCGTGACTTGCTGGCCACCAGGATATCGTCTAGGTAGATGAAGATGAAATCCAGGCCCCACCCCACCCAGTCCATTAGCCTCTGGAAAGTCTGAGTGGCGCTCTTGAGGCCGAAGGGCATCCTTAGAAATTCAAACAACCCAAAGAGGGTGATGAAGGCTGTCTTGGGCACATCGTCGGGGTGCACGGGGATCTGATGGTACCCCCGGACCAGATCGATTTTTGAAAAGATGGTCGACCCATGGAGGTTGGCCATGAAATCCTGGATGTGAGGCACCGGATATTGGTCGGTGGTTGTGGCATCGTTGAGTCTCCTGTAGTCCCCGCAGGGCCTCCAACCTCCTGCGGACTTGGGCACCATGTGCAGTGGACATGCCCAAGGGCTGTCCGAGTGGCAGGTGATCCCCATCTCCTCTACCTTCCAGAAATCCTCCTTGGCGAGGCAGAGCTTGTCGGGTGGAAGCCTGTGGGCCCGGGCGTGCAGCAGTGGTCCTTGCGTGGGAATGTGGTGCTGCACGCCGTGCTTGGGACCAGTAGTGGAAAACTGTGGGGAGATGATAGAGAGGAAATCTGCCAGCACCATGGCGAACTCGTCACCCGAGAGTGTGACAGAGTCCAGGTGGAGGCCTGGGAACTGGGCTTCCCCGAGCTGGAAGGTTTGGAAAGTCTTGGCGTGGACCAAACGCCGGCCCTTCAAGTCGACCAGAAGACGGTTGGCCCGTAGGAAATCCGCCCCTAGTAACAGCTACGACACCGCTGCTACCATGAAGGTCCAGGTAAAACAGCTGGGGCCGAAACGCAGCGGGATGGTACGTGAGCCGTATGTCTGGATGGTGGTGCCGTTCACGGCGGTGAGGTTGGGGCCTGGGGCCACGGTACGGGTGTCCATGTTTGAGGGGGGAAGGAAGCTGATCTCGGCCCCGGTGTCCACCAGGAAACGTCGCCCGGAGTGTCGGTACCAGAGGAACAGGAGGCTGTCACGATGGCCAGCCGTCGAAGCCACTAGCGACGGCCGGCCCCGACGTTTCCCAGAAAGGCAGACGGTGGACGGCAGCGGCGCGCGTTTGACCCCCACCTCTGATGGTAAAAGCACCATTGATCCGAGCCTTCATCCTTGTCCCCAGTGGGTCTCGGCGGTTTCAATTGTGGGGTCTTGGCCTAAGGCTACGCGGTCGTGGTTAGGCAGATGGAAGCTGCTCCCCGCTGCTTACTCTGCCACAAAATGTCCACCCTGGCTGCAAGGCTGCGCGGGACGCTGAAATCTTCACCCATGAGGAAGAGGCGAATGTCCTCTGGCAGTTGCTCGAGGAACAGCTGCTTGAATAGAAGGCAGGGCTTATGGCCATCCATGAGCGCCAGCATGTCATCCATCAGCTCGGATGGCTTGCAGTCGCCCAGGCCGTCCATGCACAGAAGCCGCACGGCTCGTTCGTGGTGGGAGAGTCCGAAAGTGTGGAGGACGTGCGCCTTGATCTTAGTGTACCTGTCCTTCGTAGGTGGACGGTGCAGGAAGTCAATGATCTGGCCTGCCATGTCCTGGTCGAGTGCGCTGACCACGTAGTAGCACCGCGTGGTGTCGGCTGTAATGCCTCTGATACTGAACTGGGTCTCAGCCTGCTCGAACCAAACGTGGGGCTGAGCGGCCCAGAAAGTCGGGAGCTTGAGCGAGACTGCGTTGTGCGAGTTGTTGGGATTCATGTCGCGGGTTCCAGATGCCACCTGGGAGTGTCGGGGTCACCAATTGTAGTCGAAACACAGCGCGTGGCAGAAAAGAAAATGCAGAGATGTGGAGGCTGGACCGGAGCACACTTTACTGAGAGAAGCAAAACGTGCGTGCTCGCAAAAGTACCCGAGAGCCTCTCCGGCGAACGTGACTCAAGGTCCCTGCCGGAAAGTCTGCCGCATGGTTAGTCTACGCAGCGCTCCCACGCATGCACCAGCAGCCGCCGATGGCGGTTCGAGTTCTGCGAGTCTGGGCCACTACAGTGGTACTGTTGATCCTTCGCTTAAATTTGAGGAAGTTTGGAGTCCATTTATTCAATATTTCCATATGATATAAGCTGACCTTTTTCAGATCCCTTTCAATAACCCTTGAATGCAGAGGAGTGGAGTTGACGACATAGTAATTTTTTTTCTTTTTAATTGAAGAGATATCAGTCCAGTTTTTTTTGAAGTTTTTGTTTTTTTTTGGTTTATTATCAGTATTTTTTTTGATTTGGGGGTTCTTCTTTCATATAATTAAATTTCATTTCTTTTCAACCTTTCCTTTTGTATTCGTTCACTTAATAAGAGAACGGGAGGTCTAGATTACTTTTTTTTTACTCCTTGTGATTATATACATTAACTGTTATGATTGCTATCCTGATCCCTTTGCACCATATGTATAATTACTAATGTTATATATATTATTTTGTACTAATTTGAAAATTAACAAAAAGATTGAAAAAGAAAAAAAAAGGACTTCCACTGCCTTTAGAGAGGTTACAGAAGCCCTCACTGAGCTGTCAGCAGAATTAGTGGCTGTCCGGACAGTAGCCCTGCAGAACCGGATGGCCAAAGACTTCACCCTGGCCAAGAAAGGGGGTACACGCACATTAACTGGCCAAGAGCGCTGTACCTATATTCCCGACGGCTCTGATAATATCACAAACCTGGCTAACCACATTTAAGGGACAGTGGAAAAGATGCACAATGTCGGGGAACAGTATCATGATTATTACACTCCTGGGGGTTGGTGGCCCTTTGGAACAATAGGGTGTTGGTGGTCCACTATGGTACATTGGGCTCTGACAATAGGGGTAATAATATTGGCTTTTATATTACGCCCCTGTATATGTATGCTGACGAATAAATCGAGGGGGTTGTACTGACTTTGTAATAATATAATGTATAATGCGGGCGTGCGCGGGGATGTCTTAGATTGTGAGCGCCCTCTGGCCGAGGGGTGGAATGTAGTAAGAATCCTGAAATGTCAGCCAGAGAGCGCAAGGAACAATTGCTGGGATCAAATCTGTGTGTGCGTGGGGGAAGAGTAACCTCGGTGCTAGGTAACCAAGGTATTGTCTCTGCAGACATGAGCCTGCAGTGCTCGAGGCAATGGTCACGTGATGGGTCAACCTGGACAAAGGATGGACCCAGGCAGGGGCGGAGAGAAGTGACCAGGGTATAAAAGTGTGAGCACACCAGTGGGGAGGTCTCTTGGATTTGGTCTCACCACAGGTTAGGTCGCGACTGATGCTGTCGACCGATTGGAACAGGGCGCTGCAGTTAAACAGGCTCAACTGCACTTCTGAGATAAGTACCACTTGTTGTAACTTAGCAATAAAGTGTGTTGTGTGCAGCATTGCGTGTGTAAGGCTTATTTCTATCGGATCTGCAAACAATCCTGCTTAACATTGGCACAACAGGGGTCTGTTGCAACCGCGAGAACCTGAGGTATGCCATAAAGACATTGTCCTGCATCCTCCAAACGTTGTCTAAAGCCTCAAACGTGCTGGTCACTTCAGCTTTGTTCTGTAGGTGCGGAGCATTGAAGCATTTCTGCCCAAGTTCACCCAAGTGCATGTGAAGCAACTCGAGTTTAGTAGATTCCTCCAATACCATCGTGTTAAAACTAGTATAAGTTCAATTTTCTTCCATTGTAGCCAGGTTTCTGGTGTTGGATTTGTCATAGTTGCAGCCCAAAATGGATTGGGTGCTTGAAATAGAGAGGCCATTCTTGTTTTCATCCTTGTCGCCAATTGTTACATATGCGCGGAGCAGGAACGACAATGGTGTGGTAGAATAAATATCTTTACTGATTCATATTAATCAAAATACAGAAACTGAGCAACTTACAATTGTAGATCCACGAGAAGATCTGCGGAGACCTAAATGTACGCAAGTTCCCGAAGTCCCACGCCAAAAATTAAATTGTGCATGTCAGAGGGCGTCGTCGCTCCGCTGAGCGATAGGCTGCCCAATGATCAATCGAATCATTCGCCGCGTTCTCCATACAGTTCGTCCGTACAGTTCATCAGCCTACTATGCTCCAGGGAAACCAGTCCCAGCCTATCCAGTCTCTTCTTATAACTCAAGCCTTCCAGTCCCAGCAACATTCTTGTGAATTTTTTCTGTACCCTCTTTTAATCACATCCTTCATACAGTATGGCGACCAGAATAGCACACAATATGCCTGGTGTGGTCTCACCAACACCTGGTCCAGTTGTAACATGACGTCCCAACACTGGTACTCAGTGTCCCATCCGACGAAGACAAGCATGCCATGTGCTTTCTTCAGCACCTTGACTACTTGAGTTGCCATGCTGCTTTGTTAAAATAATGGGTATAATCACTGCTGTTTAATATATTGGATATAGTTATTGCTATTTCTCTTGTCACTACTACTGTCTGCTGATAAGCACCCTATGTATTCTCACTAATAATAAAGATTGAAATGTCAGATTTAACACTGTCTGTCTGAATTGTAATTTTCATAATTCTCTTGCTTGAGCTAAATAAGTTGAAGGTCAAATGTTTGTGCCTTTGCTTGTGCAGAACTCTCATATTAAGCTTATGTTTGAATCTGAATAAATTCAGAATGGAAATTGTTGGAGCCACATAACAAAACTAATACCAAACAGTATTAAAAGTTTCAGGTTCAACTTCCATGCACTTTGGCTAAACCCTCCTGCATAACAGTGATAGTTATACAGATAGTGATATCTTCAGGATCCTGAATGACTGAGAGGAAATAAATGGCCTTTCTGGTTACTGTGCAGAGTGTCCTGCAATAAATAGCAAAAATGTTGGCTACAGTAACAAACTCAGATAAAGAACAATGTTGTTGGTAATGTATCCACACTTCCTCCTAAAATCTTTCTGACTTCAAGAACAGAGAACACTAAATCCTGTCAAGGAGAATGAGCCAATTCTTATGTGGTACATATGACGTGTCAGGTACTAAGTGAGAGAGGGGAGTGAGAAACAAATTTCTATAGATGTACGGTGGAGAGCATTCTGACTGGTTGCATCACAGCCTGGTATGGGGCCTCCAATGCACAGGATCGCAAGAGGCTGCAGAGGGTTATAGACCCAACCAGCTCCATCATGGGTATAACCTTCTCTACCATCGAGGACATGTTCAAGAGGTGATGCCTCAAGAAGGCAGCATTCATCATTAAGGACCTTCACCATCTGGAATGTGCCCTCTTCTCGTTATTGCCATCGGGGAGGAGGTAGAGGAGCCTGAAGACCCACACTCAACGATTCAGGTACAGCTTCTTCTCCTCCACCATCAGACTTCTGAATGGTCCATGAAGCCATTGTCACTACCTCATTATTCCTTTTTATTTTGCACTATTTATTTATAGTTATATATAAGGTATAGCAATATAAGGTATAAGGAGTTATATATAAGATATAGTAATTTATAAGTTATAGTAATTTTATGTCTTTGCACTCTACTGCTGCCACAAAATGACAAATTTCACATCATTTAAGTCAATGATAATAAATCTGATTCTGAGAAACTCTGGATTTTAACAGAGGCTGTCACTGGAGTTGAGGATTTGGCTTTTGACCCATTACGCCATCAATAAGATACAAACATAACTCCACTCAAGTTTAAAACTTGCAGTCACTGCCTTCCGTTGAATCAATTAGGCCTACAGCTCTGAGAGAACTATGTTTCTTTAGGTCACATTATGGTGCAGTGGTTTAGACACTAAACTTTCACCTTCAGGATCTGGGCTTAAAGCCCTTTCAGATTAACAAATGTTTGTTTTGAAGCTAGCTGTGAGATGAATTTGCATCATCTCAGCCCACACCAACTGCTCCTAATTTGTTACCCATGTGGTGATCTGTTTGCCAAGGATACAGTACAATTATTAAGGGACATGCAACAGGAGGTGATAGTGGGGGTTGGGGCCATGCAATTGGAAGAGAATCTAATCAGATCGAGTGCAAGTCAATACGAGCTCTCTGATCATTCTGCCAATTTCATTTACACAATACGCAAAAGCGGGATGAGGTCCTACGAGCCGAATTTCAGGAGCTACAAGATAGATTAAAAAGTAGGACCTCAAAGGTAACGATCACAGGATTACAACCTGTGCCACATGCTAGTCAGAGTAGGAATAGCAACATAGTTAGGATGAATATGTGGCTTGAGCAGTGGTGCAGGAGGGAGGGTTTTACATTCCTGGGGCATTGGAACTGGTTCTGGGGGAGGTGGGACCAGCACAAACCTGACAGTCTACACCTGGACAGGACTGGGATCAATGTCCCAGGGGGATTGTCTTCTAGTGCTGTTTGGGAGGGTTTAAACTAAAATGGCAGGGGGAGGGGAATCCATGTAGAAAGACAGAGGGAAGCAAGGCAGAGACCAGAGCAAAAGTTAGAAAAGAGAAAAGTAAGAGTGGAGAACAGAAAAGTCAAACGCAAAGAACACAAAGGTTACTAGATTCTAAAAGGACAATGAGTGTAAGGGCACATTATCTGAATGCCCGTAGTATTCAAGACAAAGCCAGTGAACTTGTGGCATAAATCATTACAAAGGGGTCTGACTTATTGGCCATTACAGAAGGGTGGAATTAAGTATCCAAGGTTATCAGGTAATATAGAAGGACAGGCTGGAAGGTAAGGGAGGTGGGGTAGCGCTCTTAATTAAGGATGACATCAGGGTGATAGTGAGAGATGACATAAGATCTAAGCAGCAGAATGATGAGTCCATCTGGGTAGAGATTAGGAATAGTAAAAGGGAAAGAATCACTGGCGAGAGTTGTCTATAGGTTACCAAATAATAACATTACAGTGGCACAGGCAATAAACCAAAAAATGTTTGATACATGTAAGAATGGAGCAGCAGTTGTCATGGGGGACTTTAACTTCCACATAGATTGGGCGAATCAAGTTGGTCGAGGCGGTCTTGAGGAAGACTTCATAGAATGCATCCGTGATAGCTTTCTTGAACATCATGTTAGTGAACCTGCAAGGAAAAATGCTATCTTAGACCTGGTCCTGTGCAATAAGACAGGTAAAATTAACAATCTTGTAGTTAGGGATCCTCTTAGAAAGAGTGATCAAAGATTGATTGAATTTCTCATACAAATGAGGGTGCAATAGTTTGATCTAGAACCAGCGTATTATGCCCAAACAAGGGAGACTACAATGGGATGAGGGAGGAGTTGGCTCGCGTAGAATAGAAACACAGGCTACATAGTGGGACAGTTGAGGAACAGTGGAAGACTTCCAAAGAGATTTTTCATGGTGATCAACCAAAATATATATTCCAGTTAAAAGCAAGGACAGTAAAGGTGGGAAGAGCCAGCCTTGGATAACTAAGGAAATAAAAGAAGGCATCAAGCTAAAAGCTCATGCATACAAAGTTGCCAAGACTAGTTGGAAACTGGAAGATTGGGAAAACTTTAAAAAGCAACAAAGAACCACTAAGCAAGCAATAAGGAAAGGGAGATAGATTATGAAAGTAAACCAGCACAAAATATAAAAACAGATAGTAAAAGATTTTATAATTACATGAAGCGGAAAAGGGTGCCTAAAGTGAATGTAGATCCCTTGGAAGATGAGAAGGGGGAATTAGTATTGGGTAATGTGGAAATGGCTGACACCTTGAATGACTATGTTGTGTCAGTGGAGGACACATCCAACATGCCAAAGAAGATGTTATGGATGTGAAGGGAGGTGAGGACCTCGATACAATCATCGTCACTAAAGAGGTAGTGATGAGCAAACTAGTGGCCTAAAGGCAGACATGTCCCCTGGTCCTGATGGGATCCACCCCAGGGTACTGAAAGAAATGGTGGAAGTTATAGTAGAGGTGTTTGTGATAATTTACCAAAATTCTCTGGATTCTGGGTAGATCCCGACAGATTGGAAGACAGCGAATGTCACACCACTGTTTAAAAAGGATGTAGGCAAAAGGCAGGTAACTATAGGCCAGTTAGCTTGGCCAGGCAGACACAGCATGGATTCAGGAAGGGCAGGTCCTGTTTGACAAACTTCCTGGAGATCTTTGAGGATCTTATGAGCTCAGTAGATAAAGGGGAACAGGTGGATTTTGTTTACTTGGATTTCCAGAAGGCATTTGATAAGGTGCCACATAAAAGACATATCCATAAGATAAGGATGCATGGAGTTGGGGGTAATATATTAGCATGGATAGAGGATTGGTTAACCAATAGAAGGCAGCGAGTTGGGATAAATTGGTGTTTCTCTGGTTGGCAATCAGTGGTGAGCAGGGTGCTGCATGGGTTGGTGCTGGGCCCACAACTGTTCACAATATACATTAACGATTTGGAAGAGGGGACCAAGTGTAGCCTATCTAAGTTTGCTGATGACACAAAATTGAATGGAAAAACAAACTGTGCAGAGGATGTGGAGATTCTGCTGAGAGATATAGGTAGGCTAAATGAATGGGCAAGGGTCTGGCAGATGGAGTACAATGTTGGTAAATGCGAGGTCATCCACTTTGGAAGGAAAAATAGAAGATCAGATTATTGTTTAAATGGTAAAAGATTGGACCATGCTGTTGTGCAGAGGGACTTGGGAGTGCTTGTGCATGAATCGCAAAAGGTTTGCAGGTGCAACAGGTTATCAAGAAGATAAATGGAATGTTGGCCTTCATTGCTGGAGGGAGGTCATGCTGCAACTGTGCAGGGTACCGGTGAGGCCGCACCTGGAGGATTGCATGAAGTTCTGGTCTCCTTACTTGAGGAAGGACATACTGGCTTTGGAGGTGGTACAGAGGATGTTCACCAGGTTGATTCCAGAGATGAGCGGGTTAGCCTATGAGGAGAGATTGAGTCACCTGGGACTATATAAAAAAAAAAACCGGAGGCTTTGTGGGCTTCGCTTTGGAGGACTTCGGAGCAGATAAGTTTTTCTTTATCTTTTTATTAGGGTTTTAAGTATAAGGCTTAGTTTTTAATAGGTTTGTAATTTAATAGGGTTAGTGTTCTTATAAGGTACTTCTATAAGGGTTGTAAAAGTTTTAAGTGGTAGAGTGGGGGCTGGACTGCGCAGGCGCGGTGCGGGCAGTTTAAAAAGCCAACCACCATATCCAGCGGGCAGCATCGGAGTGGGCAGCGGAGTGAGAGGGAGCAGAGTGTTCTGGGCTTTGGCTCAAGGAACTTCGACATAAAGGGGCGAGGAAAGGTAGGTGACTTGAGTTAAGGAAGGAGTATGAGTGCGGTATCCTGTACTCAGTGTCAGATGTGGGAGTTCCCGGAGTCTCCCTGCCTCCGGGAGGGCTACATCTGCACCCAGTGTGTTGAGCTGCAGCTCCTGAGGGACCGTGTTAGGGAACTGGAGATGCAGCTCGATGACCTTCATCTGGTCAGGGAGAGTGAGGAGGTGATAGGGAGGGGTTATAGGCAGGTGGTCACGCCGGGACCATCGGAATCAGGCAATTGGGTCACAGTCAGGAGGGGGAAGGGGAGGGGGAAGGGGAAGGGGAAGGGGAAGAGTCAGGTACTAGAGAGTACCCCTGTGGCTGTATCCCTTGACAATAACTCCTGCTTGAGTACTGTTGGGGGAGACAGCCTACCTGGGGGAAGCAACAGTGGCAGTGGCTCTGGCACAGAGCCCGGCCCTGTGGCTCAGATGGGTAGGGAAGGAGAGAGGAGGGCACTAATGATAGGGGACTCTATAGTTAGGTGGGCAGACAAGCGATTCTGTGGACGCAGGAAAGAAACTCGGAAGGTAGTTTGCCTCCCAGGTGCCAGGGTCTGGGATGTTTCTGATTGCGTCCAAGATATCCTGCAGGGGGAGGGAGAACAGCCAGAGGTCGTGGTACATAGTGGTACCAACGACATAGGTAGGGAAAGGAATGAGGTCCTGAAAAGAGACTATAGAGAATTAGGAAGGAAGTTGAGAAGCAGGACCTCAAAGGTAGTAATTTCTGGATTACTGCCTGTGCTAAGCGACAGTGGGTATAGGAACAGAATGAGGAGGAGGTTAAATGCGTGGTTGAGGGATTGGAGTAAGGAGCAGGGATTCAATTTTCTGGATCATTGGGGCCTCTTTTGGGGCAGGTATGACCTGTTCAAAGAGAACAGGTTGCACTTGAATCCCAGGGGGACCAACATACTGGCAGAGAGTTTAAACTAGAATTGTTGGGGGGTGGGATCCATACTGGAGAGACTGGGGAGGAGGTGTTTGGCTCTCGAGTGGAGGAGGCTAGGAGTGGGTGCCGTGGGCAGGTGATAGAGAAGGGACGTGTTCGGACAGGTTTGAGATGTGTCTATTTTAATGCAAGGAGTGTTGTGAACAAGGCGGATGAGCTTAGAGCTTGGATCAATACTTGGAGCTATGATGTGGTGGCCATTACGGAGACTCGGATAGCTCCGGGGCTGGAATGGTTGATTCAAGTGCTGGGTTTTAGATGTTTCAGGAAGGACAGGTAGGGAGGCAAGAGAGGTGGGGGAGTGGCACTGTTGATCAGAGATAGTGTCACGGCTGAGGAAAAGGTGGATGTCGTGGAGGGACTGTCTACGGAGTCTCTGTGGGTGGAGATTAGGAACAGGAAGGGATCGATAACGGTGCCGGGTGTTTTTTATAGGCTGCCCAATAGTGACAGGGTTATTGAGGAGCAGATAGGGAAGCAGATCCTAGAAAGGTGTGAGAATAACAGAGTTGTTGTGATGGGGGATTTTAATTTCCCAAACATCGATTGGCATCTCCAGACAGTGAGGGGTTTAGATGGCGTGGGGTTTGTTAGGTGTGTTCAGGATGGGTTCTTGACACGGTATGTAGATAGACCTACAAGAGGAGAGGCTGTGCTTGATTTGATATTGGGTAACAAACCTGGTCAGGTGTCAGATCTCTCAGTGGGTGAACATTTTGGTGATAGTGATCATAATTCTATCTCCTTTACGTTAACACTAGAGAGGGATAGGAACAGACAGGCTAGAAAGGTGTTCACTTGGAGTAAAGGGAATTATGAGACTCTCAGGCAGGAAATTGGAAGATTAAATTGGGAACAGATGTTCTCTGGGAAAAGTACGGAAGATATGTGGCAAATATTCAAGGGATATTTGTGTGGAGCTCTGAACAGACATGTTCCGATGAGACAGGGGAGTCATGATAGGATACAGGAACCGTGGTGTACGAAGGCTATAATAAATCTAGTCAAAAGGAAAAGAAAAGCATACAAAAGGTACAGAGAGCTAGGTAATGTTAGAGATCTGGAAGAGTACAAGGCTAAAAGGAAGGAACTTAAGAAAGAGATTAGGAGAGCCAGAAGGGGACATGAGAAGGCCTTGGCGAGCAGGATCAAGGAAAACCCCAAGGCGTTTTACAAGTATGTGAAGAGTGAGAGGATGAAATGCGAAAGGATAGGGCCTATCAAGTGCAGCAGTGGGAAAGTGTATATGGATCTGGAAGGAATAACGGAGGTACTTAATGAATACTTTATGTCAGTATTCACCATGGAAAAAGATCTGGGGGATTGTAGTGGGGACTTGCAGTGGCCTGAAAAGCTTGAGCATGTAGATATTAGAAAAGAGGTGGTGCTGAAACTTTTGGAAAGCATCAAGTTAGATAAGTTGCCAGGACCAGATGAGATGTACCCCAGGTTGCTGTGGGAGGCGAGAGAGGAGATTGCGGAACCTCTGACGATGATCTTTGTGTCATCCATGGAGATGGGAGAGGTTCCGGAAGATTGGAGGGTTGCGGATGTTGTTCCCTTATTCAAGAAGAGGAGTAGGGATAATCCAGGATATTATAGACTGGTGAGTCTTACCTCAGTGGTTGGTATGCTGATGGAGAAGATCCTGAGAGGCAGGATTTATGAACATTTGAAGAGATATAATATGATTAGAAATAGTCAGCATGGCTTTGTTAAGGGCAGGTCCTGCCTTACCAGCCTGATTGAATTTTTTGAGGATGTGACTAAGCACATCAATGAAGGGAGAGCAGTAGATGTAGTGCATATGGATTTCAGCAAGGCGTTTGATAAGGTACCCCATGCGAGGCTTATGGAGAAGGTGAGGAGACATGGGATCCTAGGGGACATTGCAGTGTGGATCCAGAACTGGCTGGCCCACAGAAGGCAAAGAGTGGTTGTTGAAGGGTCGTATTCTGAGTGGAGGTCGGTGACCAGTGGTGTACCTCAGGGATCTGTACAGGGACCCTTACTCTGTGATTTTTATAAATGACCTGGATGAGGAAGTGGAGGGGTGGGTTAGTAAGTTTGTGGATGACACGAAGGTTGGGGGTGTTGTGGATAGTTTGGAGGGCTGTCAGAGGTTACAGGGGATATAGATAGGCTGCAGATTTGGGTGAGAAGTGGCAGATGCAGTTCAACCCAGCTAAGTGTGAAGTGGTTCATTTTGGTAGGTCAAATATGTTGGCGGAATATAGTCTTAATGGTAGGACTCTTGGCAGTTTGGAGGATCAGAGAGATCTTGGGGTCTGAGTTCATAGGACGCCCAAAGTGGCGGCGCAGGTTGACTCTGTGGTTAAGAAGGCATATGGTGTATTGTCCTTCATCGATCGGGGAATTGAATTTAGGAGCCATGAGGTATTGTTGCAGCTATATTGGTCCCTGGTCAGACCCCACTTGGAGTATTGTGCTCAGTTCTGGTCGCCTCACTACAGGAAAGATGTAGAAGCCATAGAGAGGGTGCAGAGGAGATTTACAAGGATGATGCCTGGGATGCGGAGCATGCCTTATGAAAGCAGGTTGAGGGAACTCGGCCTTTTCTCCTTGGAGAGACAGAGGATGAGGGGGGACCTGATTGAGGTGTATAAGATGATGAGAGGCATTGATAGGGTAGCTAGTCAGAGGCCTTTCTCCAGGGCTGAATTGGTGGCCACAAGAGGACATAGGTTTAAGGTGCTGGGGAGTAAATTTAGAGAAGATGTCAGGGGTAAGTTTTTTACTCAGAGTGGTGAGTGTGTGGAATGGGCTGCCGGAAACGGTGGTGGAGGTGGATACGATAGGGTCTTTCAAGAGACTGTTAGATAGGTACATGGAGCTGAGTAAAATAGAGGGCTATGGGTAAGCCTAGTAATTTCTAGGGTAGGGACATGTTCAGCACAGCTTTCTGGGCCGAAGGGCCCGAATTGTGCTGTAATTGTTCTATGTTCTATACTCACTGGAATTTAGAAAAATGAGAGGGGATCTTATAGAAAAATTTAAAATTATGAAAGAGATAGATAAGACAGAGGCAGGAAGGTTGTTTCCACTGGTAGGTGAGACTAGAACTAGGGGACATAGCCTCAAGATTCGGGGGAATAGATTTAGGAAAGAGATGAGGAGAAACTGCTTTTCCCAGAGAGCAGTGAATCTATGGAATTCTCTGTCCAGGTAAGCAGTAGAGGATACCTTATTAAATATATTTAAGGCACAGTTAGATGGATTATTGAATAGTAGGTGAATTAAGGGTTATGGGGAAAAGGCAGATAGGTAGTTCTGAGTCCATGGCCAGATCAGCCATTATCTTATTGAATGGTGGAGCAGGTTTGATGGGCCAGATGGCGTACTCCCATATTTCTTATATTCAATGCAAATGTACCTTTTTATAACCGTACATGTGTGCATTTGACACCAGGTGGAGTAAGTAGCTTTCAGTATTATTCACCAGTGAAAAGAAAACCCCAAAACTGAACCTGTGCATGAATCTCTTCCCAAAAAAAATTCAGTTTCAGGTGGAAATAATGATATTGCTGCTGTAAAGAATTTCCTCTTGGAATATGGCTGGGATACAGCAACTTTATCTAAATCTAGCTTTAATTAAATGACCTGATGGGTGGATGTTTGTTGCATAAATTGTGAAAGAGTAGATTGAAACTTGTTACCAAGATATGTAACAGGATTGCGACGGCTCCCTTTTATGACTGCTGCTTTGCATTAGTTGCCTTTCTCACATCAAATGCTTTTGGTACTTTCACAGTCATTCCATCCAATGATTTCTTCATATGAACCTGACAACCCAGCCGGGACCTGGAAATGAGAATGGTTGTGTTGTGAGAATATTATTTTAATTGTTTTTCCCCTTTGACGCCATGGGATTACTATGGTTCAATTCATTTTCATCAACTGATAAGAAACTAAGAACTGGGGGCATAAGTTGGCAATTCAGTCCCTTAACCCTACACTGGAATTCTGTAAAATCTTAACCCATGTATTATCCTACTTCCATCTTCCCACATTATTCCTCTGTCTCTTGATTCCTTTAGTATCAAAAAAGCTATTAATTACTGTCTTGAACATGCTCAATAACTGAACATCTATGGCCCTCTGCTGGTAGAGAATTCCAAAGAATATCTACTCATTGTGTGAACAAATTTCTTCCCTTCTGAGTCCCAAATGTCCATATTGTTCTGACGTAAGGCCTTTGACCTGAAATTTAACTGTTCCTCTTCCTGCCCTGCTGTGTTTTTCCACCTTTCTCTTTCTATTTCAGGCTCCTAATTTTTTAAAATTTTCATCTAGTATCCCTTAACTCGGTTCTGAGACTATGATTCCCAGTTCTCATCCCTTCCTCTTGGCTGAAAAATCCCCTCAGCTTTATCTAGTCAAATCCCTTAAGAAATGTATACATTTTTGTGTGATCACCTTTCAGATCTTGTCCTTTTGCTCAGCTTTAGATTCAGCAAAAGGTTGTAATTAAGGCAGAATGAATGTGTGCATGGCCTTTGGGAACATTTTGTTGAAGGCCACATCTCATTTAGAGAACATAGAACACTACAGCACAGTACAGGCCCTTCAGTCCACGATGTTGTGCCAACATTTTATCCTGCTCTAAGATCTATCTAACTCTTCCCTCTCACATAACCCTCCGTTTCTCTATCATTCATGTGGCTATCTAAGAGTCTCTTAAATGTCCCTGATGTATTTGCCCCCACAACCTCTGCCAGCAGTGCGATCCACGCACCCACCACTCTGTGTAAAAAGCTTACCTCTGACATCCTGCTTATACCTTCCTCCAATCACCTTAAAATTAGGCCCCCTCGTGTTAGCCATTGTCGCATTGGGAAAAAGTCTCTGACTGTCCACTCGATCAATGCCTCATCATCTTATACACCTCCATCAAGTCACCTCTCATCCTCCTTCTCTCCAAAGAGAAAAGCCATAGCTCACTCAGTTTGTCCTCATAAGACGTGCTCTTCAATCCAGGCAGCATCCTGGGAAATCTCCTCTGCACCCTCTCCAAAGCTTCCACATCCTTCCTATAATGAGGCAACCAGAACTGAACATAATACTCCAAGTGTGGTCGAACCAGAGTTCTATAGATCTGCAACATTACCTCACGGCTCTTGAACTCAATACCCCGTGGGTGATGGGAGAGGTGGAGCAACTAGTTAGGAAGAAGAAGGCAGCATACATAAGGTGTAAGCAGCAAGGATCAGATAGGGCTCGTGACGAATATAGAGTAGCAAGGAAGAAACTTAAGAAAGGGCTGAGGAAGGTGAGAAGGGGACATGAAAAGGCTTTGGCGAGTAGAGTTAGGGAGAATCCCAAGGCTTTTTCCTCGTACATGAAGAGCAGAAGGATGGCAAGGGTAAATGTAGGTCCAATTAAAGACAAAGGTGGGAGGATGTGCCTGGAAGCTGTGGAAGTGGGTGAGGTTCTTAATGAATACTTCTCTTCAGTATTCACCAAGGAGAGAGGTCTTGATGATGCTGAGGACAGTGTTGGTGAGGGTAATGTTCTAGAGTATGTAGATATTAAGAGAGAGGATGTGTTGGAGTTGTTAGAAAATATTAGGACAGATAAGTCCCCAGGGCCTGACGGAATATTCCCCAGGCTGCTTCGTGAGGCGAGAGAGGAGATTGCTGAACCGTTGGTTAGGATCTTTGAGTCCTCGTTGTCCATGGGGATGGTACTGGAGGATTGGAGGGTGGCGAATGTTGTCCTCTTATTCAAGAAAGGTAGTAGGGATAGTCCAGGGAATTACAGGCCGGTGAGCCTTATGTCTGTGGTGGGTAAGCTGTTAGAAAGGATTCTAAGAGATAGGATCTATGAGCATTTAGAGAATCATGGACTGATTAGGGACAGCCAGCATGGCTTTGTGAAGGGAAGATCTTGCCTCACAAGCCTGATATGGTTCTTTGAGGAGATGACCAGGAAGATTGATGAGGGTAGTGCAGTGGATGTGGTCTACATGGATTTTAGTAAGGCGTTTGACAAGGTTCTGCATGGTAGGCTTCTTCAGAAGGTCAGAGGCCAAGGGATCCAGGGAAGCTTGGCTGTGTGGATTCAGAATTGGCTTGCCTGTAGAAAGCAGAGGGTTGTGGTGGAGGGAGTGCATTCGGATTGGAGGGCTGTGACTAGTGGTGTCCCACAGGGATCGGTTCTGGGACCTCTACTTCTTGTGATATTTATTAACGACTTAGATGAGGAGGTGGAAGGCTGGGTTAGCAAGTTTGCAGATGACACAAAGATCGGTGGTGTTGTGGATAGTGTGGAGGGCTGTCGAAGCTTGCAGAGGGATATTGATAGGATGCAGAGCTGGGCTAACAAGTGGCAGATGGAGTTCAATCCAGAGAAGTGTGAGGTAGTACACTTTGGAAGGACAAACTCCAAGGCGGAGTACAAGGTAAATGGCAGGATTCTGGGCAGTGTGGAGGAGCAGAGGGATCTGGGGGTTCATATCCACAGATCACTGAAAGTCACCTCAGAGGTAGATAGGGTAGTTAAGAAAACTTATGGGATGTTAGCTTTCATAAGTCGGGAGATCGAGTTTAAGAGCCGCGAAGTGATGATGCAGCTTTACAAAACTCTGGTTAGGCCACACTTAGAGTACTGTGTCCAGTTCTGGTCACCTCATTATAGGAAGGATGTGGAGGCATTGGAAAGGGTGCAGAGGAGATTTACCAGGATGCTGCCTGGTTTAGAGAGTATGCATTATGAGGAGAGACTAAGGGAGATAGGGCTTTACTCTTTGGAGAGGAGGAGGATGAGAGGAGACATGATAGAGGTATACAAGATATTGAGAGGAATAGATAGAGTGGACAGCCAGCGCCTCTTTCCCACGGCACCAATGCTCAAAACAAGAGGACATGACTTTAAGGTAATGGGTGGGAAGTTCAAGGGAGATGTCAGAGGGAGGTTTTTCACCCAGAGAGTGGTTGGTGCATGGAATGCGCTGCTTGGGGTGGTGGTGGAGGCTGATACATTGGACAAGTTCAAGAGATTGTTAGATAAGCATATGGAGGAATTTAAGATAGAGGGATATGTGGGAGGAAGGGGTTAGATAGTCTTAGGTGTGGTTTGAAGGGCAGCACAACGTAGTGGGATGAAGGGCCTGTATTATGTTGTATTGTTCTATGGTTCTATAGTAATGGCCAACATACCATACGCCTTCTTGACAACCCTATCGGTCTGTGTGGCAACCTTGAGGGATCTATGGACGTGGACACCAAGATCCATCTGATCCTCCACACTGCTAAGAGTCCTGCCATTAACCTGGTATTCTGCCTTCAAATTCGATCTTCCGAAGTGTATCACTTCACACTTTTCCAGGTTGAACTCCATCTGCCACTTCTCAGCCCAGCTCTGCAACCTATCAATGTCCTGTTGTAATCTACAGTAACCTTCTACACTATTCACAACACCACCAACCTTCATGTCATTAGCAAACTTACCACCCACCCTTCCACATCCTCATCCAAGTCATTTATAAAAATCACAAGAGTATGGGTGCCAGAACAGATCCCTGCGGAACACCACTAGTCACTGACCTCCAGGCAGAATACGCTCCATCTACCACCACCCTCTGTCTTCTATGAGCGAGCCAATTCTGAATCCACACAGCCAAGTTTCCCTGGATCCCATGCCTCCTGACTTTCTAAATGAGCCTTCCATGAGGAACCTTATCAAATGCTTACTAAAATCCATGTACACCACATCCACTGCTCTGCCTTCATCAATGTGCTTTGTCATATCCTCAAAGAATACAATCAGGCTCGTGAGGCACGAACTGCCCCTCACAAAGCCATGCTGACTGTCCCTAATCAGCCTATGCTTCTCCAAATGCCCATAAATCCTGTGTCTAAGAATCTTCTCCAGTAATTTGCCCACCACTGAAGTAAGACTCACTGGTCTGTAATTCCCAGAATTATCCCTACTCCCTTTCTTAAACAAAGGAACAATATTTGCCACCCTCCAATCATCTGGTACTACTCCTGTCACCAGTGAGGATGCAAAGATCATTGCCAAATGTGCAGCAATCTCTTCCCTCATTTGTTGTAATAACCGTGGATATATCCCGTCCGGCCCTGGTGACTTATCTATCCTAATGTTTTTCAAAAGTTCCAGCACATCCTCTATCCTCATGTCGACATGCCCTGGCGTTTCAGCCTGTTGTACACCATCCTCACAAATGTTAAGGTCTCTCTCACTGGTGAGTACTGAAGCAAAGTATTCATTAAGGACCTCCCCTACCTCTTCCGACTCCAGGCATATGTTTCCTCTTTTATACCTGATCGGTCCTACCCTCACTCTAGTCATCTTCCTATTCTTCACATAGGTGTAGAATGGCTTTTTCTTAATCCTACTTGCCAAGGCCTTCTCATGCCCCCTTCTAGCTCTTCTAAGTCCATTCTTAAGCTCCCTCCTGGCTACCTTGCTAACTTTCCAGGGCCCTTTTTGATCCTTGCTTTCTAAACCTTAGGTAATCTTCTTTCTTCCTCTTGACAAGATTTTCTACATCTTTTGTCGGCCATGGTTCCTTCACTCTACCATCCTTACCCTGCCTCAATGGGACAAACCTATCCAGAACCCCATGCAAGTACTCCCTCCACATTTCCGCTGTGCACTTCCCCAAGAACATCTGTTCCCAATTTATGCTCCCAAGTTCCTGCCTAATAGTATCATAATTCCCCCTCCCCAGTTAAATACTTTCCCATATCGTCTGCTCCGATCCCTCTCCGAGGCTGTGGTAAAGGTCAAGGGAGTAATGGTCACTGTCTCTAAAATGCCCTCCCACAAAGAGGTCTAAAACCTGATCAGACTCATTGCATTTTACTAGGTCCAGTATGGCCTCCCCTCTAGTTGACCTGTCCACATACTGTGTCAGGAATCCTTCCTGGACACACCTAGCAAACTTTGACCCATCTATCCCCTTTCCACTGAGGAGGTGCCAATCAATATTAGGGAAGTTGAAATCACCCACGACAACAATCCTGTTATTTTTGCACTTCTCCAAAATCTGCCACCCGATCTGCTCCTCAGTGTCTCTGCTGCTATTGCAGGGTCAGTAGAATACTCCCAATAGAGTGATCGCTCCCTTCCTGTTTCTGACTTCCACCCACACTGACTCAGTAGATGATCCCTCCAGGACATCCTCCCTTTCTACAGCTGTGATACTGTCCCTGATCAGCAAAGCCACTCCCCCACCTCTGTTACCTCCATCCCTGTCCCTTTTGAAATATCTAAACCCCGGAATATCCAGGGGCCATTTCTGCCCTTGTGACAGCCAGGGCACAAGGGTGTCACAATGTAATGGCCACCACGTCATGCTTTGTGTTCACCACCCTTGTTCCTGATACTTCTCGCATTAAAGTAGACACACTTCAGCCCATCCAACTGACTACAATTTTGGCCTTTCAACTGCCTATCCTTCCTCACAGTCTTTCTACATGCTACCTCTATTTGTATACAAAATGCACCAACCTCTGACCTATCACTCGGGTTCCCATCCCCCTGCCAAACTAGTTTAAACCCTCCCAAACATAAAAGCTTCTGACCTTTACTTGACCAGATGTGTTGCTAATTAAGCATTCTGGTTAGGATTGTTCCACAGCTCTTTGAATTATAATTTTTTCAGTGTTTTCAGGTTCTGATGGGTTCTTTTAGTAAAACAACCCGATTTTCTCAGAAAATGCTGGAAATACTCAGCAGATCGAGTAATAACTGTGGAGATAAACAGTGTTAACATTTCAAGTTAATGACTTCTCAACTGAAGGCTCATTGACCTGAAAGGTTAACATTGTTTTTCTCTGCGCACTTCTGATTTGCTGAGTATTTTCAACATTTTATTTTGCTTTAGATTTCCGGAGTCTTCAGTATTTTGGTTTCATATTTCTGAAATGGTTAATAATTTTGTAATCAGAAGTGATTATATCTGAGAACAATGGAAAACCAACTGACCATGTTACTTGGTCTGATATGCAGCCATCCTTTCTTGTATTGAGCTCTCCACACTGGCATCAAATCACCCTTACACTTTAATATTATGCATTAAAGAGGGATGTAAATTGGCTTCTTAGGTTGTGTCTACAATAGAATAGCTTGTTGGCAGATGCTCCCAGGTTTCACATTAAAAAAATGCTACTTTGCTCAATTACTGGACGGAACTGGTGCTGTGGAACCTTATAGCCTTCAGGAGAAAAGGAAATATAGAGAGACCCATCATGATTCCCTTCACCATTGGAATGACTAGAATGTGCATTATAGACACTTGTTATGAAATGTGTTTGGACAATAATTGCATTTGACAAGGTCCCTCGTGGTAGGCTGATCCAGAGTGGCATGGGATCCACAGTGACTTGGTAGTCTGGCTTCAAAATTGACTTGCCCATAGTTAACAGAGGCTAGTGGTGGAATGGTGTTATTGTGGTTGGAGGTCCCTGACCAGCGGATCTGTGCTGGGGCCTCTGTTGTTTGTGATGTATATAAATGTAGATGGGTGTGGTAGAAAGTTTGTGGATGACACAAAGATTCGTAGAGTTGTGGACAGTATAGAGGGCTGTCAAAGGATACAGCAGGATATAAATCAGTTACAGAAATGGGCAGAGAAATGGCAGATTGGGCTTAATCTGAGAAAGTATGAGATGTTATACTTTGGGAGGTCAAATATAGGGGGAAAATATACAGTTAATGGCAGGACCCTTAAAAGCATTGATGTACAAAGGGATCTTGGGGTCCAAGTCCATAGCTCCTTATAAGTGGCCATGCAAGTAGATAGGGTGGTAAAGAAGGCGCATGGCATGCTTGCCTTCATTGGTCAGGGCACTGAGTAAGGAAGTCATATTGCAGCTATATAAAACTTTGGTTAGGCCATGCTTGGAGTATTGTGTGCAATTCTGGTCACTCCATTACAGGAAGGATATGGAGGCTTTGGAAAAGGAGCAGAAGAGGTTTACCAGGACACAGCCTGGATTGGAGGGTATGAGCTATAAGGAGAGGTTGGACAAACCTGAGTTGTTTTCTCAGAGGCTGAAGAGAGACCCAAACGAAGTTTATAAAATTATGAGGCATAGATAGGGTAGACAGTCAGAATCTTTCTTCCCAGAGTAGGAATGTCAAATCTAGAGGACATGCATTTAAGGTGAGGGGGGAAGGTTTAAAGGATAGTGGTAGGTGCCTGGAACGGGCTGCAGGGTAATGGTGAAAGCACCTATGATTGTGGTGTTTCGGAAGCTGTTAGATAGGCACATGGATATGCAGGGAATGGTGGGGGGTGGGGGTGGGGGTGGGGGGGAGGGGAGCATGGATCAGGTACAGATGGAAGAGATTTAGTTTAATTCAGCATCATGTTTGACTCAAATCGTGGGCCAAAGGGCCTGTTCCTGTATTGTACTGTTCTATGTTCTATGTACAGTAGTAAGTAGGATTTTGACAGAGTAAAGTTGAAGCACCAGAGACAGTTCACCAGCACGAAAGATCATTTACAACTGTGGTCCCTGTAATGCACATAAATCAAATAGATTTGGTCACGCACAAGACGCTGGCATTTTGCTGCTTTGAAAGGACATTTGATGAATGAATCAACAATTTTCTTCCATTCCAGAACTCTTGCCTTTTAGCATTTTCTTTGAAATAGTGCTAAGTCTTGGCTTCAAGTTTACTCTACAGTCACTGAACTTTACTACTACTTGACAAGGCAAAGGTTCTTTTGTCTGCTAGAACATACGCTTTCTTCTTTTTAATCATCACTGAGGTCAAGTATGTTCGTATTGGAGAACATAGGACCTTGCATTCCATAAGGCTGAAGACAGCCACCAGTAACCAAGAGTACAGTCTTATTAAGTGTCTCATGAAGCCCTTCAACTTTATCCCATGCTGTTAGGAGCATGGTACATTTCATCAACATATTTTTCTTTGGCCATCATCTTACCAAATGTCTGATTGATATTGTCAGTAGGCAACATCAACTATTATTTTTCATGTGCAGTAAAATGTATCAAAGCACATCATTGGAAGGAGAAAACAGTTGAAGTTGAATATAATAGGAAAATAAAAACTACGATGAAGGCAATTGTTAATTACTGGAGCAGCATGGAACGTGGTGTAACTAAGCCTCTGCCTTTGTTTACAGGGGTCATGTTGGATTCTCACTGGAATGACCCTGGAGGAACACCTGAATTTACATTTGGTTGCTTTCTCTGTAACTCCCTTGGTATTTCAGTCATATGTGAAACCATAAAAATAAGCAGAAGTTTTTGGTTTCAGCTCCTGATCTGTGTTGGGTTAGCTGATCAGTTGATAGGTAGAAGTATCTGCATTTGTATATTACCAGGAGAGGAAAATAATTCAGCCTGCATTCTGGTTGAATCATTTTAGAAGCAAAATCAAATGCTGTAATTGGGCACTTTGTTTTTGAATGAATGGACTAAATAGCCTTTCCTATTAAATTGCCATCATGACTGTTTTCGAGATATTGCATGTCGGTCGAGGACAGCATCAGATTTTGCTAAAATTCCCCCAAGCTTGAATAATCTGTTGATATGTATTCTCTGGGATCACACATGAAGAAGAACTACCAGTCTAAAATAACAGGCAGTTCATGGAGGATTGTTTAAAAAATGAGCTAAAAGGAATTTGACAAAAATTATGCACAATAGTCGATAATCCAGAGCATGCTCTTTGCTGCAAAAGTATTTCTTACGTGTCTGTCAGTCCAAAGGCTAAATCCAACATGTCCAATTCTTCAACAGAAATCTTATCCAAACTGTCAAAATTCTCCTTGTCAAAGATTAAATGGCATGTTGAACAAGCCAGGGTTCCTTCACATGAACCTGTAATAATAACACACGTTAACTTCCTTTTCTCTCTTCTTGGCAGCCCTCCAGTGGTTCACAGGAGTGGGATTTATTCATTCAAAAGGCAAAACACCACTGAATGCTGTCTACATGTTCCTGTAAAGTTAATTTTCTTTTTTTTTGTTTCCCATGTGGACCTGTATTCTAAATCTTATTCAAGTTTATCTCTTGACTAATTGCCACAGGTACCTGAAAGATTACCAAATCAGTTCCCTATTGAGGCTAACAAAAGATTCACTAATGGAGACACAAAAGTCTGCAGATACTGGAATCTGAAGCAAATAACAAACTGCAGGACGATCTCAGCGGATCTACAGCCCTTTGTTGCCTCTACCAATCATCTTCCAGCTTCTGTCACTACTTCCACCCTTCCCTCCTCCACGTGCCAATCATCTCTCCTCACCTGGATCCACCTATCACTTGCCAGCTCTTGCCCCACCCCTTCCCCTCACATCCCTATACCGGCTATTCCCCTCTTCTCATTCAATACAGATGAAGTGTCTTGATCTGAAATATCGACTGTTCATTTCCCTCTACAGATGCTGCCCGATCTGCTAAGTTCCTCCAGCAGTTTGTTTTTTGCTATAGATTCACTAAAATTGGATTACACGGCTCTGCTTGGTGGAAAGTGGAACAGTTCAGCAAGACATTAATACAAAGAATGATTAGCAGCTGAAACAGTATTCCATGATGAGCAGCATAATCATTCAGGGGGCAGTAATGGTATGCGTTGTGGTAGAATGCTTATTGGCATTCATATCCTTGCCAAAACAAAATGATTTGTCACTAAGGCAAGGTCCTGAGGGACTGGATTCAACAGAAATACCCAGTTTCAAAACATAAGAAGAGAAAAAGATCCAAACTACTGTTTTGAAAACTAAATAAACATCCAACTTAACTCATTGATTGCATGAAATCTGAATACAAATACTGGACATGATTTGCATTCTGCATTTTGGACACTCACCAAATCCTTCAATATCTAAGTTGTGGTTTAACACAACATCAAGCAGACTTTCATCCTCCTCTGCCACTACAGTTAATTTCTTGTTATGTTGATTGATAAAGTGGACTGTTAATTTTTCATCTGACCTGTTGGAACATTAAACAAGAAGCCAATAAATCTCTGGTTGATCCAAAACTAAATGCTCTACTCATCAATAATTTAAATGCTCTAAGTAAAGGGAGCATGATAAAGTATGGAATAATAAAAAAAACATTATCTCCACTAGTCCTGTTCTTCCACATGGTGGAGAAATTTGTCTTTGTTCTCCAGTGTAAAACATGCAAGAGACTGTAAACTGCTGATTCACATCTCTACATATTCAATTCCATTGAGGTCAGTGCGCTGCATTAATTGTGAGGTCTGAGGTGGTTTAGATGTTGGGTCTCAAACCTTATTAACACCAAGCAGTCAAGGTGATAAGAATGCTGCAATGCTTCTTAGATTATAGGGGATCCAGTCAGGACATTGGCACTCAATAAGAGAAGTTAGAAAGTGAGATGATAAGTCACAAACAGTTTTAGGGTGAAAGGTTTTGACAGGGTCAGAGGATTAAGGAGAGAAATCTGGTTGTGATCTGGTTCATTGGTCAAAATGGGCCACAGATTTATATTTGGGATGGAGTAGGGAGACTTCTCCCAGCTCTACACTCAGATAGGTTATTTATTCAGGTTGGTTTCTCTGAATGCAGCTTAGTGTCCGATCAGTAATCATTTGAGCATGGGTTGGCAAGAGGGGCAGGGAATGAAAGGTTCACCTCAACCTGATCTCACCCTGTTCCTATTTCAGGTCCACACATGGGTTCTTCTAACTGGCAAGATCCCATTGACTATTTTATAGAAGAGGAAGAGGGTTATCTCCAATGCTCTGTCTAATAATGATCCCACAACTGCTTTCACCAAACCAGTCTGATCATTATCACGTCACTGTGTGTGGGAGTTCATTGTGTACAAATGAGCTGCTGTATTGCTGCATTTCAGAATCCGTATTATTGCCTGTAAACTGTTTGGGAATAACCTGAGGCTGTAAAACATATTATATCAATGCAAGTCTTTGTTTCTTTGAGTTCAGAGATTAACTAGAAAACCTTCTTAATGTATTTTATTTTCTAGTTATATCAAACTCTCTCACATAATCTTCTTTGACTTCACTAAAGCATGGCCTTGGCTTCTTTGCAAAACAGATTTACTGCCCAATAAATTGTCAAGTGATAAGAAGTCAAGGCCCATTGTAGATTTACTGTAGTTTCAGGCCTAACTATCCATACTTGGAATGCAGGATAAATAACAGATACACATTTTGACTGCTCTAAATAGAAATGAAATCCTTTACTGTGGGTCAATGGGCCACTGACTCTTACTGCTATTTTAAGCAACATCTACTTTTTCCCAGATTTGCCAATGCCAATTTTCTGCCCTTAATTGGTCCATTTCAAAATAACAAGTCTCTCTGCATTTTCTGGAAAAAAGTTCATTTTAAAACTAATTTGTATCATTACATAGAAAAAACAATGCAAATGATTTGTTTTTGTTGCCTCAGAGCTAGAGATTTCCTTGAATTTAGACCACTCATCTGTGACAGGCTGGGAAAATTAGCCTGGAAATCTTAGTATACCTGTAAGCATAGCCACCAGGAGTTTACAGATAAACATGGATATGACTGCATCAATTACTGCACGTCGTGAGGAAACAAAGGCAGATAGATATGCAAGAGGAAGACTAACAATGGTGGTGAATAGTATCAGAGTTAATGTCAAAGTCGAGTACATTGGTATATACTCATGTACGCACAGGTGCAATTAAAAACTTACCTGCAGCAGCATCACAGACACTTAGCATCATATAAGCAGCAATTCACAAGAAAAACACAAATTAAACATAAATTATATACAACTTTTACAAGAAAGAACACGACTAGAACAAAATAAAATGTCTATTTTAGTGCAAAGTGATCAAAGTGAGCATAGTGTTGCTAAACCGTAATGATTTGGGTTTAGCTGGTTGGTTCAAGAACCGTATGGTTGAAGGGAAGTAGCTGTTCTTGAACCTGGTGGTGTGGGACTTCAGGCTACTGTACCTCTTGCCCAATGGTAGCTGCGAAAAGATGGCATGACCTAGATGATCTTTGATGATAGATATTGCCTTCTTGAGGCAACGCCTCCTGTAGATACTATCGATGATGGGGAGGGATGTGTCCGTGAAGTATTGGGCTGAGTCCATTACTCTCTGCAGCTTCTTATGTTCCTGTGCATTCGAATTGCCATGATGCAACCAGTCAGGATACTTTCAACAGTATCTATAGAAGTTTGATAGAGTGTTCGGTGACAAGTCGAACCTCCTTAGCTTCCTAAGAAAGTAGAGACTCTGGCGTGCTTTCCTTATGGTTGCATATATGTGCTGGGCCTAGGACAGTTCATCCAATATATTAACACCCAGGAATTTAAAGCTGCTGACTCTCTCCACCACCAATCCCCCAATATAGACTGGCACATGTTCGCCCTCCTTCCCCTTCCTGAAGTCGACAATCAGCTCTTTAGTTTTGCTGACATTGAGCGAGAGTTTGTTGTTATGGCACCACTGGACAAGGTTCAACTCAATCACCAGAGTAAGGACAACTTCTGACTATTTATCAATTTGTATCATGATAAATTTGATACCAAAACCATGACCCATAGCCTTGAATGCAACGCATTCTTTATCTGCAAGGTTGCCTGTGAAATTTATTGGTGATTCATGTGAAGGTTGGCCAGGACGTGCATGAAAGGAAGGCAGTTGATGAAAAATGTGTGGTCATTGTGTCTTGCACATATGAATCTTTGGTCACAGTTTGATAAAAATAGTTTGGAGAAAAATGCAAAGTTCAATATATATTTAATAAATAATTTGTATAGCAATATCATTTTCTTTCAATGATTCTATTTTCTCCATGTTGAAGTAATTCAATGGGCGCTAGAAGGACTTCCAGTACCCAAGTGAAATGACATGTGCACAAGCCCAGAAAATGCATGCTGGCAAGTAGAACTTGAGAGAATGATTTAAGCTGACTTTTGTGCCACCTGCACAAATGATGCTATGTTTTGACTGAGAAGTCAAAATAAATACCTTATTGTAGTGATATATGTGGATTTTAAAAATCTCATGGTATTGTTTGTAGAAGGAAAGAATGTAATCTACAATTGCCAATTAACCTACAAACCCCCACACCTTTGGGATGTTGGAGGAAACTGGAGCGCTAGAAGAACATTCAAACTCCACACAGAGAGAGCACCAGATCAAATCTGGATAACTGGAGACGTAAGGCAGCAGCACTACCTGCCGAGCCACTGTACTGCCCACAAATCTAGAGAGGTGGTTTGGTAGAAATGTTCAAAATCAGGGGTCAAGAGATCGATTTAATTGTTCCAGCAGTTCTAACACAGGTTGGAAAGACTGAATAGCTCTTGCTATGGAGAGTTCTGACTGAACAACTTAGATATCATCAATAGTAGATGAAATCCACTATTACCCATTTTAAGAATGTTATAGGAAATAAAATTCTGACAACTTGTCATAGGGTCATAGATTAACACAGCAGAGAAACTGGCCCTTCAGCCCAACTTGTCCATGCTGACCAAGGTACTCACCTAAGCTAGTCCCATTTGTCCGTGTTTGGCCCATATCCCTCTAAACATTTCCTATCTATGTATTTATCTAAATGATCCTTGGACTGGTATACTAAGGTCCCAAATTCCTCAATAATCCCAAAGGAACTTGTATTCATTGTCTATGTCCACCCTTATTAGACTGCCGAAAATGCATCACATCACACTTATCAGAATTAAATTCCATGTGCCCTTGCTCTTACTGACTTCTCAATATCATCCTGTAGCCTAAGGCTACCCTCCATACGATCAACAACAGTATCAGGCACAGAATCCTTTGTCAGGATGTGTGGATTGTGATAGGGGCTGAAGATAATGGAGTGAAACTGTTTGGCTGGAATTGACCATTGTGATTGGGACACATTCTTTCAACTGCTGAAGCTTAAATTTTGGTATTCCACATATGCTTCCTATGTCAGAATTCCAAGTAACTGAGCCTGGTCTTGCTGGGATACTCCAGCATTATGCCATGGATTCACCTACTGATCCTGTGCTAGATCAGACTTGGTGCATGATTGGAAATCCCATTGATTTCCATAGAACTTCAAGGCCGAT
Source organism: Pristis pectinata (assembly GCF_009764475.1). NCBI lineage: Eukaryota > Metazoa > Chordata > Chondrichthyes > Rhinopristiformes > Pristidae > Pristis > Pristis pectinata. The sequence continues at coordinate 78,015,466 of NC_067412.1, forward strand.
GAATTAGCAGGCAGATGTAAGTAATTATTTCAAATTAGTTTACTTATTTCTAAGTAATAGTTTTAATTTTTTAATTACATTTATCTTTTATATCATTTACTTCAATTTTAATAATTTTTAAAAATCTCTGAATGTTGGAGATACAGTATTTAAACCCATAAAAGTAAGTTCAGGCTTTGACAGGAGTCAATGCTGCAACCCCTGCTTTCTTCCTGTCTGAGAACAGGATTTCTGCAACTTGCTTCTTGACGTCATGTAACCACTGAGACCTTGCCAGCTGACTCAAGCTCAACACTCTGCATCTGGCCCAGATACCAAGGTAAGCGTGGAGCTGTAGGGATTGGAAGTGGCAACGCCAAGAGATGGGCTGGGTCCAGAGAAGTCCAGCCCGTGGACTTCAACCTTATTAATATTTAACGGGGGGAAATTGCAGATCACCCAAGAACGATCGTTAAGCAATTTGATGGATGGATAAAATGGAAAGATATTGTGCATTATAATTAGTGAGCTGATGGCAAACTCTGTAAACTTGCATTGATCCATAAAAAATAATGTCTTAGAAAATGGGTCATGCTATGCTTTTTCTCCTGTGCTGTGTGAACCAAGATTGATCTGACCTGGGGTAAATTGTGCTCATGATCATTTCCTATTGTAATTGGGAAATTGTACTGGGCATTTCTGGTTACAATCCATGTTAGCATTTTCAATGCTCTCCCAGGGTTAGATCTGCATCTAATGATTTCAGTTGTCATGCAGCACACATTTCAAACCAAACCAACATAAACTGAAGTTCCCAGTTCCAGTAAAAGTCTGCTCTTTAACATTTACAACAAGGCATACGTCAAACTCTTGTCATGTAAAGAGCCACTCTGCTGATATCAGGATACTTTATGAGGGAATTCCAGAACTTACTGCTGATTGATCAAACACCTCAGGAAGTCTTCAGAGAAGGCTCAGCCTAGCAAGCAGTTGTCTCAGAACTTAACTATGAAATAAATTATTTAATGGGGGTGTCTCAGGACAGAACTTTGGAATGGAAGTTTTGGCCTGCATGTCATAGCTGATTCAGGCATGGCAAAGGCTAGGTGGGAAGGTAAGCAGTAAGAAGGGTTCAAAGAAGTTGCATGGGTTAAATGTGTGAGCAGGTAGCTGTAGGTGGAGGATAATGTAGCCAAATGGAAGGTTAGTTACTTTGTGGGGAAGAATAGCAGAACGGAATGGGCAGTACAGAGGCACAGGTGTGGCACAATGGTGAAACTAGTTGAGCTACTGCCTCATTTTCCAGCAACCAGGGTTCAATCCTGACCTCTTGTGTCTTCTGTGTAGTGTTTGCACATTCTGTCTGTGACGACATGGTTTTCCTCCACGTGCACCAATTTCCTCCCACATCCCAGTTGGCATTATAAATCAAAGTATTGAGTATAGGAGTTGGGATGTTTCAGTGAGATGGAAAAGTCATTGGTGAGACCAAATTTGGAATATTGTGTGCAATTCTGGTCGCTGAACTACAGGAAAGATGTCAGTAAGATTGAAAGAGTGCAGAGGAGATTTACTAGAATGTTGCCGGGTCTTCAGGAGTTGAGTTACAGGGAAAGATTGAGCATGTTAGGACTTTATTCCTTGGAGCGGAGCAGAATGAGGGGAGATATGATAGAAGTTTACAAAATGATGAGGGGCATAGACAGAGTTCATGCAAGTAGGCTCTTTCCACCTAGATTAGGAGAGATAAGTACAAGAGGACATGGCTTTAGGGTGAAAGGGGAAAGGTTTACGGGGGAACATTAGAGGGAACTTCTTCACTCAAAGAGTGGTGGGAGTGTGGAATGGGCTGCCATCTGATGTGGTAAATGTGGGCTTGCTCTTAACTTTTAAGAGTAAATTGGATAGGTACATGGATGAGAGAGGTCTGGAGGGGTATAGGCTGGGGGCAGGTAAATGGGACTAGCAGAATAATGTTTCGGCACAGACTAGAAGGGCTGAATGGCCTGTTTTTCTGTGCTGTAGTTTCCTATGGTAAACTGGCCCTAGTGTGTGGGTGAGTGGCAGAATCTTGAGGGAATTGATAGGAATACAGGAAGCATAAAATGGGATTAGTGTAGGATTGATTAAATGGGAGCTCGATGATCTCCATGGACTCAATAAGCCAAAGGCCCTGTTTCCTTGTTGTATGATTCTATGAGAATATTTTTTAAAATCAAATGCAAACATTGTGTTCAGAGAAATTTAAAGATCCTTGTATGTGAGTCATATAAAGTTACAATGAAAGTTAGTATAATGATGAACTACTTAGAAAGCAAACATTAAGCTGGTTTTTGTGTCAAGGACGATGGAGTACAAGAGTCTTGTTACAATTGTACAGGGCTTTGTTGAGACCACACCAGCAGATTTATTCCCAGGAGGAAAAGACTAACCAATAAGAAGGGATTCAAAAGATTCTCTGGAGTTTAGAAGAATGTTGGGGGAGAAAGCATTAAAAGAAAAGATTTTGAGGGGCTTGTCAGAACAAAGGCTGAGAGCCTCTAGGACTGGAGGACACCATTTCAGGATTAGAACTAAGGTTAATGGGGATCTCTGTTCTGATAGTCATGAATCTTTGAAAATCTTTACTTCACAGAGCTGTGGAGGCTGAATCGTTAGGCATGTTCAAAGCAGAAATTGATTTTGGAATCCGAGGGAATTGAGAGATTAGGTGGAAATGTGAAAGTAAAAAATAAATCACAACCTTTTTGAAAGGTGGAGTGGACTAAAGTGTAACCTAAAGTTATAAAGTTTAGTCTCATGTTCCCAACTTAGTTTTTGTTCATTCTCTTTGAAGAAACAATTGGAATGATGTCTCACCTGCCGTTCCTTGATACAGCGGACAAGCTGATGGATCTTTTCTGTTGGTTCACAGCAGGCTGCAGTACTTCAAAACCTTTAACTACTGGTGTCCTGCTGTAAAATCGTGCTCCCTCACAAAGCAATCCACACAGGGATTGTAGCCTGAAAACACCATGGCCCATCATACTGACAAATGTTGGAGAGTTTGCTGCTGTGGACTGGACTGGCTGTGGATCCTTTCCCCTGTGATTTGTCTTGAGAACAAATAGCCTTATGTGATAACTAAGAAAAAGGGGGCTGGGCTTGTCAGATTTGTCTCAAGGTTAGGAAGTGTTGCAATTATAATAGTTTTGTTTGTTCCTTTTATCACTATCATTCTGTGTTAGTGCAAGAGTCAGATAAGCATAAAAATATTGTGTGCTGTAAATCTAAAAAGCTGGAAATGTGCACTAGATCTGTTTGAAAAGAAAACAAATTGCAGATTAACACACCAAGTAGCAAACCTTTACCTTGAAATGTCTATGGTTTGAATAGGGATCTGCATCAAAAACATTAATACACCTCTTAGTTTCACATTTGTGTCTGATGTGATTGCAATTCCAATGTTATCAATATTGATTTGTACTGAATAAAAACTGTGTGTAAAAGTCGTGAAGTTATCACACAAATGGTTACCATGGATTTTATTTTCATCATCATTGACTCCAGAGTTAAACCTCAGTTTTTGGTAGTAATGAAGTAGAACTTAGCATTCTGCCCAGAGCCAACATCATTCAATGTTCAAGGTTAAGTTTCCAGACAACACAAGGCATCGAGCCAATGCCAGCTCTTCATGCCAAATGGATCACAAAGAAAACTCAAGCTTTAACAGAAGATTTGTTTAGAAATGAGAGATTTTCTTAAGTTTAACCTAGAAAATTACAGTAAGTACCAGCAACTGGAAAGAGAAAAACACAGATCAACATTTTCATCTAGCAGCCCTGATCAGAATATTTTGGGAGACATATGAATGGCTTCTCTGCCTTTTTTCATGTTCCTTTTGTCCTACTCTGTACTTCAAATGTTTTCTGTCTTTATGCCAGACTGACAGAAATTTTAAAGTGGTCTGCTTTGATTGGTAACCCATTCACCACCCTGAGTATCCCCTCCCTCTGCCACTGGTGTACCATTGCTACAGTGCGTACTATTTACAAGACGCAGTGCAGCAACTTACTAAGAATCCTTCAGCAGCATGTTGCAACCCTCTAACTGCTACTCTCAAGGTCAAGGGTTGGAATTTCATGGGACTATTTGTTTAGGGAGACAGATATCACAGGAGTTTAAAGGCAGCACAAGAGACAGAAGCCCCGTGGGTTCAGGGACAGTACCTGAGACAGAGGTCTGGTTGGCTTAGGCATAGGAGACAGAGTTTAGAGGCAGTCTTGGTGGTAACTGAACTACAACCTATGGGCTGGTACTCTGAGAACTAGGGGACTGCAATCTGTTGACACCAAACAGCAACTGGCAGACTGTTTTCTCCCAGGGTTTTTCTGAAATAGTTTCAGGGGCATGGCTTAGACTGCAGGTTGCTGGAAGGCAGTCGGAAATGTGGGAGCGTAACTGGGGAACTGAGAGGGAAAGGGAGGGGGAAGGGTCTAAGAGGGAGGTGTGAGTGAATGGAGAGAAAGATGAGGAGGAGGGGCCAGTGGTCCCTTTTCGGGTTTACTCCACTGCCCTGCTCCTCACTGCAACATCCCGTCAAACTACCACAGCGAAGGCCTGCCAGGTCAAGCTCACTGCCATTACTGATGGCTCACAGGGCTTTTTTCAAGGCTGGGGCATGAGGAAGGGAGGATAAGTGAGGTGGCGGGAGAGAAGATGGAGAGCAGAGAGCAGTAACGTATATAATTTATGTAATAACACATTTAATTGAATGCATATAATTGATAGTTGTTCTTCTACAGGGCAACAGGAGGTCATGGAGCACTTGGGGACTTATAATGTTTCACTCTTTTGTTCTTTGGCAGATGCCATTTTGGTTAATTGTTTGGAGACCTGTGCACTCAGCAGGCTCGATGATAATAAATACATTTCTTAAAGGATGAAACTCAGTCATATTTTAACAGATGCGTTTTGAAATATAACACAGAAAGGCAGAGAAAGGTGAGGGGGCAAAGTGCCTCGTGGAGGAAAGGAAGGAGGGAGCCAGGTAACCGAGTGAGAGAGAGAGAAAAAGAATGTGTAGGGTTTGGAGGGGCAGGTCAGAAAGAGGCTGAGAAGAAGGTAAAGGGAAGGGTGAACACTGATGGAGAGAGGTTCATGGGGTAGGAAAGACTGACGGTTAAAGTGGTCACGGGAGATGTTGGAGGGTAAGCAAAGATGAAGCAGTGGGCAAGAGCATCTGTGCCTGAACCTACTGCGTTAAGCACGTGTCCACTTTTGTGTGAATGTTGATATCCATGCAGTAGAGTCTGGTCTCCTGTCGCCTTGGACCTCCTTGCTACTGGATTAAAACGTCCCTCTATCAAGGCTGTGTAGTAATTGGTGTGCAACATCTATCCATTTAAAAGGAACCACCACAGGAAACTTCCTCTTCTCATTATAAAGGTCAGGTCTCTCAAGGACAGTGCAAACAGAAACAAACCTGAATGTAGCTCTACTCTCCCAGCCCAGGATTGGACATCTTGACATTGACATTATTACCTTGAATGAAACACACTGGACAGTGGATGGCCAGATCAAGGAACCAGATGGTGTGTACATCTTCTCTGGAGGAGCAAACCATAAGAGAAATGTTACCTTAGTGATGTAAAGAATGAGCTAGTTGGACATCCTGGTGACAGCCCGCTGTTATAAATGAAGGCCACATCAGCTGCAGGGAAGCAGCACCCCATAAGAACATAATAAGAACATAAGAAATAGGAGCAGGAGTAGGCCATCTGGCCCGTCGAGTCTGCTCCGCCATTCAATAAGATCATGGCTGATCTGGCCGTGGACTCAGATTTACCTCCCTGCCTTTTCCCCATAACCCTTAATTCCCCTACTTTGCAAAAATCTATCTAACTGTATCTTAAATATGTTTAATGAGGTAGCCTCTACTGCTTCCCTGGGCAGAGAATTCCATAGATTCACTACTCTCTGGGAAAAGCAGTTTCTCTTCATCTCTTTCTTAAATCTATTCCCCCGAATCTTGAGGCTATGTCCCCTAGTTCTAGTCTCACCTACCAGTGGAAACAACCTTCCTGCCTCTGTCTTATCTATCCCTTTCATAATTTTATATGTTTCTATAAGATCCCCTCTCATTCTTCTGAATTCCAGGGAGTATAGTCCCAGGTGACTCAATCTCTCCTCATAAGCTAACCCCCTCATCTCCAGAATCAACCTGGTGAACCTCCTCTGCACCGCCTCCAAAACCAGTCTATCTTTCCTCAAGTCAGAAGACCAGAACTGCACACAGTACTCCAGGTGCAGCCTCACCAGTACCCTGTACAGTTGCAGCGTAACCTCCCTGCTCTTAAATTCGATCCCTCCAGCAATGAAGGCCAACATTCCATTTGTCTTCTTGATAACCTGTTGCACCTGCAAACCAACCTTTTGTGATTCATGCACAAGCAATGGTCACAAGCCATGACTCTGTCCTTGATATGATCGCTCTTGATTCCATCCCTAGGCAAACCATCTGGTTTAGTCTCACCATCATCCCCTGACTGACAAGAAGCTGTACAGGCCACATGCATGCTGAAATAAAAATCAGAAGCAGACGGTATCCCTGCAGAAGTTCTCAAATTAGGTGGAGAGAATATAGTCACAAATTCACAACCTTATCTTGCACATCTGGAAGAGGAGGACATGTCAGCACACTTCAGAGATGCTGTAATTGTGACTGTCTTCAAGAAAGGAGACAAATGCAAATGCAAAGATGTCTCCCTATTGTCTGCCACAGGACTCCCAGTCAACAGCAGCTCTTCCCTGAAACATAAAAGGCATGGGCCTTACACTTAACATTCACAGAAAAATCCTTCAGCAGCCTCTCCCAGCTGTGTATCACACCCCTCCGACCACAAAGGTCTACAAGACCCTGGAAACACAGACCACTTTCCTTTTTTGGAAGCCACGCTTCAGTGAAAACAGTCCCTGATGATGAAATTCACATTGCCAACTTCACTGTGCCACTGTGTCACTGTTCACATTGCCACTTCACTGTGCCAACACAGCCTCTAGTTGTCTGAGGAAAAGAACATTTGAAGATCAAGACCTCAGGCCCCACAGGAAGCTCATGGCTTATGGGCAGCAGGGATCTCTGCCCTCTGGTGTGTTTCATGTGGATCACCTACAGCAAGTACCTTAAAGCACTGAGGAGATACCACCAACGTTACCTCCACAAAACCCTTCCCCCCTACTGACAGTATAAAGGAGATTTATGAGGTAGGTTTTTTTACATAGAGAGTGATAGGTACCTGGGATACATTGCCTGGGGAAGTAGTAGAAGCAGATATGACAGCAAAGTTTAAGAGGCATTTAGACAGGCACACGAATAGGCAGGGAATGGAGGAATATAGACCATGAGAAGGTAGATGAGATTAGTTTAAATTGGCATCATGATCGGCATGGATATCATGGGTTGAAGGCCCTGTTCCTCTGTTGTACTGTTCTATGTTCTATGTTCTAAAACAATACTCCCTAAGCAGGAACTCCCATTTGAGATTTTCTGGTAGACCGAGGAAACAATTCAAGCATGTTCTTTGGGCTTTCATGAAAAAATGTAACTTGCCCACTGACTCTCGTGGTTCCCTGGCTCACAACCACTCAGAGTGGAGAAGGGATACAGCACTGAGAATCTCGAGTCCATCACTGGGGCCCAGTGTAAAGCCTAAAGAGTTTTTCACCTTGCAAACTATCCACCTATCCATCCCATCAAGCACCTTCTGTCCCACCTGTGACAGAGTCTGCGAGTTGCACATTGGCCTCGTCAGCCATCTCGGAGCACAGAAAAGTGATGCAGCAACAATTCATCCTCAACTCCGAGAGATGGTCTCCCTCATTTCAGCCCTAAATTTCAAATTTACTATTGGAAAGTATAACCTCTAGGTTTAGAGAATATAACAATACGAATATTTTGATACATGCTTATTGGGATAAGGAAGCCAGAATTCTGATTGCTGTAATGTGACTATGTTTTGCGCTGTTTGAATCCTTCCCACAAGATTGTGATACCCCACAGCATCCAAGATATGGCAGTTGGGCTCCCTGCATTATCGTTACAAGACTTATGAACAAAACAAGAGAAAATGGTATAAATTAAAGAAACCGGCTCAAACAAAATCACGTACGTAGCTGTTGTGAGATCACATTGTCGACACCTATGGAAACTCAGTGGGACCTGGAATATTGGGTCTGCTACTACATCCCAGTGAATAAACATCATCTGCATCACTTACAGCAATTTCTATTGCTTACCAACTTGCAGATTCCTGCCTTTATGTTCCTAATCAAAAGGCTTCACTGCTATAGTATAGGAGGAAACAACTAGTGCTAGCAGGGATGGCAAAAATGAAATCTGCATGTTATTTCATTCATTCTAAGATTAAGAAAGTGACTGCAGTGTCACTTGAGTTTCATTCCTAACAGCCCTATGTGCATCTGAAAATGTTCTGTTGTAAATAGTTTGAAGGAGTAGGAAATATATTTCCAGAAAGCAGATGAAAACATCAAATAATCAGAGTATTATCATTTAGCAATCACAATGGTAAAAGACAATGAATATTGTTTTCAATGTAATTCAGCCCCAGATTTCAAGCTTCCATCATATATATATTTTAGACCAGGAGAGAACATTTGGAGCAGGTGAAACCAGGGACATTGTAAGCATGTCTGTTTCTCACAATTGTTAAAATGTAGTAGCAGAGGCACATCAAAATTTCATGCCTTTAAGGTAGAATGGCCTGGCTCTTTCTTTTACTGCATGGAACCATTTTGCCTCACTTGTTCACACTGTATCATTATTAATACTCTTGGTAGTGACCTTCCTTTTGTAACAAGCTGCAGCACGTGAAGTATTCTGCCTTGTTCAATTTTGCGCTCCTTGGGCAAGTGCACTGCAGATTCCTTGGACAAAAAACATCTTCAGTTTTTGATTATTCGTGTTCACAAGAAAAGGGTATTGATGGAAAGGCCAATCCCTATTGCCCATTCCTAACTGTCCTTAGAGAAAATGGGGATGATCTGCCTTCTTGAGCTGTTGCAGTCTATCTGGTGAAGGCATTCCCACAATTTTGCTGGGGAGGGAATTTCATGACAATGGTTCACAACTAGGAGAGGAAACTCCAGGTGGTGGCATTATCTTCTGTCTGCTGCACCTACCCATGTTGGTGGCAGAAGCCAAGAACTTGGAAGGTATTTGAATTAGGGGTTTAGAGATGATAAAACTCAGCACAGTTTTCTCCGACTCTACAGCCAGTGTACCAAGACTACTGAAGTGCATAGGACCAATTTTGCTGAGCTTGTGCATTGCAGGAGAAACTTTTTAGTATGCACCACCAACAAAAACAAGTGAATGTGTGGGAGGCACATCGATATCTGAGTGATGAGGGTGACATGCTGCGTGCAGGGTGGTACAGCTGTAGCAGAGCTGGACAGTGGCAGGAGGGTGACAGGTATCTGTTGGCAAATCTGAGATTTCCCTTTGAAACATGCAGCATGGACTGGTAAATAACTTCAAGAAAAATGTCTAGTTAAAACAATTTTCACTACAGAGTAAAAAATGGCCCAATCTGCAAAGTCTTGCATCATCTTTTTAACCACTATTGTAATCTCTGCAGTTCTGTTAAGACATTTCTTGAAACCTCTCTCTATGAACAAGTTCTTGGTCATTCACCCAAATATTTCCTTGGTGTGGTAGGAGAGGTTAATTCAATGGTGGGCTCCAAGATAGTGCTGGATAAGGACTTGAAAGGAAAATATCTACTGGATTATTGGCAGAGGGCAGGGACTCGCTGAATTCTCTTGCAAAGAGTCAGTAGGGGCTCACAAGCCAAATAGTATCCATCCAAGCTGTGTGTATTTATGATTCTTTGGGTGAAGAATTTTTTTTCCTTAATTTCTATTGGATTTATTAGCAACCATAAAATATATGGCGAGATGCAACTGCAAGACTTAAGAGGCATTTGGATAGGTACATGGAGGGGAGGGGCTTGAAAGGTTATGGGCCGAATGCAGGCAACTGGGACTAGCAGGGAGGATGCTGTGATCAGCATGGACCAGTTGGACTGAAGGGCCTGTTTCCATGCTGTATTACCCTATAACTCAGTATAATATTTATGACCTATAGTTTCAGACCCTTGCAAGTGCAACTAGTTTCCATATCATTCCTGACAAACTGGACCCCTACCTCAACCCCAATTTTCACTTTCCTGGGGAAAATGTTTCTGCCTGTTCAGTCTTTCTTGATAATATTTCCTCATAATCATGAAACATCCTGTAACGGTATATTACTCTTTTTAAGCTTGAACTGTTTAAGGTACACTGTGTGGCCCAACTAAGACACTATACAAGTTTAACATAAATTCTCTGCTTCCTGTTCTATCTGACCAGAAATGAACCAGTAGATATTTTATGGCTTTATAAAAATAAGGCCTACGTTACTATGTTAATGATTTGTGTCTTTATCCCTAGGCTCCTCTGCATCATTGAGATTCTTGATGAGTTAATGTTAATTTTTAAAAAAATTACCCAAGCTGATTGTGTGGAAAAATCCCAAGCAGTTCCCTTGAGATGTTAAATTTAATAAAGATGCCATTTTGTGTTTGTAATGCAGAACTATGCCTAGGGGAAGCTTCATTGTATCATTTCCTGTTTTGGGAGTAACCAACTTAAAATTGAATTTAAAAGAAACACATTTTAACATTATTCATAAGCGTGGATAGATATGACATATTGTGCAAGAAGTAAAAGGAAACAGTTGGGAGAGAACATTCCGTCCACCACAGAAACAATGTGCACTGCTATTGTTTTTCATATTCTCTGCTTTCCTGAAGGCACAGATTAGTTGGGGTACCGAGATGCGCCAGCCCTCCCAGGCTCATCTGCTCCCCTCAAGACTCTTCTTATGGAATTCTTGAGAGGAGAATCAGCAGATTTTCAGATGTGGAGCAGCATCCCAACCAATCCCAATACTGACCTCACCTGGTCCTCACATCAATACACAGGCTTACCACTAGGGGACAATGGTGAGCAACCAAAAGAAATTCCAGCTTTTTTCCTTCCTAATGCGATGCACTGACACCAGTTACGGTGGTTTTGTTGCCACCCCAGTTATCAATCAACTCACCAAACACACACACACAAGACCTCACAGATAGGAGAACATGCTTGTGTAAAAATCTGCTACTCCTAATCCATTAGGCACCTAAAACACACCCATTAATTGGTTGAGGCTGCTTTTGCCCCAATTATCCAGTTGTTGGCTTAAGTCATAAAAATTCCCTCTTACACTTGAGACTTAATTAAATATGAAGAGAAAGTGGTTGGATCTTCAGGGATCAAGCTTTACCATTGCGCATGTGCCTTTTCACTTGATCCACTTGAGGACTTATAAAATCCCATTGTATAAATGCCATCCCTAGTATGGACCTTACAATTTTTGTGGATATCCAAGCTCCAATCCAGCCCACAGAAAGGGCTGGAAAAATGTTGGGTAAAGGTGTTGTGTTGGTTGATGGGATGGAAGTTACTTAGAAGGAAAGGGGTGACCAGACCTCAGGAAGACCAGAGCTGGATGGTTTCACTCCCTTTTTCCTCTAGAGAATGTATAGAAAAAAAATTGTGTGCATATTTGTTTACTTTGGTCTCCAGTGAAAAGTAAAGGGGGACTGGTTAACCTACTGAAGTGCTGCAACAACATGCAGCCCAACTTCTGCTGACTTGCTGCCCAATTTTGATGGAGGTCATATAAAAGACATTAGGACCCTGATGTGTATTAAGGCAGGGTGGCTAATGCCCATCACAGACAGACATCCTGTGCATGCAGAAGCTGCTGGCCTGCAGTCTGACAGCCTTTGTAATTCTAGGGAACTGGTAGGAGTCAGTTGGGGGTGTGGGGGTGTGGGTGTGTGGGGAATGGGGGGGGGGGTGGTGCTAGAGGAGTGGTGTTAGATGGCTATAAGCAAGAGGAAAGGGCCTATTTGCCCAATCCACACTACAGTCTAACAAAAGTCAGTAGCACCAGGCAAAAAAAAGGAATATATTGATGATGCAAACAGTGGTCCAAACTTAAAAATAACTATTTAGCCTAAATTGTAAACACGATGGAATTGCAGGAAGGTTTAACATCAAGGTGTCAAAGAAAATTAATGTTTCATTCCAGAACAAAGAATGTTAACTTCCTCTGAAAGTGCTCTGGCTGTTAAATATTACAGGCAGTGGATGATGGAATTCTATACAATTGTGTTAACCATTGTGCTGCCATCAGATATTTAACATCAAAATGTTCAAAGCAGCATCACATTCATTTGGCACAACAGTGAAAACTATCCCCTACTATCTCCTTTTACCACAAGGTAGCAGTAGCAAGCAATGTTTTACTTTATGCCAAGGATACTAAATTGAGAACACTAGGAAAATGGGAAGAATTAGATGAAAAATATCCAGATAGCCATTGGTTATTTTATCTACCAAGTAATTACCTAATACGATGACAACAATGGAGTTGTTGACTATTAATGCAAAAAAATCTTTTGATTACTCTTCAATTAACCCAGACAGGACATGTGGGAAGTTCTAGTGGAGGAGAGTTTTGTGAATCATTGGCTAACACGTTACCTACTACAAATGAGGAAATTCAGCCCATTGGATCCATGCCATCTCCCAGTAGAGCAGGTGCCGTCAATCTCATTGCCTCTCCCCTGCCAATTGTTTTTTCCTCTGATTCTTTTTACTACTTCTCTAGGTCAACTGTTCAATAAATGTTAAAAATTATTTAAATGCTCAATTGCAAAGTGTTAGCTATCAAATTAAATGCTTCCAATTTTCATTTGAATTCATTATTATCCCTTGCAAGCCTATTACATAGATTGGCTACTTGCTTGTTTTATTGTTGTAAATATTATTCACAATTTTTAGGAATTTAGAATTTATGTCAGATCAGCCATAGTCTGCATCCTCTGACTTATGTTCTAGACAAGTTGAACAGGTTACAATGATTAACTGGTCTTTCTAGAATTCCAAAAATATTTCTGTTCTTAAAAATTCTTAATTCTAATAACGGTGCATGCAAATGTGTGCATATTGTATGTATGCTTAACAGCATTTAAGCAGAGCTGTGAAACCCTGTTCAGAAGTTGACCTTGGGTCCTGCAGCTATTGTAGTTATGAAGGAAAAGTTCAGGAAAAAGTCAGCATATTTATTGACAAAGGTTAAACAGCTGGAATGGGTTGCATTGTTGAAACAATGATGCTAATTTGGTTGGTAGCCTAGAAGTCTGATATTACATATGCTGAATGGCCTACTTGTTTTAAACTCTTTGTATGAACGTAAACTCGAGCTCAAGAACTTTCAAGGTTCCCAACAAATTTTCAACTAAATATTTAGTGTCTGTTTAGCAGAAACCAACACTAAAATTTAAAAATGTTGCTGGCTTTTAGATTCTAGTGAACAAATCTATTATAAAAGAGTAGTATAATAACTGTGCTGATTATTTACATTATCTGTTACTTATGCAAGTGCAGTGCTGCTGGTTATCCGCAAAATAGCCTTGACTGACCATCTAGGCTTAGTGCTTTTTACTGTACTTGAAATACATACAGCTAGTGGAACACTTAGTTGGCATCTCAAAGCATTGGACTTAGAATACAAATGATCTCTTTTTAAACAGGTACCCTGATGCTTTCTCTAATCGTGCAATTTAACTGCTTCAGAATTTCAAGAATCTGGATCTCCAATATATTTTAGTACCAGACTCCTTTAGTGAATAAGATATTTTAGTAATTTGTACTAAATAGCATGTGCAAGAGCAAAAATGAAATAGAATGTAGTAATCAGTTTCATCTTTCATTTGGAGAGATGAAGCTTGTACCATTTAAATACAGAAGCAACAGTAAGTCTGTAACCATAAGTCATTGTTTAAATGTATTTGGTTTCCCAAACCACCATGAGAAAACCTCAAACAGCTGATAGAATTGCATCCTCAGGGAAATGTTGGACAGGCAAAGATATTCAAATAAAATTTCTTAAAAAGGCATTAAAAATACAACTTGACATTGCAGTGATGTGAAAATTGTAGAAACTATGTTTTCCACACCTACAATTTCAACTCCTGATGGTAACCAAAAATGTAGGAAATGCACTTTTTTTTGCACAATCCTCAGCTCATTTGTAATTCACCACTGGTAGTTTCCATAGCTCATTGGTGCTATGTGCATTCCCACCTCAGCAAAAATAAAATCTCCAGTTTTTGAATCTGTGCTGTAATAGGAAACAACTTGTATTGAACTGGGAGCTCAGACAGAGGATATACTTACAGAAAAAACAAGCTCTTCCAAGCTCAGCTTAAGGTCTATGATGTAGTGAAAATACCATTTATGTACAAACTTTTAAGTGCTGGTAGTAATTAATAAATCCAGCAAAACAGAATGATTCATTAAGCAAGGCATCTCTTAGAGTTCAAATATGGAACATGCCACAACTGGTGGTTGAAACAGAAGATATTTATGGGGAAGCTAGGTAAACACGAGGAGAAAGGAATACAAGAATATGCTGAAAGGGTAAAAGGGGTAAGCTTGGAGGAAGGCACATGCACAACATAAACAGCGGGACAAAAAGTGGCAGAAGGACACCTTTCTGTGCTGCAGTCCATTTTAGGAAGTAGGGGAGAAATTTTAAAAACATCATCATTGCATTATTTGCAGCTATTTGGTCACTTCAAGTCATTGTCATTGCATCACCAAAACAGAATGAGATAGGAAGGTACAGAAAGATTTCTGTTCCTGCTCACAATAGTCACCAAAGACTTAACCAAATCATATCTGGACTTAAGATCACATTTGAGTTGCAAAAATTATTTTTTTTGATCGCTATAATTTGTAAAAGTCAGCAGGCATATTTGGTGCGTATGTGTGGGAAAAAGACAGCTTAAACTGACTAAATATTTTTAAAACAGAAACAAAATGTATATTTGTTTAATTATTCCTTCCTTTCCCCAGCCAAACACACCACTGTTGCGACACAACCCTTAGTGCACTGCAGGTCATTATCCAGTCCACAGAGTCTGCTGCAGAAACGAGAGAGCCTGTGATCTGGGACTGGGTCCCAGCAACAACTGAAGGGGGAAGGCCAGAAAGATTTTTGATACACTTCTGTGAAGGGAACTGGACCAAGCTGCAACAGAGACTGATAGGGAGGAAGTTGCACACCAGAT
This sequence comes from Pristis pectinata, assembly GCF_009764475.1. Taxonomy (NCBI): domain Eukaryota; kingdom Metazoa; phylum Chordata; class Chondrichthyes; order Rhinopristiformes; family Pristidae; genus Pristis; species Pristis pectinata. The sequence continues at coordinate 78,030,675 of NC_067412.1, forward strand.
CCTAACATGATCCCATTGGTTATCTGGGGAGCTGAAGGAGTGAAATACAGCTGCTTAACTAAGCAAAATGGACGCTCTGCAGGCATCACTGATTGCATCATATACTTTAGGAAGCTATAAACTGTAACTCCATCTATCAGTCTCCAATTCCAAACTAACTTGACTTCCTCTCCAAGGTCAAATTACACAAGATGCATGCCTACACTTTGCCCTAGAAAGATCCCATTGGTTACCTGAAATGATTGTATATTGTTAAAGAAAAGGGCAGTGGTGACCTTCTTAAATACAGATGAGGGAAGGTAAAGAGCAGGGTGTAACTAACTTCCCCTACTCAACATTTACTGCACTAGAAAGGGCAAGGAAATATACCCATCTTTTTATTCCTCAAAGTTGATTCTGGATAGAGTTTGGATACTTCTTTAAAACAAAAAAAAACCACATTGTGCCAAATAGATTTTCAAACACTGGGACCCAATGATTCCAGGGTGCCCTCAAGTCCCAATTCCTCTGTGTAACATTTATTCCATTTAATATATCAATAGAAGTATTTTTTTTGCACCTTTCACAAAGGTTACTTGGAAGTTAAGTATCAGATTGTGTCAATATTTGCAGAAATTTCCCCCACACAATACAAACTCCTTTTAAGCCAAGTACAAGCCCGATTAAACATATTTAAGGATCAAAAAGGAAAGAAAAATCAAAACTGCAGAAAATGTGAAAATTTATTAGAGCAGAAAGGACAAATTGAATACAAACCCCCAAAAACAGCATATAGTTTGTTACCGAGATCCCTTTGATAATTGTTAAATAGGAAGCAGATTTCACCAGAAAAAAAATTTACACTGGCCAATTTTCAATATACAGAAAATTTAAACCACTGAAGGAGATTAAGCAGCTTTTGTCAAAGAGCTGAAGAGCCCCATTAATAATTACCAAATGACATTGCCTACTTTACAAAGTCATTGCAATATAAACCAAAAAAAACAACACTGGATTCTAAATGAACAGTTGGCTCCTTAATATAATACTGCATACTTCTTATTATCCTGCAAAATACACAAAGGTTACATGGTAGTTTGCAAACCAATAAACCAGTTACACAATAAATTTTGATCTTCCTACTTTGCATAGTTATTCCAAAGTAACTACATTAAGTACATAACACTAGGAAAATAAAGAGCAACCATTGACACAAAGAATGATCGTGGCTGCAAGCATATGTATTGTAACACTGAAAGGACTTTTGGCACTTCTACATATAATAAAAAAAGAATGAGAATCAGCACCAAATGGCAGCTCTTGGCAACAGATGTTCAGTTAGGAGTAGAAAGCTCAGAAGTGTCTGCATTTATAATACTTTTAATATACAACTTGAAAGATTTTAATTGCAGTAAGTTGTATGCCAAACCCTGACATACACCTTGGAATCTACAAGTTAGTAGAGCTGCAATTTACAATCTGCTGAAGTTTTTCCAAATTAACTCTTCCTATTAACAAAGTGGCATTGCACTCGAGTGGTAGCACCTCCCAGGTACCACAGGCTTACAAATAAGGACCCCTACAAATTTAGCAAATGTTTTTACAAATTTAAAGTTTTAGTGCAATGTACTCTAGTCAGAACAAGTTTACACAGCTGAATTCTATATAGATTCCTTTAAAAGCCACACGACCTTCAGCCAAAACATGTGCATGTGTAATACCTTAGGGGAATTAAACAAGATAAATATCCCAAATACAGAAATCATTTATATTAATTAGGTGGTTTTACATGAATGGAGCTACATGTCCATTTATGAATGAGTTATACCAGAGTGTAATCTAGGCAAGGATTATAATATTTAGATAACAAAAAAAATGAAAAACAGGCACAAATGAGATGACAAATGAAAAGGTATTAATTTGAAATCCACCCATTTCAGGAGCCCCACCTTTGTGAGAAGGAAGACTTTTTAAAAACCAACTTTGTATCTAATTTCAACTATTTTAAAACAGTTTAATTAAATATACAGCTTAGAATATGGACATTGTGGATCATAATACCAATTTTAGCTTAAGTTCAAAATAATAGATGGTTTACAAAAACAGATGAATAGAACATGGCTTTTATAGAAATCTGGTTGGTGGAATCGCAAATAGAATAAACAATTTTCCAAACTTCATAACCAAAGACTATGTTTTGTGCTACACAAGAACAATTTAATACATCTCTATTGCCGATTTGCACAAGCTGTATATTAAATAGAAAAGTAAGGGTTTCTCGGTAACTCCTAATGAAACCAAATTCATTCCCTTATAGTGACTTTGCAGGTCACAGGAAATGAGGATTTACATGGATTCAAATTCATCTATCCGCTGCTTGGTGTTGCCCTGTCGAATCTGCCTCAGAGTTTTGTACTTGTCTCGTCCTGCCTTCAAGTTTTCTGCATGTAACATGTCATTCCGTGTTTTCTTGGTCTCATCCCGTGCCTGGGCCAGCTCAGAAGTTAATGCCTTTGAGGAAAAGAAAATGTAGCATTCATCAGCCACCATTAAATGCTTGCTGCTACAATCTGTTAACTTCCAAAATATATTTCCAGATGTCCCCAAATGCCAATTTAAAAACCTACTCTAGGGTGCTTGTGATTATTTATATCAGAACAATAGAGTGCCAAAGGATGTGCTCAAATCACTGACTTCAATGAATATCATGTCCCAACTATTGTTCAATTTTGAAAGGATTTTTCCAAAATACTTGTCTCACTTTCATTAACCATACCCTTCTTTGCTCTCCCCTGATCCTTCACTTAATGGGAAGTGAGACTAAAAGGCAACTTTTGGTTTGAATAGGGTAGTGTGGGTACTGAAGTCAGTGGAAGGAGTTGACCATGAAGTGGATAAATGAGGAAAATATGCTCTCCATGTTAAACTTTACAATCTTCCCACAAGTCCAGAGCAAGAGTTCGGTACCCAGAAATTCAATGCCACCCCCACCGAGTGGTAATCAATTGAAATGTCTTTTTCTTCTAAGTGAAACACAAACTTCATTTCCAGGTCATTTGTATTGCTCAGGAAATTTGAATGGACAGTAACCAAAGCAAGACATAACCATGACATAACTTCTGCATCAGTTTTGTGTGGATCACATCACTCCCCTCCAATACTCCTTTTAGGGTGTGGCAAGGGAAACTGTTGTCCCAGGAGCAGTCATCATTCACTTTGAACTATTACTGCACAGCTTCTGTGTGCAGCTCTGGAAAGCACACTTTAATCTTCATTTTTGCTTCGCTCTTCCAATGACACCACAATCAATGCCAATCATTACACCCTCCAACTACCCCCACAAAAAATTTACAACTATCCAATCGCCAATCCTCTGCCACCACTTACCTGATCAGCACCCAGTTCTCAGCCCCCATCATCCAAGGCACTTTGCGTCTCCCTATCCCAGGAACCAATCAATTCAGATCCTCTTCCCCCCATCTCCCACCCATCCCTCACTCCACCCCCTCTGACAAGCAAAGGCCCTGGTTATTCTTTCCCACTTCCCTTCCCAGACCACAGCATAGGTCCCAATTATACCTCTGGTATCCCACCACCAGAGCCCAGCCTCTCTACAAACACCAGGCCAGCATCCATTTGGCTGCAAAAGAATTGCCAACTTTTTTGGTAAAAATTCATGACGTCCCTTAAATTAGCTGTAATTGATGCCTGCACACACGAGCCAGAAATTAAAAGGGATCAAAGGACCCCCACCATCCGGTCTATGCCTTGTTCTTGCTGCTGCCATCAGGTAAGGAGGTAAAGAAGCCTGAAGTCCCACACCACCAGGTTCAGGAACAGTTACTTTCCCAACTGATCTTCACAACATTAATCCTATCTTAGCAATGTAACAGTAATGACCACCTCTTGCACCAGCACAGACTCCGATCTGATTGCACTAATACCTTGTTTTTGCACAAAGAAAAAGTCTTGTATAAATTATATTGTGTTATCTGAATCTACATGCCTGTAATGCTGCTACAAGCAAGTTTTCATTGTACCTGTAACTCACTGTACTTGCGCATATGACAATAAACTTGACTTGGGAGGCAGCTGGTGGGAAACTGGCAAGCAAACTTTTGGTTTGTCACTCAAATTTTCAGACAGCCTATTGAAAGTTAATTAATGGGAGTAAAACTAACCACATCATATCTGTGGGTCAGGCTAGGAAACACACTTACCTGCAGCTGCTTCTGAACACGTAGGTTTTTCTCTGCCTCAGTCAGCCGTTCCTCCTCACTGCGATCCTGAACGGTCCCCTCAGAGCTGAGCTCGGCACTCGCCTCTGCATTATTCTCATCATGTTCATCTGCACGTTCATCCTCAGCTTGCAGGATGGGAGGGGTTGTTGTAGCTACTTTAAGTTCCTCTTTGGTCCTTTCCAGATCTCTCTGTGCTAGAGCAGCCTGCCAGCCAACAAGTTATTGCAATTACTACCACATGACCATGAATTTCAGCTATATTGAATTCAACAATAAAAGCTTCAGACACAAATTTCCTGAGAAAATGCACATGGGATATAGTGGCTGCATCACAACCATTTCTGGTTCTGTGTGGTATCAGAAGATATAACCTTGTGAGATTTTATTTACTCAAAATCCAGCCTACAGATATAACAATCAATCTGGGCAGGATTACCTGATTACAGATATTCAAATGTTCCTCCTGATGAGCAAATTTGTTGACAATCCCATGAGAATCAAACCAAAAATAACACGTTGCTGACAGTTTTCAGTTTAAAATAGAAACCAAGTGGCTCAGTCAGCTAGCACTAAGCTGGAGCCAATAACTGACACAGAAGTGCCACAAGAGTCAATGCTCACTGCAACATTTACCAACACAAGTTAACATTGGGAGTGAATGACGGTAAATGGACAAAAGGAGTGGGTGGTGAAAGAAAAATCTGCAATCTCGTGTGCAATGAAGATCACCTTCCATCCAGAATTCCCAGGTTTGTTAATTCTGACATGCATTACATTGCAACTCCTGACAAGCACATTTTTCAATTTAACTCTTGATTTCCAAACTAAGTGACCCAAGTACATAATACTTTTTGACAATTGGTGTCTAAATGCCTTTACTACAGTGCAAGATATTGGATGTACCAATCAATGCAGTATTAAAACAGTAAAAAGCCAAATCATCCAGAACAACTGGGCCTAGTGACATCCAACTGACTGCATTTATACATCTTCCAGGCTTTTTTTTAAAAAAAATGCCTTTGAACTTTACAGCCAAAGAAGTGGTTACTGTTGTGGCGGAGGAAATTCAATAACCAACATGTCCAATGGAAGGTCCCACAAACAGCAATGTGACCAGATAATTTTATAAACTTTACGCAGGTTATGAGAGGCACGGATAGGGTAGATAGTCAGAATCTCCACCCCCCCCCCCCCCCATCCCAGGGTATAAATGTCAAATACTTGAGGGCATGCATTTAAAAAGGCAAGAGGGGGCAACTTTAAAAAAAAAGGTTTGTGCAGCAAGTTGTTGTTTTCCCAATACAGAGTGGTAGGTGCGTGGAAATGCCTGCCAGGGGTAGTGGTGGAAGCTGATACGACAGTGGCATTTAAGAGGCTTTTAGACAGAAACATGAATATGCAGGGAATGGAGGGTTATGGATCACAGACAGGCAGAAGACATTTTGTATAATTTAGCATTGTGTTCACACAGACATCGTGGGCTGAAGGGTCTATTCCTGTGCTGTACTGTTTTATGTTCTAATCTTAAATGAGGAAGAAATACTGACCAGGACACTAGGAGTAAATTTCCTGCACTTCTTCAAAATACCATGGAAGCTTTTATATCCACAAGACACTGGACAGGACCTTGGTTTAACATCTTATTTGAAAGCCAGCACCTTTGTCCACTACCAGATTCCACTCAAAACTGGTGCTGTGGTAGTTAAGATGGGACTTTCTTCTGGATTCTTCTACTCCTGGTATGAATGTGATTTAAAGAATTGTAGGGACTAGGAATTACACAGTGAAAGGCAGGGCCCTAGGGAACACCAAGGTGTACAATCTCTGAAGGTACTAGCACAGGCAGACAAGGCAGTGATAAACATGTATGGGATACTAGCTTGCCTTAGATGGGGGAAAAAAAAAAGAGCACAGGAGTCATAATACAACTGCATAAAACATTGGTTAGGCTACAGCTGGAGAACTGGGTGCAATTCTGGTCACTGGATTACAAGGAGGACTGTAGAGAATGCAGAGGATATTGCCTGGGATGGCAAGTTTCACACGTGAAGAGAGAATGACGAGCTGCGTTTGTTTTCCTCTGAACTGAGGCAGTTGAAGGGATCCTGATGGAGTTATACATAATTATGAGGGCATAGATAGGGTAGATTATATAAAACATTTCCTCATAATAGGAGTGTGAAACGCTAAAGGACACAGGCTTAAAGGCATGGGGGTAAGAGGGTATCTGATGAATAACTTCCTATCCAAAGGGTGGTTGGAATCTGGAGGTGCCTGGAGTGGTGGTGGAGGCAAGTACTCACACTATTTTAGTATTTAGACAAACACTTGAATTACCAAGACATAGAAAGCTATGAAACAAGTGCTAGTAAATGTGTCCCTAATAGTGTCTCTATGACAAAGCAGTGTTCTACCAGGATGTGACACTGAATTGAACACACTCCAGCTATCTTGATAAAGCTGCATTACAAAACAGACCATTTGTTGACAGGCTGTTGTCCAAAGGGGAAGCACCATAATCACAAAAGTATTTTCCAGTCAAAGTACAGTATTGTGAACAGAACAGAGAACGTTTCCTCCCCCTACCCTTCGAACAACGTAACATCCCTATCTGTTCTGGGCATCTCAGCAACCTGTGACAAGCAGGAGAACAGAAACCAACTTGTGTTAAAACATGTAACTAGCATATACACAAAAACAAAGGAGAACAAGATCTACCATTTACAGACAAAAAGCTAAACACCTCAAAACTGGAGAAAGTTAATCCTTAAGTGTTTGCTTTAAAAATATTCCTTAAGTTTTGTTAACAAATTACAATGCATTGCTAGCCATAAGCACTGTAGTGACTAATAATGAAATTATTCATGTCAAGTCTGCAATGGGAAAACTATTTTATCAACATTCCACAGGATTGAGGGAAGCTTCCTGCTGAAAGTAGGTAATATGTACACATTGCAAAAAGATTAAATTATTCAGCGATATTGTCAATAACCTGATGACATCCGTCATCTGCATTCATAACACAAGAAATTGGAGGAGTAGGCCATCTGGCCCTTCAAGCCAGCTCTGCCATTCAATAATATTATGGCTGATCTGGCCATGGACTCAGATTCACCTACCTGCCTTTTCCTCCCATAAACCTTAATTCCTCTACTATACAAAATCTATCTGTGTCTTAAATATGTTAAATGAGGAAGCCTCTACTGCTTTCTAGGCAGAGAATTCCATAGATTCACTACTCTCTGCAAAAAGCAGTTCTTCCTCATCTCCGTCGTAAATCTACTCCCACAAACCTTGAGGCCATGTCCCCTTGTTCTAGTCTCACCTACCAGCAGAGACAACCTTCCTGCCTCTTATCTATTCTTTTCCAAAGGTCATCCACTTTGAAGGAAAAATAGATCAGATTATTATTTAAATGGTGAAAGATTGCAGCATGCTGTTGTGCAGAAGGACTTGAGCACTTGTTCATGAATCACAAAATGTTGGTTTGCAGGTGCAACAGGTCATCAAGACAACAAATGGAATGTTGGCCTTCATTGCTGGAGGGAGGTTATGCTGCCTTATCTATTCCTTTCATAATTTTATATGTTTCTATAAGATGCCCCCTCATTCTTCTGAATTCTAGTGAGTACAGTCCCAGGTGACTCAATCTCTCCTCATAAGCTAACCCCCTCATCTCCAGAATCAACCTGGTGAACCTCCTCTGCACCTCCTCCAAAGCCAGTCTATCTTTTCTCAAGTAAGGAGACCAGAACTGCACACAGTACTCCAGGTGCTGCCTCACCAGTACCCTGCATAACCTCCTTCCAGCAATGAAGGCCAACATTCCATTTGTCTTCTTGATAACCTGTTGCACCTGCAAACCAACATTTTGTGATTCATGCACAAGCGCTCAAGTCCTTCTGCACAACAGCATGCTGCAATCTTTCACCATTTAAATAATAATCTGAACTATTTTCCCTTCCAAAGTGGATGACCTTGCATTTACTAATGTTGTACTCCATCTGCCAGACCCTTGCCCACTCACTTAACCTATCTATATCTCTTTGCAGACCCTCTGCAATTTGCTTTTCCACTCAATTTAGTGTCATCAGCAAACTTAGACACGTTACACTCAGTCCCTTCTTCAAAACAGTTAATGTATATCATGAACAGTTGTGGGCCCAGCACTAACCCCTGCGGCACCCTGCTCACCACTGATTGCCAACCAGAGAAACACCCATTTATCCCAACTCTGCCTCCTATAGGTTAACCAATCCTCTATCCATGCTAATACATTACCACCAACTCCATGCATCCTTCTCAAGTCTTTTATGCAGATCCTTATTGAATGCCTTCTGGAAATCCAAGTATACAATATCCACCTGTTCCCCTCTACCCACTGTGTTCAAAGAACTCCAGTAAGTTTATCAAACAGGACCTACCCATCCTGAATCCATGCTGTGTCTACCTGATGGAACTACTTCTGTCCAGATGTCTCGCTATTTCTTCTTTAATGATCGCTTCAAGCATTTCCTTGACTACAGACATTAAGCTATGGTTACCTGCCTTTTGCCTACATCCTTTTTTAAAAAAAAAAGTGGCGTAACATTTGCTGACTTGCAATCCTCTGGGACCTGCCCAGAGTCCAGAGAATTTTGGTAAATTGTCACAAACACCTCTAGCATAACTTCCACCATCCTGGGATACATCCCATCAGGACCAGCGGACATGTCTGCTTTAGGCCCACTAGTTTGCTCATCACTACCTCTTTAGTGACAGTGATTGTATCAAGGTCCTCATCTCCCTTCGCATCCATAACATCTCTCTTTGGCATGTTAGATGTGTCCTCCACCGTGAAGACGGACACAAAATAATCGTTCAAGGCCTCGGCCATTTCTACATTACCCAATACTAATTTCCCCTTCTCATCTTCCAAGGGATCTACATTCACTTTAGCCACTCTTTTCCACTTTATATAATTGTAGAAACTTTTACTATCTGTTTTTATATTTTGTGCTGGTTTACTTTAATAATCTATCTTCCCTTTCCTTATTGCTTGCTTAGTGGTTCTTTGTTGCTTTTTAAAGTTTTCCCAGTCTTCCAGTTTCCCACTACTCTTGGCAACTTTGTATGCATGAGCTTTTAGCTTGATGCCTTCTTTTATTTCCTTAGTTATCCAAGGCTGGCTCTTCCCACCTTTACTGTCCTTGCTTTTAACTGGAATATAATTTTGTTGATCACAGTGAAAAATCTCTTTGGAAAGTCTTCCACTGATCCTCAACTGTCCCACCATATAGCCTGTATTTCCACTTTATGCTAGTCGGCTCCTCCCTCATTCTGTTGTCGTCTCCCTTGTTTAGGCATAACTGGTTTTAGATCAAACTATTGCACCCTCCATTTGTATGATAAATTCAATCATACTATGATCACTCTTTCCAAGAGGATCCCCAACTACAAAATTGTTAAATTTTACCCATCTTATTGCACAGGACCGGGTTTAAGATAGCATTTTCCCTTGCAGGTTCACTAACATGATGTCCAAGAAAGCTATCACGGATGCATTTGATGAAGTCCTCCGGGACTGCCTTGACCAACTTGATCCGCCTAATCTGTGTGGATGTTAAAGTCCCCCATGGCAACTGCCATTCCATTCTTACATGCATTAAACATTTCTTGGTTTATTGCCCGTGCCACTGTAATGTTATTATTTGGTAACCTATAGACAACTCCCACCAGTGATTTTTTTCCCTTTACTATTCCTAATCTCTACCCAGATGGACTCATCATTCTGCTGCTTAGATCTTATATCATCTCTCACTATCACCCTGATGTCATCCTTAATTAAGAGCGCTACCACACCTCCCTTACCTTCCAGCCTGTCCTTCTATGTTACCTGATACCCTTGGATATTTAATTCCACCCTTCTGTAATGGCCAATAAGTCAGACCCCTTTGTACTGATTTGTGCCACAAGTTCACTGGCCTTGTCTTGAATACTACGGGCATTCAGATAATGTGCCCTTACACTCATTGTCCTTTTAGAATCTAGTAAACTTTGTGTTCTTTACATTTGACTTTTCTGTTCTCCACTCTTACTTTTCTCTTTTCTAACTTTTGCTCTGGTCTCTGCTTTGCTTCCCTGTCTTTCTGCATGGATGCCCATCCCCCTACCACATTAGTTTAATCCCCCCCCCCCAATGACCACAGGGGACTCTTGCACTACCTTCCTGCTACTGCTCTGCCTGCCGGTCACCCAGTCCCTAGCTTTCCCTAGGCCTTTAAGCTGCAGTGTTATCAACTCGATAAACGTGCTATCCAGGACATTCCCAGCATCACGGATGCTCCAAAGTGAATCCATGCGTAGCTCCAGTGCCATCATGCGTTCCGTCAGGAGCTGCAGCTGGACACAGTTCCTGCACACGTAGTCATCAGGGACAGTGGCAGCCTCCCAGAGTTCCCACATTGCGCAGGAGGAGCATGACACAGGTCTGAGCTTACCTGCCATGACTAACAATCTTTGAGGGAAAATAAAGAGACAGAAAAAAAAAGAAAAACCTACCCTCACCTTAATGTTGTTTGCCCTCCTCACTGAAGCCTGGTATTCGCCAAAAGCGACCCTTAGACAACCAGCAGCACTTTGACTAGACAGCAGCCCCTTCCAAAATGGCTGCTCCACTTGACCCTTATTTACTTTTATTGGCTGCTGTTAACTAGCCAATGAGCCAATCAACACTTAACAACTTGTAAATGTGCCTCTTTTAGACTCTTGTAAGGTGAAACTCACAAGCACAGAGACCTCTTTTCAAATCCAGACTCCTGCAAGAACTCAATCAGATCATGATCTGGATGACACAGAACTGGAGCTCATCAAGATGTCATTCAGGAGAGAAAAGCTTTAATCAAACAACTAGGATATTCCAAAGCCTTACCTTCTGTTGCCACTCAGAAGCCTCATCCTCCTTCTTTTTCTTTGTTTCCTCCAATAGATTTATTTTGGAAGTGAGCTCCGTGAGTTCAGCAGCCTGGAATTAATGTTCAGTGTTACTTTTCTACCACTTGTTTCAAAACAGAAATAAAGTCATGCAAACAAGTTAACTATTATTCCATGCTTCTGAAAAAGAAAATCCATAAATGATGACCAACAGATAATTGGGAAACTACGTAGCAATGTTTAACACAGTTTCAGCTTTGCCTGAAGTCAGCAATTCAGTGAAAATTATACTGGTTTTGAGAAGTTTTCCTTTCAAGATTCCATGCACATCTGCATTTTCACACAAAAAAAATCTGCTATCGACCAGTGAAATCAATTCAATTTTTGTAAGTAATTCATTCTCCACCATTTTGGGCAAGCTGCAATACAACCAAGTAGAAATATTAGGCCATAAACAAGTGTGTGTAAACATTGATATTCGTAATAATAGAAATCTATTTCCTAGGTTCAGGCATGGCCAGCCAATTGAGGCTGGGAAGCACCAAAGTTATCAGGAACACAGCACAAAACTAATACACCCATATTACACGAGAGACTACAGAATGACTGATGTACACTATAGGAAAATGCTCCACGTTCAGAGGATGCTCCACTGTTTGAAGGCTGCTGCTGAATTATACATCATGGCAAGTTGGATTGTCAGCAGGGCACCCAATAAATAAGTAGTGGGCCTTCTCTCTGATGTGACCCTTCGTTGTAGGAAAGCCAAATTTGAAATCTGGCAAAGTAAAAGGTGAATACAACTCAAAGCCATTCACCTATTGGGTTGAAATTCCTCTGTACGATACACAGAATAACCATAAGAGTGCAAAATTCCTTTGATACAAAATGCCATTTACCAGCTGCTCCTGATTTTTCATCTGGTTTTTGGATTGCTCAATCAAGGCCTGCTTGGTCTCCTCTGCAGACCTGCGCTCTTGTTCCAGTCGTTCAGCCTCCTCCTGGGCAGATTTCCTCTCTTGATCGAGCTCCAGTGCTTTGCGAGTTTGTTCTTCCAGTTCTGGAAGGAAGCAAATTGCTTTCATGTTAGAATTGCTGCATCATGCATCATAACCTATGCATTGCATGCACAGAATACAAAGCTGGTTTTACTGTGCTACATTTTCTAGTCACACTATATTAATGCTAGAAAAAAACCTGAAAAACATTGCCATTTCTAATTATAACTTCATATATTAGATGGACTTTAGCCTTCTCAGCCTCCTCATTGGTCAGTTCTGATGACAATACATACTGCAGACTTGAGCAAATCTTAAAAGTAGGCTATTTCATGGGTCTGATTAAAAAAAATCCCAAGACCCTCCTCCACAACCCTAAAGGCAATCATTGACCTTTCCAGCTTCTGTTTACTGAACAAAAATGCAAAAGTACAAATGCTGCCAGTATCCTGCTGAAGTCACTAAAGTGAAAAATAAAAAAGACTGCAGATGCTGGAAATCTAAAATAAAAACAGGAAGTACTGGAAATACTCAGCAGGTCAGGCTGCACCTGTGGGAAAAGAAACAGAGTTAATGTTTCAAGTCAAAGACACTTTATCAGAACTGGGAAGGAGAGAAAACAAGCAAGCTTGTTAAGCTGTAGGGAGGGTGGATGATGTGTCTGAAAAGGGTAAAGTCTCCGATAGAGCCCAATGCTGACTTTAGCCCACCACAATTTCTGTTGCTTTAACCAATTTTTGTTCCATCCTCAGGTGTTCTGCCTACTCTCTGGTGCCTTGCACAATGATGCTTGAGGACTTAAAGTTTTAGAGTTATGAAAAGGGGATTCCACCATCAAATCATATTCCTGTTGATGTTAAATAAATGGTCTTCAGCAAAGCTACCAAGTAGTAGGAACCCTCCTGGCCAATTACACTCTCCAAAGGTTGGTCAACAGTACCACTTCTGCAGTAACATTGCATTAACCATCACACTTAACTCAGCTGATGTCAGGAATTCAGTTGAGGCTATTCTGATATGTTGCTCATTATTAGGTGGAAGAAACTGTTAAACTTCCTGGAAAGTTCCTTTCGGTTATGCTGGTGGAATGGAGGAATCACTGTATTCATATAATGGCATAGCTTACTATGTTGCATTGGTCTAGACTAGTTCTAAAAGAAATTCCAAAAAACACTATTCTTCATTAGCAACACTATACAGGAGCTTTGCACTGAAACTCAGTGAAGACTCTAAATATATGCTTCTCACTTGCACCAGTTTTGCCTCCCAGAGTTACCTCTTTGAGCTTTTTGAGTCTGCTCTTCAATCTGTTTCAGCCTTTCCATCAATTCCTCCTTCTCCCGTTCAATATTTTCTCTGTCTTTCTCTGCTTGTTCTCTCTTCTTTCTCTCATTTTCCAGCTGTGCCCTAGAGACCACAAGAACACAATTAGAAGTCACTTCTTCAAAATTAGCTTTAGTGAAAATCAAACAAATTGCTGGAGGAACTCGGCAGGTTAGGTAGCATCTGTGGAGGGAAATGAACAGCCAGCCTTTCAGGTTAAGAGCCTTCATTTGGACTGGTAGGAAATCATGCTGTAATGTGTGATAAAGGATGTAGATACAAATCCACATAGCTCAGATTAATGAGCTGCTATCATTTCATTGTCCATAAGTCAAAATCCATAATTTTCCTTAAATCCCAAGATATTCCTTACCTTTCCAGCTGTTTCTGGTGCTTCTCTTCTCTAGCCTGGGCCTTCATCTGCTGGACTTCAATTGTATCAGGCTTACGCCTGCGCATATACAGTTCATGGTTCCCCATGCACAGTGCCAGGATGCGCTTGTTAATGCGGAGACGAGGAGCATAGAATACAAAATCCTATGAAAATGAGAGAGAGAGAGAGAGAGAGAGAGGGGAACCTGGCTTGACACATTTCAGTATTAAAAATGCTTCCATTAAAAAAACAGGTCCATTCTACAGGCAGCATCATGCAAAGGGTGACTGCATCATTATAACACAAACCATCAACATTTTCTCTTCCCCCACCTACCCACAAATTTTATCTTTTGCTCTTCAACGGTCTCCCAGTCCTCTTCAGCTAGCAAAGTTATATGAACACAAGCTCGAGACTTTGTCACATAAATTGTTGCAAGCAGTGCTCTGTATTCAGCACAGACTGGAGAATCTTGCACAGGTGAACAGTGGATGGATGGAATACAAGCTTAATCACCAGTGGTTTCATGGGTAGGAAGGATTGGGAAAGCAAAGACGATTGCACCAAATTTATGGTAGGAAGGACTGGGAAAATGGTAGCACTGAATTCATGTCCATCTTCACATTACACATTTACAGTTAAGTTTACATGCAGCAGGGAAGTCCTGAATCAGGATCCAAAAACACCAGCATTTGAAGCAAACAATTTAAGTGCAGTTTGCATGCTTGAGTTTTGAATCCTAGTCACAACCAGATTCAAATTCATTGTGACATGTAATCACATTCATTGTAAAATATACTGACACACATCACCACCATGCTGACTGATTTGGAACACAAGTTCCCGTCCATTCTTAAGAATACCAAGTACTGGGATTGCATTACCAAATCAAAAATTGTTCATATCCTCAGCAGACACAGTAAGCCATACAATGCTCTGGTCAGGCTGCATCTGGACTACGGGAATAGAGTGGTAGAGGCCAGGATACAGACTAAATGCTGTAAAGAGATGGTAGGATTGGTATTTAGGCAGAGATCAATTGAGGCAGAGGTCTTCCCTATTCAAAGCCATTGTAGAGCAATTTGCATACATCATAAGTACTTACTGGTGCTTTTTTATCAATTGGTTTGATAATAAACTTTTTGTCATTAAACGAAATGTTTCGGATTTCACTCCATGGGAATCCAATCTTGGGTGTCAACCTTGAAATAAAGAGAGTTTTGAGCCAAACAACTACTTCCAACTCCTTATTCTGCATCCAACATCGATTTCATATAACTTTCTCTCATCTCCCATCAGCCCTACCCTTTGAAATTAAACTGCTCCCAGATTCAACACTAAAATTCCAAGCTCCCACAACAAAGGATGTATCAAAAGTATTAGTCCAGAACAGGCTATTGTTGATGTTCACTCCTAGGAACTTGATTTGTATCTACAAAAGGGAAAACAGCACCAAGGTTCACCCAAAACAATTGAGTCATTGGTTTCTTCTTATGGGAAAGAACTCTACTCCCAGTGGGATAGAGCAATTGGGAGTTTGGGACAAAGTGGCAGATTGAGAAGCGGAGGTGGGGAGAGCAAAGGAAAATTTTACATCAGCAGTATTGCTATGAAGTGAATGCAGCTTCCAGGCAGGGACAAGAGTGGAGTTTTGGTGGTATAGCATGCTTTAAAAAATCCAGCCATGCACCTCTAAGCCTCCTGACCAGTAAAAATTGATTAATATTGTCTTCAGTTTTAGTCACACTACGACAGGAAAGATGCCATTAAGCTGGAAAGAGTAGAGGAGATCTACAAGGATGTTGGCGGGACTCAAGGAATTGAGTTATGGAGTGAGGTTGAGCAGGTTGGGACTTTTCTCATTGGAGTGTAGGAGAATGAGGGGCAACTTTATAGAGGTGTACAAAATCATGAGGGGCCCTAGATAGGGTCTATCCCAGGATTGAGGAATCAAGAACTGGAGGACATAGGTTTAGGATGAGATAGGAATAGGTTTAATAGGAACTTGAGGGGCAACATCTTCCACCCAGAGGGTGGTCAGTGTATGGAATGAGCTGCCAGAGGCAGGTACATTAACACCATTTAAAAGGAACTTGGACAGGCACATCGATAGGAAAGGTTTAGAGGGATATGGGCCAAATGCAGGCAAACGGGACTCGCTTAAATGGAAATCTTAATGAACCACGTGTTTCCATGCTGTATGACTATGACTAACCACTGCTGTAAATCAAATGCAGTACCTTAGTACAACACATTAGGCATTTAACATAGGTAAACATTCTCAAATGTTTACCCAAGGGGTCACTCCCCATCCTTGCAATAATGACATGGCTTTTAAAACAGAAGGCACATCTTTGTACAATGTTTGGCCTTTTGTCCAACAGTCACAAGTGCCAAATTCACAAACATAAGGAGATACAGACTCGCTACAAAGCAGTTAGTTGCTGCTTACCCATTGCCGTGACATGCTCAGTTAGGGTTGTTCTCATTACTGGTTGGATTGCTTATGGTGGTCCTGAAAATTTTATTCCAGTGAAACTAACCACAATAATAGCCTCATGTTCCATGAAATATTGCTAGCCATTTTTCACCAATTAAATGACCGCATATGTTACCTATACTAAATATGCAACCATATTTGAATTCTAATTAATATAATATAGCCAACACTGGTCTGGGCACAAGGTAACTTATGTTAGGTCAGCAGGGAAGGACAAAGTTGTTAAAGGTTCCTTCAAAATATCTTCCATATTACAGGTAGATTCCCTTGATGAAGTTACCTGTCATCATGTTCATAGATGTTCAATCCAAGAGCATCAACTCCAAGCCAGAGCTCAGAACCTTTTTTGTTTTTGATGCTGAAGTAGTTGACTCCATACATTTCAAGATCTTGAGCAATTTTCAGATATTCCATCATAGCATCCTCTCTATTAATGAAAACAGGTGTCAACAAACTGAGGGCAGAGATTTTAAAAAAAATCACAAAACTTCAGATACTGGAAATGTGAAACCAAATTTGAAAATACTAGAAACACAATCTTAGGCAGCATCTGTGGAGCAAGAAACAGAGCTGCTGTTTCAGGTCAAGGACCCTTAGTCAGAATGGGCAAAGATAGAACTGCTTCTTTAATATTTTCTGCTATAACATTGCCACAGATCATTAAAAACTGCTTGAATTAAAAGTTAAAACAACAAATTACATAATCCATTTAAAGCAAAGCCATTTATATAAAAAAACACTTTCCTCCTCCTTAAAAGGAAATTAGAGAATGGAAAATTATACGGTTGACTGAAAAAAACCTTTACGTTACCAGGATCATTTTCAGTTTTCATTTGGTTGGATTCATGGAACCTGGTACATAATCTATTAAATCAGCACATCAAAGTGCTTGGCACTTGGTTTAACTTTTCAATGGGACTCATTTGCAATAACAAATCTGATAAAAACATTGTTGATACAATAGCTTTAGTTCAGTATTGAGTAATGAAATTGGATTTGGGCAAAAAAAAAGAAAAGAAAGCAAAAACCCACATATTTCCACTAGCCCTTATTCTCAATAGATTCAGAGCCCAAATTTAAAAAAAATAAAACCATCACCTTAGACATTGGTACAAGCAAAACACATCATTGCAAATTCATTAAAAAAAATTCAGAGTCAAACCATTTTACTTCAAGCACAAATAGCTTCAATTACAAACTTAGCATTTATGGATTTAACATTTCCCATCACTAGATTTTCTATCAGTATCATTAATCCAAAAAGTTATACTTCAACAAATAAACAAATATCACTTGATATTGCTCCCACCATTGTTACCAACTAAATAGTAGCTATTAAAATTATGTATGAATTAGTAAGCTTAAATGTTGGGTTGTCTAAATAAACCCTGGGCTTTTTCAATCCAGGAGAGATTAATCAAGACTCCTGGAACCTCACTTCAATTTAAAGCACGCCTAAAGCTTATTACAACACATTGCAAAAGCAGGAGCTAAAATGTGTAAATTTGACACCATACGGAGAGAAAAGAAAACAGGGTGCACTTTAGAGAATGAAGTCAAGTACTTTGGTGAAAGATGTGGCCAAAAGTTTCCACAGCAAAACTTAAAAGCCCATCACAAAATTATGTGCATTCTTAGATCATCTTAAAATTACAACATTGATGATGTTCAGTGCTGTTACTAACATTGATATATATATAAAGTTACCATTTTTGAGCTGAGCAAGGCATTCCAGGTAATGAAGGAAAAGCCATTTCCATGGCTATAATAGAAATCAGGATGAAAAGAATAATGATTGAATACTGCAGTAATCCCAACTCTGGGTAAAACAACTCAAATTAAAATTTCAGATTCATTAAAAAGGTTAAACAAAGACCTGATCATTCCTCTGTGCTCCTCATGCCAGATTTGGATTCGATCCTCCCACTGTTCTTTGTTCAACTTGTGCTGTTCCAGGACACTGAAGGGAGAAGCAAATGGTTCACACAATTATTAGACAAAAATTAATCCCACACAAAATGGAGAACAGCTTCAGTAGTCAGTCTGCATTGGGTTTCATGTGCACAAATAGATCACGTTTGGAATAAATTTTAATCAACAAGAGCTCCAGTAATTTGGATGGAGTGGGCAGATGAAAAACCAGCTCGCAGTGTTCCTATTCTTCCCATGGAATGGAGCAACAATGCAGCAGCTGTTGACGGACAACTGAACCACTAATTTACTATATACCAAACCCATAATGACAATTAATAGGGCAATCCTACTTTCAGGATGCCAAATTTGAAGAAATACAGGTGATGTTAAGACTATGTTTTCAAAAATTTAAAGTGCAAGAGGAAAGGCAGCTCTGGGATTATAGAGTTTCCTGAAAGGATAGCTTTGAAAATCCGCAGTGAGCCAGAGACAGACTTGAAAAGGCAGCATATATTACAGCCAATTTGCCTCTGATCATCACTACTATAGAGTTCCCCATCTGTAAACAAGATAATGTCCCAAGTGGCAAGGATACACCTTTACTGGGGACAAGGGGTGATTAAAGAACCTGGAGCAGACAATAAAAGTACTTGCAGACACAAAGAAGATAAACAAAATGGAGGAAAAAATTTAAATGTGGCATAGCTCACTCGCTATTCCCATCAAATGAACTACAACAAAATTAGAACTCAGAAAATATCTGAATTATTACAAAGAGGAGAGAACCTGCAACCTTAAAGCATTGCGTTGGGGGAAGTGCAAGTGTCCAAGGTGTATAAGAATATTTACTCATCTTGTTTAAAATTCAAGATACCCTAACCACTGATTACAAGGGCTGCGAATGAACCAGGTTTGTGCAATCTCAACTCCTAACTGTCATGAAGTTAGCCTTAATGCAACAGTTTGGCCAAACAGGAGAAATTTTTACTGCCTTTTCCTCATTTCTCAATCTCCAAATTGTCAATCTATTGGACATTCAGTACTGGATGGAAGAAGTGTTCTCCATAAATTTCAGTCCCTAGTCACCCCTATTTCTCCCCTAGGAACTGTGAAACCAAACCATGCTATTTGCAACCCACATCATTTGACAGTGTTTCACTTTGTGCCATATATCACAGTACACCAGTGATTCCCATTTCCTTAATGTCCAACTTCACTCCTGATCATCTTCTAATGAAACTCTCCTCCATACTTCATTACCTATTGGCTCCACTATTCCAGTAAAATCCTATCCAGTCTCCCTCATTCTGTCTCAATTTGAGATTACCCAAATCTGTTGCTCATGGCCACAGCTCACACCAAATCCATTCAGTCAATCCACCATGACCGCCATTTTAAAATCTATTTCACTTAAACTAATGTTTTGTTTTTTTTTTTAAAGTCATGGGTCTTACCCTCCAACATTTCTATCCACCTCTGGCCTTCTAACCATCAGATGTACATTTCTTTAATCCTGGCTTTCTATGCATCCAAATTTAAATCATTCCATCATTCACAGTGTCATCTACCAACGTACTAACTCTGGAACTCCCTTCCCAAGTCTCTTTCTACCTCAGTGTCCCACATTGATCCAGCTGGATTAGTTATCAGAGGAACACCTTTTGCTTTGAGAGAACAGGTTCCATGGAATCTTATTCCAGTTCTTAGCAGCTTTGGGCTCATATCATTAAAGAATATGGTTTGTTGTAAATGTCAGACCTCCCCGCATGGATTCTATAGAATAGTGTAGCATTGAGCACTAAGATTGAATAGAGAACCTTTTTTTTTTGTACAGAATACAGAGCTTTAGGATACCAGGACCTGGGTCCTTTGGAATATGAATTATCCCATTCTAGGGCAAGAGAGAATAAAATTTATTTAAAAACAAAGTCACCTGTTTGTCTTGACACTGAAAAAGAGTTAATATTTAACTTGGATTAAAAATCTAAGCAGCAATCTAGGTTTACAAAAAATATAACTTGTTCAACAATTAACACACTGTAATCAAAAACAAAAGCAACAGACCAATTGTTACAAACAGACCACAAGGCAGAGAACATTTGCAGACATGCCCAAAGGAAAACTGAGAAACTGTTTGCACAAACAAGGCAATGGCATCATAACACAAAAGCTACCTAAAGAAGTCATTAACCAACATAAAATAGAGACAGGGATGGTTAAGACTGGCCATAAGTAGCAAAAGCATTTTTTTTAAGATTATGTAAACAGGTAATGAATATACTATGACTGGCATAAAAAACAAGCCCACATCAATATTATATGAAACTAATTCAAGTTCTAAAACAAGTCAAAATTCAATGTAATGTATAAAAACTTTTTCAAATGGTGGTCACTTGTGTAGTTAAACCAATTTTCTCAACTCTTCCATACTACAAACTAGGTACCATCTGCACTAATGGTGCCTTTCTTCATTTCTTGCCATGGGCAGCAAGTTATTCCTACGTAAAAAGCAATTCCACCAAGACCAAATCATATGCCCAATCAACATCCAAGGATGGAGTGGAATCTAGACAGTGGTCAGGAGCAAGAACAATTATTAATCCTCTTACCCAATCTTGAATTGGTTGCCATGATGGAAGACATTTAATTTCACAGACCCTCCAAATTAAAAAAGTGACCTTTAGTCTGCATGGCTTGAGGTTACATGGTTCACAGTCGTAGTCAGAGTGACCTTATGGTAGAAATCTTACTTAGTCTGGCTACTGACCACATTTGATCATTGTTACATTGATAACTAAGCAGATTCTCAAATTTTAAAACCTCCAAAAGCAATGTTTTTATTTTTTGCCCCTCCAAAGAATCCCTGAACTAATGGCTTCCATTCTATATTTTAAATCATTTTGGAACTAGAAAAAAAATTGTGCCTAGGCACAATGCAAACTGTGAAAGAAACTCAGACCACATGCTAGGAATTAGATCTTACATCACAACCATACTACTTTGACAGAAATTATCTAGGTGGTGCACACTGAAGTGAAACAAGTTCAAATTATGGTTATTTTTGAAACAAAGACACTCACCGCTGTGGAAGTAGGTGATCACTTGACAGGTAACCAGTTTTGTGGGTCTCTTTATTGAAATCCCCATATTTGACCTGTACAGCATAAGAAGCCAGTAGCACTGCAGTTTCTGGGGGACAGTAGATATCATCATTCAGAATACCTTCTTTCACTTGTAGAAAGAAGAGGCGCTGGGTAATCTCCTGAATCAGTTCCTCAGATACGTCTTCTGGGAAGAATTTTGCTCTGAACTTGAAAAGAAGTGGGCTTTCCTTACGGACATCCTGTTGAGTTACCTAGAAGGAGAAAAAAGTAATGTTCAAATAGGGACAGAGTACTTGTGTTTTTCTTTAAATTTTAGTGTCCTGATCACAACTCACGTGTGATTGCACAAGGACTATAGTGGCCCTTTCAATTTTCTGACACACTGAACTTGGGCATGTTACTGCTCCTTGTAAAATAGCTACAGGATCTGCATAAGCACCAGCTGTAACATAACCCAGTACAGTGTCAGCTCTATCATTTTGGCCTATTAGAAAAGACTGTATAAGATTGAGCACTATAACCTAGAACGCACTTCAGTTATATCAAAGTCCCTTTCATGCCTATGAAAAAGTAACCAGGTGATGCTCAATGGAAAAAAAAACAGGCTCCACTGTTTTTCCACAGTATGATAGAACATAGAACACTACATCACAGTACAGGCCCTTTGGTCCACAATGTTGTGCCGACATTATATATTAGGACATGGCCAGCCTTTGAAGATCACTTCAGATACTCCCCAATTTCTCTTCCCCAACTCCTGCTGCAAAGGAGCCCTGCAATTCTTTCCCTTCTATCTCAAATATTTACTTTCTCCTTCGGAAGGCAACTACTAGTTTCGATGACTTGATCATGGAGTGCACTCAATACCCTAGCCTATTATTGCTCAAAACATTTCCTCACATTGGCAAAAAAAAAAGGGGGCAATCAACTTAAATGTGCACATTTGGGTTCTGACCAGATACTGGAAATAGTTTTGTTGTCCAAGGTAAACCCTTTATGGATTTTGAATCAGCTCGATCTTCTAAGGACTACCCCAGCTTCAGCAGTCTATTCACACAAATATTTCTGGAACAATCCTGCCCAAACCCTGTGTGCCCTTGTAAGATCCCTAGAATTCAGAACAAAGAGGTCAAACTAGCATCTTACTAATCATACTGTCCTACAACCTTTAAACAGTTGGGTGACCTCAAGGGGTGTACAATCTTTGCACCACTTAAGATTGTATCTTGTACTCAGTGCAATTTTTCCTCATTCTTCTCATCAAAATGTCACCTCAATTTTCCCCACCATTTTCATCTGACCCACAAGACTATAAAGATACAAGAGCAGAATTAGGCCATCTGGCTGATCGAGTCTGCCCTGCCATTCAATCATGGCTGCTTTTTTTCCCAATCCCGTTCTCCTGCCTTCTTTCCATAATCCTTAACCTCTTTACCAATCAAGAACCTATCAATCTCTGACTTAAATACACCCAATGACTTGGCATCCACGGCCCTCCGTGGCAACAAATTCCACAGATTCACCACCCTCTGGCTGAAGAAATTCCTCCTCATCTGTTTTAAAGGGTCATCCCTTTATTCAGAGGCTGTGCCCTCCGATCCTAGACTCTCCTACTAATGGAAACATCCTCTCCACGTCCACTCTTTCCAGTCCTTTCAGTATCCAGTAGGTTTCAATGAGATCCACCCCCCCCCCCCCCCCCGCATCCTTCTGAACTCCATTGAGTACAGGCCCAGAGACATCAAATGCTCCTCATACGTTAAGCATTTCAATAGGCTATTCTTTCATATCTACAACGGTTTTGATAATGACAACATTGCCGGGGGCCTGGAAACCAGCTGCTTGCACACCCAGACAAGTAACACAAGTGTTTATAGTGCATGACCAGATTTCGTAAAGTACAAAAATGAAACTCTTAAAGAGGATGAATTGTTTCTGCAAATATAGCAATCGTTCTATGTGAGTAATATACCAAAAATAGCAATGAGACAACTGAATATTGGCCAAGATAAAGGGCATATTTCCTGCTTTTCTTTTAACAACATCATGGAATCTTGACATCCACCCAAAATAGACATGCTGGATCTTGGGCATCTCACCCAAAGGACACTACTTAGTTAGAAAATATTTCTCAAGTAATATTATTTTGTCCATTTCACCACCCAATTCAAAGAACCGTATGTGCGAGAGCGAGCCATATACTTTTCAACAAAAGAATGTTCTGTTGAGCTATTACTTTATTTGTTCAATACAGTCATTACTAATTCTGGTTATGATTAAAATGAGACACCTTTCTGAATGTCTGCCAGTTATTGCAGGGCAATATGCCATTTCCAGCTATACCACAGCATGATGGGAGTTTATTTATTAGGTCTTAGCAAACAGGAGTGGAAATGATGTTTACTCAGGACAGAGAAAGGTCACAGAAGTGCTTCAAAGATTGGTTCACACTTAAAAGGAATTAACTGCTTGACTGTGAAGATACCTTGTTATGGTCAGCCCAGTTTACAATTTAACCTTTTAATAAACACAAGATTCAATAGTAGGGCATTCTGCCAACTGTCATATTTACCTCTCAGGCAATCTGAGTGGACACATTGGTTTATTCATGTGATACAAGTGATTCATGGGAAAAAGTGTTTTATCAGCAGGTCTTTGTTCAAAGTAGACACATCTGATTTTGTATTACATGCCAATGGTAGATTTTCAAAAAAAAAAGATAAGCTATTCAATTAACTAATCAGACAGACATACATAGAACAGGCATTCTGGTCAGCAGACCAATAGTAAGAAACTCAGAGGAATTGCCACCATCAATGGCTTAAGAGTCACAATGCCTAAAGAGCAATGACAACCAGTCTAAATAAAAAAAAGTGTCGGGATAATGCCAAGTTTGGAAATTCTCCATTTCTGAACAACTTCTCTCCCCACCCCCCAAACACGTATGCTATTAGCTCACTTTCATTATGATTCCAGGAATAAGCAGTTACTGGAAAACCCTAAACATAATGAATGAGACACCAGGGGGTCTGGTGCTTTCATTCATACAGTAAATTCCAATTCAAATCATTACAAGGACAGGCCTGGTGGTGCATCTAGTCTGTAGGACTTTTAGCACAGAACATATTCATCTCTTGGATTACTGCTGAAAAATGTTGACTGATTTTTGAAATACATCATTTCATGTGCATTTCAGAAAGCATAGTTAAAGTAACTATAGCGACCTCCAGAATTTGTACTTAGAATGTCATGGCTAATTCCACTGAGTCAGCGTGGGTCGAATATAACTTATACCAACCTACATGCTTTTTTTAAAATCAATATGTGCCTTGTGATGCTCGACTTTAAAACATTCATGTTAGAGTGTCATACAATGCCAAACTTGATACAGGTGCAGCACATAGTATCCACTGGTACACTGGAGGCCTTCCAGGAGTGGTGGGCACCCACCGAGACTCGAGTGCATTCTGGATAGAGAGGACTATATTTTAATTTGAAGCTATTAAGTGTCAATAGTGTGAATCATGGGATATTGTAGCATTGGAAAAATGTGATGCTGTAATCACTGAATAAACCTCCTTCAGAAAAACTGATATAGGCGAGGAGCAGAGAAACTTCTTCCCTCAAACATTTTATCTCAATACTGGCAAAATAACAACTCATCAGTACATGTTACTTGGAATATTTCATAGCCACATACCTTTTTGTTGAGTTTCAACCAGGTGGAGAAACCTTTTGTGTCTTGGTACTGCAGCCCAAAGAACCAGACTTCACGTAGCCCAATGGTCTTCACAACCTGTGGGAATAAAAGGTTGTGTATCTTATGATAAGTAGCAAGAACAATTGTTTCAGATAAGCCAGAACGAAAGCAGGTAATAAATGCTCAGGCAGCATCCAAGTTAATATTTCAGGTAAACAAAGAAAATTTACTCAAAATATTAAATAGTTTCTTTCCACAGATGCTGTTGGGATGTATTTACAGCATGTGTGTTTAGTTGGGCATTTGTGGGTGAAGGCAGCTATTGAGAACAAAATTCACTACTACATCCAGTGCACCACCACAGTCTCTGAACACCCAACCAAAAGCACAAACCTCACATTAAACTTATTGTCCACTAAACAGAATGATCCCCATTTGCCCGCAAAAAAAATACAACCTGCTGAAAGAAATTGTCGGGAGCTGTGCAGGCAAAGGGATGGTTGACATTTTAGGTCGCGACCCTACATCAGGACAGACGCTGCTTGACCAGATAAGCTACTCCAGCACTTTGATTTTTTGCTCTAGATTCCAGACTTCAGTATCTGCAACCTCTTGGATCCCCATCCTCCTGTATGCTTCAGAGACAACCTGCAGTTAGTACCACAAAGCATTAGAGAATTAGCACCAATATTGTCTTAAGATCCTCCAAACCCACTGGTCAGATAGGTGAAAAAGACAATTTCCTCTCCCAGGAAAAAATAAAGTTGTGGCCATTCACAAATAGTTCTGATAGTCAGGTTGTAATCCATACATCTTCCAAACAAAACTACTTCGACCTCTGCTGTGACAAGAGATCCAAGGAGGACTTAAAAACCACCTGGAGGAGACCCTCAGTCTCTTTGCAAACATGCAACATCCTCACCAACTCATGGGAATTTCTGGTCAGTGACTGCTCAAATTTGAGTTGAGCATCTACAGATGGCACCAACTTCAGTCTCTGACAGGAATATGCAGAATACATGCACAAACATTATAAACAGTAGACGACATCCCAAACTATCCAGAATTGACCACCTACCCAGAACTGTCAGAGTCCACAAAGTATTTAGGTACCTCAAAAACCACAGAACTGGAGCGAAGCAAGTGCTCCTCTGCAAGGGCAAGGAGGATTAAACCCAAAATTTAATCTGAAGCTTCCCAATCTTTAGTAAAAAGCCTAGATTATAGCCAATGGTCTCCTAGATTGCCACAAGGATGTAGTAGGTGTCCAACTACTAGAACATAGAGAGACTGAGTGAACAAATGCTAGCAGCAGGAGACTATGAATTTCCTAGTGTAGTTGCACCCAGACAATATCTTTCAAGACCTTTGCATACTTACTTCACACACAATACACTCAGACCTCTTTAAGTGCTCATCATATCATCTCTCCATCTGAGTGTATACCTCCCATACAAAGCCAGTCTCTTAGAATGTTATCCTTCCAGTACTTGTTCTGTCGTTGCTCCTTTTACCATGTACCAAGTAAAATTTAAAAAAAAACACACATTAGTGGAAGCTGCAGTAGGCTATTCAGCCCCTCAGGGCTCCTCTACCACTCAATAAAGTCTTGACCAATCTTTTACCACAACACCACTTTCCTCCATTAAACCTATATTCCTCAATCTGCTTAATATCCAATAATTTACCAATCTCAAATGTACTCAGCACCCGAACCTCCACAGGTCTCATGGGTAAAGAATTTCAAAGATTCACTGCATACTGGATGGAGGAATTTAACTATCCTGATTGATCAATCCCTTATTTTGAGAACGTGACCCCCAGTTCTAGGCATCCCAACCAGAGAAAAGCTATTCTGTCAAGCCCCCTAAAAATGTTTCGATGAGATCCCTTCCGATTCTTCTACACTAGAGAATAAGCTCACTCAGTCTGTTTAAATATCTCCTCATACAAACATCTGCCATCCAAGGATCACTTGGCAACCCTTCTTGAGCACCTGTCACATGAATATCCTTCTTTTGGATAGGGAGGCTAAGCACGGTCACTTCATAACCATACTGCAGTCTCACCAAGAGTAGGGAAGGCATCTTTACTTTGGTACTCTAATCCTCCTGTAACAAATGCCCTGTATACCATGTGCATTAATTACCTCCAGTGCTTGGACAGTAACTAAGTGACATGCTCAAGGACAACCACGTCTCTCCGAATACCAACACCTTTCATTCAGTCTCATTATTTAAATACTCCATTCTTTCCTGTTGGACAATCTCCTATTTGTCTCCATATTATTTGCCAATTACCTCATTCTTACCCATTAATTAAGACCATCTATAATCCTCCTCACAGCCCACACTATTATCCAGTTTAGTTTCAAAGCAGAACATATGTTTGGTATTGTAGATCAACATTAAGGGTCCTAGCAGTTCCCACTAATCACAGCCTTTATAACTAAAAATGATCTGTTTATTCCTTCTGTTTTGCCTTGTAGCCAATCCTCAACCCATAGTGCATTATACCCAATTCCACGTGCTCCAATTTCATTTAGCAACCTTATATAGTACCTTAAAAGGCTTTCTGAGAGTCTAAATACACTGCAACTCCCTTATTTAATTTGCTAGTTACACCCTTAATTTGTCAAAAGTGATTTGGCTTCATAAAAGCCACATTGACTCTACCCAATTCCAAGCGTTAATAATTTCAGAATTAAGCTATCTGTTGTAAAGTTTTCATCCTTCTTTCTTTGTGGGATTGCATTTACTACCTGCCAATCCGTGGAAACCATTCTAGAATTTATGGAATTTTGGAAAGTGACCACCAATGCCTTCATTGTTGCCATAGCCATGGGATTCAGGTCATTGGGTCCTAGGGATTTATCACCTTCAGTGCCATTAATTTCTCTAATACTAGTCTTTACTCCTCATTCACTTTGCCCTATTGTTCTCCATTTTCAGGAAGGTTTCCACAGACACAAGATCAATTCTTATTCCCCAGTTTAATTTCTCCCATCCCAGTCTATAAGAAACTCAAACTTGTATGCACCTTTTCCTTTTCACTAGTCTATAGAAGCATTTACCAGTATGCATTTCTCTAAACCTCACTTTTTCTTCAATTTCTTTGTCCTTTGATGAAATCTGAAATTTTCCTCAGTTTTATTGTTCTCTTTGGCAACACGGAACATCCTCTTCCTTTAATTTAATACGATCTTTCATTTGCCACAGCTAGACCACTTTTCCTCTTGGGCTTCTGTGCCTCAAGGGATATTTACATTTGTATAAGATATGGTATTAATTCTTCAAATGACAGCCATTGGGCAAATGAGTAATCTGCCATAGCTAACTCACAAGATCATAAGAAAATAGCAGGAATAGGCCACTCAAGCCTGTTCTGCAATTCAGTGTCATGGCTGATCTGCCCCAGGCCTCATCTCCTCTTATGTGCCAATTTTCCATGGCCTTCAATTGCCCAATCTTTCAACAATAAAAAAAATCTACTTCCTCTTTGAATACCCCCATTGATCCAGCCTTCACAACCCTTTAAGAAGTTCTTATACATCACAGTTTTAAATGACTGCTCCCTAATCTTGTAACGATGTGATCCCCCCACTAGTAGAAACATCTCAACATCTACCCTCTCATGCCTGCTATGGATCACCTGTTTTAATAAGAGCACCCTTCACTCTTCCAAACTCCTAAAAATATGGATCCAATTTCTCTTGCTGTTTCTGTCGGGAAGCTTTTCCAGCTGGCAAGGGCTGTGACTTGGAGCGAGAAGCAGGACTCTTGGTGTGAGAAATGGGAGCCATACAAAGAGATGAGTGTCAGACCCAGTTCTTTTCCAGGTACTTCCAGACAATAAGAGGCACCGCTGCAAATTGTTAGGTAATAATTGAATAGGAAATTAGCTAATTGGCAACAACCAATAAAAAGGTAGGGTCAAGCAGAGCAGCCACTGTTGGAGTGGACAGCTGAGGCTTTGGTGAGAAGAGGCTAAGGCAGGTTTTTTTCTGTCTATTAGTCCCTAGCTAAAGTAGTGACAGTGGATCCAGGGTCAGTGGTGTGTTCTTCCTGCCAGATGTAGGAGATCTCTAGTCACCCTGATAGCTACACCTGCAGGAGGTGTATCCAGCTTCAGCTCCTCACAGACTGTGTTGGGAAACAAACTGCAGCTGGATGACCTTTGGCTCATTTGGGAGAATGCGGAGGTGATTGATAAAAGCTATAGGGAGGTAGCCACACCTGTGCTGCAGGAGGCAGGTAGCTAGGTGACTGTCAGGAAAGGGGAAGGGAATAGGCAGATAGTGCAGAGTACCCCTGCGGCTGTTCCCCTCAATAACAGGTATACTGCTTCGCATACTGTTGGTGGGTGACAACCAATCAGGGGAAAACCACAGTGGTCAGGTTGCTAGCATTGAATCTGGCTCTGTGGCTCAGAAGGGGTGGGTGGTGGAAGAGAAGAGCAATAGTGATAGACTTGATAGTTAGGGGAGCAGACAGGAGATTCTGTGGATGTGAAAGACTCCAAGATGGCATGTTGTCTCCTAAGTGCCAGGGTCAGGGATGTCTCAGATTGGGTCCACAGCATTCTGAAGGGGGAGGGTGAGCATCCAGAAGATGTAGTACACATTGGTGCCAACAATGTAGGTCAGAGAAAGAACAAGGTCCTGAAAAGTGAATATGGGGAACTAGGTAGGATGTTGAACAGCAGAACCTCTAGTAATAATCTCTGGATTGCTGCCTGTGCCATATGCCAGTGAGGGTAAGAATAGGTTGATTTGGCAGATGAATGAGTGCCTGAAAAGTTGGTGTAGGGGCAGGGTTTCAGAGTTGTGAATCATTGGGACCTCTTCTGGGGAAGGTATGACCTATACAAAGGGGTGGGTTACACCTGAACTGGAGGGGAACCAATATCCTTTCAGGCAGGTTTGCTAGAGCTGTTGCAGAGGGTTTAGTCTAGTTTGGTGGGGGGATGGGAACCTGAGTGATAAGTCAGAGGATGGGGTAGTTGGTGTACAAGTTGATGCAGAGTGTGGAGAGACTGAGGAAGGATAGGCAGTTGATAAGGCAAAACTGCAATGGGGGGGGGGGAAAGAGGGGGAATTATGATGCTATTAAGTAGAACTTGGGAGTGTAAATTGAGAGCAGATGTACTTGGGGGAAATGCACAATGGAAATGTGGAGGTTTTTAAGAGATCATCTGCAGGGGGTTCTGGATAGGTTTGTCCCATTGAGGCAGGAAAAGGATGGTAGGGTGAAGGACCATGGTTGACAAGAGATATAGCATATCTAGTGAAGGAGGCAGAAAGAAGCTTGCTTAAGGTCTAGGAAGCAAAGATCAGATAGGGCTCTAGAGTTACAAGGTAGCCAGGAAGGAGCTTAAGAATGGACTTAGGAGAGCTAGAAGGGGGCATGAGAAGGTCTTGGTGAGTAGGATTAAGAAAAACCCAAGGCATTCTACTTGTGAGGAACAGGAGGATGACTAGAGTGAAGGTGGGACTGATTAGGTATTGAGGAGGAAATGTGCCTGGAGTCTGAGGAGGTAGGGGAGGTCCTTAATGAACACTTTGGCTCACTATTTACCTGTGAGAGACCTTAATGTTTGTGAGGACAGTGTAAAATGGGCTGATGAGCTAGAACATGTTGGTGTTAAGGAGGATGTGCTAGAACTTTTGAAAAACATTAGGATAAATAAGTCACTGGGACCAGACAGGATATATCCCAGGATACTACAGGAAGACATCTGAGCCCTCGGTGATTATCTTTGCATCCTCACTGGCCACAGGAGTAGTACCAGATGATTGGAGGGTGGCAAATGTTGTTCCTTTGCTCAAGAAAGGGAGTAGGGATAACCCTAAGAATTATAGACCAGTGAGTCTTTCTTCAGTGGTGGGCAAATAATTGGAAAAGATTCTTAGGGACAGGATTTGAGCATTTGGAGAAGCAGTCTGATTAGGGATAGTCAGCATAGCTTTGAGGGTTAGGTCATGCTTCATGAGCCTGACTGAATTCTTTGAGGATATGACGAAGCATATTGAAGGCAGGGCAGTGGATGTGGTGTATATTGACTTTAGTAAGGAGTTTGATAGGGTTCCCCATGATAGGCTCATTCAGCAGATTGGGAGGCATGGGATCCAGGGAAACTTGGCTGTATGGATTCAGAATTGGCTTGCCTGTGGAGGGTGGCTGTGGATGGAGCAAAAAGGTGGTGGGTGTGTGGAACACACTGCCAGGGGTGCTGGTAGAGGCAGGTACATTAGGGACATTTAAGAGACTCTTAGATTGGCACATGGATGACAGAAAAATGGAGGGGTATGTGGATGGGAATGGTTAGATTGATCTTGGGTTAAAAGGTCAGCACAACTTTGTGGGCTGATGGGTCTGTGCTGTTATGTTCTAAAGAAACTCTCATCCCAGAAAGCAACCTGGTGACTCTCCCTTGGACTGTGTCCAATGGCATTGTATCCTTAGAGGACCAAAACTCAAGTACCTTTGAAAATCTTTCATGTATAGATTCTTTACCATAAGATTTAAGTTTTGAATAGCCAAATCAAAGTGTAAAACTGATTTTATTAGTAAACAGAATGCTGTAGCTACTGAAAATCTTTTAAAAAAAGCAGAAAGATGCTAAAACAACACTTTAGAGAGGGTCTGCAGAGGCTAGCAGTAATGTTAAAAAATAGTTCTGATGAGGTCATCTCCCAAACTCTTGCTCCTCACAATGCCAACTGATCTGCAGAGTATTTGCAATGTAGTCTTTGTACTTAGCTGGGATATTTAAAATAAAGTCAGTTGACCTCAGGACAATTCATAATGCTCCCCTACCACTGATCTCTTGAACACATTCACTAGCTAGACTCACAAAAGAGCCATGCTTGTGAGGGTGGGTGGGGCAATATCTGCACAAAATACATCTGAGTAACCAAGCTGCCTCCAAAAACAGTTAAAAATCAACCAGTTACTGATTAGATTTTGATCTGCAGTTTTCATAATAGGTTTCAGAAGGGCTTAAATGTATTGTTTTGAAGGCTCTCAAAGCTGTCTTTTAAAAGTCATTCATTCACACCACTTCATTGTGATCTAAAGTCCAATGATCTACATAGGACTTCCATTCAGACATAACACAAGAGACTGGAATGTCTGTGGTCACCCTGGCACTACATTAATATTCTTGGCTGAGGTAATCAACAAGTACAAGGCCATATATGGCCATACAGATTGAACTTGCAAGGCACTCCAAAGCACAAAGACAGGAAATGCTTGCTACTTTGCAAAAAGAACACTTGTATGTCAGCTAGCTTGCACAAGGTAGATAATGCAAAATGCTTTAGTAAATGCATCTGCTTAATATCCTCAGGGACATCATACATGCAATGATCAAGAAACTTGCAAACTCAATTCAATGCCCAGGTAAAAATGCAGCAAAGCTGTCCTTATCAAGGACATTATTGAAGGACACTTGCCAACAGTACAAGACACAGCATGTTGAGGCTTGTGTAAAATGCTAATGCAAGTCAACCAGCAAACAGTGGGAGATTCAAGTCTTGCTGTCAGCAACACATAAATTGGCATGTTTCCCAGCCAATAGTGTTTTCTCACTTTATTCAATGCATTGATGCCAAAGGTTGAATAAAATGTAGTGCACTGCAAGAAGTTTACATGATACTTTTAAAATCATTTAAACCAAGCTGTCACCATCACTTGCATTTCCCTTTGACTTGACCCATACAAAAATTTACATCTATAGAACACTGAATAACTTCCTATAAATCTCATTACAGCCAATTAAAAACTTGTACAAATTTCATTATTAATTTTTTCATGGCTCCTAAACATTATACTAAATTTTCCCTGTATATTGCAGGTCCTAAATACATTCTAGTTATGGCAAGCATCAAGAATACAATAGACAGTGCTCAGAGGGTTGGTATGAATGATGGGCACTGAAATAATCAATAAATTTATGGGTAGACTCTCCACATTTCATCCCACCTTCATACTTTACATTAAGATTTTTAACATGCAAGATAGACACACACACAGCAGAAGTTATACTCAACTGGCATAAGGAATTTTCATTTTTCTGTTTCCAAGGTGTAATCAACCAATCTTTGCACAGTTCTAATTTTAGGGTAGAGTGTAAATTGAGGAGAGAGTCTGAAGTAAATATACCCACCTTTAAGTCAGAGCTGAGAAATTAGTTACCTTAAACAATCCTTCAGGATTGAGGAAGTCTTGCTTCCACTCTGGTTTTGTGGTTTGTGAGGTGACAGAGGCCAATATGGGAACCACAGACTCTTTTACAGATTGTGGTGCTCTTTCTGCTGTTGACATGGGGCTCTGTGTGCTCCTGAGACATGGACTAGTAGTAGTTCTCAAAACTGTCTCAAATTCTCATTCTTCACTTTGAACTGTCATGGCTCAGGGATTCCTGAGGCAGTGGGGATGTCACATCCCACCACCCACCCTCCCTGCCACAAAAAGGCTTTGAGCATAGCCTCAAATCTTCCTGGTTCTTTCTTCCCATGACAGAGTTTTGAATAGACATGGTGTCTGTTTCAGTAATCTGGTGTCAGACATGTCCAATGGAGCTGACTGATCATAATTAGAGTTGTAGAGCACAGAAATGGGACCATCAGCCTACCAAATCCATGCCTACCTTTTTGCCCATTTACACCAACCTCACTTGCCCATACTAGTTCAGTACACTTATACTTTGGCTATTTAAGTGCCTACCTAAATGTTGTGATTGTATCCGATTCCACCACTACCTCTCCCAACAAGTTCCAAATTTCAACCATTCTGTGCAAAACTTTCCCCCCACCTCCCTTTTAAAACTCCTTCCACTAACCGTAAACCCACACCCTGTGGAAGACACCAGAATTGGTGGTATAACAGACAGAAGGTTATCCAAGATTACAAGAGGTTATAGAACCATAAAACAGTACAGCACAATACCAGTCCTTTGGCCCACCACGTTGTGCCAACCTTTAAACTACACTTGACTAACCCCTTCCTCCCACATATCCCCTTATTTTAAATTCCTCCATATGCTTATCTAACAATCTCTTGAATTTGACCAACGTACCTGCCTCCACCACCACGCCAGGCAGCGCATTCCATGCTCCAACCACTCTCTGGGTAAAAACATCCCTCTGATATCTCCCTTGAGCTTCCCACCCATTACTTTAAAGCCATGCCCTCTTGTATTGAGCACTGGTGCCCTGGGAAAGAGGCACTGGCTGTCTATCAATTCCTCTTAATATTTTGTATACCTTTATCATGTCTCCCTTCATCATCCTCCTCTCCAAAGAGAGAAGCCCCAGCTCCCTTAGTCTCTCCTCATAATGCATACTCTCCAAACCAGTCAGCATCCTGGCAAATCTCCTCTGCACCCTTTCCAACACTTCCACATCCTTCCTGTAATGAGGTGACCAGAACAGGACACAGTACTCCAAGTGGATCAACTGGGAAAGTGGGCCAAGGAATGGCAGATGGAATTTAATTCAGACAAGGTGCGAAATGTTGCATTTTGGGAAGTTAAACCAGGGCAAGACTTGCACGGTAAATAGCAATGCCCTGGAGAGTGTTGTAGAACAAAGAGACCTAGGGTACACATACAGTTTCCTGGATGTGTCAACACAGGTAGCAACCTCTTTCAATCCTGTTAGTTACCACCACAAAAAAAATTCAGTGAGGCAGGATTTCCCCAACACAAAGCCATACTAACCATCACTGGCCATCCCCTGTCTGTCCAAATACACAGAAATCCCTTAGGACTGTCTCTAATAAATTTCTGTACCACTCTTAAAGCTCACAGGCCTGTAGTTTACTGACGTATCCATGCAGTCCTTCTTAAGTAAGAGAACATTAGCTATCCTCATCTTCTGGCATCTCATCTATGGCTAACAAAGCTACCTCCACCTTTGCTTCCCATGGCATCCTGGAATAGATCTCATCCAGCTCTGGGGATTTAATCAATTAAGGACTCAATGCCAGGAAGTTGTCTCAGAACAAGAGAATGACATCAGTTTGCTTGTCCTTCCAGTGAACTGAGGATTTTGCCAAGTGCTGGTGGCATCATTCAAGTGCCTCAGGGAGCCTGTTGAAGGTAGTCCAGGTCTCAGAAGCAGAGGGCAGGGATCACTGCTGCCCAGGAGACCATTAGCTTTGTGCTAAGTCTGAGGTCCTGACCTTCAAATACTTCCCCCCCCCCCAGATAAAAGGCACTTTAATCTGCCTTTGCTGAGAGGTGGATCCCAAGATATGCAGTGGTCCACATTTTCCAGGGCCTCGCCACAAACCTTTACCAACCTGCCCTTCTACACCAGGACTTTTGGTTTGAGAATATTGAATGCAAGGACCATCCTCTCGCATGTCTCAGTGAATGAGTTGATGATTGCTTGGAACTTGGTCTTGAAACACAGGCAAAGGCAGATATCATCTGCATACTGCAGTTGTGGTGACCTCACTTCTGTCATATAATCACTGTAGGCTAACCAGTTTCCTCATTAGTTTTAAAGATTATCCTTACTTCCAAGGGAAGTTTATTAGAAGAGAAGGTGCAGCTTTGCAACAGGCAATTGTTGGAGTAGGTGGCACAGCCCTGTTGACACCAAGATTGGCTTTGTTGTAAACTCCACTGTTAGGAGCATGGCTTGTATGCGGTCATGAAGCAAACAAGATGGTGATGAATTTCTGTGGCCAACTGAAATTGCTCAATGGTCCACTGTCCCTTCTGGTTTACAGAATCAAAGGCTTTAGTGGGGTTGAGAAAGGTCATGTATTGCAGTTAGTGCTGCTAGAGTCATTCAATTATTGCAGTATATTGGCTATAAGCAGAATTGAACCGGGCACCTTTTCTCTATGACAGAAATGTCACACAATAGTTTGATTAAATATAGCACATGACACTCAGGGGAGTTGCAATCCATGCACACAGCAGATTCCACCAACATTAAAACATCCCCAATGCTACTCAAAAGGTTGTTTTTTTTAAAAAAAAGCACACTGGCTCCACAACTTCAGCATTCAACAGCAGGAAGGTCCTAAACTGTACACTTTCCCCAATGACCCTTCAGCTGTACCAAAGTTCAGCTTGTTCCTTAGCACATAACCATGGATCCTAGGGTATACAAGGACAGTCCTTTGGACTAGCAGTTAAAAATTTTGGCCAGAACAAAGGCTGGCTTTCAGAGTTGAAGGCCTTCCAAGAGCAGCAGATGTTTGCCTTGGTGTGTTCTTGGGAAGAGGGAAGAGCAGAGTCCCAGCATTGTTTTAGTTGGTCTAGACTTGGCCTTAGCATTTAGGACAGACAGGCATCATCCCAGTTCCAAAGAGGAATTTTAATTAAATTAAAACTGCAAAATAAATTTAAATTTCTGAATACATTTGGAAAGGAGATGGAAAAAAGTTAATCAAGCTATTCAGAGTGATTAATAGCAGTCTAGTAATTGAACTGCAAAATAAGGTAATACGACCTCGTCGAAATACCAACGAGCAGATACTTGTACATTTTCAATTAAATGGACATCCTGTGTACCAGACACAGCGAGAGCAGTTTGGCTGAATAAGTAGGGCCAAAGACCATGCACATGATTGCATTTGAAAATTACTCCACCCCCCCCCCCCCCCCATTCAAAATGAGGAAGATTATTGTGGCATGAAAAAGTATAGTATTGTTATTACTGGAGATAAAATCTTTACAAAAGAGCAGCAGCAAATGAATACCTAGGTTTGATTGGATCTGGAATAAAAAAGGGATACAGTCGAAAAATATACTCCAACTCTCCCCAAAGTATCAGTACAAGGAGCTTGCTATCCCAGCCAACCTTGTGTAACATACCAGCACCCACCCCCCCACCCCATCTTCCATAAAGCATTGGCAAAGAGCAAGAGAACAGAATGTTAACTTATTCATACAAGATAAAAAGGATCAGCATGAATGTTGCCCCACTCAGCCCCAAATACACCGGAAATTCTCATATCCTGCCCTTGACTGAAAGGCAAGGGGGAAAACCCCATTTCAAGCTTAAACTGCCACACATTACATGTGAT
Organism: Pristis pectinata; assembly: GCF_009764475.1. Lineage (NCBI taxonomy): Eukaryota > Metazoa > Chordata > Chondrichthyes > Rhinopristiformes > Pristidae > Pristis > Pristis pectinata. Next base: position 78,067,769 of record NC_067412.1, read on the forward strand.
AACATGCTTTATCTGATTAAGTACAGGCCACTGGCACACTTAGTATCTAACCATTCCCACCCCAATTTAGAAAAGGCAAGAGCATAATAGCCTGAAGTTAGGTAGAACAGGCAATTAAAAATATGTTTTGGCAGAACCCAGGGATTTATTTCTTGCACAGCTCCTGCCCTTTACAAGATTTAAAAAAACCTTCTTACAAAGTTCATGCAATCAATTTTGAGATGAACAATGCCACAAAAGAGCATGGAAAGCAGTAGTTCAGAAGCAATATGCAATAATTTATTGACTTGCCTTGATATAATTTAACTTTATCCAATATTACTTATAAAATTGCTATGGAAACAAGTACATACCTTGCCATTTGCAGCATTGGAAATTAAGATTAAGACCTTTTAAATGCATTATTCTCCACTTTTTAAAAAATCCCCAAATCTCTTATATTAAAACAAACACACACACACACACACAACCCAACATGATGACTTAAGAATTGTCAAAATCTTAAGGCCAGAGGGTGAAGAGGCTGGGTTGCCTCACTTCAGAACTTTGGCTCTCTCCAAGTATGAAATCACATCTTCTCCCAAAGTCAAAAATGTAACCATGCATGAAGTAACTTTGCTGGCAAGGATATTTAGATACAATTTTGCAACAAAGCAATGCTCTGTTTACCAAGCATATTGATTTGAATAGAGAAATGGTTTTTGTGCACAAATAGAAAAATGGTTTAAAAAAAAGCTTGATAACAGTCAAAGTTTGGAAGGCCGAATCAATTCAATAAAGGCCAGCCACTTTCATTTATGGAATACATCAAGCACTGTGATGGAGTACTTGGTTGAACAGCAAAGGTGGGTTTGAATTTGGGGAAAATTGGAATGATATAGTTTTGAACCATTATATTATGAATACTAACAGTGAAATGTACCAATGCTCTTCAGCAAGTGTTCTAGGATACAGTACAAGTTAACCATGGTTTAGGTAGAACAAGATGCAAAGTTCAACATACCTGATCAAACAGCTGCTTGCCAGTGGTGTTGGGCTGAATAGCAAACTCCAGCTCTGCATCCATAGTGGTAACCCGAACATTGATCTGTTGAAAAGAGAAATTTGCATAAGACCCAAAAAAGGAATGAGATTATCATATGGAAACTGTGCTCTATTAGTCAATTTCATACTAGCAGACCCAAATAAGCCAATATTTAATGTATTATACAAAAATTCCAGCACTGGAACAGATTCAATAGAAGAAATCACCAAGAGGTCCCACGTAAAAGCCATCTTGCTAGCCAACGTATCAAGTATTGCTGATGCTGCAAACTGGTTGAAATTTCTGGAAATACTGGAGCAGGAAGCTTCCTTAGATTCAGATGTGGAAGTACAGTTCCTGCTTTTGCATTGAAATTGTACATGTAAAATGGTCACTTAAGCAAGGCTAGGATCATTTTTCAAACATTGAACCTTGGAGGACTGCATGCTCATCATACTTCTGTACTTTATCAGTGAGCTTTCTGTATAAAAGAGAGATCCTCCATATTAGGTTTTTAATCTTGAACCTATGAGAGTCAAGTATTAGCAATCTGTAAACAATTTAATCTGGATAGGAAATCAGAGTAGGAATATCCATCCTGTCAAGTATAGGGATAGGCTAGATGTAACCATTTAACTTGCAGGATGTGAACAAGTTTAATGGGCCAGAGGTAGTAGTACAGGTAGGGACATATAGCTATATGACTATATAACTTGAGTGCATTTTAAAATGGTTTAAAATAAATGTTTGCAATTTTATAGTACACTCCAAATGAAATCTCCTCTATTCTTTATGTTGTAGGAACTAATTTCAACCTCAACTTTTAGCCAAAAGGGAGTACAGTCACCATGAGTAGGTCCCAAGTAGACATCATCCAATCAGCTCCTCCCTCCCCAGGTGTACAACTGTTACAGTCCCACTGAAGTCATTCTCCTTCATAGCAGACTTGGCTTTCCATTACTGCTGTCACAATGCTTGTCAGACACGAGATACATGATAGTTTAGCAATATCTTGTGCTGAACATAGAATGACTTGCTATTTTTAAGGTCCATAAAAACTGTCATATTCCTACCCAAAAGTCCCTAGGTGTAGGCCTTGAGCAATTTGCTATTTTACTGTGCACAGCTGAAAGGGCTTATGTGTTACACAAATCTCCGCAAGAATGCGAAATCTGATCATTTCAATTAACTAGGAATTTCAGCTTCCTAGGAGTTTGTTCAAAGACAAAATAAAGTGTGGAAAAATCCAATGCACTGATTAACACTGCTATAGTTACTAAAGAAATCAGAGACAAAAGCCTGTACATCTAGTAAACACCTTCAATGAACAAGGCATCAAACCTCTCATTAAGGCCAATTTAAGATGTTCTTGCAGGCTCAGGGATGGTAGAAATTTGCAATAACAAGTGTTGTTATTTAATGTCACTACACACGTTCAGTAGTCTCTACATTTGCATGTATACAGAGCTGCCAATGTTGGCCCAGTCTCCTGTTCCAACATTAAAATGGTCTCCTCTCCACCACCCCCCCCAAAAAAAAACCCACCATGTTCCAAATATCAGGACAGCTCTGCTCTAAAGCAAAGGGTGCACTACACTGAAGTAGCAGTGAAGCCCTGACCTTTAATCTGAATCCAGCTGGAATAATTACAAATCAGCCCACACTCAAATAACTCAAGATGGTGGACCCAGGCTCCTAGATATTTCAACAAATTTTCATGACTCATTTCTCCAAGCTATTGTTTCCACTGTGATTACCTCTTAGAAGCAAAGCACAAATGAAATTCAACTCTACTTGGGGGGAAACTAAATTTGCATCCCAACATCTCAAAGCGCTTCGTGTAAACTGGGCAAGTTCAACAAATCAAACAGCCCACAAATGTTTACATATTATGAATGGTCAGTTTAAAACAATTGTTGGTCAGGACATTAGGTAAAGCTGGGTCTTCAAATTACACAACAATATTCTCAACTTAATGAAGCATTACAGCAAGGCTCCCTAAAAATCTTAAAATCAACTGGCATGATTGATGCATTAAAATTACCTTCAAGTTAAATCATACCTTTTACACAGATTAATTGAGAACTCCAATTTTAAATCACCCAACTACTATCAATTGATAGATCCCAACACATTCCAGAACTACAAAAGGTTATTCTAGCTAATTTTTGGTGATTGGAATGCTCTCTGCCATCCCACTATCAACAGTACCCTAGTCCCATCTTGATCACAGTAAAAGTTCAATTGGTCCAAAATTAACTTTTTATGAAGCATTTATCCCCACAATTATCTTATGGGTTTTAAAAAAAATTGACAGTTCCTACAAACCATACTGAATTACATGGCAGTGTACATAAATTACAAATGGGAATTCTATTGATATCACTACTTGAGATTCTCAAAGTATTGAGTAGCCAGACTCCAAAAAAAAGGGGAGAAAAGAAAATGTGTTTTTTTTCCCTACCGAACTTCCACTGTTTAAAAAGCTTTCCAATCAGACAAGGAAAATCTACCTTTTAAATCAATAGCTAAATGGTGCAAATTCACAGATAATTGGTCTCTGAAGTTGCAATAAAATTGTTTGGAGAATATGTAGAAAGGAGAACAAAAGGACAACTAAGACTGGCAAGTTTCACGTTGCAGACACCTGCAAGGCCAGAGGGACTTTTCCTCCACCCCAAAATGTCGCCATTTCCTTTTGCATTCTTAGCTTGACAGTTTCCTTTCTATTTTCAAGATTAATTTAGTTTGAGGAAAGCACTTGTAGGCTTCATATTCAAACAGGAAGTAAAAACATTCAGGGCTTGTTTGCAGTTAGTTATCAAACTGCAGAGAACGGAGAGAAAAAAACCATTCCATTGTAGGCTTGCTCCAAACACAATATGCATTTTTAAAAGGTAACACCCACAGTGGGACAAAACTGCAGCATCCTTCTACAGTGGAAATGTGATGTTTAATCTACACACTGCAATTACAAAACTTTTTGCATGTATTTGATGTTGATCAAAGTAATCTTCAAATCCTCCCACATTTTTCTGATAGTCAAATACCCAACTTGATGTGTAGTGCTTTGTGGTAAAATACTTCACCAGTAACTTATCCTAGACTTTTATTGACACAGACTGCCCTCATTGGCCAAGATGAGAAGGGAGAGAAAAAGAAACAAACCACTACTTTTGACCAACCACACTTTTTAAAATCCCCATTCCTCAAACCAAAATTTGAATCCCCTAGTATGATGAGAAGCTACTCCTCCATATCAAATGCTAGCTGATAACCTACCAAAACTAAATGGAGCTTCATGATTTGAACGAGCTATGACAAAATCTTGTAGTAAATTTTGACTGAAGTGTGGATCAGAAATCAATTGCAGCAGTTACTCAAATGACTTGCAGAGAACTGCAGTCAAGCTCATTTGCATCTATCTCCCGCACCCAGCAGCTTCCCATCAAGTTAGTAACAGTTTCACTTTGTTTCAGTAAGAGGGATGGGCTTTTGGTATGTTAGTTTTCAGTAACAGGGAAGTGAACAGATTACCCTCACTCAATAATAGCCTCCAAAGGATAACCAATTTCTAGCTTGAAGCCACCAAATGCCATATAAAAAAAAAATCACTTAAGGATCAGAACATTATGGCACAGGAACAGGCCCTTCGACCCACAATGTCTGCGCTGAACAGGATGCCAAATTAAACTAAATTCTTTTCTGCCTGTACATGGCCCATATTCCCTCCATTTTCGTGCGTCAATTTAACAGCTTCTTAAATGCCATTATCATATCTGCTTCCACTACACCACCCCCTCCCCAGCAGCCCATTCCAGGCACCTACCGTCTGTGTAAAGAAAAACTTGCCTTGCACAGTTCCTTTTAAAAACGTTCCTCCTCTCACCTTAAATGCATGTCCTCTAGTATTTGCACTACTGGGAAAAATAATCTGGCTGTCTACCCTATCTATGCCTCTCATAAATCTTAAACTTCTATCAGGTCTCCCCTCAGCCTCTGATGCTCCAAGGAAAACAACCCAAGTTTGTCCAACCTCTCCTTATAAGCTCATACCCTCTAATCCAGGCAGCATCCTGGAAAACCTCTTCAGTCCAGGAATTTAAAAAATCTGCAGTTTCACATGCAACAGTAAATGTACCTGAACATAGAACAGTACAGCACAGAACAGGCCCTTCAGCCCACAATGTTGTGCTGACAAAGTACTAATATTAATGAGTTTAAGTGAAGATGGAAATATTCCAAGAAAATGGATTAATACATGGTGTTCATCCTCATCCACAAGGTCAAATTTCATACCAATACTCAAAACACTTATTTTCTTCAAAAAGCTCTCCAAACCCATATTTTAGGTAAAATGTTATTTTGCCTCACAGTTTTGTCCCTTCCTGCTTAAAAGAAAAACCACAGGCACATAACCTAGCTGAATATTGCCACCACTTGTGAATGAAGTCAGCACAGTTACCAGAGACAAGTTTCTAATCTATTGATCCTATAGTGGTATTTATCACAGATCATTCAGTAACAAGTCAACAAGAAAATCTTCACTGGAATGGAAAAAAAGTGGGATCTGTAAGCAGTTATGTAAAAATGGAAAAAATGCATTTGGTTGATGAATAGTCTCCACAAACAGTAGTGCATTCTATCCCCGGGATACAAATGTGACTATCGTACATTTCCAATAAAAATAAATACTGATAAAAACTGAGGTGGCTGGAATGGTAGCTCCAAACAGTGTCAGCTATTTTTTTTGCTCCTTTTTGAGTGGGTAATCCTAGAAAACTCAGGTGACTGCTCAATGGTATGTGAAAAGCTGCCACATCTACAGGACACTAGTATCAATGGAACCACAAGACAGACATTTGCTCTTGCAGCACCACTGAAGTGGATTAAACAAAACACTTCCTATCGACCATTAGGCATTCTGAAGTTTTCAGAAGAGTGAAAAAGTTCTATACACATCCCGTTGAAAGGATTGGACACCAAACTGACCAAGTGTGTAAGTGCCAGAATCTGGTAGAGTTGATAGGAAAGCTGGGAAAATAAAATGGGATAGTGCAAATGGGTGCTTGGATGTTGGCACAGAATCAGCGGACAGGTTCCTTGCTTTATGACTGATTTTTGCCAAGCTAAAGGTAACTGCGTTGATGCAAAAAACCCTCTGTTGAAAAGCAGCCATCCAAATTATTTAAATAAGCAGTACTGAAGCCTTTAAAAGCACGAGTGAAAGTAAGGCAAGTACATTATTAAGTAGGGCCTACTTTGCAAATAAAGCAACAGCACTAAATTTATCCTAAAGACCTTCTCATGCTCACCAACACCAAATGCTCTCTGTAGTTTGGCCTATTTTCCTTGTTTTGGCTCAAAGTATGCAATCTATTTGGCATCAGCAAATTTCAGTACCATATATAACAGATTAACATTTGCATGCATCTGATAAGTAATTGTGGCTCCCAAACTAAACCCTGGGTGGTGTGGGAGGTAACCAATACCACTGCTCTGAAAAAGACTTCACCTTCCAACTAGTTCTCAATGCACTTTGACATCTTAATTCAACTCCATGATTTTCAAAAACCCACTGCACTCTCCCATCTCTGTTAACAAGCTTCAAGTTATTTGACAAGACACGTGCTATCATCCCTTTTGAATACCATCCCTGTTCATTTCTGATCATTGTGTGTATCAATTCCTACAACTACATCAAAGCTAAGATTTGGGTTAACACAAATATCAAGACATACAGAAACAGGTTATTTATCCCAACCATGTGGCACACAAATCTCATCCATCCTGTCTCAGCAAACCCCTGTATTCTTTAATTCAACCTCAACTCTTTTGCATACATTGAGAACCATTGCTGCAATCGGTCCCATGATAAGTACCACACACTCAATCTGGGAAATGACATTTAACTATTAACAGATTTCTCAGTGACCATTTTATACTGATGGTCTTTGGTCTCACTGTATCCAATCCCACAAACTCTCATGATTTTATAGACCTAGAAAAAGGGCATCCCTGTCTTCTCCTTTCAAGAAAACCCTAGCTTGTACCTCCCTATTGCTGTGCTGCAATTTCCATTTAGACTTCAATTCCTTTGTTCCTCTACAAAAGTTAGATTTCTAACTACCCAACCTCATTCTTACCAGAGTGAGATACTTCCCTTATCCATAGATTTGCTAATTCTACACCCAAGCAGCAGCTTTAACGTGCCAATAATTGATTTGTTGCCCACTTCAACTTTGAGGAATCTCCCATCTTTATTTTGATTGCATCCACATATTTAGAAAACTTTTGAATTGGGAGTCAAAAACTAATGAAGTTAAAGTTAACAAAATTTCCTGCGCTGATCCTTGAAATGTTCTTCCTATCTCAGCTTAGAAACTACTTCTTAAAACCCCTCTGCTCTAGTTCATTTTGCCACCAGTTATCTATCCATTCTGCAACATTACTCTGAGCTTCAAAGACTTGGAAGGCACTTCCTCTACATATTACACTGAATCTTACATACTATTCAACGAAATTGGTCAAGAATGTTTCCCTTTTGAAACTCATTTTCTGTACCACATAATGTGTGATCTTTTGATAGGAAAAATGGTGTTCCTATCACCAATACCTCAACCACCCCTTTTAAAATGTGGGTATTTTAGATATCTACTGTCACACTTTAAATTGACTAGTACTTTGCACCATTTTCTTACATGGTTAAAATGCACTGACATAAATCAAGAACAGGATTATTTTTGTGCCTTTATGATCAGTTTTCTGTTTTATAAATATAATTTCTAACCTAATAATTTTGAAAGTCATTGTTATCCAATCTACCCAGTTCTATAATACAACAAAAGTAATTGAGGCAGATATTCCTTTGCTCCAAAATTGCTGGCTGCCCATCCCTGGATCATGAAATTTGTCAGCGTGACCCCAGCACATTTTTCTTCTACAACCATAGCTTCCAGCGTGTTAGCCTGGCCCTCCACAGCACTGTGGCTGTCTCAGTACAGACAACCACCTTGACACCAAGACCAGAGCCTCAGTGGCTGTCAAAATATTAGTTTTAGAGCTGTTTGTGAGGCATCTGTGACATTCGATGTTATTCGCTTTGAAACCAAAATTTTAGTAATGTTCGAAGTCCATATTCTCTCATTTGTTTGAATAGGTACTACTGTTCTTGTGACAGGTGTAAACCAGCCCAAATGTTTCCTCGAGTATTCTCAGGATGCAGATTCTTATTGTCCATCCCCATTTGCCCCAAATTGAGGAAGCAACCACACAGAAATCTGGAACCGCATATGGGCTAAACAAAGCAAGGTTGGCTGATTTTCTTTTTGTGGCCCTTGGTGATCCAGCTGGGATTTTGAAAACAATGATCTAGCAGTTTCAGGACTATAGTTTTAAATTCCATATTCAAATACTTGAACTTGGAATCCTACAGCTGCCACAGAGAGATTCAGACTTGGGTCATTTGATTAAATGGTCCAATACTCTGGCTGTTAGTCCACTGATAACCACTCTGTTTCTGTACTCGGGGAGACCCATAACTGGCTTAGACCAACAGTGTTAGGAACAAATACTTTGGGAGGATATCCAGGCAGGCCCCAGCAGAAGATCTGCTCCATTACTAGTATTTCGGTCATTTTGTTGTTGCCAGCAATTTTATCATGCCAGTCCCTTAATGTCAAGATAGGAATGGAGCATGGACTTTGGTAAATGTACCAGTAAAACCTCAAAATATTTCTATCTCAAATAGGCAGCAATACCTCCGGCAGAATTATTCTCAAAACTGGTGCCCCACAAGGCTGCATCCTCAGCCCTCTACTCTACTCCCTATACACTCACGACTGCGGCCAGATTCTGCTCTAATTCCATCTACAAGTTTGCAGATGATACCACTGTTGTAGGCCACATCTCAAACAGCGATGAGTCGGAGTACAGGAAGGAGATAGAGAGCTTAGTGGAATGGTGTCATGACAACAACCTTTCCCTCAATGTCAACAAAAGAGCTGGTCATTGACTTCAGGAAAGGGGGTAGTGTACATGCACCTGTCTAAAATCAATGGTGCCGAGGTCGAGAGGGTTGAGAGCTTCAAGTTCCTGGGTGTGAACATCACCAACAGCCTGTCCTGGTCAAATCACGTAGATGCCACAGCCAAGAAAGCTCACCAGCGTCTCTACTTCCTCAGGAGGCTAAAGAAATTTAGTTTGTCCCCTTTGACTCTCACCAACTTTTACTGGTGCACCATAGAAAGCATCCTATCTGGATGTATCACGGCTTGGTACAGCAACTGCTCTGCCCAAGACCGCAAGAAGCTGCAGAGAGCTGTGGACACAGCCCAGCGCATCACGGACACCAGCCTCCCCTCCTTGGACTCTCTCTTTACCTCTCGTTGTCTTGGTGAAGCAGCCAGCATAATCAAAGACCCCACCCACCCAGGACATTCTCTCTTCTTCCATCAGGTAGAAGATACAGGTGCCTGAGGGCACGTACCACCAGACTTAAGGACAGCTTCTACCCAACTGTGATAAGACTATTGAACGGTTCCCTTATACAATGAGATGGACTATGACCTCACGATCTACCTTGTTGTGACCTTGCACCTTATTGCACTGCACTGCACTCTCTGTAGCAGAGACACTTTACTCTGTACTGTTATTGTTTTTTACCTGTACTACATCAATGCACTCTGTACTAACTCAATGTAACTGCACTGTGTAATGAATTGACCTGTACTATCGGTTTGTAAGACAAGCTTTTCACTGTACCTCAGTACAAGTGACAATAATAAACCAATAAAAAAATCCTAATCTCTTTAAAAATGTTGTTCCCTGGTTATCTTTTTCCCTTTACCATTAACTGATCTCTTCTGGGTCTTTTTTTCATCTATGGTTCCTGATGTTAAATGGAGAGCATTTTCCTGACCCTTGTTAAATAATTAAATTGCCTTCCCATCATTGCCAACACCATAGTTCGTCATTTTTTGTCCATTTTACATAGAAATTCTATTCTCAACACCATTAAAAAAAACATTTCTCCAACATTTCCTGAGTCTGCCTTGCCAAATATGTTCTATTAGAGTCATAAATGTTTTGATGTTCTACTTTTTAAAAACTGCTCATCTGCTCTAGTTCTTTCACCAAAAGCAAGACTTCTAGTTGGGCAGGAAAGAATTCTGTTTCTTCATCTTAGTTTCTCTTCTGGCCAAAATTTAATTTTGCAGCTGCCAAAACCCTTCATGACTTTAAGTCCCAAATATGCATATTTTTCAGTAGATTATCCACATTCATACAACTTCTCTATACACACATTTCATCTCACTGCTAGTGTTACATTTTCTAAGGTTAAGACGCTCACCCACAAAGGGGACATCTGAAATAAAAACAGTGGGTCCTGCTGGTTCCTACCTTAGGATGTTTCCCTGTACAGTTTTGGTGCTGTCTTTCATTTAAACTTGCCCAAGAATTTTTTTTTAAAAAAAAGGATTTCAGAATACACCGTTTTTTCTGGAAATACCAAATATTTATCTGGAGACACAAGAAAGACCTCAGATGCTAGAATCTGGAGCAACAAACAAAACGCTGGAGGAACTCAGGTCAGGCAGCATCTATGGAGGGAAATGGACAGTTGACATTTCAGGTCAGGACCCTTCCTCAGGATGGAAAGAGGGGAGAACCTAGTATACTATGTTATGTCGGTACCAGAAGCGTGGCGACACCTGCGGGCTGCCCCTAGGACACTCTACGCAAAGATGCATTTCACTGTGTTTCGATGTACATGTGACTAATAAAGGCATCTTATAAGAGAGTGGGGGGGGGGTGTGGGGGGACGGAGTGGAGCAAGAGCTGGCGGGTGATAGGTGGATCCAAGTGAGAGCGAAGGTAGGCAGGTGGGGGACGGGGAAGAGTGGGAATGATGCAAGAAGCTGGGAGATGATAGGTGGGCTGAAGATGGAATCTGATAGGACTAGAGAATAAAAGGGAAAGAGGCAATTAAGAGAACTGGAAGGAGGAATGTGTGGGTGATGGGCGGGGGGGGGGGGGGGGGAAGAAAACAGGAGGGGGATAAAAAGTATAGGGGCCAGTGGGAAAAGGGAAAACAAAAAGTGGTGGGGACAGAGAGGAATGGTTACTGGAAGTTGGAGAAATCTGCCCTTCACCCACACATTCCCCCCTCCAGTACCCCTCCTTCTTTTTATTCCATGGTCCACTGTCCTCCCATCAGATTTAATCTTCTTCAGCCCTTTGCCACTTCCACCTCTCAGCTTCTTACATTATTCCCACTCCCCCCTCTGCCTTTCTTTCTCCCCCCCAAAACTTGGATTCACCTGTCACCTCTCGCTCCATTCCCTCCTCCCACTCTTTTACACTGGCTTCTCCCCCTTCTCTTTCCAGTCCCGAGGAAGGGTCTCGACTCAAAACATCAACTGTCCATTTCCTTCCATAGATGCTGCTTAGTTCCTCCAGCATTTTGTATGTTGCTCCAAATATTTGTCTACTTCTTTCATTTATCATAAAAGGTGATAGTTCTGGCCTCTCAAAAGATCCTAGTGTGTTTTAACATTCTTTCAAGTGGGACAGATTTTCCCAAGAAATGCCATTCATTCCTACACAAGTGTCAGGTAGCTCAGAACTCCTGCGCAAGCCTACAGGAAGTCCAGAATTTCTAGAGATGCTTGCCAATGGGCCATCTAATGTGGAAAACCAATGTCAGGTTAAACTTGACTGTTTCAGAAAAGAACAAGTATGAGTAATATAGGTAAATTTAAGGTAATTTACATTTTCTTTAACTATAGTTTGTGATTAACTTTTAAAAATGTGCTAAAACTAGCTTGTGAATGTGAAGAACATTCATATTGTTTTAAAGCCGGCTGAGCCTAGAAGCAACTGGGCAAAGTTTACTCAGCATTTGTGGATGGTGCTTGCAAGGGCCCATCCGACTGGAGTGGAAATCCCTGCTCCTTTTATAGGGCCTAGCCAACAGGTTAAACCCAGCTTTGTGGAAGTTCCCAATTAAAGAGAAATGCCGACTTAGCAAGTAGGTAAGCTGGGAGACTGAGTAGCTTGATTTTGCCAAGGAAGGCTAAGCTAACCATATACAACATTCGACTCTTTCCGCTACCCACAACCCATCCTGCCTTCCCCTCTATCACCAGTGCTGTGTTTGATTACCAAAGATGGCAGTACTGAAAGCCACTAAATATTCACTTCTTTGTTGCAAATGTGTTCCAAGACAAAAAACAAAAATTATACATTGCCAAACCTTGGGATGCTTGGTCTTTTATTCCCAGGAAAACACAAGCTTACAGAACAGCTCAGATCTCAAATTAAGTCACATGAAAGAGCTTTCAATTTTTGTGAGGATTACATATAATTAAAGCCATGCCTATTTTGGCTCGATTTAAGAACTATTCATTCCTACAAATCCAAATCAACAGAAGGATTCTGCCAGACACAACCCTCTTTGGATAAAACTATACAGCCTCCAGCAGCACTTCAAAATGCATGTAGCTACACAGAACTATACTTTGACAAGTCTTCGTTTCCCTGTGCTACAATTCAAAAGAATTCTTAATAATACTCGTCCAGATAAAGAATCAAGGCTCATGGGGCAAACAAAGGAGTCAAAGGAAAGTGATTCAGGGAGGCAATAAACTAGGCGAGAGGAAAAAGCAGCAAAGCTGAAACAGAACTAGTATTCCATCTAAACCAGTAAAGATTTATTGTACATGAAATTTAATAACTTGCGTGTTACATCCTGAAGTGGAGAGCATCTTGCTACAAGGCAAGAGGTACACTGGCCTCGACTATAAAATTACAGTTGATAATGCTTTTGTTTAAAAAAAGGGCTGAACAGTGTTGGGGGAAAGGACTAAGGCAACATTCCACACCAAATCTGTGGTTAAGTGCAAGTATTTCAAGCACCATCTTGGTTGATGAATGAAGCAAGTTTAAACCTTCTCTTAAAAAAAACACTTCACACTATTCGGAATATACTTCAACTACCTTCTGTGTTTTAACTAGTCTTTGTTGGCTGACAACTTGAAGGACCCAATTCAAAAGTTAAAATATTAAAACTATTTTTCAAGCACATTCCATTGGAACAGCTACTATACGAAAAATGTGCCAGACCTCAAATGTATTCAAAAACAGATTATGGACTATACAAGTCTATTCAATTCATCTAAATTACAGTCATCCACTCAAGCTCAGTTTTTAAGCACTCAGATAGTAACATGTATCTATATGGAATCTATTCTATTTATATGGATCAACATGCAAAGGAAACTTACTGGCATTGAACCAAAATTACTTCATACTCTGTTTCTCCTACAATTGAAAAAAGCTTATGTACTTTATTCATTCTATTTATTGTCACCTAGCTACACGGGATCCCATTTTCAGGCTTAAAATCCCCTGGGGTGTCCTTGGTAGCCAATTCCTTTGAAATTAGGGACCAGCCTGTTCCTCACAGCACTTGTCAGCATTACAATCGTTTGTGATCTGCAACAAAAACTTGGTGACACAAGCATGGTGCACTTGAAGGATAAGGAGCACGGCATATTGACACAGTAGGTTATGCTGCTGATGCACAGCTCTAGGGTTCAATTTTGAGATTGGGAGCTGAGTGGAGTTTGCATGTTTTCCCTGTAGTCATGTGGGTCTCCCCATCAGCCCTAGTTTCTCCTCGCATCTCAAAGAGATGTTGGTAGGTTAACTAGCTTGTGCAAATTGCCCTTAGTGAGGGCAAGTGACAGGAAAGTCAAGGCATGTGACAGAAATAAGTAGGAGAATGAGACTGATAGGAAGGCTCTGACAGCAGGCACAGGAAGCAGTCAACCTGTCCAATGAAAAATCAAAAATATGATCAACTGCACTTTTTGGGCATAGCTTCATCCACAGCCATTGTATCATTTTGGTTGTGTTATTTGCTATTCTTGTGACTTCAACAATTTCTGCTCTGCTTTGGTTAGCCCCTGACTATGGTCCAAGACTCCTGGGTGGGAGCGATGGGGTGGCTTCCACACCATCCCCTCACTTCTGATGCATAGCTAATAAATTGCAAAGAATTGTGCAATGTCTCTTTAAATATGCTACCACAGAGTTACTCTACAAATCAGTTGCCTCCTCAGATCTCTTTGCTTTAAGATATAAAAGTGACGTTCCATTTGTAATATAAAGTGATAATATAGTTGTATGACACTTTTGGTAGCTGACTGCACAGAATACATAATACAGGTAATTAACTATGTAAATAATGTCTTTCTCCCCACCCCCCCCAGCACTCAAATGAAGATGACCTCACAGAACCTTTACGTACCAGTGACAATAAATGCTTTATGTCATACTATGATTGGAATTTAAAGCTGTTAGTATTCATGAATAAATAAAAATCAAAGTTTCTGACAAAAAGGTCTTCAACCTGAAACATTGTTTCTCTTCCCACAGATACAGTATTTCCTGCATTTCATGTTTTATTTAGTATTCATGCAAAGTATGCCCCAAACAAGACAGTGTGGCGACTCACCGTCTAGTCGGGCGAACCGGCTCGGCAGTCGGGTCACGCGGCGTCGGAGCGACGAGGCCCAAGATGGCGGCGGGCCTCGTCTTTCCGAGCGACGGGGAGAACCCGCGCGCGGGAAAGTCCTGATGACGTAGGACTTACGTCATTGCCGGTTTTTTTGGGCGGGAGTTTTTCTCCCTTAAAGGGCCCGCACAAGGCGGGAAAATAAACCAGTTCTGTTTGGCAATCCTCCGAGTAGAGTCTTGTTTTATTCCGCGGTAGCAACCGCTACAACAGCCTTTTAAAAACTCAAAAGAAACAGTACCTATGTAGTAGTAACCATAGAAGCACTCACTTCTTGGTGGGGGGGAAGAAAAGAGAAAAAAGATAAAATAAAATCAGATCCTTTACCCAAATCTCATTCCACAAAAAAAATTCTCCGAACAATGTTGAATTCTATTATGGAAATTGGGATTAGCATTGATAGGTACCAAGTGGCCAGCATGGACGCAGTGGGCCAAAAGGGCCTGTTTCCATGCTGTGTGACTTGTTAAAGTTTGCTACAGAAAAGCACAGCTGAGCAGTACAATACAGTGTTGGGTGGAGTATTACATTACACCATACCAGGGATAATCTCAATATATTTGCAAGCAATTAATGTCAGTCAACAGATTGGGCTAGGGAAGAAAATAAGTCAAGTCATTTTAAAATGTTAAACCTGACAGCAGCAGTCAGGACAAAGTGCAAAGGATATTATCACATACTTGAGGTTGATGAAATTAGTTGAGGGATGGATTCAAATCCCAACACCTAACAAATGCTTCCAAAAACAGACAGCTTAGTCACTTAGCTTGGTCAAAGCAACAAGATTTACTTAAAAAGCTATTTACTGACCGATAAGCAGTGGGACTTCCATGGAAACCATACAAATTCATAATGCACGTAGTGGACCAACACATGACCCTCATTTGTCTCAAGGTCTGGCTTTTAAAAAAAAGGTGGCATTTTTAAAAATCATAAGGTGACAAAAAATAGTCTGCAAAAGCTAAACATTGCACGTGCTGGAAAGTGAGCAAGCGAGAGGAGGAAACCATGTTAGGTGAATGAACCAAAGCTGTTCATCAAAACTCCGAGGAAAGATCGCTGACCTGCAGCAGCTTGCCCTCCACAAGTGTATACAAGATTTACATCCAGTTTAAAACCATGTCATTACTGAATGTGCTGGAAGGAAAAAAAAAATTCTGCCAATTCTCTCCTTTACCCTTCTCTGAAGTGCAGATTTGAAAAACTCAGCCCAGTTCCATATTAAATCCAGAACACAGATTAGTCCTTCATGTAATACTTTGTGATCTGTTCAATGGTTAAACCACAAGTCTGTTAAATGGTCAAAAACAGTAGCAGTTCATAACACTATCCAGACTGAAATGGTAAATATTGTGCAAAATATTATGGCATTTCTTGGTCCTTTGAACTTATCTTAACAACTTTATTCAAAGAAATAAATCAGGAAGATCTAGTGGATTCCATTCTTGCCTCGACAGGTCTTTAAAATTGTAAACTACCATTTTGGTGCAAAAATACCTGCTACAAAACCATTAAAAAGCTGAAAGCATCAAAAAGGTAATTTGTAGCCCAGATTGAACAGCAATTCTATAAACAAGCTTTCAAAATGCTTGAATGTTCATGGGATACCTCCATTTAAAAAGTCAGTCTTTTAAATACTTTGTTTTTGCATACAGAGCACCAGTCATTGGTACAGTGTATCAGACCCCTTAAAGAGTGAATACAAAATAAGGTTGCAAATCTCAGACTGCACAGAGAATTATAGCTTTGTAGGCCGTGTGTGCAGTTGGCAAATTTTCTCAGCTTCTAAGAGTTAGAACTCTTCTAGTTTCTTTAGGTGTGCCAACAACTTACTGTAAGCAGTAATGCTCTTCTGCCAAAATGGCATTGAATAGTAGTGTTGCTGCTTATTGCTATGCAAACTGTCACTATGGCACTCTGTTTAATAGTACTTCAGGGCTGATCTCTAGGCAAATAGAACTACTGGAAATTGCCAAAAATTTTCAATTTGCTAATCCATGTACTAATTTAGACCCTTGCTAAGGCTAAAATATACACACAGGGTACTGAAATTAGTAAAATCAAGATGCAAAGGGCGTAGAATAATATTCCAAGTTATCCATCCCAAAGAAAAAAAACATTTGTAAAAAGAATCTAAATGGAAGTTCAATGTCACTGTAAGCAAAGAAGTTGCAAAATGTGTTGCTGTATGGCAGAACAGCTGCCTCAGCCAGATGGCAAATTCATTACAACATATGCAGTTCTAACAATTGAGTCTCTTGTAAGAACATGTGTGATGGATTTAGGAATGTTGCATACATGGTGTCAGCAGCTAAGTAGAATGCTTTTCCCTGTTTCTGCTCATCTATATGATTGTTCTGAGAGCATGAATTCTGTTCCACTGTATAAACAGTGGCATCAACAAAAAAAAGGTCTGCAACATGTTGTAGAGTTCCATTCCCTACAGATAAGGTTTAATGTTCAGACTTGGTGCTCTGGCTAAATTCGGCACAACAAAAACAGGGCTGCACATTCATCCCTCTCTGCACCAGGAAAGGGGCAAATAAAGTTTAGCTTGTAATATAACATTTATATACTATTACTGAGGAATTAAATAGTATACACTGACAACATTCAACGTCTAGCCTTTGAAAACCACATCATGAAACAGTCTTGTTACAGGCCTAACCCTTTGAAATGTAGCTTGACAATGCAGTGATAGTTTGTTTCTCTTATTAGCTTAATGTGTAATGCACAAGAACCAAATGATTTCTGTCTTGATACCAATAAGTTCAACTATTCTGAACTCAATGGGGATCTTAGAAACAATACCAAGAACAGGGAGCCTAATTGATGCAAGCATTTTAATTTGCAGATTCTGGCAATTTAATGGAAAAGGATTTTCACTTTGTCCTCTTTTCCCCTCCATCACTCAAGGTTTTCAATTGAAGTCTTTTGCTCATCTTGAAAGTTAAACAAAGTGATCTGTGCAAGGTTTAATATAGAAATAGAACAGTATCTTGCCAAACACATACAAGTCAGAACCACTTTCCCCTCATTTCAACCCATTAGAAGTAGTTTGCATCATATAACACCTTTAATGCATGAACATACTCTCAAGCCACTTCACAGGAGTAATAAGCATAACTTTACATAAAGCCATTAAAAGGAAAGCAATAAGAAAGTTTTGGTGAGAATATGAAGATGATCCTCAAGTTTATACCCAAGGTATCTCGACCAGCAGAGGAATGATTATGTTCAGGGATACAAGGTGGTTAGAATTGGGGGACCAGAGATTGCAAGGCCAAGGGGATTATAGAAAAGGATCACGTTGAGATTTTGAAAACAAGAATGAGAATTTTACAAATCTGACATTGTAGATCAAATACCTTCAGACAAAAATGAGAAGCTAGCCAGAAGACCAGAGCAATGGAATTTATGTATTTTTAAAGAAATCTGATCCAGAGTGAAAGGATTGGACGAGAGTTCCAGGAGGGCAGAGGCAGGGACAGAGACAGAGTTATTGGACAATGCTTTGGAGACAAGGGTAGGTGGTCATGGTGTCACAAAGACATCATTTCATCCACTCCAAATAGGTTCAGCCAAGAGTAGCCAGGGAACAATTGTGACAAGGACTGTATGGTTTATTAGAGAGTCAGAATTCATGTAGAAGAATGTGGACCTTAGTATTTATGGAAAATGATGGTGAGTTACATGCTAACAGGAAACAATCGAGAAGGAACCAGGGATTAATTCCACCAGATGACACTGCAAATAGAAGGTAATTCTCCAGATACAACTCGATTGAGAAAAAAAACCAAGCTCTAAGATTAAGAATTGATAGAAAGGCAACTGTTAAATCGAGTTACTGCACTGTGAGAATCATTTTCAGATAGAGTACACCAAGGTTTCCTCTTATTTCATAATAAAGTCATTATGTGTTCAAATTCTATTTCTGAATTTCCTACTATTAAACTTCAGCAGCAAATTGAATGCCTACCCTTACAGAAACTCTGCAATTGAACTAAAGTTAATGAAAGCAATATATACCCACCAAATCCCAACCTTCCATTGAGGAAAAATTGATGATTTTACATTCAATAAGATTCAAAAAGACAGATCCAAGTTGGACATAAAAGAATTAACATATCATAGTTATGGCAGCATAAAGAAATCACACTTAGGTGTTCTTACTCCTGCTATCATTACAGCATGAAATGACCATGGTTTCATCTGTGTTGTACAGCTGAATGTATACTCCAGACAAAATTTTGTTACAGAACTTCTAGCATTATTTTGGCAGGCCCAGTGACACTCTGATGGCATGTTCACTAACTCCAGTGGGCACAAAGGAATGGCTGTAAAAAAGGTCCGAAAGCAGCAAGACAAGAAATTCGGCAAAAGGGACTGTCGAAAGAGTGGCTGCCCACCCTGGTGCTCCAGCACTCATCCTGGGCAGGAGCCCGACTTTACAATAAGAGAGGTGCACAACTCTGGGACGCAGTTTACAAGCTACTTCTAGGACCACTCCATTGGCCTGCTGTGCAGGTCAGCAAATGAAAACTGGCTCCCAAAACATTGCACCTCAGCTGAACTAGACACTTTACTGCAGTTTAAAAAAGCCAAGACAGTCACATGTTGTACATTATTTGTCTCTTATAAAAGAACTATTACAGCCATAGCAAATGAGATTAAAACATTACTGAATTATCGCCTGGTTATTTTGTTCACTATGAGCAAACCTTAAGGTGTGGTTGTGTACAAAAGTCACCATATCCCAATTTATCCTCAAATAAGTTTTAACCTTAACATTATTATCATGCTAAAGTGTTCTATCTGGCAACAATTTAGATTCATCAGAACAGTACATTTAGTGAACTGCTGGATCTTGCAGGACATAAATGAAGTTGCACACAGCCCAGACAAAATCATTCATGGATTGTGATTTCCATACAGAATTACTTATTGCATTATATAGTCAAATACAACTTCAGATCAAAACAGTTCCGTGCACATAAGGACCAAAGTGGTGGTTTTCTCATCAGTTTATATAGAATAAAGAACAAGCATTTAAGAATTAATGCATGTATTCTACTTGCACCTTCCCTTCCCCTTCCCTTCCCCCCCCCCAAAAAAAAAACATTCTCTATTGCATCCAAGTGCTGATAACAAACATTTCAGTTGGAAAGACTGGTTTGGTTTCATCTCTCAACATGCAAAGATCGTAACTGAATGCAGTTATTCCAAATCAAGTTATTGAACAAAACTTAGAAGCTTGATGGGAAGGAGCAAGTGATAACATTCAGAAATCTACTGCAATACTAGTCATATCCATAAGTGTTAATAGTGATGTGATTACACAAGGCAGAGAGCAGACATGGCCTGCAGCTTTCTCAGTACTTAATTGGATGAAATTTTTGTTCATTTAACAACAATATTAGGAGGCAAA
Source organism: Pristis pectinata (assembly GCF_009764475.1). Taxonomy (NCBI): domain Eukaryota; kingdom Metazoa; phylum Chordata; class Chondrichthyes; order Rhinopristiformes; family Pristidae; genus Pristis; species Pristis pectinata. The sequence continues at coordinate 78,087,803 of NC_067412.1, forward strand.
TCAAATTCCATTCAAGTCTACATCCTCTATGCCTAAAGACTGAAGATAAGTGCTCTAGGGTGTTATTGACCAGATCAGGAATTAGATAGCGCAGCCACAAATCAAGAGAGCTTGTTCTTAGACTGTACAAAAATGAAATTAGGATTAGGAAGCAATTACAGATGGCCACAGTGACTGAGAACATAGGACCAGAGGCCTTTAATTCAGCAAGGTGAAGAGGAGGAAGTAGAATATGTTGGGGCTTACATGGGGGGAGAAATTAGAGAGAAGGAAAGCAAAATGCAAGGCTGAAATCAGAACGAGAAATCATTTGGTATAAATCATGAACACATTGATGCAATCACGAAGGTGGCATGCCAGTGGCTCTACTTCATTAGGAGTCTGAGGAGATTTGGTATGTCACCAAAGACTCTTGCAAATTTCTACAGATGTATGGTGGAGAGCACTCTGACTGGATGCATCACTGCTTGGTATGGAGGTTCCAATACACAGCATCGAAAGAGGCTGCGGAGGGTTGTAGACTCAGCCATCTTGGGCATAACCCTCCCCTCCATTGAGGAAATCAAAGTGGCGACATCCATCATTAAGGACCCTCACCATCTGGGACATGCCCTCTTCACGTTACTACCATCGGGGATGTACAAGAGCCTGAAGACCCATACTCAGTGTTTCAGGAACAACTTCTTCCCTTCCGCCATCAGATTTCTGAATGGTCTATGAACCCATGAATACTACCTCATTTTTCCTCTTTTACACCATTTTTGTGACTTATAGTAATTTTTAATGTCTTGCACTGTACTGCTGCAAAACAACAAATTTCACGAAATACATCAGTAATAATAAACCTGATTCTGAAAGGCTGAAAGAAATAAAGTCTGAAAAACGTTTCTTCTAAAGACATGAATCAGGAGCAGAATTAAACTACTCGCTCACTCGAACAAGTTCTGTCATTTAATAGGATCATGACTGATCCAATTATAAACAACTCCATATTTCCACAGGAGCTTCTCACCCCCTTGCTCATCAAGAATCTAGCCAATTCTGCCTTGAACTGTCAAGATAGACTTGGATGCATGACAAACACGTTTTAATTGAGAGGAGAGGGTGTGTGTGATAAAGAAGTGTTCACAGGAGGAAGTGCAGGGGAGTAGGGAGGATAGACCAATAGGCAGATAACAGCCACACTACCACAGCTTTGGGGAGAGGAAGTGGAGGAACGTATACTCAGGCAGGGAAGCTTGCATGGGAGGGAGTTGGGCTCACATAACATCCAAATTTTCATCAAACCCATGAGTGCCTCTATTAAAGAATCTATTAATAAGGGCCTTTCTCTCCCCCCTCCTCCACCTACCCCCCCCCCCCCCCCCCCCCCCCCACCCAGTGAGTAGATTGTGGGTGATGCAGAAGGCAAGTGACAGCTGGCCCATTGGCAAGGTCACATAGTCATTACTCGTAATGGTGATCTGTGCAGGAAGGAAAGATCAGAAACATTTGCCTCCAGCAAGAGCGACAAACAGGAAGACCTTTTGTGGTTACTGCTCAAAGAACACTTCAGATAATGTCAAAACAGCACACAGAGGAAGCTCTAGGCCAACTTTAGTTACTTGTGGCACAGTGAAAGAAGAACACCAAAAGTAGTTGAGGCAATGACATAAAAGAGCAGTGGACCTTAAGAGATTTGAAATGAAGGCAGGTGTGATAACAAGAAGGGCAATGGAAAACAAATGAAAATAGATTAACTCAACACTCAGGAGGTGCAAAAATAACTGGATATTGCTTAATCACAGACAACAATCCCAGTGTGGATACCTACCATTTTGCTGGATAGTGGAAATGAGATTACTCCCTGCTAATACTCTGCAACTAATGGTTAGTCCCCCATACAACTCTAGTTTTAATTTGAAGGCCAAGTCAGGTTTCATTTAAGAAGAACAACAAAAAAAAAACAAAAAGTGTATTTGAAAATCCCAGTAGGTATATCACAGACTGCAATCTACAAGTACAATGAAGCACAGTAAACAAGCTACTTTACAAAACACTAACATTGCAAAGCAGCAGCTATATCTTTAAAGACAGCAACTTGCACCAAAACCATTTGTGGTGTGTACATGGGGGCGGGGAGAAGGGGGAGAAAGAATAGGACTGTCAGTTAAAACGCATGCAGCAAATTTCGACAAACTGAAGTTTATGGAGGATGGAAAGTGGAACCCTAACTGTGACGTGCCGAACACAATTCCAAAGCTGTCACAGCATCATGGACATTGGACTCACAGCAAATGTGATGAGATAGATTTCTACTTTTATTAGATTGTTAATAAGTGGTCCTTGTGATTTTGGGGGGGGGGGGGGGGGGGTGCAAGAGAAACGAGGTAACAAAATAAGGTTAAAATCTGCCCCCTTGCATTCTAGAAAGAATTTTCTTAAACTAACAGCTTAACCTCATAGCAAATTAGTCAGAAAACTTGGATTTTCAAATAAAATCTTTAGCTCTCAAAACAAACTAAGTATTGAAGTGATAAAATTGCTTGACTAGAATTTATAATAACCGATTTTCATGAAAATTTATGAAGCTTCACAACAGACTAAATGGATCTCAACATGAACCACACATTCAAGAGGTTTTCAAATCAACTAATATAATTTGCAGATGATTTTAAATGCAAAATAAAGCACTTTGGGATATTAAATAAAAAAAATGTGGTACAATCCAGGCTGTTATTCTGCAGCTCATTGCTACTAGGTATAAAGGAGGAAAGATTATTCCAAAGTGTATTGTTTTGGAAAAAGTATTTACAATGTTTTCCTTCCCAGAAGCAAAGTCAGCTTTACACATCAAATGTTCTGTGGTCGAGAGACGACGTCACTTCTTCAATGAGCAAAACTTCTGTCAAGAATTTACTCCCAGGCTTTAAATGTATGAGATGATCAAAGTTTTTAAATCCACCTTCAAGCTAAATTGACAAGGTGTTAACATTGTATAAGATAGTTAAATGGAATATTTACAGTATTGGTTAGAGGGCCCTAGATTCTAGCTTCCCAAGTTCTCAATGTTAACCCTGTTTGAATTTGCTATTTGACTTGGATATTATTTTTCCAATAGTAATGCACCACTGGTGCAATTCTGCACAATTGAACATTAAAGCCTTGACATTTAGCACATTTAGTCACTAAATCGATACACAGTATCCTCATCTCCCCAATCAAATAACATCAAAACAAAGATCTTTCAGCTAACACTAAGTTCAAGAAAAATGAAGTGCTCTTTAGAAAAAGTTTCCTCACCTTTGCAGCCCCCTAAATCTCAGCATACTCAATTATAGAATTCCTTTTCCTCCCTTGACCAAACAAAATTGCATTAGGTTCCCACAAATTGGAAGTTAATGATTCATCTTCTATACTTTCCAAGCTTGCTGCCCTACTTAATGGGCTTGACACTTGAATGTTTGGGGGAAATAAAGACCTTGAATGTCCCAGCATTAGCTATCTACACTGTAGGTAAGACTTTGGAACCAAGCAAACACTTGTGTAACATAAAAGTTGCTTTCCTCAAAAATAGTTTCTTTGCCATCATCACAAAATAGTAGGGCAGCAAAACTGATGTCAGAGACAAGCATATCTACTCAGAGTTTGTTACCTTATTCTAATTAAAGTGCAAAGGATTTAAATCAAACATGACAAAAATTAGAGGTCTGTGATCACAAGAGCTAGTGAAGAAATAGAGAAGTCACCATTTAGAGTTGAAAGATAAAGGGTAAGATCAGCACTATTCCCCATGTGGGGTATACAAATGACACCAAAACTGATTCACCAGGAATTTACCTTACAATAATTTGGGTCCATATTTACCTACGTAACAGTGACAAAACTTGAATAGGTAAATTCATTGGCTCTATATGGATGAGATTCTCAAGATGTGAAAGTTGCAAAAAACTCATTTCTAATGCTGCTAGTCTCTCCTTGTTATTCAGCCCTACACCAAGGTCAGACTTGTGCTCCTCTGATCCACCTCAATCTATCAGTTCCATTTTGAATGTGGTACCACTCCCTCTACCCACTGCTCCATTTAGAAATGAAGATTTTTGAAATAAAAGCAATTCTACCTTGCATGAAAAAATTCAATTTTGTGCTAAATAAATGGAGAACTTTTGAAAATATTCAGTATCATCCTGAGGCATAGTTGCTCACCTACTGTTTCATTTCTTTGGCTGGTGTTCTGTGTACAAGTGGTCAGAAGCCGGGTGAATGTCAAGTTCTTGCTGTTTGTTCTTCAAATGGGAGGTTTGATTTGTGTTTGTACTGTGCAATGAGGCAGTTACATTTGGTATTCTGAGGCAAGATGTAGTACTACTGGAAGGAGAATAAAAGTATCCAGTCCTTTCTCTCAAAAGATGTCCATGTTTATAGTCAAACTGACAGTTAACTAAAATAACTAAATTACATACCCACATTAAAAACATACAATAAATTGTTCAATTTTCATTTGAGTACCACACTACGAGGTATCAAATTTTTAAACCCATTTCTCTCTCCTCTCCACCACCCAACATTGAGGATACCGTATCTAATTTTAAACTGGTTTCATGGTCTCCATCCAGTTGACCACGGTACTAAAATCTGCCCATTATTTATCTCCATGGCCCCAAGACTTTCAGTATAATCAGACCTTTGCCACAGAAGTCTCTATGACTACAAATCCTTCGGATCTGAAATGAAATTGAATCCTGCATTTCCTAAAAGCTTTTGATTCAACATGAACAAGTTATATGATGGAAAATTGATGGAGTAAATGCTTTCTGCATTCCGCTTCAGGTTTCTTGTCAGGAGGTGAACCATACTGACTAAGGAATCATGGGATCTTCCTAATCTAGAATGTGCTGGTCTCAGATGGGATAGTATTAACTCTAATGTGTGTGTGGTCAGAAAAAAAAACAAAATCAAGGTTCAAGGAGGTTATCTTTTAATGGTAAAAGCAAAACTTACAGTCTTTGATTGGAGTGGCACTAAGAATAGTGGCTCCTGACATGCAGGTCTCAGTAATTGCAGCTCTCAAAATTAAGACTATTACCACCCAGTTTGAAAAGAAACTAATTCTACAGCCAATAATCTCCACTACATGTAGCAAATCTCCTTTGGATAACAGCAGATACACAGGATGCTCAGGATGTGGGTGGCACAGATCCAGAGCTGCTACCTCACAGCTCCAGCGACCTAGGTTCTATTCTGACCTCCTGTGGGCTCTCTGTGGATATTCTCCTCATGACCACGAGGATCTTCTCCCACATCCCAGATTCGTAGGTTAATTAGCCACTGCAAAATGCTTGGTGTAGGTGCATGGGAATATAAAGAGAATAGATTACAGGAAAATTAGTGGGAACAGCTGGGTTTGTTCTGTAAACTACAGTAGACTCAATGGGTTGAATGAATGCCATTCAAGTGATAAGGAAATAAATAGTATGTGCAAATCAGCTGTGCTGCCACTCTACAAAATAACAGTTTATGCAAATACATCTGTAGACAAGTTAGCACAAGACATGAAATTGAATTGTTAAAGAATCTGTCAATGACTTGTTTAGGAAGTTTAATATCATTACTTAATTAGTTAGCCTAATCTTTTAAGCACATACAACTAAACATGGAAATATCTACATGGAGGCCCAGCAATAAAAGTCATCACTTTAATAACCATGGAGTAAAGAAGGAACTTTTTTTTAAATAAATAGACAATCTGAAAGTCTAAACCCCATTATATCCCAAGGTTAACTCCATGTTGTTGTGGCCTTAACTTTTGATTTGCTTGTTGTATCAACTAAAAAAGTTTGCCCATGAACTTAGGAGCAAATTTGTTTTTGTTTAAAAACTGAACCACCATAACATCTAAACTTTAACTGAAGTTCCCTTTAGTAAATTGCACAAATCAGAAGAACAATACTCCAACAAAGGTTATTTAGTTCAAATGTACTGAAATTGGGCACCAAAACACAAGAAATATTGCCATAGATTGTGGTATTGAGAACGTAGCACCATGGATGACTGCGTGTTTGGTTGCTCATTAGCTGAAATATCCTAGTTACAAGTTATCATGGGATATGCAGAAGAGTGGGAAAAGGAAGTGCAAGTTAATGGTCAACAATTCAAATATACCACTTATCTTCATTTTGCTTACATCACTCCAGGAGAGACATTGTGGGAGGGAAATTGGTGTGGGGTGAAGTATAACATGTTCAGTGGAAAAGTAAAAAAAAGTCACTAAGAGTCAACATTTTTGGCAGCTGTCCAGTGATTTGATTTCAGCTACTCAGTAAACCTATTTGAATTACCCATTTGACTTGACTGGGATTTGCATCATGCTCCAAATTGGGTATACACATGGAGTGGCTTTATAGATACAGTTTGTTGATGTTGGATCCCAGCCTCAGACAGGTAACTTTAATACAAAACTAAGAACACCAAATCCTAAAGTTACTGTAAAGGATTACAACCTTCAGTATCGGACACTTTAGTTTGTGGATGCTGTGTAAAGTTAGCAGCAAATTGTTTGCTTACTTTGTATATACACCAAATACCTCATCACTCAGTGCTACTTCAGCAAACTCTAAACCTTGATCTGGCATCAAATCACATGGATTCCAACCCAGCCTCACTGTATCAAGTGACACAACAGAAACTTCACTGATCTTCCATCTGTGTTTATGTAATAAATTATACAGTCTATTCACATTCCATCAGATCCCCTGAACTGGACAGCCTCAGGATTCTTGTTATGTACTTAATTGATGATAGCCAGCATAGAAGTTAAGGCCAAATCAGAAAACAGTTCTGAACTATGCCAGGAATGTACATCGGTGTTCCTACTCTAAATAAGCATCAAGGGAGATATCACAGGGAGGTTTTTTTTCAACCCAGAGAGTGGTTGGTGTGTGGAATGCGCTGCCTGGGGTGGTGATGGAGGCAGGTACATTGGTCAAATTCAAGAGATTGTTAGATAAGCATATGGAAGAATTTAAAAGAGGGATATGTGGGAAGAAGGGGTTAGGTAGTCTTAGGCGAGGTTTAAAGGTCGGCACAACATTGTGGGCCAAAGGGCCTGTATTGTGCTGTACTATAACTCCTATATACTATGGTTCTATAACTCCTGCTGGGCTGGCGTGGATAATGCTTTCAGTTAATGATCAGACGGCTACATCAAATTGATATTTACCTTTGACTAACAATGAGGTGGAGAAAGGAAAATGGGAGCAAAAACAAAAGCCAAGCAGCATCCAATATTTGCTATGTATCCAAACAAGGTGTGATGGCAAAATATATCACGTGATGTTCCATTACTACTTGCAAACTGCTTACCTGTGATGCTGCCAAGTTAAAATAGTTTAAAATAAATGCCAGAACGAATGAAGTGTCTTAGAAAATGCTAAATTCTGCTACTCTGTCTGACCTAATAAGTGATTCCAGCATTTCCAATAGCTGCCAAATAACAATATTTCTTTAAAAATACTCCAAGACATTGAGGACCCGAGCAAGCAATTTTAAGGCCACTTGGGAATAAGGAAAATAATAGTTCTGTTGCAAGCAACTACCACAAATGATAATCTTATGCCAAAAGTGTCACTGGGATGATTTCATACGACACTTCAGGTGCACAATTAAAAGCTGCTGATAAACTGGTACATTATAGTCCCATAGATAGACAGCAAAACTGTTGACATGATTTACTTGACAGTTTGGCTTACTTGTATGAGATACAGAATGCAGATTACACATTACTTAACTGTTTATAAAGCATACCATCTGCCTTGTGGTGATGGCGAGCAATGAGATAGGTGACTCCAGTACAAATAGGATTCGCTACAGGTTTGCAAAATGTTAGAAAAAGCCTCACTACAAACTTCTCTCCCCCCCCCCACCCTAAAGAACAAGTTAACTTGCATACCAGAAGTATTGTGTAAATGGATCATGAAGCACTCAGACTTGACCCTTTTGTGTTGAGTTGCTGATTGAGATCAGCAAAAGCAATAGCACCAAAGTAGCCTAAGCAGCCAGGAATTAGAAGGAAAGATAACAGTACTGCCTCTCAAAAGTAAACTTTGCTAGTACATACATGGATGAAACCACTCCAAGATTTAATTCTTAATTCCTCACTTCATGGTTTAAAAGCCTGCTGAGAGAAAATGATGGAAACTTGTTCCAGTGCCACAAATGAGCAGCATTACATTGTTTTATACAGTGGCTGATATTTAATTCCATTGACTGCAATGGAATTAAATATCAGGCATTGTGTAAAATAGGTGGCTGATCTGACATTGACCCATTTTTGTGCTACTGCCAGAGATAGGTTGCTAGTTCCAAGTGTTTCAATTGAAAACATGGAAAATACTAAACTGGTACTTCTGGAAAAGCAACCAGCAATTTTTGGAGCAGAAGGCTGGGGAAGAATGGGAAAAAAGACCACTGACCTTAAAGGCTCTAAACTACTATCTGAAGTCAGCAGCTTTCCAGTTTCTACATTTGGGTGTGTCACTGAAGCTAAAGAAAGAACTCGCCATTCAATGCTAAATAATGGAATCCATTCAACAAGTTATTGGGAGGGAAGTGCAGATAGGAGAAGGGAAAGGTGGTGCGTAATGATCAATTCATGAATAAGTACCTCACGTTTTGCACCCTAACAATAAGATTTTAAATACCCAAAGTTTAAAAACTCAAGAGGGCTGGTATAAACAAATGACAAATCTCCATTCTCACAGGTCAGTGTCCTGCAACCCAACATCAACCCTTAAACCAAGGGCAATTTTGAAGATCAACTTCAAGAGTACTTGATTAAAACAGATAAAAATCATGAAGACTCATGAAAAGTGGTACCAAACCACTTTTGATCCTACCAACTAACTTCAGTTATTGACACAAAAGCAAGAATTTACACAGGGCGGGCTCCTTGGGCGAGGCATTCCTCATCTTCTATAGCTCTACTTCCATCATGAATCGGCACTTTTGAAGAGGCCCATCAACATAAAAATGGTTGGGGGACGGAGGAAGAATGTTACATTTCATGAGAGAAGCAGGTAGTGACGGAAATAGCAAATAAATTCTGGTGCATAGGAGCACTATACTTGATGCTCACAACATGCTTAAAAAAAGAACTCCAGTGCTGCAACTTTGTTGACCGTCAGTAAATATTTCTCCCCTATTATCCGAATTAAAATTGTGGGTACGAAAGATTGACATGCTAACTCAAAAAATACAGAAAGCCACTTTGTTAAATTTGGAATTGTTGAAACGACTGCTTTTAAATTTCCTTTTGATAAAGTCATGCTATTCGTGGATTTTCATTGGCACTTCAATGAAAGCATGATTAAAAAGGACTCAAGATCAGTAGGTTGCATCACTTCAAATTAACTTTTCGAACTTCACCTTATTTAGTCGGAAACAGTTCATAAAAATGTACACGTTGCCAATATTAACCAAGACCAAAAAAAGCTGAAGTGAGAGTGGGTGGTTCATGAGAAACTGCCCTGTTGCAATGAAGCGGGACTTGAGTAAACTGACTTGCCGAGGGTGGGGAAGCAAGACGGAGAGAATGATTAAACCAAGCTAGACTCCGATAAAACAGAGCCATTGTCCCGAGGCTGTGACCCTAGAGCGCAAGAACAGCCAGAATGCCAAATAAGGCGCTTCCATTACCAACCAGACTACTGTTAGGAAAGAATCCCATACATGACGCATTTCAGGAAGCTTTGAGTCATTTGAGTTCCGTTATAAGTTGGACAACAGCCAAAATGTAGAATTAAGAACTTTATTGAAATATTAACGCACTTCCCAAAAGCGGGAGATTTCCAAGCAAAGGGAAATGCATGTAGTAAAAATCAGCACTAATTACCAAAAAGATTTAAAATTAGCTTGACCCCAAAAAAAGGGACCGTAACGAATCGTGTACTTTGTGAAACTGTCAAGCCGGAGAGCGAGTGCAAAACCACGTTACAGAAGTAACAGCGCACTCCGTTGCTCCCCCCCCCCCCCCCCCGGCTGAACGGCAGCCGGAACTCGCAGCGATGCGACCACTCACGGGGAGCTGCACCGATCCGCAGCGAGAGCGGAGGGCGGTCCCGGCCAACGCTGGCAGGCAGCCGGCAACGCACCGCCTCGGCCAAATTCAGTAACCTCAACAGTCAAGTGGAGCAGCAACGGCGGAAACTGAACTTTCGAAAGGTCTGTGCGAGTGACAAAGGGCCAAGAGAATAAACTGGCAATAAAAGCAACGAACAAAGCTCAGAAATACCCATGAATAAACATATTCCGGCAACGTTGACTGGAGTGAAGTTAACATTCAATCACACACAGGGCAGTAAACACTGATGTCACATTTATACAAATGGTTGCCTGCTTACCGTTTTGGGCATTTTGCTTTATTACTACTCTCAGTCCACTTGCAATAGAGACTTAAATTTCTTTTCTACTAATCGCCGCTTTTTGCTCAAAGCCAGATATTCGCTCCACCCATCGGCTACTCGCCGCTCTGCTGCGATTCAGAAATGGAAATCAGCACAAACGGATCAATTACACGACTTCAGAAGCGGATAGTTAGAAGGATCTTGAGCTACGTTAACCACACGCTGAAAACGGTCGCTACTTGAATTTAGCATGGAACACAACTCCAACTTCCTGCTAACGGAACTTGAATATCTGAATGTGACACCACACCCAGGAAAACGTTCACATTTTAAGCAATGAGGAAACAGACCCCGCCTCAATGTTGCAACAGGCACTGCTGGTGGCGATACTAAGTAGGCTGGATCATTTTTTATGTGCACGTGAACAATCTGAGAATATCTAAGGTATATATGAACTGTAGGTATTCTTTGAGTAAGCAGGCTTTAAGGAGAATATTAATCTAGGCCAATCAGCACATTTAAGGGAAAACTGAAGTACTTTAAAAAGAATACAGTATCATAGAAGTACTAATAATATTTTTTGGAGGATGTGAGAGAAGAAGTTTAATGTTCCCTAATGTTGCGTCTGATCGGGCCACATCTGAGGCAGAAACATCCAGTTTAGCAAATCCATCCCTTGGATGCAGCCATGGATTATTATTTGTCATAAAAGCAGTGGAAAGAAATCCCACCATTCATAAAGGAATGTGTAAACTGCCAGAAATTAAAGATATTTAACACAATCAGGTTTCCTTCACATCTTTGGGGCTCAACCAGCCAACTGTTAATATTACATAAGGAGACCATTAAAATATCTATCTAAATTCATAGCCAAAGTATTTAATGATATTAAGTGGGTATACTTGTCTCACTCCAGAAATTTAGGATTCGATAAGGAACTCAAAATAATCATTGCATCTACACTCAGAAAGAATGGGGGTGAGGTTACTTTTTGTCTCTTGTGGTGTCAACTTTGAAAATACTGCCCCAAATTGTAAAATCACTTATATCTGCACCTTTTTGCAAGTAGATTCTACTATTTCAAGGTAGGTGAGTTTTGGACTATGGGTGAATCAAGGCTAATGGGGAACATGAAGGAAAGTGGAACTGAGCCCAAGGTCAAACCAGCCATGATATCGAATGGGGGAGCAGACTGGAGGGGTCAGATGATCAACTATTTTTTAATATTTTGTGTAAGGTCAAGACTACCTGAACTAAATATGAATCTGTGGGTTTTAAAACAGGGCTCCTCTAATTCAATGCACATGAAGAATAATGCTGGCTAGATAATTCAACTCAGAAAAATAATGCTAGCAACCAGGAGGAGAACTTTTCATTTCAAAGCCTGACTCAACTGAAGTGACTGTCAATTATGTTTGAACAGTCTGGGAGATTGTGACACAAATTTTAAAGAAATGTACATTTGCAGCATTGTAGAGGGGATTATTTAGTTGTTCATTTTATTCTATCATTGGCCTTGTGAGTAGAAGTGCTACTCACACCTTAGCAAAGATGTGGTCTGATCAAAGTACAATGCAGCATGAATTCATCCAACTTGTATTCAACTGTATAATTGTTGTTTTGCTTAGTGTTAGTCCCCAGTAACTAGACTGAGTCTACTAACACACTGGAATTCTTGTTGTTTTTTTCAGCTATTTTACCTTTAAAGACAGCTAAAGGCAAAATTCCTAAGTCATGTGTCCCTTGTGATCCTTGAAAGGAACACAGATTGGGGACTCCGGTTCTCTTGTCTGCACAATTGATCACAAAATGTCATCTGCCATTGATGATGTCATTTGCACATTTTGCAAAATCCCTTATGGAGATGGATTCATTATAATTGGTTTGAATGGTCCCGACTTGAGGAGGTAAAAATCAACCAGTGCTTCTGTTCCTGATTCTTATTCAGAGATTCTTAATGCAAAGCTATCCGGTGAAGAAAAGATCAGATTTTGCAGTGACATTTTCCACAGCTGCTCATTAGCACACTTCTCTGGGTTCACAGATGAAGAATATGCATTTCAATGAGATAATAGAAACTGTACCATACACAAAGTACATCTCTGTAAGGTCAAAGTTTTGAACTAATCATTTTGACTCAGGTAGCAGTCCCCACACTGTAATAAAAAGAAATGATTTTTAAGTCCCATTTCAAAGACCAGCTCACCAAACAATTGGCGGGGAGCACTACAACTATTTGATGTGCTGCTTTTCAGATGAGATCTCAAACTTGGATCTTGTTTGCTCTCCCAGGCGAACAAACATAATCCTCTAACACTGTTGAAAAAGAGCACAGTACTTCCCCCGTAACCTGGCTATCTTTTGACCCCAACCAACAACATTATGAAGCTGAAGACTTATCCAATTATCTCACTTCTATTTTTGGGAATTTATTGTGTGCAAATAGGCTGTCAAGTTTGACCATGCTTCAATGGTTCATTTAAATCAAACGTACTTAATTGGCTGCAAAGTGCTTCAGCACATCCCGAGGACATGAAAGTCTCTAAAAATGGCACGTTCTTCATTTTTTACAAACAGCGTTAAGAGATGGAAATTAGTAAATAGGCTTTTCAGATGTGTTCCTAAAAAAGTAGTCATTTACTCAAACCCAAGATTGTCCCCACCATTAACATTAGCATTGTTGGTATCTTTAAAATGTGAAATTCATGGCATGGTAGTATAAAAGCTTTTGTACGAATCTCTCACTGGTTTCCGCTGGAAGTGAGGACCCAGGGTCTGTGTCAGATTACAGACTTAATTCTGCTTGGCAGGTGAACTGACTCAAAGCAAGTTTTTCATATAGAATGTGGAGAATTGTATTGAGTTTGGGTTATTGTGACCGGAACTATATATAATTACCATGGCATCAAGAATATGAACTGGGCCTCACTTTTAGAATTACAAACTGATTTCTGTGAAAAACTAAAGACACAAGCTCTTTGTTTTCTAGTTTTGGATAGAGTGCAAGGAAATTGGAGGGTGGCAAATGTTGTTCCTTTGTTTAAGAAAGGGAGTAGGGATAACCCTGGGAATTACAGACCAGTGAGTCTTACTTCAGTGGTGGGCAAATTACTGGAGAAGATTCTTAGAGATAGGATTTATGGGCATTTGGAGAAGCATAGGCTGATTAGGCATAGTCAGCATGGCTTTGTGAGGGGCAGCTCGTGTCTCGCGAGCCTGATTGAATTCTTTGAGGATGTGACAAAGCATATTGATGAAGGTAGAGCAGTGGATGTGGTGTACATGGATTTTAGTAAGGCATTTGATAAGGTTCCTCATGGAAGGCTCATTCAGAAAGTCAGGAGGCATGGGATACAGGAAAACTTGGCTGTGTGGATTCAGAATTGGCTCGCCCGTAGAAGACAGAGGGTGCTGGTAGATGGAGCCTATTCTGCCTGGAGGTCGGTGACCAGTGGTGTTCCGCAGGGATCTGTTCTGGGACTCCTGTTTTTTGTGATTTTTATAACTGACTTGGATGAGGATGTGGAAGGTTGGGTTAGTAAGTTTGCTGATGATACAAAGGTTGGTGGTGTTGTGGATAGTGTAGAAGGTTGCTGTGGATTACAACAGGACATTGATAGGATGCAGAGCTGGGTTGAGAAGTGGCAGATGGAGTTCAACCCGGGAAAGTGTGAAGTGATCCACTTTGGAAGATCAAATTTGAAGGCAGAATACAAAGTTAATGGCAGGACTCTTAGCAGTGTGGAGGAACAGAGAGATCTTGGGGTCCACGTCCATAGATCCCTCAAGGTTGCCACACAGGTCAGTAGGGTTGTTAAGAAGGTGTATGGTGCCTTCATTAGCCGGAGTATTGAGTTCAAGAGCTGCGAGGTGATGTTGCAGCTCTATAGAACAATGGTTAGACCACACTTGGAGTATTATGTTCAGTTCTGGCCACCTCATTATCGGAAGGATGTGGACATTTTAGAGATGGTGCAGAGGAGATTTACCAGGATGCTGCCTGGATTGGAGAGCATGTCTTATGAGGATAGGTTGAGTGAACTAGGGCTTTTCTCTTTGGAGAGAAGGAGGATGAGAGGTGACTTGATAGAGTTGTACAAGATGATAAGAGGCACAGATTGAGTGGACAGTCAGAGAGCTTTTCCCAGGGCGAAAATGGCTAACATGAGGGGACATAATTTTAAGGTGATTGGAGGAAGGTATGAGGGGGACATCAGAGGTAAGTTTTTTTTACGCAGAGTGGTGAGTGCATGGAATGCACTGCTGGTAGAGGTTGTGGGGGCAGATACATTAGGGACATTTAAGATACTCTTAGATAGACACATGAATGATAGAAAAATGGAGGGCTATGTGGGAGGGAAGAATTAGATAGACATTAGAGCAATATAAAATGTCGGCTCAACATCATGGGCCGAAGGGCCTGTGCTGTGCTGTAAAGTTCTATGTCCTATGTTCTAAATTATTTTTAAATTTGATATACAAATCCTCATTCAGATGTGGGAACTTAAATAGCTGCAGTGAACTTAACTGAATGCTCCTGTTCAGCTGTCATATTTTCTGGGGCCTAGCTAGAGCTATACAACTCTTAGCAAATTGGGAAATTTGAAGTATCTGTGCTTCTCCAATCTGGGCTCATGTAGCCCTCAATTTGCATCACCCCATTATTGGTTTAGGGACTAATTTCTATAATTCTCACTCCAAACCTTACCATCTGCTTCTTCTCTAATTATTCATTTTTCAGAATATCTTAAAGCCTTCTTCTTGGATCAAGCTGTTCTTCATTATTCTAATATTTCTCAGTGTAGCTTGGTGAAATATTTTGTTTGATGACTGTCCAGTGAAGTACCTTGAGGTATTTTACTCCTTTAAGGTGCTCTATAAATGTAAGTTGTTATTATAAAGGGATCTGATGTAATTTTGAGGCATAGCTAAGCACAGCATATACTGTGCCATCTCTGCCCAGTAGTACTGGGTGGCAAAAAGAATACAAAAAGATAACAGAAACAACATTTTCTTGTGTCAGCAGCAGCACTTCTTCCAGAATTTAATGACCTGTCCAATAATGAAATGGACCTCCACTGCCCCAACTCCTAATCTACTGCAGTTGTCCTCTTCAACTTGCATTCTGCTAGCTGTACTGGCTTCTGAGCCATCGCATATTATGCTAACTGCTATAGGACAGTCATTCAGGGTTTAAATCTCATTGGCTTTATGGCAATGTGACCTTACTTTAAAAATGGCCTAATGTGGCATGCCTTACAATTTCAGGAACATAAATTAATATCCGCAGTATAGAGAATATCTGCAATTAACAAGCCTCCATCATCCTTTCTCAGCTGATACCACTGCCATTTATGACTTTCAGTCTCCCTTGATCTCTAGCCTTTCACAGACATTTCACCTTATTCTGTCCGCCTCTTCCTATTCTCTGCAACTTTAAGCATGAAACGTCATCAACATGAAGCATTAATACAGTTCGTCTCGCTCTCCAGATGTTGCCTGAGTATTTCCAGCATTTTCTGTTTTTATTTAAAATTTATAGCATCAATAGACTTTTGCTTGTTTATACTTTTAGGATTGGCAGTTAGTCCGAACACTTTGCCAATAGTGCACCCAGATGTTAAAATCTACTCTTTAGTCTGTAATCTCCCTCTGAAGTGTCAACACCAATTTACATTTCTTTTACCACTGTGATTCATTAACACATATATAGTAAATTCTTACTCATGCTCCTTCAGCAATATCATTAAACTGTTTAATGTGGCACATTAACTAGTTTGCTGAGAATAATGCAAATGGAATAAAATTGCTTCCCTCCATTTTATTATCCATATCATTTCCAGTATTCCTCTGACCTTTCTTGTCCCCTGTAAACTACAAATAATCTTCCTGCTTCCTGCAACCTTATTGCCCATAGTTCAACTCATTGCATCACATCTGGTAGCAACTGATTCTTACCCAGGTTGCCCAGAACTGTGCACCTCTTCACTCTGGTCTTTCCTTCCTCCTACAAAAAGATATTTAAAACCCAAACTTGGTACCATCAAATTACTGATGAATAGCATCAGCTTTTAACAGTTTTCGTTCTTTGTAATTTCATACTGACTGTTTGGTGTAACCTTTGGATTTGCTTTGTTAAATAAGATCTGAGTTTCTCTAAAGAAAGGGTTTTGTCGTTAGCCTTACAGACCCTCACTACCGTACATCCTGCTTCAGCCAGGAAGGCAGAGAAGCCTGAACAACAGTTATCCCTAAATTCCTTGCAAATACACCTCCGTCATCCAAAAGGCACTGCCATTTTTAAACAGAACATTTCCTGTTATTGTCATTTTAAAAGGTGCCAATGTATGATTTCCAGCTTTTAAACTACAAATCCAGACATGGATCTTATCACAAACAAAACATTTCCTTTTTAAATTAGAAGAGTGGCGTTGCATTTGAAGTACAACTTATGCATCTGTTGCAAGTTCCAGCAGGATGCATGATCATTTTTATATTTTAAATCACTGTTTGAAGCATATGTTCTTGTATTAAATTCATTTTGAAGTGGTATTCTGATTAATTTTGTACGTAGAAATTAGGAGTTTGTCTATTTGAGTTGTTAAATTTAGTTTCCATTCTGTTAAAACCTTTAATTAGAAGGTTTCTGTCTGGTTAATTTTGACATTCATGCACTGTCTAATTAGAGGAATTTCTTTCTTTTAATAGTACAAACATTTCATGCAAAGAAATGCTCTGACTATATTCTATACTGATGCACTAACTCCTCTATAATCTGTACTTTTTAGATACAACCAATCTCTTTAAAGTTAATCCAAAATGAATTAAGAATATGATGCTATTGTAACTTATATTTTCTATCAATGTTTTTCAGTCTTATTGATGGTTCTTTCAAAGGAATTGTCTTATTTATTCTTCCTGCATCCTCACAATCTAAAATCAAAATTCATCATATATTTTCTTGCAATAATTAATTTATCCCAGACAATCATGTTCCTAAAAATTTTTTTTCTCCTACAATCTTAACATTTTAGTAATCTGGATTTATGTTTGACATCCAGGAAATGGAACTGCTCTGTCTAACTCAGCTGCTGACATTAGGAAGCAACTGAGCCATCAGAAAACCAGCGTTTATAGCAAACATTGGCGTTGAACATAAAAGGGTGATTTGAGCCTTATCTATGAATGGAATTCGCATAAGTTGTGAAAATAACTTTGTCGTTTATCCTGCTTGGATCCAACAGATGCTTACTGGTTCACATTGTCACATGGTATGCTGAACAAACAGAAAAGACTCCCACCCAAAACAAGTGGGGTCCATTTAAACATGTCCATTTCAGGTTCCTGAGATGTTATGACCCAATGCAATGCTAAGTTAGTAGCCTGAGCTGGAAATGGCACTTGGTGTCCTTCTAATTAACTTAATTGTGAAACAGCCTAGGGGCAGAAGATGGTGAAAAACTCTTATAATGTTCTGTTCTCCTTTCCTTATGTTCTGTTGTTCTTAAGAATGTTGCTGCACCCAGATGGTGACATCCAAGGAGCATGCAGTATTGGACCCAGAACAGCAGGGCACTGGGAAATGTAGTATAATAGAGAGACCTAGGGGAACAAGTACATTGTTCCCTGAAAGCGGTGACACAGGTAGACAGGACGGTGGACAAAGTGTATGGCACGCTTGACTTAATCGGTCAGGGTGTTGAATACAAGAATTGAGATGTCATGTTACAGCTGTAAAAGGCACCGGTGAAACAGCAGCTGGAGTATTGTGTGTGGTATTTGGTGGCCATACTATAGGAAGGTTGTGATTAAACTAGAGAGGGTACAGATAAGATTCCAGCATCTGCAGTTTCTTGTGTCTACAGAAAAGATTCACAAGGATGTCGCCAGGACTGGAGGGCTTGAATTATAAAGAGAGATTGGATAGTCTGGGACTGTTTTCCTTGGAGCATAGGATGCTAAAGGGGTAACCTTAGAGAGGTTTATAAAGTCCTGAGGGGCAGAGATAAAGTGGATGGTCACAATCTTTTTCCCAGTGTAGGGGAGTCTAAAACTAGAGGGCATAGGTTTAAGTTGAGAGGGGAAAGATTTAAAGGGGACCTGAGGGGCAAGTTTTTCACACAGAGGATGGTGGGTATATGGAATGAATTGCTGGAAGAAGTGATAGACATGGGTACGATTGCAGCATTTAAAAGACATTTGGATCGTTACATGGATAAGAAAGGTTTTGAGGGATATGGGCCAAATGTAGGCACGTGGGACTAGCTCAGGTAGGCACCTTTGTCGGCATTGATGAGTTGAGCTGAAGGGCCTGTTTCCTTGCTGTATAACTCTATGAGTCCACTTAGCTTCAGGTTTCATCTAGCTATCAAGTTTCAGGCAGTAATAGGCAGTGTGCTGCCAAGGCATCATTGAAGATCGTGACGTTGTCAATCATCCAGCGCCATTTGGTTAAGTCCTAAACAGAGGGATCCAAGAAAGGAACAATTGGGAAGAAGGATAATGTGGAAGGAGTTGAACACTGGGTGATGTGCATCAGCTGTTTAGGCTGCTGGGATGACAGGAGGATTTGCTGTGCAGGCTGCAAGAAATGTTTGGGTTGGGAAGGTAGCACTACCTCAGGAAATGATGATCAGAGCAATTGGAAATGGAATTAGTAAGAGAAATTGGGGAGTAAATACCCTGCATTTGGGGGCCAGGAGGTGCACTCCTCCTACTCCCAGCTTTACAGATAAGTATATTTTATAACCTTACCTTGGTCACATCTTGCAACAGAAGATGTCTCTGGCTAATTATCTTATCTTTGACCCTGGCTTTCAAAGGCCAAACATGTCGCCCTTATTGCCTATTGGGTGTGACCTGTTAACTCAGTAGATACCAGAAAATGGAACTGTTTGTTAAATCACATATAGACTTGATTTTCCTAAGCCAGTATTTATTGCATAATCCTTGTAACCCTGAGAACATTGACAGAAAGTAACATTAAATGTCAAATATAGGAAATATGGGTGAGAGTGTACATTATTTAGTACATTATTTGGTGTTCTACATCAAAACAGTAACTGCAATCTTTACTTTCTGATGTAGCCTAAAAAATTGTCACAATAATCAACGTCAGTTTCAAAATTTACTACCATAAGATTTGAACATACAGCCTCTGATTTCACTAAAACAGCACCAGAATCACTGTGATACTCCATCCACTCTTTACTGATTTGGAAAATCTTCTTGTATATCTAGTATCATATTGCATCAAATTTAAGACTATCTACTCATTATTATTAATAAATATTGCCATGATTCTTTTTCTCACATTTGTTTTTTTGTTTAATATCTTTTTAATGACACCATCCTTCCTTTACTACTTCCTAAGTAGGGTATGGTTCCACAAATAGTTTACATATTCTATTGTCCCATTGAAGCCACCATATCTCTTAAATGAAACTTACCAGTGACTGCCAACAAGTAACATAGCCATGGGAAATGTCTGACTGAATTGTTATTCATCTACACACATGCATTTCCAATGGGTCTCTGAATAAGGATTAAAAGGTATCTCTGGCAAATTATCTCTTCTTTGACCTTAGCTTTCTAAGGCCAAAAATATCTCCTTTATTGCCTCCTGGGTGTGACTTGTTAACTCAGCAGAGACAGGAAATGGAACTGCCCTCCTGACTCAGCTGTTGACTTCCAAAAGCAACTGAGCCATCAGAAGAGCCCTTCCTTTCTGTCTTTCTGTATGTGAATTTTACATTGAACTGCACATGGAACTTATCAAAGCTAACTGCATTTCCCTCTGATCAGCAGAATTGAGTTCCTCTAAATTTGTATTGGAACATTCAGTGCTGTAAGAGTTCAGAGTTCAACCATCATAACATTTGACAGAAGTTTTATCCAATTTTTCATCTGAACTGTGGATATTCAGTGTTTTTGACCCACTGGTCTCAATTTCCACGTCTGCATTAGCAATGAGGAAATTCATCAGCACTTAGCAGAAAGTGACATTTAATGCCCACTCAAACTGCCCTCAAAAGGTCTCTTGATGTCCATGATTTAAATTCTCCTTGATTCTAATAATCCTTTGAACATCTTCCTATGAGACAACTTCCTGTTTAGCATTTCTCCCATAGAACATGAACATAGAATAGTACAGCACAGGAATGGTCCCTTTGGCTCATGACGATGTGCTGAACTAATTAAAGTAATGACACCTAATTAATCCCTTCTACCTGCACATGGTCCATATCCCTCCATTCTGTGCATATCTAAGAGCCCCTTAAACACCTCTATGATATCTGCCTCCACCGCTACCCCTGGCAGCACATTCCAGGCACCCACCACTCTCTGTAAGAAACTTGCCTCGCACATCTCGTTTGAACTTTCCCCCTCTCACCTTAAATGCATGCCCTCTAGTATTAGACATTTCGACCCTGGGAAAAAGATACCTATGCCTCTTGTAATTTTATAACTTTCTATCAGGTCTCCCCTCAGCCTCTGCCGCTCCAGGGAAAACAACTCTAGCTTGTTCAACTTCTTTTAGCACATGGCCCCCTAATCCAGGCAGCATCCTGGTAAACCTCCTCTGCACCCTCTCCAAAACCTCCACATCCTTCCTATAATGGGGCAACCAGAACTGAATGCAATACTCCAGATATGACCTATCCAGAGTTCTATAAAGCTGCAACATAACTTCCTGACTCTTGAGCTCAGTGCCTCGACTAATAAAGGCAAGCATGCCATACACCTTCTTTACCACCCTATCAACCTTTGCAGCCACTTTTAGGGAGCTATGGACTTGGACCCCAAAATCCTTCTGTACGTCAATGCTGTTAAGGGTCCTGCCATTAACTTTGTACTTTCCCTTTACATTTGAACTCACAATGTGCAACACCTCAGACTTGTCCAGATTAAACTTCATCTGCCAGTTCTCCGCCCATATATGCAACTGATCTATATCCCATTGCGTCCTTTGACAATCTTCTACACTATCCAAAATGCCACCAATCTTTGTGTCATTTGCAAACTTACTAACCCACCCATCCATATTTTCATCCTAGTCATTTATATCTATCACAAATAATAGAGGTCCCAGTATGGATCCCTGTGGAACACCACTGGCCTTGGACCTCCAGCTAGTACAAGACCCATCTACCGCTGCCCTCTGTTTTCTATGGGCAAGCCAATTCTGAATCCAAATGGCCAACTCACCGTGGATCCCATGCATCTTAATCTTCTGAATGAGCCTCCCATGAGGTAGGTTCTCAATCATTTTGTTTCCTCACACAAATGCTAATTCAATCATTTCTAGTCAAGCTATCATATGAAATAATTGCTCGCGAGAAATCCATTACCATTCACACTATTTGATGTTTCTATGTCTGCTATTTTAAAGATATGAAAAAGTAGAGCTATGTTGCTGACCATATGGACAACAGCAATGCACAGTGTAATTCTTAGCAGCAGACAATATAATATCCCAGATTTGACTCCTGATATTGTAGTAGGAGAGCACATGGCTGTCACGTGACAGTAACAACACTGACCCCTCTGGTCAGAGGACAGCATTGCTCCTCGGATCGGAAGTGACACCACTGTCAATCAAGGTGTGGCTTCACCCCACCCATCAGGTGTGGGCATAGGGATTGGACCTAGAGAGCACCTTCATTCCTGAACCTGCCTGACCATTCCTGTCTAAATCACCTGGCCAGGCTCCACCCAGCACTATAAAAGAGTGTTGCACTCCCCTAGCCCTTGCTTTTTTGATAGCCCCAGGAATAGTGAGACAATGCTGCAGAGACCACTGGTAAGAATCTGCACTACCATGTGGTCTGGGAGCGTCTTAGTCAGATTCCAGGGAGTGTTAGGGCCAATGCTTGTTTGAGTCAAGGTACTCAGGCATTGAAGTGTTTATCTCTCAATAAGCTGTACCTTGTTTATTGTGTGTTTGTGTGTGTGTGTGTGTGTGTGTGTATCTCATCCTCGTTGCGGTTTCCCCCTCACGTTTGCGGTCTCCTGCGTGTGTGTGAGTGTGCATCTGTTCCCATTCTTTCTATCCTTGTGTTTGTCTTTGTTAATAAACCATTTTCAAATTAAAAAGACTGTCTCCAGAGTTCCTCTACCTTTAAGATTCCAAAAGAACCGTTTCATACAACTGATATTGACTGACTTAGCAATTCGCAGTCAGGTGGGAACGTGAGGGTGATAATTAGCCTCACCACTTGTGAAATGGACAAATCAACTAGTGTTCCCATACATAATCCATTAACACTGCTGGATTGTCCATTTCTATTGTCAATGGATGAGAAGTGAACTGGATTCACTTTCCATTGAAAGTTATGACTGAATACCATATTTGGGCTCACAATGGAGAAAGCACACCTGATTCCATACCAAAAATGTCAATATGTATCTTTCAAAATGTCTCTGCTTTTTGTACAATGCTTTTTGATCATTAATCATGTGTTGTATAAATATGAGTCTTCCATTTTAGGCTTTGCGCTAACTAGCCAAAGATGGCACTCTGGATCTGTGCCTCTTCAAAAGTCTGTCATTAAAAATTTACCTTCAAGCTTCTTTTGTCTCCTCAGTTCCAAAGGAAGGTTTTCAACCTGAAATGTTAGCTCTGTTCCACTTCCCATATGTGCAGCCTGACCTTTTGGGTATTTCCAGTGTTTTCTATTTTTATTTTAGATTTACAGTATCTGCAGGTTTTTTTATTTTCACTTTGTTTTATTTTTGTGGGTGAGCAAAGTATGTTTTAATGTAGAAAACTTGACGAGACTAACATCTTTTTTTTAAATGGAAGTTTGTAAAGATAGGAATTGACTGGAGATTGTTTTTTTTGCTTCAAAGAGAAGTGAATTGCTGAAGTATATTGGCCTCCCACAAGACATTAAAAGGCTGTGGTGTGATGGGGTGAAGGGCAGGAGATAATAAAGGGTGTGGTGGGGTCGTGGGATTGGTTAGGTGGAATGTTAGAAGATGGCTAGTCATGATCATGGTGTGGGGTAGTCCTGATGAATCAACTGGTCTTTATGTGCTCCACATCATGACAGCCTCAACATCGAAAAGAGGTCCTCCAGAAAGGAGGGATTTCTTTTTTCATGTAACCAGTTCATTTCCCCACTAGAGCATATAACCATGGACTAAAACAAAATAAACTAGGAAACCTGAATCATTGTTGACATCTTAATAGCAAAACCTGTAAGTTTCTCACTCCCAGGGAAGCTCAGAAAGTAATTAAAATCCTGTTCCTCTATACTTTTCTGAAAGTACTGCTTTCTGCTGGGAAATATCTCTTGTACCTAACCATAGTGGCCAGTCTCTGTGTGTGAGCTTCAAATTTTCTTAACATCATTGGTGAAATTGCAGGGTGGAACTTTGGCAGCTGATCACATTTTCCAGCAGTTACAAGGTAGCTGCTGCTGAAATGGCTGCAGACAGAAATTCATTCAAAGAGCAGGTATGCATTCAGACTTTAAGAAAAAATTGGGCCATGACCTGTAGGGAAATGAGGAGAGGGTAGATTTAGTAATGACGCCAAGAATCTCAGAATATGTAACAGGGATAATATTGGCAGAGATCAAAGTCTGAAAACAAAGAATAGTGATAAACTTAGCTGATAGATTTTGGCCTTTGCAATTGAATGGATGCACCAGACACTCGATATTGAGTCTTGAGACTCATTATTATCAACTGTTGCTAATGTTATTGTGATACCTTGAATTTTCTAGTAACTGTCAGTTCAGCAAACCAGTGCAATCTTAGGACATCAGGAAGACACTCCAGGGTTGCATGAAATTTCTCAAGAACGTTACAAATCGGAGTTTAATGGGACTATTTTACTTGTTTCCCTTTTAAGGCAGGATAGGAAGTAGCTTCTAGTTTGGGCTCAGAAGACATTTGACGCGCAAAAGACATGGCAGTGAAAAGATATCAATTTCATTGGGATGATTGATGCCCCAGTCCCAAATGACTTCCTTCATGCTGCAACTCTTGACTGAGTGAGCAGTGTGTTGGGATAAAATTTTACGATCACGTGGAAAGTGTTTTAGGAATGACTATTGGCCACAGTGCAAGGATAAGTTTGCCACAATTCACAACATTAGTGATTATAGTAGTGTAGCAGTTAGCGTAACGCTATTACAGCGCTAGCGACCCGAGTTCAATTCCGGCCACTGTCTGTAAGGAGTTTGTATGTTCTCCCCGTGATTGCGTGTGTTTTCTACGGGCGCTCTGGTTTCCTCCCACATTCTAAAGATGTAGGAAGTTGTAGGCATGCTATGTTGCCGCTGGAAGCGTGGCAACACTTGTGGGCTGCCCCCAGAACATTCTAAGCAGAAGATGTACTTTACTGTGTGTTTCAATATACATGTGACTAATAAAAATATCTTATCTTAGAATGTTGCTATATATTTCTCAAGGTGACCATTTGTTATGATACCCATATAGTGATTATGTTTACCATTTTCCTCTCTCAGAACAAATAGTAAGTTTTTACTGGTTAGCTGAAAAGTAGCCTGAAGACAAAGTAAAGAAAGTGAAGGGTTTTATTGTGGTGTTGTAGCAACTCACCGCACCGGCATCGAACCAGCTCCCGACATCGCGAACGTTGTCGGAGGCCCCGATCCAAGATGGCACGGGGCCCTCCTTCTTCCCCATCGTCGGGCTAGGAAAGCCTGTGTGCGGGAAGGTCAGGTGACCCGCGCGTGACGTCAGCGCGGGAACTGTAGCGCGGGAAGTTTTGGGACATTAAAGGTGCACTGCGCCCCTGTCATTCATTCGCCTTCTGATTTCGAACCAGCGACTCTGTGTCTTCATTTTGTAGTGTGTAGCTAGCCGCTACATTGGTGACCCCGACGGGCCCAAACGTTTTTGGACCCATGATGTCTGCACAGCAAGAGGTACAGGCATTAGCCCTTAAACTGCCCACCTTCTGGACCCTCCGGCCCTGTGTCTGGTTCGATCAGGCCGAGGCCCAGTTCCAGATTCGCCAGATCACCAGGGACGACACCACAGCCCAGGTCGAGGACTTCAACCAGGTGCCCCCGGAGGAGAAGTACGATAAGTTCAAGACCCTTCTTCTTGAGACTTTCGGCCTTTCCCGATGCGAACGGGCCTCCTGCCTCCTCCACCTCGATGGGTTGGGCGACAGACCCCCCTCCGCGCTCATGAACAAGATGTTGGCCCTGGCAGACGGGCATAAACCCTGCCTGCTGTTTGAGCAGATCTTCCTGGAGCGGTTACCCGATGACATCCACCTGCTCCTGGCGGATGCCGATTTCAGCGACCCCCAGAAGGTGGCCGCCCGGGCGGATGTCCTTTGGCGAGCGAAAAAGGAGAGCGGGGTGTCCGTCGAGCACATTGCCACGCCACGTACCCAGCGGCCCAGCAGGCCAGACCCAGCAATCGAACGCACTCCACCCGCCACCAGGCCTGAGACACTGACCGACCAATGGTGTTTCTACCACCAGTGTGGGGCGCTGATGCCTGCAGATGCCGGCCACCATGCAGGTTTCCGGGAAACGCCAGAGCCAGCTGCCGCTGATGGCTACGGTGGCTGGCCACCCGGATAGCCTCTTGCATGTGTGGGACAGGCGTTCCGGACGTCGGTTCCTAGTGGACACCGGAGCCGAAGTCAGCGTCATGCCTCCCAACAGCCACGAGCCTCGCAACTGCACACCAGGACCCGCCCTCAGAGCCGCCAACAGCAGCGCCATTTGGACCTTTGGCACCCGTTTGGTACACCTCGAGTTCGGCACCTGCAACTTTACTTGGAGATTCATCCTGGCCGCCGTCACGCAACCACTCCTCGGGGCAGACTTCCTTCGCGCCAAGAGTCTGCCGGTTGACCTGCAGGGTAAGCATTTGGTACATGCCAGGACCTTCCAAACGTTCTCGTTGGGTGAGGCCAAGCTACCGGCCCCACACCTCGACTCTGTCACCACGTCGACCAACGAGTTCGCCAGGGTCCTGGCAGAGTTCCCGTCCATACTAACACCCCAGTTCTCCACCACCTTGCCCAAGCACAGCGTCCAGCATCACATCCCCACCCAGGGCCCTCCCCTCCATGCCCGCGCCCGGCGGCTACCCCCAGACAAGCTCCGCCTCGCGAAAGAGGAATTCAGAAAAATGGAGGAGCTGGGGATCATCCGCAGGTCGGACAGCCCATGGGCCTCTCTGCTACACATGGTCCCCAAGGCAGCCGGAGGCTGGCGACCCTGTGGCGATTACCGACGCCTCAACGACATTACTACCCCGGACTGGTACCCCGTGCCGCACATTCAGGACTTTGCTGCCAACCTGCACGGGCAGTCCATTTTTTCCAAGGTTGACCTCGTCCGCGGGTATCACCAGATCCCGGTGCATCCGGATGACATTCCGAAGACGGCGCTGATCACACCTTTTGGCCTCTTTGAATTCGTCCGGATGCCCTTTGGTCTCAAGAACGCTGCTCAGTCCTTCCAACGACTGATGGACGCGGTCGGGCGCGACCTTGACTTCGCCTTCATATACCTCGATGACATCTTGATCACCAGCAACAGCTGCCAGGAACATTTCACGCACCTCCGCCAACTCTTTTCTCACTTGAGGGATTTCGGCCTGACCATCAACCCAGCCAAATGCCAATTCGGGCTGGAGACAATTGATTTCCTGGGCCATCGGATCGCCTGCGAAGGTCGACGCCATCTGCCATTTCGCCAGACCCACCTCCATCAAGGGCCTGTAGGAATTCCTCGGTATGGTAAACTTTTATCACCGGTTCATACCATCCGCGGCCCGCATCATGTGCCCATTGTTTGCTCTCCTGTCAGGCGGAAGCAAGGACATTGTTTGGTCGGAAGAGGCTCACACCATATTCGTCGAAACCAAGCAGACCTTGGCGGACGCGGTTATGTTGCTGCATTCTCGCACGGACGTCCCGACTGCCCTCACGGTCGACGCCTCCAGCACAGCAGTCGGAGGCGTTCTAGAACAGCTTATTGAAGGGCGTTGGCAACCGCTGATGTTCTTCAGCAGGCACCTTCGACCACCAGAGCTCAAATATAGCACCTTCGACTGCGAGCTGTTGGCGTTGTACCTGGCCATCAGACACTTCCGATACTTCTTGGAGGGCAGGCCGTTTACAGCTTTCACCGGCCACAAGCTGTTGACCTTCGCCTTCAACAAGGTCTCAGATCCCTGGTCAGCACGGCAGCAGCAGCACTTGTCGTATGTCTCAGAGTTCACCACTGACGTCCGCCATCTGTCTGAGAAAGAGAATGTGGTCGCGGATGCACTGTCACAGCCCACCATCCAAGTTTTGTCCCAGGGTGTGGATTTCGGCACCTTGGTGGAGGCACAGCGAACGGACATGGAGATGCCTAGCTATCACACCGCAGTCTCGGGCCTGCAACTGCAAGACCTACTGGTAGGCCCCGGTGAACACACCCTGCTCTGCGATATCTCCACAGGTAGACCCCACCCCATCGTCCCAGCTGCCTGGCGCCAACGGGTGTTTGATGCCATCCACAGCCTTGCACACACATCCATTCGGACTACTGTCCGGATGGTGTCAGACAAGTTCATCTGGCATGGCCTGTATAAACAGGTTTCTGAATGGGCCCGGTCCTGCACTCACTGCCAGACCTCGAAAATACAGCAGCATGTCAAGGCCCCCCTGCAGGATTTTCAACCTACCCACCGGAGGTTCGACCATATCCATGTCGACCTGGTCGGCCCCCTCCCAGTCTCCCGAGGAGCGCGGTACCTCCTCACGATTGTCAATCGTTTTACCCGCTGGCCTGAAGCCATTCCTCTCGCAGACACCTCCACCCAGTCCTGCGCACGGGCCCTTTTGTCAACTTGGGTGGCCCGTTTCGGTGTCCCAGCACATATTACCTCAGACGGGGGAGCTCAATTCACCTCCGGCCTGTGGTCTGCCGTCACCAACTTGTGGGGTTCCCGGATCCACCTCACCACTGCCTATCGCCTGCAATCCAATGGGCTGGTGGAGAGGTTCCATCACCACCTGAAGTTGGCACTCATGGCCCGCCTTAAGGGGCCCAACTGGGTAGATGAACTCCCCTGTGTCCTGCTGGGGATACGCAGCGCGCCAAAAGAGGACCTGCATGCCTCGTCTGCAGAGATGGTCTACAGAACGCCCTTAGTCATCCCAGGCGAGTTCCTACCAGCCCCTCGGGGGCCAGAGGAAGAACCTGCCGCGGCGCTCGACCGGCTGCGCGAGCGGCTTGGAAACCTGGCCCCGATTCCCACCTCACAACACGGACAGGCCCCCGACCTATATGCCGACTTCCCTCCAAGACTGTAAGTTTGTCTTCATCAGGAGGGGCGTGCACTGATCACTGCTGCAATGGCCGTACGAAGGGCCATTCCGGGTCGTCAGGAACAATGGGTCTACGTTCGTGCTGGACATTGGGGGGGGGCGCGAGGAGGTGTTTACGATTGACCGGCTGAAGCCGTCTCATTTAGGCTTGGACCAACCTGTGGTGGTCCAGCGAGCGCGGCGCAGGGGCAGGCCACCCAAGTCATAGTTTATTTAATTCTGGTGTTTGCGACAGTATTGCCGGTTCTGGGGGTGGTGGTTATGTAGCGACTCACCGCACCGGCATCGGACCAGCTCCTGACATCGCGAACGTCGTCGGAGGCCCCGATCCAAGATGGCGTGGGGCCCTCCTTCTTCCCCATCGTCTGGCTAGGAAAGCCCGTGCGCGGGAAGGTCAGGTGACCTGCACGTGACGTCAGCACGGGAACTGTAATGCGGGAAGTTTTGGGATATTAAAGGTGCACCGCGCCCCTGTCGTTCATTCGACCTGATTTCGAATCAGCGACTCCGTGTCTTCATTTTGTAGTGTGTAGCTAGCCACTACAGTGTGTAGATTGAGCGCATACTCAATTTTTTCTGAGGCTGGTATTCATCTGCCCATTGCACTCGCTGCTGGTCCTGGCAGTTCTATGCCCAGCTCTTTTCTTTTTTGGTCTCCTCCTATTCATTTTCTGTGAAATTTTAAGTAGTGATACATTACGCATAAGCCTGAAAATCCTTACTTAATGAAATTGCAGGATTCACTCTGACTATCCAGGAATTAGACAGAGGGTTTGAGATAATCAGTGATATGTTCTATGATGATTGTGGATTCACTAACTTCCTGTCCTTGCATTGATTTTAAAAAAAAGTTTTCAAAGAAGGTTGAAGCAGGAACCTCTAGTCTCTGCCATATCATATTGCTGAAGGGGAGGATTGTCTGAGGATATATTAATCATGATAGTTTAATAATGTGGCTAGCATTATTCACCTTTTACATTCTAAGGGAATGAAATCTCTTCCCATTCATGACATCAATGGAAAGTTTAGTTAAGACCTGAAAACCACAAGAGTTTACTATAACACCTTGCACATAAGATGCTGGACACTTAGGGGATGTTAAAGTGTCTCTATCCTGCTCTTTCTGCACTGCAAGATTCATTTGAAATGAACTTGGAAACACACCCAAAAAGTACATTTGTGATGTGCTTAAAACCGCAATGAATTGCTCATTAATTCATCTCCTCAGAAGTGCCCAGAAAGGTTATCTTTTGTGCCACAAAAGACAAAAAGGGCATCAAAGTTTACAGGGAGAAAGCAGAAATTTTGCATTATGATGGAGGATCAGCATGATTGTATCAAATGTTAGAGCAGGCTTAGGGCAGTTGGCCTTTTGAGGGCTAAATGGCCCAATCCTTCTACTTTTCACGTTTTTGTCTCGTGGTTGTGTTTCTAGCCAGAGACCAGACAGTGCTTCAGGTAAAAGGAGGGTGTTAGTCAGGTTCAGATTATTGGTGTTTGAAGTAAAAGCAGAATTGTTGTACATTCCCAGTAATACGAGCCCTTCAGGGCTTGCAGGCCCAGTAGTAGGAATGCTTGTATGTCTGGTATTGCTTAAATATGTGATATAGCACTCTTCTCAATGTTTACATCAATCTCCTCCTTAAACCACCATAACGGCACAGTCTCCAGGGAGAAATCCATTTGTTCACCAAGCAGCAACTTCTCAACAGGTTTTACAGGGTGTCATTAAATGCTTTGAGAAAGTGGAACTCCCAAATGCCTTTCACATTCCTGCTCTCCTCTTGTCTGTTGGCCAGCATACAGCTTAGAGCAGCTGCTTCTATGAAGACTGTGATTTTCAGATGCATTGAGTCAGCAGAAAAAAGGTTCAGAATGATTCAGCAACATGCATGATTTCAACAACTTAATGACTGTAACATTGGGGTCCTGGAAGAAAATCATTAAAGCTATTGTTAAGAGCTAAACTCACTTCATCCCTCTTCTGTACAGCCTCTACAACGAGTGGACTATTTCTACATGAAAACTCCAGACCTGAATGTCAGCAACAAAGTTGACCATCGAGGGGTTATTAGTCAAATCTGACCTGAACCTGCCCTCAAACATTGTTCGCATACTGATATCATAAGGATACAGTTAAGATACTCAATCTTAGATCAACACAATTCAGCAGAATAAAAATTCAATCAGTGTTACCAAGAAAGTTATAATGTTTCACAGACTTTGCTGGTGCTCCTAGGGTGGGTTTAAAATAGATTGGCAGGGGGTGGGATCCCAAGCATCAGGGAAGCAAATGAGAGGCTGGAAAGTGATGCAAAAGTCAGTGACAGCAAGTTGAATAGACATGGCAGGCAGAAGAATGGCAGGGAGTGAGGAAAGACTATTGGATTAAATTGCATTTATTTCAATGCAAAAGGTCTGATAGGTAAGGCAGATGTACTTAGGGCTTGGATAGCTCTGTAGAACGTGACTAAGGGAGGGACAGGACTGGCAATTTAATGTTCCGGGGTACATGTGCTTTAGGTAGGATAGAGGTGGAGGAAACAGAGAAGGGGGAGTTGCATTTTTGATTAAGAGGAGTGGCCAGAGATGAAATTTATGAAGGATCATCCATTGAGGCTTCATGGGTGGAGCTGAGAAATAAGAAGGGGACAATCACATTGTTGGGATTGTACTACAGGCTCCCAAATAGCAACAGGAATTAGAAGAACAAACATGCAAGGAGATTGTGCAGTTGTAAGAATAATAGGGTTGTCATAGTAGGTGATTTTAACTTTCCTTGCATAGACTGGGACTGCCATACTGTTAAGGGCTTAAATGAAGTGGAATTTGTTAAGTGCATTCAGGAAACTTTCCTTGGGCAATATATAGCAAGAGGGCAAAGCTTGACCTACTCTTGGGCAATAGGGCGGAGCAGGTGGCTGAGGTGACAGTGGGAGAGCACTTTAGGATCAGTGACCATAGTTCTATCAGTTTTTAAATAGTTATGGAAAGGGACAGAATTGGTCCACAGGTTCAAGTTCTAAATTGGGCAGTATTTTGAAAGTATGAGACAGGAGCTTGCAAAGGTTGATTGGACTCGGTTAGTTTGCAGGCAAAGGGACCACAGGCAAGTGGGAGGCTTTTAAAGGTGAGATAGTGAGAGCTCAAGGTCTGCATGTTTCTGTTAGAGTGAAGGGCAAGGCTGGTAGGAGTAGGAAACCCTGGATGATTAGGGATATTGAGGCCCTTGGCAGGAAAAAGGAGGAGCCATGGGTCATGTACAGGCAGCTAGGATCAAGTGAGTCCCTGGAGGAGTATAGGGGATGCAGGAAGGAAATCAGGAGGGCAAAAAGGGGGCATGAGATAACTTTGGCAGAGAAGATTAAGGAAAATCCAAAGAGATTTTATGTGTATTAAGGGGAAAAGAGTAACTAGAGAGAGAATAGGGCCACTCAAAGACCAAAAGGGACACTTTTGTGTGGAGCCGTAGGAGATGGGGAAGGTCCTTAATGAATATTTCTCCTCTGTTTTACCGTGGAGAAAGACATGAAGACTTTGGAACAAGGAAAAGTAAATGGGGAGGTCTTGAAGATAGTCTGCATTACAGGAGAGGAGGTGCTGGATATTGTAAAAGGTATGAAGGTAGACAAATCTCCAGGGCCTGACCAGGTATATTGAAGAAGACCGCAGGAGGCTAGAGAAGAAATTGCAGGAGCCCTGGCTGAGATATTTGCATCATCGTTAGCCACAGGTGAGGTGCCAGTAGACTAGAGGGTAGTGAATGTTGTGCCTTTATTTAATAAGGGCGGCAGAGAAAAACCTGGGAACTATAGACCAGTAAACCTAACATCTGTGGTAGGTAAATTACTGGAGAGGATCCTGAGAAATAAGATATACATACGTCTGGAAAGACAGGGGTTGATTAGGAGTAGTCAGCATGGCTTTGTGCATGGGAGATCATGTCTTATGAACTTGACTGAGTTTTTATTGATGTGACCAAGAAAGTTGATGAGGACAGGGTGGTAGACATGGTTTATTTGGATTTCAGTAAGGCCTTTATAAGGTTCCACATGGTAGGCTGCTCAGGAAGGTTAGATCGCATGGAATCCAGGGAGAGCTGGCTAATTGGATGCACAATTGGCTTGATGTTAGAAAGCAGAGGGTGATGGTGGAAGGTTGTTTCTTGGACTGGAGGACAGTGACTAGTGGTGTGTCTCAGGGGTTGGTGCTGGGCCCATTGTTGTTCGTCATCTATATCAACGATTTGGATAAGAATGTACAGGGCATGGTTAGTAGTTGCAGATGACACTAAAATAGGTGGCATAGCGGACATGAAGAAGGTTATCAAAATTACAGCAGGATCTTGATCAGCTGAGTAAGTGGGTCAAAGAATGTCAACTGGAGTTTAATTCAGATAAGTGTGAGGAGTTGCATTTTGGAAAGTCAAATCCAGGTAGGACTTTCATAGTGAACAACAGCACCCTGGGGAGTGTTGTAGAACAGAGGGACCTTGGAGTACAAGTACATAGTTCACTGAAAGTGGAGTCACAGATAGACGGGTGGTGAAGAAGGCTTTTGGCAGGCTGGCCTTCATAAGTCAGGGCATTGAGTAAAAAAGTTGGGAGGTCATGGTGTGGTTGTATTGGACACTGGTGAGGCTGCACTTGGAGTATTGTGTTCAGTTTTAGTTGCCCTGTTATAGGAAAGACTTTATTAAACTGGAAAGAGTGCAGAAAAGGTTTATAAGGATGCTGCCAGGACTTGAGGGACTGGGTTATGGGGAGGGGTTGGACAGGCTAGGAGTTTATTCCTTAGAGAGTAGGAAACTGAGAGATGATCTTATTGAGGTGTATATGATCATGAGGGGCATAGATAGGGTGAATGCACTCAGTCTTTTTCTAAGAGTTGGGGAATCAAGAACTAGAGGGCATAGGTTTAAGGTGAGAGGGGAAAGATTAAATTGGAACTTGAGGGGCAACTTTTTTTTACACAAAGGGTGGTATCTATGTGGAATGAGCTGCCAGAGGAAGTGGTTGAGGCAGGTACGATAACAACTTTAAAAGACAGTTGGACAGGTACATGGATCAGAAAGGTTTTGAAGATTGAGCCAAATGCTGGTAAATGGGACTAGCTTGGACGGGGCATCTTGGCAGGCATGGACTAGTTGAGCTGAAGGGCCTGTTTACATGCTGTGTAACACTATGGCTCTTAATTTAAAAAAGGACAGAGGAAATGACTGGTTAACAATTAGCAATGGAAACTATGGAGTCATACAGCACAGAAACAGACCCTTCAGTCCACTGTGTCCACACTAACCATCGTGCATCCTACTGCTGTTTTCTCATATTAGTCAAGAGGTGCTGAGCGTCTTCAAACATGAAATCTTTCCTCTTTGTACCTCTAACTGTTCCATAGAGCAGTGCAATTAAGTCATCAGGAAAGCATCCCTCCAGGAAAAGTAAACTAAATACATTAATTAATATCTAATCTTCGCACCTGCTCCCTACACATAAACATGCTAGTGCAAATGGAAGAGGCAATTACTGGGTGAACCCATGATCCAGAATATACTGGGTGTGTTTTTTATCCAGCCTTTGTTACTCATGTTTTTGAACACCCAAGTAGTTTGCTCCAATAAAAATGACATCTATCACCGAAAATCACTGAACATACAGTTGTATCTGACTAATGTGAAATAAGTTCATCTCTTGTGGCACCCTGCTTGATTGGTGTCACACTTACTGATTCATCCCAAATTGATAATTTCATCTCCAATAGAAATGTGCTCTGTCAATAAAAGCATATGAGTTAAATGCAAATGTTTTGAGGCAGTGAAATGGAAAGTATGAAGAACTAATTGAATTTAAAACAATCACTTTCTGCAGTGTTTTCAATCATATGATGCTACTGAAAAGTGTTGTAAGAATTGGAATCAATATCCAATAAACAAAGAACTAGAGGGTCACAAATCTTCTTTCAGCAGTACTTATCAGAAGACTGATGGAGGAACTTAAATGTTTAGGCATTTCAGAAACATCATGAATCTGAAATAACTGCTTTGAAAAATCTTTTATCTGACTGATGTGAGAATATGATTGCTTTCAACCTGACTTTTAACAGATCTAAATGAGTTGTTAGATTTTTTTATGACCGAGTGATTTGTGACACATACCCTGTTTACTTAGTTGCAAAGAATGTTGTAAGGCCCAAATCAACTTATAAAAGAAAGGGCATGAGCAAGAGGACATGCTATTGTCCAACAGTACTACCCATCCTTCACAATCACACCCACCGTTCAAAAGGTCTAATTTGTTTTCTCCATGATTAGAATTCTCTTGTGAATCACATATTAAGAAGTTTTAGCACACTACGATCACAAACATTAAGTATGCTGAGTGCAGACTCACTTATTGAAAGTTGAATAGCATGAGTAACAAAAACAAGAAAAAGAACACAGCTTTCCATTCTTTAATTGGGCACACTACTTTTCCATTGTGTGCTAAGAATAGAATACTCTTCTGGTCGTCCAGGGAGTTATACATGATCAATGAGAATGAAATATAGTTTTCATTTCGGAAAGAAAAGTTGGATCAGGATATCAGTAGGCATTCTGCAGTCACCAAGTCTGTTCCTGATGTGAGTAGCCCTGACTCCACCTCACAGCACACTATTCAGTCCAGTCTCACTGCAACCCCAGACCAACAAGAAGTTGAAAAGGCCATATGGCAACTGAAAGGCAAGAGGGCCTTGGTTCCTGTTGAAAGTTGGCAGAGAGGAACTTTGGTCATAAGTTCACTTAATTGCCTCTACTTCCTCAGGAGGCTAAAGAAATTTGGTTTGTCCCCTTTGACTCTCACCAACTTTTACCAATGCACCATGGAAAGCATCCTATCTGGATGTATCACGGCTTAGTATGGCAACTGCTCCGCCCAGGACTGCAAGAAACTGCAGAGAGTTGTGGACACAGCCCAGCATATCACTGACACCAGCCTCCCCTCCTTGGACTCTGTCTTTACCTCTCGTTGTCTTGGTGTAGCAGCCAGCATAATCAAAGACCCCACCCACCTGGGACATTCTCTCTTCTCTCCTCTTCCATCGGGTAGAAGATACAGGAGCCTGAGGGCACATACCACCAGACTTAAGGACAGCTTCTACCCCACTGTGATAAGACTATTGAACGGTTCCCTTATACAATGAGATGGACTATGACCTCACGATCTATCTTGTTGTGACCTTGCACGTTATTGCACTGCACTTTCTCTGTAGCTTTGACACTTTACTCTGTACTGTTATTGTTTTTACCTGTACTACTTCAATGCACTCTGTACTAACTCAATGTAACTGCACTGTGTAATGAATTGACCTGTACGATCAGTTTGTAAGACAAGCTTTTCACTGTACCTCGGTACAAGTGACAATAATAAACCAATACCAATACCAATATCTGGCAAGAGGAAGACATACCGGAAGACCTTGGAGATGCAGAACTTGTGACTATCTTCAAGAAAGGAAGGAGCTCCAGTGGTGATAATTACAGAGGCCTTGCAGAAGCCATTGGTTCTGTTGGATTCTGAATACCCCAGAAATTTGCCTGCATTCTACTTCATCTACATGATATCATGCAAGTCATGATGTTAAACATTGGGTTCACTGTATAGCCAATTATAGTGCAGACTGGCATCAAGCAAGGCTGCGTCATCACCTCAATGTTTTCCTCAGTGTTTTTCTCTGCAATATATTGCACGCCAGTACTAGTGAGCTTTCCGTAGATTAGCTTCACTCTATCTAAATGCTTAATCTACTTTGCCTTTACTTCAGAACCAAGATCAACCCAACTTCAGTCACTCGTGTTAAATGGCTTGTGTATATGTACATTTGGAGGCCTAGCTCCAAGTCTTAATTGATCCGTTTACTATAGTGTATGAGAGAATGGGGTTTCCACTAAACTTCGCCAAAACAAAAGTCCTCTGCCAAACTGTCCCTGCTGCACAACCCTGAACCTTCATTATAAAGGTTCACACTAAGACCACAGAAAGCTTGGACCATTTTCCACATCTCAGGCACCATCTCTCAACAAAAACAGATATTGATGATGAAATTCACCACCACCTCCCGTGTCCCTGCAATGCCTTTGGCCATCTGTGGAAAAGAGGCTTTGATGACCAAGATCTCAAGCCTGACACATAGCTTATGGTCTACTGGACAACAGTGATCTCTGTCCTCCTGAACGTTTCTGAGTCATGCACTACGCACACCAGAAACATCAAAACACCAGAGGTATTCCACTATGTCTGCAAGATCCTCCAAATTTCCTGGCAGAATACATGAACCAATATCAGGCCTTTACCAGGCTGACATTCCCAGATTTGAGATTCCATTTATATTCAGCAGGCTCCAATGGGCAGATCATGTTGTTCACCAACCCAACAGCAGGGTCTTGAAACAAGCACTCTGCTCTGAGCTCCTTCATGGCAAGAGGTTACCAAAAGGATGGAGGAAACAATTCAAGGATGTTCTGAAGTAAATGTAACATCCCCACGGACTCATGGGAATCCCTGGCTCAAAATGGAGAGAGAGTATTTAGGATGGCACTGTGAACTGAGTATTAAATTGGGGCAGGGTAAGAGAGAGTTAATTGGAAACAGCTGTTTTTGGGCACGTCCACATCTGACATGTGGAGGAAAAGGAAGGACAAGGATGGCAAGGTAAGGGAACCTTGGATGATGAGAGAGGATGTGAATTTAGTCAAGAAGAGAAGGGAACCATGTGTAAGGTTTAGGAAGGTCAAACAGGCCATTGAGAAATATGAAGAAGCCAGAAAAGAACTCAAGATGGGAATTAGGAGAACCAGGAGGGGCAATGAAAAGTTCTTAGCTAGTAGGATTAAAGAGGATTCCAAGGCATTTTATACATACATCAAGAGCAAGAGGATAAGTAGGGAGAGTGTAGGCCACTCAAGGATAAAGGTGGGAACATTTGCTTGGAGACAGCTGATGTGGGCGAGGTTTTAAATGATACTTGGCATCAGTATTCACCAAGGAGAAGGATATGAGGGATAGTGAGATCAGTGTGGAGCATGATAATATGCTAGGGCATTTTGAGATAAAGAAAGAGTTGGTGCTGGGTCTCTTGAAGAATATTAAGGTGGATAACTCCCCAGGGCTTGATGCAATATGCCCCAGGTTATTGAGAAAGGCAAGAGATGAGATTGCTGGGGCCTCAACTAAGATCTTTCTGTCCTCTGTAGTTACAAGCAAAGTCCTGGAGGATTGGTGAGTAGCTAATGTTGTTCCTTTGTTCAAGAAGGGAAGTAGGGATAATCCTGGAAATTATAGGCCTGTGAGTCTCACATCAGTGGTAGGGAAGATATTGTTGAGGACTTTTAGGGATAGAATTTACGAGCATTTGGAAAAGCATGGCCTATTAGGGACAGTCAGTTTGGCTTTGTGTGAGGCAGGTCATGTCTTACTAACTTTATTGAGTTTTTTGAGGTGACCAAGGTAATCAATGAGAGGAGAGCAGTGGATGTTGATACATGGATTTTAGTAAGGCATTCAACACGGTGGACTCATTCCAGAAGATTAAGATGCATGGGATCCATGGTGGCTTGGTCATTTGGATCCAGAATTGGTTTGCCTGTTGAAGACAGAGAGTAGTGGTCGATGGGTCTTATACTGGCTGGAGGTCTGTGACTAGTGGTGTTCCGCAGGGATCTGTACTGGGACTGCTGCAGTTTGAGATGTATATAAATGACTTGGATGAAAATGTGGATGGGTGGGTAAGTACGTTTGCAGATGACACAAAGATTGGTGGCATTGTGGATAGTGTAGAAGGTTGCCAAAGGATACAGCGAGATATAGATCATTTGCAGATGTGTGTGAAGAAATGGCAGATGGAGTTTAATCTGGACAAGTCTGAGGTGTTGCACTTGGCGAGATCAAATGTAAAGGGAAAGTACACAGTTAATGGCAGGACCCTTAACAGCATTGATGTACAGAGGGATCTTGCGTTCCAAGTCCATAGCTCTCTGAAAGTGGCCACACAAGTCGACAGGGTAGTAAAGAAGGTGTATGGCATGCTTGCTTTTATCAGTTGAAGCACTGAGTTCAAGAGTCAGGAACTTACGTTGCAGCTTTATAAAACTCTAGACAGGCCGCATCTGGACCACCACCTATACCTCCTCCCCCCAAGCCCTTCCCTCTCTTCTCCCCCCACTCCCCCAAAGCTTTTCCCCTTTCCCCCAAACTCCTCCCAAGCCCCTCCCCTCTCCTCCACTCCCCAAAGCCCCTCCCCTATCCTCCCAAGCCCCTCCTCTCCCCTGACCCTCCATTCTACCCCTTAATCCCCTCCCCCACCTCTCCCCTTCCACCTCTCCCCCACTCACTCCCTCCCCTTTCCCCCTCTCCCTCATGCTCCTCCCTTCTCCTCCCCAAACCCCTCACCTCTCCTCCCCCTAAGCCCCTCCGCTCTCCTCCCTTGCCCTTCTCCTCTCATCCCCTTAAGCCCCTCTACTCTCTTCCCCTGCCCCTACCCTCTCACCAAACTCACCATTGCCACCATGGCTGTGGATGTCAGTGCTCAAGTAGGCTTACAGGATGTCACAGTGATCCTGCAATCTGTCTCCAATGATTATACAATTGTTGAGGTGCAACCCCCTTTACGTGGCAGTATTTCTGGGAACACAGACAACTCTCCTCTCTCAGGAAGACAACACTCACTGTCATACCACTACATTCTGTTATTCATGCTGAGATGGCGCAGTCCAAAGCTGTGCCTTCTAACTCCCGTAATTTTCAAGGTTGTTCTTCATGGCCATCAACCTCAACTCAAACGTGAATACATTTCCCTTTTTCAGACTTTTGATTTGGACTGCCCTCAAGTGGCTGCAAGCCTAAACAGCAAGAGCAGTAACTGCATTTTGCTAATGGGAAGATTTTCCGAGCTTGCTTTTTTTTTAGAACAAGTGCCAATTTGTTCAAAAATTATATCCAATGTGAATAAGTCACACTGAGTGCCATATTGGTGGAAGTTTAAAAGCATACACAGGTAATGCCCTCCAGTAGGCAGTCTATTTGCCATTTTGTAGTTCAACATTTCGGTCGTCACCCTCTCTACCATGCATAACTGACTGCAGTGCTACTTAAAAGGTAAGTTGATGTTTGGTTTATATTGGCTGCTACTATGATTAAAAAAGTTTTGATGCCTTGAATAGTCTATTAAAAGTAATTAAATTATACATGGATTGATATAGTCAGTGCTGAAGAACTTATTATAGACTTTGCACAAAACAGTTTGTAAACCAGACCTGGGTAGGTGCTTGCACAGGAATGTCAATTTGACTGATTTTGAATGGACCTTAAATGAAATTGAAGGGGCCTTGTGCCCTTTTTATATCCCCTTTGCCCCCAATGCCACCTGTGGACATCCCTGGGCATGGGAGGATGTGTAGGTTTTCCTCTTGACTGGGTGAATGAGCAGTGGCACATAGAGCAGTGGACACAGTGGGAAGATGGAGAAGGGCTGTATCTAGAGAAGGAGAAGGAGAAGGAGAAGGGCCATACCAATTGTTTCATGCAATTTTCAAACTTAAACTTCACTGGGGAATAACAAATGAAATGTTTTTGCTTTCAGGGTGAAGTCGGCTACTAAATCATCTCACAAATTCATCCTCAGAGCATGGCAAGAACTGCTTTCATAATGGCTGGAAAGATCACAAGGGTCTTTAACTTCGGTTTTGATTTTTCCAGGGTGGTGCTGGAGCAGTTCTCAACTGCTATTCTCTCTTGGGTAAGAGCGGCTCTGCTTTCTGTTTATAGAAAGCAGATTGCATTTTGACCTCTCTTCCCAAAGAATGGTCAGTAGAATAAATGTGCTTTGCAGGTTTATGTCTCAGCTGAGAGATGTTCCTTTTGTTTTTAGTATTATAGTCCCTTAATAAACAGTTTCATGTGCAATTCTATACAATTTATCATGCAGGGTAGCTAATGGGTATCAGCACCAATGTACAGAGGACATGGCTCATGATTCTGGTGCTTGAACACATGTCAGCACCATGCATACAATGAAAGTCATGCTAGCTCTTGAAAATCATGGCAGTGCTCAGCAGAACATGTCTCAGGTTGTATGGTGGCGTGTTGTATTCTTATTATCATGGCTCCAGAGCAGGAGGATAACAGGAAGAGAGGAGAAAATCTTGACAGCTGCTTAGTAGTCAAGATGCCCATTAACAACTCGTCTGAGTGTAGTAATAGATTATACTACCACAATTTCCCATTCACCAACAGAGCCACATTAAATTCCCTCTGTCACTTATCAGCTCAGTGTCCAATTAATCATGATGAAGAAATGAAAGCCAACACAACATAAACATTCCAAATAAAATATATAAATCAAACATTTTATATTGGATAGAGATGTCAACCAACCACTCTTGTGCATTTCCTGATTGGCTATTGTTACCTCCCAGCCTGTGTCGTTACTTCCACTCTTCCTTCCTCCATCTGCCTATCATCCCTCCTCACCTGGATCCACCAACCATTGACCAGCTTTTGCTCCACCCCTTCTCCTCACCTCTTTATACTGGCCATCGCCCATTTATCCTTCAGTCCAGGTGAAGGATCTCAACCTGAAACATCAACTGTCCATTTCCTTCGACAGATGCCTCCTGACCCATTGATTTTCTCCTGCAGTTTGTTTTTTCGCTCCAGATTACAGCATCTGCAGTCTCTTGTATCTCTGTCTTCCATATGATTTTTGCCCATCCTAGATCCATACCCATTGCTACCCTTGTGGATGCAGCATGGTTAGTGGAAGGCTGTTGAGTTTCAGGAGTGGTACTGCAGATGGCCATGAAGAACAACCTTGAAAATTACAGGAGTTAGAAGGCACAGCTTTGGACTGTGCCATCTCAGCATGAATGACGGAATGTAGTGGTATGACAGTGATTGCTGTCTTCCTGAGAGAGGAGAGTTGTTTTGTGTTCCCAGAAATACTGCCATATAAAGGGGGTTGCACCTCAACAATTGTACAATTATTGGAGACAGATTGCAGCATCACTGTGATATCCTGTAAGCCCATTTAAGCACTGACATCCATGGCCATGGTGGCAATGGTGAGTTTGCTTGGCTGCAAAATGAGGTTGCCTGCTAAAAGTCAAACCTCCAATGCAGCACCCAGGATTAGATGGTTTCTGTTGGTTGTACGGTGGAAACTGAAAAATTGAGGCTGAGATAGTGCCTCAAGAAGGCAGCATCCATCACTAAGGACCCTCACCATCTAACTAAATGGACTGAATGTACTATATTTAAATGCACGTAGCATTAGGAATAAAGTGGATGACCCAGTGGCACAACTACAGAT
Organism: Pristis pectinata; assembly: GCF_009764475.1. Classification (NCBI taxonomy): domain Eukaryota; kingdom Metazoa; phylum Chordata; class Chondrichthyes; order Rhinopristiformes; family Pristidae; genus Pristis; species Pristis pectinata. The sequence continues at coordinate 78,129,848 of NC_067412.1, forward strand.
TAATAAATACAATCACTGAGTCACGGCTTTATGATGGATGTGATTGGGAACTAAATGTCCTGGGGTACACAGTGTATAGGAAGGATAGGCGGGTAGGCAGAGGGGGTGGTGTGGCCATGATGGTTAGTAATGATATTAAATCAATAGAAAGGAAGGACATTGGGTCAGAAGAGGTGGAATCCTTATGGGTGAAGCTAAGAAATAGCAAGGATAAAAGGACAATAGTAGCAGTTATATATAGGCCCCCTAATAGCAGTCAGGATGTGGACTATAAGTTGCAGTTAGAAATAGAAAAAGCATGTCAGAGTGATAATGTTAAGATAATTATGGGGGATTTTAACATGAAGGTGGACTGGGAAATCCAGCAAAGCAGTAGATCTCAGGAGAGTGAGTTTGTGGAATGTCTACAGGATGGCTTTTTGGAGCAACTTGTTGATGAGCCCACCAGGGGATCGGCTGTTTTGGATTGGGTGCTGTGTAACGAACCAGAGGTGATTAGGGAACTAAAGGTAAAGGAACCATTAGGAACTAGTGATCACAATATGATTGAGTTCAGTTTCAAATTTGAGAAGGAGAAGCTGATAACTGGTGTATCGATATTTCAGTGGAACAAAGGAAATTACAGTGGCACGAGAGGGGAGCTGGCCCAAATTGATTGGAAGAGTAAGCTAGCTGGAGGGACGACAAAGCAGAAATGGATGGAATTTCTAGAAGAAATAAGGAAAATGCAGGATAGATATATTCCAAAAAAAGGGTTTTGAATGGAAAAAGGGCACAAATGTGGATAACGAGAGAGGTTAGGGCTAAAATAAGAGCAAAAGGTAGGGCATACAAGGAAGCAAGAATTAGTGGGAAAACAGAAGACTGGGAAACTTTTAAAAACCAGCAGAAAGAAACTAAGAAGGTCATTAGGAAAGAAAAGATGAATTATGGAAGGAAGTTGGCAGATAACATTTGAAAGGATACTAAGAGTTTTTTTAAATATATGAGGAGTAAAAGAGAGACACGGGTTGATATAGGACCAATCGATAACGGTGCAGGAGAGATTATAATGGATGATAAAGAGATGGCAGAGGAACTAAGTGAGTATCTTGCATCGGTCTTCACTGTGGAGGACATCAGCAATATACCAGATAGTCAGGGGTCTCAAGGGATGGAACTGAGTTCAGTTAAGATTACTAGAGAGAAGGTGCTAGGAAAGCTAAATGGACTAAAGACTGATAAGTCTCCCGGACTGGATGAGGTGCATCCCCGCGTTCTGAAGGAGGTGGCTTTAGGGATTGAGGAGGCACTGGTGATAATTTTCGAGGGATCGATAGACTCCGGCATGGTTCCGAAGGACTGGAGGGTTGCAAATGTAGTTTCGCTGTATAAGAAAGGTGGGAGGCAGCATAAAGGAAATTACAGACCTATTAGTCTGACATTGGTGGTGGGAAAGTTATTAGAATCGATTCTCAAGGATGAGGTTATGGAATACCTAGAGGTGCAAGGCAAGATAGGTCCAAGCCAACATGGTTTCATGAAGGGAAGATCCTGCCTGACCAACCTATTGGATTTTTTTGAGGAAATCTCAGGTAGGGTGGATAAGGGAGAGGTTGTAGATGTTGTGTATTTAGACTTTCAAAAGGCCTTCGACAAGGTGCCGCACAAGAGGCTGATTAATAAAATGAGAGGTCACGGAATTACAGGTAGGATAACAGAATGGGTGGAGCATTGGTTGGTTGGCAGAAGCAAAGGGTGGGAATAAAAGGACCCTGTTCTGGTTGGCTACCGGTTACCGGTGGTGTTCCGCAGGGGTCGGTGTTGGGGCCGCTTCTTTTTACACTGTACATGAATGATTTGGACGATGGATTAAATGGTTTTGTGGCTAAGGTTGCAGATGACACCAAGATAGGTGGAGGAGACAGGAAGGTTGCAGAGAGACCTGGATAGTTTAGGAGAATGGGCAAGGAAATGGCAGATGAGATTCAATGTTGAGAAATGTGCAGTTGTACACTTTGTAAACAGGCAGATTATTATCTAGAAGGGGAGAAAATTCAAAGTACATAAGTACAAAGGGATTTGTGGGTACTCGTGCAGGACACCCTAAAGGTTAACCGCCGGGTCAGATCGACGGTAAGGAAAGCGAATGCTATGTTGGCATTCATTTCGAGAGGTATAGTGTATAAAAGTAGGGAAGTGTTGATGAGGCTCTACGGGGCACTAGTGAGGCCTCATTTGGAATACTGTGCACAGTTTTGGGCCCCATATCTTAGGAAGGATGTGCTGATGTTGAAGAGGGTTCAAAGGAGATTTACGAGGATGATTCCCAGAATGAAAGGACTTACATATGATGAGTGTTTGTCGGCTCTTGGACTGTACTCACTGGAGGACAGAAGAATGAGAGGGAACCTCATAAAAACATTTAAAATGTTGAAAGGACTGGACAGAGTAGATGTGGCCAAGCTGTTTCCCTTGGTGGGCGAGTCCAGGACCAGAGGGCACAGTCTTAGAATTAGAGGGTACAGGTTTAAAACAGAGATGAGGAGGAATTTCTTTAGCCAGAGGGTAGTGAATTTATGGAATTCCTTGCCACGCGCAGCAGTGGAAGCCAGATCATTGGAGGCGTTTAAGGAGGAGATAGATAGGTATCTAATTAGTCAATGTATCAAGGGATATGGGGATAAGGCCAGAAATTGGGGTTAGAATGGTTTTTCCCCATTTCTCATTTCTTTTTTTCTTTTTCCCCTTTTCTTTGGAGCAGACTCGATGGGCCGAATGGCCTACTTCTGCTCCCTTGTGATCTTGTGATCCGGGATACGCCCTCTTTGTGTTACTACATCAGGGAGGAGGTACAGGAGCCTGAAGAACCACACTCAATGATACAGAAACAGCTTCTTCCCCTCCGCCATCAGATTTCTGAACAGTCCATGAAAACTACCTCATTATTCCATGTTTTTGCAGTATTTATTCTTTGTAATTTACAGTAATTTTATGTCTTTGCATTGTACTGCTGCTGCAAAAACAACAAATTTCACATCATAAAAGTCAGTGATAATAAATTGATCCTGATAGTGATAGTTGAATTTGTACTGGAAAGGCCTGGGCTCCAATTTCATGATAAAGTCCTGCGCAGGGCTCCTCCATCTTGACATAGCATGCAGGCTCTTTGGAAAGGCTGTCAATGCGTCAAACATTTCATTGCCCATGTACATGGACTTGCTTCTAAAGATAGCTCAGTGAAGTTCTCATTCATCCTCTACAGAAGAACTCTTTCTGAGCACACTTCTAGAGACCTGACAACTTCTACCCTTTCCCTATGCCTCAGTTGTCTCATTATGTGCAGAGCTCACCACAAACCCAGTTTATGCACAATTTCAGTGTCCGAGCTAGTAGCTGGAAGTGTTAAAGCTAGTAAAGATGTGCTTTCAGCTTCACGGTCTTGCTCTTCTTTCAGTGCATGCTCAGATACCTTGGCTCTTTGAAAGGAGAAAAGTCACAAGGACACAATTGTGAGGAGAGGGTGTAAAGCAAGTGGTTGATGTTTATAAAATCTGCAGCATGCAAATCAGAAAGGACTGTGGTTTGAGGAGGAAGTATGATATGAGAAAGAGGATTACATGAGAGAATACTATCATTTTAGATCTGCTGCTGATGTCTTCAGCAATAGCTGCCATAAAGACTATTTCCTGTGTGCGGTGAGGATACTTTGCTTGGCAGGATGGGGTATCAATCTTTGATACCAATATTAGAGAGCGGTTAACTTTTCTTCCTCTGATTAATTAGTCTATACCTTGAATATCAGGAATGATCTTACTTCCTTTTCAACTAGTGGGCATGGCTGAGGGATTCTAGGCTGAATTCTTCATCATAAAGCCTGTAAGAGTGAAAGTGGACAGGCACATGGATAGGCTGAGAACAGACATATTGGTTTGAGAATGGGAAGGGGATTTAAAATGGCTTGCCACCGGGAGCTCTAGATGCCCATGGTGGATGGAGTGCAGGTGCTCGGCAAAGCAATCGATCAGTCTGCACTTGGTCTCAATGATGTAGAGGAGGCCACATTGAGAGCACTGGATGCAATAAACAAGGCTGGAGGAAATGCATATGAATATCTGCCCCTCCCCCAGCCCCCCCAAGACCCTTATTTTCCTCCTCCACCCATTCCATCTGCCCAGCATCCACAGGGTTTCCTCCCCCTGTTCCCATCTGCCCAACCCACCTCCCTTATTTGATTCCATGCTCCACCTTCCTACCAGGTTCCATCATCTGCAGCCCTTTGTTGCCTCTATCACCTCCCAGTCTATTTCCACTCTTCCCTCTTCCATCTGCCTATCATCACTCCTATCCTGGATCCACCTATGATTTGCCAGCTCTTGCTCCACCCCTTCCCCCCACCTGTTTATACTGGCTATCTCCTATCTATCTTTCACTCCAGATGAAACACTGACTGCCCATTTGTTTACAGCTTACCCCAATCACCCACCCACCCTGCAGCTTTACAAGCTTCTTTTGTTTCCTGCAAGAAACAGAATGCTGTGAGAACACAATAGGTCAAGCAGCATCTGTGGGGTGTATGTTGATATTTCGGGTCGAGACCCTGCATCAGGACTGGGAGAGAAGAGGAAAGACTACCAAACTATAGCAGTACATGAGAGAGGTGGGACAGAGGTTGAGTTGATAGGTGGAACCAGATTTGGGGGGGGGGGGGGGGGGTGCAGATGGAACCAGGTGGAGGACAGGATAGGAAAGGTGAACAAAGGAGAACAAACCTAGGTGGACAGGTGATCGTGTGTGAAAGGAGAACACTGGGGCTTGGAGTCACCTGAAACTGGAAAAATCAATGTTCATACCATGAGGCAGAGGTTCACCTGCACCATTTTGTGGTGCACCTGCACTCTGCAGTGGTTATCTTGTGCTTCCTGTTGCATGCTTCCTTCCCACTCCCATGCCAATCTGCCTGTCCTCAGCCTTCTCCATTGCTATGGTGAGGCCAAGCGCAAATTGGAAGAACAACATCTCATATTCTGCTTGGGTAGCCTACAATCCAATGGTATGAACATTCAATTTTCCAATTTCAGGCAACTCATACTGGTGTTCTCCTCCCACACACTCACCTGTCCACCTAGGTTTCTTCTTCCTTTGTTCACCTTTTTCATCCCTTCCCTTCTCCCTCCTGGTTCCATCTGCCCATCATTTCCCCCCACCTAGTTCCTATCAGCCTTTGTCCTACCCCACTTTCATACTGCTTTATACTGGCAATCTTTCCTCTTCCCTCACAGACTGATGCAAGATCTCGACCCAAAACGTTGACATACACCTTCTGCCTCCACAGAAGCTGCTTGACACAGTGACTTCTTCCAGGTTTGATTTTTTTTGTTCCAGATTCAAGCATAGAACAGTACAGCACGTGAACAGGCCCTTTGGCTCAAGATGTTGTGTAGAACTAATTAAACTAGTAATTAAGTTCCTAACTAGTCTCTTCTGCCCACACAAAGTCCATATCCCTCTATTCTCTGCAAATTCATGTAACTATCTAAGAGTCACTTAAATGTCTCCATTGTATTTGCCTCCACTACCACAACTGGCAGCGCATTCCAGGCACCCACAACTCTCCGTGTAAAACAAAACTTTCTTCCTTTGAACTTATCCCCTCTCGCCTAAAATGTGTGCGTTCTAGTATTAAGACATCTGTAGTTCTCTTCTGTCTTCTTTTGTCTCGTACACAGTTCTGATGTCCTGAAGTGTTAATTCTGTTTCTCTTTCCTCAGATGCGGTCTGACCTGCTGGGTGCTTCCAACATTTTTTTAAAATATTATGGAGTATGTAATCTCTGTGGATTCCTGGCACGAATGTATCACGAGCCTCAAAAAATTCAAAGCAAATGTCTCTTTATTCAAGAGTACCTCAGACTGCCTGTCTGGAATTTAGTAAGTTCTGTTGCAGCTTAGCGCTGTTAGTCACATGGCACATTCCTCACAGAATTGCCAGCCTTAATGCAATAACTAATAATACTGAAATCTCGGCCTAAATTATATGTTTATATAGGATTTTAACCTAAGGTCCGGTTTCAGGCGTTGACTTTTCTACCAACGTATTTTCAAACCAGTCATAATTAGACCCGGAACCTTCCGTCTCTTGTAAAAACGTGTTCATACCGGAACATCTCAGCGTTGCACAGTCTTACCGCCCAATCGCCTGCCACCAAGTCCACCCTTGCCCCCCCTTCCCGCCTGCCTCATTGTAATTGGTTAAGAGGTGGCCCGATTTGGGCGGAGCTGGGAGGCTGGGTGCGTGCTGATAGCTCTAGGGCTCTGTCAATCATGGCGTGAGTGGGGCAGCGGTGTCGCGCATACGTGAGTGGGTTCGGCGCGACAGCCGCTGCCATGGGAGTGCGAGGGAAGAGTAGTGGCGGGAGGCGGGAGCAGGAGCAGGTGGTGGCCTGGCTGAACAGGGCCGAGTGGGACCAAGTGATCGAATACCTGTACTGCGGCGACAGCAAGCTGCAGCGGTATGCGCTGGACAGGATCTCCGCCTGGAAGAGCAGGTGGGGAGGCAACAGTTCAGTTGCGTTAAAGGGTCGGGGGTTGGGAGCTGCCTTCCTTAAGTGGGGTGGGTGAGAAGGGGCTGCTGGCTTCCCGCTCCATTTATTTTGCAAGCTGTTCCTTGGACTATTGTATGTACAAACAGTGAGGCGTTAATGAATGTTGGAAATGCACTATAACGCTGGAAGGAGGAATGTGATAATATCTGTATTTGTATGATTCTGTACTTGTTTCATCAGCAACAGCAGAAATAGGAATAGTTAAAGTTTCAGGTCGAAGGTCTTTGCGAAAAACTGGTGCAATTTTGAAGAAATGTCATCGACCTGTAACCTTTTTACTATTTTTCTTTACTCAGATGCCGTTTGACCTGTAGAATATTTCCACGTTATCTCTTTTAATTTTGGATTTCTGTCATCAGCAGCTTTTTGCTTGTGTTCACTATTAGGGCTTTGTTTTGTTGTGCATCAACTGTATGCACTCCCCTCTGCAACGTCAGGCAGTATATGGGAAAAGAAGAACAAAGTTAATGTTTCAGTTGGTGACCTTTCATTGGAACTGGAAAAGTCGTGGGGAAAAAAAACTGTGTCCCTAAGCCACAATTCAGCTGCTTAAAAAAATACAGCAGGGGCAGGGTGAATGACAGTGATGGGGTGAAGACTGAGAGATGTAACAAATGTTGTTGGTGCCTTTGTAAAGGAGCACATTGAATGCATGTTAATCATAGCTGATTAGTTTGGAGAAGGTGTAAATAGAGGGAAATGAATGAGGGTAGAGGAAAACAATGCTGGAATTATGATATGCTAAATATATTAAATTGCTGGGAAACTGAAATAAAAGATGCTTTAACTTCCATATAGATTAAGTACAGAGAGGAGAACAGTTAATGCACAGGTTAATGACCTTGCATCAGAATTGGTGAGTTTTGACATAAACAAGAAAGGTTGCGAATCAGAAATTGTTAATTTCAGTATTGACTCCTGAAGGCTGAAGCATGCACAGATGGAAGGTGGGCTGCTGATCCTCAAGCTCATGTTGGTCTTAATTGGAACAGTGTAAGAGGCCAATGACAGAGGTCAGAGTGGGATGAAGAAATGACAACTAACTGGAGGCTCAGCGTAATTCCTGTGGTGGTCTGAACAAAGTTGTTCTGAAAAGCGGTCACCCAGTTTGCATTTCCTCTCTTCAATGTAGAGGATTCCATGTTGTGAGAACTAAATACAGTGTTCCAAATTCGTGCTTCGTCAGGAAAGGCTATTTGGGTCCTAGGATGTGAGAAGCAAAGAGGTAAAAGAGCAGGAATTGCATCTGCTGTCATTCCATGGGAAGGTGCCTTGTTGGTGGAGATGGAAGAATGAACCAGGAAGTTGCAGAGAAAATACTGAAAAGGGGGAGAAGAGGGAGGATGCATTTGGTGGTGGCATCTTGTTGAAAGCGCTGTGAATTGAATGTGCAGGTGAAAGTGAGGACAAAAGGAACCTATTCTCGCTCACAGTGGGAGGAGATTGGGTGGGATCAGAAATGCATGGAATGGAGTAGTCAAGGTTGAGACCTTGTTAACCATGGTTTGCGGGGGGAGTTCTGGTTAAGGCAAAGGAAGTGTCAGAAGATTTGTGTCGAAGATAACGTCATCAGAATAGATACAAGAACGCCAAAGAGAGAGAATAGAATGGAATCCATGGAGGAAGTGGGATGGTGGAGGTGTAGTTAGTAGCTGTGAGTTTGTGATGGATGTGGTTGCTAACCCAATCCTTCATGGAGAAAAGGTCAACAAAAATCAAATATGGACGATGTTGAAAGTGAGAGGAGAGTGGAAATTGTCAGCAAAGGTGATGAAGCAACACTGAGATTGCCAGCAAAGTACCAGAAGAAGAGAGGGAGGGAGCCTGAGTAGCATTTAATCAAAGACTTGCATGTATCATGTGAAGAGATGGGCCTAGCTTGGATTCATCCAAGTTTATATAATTGTACTTTTTAATTTGGAGAATGCAGGTGGAGTTAAAGGAGCAGTTGGTCATTGTAAGTGTGTGTCTGTCCGTGTCCATAAAGTAGTGGTGGAGGGGAACTAGTTGGGCCTCTGTTGAAAGAAAAAAAATGATGGGTCCTCAGGCAATCGTCCTGTGGGATAAAAGTGCAGAGGGGCACAGAAACATGAAACTGTCAAATGTGGCATTGTGTGTCAGGTGTCATCGATGCAAATTTGTGCTGGATCAATCCATGTAACCATCTCATTGTAGTTCTGTCATTTCCAAAGCAACTTCGTAGTCCTGTTTTCATTGGTGTATTACGCTATGACATTTGATGGCGGTTCATTTTTTATTTCTTCTCGTAGGTATGGCAATAGTACCCCGCTTGCTGTGGAGTGTACTGCAAACCTAATTCATTGTAAACTTCATGATGATGCAGGGGAAACTGCATCTAGTGAACTGGTCCTCTCGTATGGGCTTGCTCTTGTCAGGTAATGTTTGTGTGGTTTTTCCAAATGGAGATGTTAAATGTTTTTATTATATTTATTTTTGCAAGTTATGTCCTCTTCTTCTCTGCTGTAAACCTTGTTTCCTTGCATGGGGTTCAATTTAGTTACACTTATTTAGGATTTGGATAGACAGTGTTTTTGTTTTTCTGCTGGAGTCTTTTCTAATAAGATGAAAGTTTTTATGCTTGTTGAATTGAAGGATTTCTAACAATTTGGGTGCTCTCCAAATCATTCTTCCAATGTATGTTACAAGAGATTGCTTTCATGGCAAGACCACATTTCAGATGAATTTATGATAACAAAAGATATGAGAACAGTAATGGATAACAAAAACTACCTTGAATGGGTACATAGAAAATTAATATTCCATTCTTCTGACAACTAACACTTGAACAAAGCGTTAAAAGGTATGGGGTATGAATTGGGTTTATTAAGACTGACAAAACAAAATTAGCCTTAAACAGTGTAATATTATAAAGTAGTAACAGTTAAGAATCCTTTTTTACTTATCAATTACATTTGTGTATTTTAAATTGTGTGTGTTTTAAAATCACAATTAAAAATTTCCCAACTGGCTGAGGCATCTGTTTGTTGAATCAGCATTGTTAGGGTCTGAGCATTAACTAGGCCTGCAACCTAATGCAGATCAAACAAATATATGGCGTGATGAATAAGTGCTCACTTACCAATTTCACTGGTGGGCTTTTGTAGGCTCTGTCTAGTTACTAAGAATGCTGTTGCTTGGCTTGGAACATAAGCAAGTGCTAAATAAATTTGTTTTATGTGAGTGATTGTATACGGAATTTTCTTTTCACTGGCAGTACAATAAAAATGAACAGGTGAATTATGAATGTTGTTATGGTAGAGGTGGAGATGAGGGAGTGCAATTGGTGGTAAGCTTGCAGTTCCAATCTATTTTGTAATAACTTAAACACTGATTGTCACATCTGTATAATCGCTACAAGCATTGATAACTAAAGTTATCTGTACAGTTGTATAACTACAGTGCAATTTATTTAACATCTAATTATTTAGAATGATTAACAAAAATGAATAATTAATTTTGTAGGTTTGTTAATCTGATTACTGAAAGGAAGCAGAAAAGAATTGTTGTGTCAATAAGACGTTTGGCAAATGAGGTGAGTAATATATTTTTGTTTATTTTTATTAAGAGATCATTAAAAAGTAAAGTCATATAGATTGGCTTCAATATAAAAGTGTAAGAACTAGAACAATAGAGGCTTTTCGGCTCTTCATGCCTACTCCATCGTCCTTTTGTATCAAGGCTGATCTTTTATTTCAGGGCTGCTTTTCTGCAGTATTTCTATATCCTTGATTCTCTCAAAATACAAAAATGTGTTGACTTGAATATTCTCAGCTACTGAGTCTCCACATCTCTCTTGGACAAACAATTCCAAAGATTCTCTGCCCTCTTTTTGAAGAAATCTGATCTCAGTTATGAATAGCCAATCCTCATTTTGGGACTGGGACTCCTGGTTCTAGATATTCCAGCTACAGACCATCATCGCTTTATCCATCCTGTCGAGCCCCACAAAAATTTTATATGTTCCAAGGAGAAAGTTCTCACTTTTTCTGAACTCTGGTGAGTATGGGCCCTATCTGCTTATCTCTGCACAAACAAAAAAATCTGATGAGCCTTTGCTGTGCTACTTCTATCCTTTTAAATAGGGAAGCCTTGTCTGTCCACACTATTCCAAGTATGGTCTCACCAGGGCTCTGTGTAATTGTCGTCATTTTTACTCTTGTACTCAGTACAGAATGAAGGCCAACACACTACTAGTTTTCCTAATTGGTTGCTGTCCTTGAATGTTAAAATTCAGTACTTTGTGTTCAAAGACACCTAAGTTCCTCTGAATGCCAACACCTTTTAATCTTTGTGCTATTTTTCTTAAAGAAAAAGAGCTTGCTTTCTATCATATTCCTGGGTTAGGAAGGAAAATAACAAAAATCAACCAATTTTCCTCTCCTGTTCATTGTTAAGGGATTCCTTGTTGTGTGCATCTGTTTGTCTATGGTGAGAACTAATTTGTATTTAGTTGTTAAACCTTCCACAATTGAATACTCTACAAATACTATTATCTGAGTTTTTGTGAAGAATAGTCAGTTTGAGTAAATTCTAGTAAAATGGAAAATTGTTTGGAGGTTAAAAAAAAATCTAATTTGTCTTGAAAAGCAAGTACTGTCATTGTAATGCTGAATGTTGCACAATAGATGTGTAGTGCTATTGATCATGTGGTCAAGGTGGATTTAAAAACATCTGGTGAATCAATTCTGTAACAAAGTCACAGCATTACAGGATGTGCTGCTCTGCTTTTTTCTCTAGATGCTTACATTCTGCTTCCTGCCCCACATATGCTTTCCTTATTCTGTTTTGTTTCTGTGTTCCCTCTTTGTTCTGCCCACTTACCACCCAGATGGTCTACCACTTGGCAAGGCCTTTGTTTCTTGCCCATTCTGCCTTGCATCTTTTTATGATTCTTGCCTTTCATTTGAGCAATTCGCTTTAGTTCTGATCTGCATTGATGCACGCTACCTGTAGTCACAAAATCTGACTTCTGCAGAGATGCAAATTTGCTTGGCTGCTGAGCTCAATGAGGATCTTTGCCAACTTAAGCGAATTGAACTAATATTTAATTAAGTACTGAATAATATTTAATTGTTAAGTACTGAATAATGTTTAAAACATGTTAAAATTTATGATGAATAACCCTGAATAAACTTAGGACAGTGGTCAAAAATAATCAAAATATTTGTTCTCTCCTTGGGCTTTTTGCACATTTTTCTTATATTAAACACAGTTGGGTATCACAAATTATTTATCTGTTTAAATTTGTTTTCCACTCGACTGTCTTTTAAAATCTCTATCCCTGGTCACCTGCAAGGTCATTTGAAACATGGCTTTGTACTGGAGTTTAGAAGAATGACTAGGTACTTGATTGAAACATAAGACCTTTAGGGGTCAGGCCAGGTTGAACTTGGGGAGGATGTTTGCTCTTGTGGGAGAATCTAGAACTAGAAGTCCTTGTTCAAATAAAAGACATGGATGAGGTGCTTTTTGTTTGAAGGTCATGTGGATTTGGAATTCTGCTTCCACTGCCCCTTGAAGAGAAGCTGAATATTTTTAAGACTGATCTTGGGCAGTGGGATGGAAAGTTATGATGAAAGGTTAGAAGAAAATGCGGAGTTGAGGTTGCAGTCCGATCGGCTATGACCTTAAATGGTGGAGCAGGCTTGGTCCAGTGGCCTACTTGTACTACTAATTCATATGTTTGTCAGGAGATAGTCTTTTGCATCATGCATGAGTGGGCTGTTTGGAGAGTACCCAAATTGTGATAGAAATCCTTCACTTCAAGGAACTCAAAATATGAGGAGGTTCAGGATATCTGTATTTTCAAGGTAGAGCCATTTGCGTAACTGCAGTCACTGTCCGATGACTTTCATGTGTTTGTCAAGTCAACTTATTCACCGTGGTCCTGAATCTCCATCTCGGAAATTTCTCATTCATTTTCTGTATTTTCTTTTGGTGCTTGATTGACTCTGGAGCTTATGGGAGTTATGCAATTGCCCAACTCTGCTCTTGTGAGAACTTGGGTCATTCTTGTATTTATAGTTGAGTAATATTTGCAAGACCATTAGGACAGTATTTTTCCATGTATAGTTTGATACTTCAAATCTTTAAGTAAAATTTAAATATGTATTTGCTTTTATAGCGGGAGTTTTTCTTTTGAAAGGATCTCTTTTCCCCAATGGTATCCTATACTGTTTTTCAGCTCTGTAATGGCCTCCTGGACCTACACTTTTGATTTCTCCCCTCCCCCCCCATGTGTAGAATTTTACCTAAGATCAAGAACTTGCAAGAGAATTATCAAACTTGCCCTGGTTGCCACTGCTTCAATGTTTGCTAATATGAGAACAGGATAGTGCAGAGTATTGGTATCTCTACTCTGAGACTTTGGATTAAATTAAATCCTGATTAATAGGATGAATGCAACTTCTGGTTAATAAAAATATTTTGGATAGTTTCAGTTTGTAGTGGACAAAGCACACAATTTGTTTCTAATTTAACATTAAAGTGAAGTGAAATTGATAGTTACAAAAATCTTTTTTTTTCTCCTCCTCCCTTCAGATGAATATACCAGAATGGATAGTAAATCTACGACATGAACTGACTCATAGGAGACTGCCCACATTAGCATGGTGCAGGAAAGGTAATAAAATCCTCTTGTCGTCTTTTATTTGCTGATGGTTTTACTGTTGAAATAAAAACAACTGATTTGTCATTTTGCTGCTATGATTTTTGTTAAACTGAACTGTCCTTCTTCACTGCTACCCCTGTCTTTTTTAAAATTACTTGTGGATATATTAGGATATTTGCATTTTGTCAGCTCTCAAAACCAATAATACTAAATCCTGGTCATTCATCTGAACATTGACCGCTGCTACTTAACATCATTGTTCGTTAACTTATAACATGAACAGTGCTAACCAAGAATGATGGAAGGAGATCATTTGGTTATTTGAAAGAGCTGTCTAATTATTTCCAGTCCCCTGATCCTTCGCCATATTTTTGCAAATGTTTTCTTTTTAAGTATTTGCCCAGTTCAGGGAGCAAAGGGCTGCATAGGGGATGGGAAGGTCTGAGTTTGGTCTTTTGGTAGTCCTCGAGTTTATGAAAAGTGAAAGAAGGGAGGTTGTGTAAAACCTACCATGGGGCATTGTTACATAAATCTTGTTACATAAATCTTGTTACATGTCTGTTGCAATCATGTGTAGCTAAGATTTGTCTAAAGGGAAAATGAGCTACTTAAGTTCTGTATTAGTGGTATCTAAGGGAATTTATCTATGGATTCACAACAACCATTGTATTTTTGTAGGGATAGCATGGGAACATAAATCTTTTAATAGTCTTCCCTTACCTCCATGTATTCTTTTTGTTACAGTTCATTGTGTGTTTTGCTGTTAGAGACAACAGTACATAAAGTCAAGATGTTGATCAGACAAGTTAGGCTTAACAATTATTTTAAAGAAAATGTTTAAAAAATGTATTTCTTAAAAGCAAGATGAAAGTTCAAGATTTAAATTTCCATGTGACCTGTTTTATGTGATATAATTTTGAATTGAGCTCTCTGTAGAGTTTACAAACTTAAATGATTTTTCAATAATCTTTGTTTCTTCCAAAGGCTGTGAGTTTGTCTTGGAGTGGCTGCGACAGCAATATTGGAATCAACAGTTAGGTAATAACCTTGTTGATGGCTGGACCTTGGACTCGCAGGAAGAGGAGGATGAAGAAGTCCAATTACAGGAGCAACTGAAACAGAAAGAGTTATATGGTTTGTCTATAAAAGCTTCGAAAATGTGTTTTAATAATTAAGAATTGCTCAGGTTTTCTTAAATTGGATTTTTATTTTCAAATTTTTCATTTGATAACTTGGTACTTATTTAGAAATCATTCTATACATTGTTCGTGTTGAAGTCTGCTGGAGATCTTTTGTTGTGTATAGTTTCTTGTCCTACTCATTCCTCATTAATTAAAGGAGTACATTTTTATACTTTCACAAAACATTCTTACTTGCTCTGTAGAGAAAATACTTATTTTTCAGTGCTTTGTTCCCTTAAATTTTGTTTTAGTCGGTTATGTATTGCAAAGGTCTTGGAACAGTCTTGAACCCTTGCCTAAGTGATTTAAGTTCATATCTACACCTTAATAACTTGTGCATTATGAGGAACCCAATTCTATTTCAACTGTCCAGGCTATGTCTTCTAAAGTGGGGATCCGGGCTTTTTTCTTTCCTTTCCCTACATTTGTCAAGACTTCCAGCACCAAAGGTGATCTGGGAATTAATTCTGGTGTACTATAGTGCGTTTACCCAAATGATGCATTGACAGGTCCTTTAGCTACTGAACCACTGAGGAAGCTCTTGCTTCTATTTAATTCAAGTGACTTAAAATGGGCCACACAGTGTGGGAGAGAGAAAAATCTCTCATTTCTGGGCAATTATTGTTAGATTTGATTGTGCTGAATGACTGAGCAGGTCAGGCAGCATTTCTAGAGCGAGGGAGAGAGAGTTAATGCTTCAGACTGGTGACCTGAATCAGATTAGATTCAACTACTTGGGTTTAGAAGCTTTGAAAGCTAACTTTTTAAAAGTGCAATGAAAGGTGACTGCTATCTAATTGAAGTATACTTTAAAATGTTATTAGACAAATTCACAATATGCTGATAGGGCATTTATGGGACATGCCTTACTGCTGTGGTGTTGCAGTTTGTAGTTTATTGATGTGATACTGGAAACATAAGACCTTCCAATAGATTGGTGGATTTGGATATCACATAGCTGATGTAAGTGACTCTTGGGAAACTGCAGCTGAGCTCCATCTTCCTAGACTGCCTAAGAAGAAAGCCAAGCAGGAAGATTTCTCTGTGCATAACTATAGACTAATAGCCTGCTCAAAGTGCTAGTGTACAGCTATAGGAATAAGATGGGATTGGCTTTGCTTCACTGGCTTCCACAGCCCAAATTTGAGAACAGCCAATCCAGTACTTGCCTACTGGCATGGTACCTGTGGATCTGCATCATTGTGCATGGTGATTATGTTCACAAGTTAATCACCACACACAATGATCTTATGCACTGATGTCAGCTTGGCATTATGCCATCACTTGCAAATACTGCATATTTTTATTATTTCTTTTAATCATTTAGTATTCAGATGTTTTTGCAGCCAAATCAGATCATTAGATGTATTGGACCAGTTATCCAATATCCCACAAATTCCTCCTGGTTTCTGTGCTCTGTCCTGTAGAGAATCTTTTTTTTAATTTTACTTACAGTGTGGTAACAGGTGCCTCCAGCCCAACGAGTCCATGCTGCCCATTTTAAACCCAAATTAACCTACCTGTACATCTTTGCAATGTGGGAGGAAACCGGAGCACCCGGAGGAAACCCACGCAGACACGGGAGAACGTACAAACTCCTTACAGCGATGGGAATCGAACCCCGATCGCTGGCACTGTAATAGCATCGTGCTAACCGCTACACTACTGTGCTAACTGATGGTCCATGGGTATCTGAAAATTTCCTTTACCTTGGTTAAGATGTCCTTAACTGATACTGGACTATAAATTTGGGCAAATAATTCATTATTAAGGGGATGTGTTACTCCTGGATGCACACTGGTGGGCTCTTTTGCCATTGGGAGAAAAACTTGTTATTTGTCTGATTTTCAATCTAATCCACATATAATAATAAGTTTGAGAATTTAAAATTGTGATGCAAAAATGAAGCACTTAATCAGAAAGCAAAACTTTTATTAATTGGAGCAAAATCTGCCATATATAATATTTGTTGTTGATATTTTTCCCTAGATAAAGTCAGAGAACTACTGACTTCCTATGAAAAAGAACAGTTCCAGGTATGATATGAATTAAAGAAGATTTTTAATTTCAATAACTAAACTTTGCTACTTTACTTAAGTGAATCAAAGCCACTTTCTGAAGAGGCTTTGATTAATTTAAGTAAATAGCATTTTAAATACTTCAATAGTTTTTAAACATATTGAAAACATGCTTCTGTGACATAACTTTCACATGGGAAACCATGTGTGTGCAGACAGATCCTGCAAACAGCTAATTAGTTTAGTTGTTTCTATGGAGATGGGAGAACTCTCCTAAGTAGTGTTGTGGGAACTTTAATATTTAGCTGATCAATTGTTTAAAACAGGCAAGTGGAAAATCTAAATGGCATTTATGATAATGTAGTATACCATCATACATCAGAGTGTTAACCTTGATTCTGACTTCATTGTGTTGTGGGACTGATACCCACATACTTGGATTAGTGTGCCTACCAGCTGAGCAAAGTTGCCATGATTGTCAAGAGTTCTGTACCTTGTCATGTAAGTATTCCCAAGACATTTAGAAAACAGCTGGAATGTAGAATAACCTGGCAAAGCTTCTCTAAAAGAAGCCTAAGAAATGCAATACCCTTATTTTTGCAGGAATTTGTGATTTATCCCTGTGGGACAGGGCCCTTTTAACAGCTAGAAAAATGGATATGTGAAAAGGAAAAGATTAGTACTAAATTTGGGACTCTCTGACTTGAACAGGAGGAATTGTATTGGGGATAAAGAGATGATAGAGAAATTAAATGTCTCTTGTATGAAGGCACAAAAGCACTCCAGAAATAATGGCGAACAACAGGTCTGAAGAGAGGAGTTCAAGGAAATGAGCACTTTTTTGGGGGGGGGGGGGGGGGGGGTGGTGGAGAAGAATTGGAGAAATTAATAAAGCTAAAAACCAATACATCTACTGAAATATACTGAAAGGCTTAGAATGGATGTGGAGAGGATGTTTCCATTAGTAGGAGAGTCTAAGGTCCAAGGGCACAGCCTCAGAATAAAGGGATGACCCTTTAAAACTTGAGATGAGGAAGTCTTTTTTCAGCCAGAGAGTGGTGATTCTGTGGAATTCATTGCTACAGAGGGCAGTGGAGGCCAAGTCATTGGGTGTATTTAAGGCAGAGGTTGATAGTTTCTTGATTGATAAGGGGGTTAAAGGTTACAAGGAGAAGGTGGGGAAATGGAGTTGAAAAAATGTCAGCGATGATTGAATGGCAGAGCAGACTTGATGGACCAAATGGCCTAATTCTGCTCCTATATCTTATCTTTTGGTCTCGAATCCCTTGGACATGATGACTTGCATTCCCAAGTGTCACGAACCAGCAACAAAAGAAACACACTGAGCATGATTTAGTGTTAAAAACTATTTTATTAATCACTACTTATGGTAATACGTAAAATAAAAGTAAAAAAAAATGTTAGTATGTTAGAATTCAAGAATGTTAAACCTCGAACGTTAACCCCAAAACTAAACTCGTCGTGTGTGTGTGTGACAAAGTCCAAAACTCCCAGTTCCTGAATGGTTCTTAAAGTTCAGTTCCACAAGCCACAAGGTGAAACATGAGCAAGGGCTTCTTCAACAACCACCGTTGTCTGAAGATAAGATGTAGATGTAGAAAACATAGAGAGAGTACATACGAAATCCAAATGTTCCACGATGGAACCCAAACGACACTTCAGTGTTTACTCGGTAGTGACTTCCTCACCCCGAAAAGCATCCGAATCGTGGTCGTCCACACACAAATACCTGTTTCCTTCTACAGGTCAGCAACAAAGTGAACTCCACCGGATTACTTCCAACTTCCATACATGGATTTCAGTGGAAAACACAGTTATTGTTTCTCATCCCTCTTTAGAGAAAACAAGCAGGCTGGTGTCTCTCTCCCTTCTCTCTCTCTCTTTCTTCTTCTTCTTACTTCTTCAACAACGTCATTACGTCCTTTATCTTCTATTGACGTAAGCACGCCCCACACACACATACACACACACTTTCTATCTTAAAGGGACTTTCACTGAGTCCGTAACACCTCCCACCTAAAAAAAAAATTTTCCCAAGAAAATTTTAACCGCGCATAGTTAATGTTAATAATTATCACGCTACACAACTACAGACTATCAGATTAGTATAGATACATGTTTCCCATTTAACATCGGGAAAGACAATCAGCAATCACATTATCTTTGCCTTTAATGTGAGTTATCATGAGATCAAACTCTTGCAAAATTAAACTCCAGTTTAACAGCCTTCTGTTCTTGTTTTTGACTCGGCTCAGAAACACCAATGGGTTATGATCTGTAAACACAGTCAATGGTTTCTGAGCAGTGCAAACATATACACTGAAATGTTGCAAGGCTAAAACAAGCGACAGTAATTCTTTCTCTATGGTGGAATAATTCTTTTGATGCTCATTAAATTTCTTTGAAAAGTAAGCTACAGGATGGTCAATATCATCAAGGTCACCCTTCTGCAACAACACAGCTCCTGCAGCTTCATCACTGGCATCCACTGCTAATGAAAATGGCTTTTCAAAGTCAGGTGTTCTGAGCACAGGATGGTAGCATAAAATGGCTTTCAGCTTCTTAAATGCTTCTTGACAAGAATCTGTCCAAACAAACTTTACTCCCTTCTTCAGAAGATTAGTTAGGGGAAGAGCAATATCAGCAAAATTTTTACAAAATTTTCGATAATATCCAACCATTCCCAAAAATCTTCTAACAGTCCTCGTACCTGTGGGAATAGGGAACTCAGATATTGCTTGAACTTTTGCCTGAACAGGAGCTTGCTTGCCTTGACCTACAACATAACCAAGATACGTCACAGTGGCATGGCCAAATTCACTTTTAGCCAAGTTAACTGTAAGGTTAGCCTTGGAAAGTCTTTCAAACAACCTTTCTAACGCAGAGATGTGATCTTCCCAAGTATCATTCCCAGTCACTAAGTCGTCAATGTAGGCATCTGTATGTTTTAATCCATGAATCACTGAATTAATCATTCTTTGAAATGTTGCCGGAGCATTTTTCATTCCAAATGGCAAAACATTGTATTCATACAATCCAGAAGGGGTTACAAAGGCTGAAATTTCCCTTCCTCTATCTGTTAATGGAACACACCAGTACCCTTTTAATAGGTCAATCTTTGTAAGAAATTTTTCCTTTCCCACTCTGTCTATGCAATCATCCACCCTAGGAATAGGGTAAGCATCTGACTTTGTTACAGCATTCACTTTCCTGTAATCTGTGCAAAATCTAACAGTTCCATCAGGTTTAGGTACAATAACACAGGGCGAACTCCAATTTGAAGTAGAATGTCTAATAATATCATTTTCCAACATGTATTTTATTTCCTGATCAACAAGTTTACTTTTTTCCACATTCATTCGATATGGGTGTTGTTTGATTGGTTTTGCATCCCCAACATCAACATCATGGGTAATTACCGATGTTCTGTTTGGAACATCTGGGAACAGATTTTTAAATTTTAAAATTAATTCTCTCATCTGGTGTTTTTGTGAAACTTGTAAATGGTCCAACTTCGTTTCAAGGTTCTCCAGGATATTTTGGTTTTTTAGTTTCGATGGAACAATATTTGGTCTAAATTGGCCTTCCTCAACATCAACATCAGGCATTCTAGAAACAACCTTTACACCATCCACCAAGGCCACAACTGAATCCCTGTCATAATAAGGTTTTAGCATGTTTACATGACAGAGTTGTGTTTTCTTGCGTCTATCTGGTGTTTTGATTATATATGTTAGATCAGTCACTCGAGATTCAATAACATAGGGTCCAGAAAAACGAGCTTGCAAGGGATTATTTTGGCTAGGGAAAAATACCAACACCTTTTGCCCCACTGCGAATGTCCTAGGCCGAGCACGTCTATCAAAATATGTCTTCATTCTTATCTGGCTTGTTTTCAGATTCTCTCTCGCTAGCTGGCAGACTCTCTCCAACCGAGTTTTAAATTTTTGGACATAGTCCAACAGACTCAAGTGAACTTCCTCATTAACCCATTGCTCTCTCAACAACTCCAAAGGTCCTCTCACCTTATGTCCAAACACAAGCTCAAACGGACTAAATCCTATTGACTCCTGGATCGATTCTCTAACGGCAAACAAAAGTAAATGGATACCTTCGTCCCAATCCTTGGTGTTTTCAAAGCAATAAGTCTTCAGCATATTTTTGAGAGTAGAATGAAATCTCTCCAGAGCTCCTTGAGATTCTGGGTGATATGCAGATGATACAATCTGCTTTGCTCCCAGCTCATAGACTATTTGTTGAAAAATTTTTGACATAAAATTACTACCTTGATCAGATTGGATTTCTTTTGGCAAACCAAACAAGGTAAAAAATTTTACAAGAGCCTTTGACACCGTCTTGGTCTTAATATTTCTAAGGGGTATTGCCTCTGGAAATCTAGAAGTGGCACACATGATGGTTAACAAATACTGATTTCCAGTCTTAGACTTTGGTAAGGGGCCAACACAGTCCACAATCACCTTCGAAAAGGGTTCACCAAAAGCAGGAATTGGTTTCAAAGGAGCCACAGGGGGTTTTTGATTTGGTTTACCTACCATCTGACATGTGTGGCAGGTTCGACAAAACATCACCACATCTTTTCTCAAACCAGGCCAATAGAATTGTTTCGAGATCTTCCCTACAGTTTTATTCACACCAAAATGACCACCCAAAGGCATACTATGGGCCAGGTTTAAAATCTCATCCCTATAAACTTTTGGAACAACAACCTGATGAATAACTTCCCATTCCTCATTAACAGGAACATGAGGAGGTCTCCATTTCCTCATTAACACTCCATTTTTGACATAGTATCCAGTTGGCACTTTTTCAATCTCCTCACATGAGAGAGCTTTTTCTTTCAATTCTGTCAATTCAGGGTCCTTTGTCTGTTCCACCATAAAATCCTTCCTCGACAAAGACAAATCTTTAAATTCAGGCTCACTGTAAGGATGTTGATCCTCCAGTGAAGACAGAAAAGTCTCAGATAAGGCATCAAAATTTTCTTCCTGTTTAGGACTGTCACAAGGAACCACATCAGACTGCACCGGACTGTCTGTCTTGGCTAATTCTTTAGCTCTAGCTCGAGTCACCGCACATGATGGGTAAACATCTGAATCATCCTCAGACTCATCAATCCTTGGTTTGGTTGTTAACCGTACCACAGGATCACTTTCTCCATTTGCAAGGTCATTTCCCAATAACAAAGAAACTCCTTCCACTGGCAAACTAGGTCTTATCCCTATCTCGACTGGTCCTTCTACGAACTTTGACTTTAAAATCACCCTGTGAAAAGGGACAGACATGGTCTTACCTGTAACGCCTCGTACTAGATTTACTTCACCAGTGTCACTTTCTTCACCAAAATTTAAAACACTGTCCAGCAAGAGAGATTGACTAGCCCCAGTATCTCTAAGAATTTTCACTGGCACCTGGGGTGACTCATCATTCAGTGAAACAAAACCCTCTGATACATACGAACGGAATTCTTTTCTCACCTCCTCCAACTTTTCCGCTTTTCCCTCTTGCAAGGACTGATCTTTAACAGCATCTCCTAAACCTTTTTGATTTTTAATTGCCTGAAAGCAAGCATTGGGCCCAGCTTCCTTCTTTTTCTTCAAAAGGGCACAATTAGATATCACGTGGCCAGGTTTCCTACAGTAATAACAAGTACGCTCAACAGGTTTCTCCAGCCCTGGCTTCTTTTCATCTTTTCCTTTTTGATTACCTCCCAATTTAATCTCTGGTTTACCTGGATTGTCTTTGTAACTCTTTTGAAAGGTTTTAGGTTGTCCCCATTTGGATTTATGGGTTAAAGCATAATCATCTGCCAACCTAGCAGTTTCTTGTAAAGTTTCCACTGCCTTTTCATTTAAATATGTTGTTAATTCAGCTGGAACACATCTTTTAAAGTCTTCCACCAGTATCAATTCTTTCAATTTATCATAATCCCCATCTACATTTTTAGCCAGGCACCATCGTTCAAAACATATTCTCTTTCCATTGGCAAATTCCATATAAGTCTGATCTGCAGATTTCCTCAAGTCTCTGAATTTTTGTCTATAAGCCTCAGGGACCAATTCATAGGCCTTCAAAATAGCTTGTTTTACCTTGGTATAATCAGCTGCATCCTCAACAGACAAAGCAGAATAAGCTTTTTGAGCTTTACCTTTAATCACACTCTGTACCATAAGAGCCCATCCTTTCCTTGGCCAGTTTGAACTCACAGCAACCTTTTCAAAATGTTGGAAATACTGATCAACCTGATCTTCTTCAAACGGAGGGACTAATCGAACCTCCCTGCTGGCTGAAAAATCATCATCAGAATCAGATTCCGAACTCCTACGCTTCATTTGTAACTCATGCTGCCTCTTTTTCTCCTCGTTATCCAGCTCCATCTGCTTCATTGCTAGATCAGCCTCTATCTTCATCTGAGTTAGCTTTTGTTCGGCCTCTATCTTTAACTGGGTTTGCTCTCGTTCAGCCTCTAATTTCTTTTGTTCTCGTTCAGCTTCTATCTTTAACTGGGTTTGTTCTCGTTCAGCCTCTATCTTTGCCAGCTGCACCTGTGCCTCAGAAATTGCTATTTCACTGCCAGGAAACTGTTTTAACACTTCCTTCTCAAACACCTTCTTTTCCACATAATGGCCAGCTATCAGTCTCTGAATATCTGCCTTTCTCATAGACTGCTTTACTTCTGTAAGGTTTAGCCTGGTAGCAATCTTTATCAAATCATCCTTTTTCGCCACCTCCAATCCCTTTTGGGTTGGTGACTCCAAAAATGCCTTAATATCCATTGCTGCTGGTTTCCACACACACAAGCCAATTAAAAAGAATTTATCAGACCTCCCTCAAAAATCTTTGGATTGAATCTCGCACAAATCTCGTCAATCTGGGGTACAATCCCAGACGACACTCGTTAACCTTGGGAACTATCCCGGACGAGCCCCCAATTTTGTCACGAACCAGCAACAAAAGAAACACACTGAGCATGATTTAGTGTTAAAAACTATTTTATTAATCACTACTTATGGTAATACGTAAAATAAAAGTAAAAAAAAATGTTAGTATGTTAGAATTCAAGAATGTTAAACCTCGAACGTTAACCCCAAAACTAAACTCGTCGTGTGTGTGTGTGACAAAGTCCAAAACTCCCAGTTCCTGAATGGTTCTTAAAGTTCAGTTCCACAAGCCACAAGGTGAAACATGAGCAAGGGCTTCTTCAACAACCACCGTTGTCTGAAGATAAGATGTAGATGTAGAAAACATAGAGAGAGTACATACGAAATCCAAATGTTCCACGATGGAACCCAAACGACACTTCAGTGTTTACTCGGTAGTGACTTCCTCACCCCGAAAAGCATCCGAATCGTGGTCGTCCACACACAAATACCTGTTTCCTTCTACAGGTCAGCAACAAAGTGAACTCCACCGGATTACTTCCAACTTCCATACATGGATTTCAGTGGAAAACACAGTTATTGTTTCTCATCCCTCGATTAGAGAAAACAAGCAGGCTGGTGTCTCTCTCCCTTCTCTCTCTCTCTTTCTTCTTCTTCTTACTTCTTCAACAACGTCATTACGTCCTTTATCTTCTATTGACGTAAGCACGCCCCACACACACATACACACACACTTTCTATCTTAAAGGGACTTTCACTGAGTCCGTAACACAAGGTTTTAAGAGATGGTGTTAATGGGTGCACTAATAGTCATCTTACAAAATTCCCTAGCTTCTGAAACAGGCCTCGTAGGTTAGATGTATTAAATGTAATCCCACTATTTAAGAAGAAAAACTAGTAACTGCAGGCCATTAGCCTCACGAGCAGTAAAGAAATTCTAAAATCTATTATTAAGAATTGATAATGGGCACTCGGAAAAGAATAACTGAGCAGAGGTGGCATGAATTTATGGAAAGGAAATGTTATCCGTCAAATCTGGTGAGTTTTTTTTCTGAGGTTGTAGCTAGCAGAATAGACATTCGGAAGGAATCAGTCGTATGTTTGGGCTTTCAGATGACCTTTTGTTAAGGTGCTACAGCAAGAAGCTGCTAAACAAAATTGGAACATATGGGGTAAGGGGCTGTATTCTGGTTTGCCTAAAGTTTGTTTAACAGAAGACAAAATGTGAATAAAGGGGTCATTGGATTGGAAAGGGGTGGATGCTGCAGGAGTCAGTAATGTGTCTCCAGCTGTTCCAAGGATTTGGTTGATGGGACCAAGAATAATGTATCAAGTGTTGATAATGCAAAGGTTGGTGTTATGAGTTGAGGATACAACAAAGATTCAGGCTAAAACATGGCAAATAGAACATAGTATGGAAATGGGTGAAGTAATCCACTTTGGTAGAAAAAATAGAATTGTACTGTATTTTTTTTTAAATGATGAGGAATTGAAAAGTGCAGAGGAATTGAAAAGTGCAAAGGAATTGTGTGTCAGAAGAACTGGGTGTCTTTATACATGTACCGGTGGAAGTTAGTGTACAAGTACAACAAACAAATGGAGAGGCAAATATGTTGAGCTTTATTGAAAGAAGTCTTGAATACAAGTGTACAAATGTCTTGTAGAATCCTGGTGAGATGCTCAGTAATATAATGTACAGAACTTGTCTCCCTGCGATGAAAGGAATGGAATGAAGGTTCACCGGGTTGGATTCTAAAGGTGAGGGGATTGACCCATGAGAAGAAGTTAAGCAGACTAGGCTTATGCTTTCTAAACATGCAAGGTCTTGCAGGCTTAATAGGGTAGATAAAGAGATGAGATTTTTCCCTTGCTGGGGCTTTTGGAGCTGGGTGTTTCAGTCTCAGAAAAGGATTTGGCTAATCAGGACTGAGATG
This sequence comes from Pristis pectinata, assembly GCF_009764475.1. Classification (NCBI taxonomy): domain Eukaryota; kingdom Metazoa; phylum Chordata; class Chondrichthyes; order Rhinopristiformes; family Pristidae; genus Pristis; species Pristis pectinata. Next base: position 78,155,115 of record NC_067412.1, read on the forward strand.
AGAAGAAATGTTTTCATCCAGAGGATAGTAGTTCTTTTGGAATTGTCTGCCCAAGATCATGGAAGCTCAGTCGCTGAATATATTCAAGATGACGATCAATAGTTTTTTTTAGATATTAAGAGAATCCTAGTGATGTGGAGATCAAACTTCAGCCTTGAAATATGGAGCAGACAAGAGTAATTGAAGGCCCTCTGCTATTTTTTTCAACAGAAGGAGTGGTTATGAGGGTATGGAATGAGGTGAGATCTTTCATTCTTGAGAATTTCAGCTGAAATTTTGTCTTTGCCAGCTGCTTTCCTACTTGCCAAGGAATCGATAGCTTTCCAAGCTCAAATACTGAAGGTTCCACATTGAGGTCATTCATGGGAATTGGCTACAGAAGAGTGTCAATCATAGATTGGGATACATTTCTCTATGCAAGTGCAGCTGGGCTAATGCTCTACCCAGTGAACTGTTTGGCAAGAATTTTGCTATGAGGGTTTTAGGAGGTTAGCTTTGGTGATGGGTAGGAGCAAGTGTTCTCTTGATACCATCATACGTGATGTGACATTTTCCATTGTTGCTGACACTTCTTTCTAGGCGTAGATTGATCTAGTACTGACTGCAATATCTTGCTTTCTTTTGCTCAACTGCCTTGGCTAGCTTCAGATCTTGTAACATGGAAATGGCATGTGCTAAAAAGCAAGGCTTAACAAGTTCTGTCTTTGCTTGTGGCATGTTCTTGGAATCACATGAAAGAAAAATTTCCAACAAACTAGTTATCTCAAAAGCAAAGATACCAAGCTTCACACAAAGATGACTTTGGCTTGGGCATAAGCGCATAATAAACGATGGCTGCATGCCCAAGGATGTACTGCACAAGGAAGTGGCTGAGCCAAAAGATCAGTAAGGCGTACAAAGCTCTGTTTTGAGGATTTTGATGGAGAGTATGTCAAAAGCCTTCGGTGTTGATTACGGTAAGTGGCAAAATTTAGCAAATGACAGAAGCAAATGGTGATGTTGACTGTAAGTATGGATACAATGTGGGTACAATGCTTAATGTATAAGGAGCATTTGAGGTCTCTGGGCCTGTGCTCAGTGAAGTTCAGAAGGATGGGGGGGTTCTCATTGAAACCTACTGGATACTGAAAGGCCTGGATAGAGTGGACATGGATATGATGTTTCCAGTAGTGGGGGAGTCTAGGACCAGAGGGCACAGCCTCAGAATAGAGGGACGCCCCTTTAGAACAGAGACAGGGTGGAATTTGGTTAGCCAGAGGGTGGTGAATCTGTGGAATTCATTGCCACAGACAGCTGTGGAGGCCAAGTCATTGGGTATATTTAAAATGGAGGTTGATAGGTTCTTGATTAGTAAGGGTGTCAAAGGTTACAGGTAGAAGGCAGGAGAATGGGGCTGAGAGGGAAAAATAAATCAGCTATGATTGAATAGCAGAGCAGACTTAATGGGCTGAATGGCCTAATTCTGCTCCTATGTTTTATGGTCTAATTAATTGTTAAAATACATCGAAATAGCACAAATGCATCGACATGCCCTTACTGCAACTTGAGAATTATTGTTGTCCTTTGGCACTTCATTCCCCTCTTTTAATAAAAGTTCCTACTCTGGAGCACAAGCAAATCGTCTAATATTTCAGCTGTGTGGCTGCTCAAGTCTGGGCAGTGAATGTTGAGTTTATTCAAATAATAAGGGCATCCCAGCAGATCATTAAGCCTTGCAGTAAATCCCACTAAATATGACAAAGTTACATTTTTTTTTTCTGTCCCCTGAGTTAAGAATTGGTGCTTTTAAGAATCCATAATCAATGATGACTGTTGTTCCCTTTAGAATTCCTTCTGTCTAAAATGTTACAATATTATTTTGCAAGTGTGGCGTACTGCTTACAAATTTGATGTACAGTAAAGCATCCGATCATTTGGAAATACTCATGGTCCAGCTTCTGGGTCACCAGGTAGTCATGAATATGCCAATGGTCCAGGGTGCAAAGGAAGTGTGTGGTCAGCATTGAGGTCCGGAATGTGGGCTATGTGTGTGGCTGGAGCCAGGGTTGGGATCTGGAGCACCAGCAGTCATTAATGTGGGTAGGTTTGCAGCAGGGGCAGGAGACGGAGTGCTTGCATGTTTTCCACTCTGTTTAAATTCACTGGAACATTTATTATTCAACTGTGAGAAACATGAAATTAAAGTATGTTTGATATTAAGAGTGGTGTTCAGTATTCTGAAATTTGCTAGTCTGGCACTACCAAAGGTGCCAGATAATCAAAGTTTTACTTTAGTTGGAAGAAAGGCTGCTGCCTATTTATGGTTTTTCAATATCCACATTTCAACTTTTAAAGCAAATGGGTATTACCCTCATTTAATGTGATATCTGACAACCACTTATTGTTCGTTTGTGAATGAGATGGTTTTGGTTCACGGAAGCAGTGAAATCCATTCTATTTTCCCTCTCAGCTAGTTTGAGAACTTGAATCTTACTGATGATAGTACACCTGAAATTGTGTGATTCTATTTCCATAGGTTTTGACAGAACAGCAATTAGTTTGCAAAACAAAGAAGCTTTGGAATACCCTACCATCTGAAGTTGAATGGATTTTGTCACAAGTTAAAAAACATGCTTGCGAAAACAGGTACTTTTGAAAACAAGGTTGTGGTAAGGTCAATTTAAAAAAAAACAAATTATATTGTTGTTGCTGTACATTTAAAGTGAAATATATCTTCCAAGTTGAAGGTGGGGATATTGTGCAGTAAGGGTTACCATTATCACATGCCTCCCACACTCTATACCTTCCAAGGTTGTACCTGAAACATATTTAATTACATGTACTTTAGTGAATCATAGAACAGCACAGCACAATACAGGCCCTTCGGCCCACAATGTTGTGCCGACCTTTAAACCTCGCCTAAGACAATCTAAGCCCTTCCTACCACATATCCCTCTATTTTAAATTCCTCCATATGTTTATCTAGCAATCTCTTGAATTTGACCAATGTACCTGCCTCCACCACCACCCCAGGCAGCGCATTCCATGCCCCAACCACTCTCTGGGTAAAAAAAAAACCTTACTCTATCTCCCTTGAACTTCCCATCCATTACTTTAAAGCCATGCCCTCTTGTATTGAGTATTGGTGCCCTGGGAAAGAGGTGCTGGCTATCTACTCTATCTATTTCTCTTAATATTTTGTACACCTCTATCAGGCCTCCTCTCATCCTCCTCCTCTCCAAAGAGTAAAGCCCTAGCTCCTCCTCTGCACCCTTTCCAACGTTTCCACATCCTTCCTATAATGAGGCGACCAGAACTGGACACAGTACTCTAAGTGTGGCCTAACCAGAGTCTTGTAGAGCTGCATCATTACCTCGCAGCTCTTAAACTCGATCCCACGACTAATGATTGCTAACATCCCATAAGCTCTCTTACCTACCCTATCCACCTGTGAGGCAACTTTCAGGGATCTGTGGATATGAACCCCCAGGTCCCTCTGCTCCTCCACACTACCCAGAATCCTGCCATTAATTCTGTACTCTGCCTTGGAGTTTGTCCTTCCAAAGTGTACTACCTCACACTTCTGGATTGAACTCCATTTGCCACTTCTCAGCCCAGCTCTGCATCCTATCAATGTCCCTCTGCAATCTTCGACAATCCTCTACACTATCCAAACACCACCAACCTTTGTATCATCTGCAAATTAGCCAACCCACCCTTCTACCCCCTCATCCAAGTCATTAATAAAAATCTTGAAAAGCAGAGGTCCCAGAACTGATTCCTGTGGGACACTGCTAGTCACAGCCCTCCAGTCTGAATGCACTTGCTCCACCACAACCCTCTGCTTTCTACAGGCAAGCCAATTCTGAATCCACATGGCCAAGCCTCCCTGGATCCCATGCCCTCTGACCTTCTGAAGAAGCCTACTATGTGGAACCTTGTCAAATGCCTTACTAAAATCCATGTTGACCACATCTACTGCACTACCCTCATCAATCTGCCTGGTCACCTTCTCAGAGAACACTATCAGGCTTGTGATACATGATCTGCCCTTCACAAAGCCATGTTGGCTGTCCCCGATCAGACCATGATTCTCTAAAAGCTCATAGCTCCTATCTCTAAGAATCCTTTCCAATAACTTGCCCACCACAGACGTAAGGCTCACTGGTCTATAATTCCCTGGACTATCCTTACTACCTTTTTTGAATATGGGGACAACATTTGCCACCCTCCTTTCCTCCGGTACCATTCCCGTGGACAACGAGGACTCAAAGATCCTAGCCAACGGTTCAGCAATCTCCTCCCTCGCCTCTTGGAGCAGCCTGGGGAATTTTCTGTCAGGCCCCAGGGACTTATCTGTCCTAATATTTTCTAACAGCTCCAACACATCCTCTCTCTTGATATCCACATGCTCTAGAACATTAACCTTACCAACACTGTCCTCAGCGTCATCGAGGCTCCTCTCCTTGGTGAATACTGAAGAGAAGTATTCATTGAGGACCTCACCCACTTCCACAGCTTCCAGGCACATCTTCCCACCTTTGTCTCTAATCAGTCCTACCTTTACTCTCGTCATCCTTTTGCTCTTCACATAAGTGAAAAATGCCTTGGGGTTTTCCTTAACCCTACTCGCCAAGGCCTTTTCATGTCCCCTTCTTGCTCTCCTCAGCCTCTTCTTAAGTTCCTTCCTTGCTACCTTGTATTCCTCAAGAGCCCTATCTGATCCTTGCACACCTTATGTATGCTGCCTTCTTCCTCCTAATTAGATGTTCCACCTCTTTTGTCACCCATGGTTCCTTCACCCTGCCATTCTTTCTCTGCCTCACCGGGACAAATTTATCCCTAACATCCTGCAAGAGATCCCTGAACAATGACCACATCTCCATAGTACATTTCCCTTCAAAAATGTGATCCCAATTTACACTCGCAAGTTCTAGCCTTATAGCCTCATAATTTGCCCTTCCCCAATTAAATATCTTCCTGTCCTCTTTGCTCCTATCCTTGTTCATGACAATGCTAAAGGTTAGGGACCGGTGATCACTGTCCCCCAAATGCTCACCCACTGAGAGATCTGTCACCTGACCCAGTTCATTACCTAATACTAGATCTAATATGGCATTCTCTCTAGTTGGTCTGTCAATATACTGTGACAGGAATCCGTCCTGGACACTTAACAAACTCTGCCCTGTCCAAAACTTTGGTACTAAGCAGGTGCCAATCAATATTTGGGAAGTTGAAGTCTCCCATGATAACAACCCTGTTATTCGTGCACCTTTCCAAAATCTGCCTCCCGCTCTGCTCCTCAGTACCCTTGCTGTTACCGGGAGGGCCTATTAGAATACTCCTAGCAGAGTAACTGCTCCTTGCTTATTCCTAACCTCCACCCATACTGACTCTAAAGAGGATCCTGCTACATTATCCACACTTTCTGCAGCTGTAATAGTATCCCTGACCAGTAATGCCACCCCCCTCCTCTTCTTTCTCTCCCCCCCCCCCCCCCCCCCCCCCCCCCAATCCCTTGTAAAACACTGAAATCTGGGAATATTCAGTCACCATTCCTGCCCTGGTGACAGCCACGTCTCTGCAAGAGCCACAGTATCATAGTTCCAAGCTCAGTTCATCACCCTTATTCCTGATACTTCTTGCATTTAAGTAAATGCACTTTAGCCCATCCACCTTTCTACTTTTATACCCTATTCTCTGCTTCTCCTCTTTCCTCAAAGCCTCTCTATATGTTAGATCTGACTTTACTCCATGCACTTCATCCACTGACCTATCCCTCCAGTTCCCATCCCCCTTGCAAACTAGTTTAAACCCTCCTGAAACACACTAGCAAAACTGCCTGCAAGGATATTGGTCCCCCTGGTTGTTCTTTGAGGAAAAAAATAAGTAAAAGAACATTGTTAAAAGAACAAAAAGCAGTCATTTTTCAGCCCAATGAGATTGTAAATTACATGGAGACTGTTGACCACTAGAGGGAGTGTCATAACAGAAAAGTGTGTCAAGTGTGATTAGAAATCTTGTCAGAAAATCAGGGGTTAATTTCTCACAAAAGTTTAAGAAGCAATGGATGCTCTTCCCTGGGTTGAGTTTATTTTCTGCTCCATTGTGCTGGTTTTCCTTTTGGCATTTGTAAGAATAAATTTCCGGGCCTGGTGTCTGTTAATAAAATAAAATTAAGTGACATTTTTCTGCTCTTCGTGAAATTTCTGAACTTAGTGCAAAACAAGAAGAGAAGAATTAACATTCAGTGACTTGAATGACTGTAACAAACAAGTTGTTTCAGAAGGAGACACAAGTTTCCTGAAATATTTCTGCTTCCATGTCCATAAATTTTTTGCTCCCTCTTGCTGTATGTGAGTTTGGCTTTCAAGAAAAAAAATGGTGTATCACTGTGGAAAGTTGTAAGGGTGTTTAAGTCAAAGGCAAACAGTTGACTGAAGATGGGCCATTTCCAGCTGGAGAGTCTAGAACAAGGAGACGTAGTCTCATGTAGTCATTTTGTGCTGATATGCAGAACAATTTCTTTATGAAAAGAGAGAAAACCTTCCAATTCTTTACCTCTGAGGACTGTGGATACTCAAGGCTGAGACTGATAAGTATTTGGGCACTGAGAGACAGAACATATCAGGATTGGGAGGCAATTGAATGTGAAGCACAACATCAGGCATGACACTGAATCAGGGTAACTGGCTGTATGTAAGAGGCTGTATGGCCTTGTCTATCTCTTCCTTTTGCCTTTATTCATTGTCTCTAATGGGGAGATCCAGAGTGAATGGCATACTTTTAAAATGAAAGCTAAGCATAGGCTTTTCAAAGGTGCTATCCAGAAGTACTACTGCAGGCAATGAATGTTGAAAATGTGGAGTTTCTTTCCTCATACTTGCCCCACTGCAAAATATAACTTAAGTAGACTGATAGGAAAATTTCATTGCAATTGGAAAAAGTGTTGGGGAGTGATATTAAGGGTTAAAACGTAGGTGGGTAGATAGAGTTTAAAATATAGTACAGACACAATCTAATAAAATGGCAAAGTTGATTTGAAGCCTGTGAGACCCACTTTGTATTATTATTTTCCACTCTTTCTTGGCTCTTAGTCTTGCATTGTAATCTAACACTGGTAATACTATTTTAAAAATTTGATTCCATAGATTAAATTCTTAACGTTCAAATGATCTGAAAACCTTTCTTCTTATTTCAAAGGTTTAATTGCATGTCTTTTTCATGGTCTTATTTAAATTACCCAATTGTATGCCAAAACCACAATTGCTTATGCATTCTAAAAAGGGGTCAAAATGAATTTAAATTAAGGCATCTTGAAGTACTAGAAAATAATTTAAAAACATTAAAGTGAACATTAAGATTTCAGTACTTTAATGCTCTGGCACTGAACTCCAAGTCCAGTGATGGACAGGAAGTTGGCTCAATTGGAACAATAACTGAAAATGCTAGAGTCACTGAGCAGGTTGGTAGCAGCTATGGAAAGAAAAAAGGGTTAATGTTTCAGGTTAAAGACCCTTAATCAGAACTAGGAAAGGGAGAAAACAAATTAGTTTTGAGTGGCACAGAAGGAGAGGATGTATGGCTAGATCAATGGGAATATCTTTGGTTGTGGGCAGGTATTGGTATTGGTTTATTATTGTCATTTGTACCGAGGTACAGTGAAAAACTTGTCTAACATGGGTAGCGAATGCTTGTGTTATACTTTTAATTCATCTCAGATATTTCTCCCTTTTACTACCAGCACTTAACAGAAGCATCACAATCAAATGCTGTCTCCATGTGTAACTTAAGTTGGAAGAAAAATATCTACTGCTTTTATTTTACAGTTGCAATGCCTATTTCTACATTTGCTTAGTCACGGCATTCCCCTTAATTAAGTTTCAGTTTGTATCTTAGTGTGATAAAATGGAAAAAAAAAGTTTAGCTAACCACTGGCTTTGATGCATGTATGATGACAGACTACTTCCTTTTCCGTTTTTGTCTTTTTTTTTAAACCACTTAACTTCTTAAAATTTCATATTGCCAGAGGTTAATATGTATAAAGAAATGTTTTTTGTTTGTTACAGGCATGGGTTTTTTTGACTTAATGATCTTGAGGAAAATTTTAGTAGAGAATTGTTTGATATTATCTGGGGAATCCCATTTCATTAGCCACTTGCATGCATTATATCTAACACAAAATTTACAGAAAACTGGGGATTCTTTTTTTTAAGAGGTAGATTTAATTAAATATATGCGACTTGCCAGATGGCTGTCTCTTTTAGTAAGGGAAATAATGGTCATTTTGGTAATTAAGTCAGTAATCTGATCTGAATAAATCTTTGGTTATGAATTCAAGTTTTCTACTTTTAATTCGTAAATGTCATAATTATCAACAGATATCATGAAGCTTACATAAAAAGATTTAAAATCTTCTCCATTTGTATAAACTGTTTAGGTAGATGTTAAGAGTTCACAGGAAAAGTGAAAATTGATCAACATTCCAATTTTAGTTAACATTGTCCAAAAGCAAATTGATCTTGCTCTTAATGGATCGTTTTCTGTGGAGAATTACTGTTGCATTTATCCACCTTATAACTTTCAGTGGGATTTGGCATATTTCAAAATTGTAATTGTTTGAACTTCTGCGTTTTTTGTACTTTGTCAGTTTTTATTTCTCTAGGACATATTGAAGTTGAAGATTATAAATTAATGGGAAAATGGTAGAATTTATTTTTGGAATAAGATCCATGGATTTGTATAGAACAATTTTGTATAGAATTATAATTTTGAACACTGCTTTCAATCAACTATTCTTTAACCTGATTCCTCCAATCAATAAGCTCCTTCCACACATGGAGCAAACTTCTAAATTAAAATGGAAGCTGTCATTGTTGAAGTTCCCATATTTGTTTTGATCATGTGACCTAAAAGCCAGTTTAGTTTCGTAATCAGGTACTAAAGATCAGATATTTTAAAACAAGATGTTGAAAACTTATTAGGGGTAGGTGAACAGAGCAAGGGAAAAGTTTGTGTCACTTGCCTTATGACATGTGGTCAGTATATGATTTAGTAATTTGGTTTAAAATAAAATTTGCTTAACTGAAAAGGTCAGTGTCTTCATATTGGAAGCTCAGTGTCACAAACCAGCAACAAAAGAAACACACTGAGCATGATTCAGTGTTAAAAACTATTTTATTAATCACTACTTATGATAATACGTAAAATAAAAGTAAAAATGTTAGTATGTTAGAATTCAAAAATGTTAAACCTCGAACGTTAACCCCAAAACTAAACTCTTCGTGTGTGTGTGTATGTGTGACAAAGTCCAAAACTCCCAGTTTCGGAATGGTTCTTAAAGTTCAGTTCCGCAAGCCATAAGGTGAAACATGAGCAAGGGCTTCTTCAACAACCACCGTTGTCTGAAGCTAAGATGTAGATGTAGAAAAACATAGAGAGAGTACATACGAAATCCAAATGTTCCACGATGGAACCCAAACGACACTTCAGTGTTTACTCGGTAGTGACTTCCTCACCCCGAAAAGCATCCGAACCGTGGTCGTCCACACACAAATACCTGTTTCCTTCTACAGGTCAGCAACAAAGTGAACTCCACCGGATTACTTCCAACTTCCATACATGGATTTCAGTGGCAAACACAGTTATTGTTTCTCATCCATCGATAGAGAAAACAAGCAGGCTGGTGTCTCTCTCCCTTCTCTCTCTCTCTCTCCTTCTTCTCCTTCCTTCTTCAACCACGTCATTACGTCCTTTATCTTCTATTGACGTAAGCACGCCCCACACACACATACACACACACTCTCTATCTTAAAGGGATTTTCACTGAGTCCGTAACATCAGTGATATGTTAAGCAACATTCACAGAATAAATTGCATTGAATGACATTGGAATGACATTGAATACATAAATATTTCAAAGTTGATGGTTAGCCGAGGAAACCAAGCAACTTCAAAGACAATCATGCCCTATCTGTCTCAGTGGCAAAATTAACAATTGCTTGTTTTGGTGAGGTTAGTTAATACATCTCATCAGACCATGGAAATTTATCTACCTTTATACCTGCTAAGATATCTAATACCTCCTTTTTAATCCTAACATGCTCTAGAATTCACCATCCCAATTGATATTTCCACCTATTACTGCCTTCCTCCTTGGTGAATAGAGGTGAAAAGTATTCACTTAAGGTCTCGCCCATGTCTTTTGGCTCCAAGCACAGATTGCCCATTTGGTCCTTAATGGGCCCTAGTCTTTCCTTGGTTACCCTCTTGCTCTTGATATACATAAAATACTGTGGGATTTTCCTTCATGTTACTTGCTAGTGATATCTTGTGGCCCTTCTTTGTCCTCCTAATTTCTTTTTTCAAAAACCCCCTACATTCTCTATACTCCCAAAGGGCCCTCCCTGTTCTCAGTACCAAACCTGACATATGCTTCCTTTTGTTTTAATCAGACCCTCTTTCTGTTGACATCCAGGGTTCCCTGTACTTGACATCCTTGCCCTTCACCCTTTCTGGCTTTTAAAAGATTCCCACTTATTAGATGTAGATTCACTGGAAAGTATCTTGTCTAATGATTTTGAATTTGGCCTTCACCCAATTCAGACATTTAATTTTTGGACTATCCTTATCCCTATCCATAACTTGTTAATTTTCAACGCACTTATGCTTATTCACTTGCCCAGATTCATTTCTTAAGATTAGGTCTAGCATAACTCCATCCCTAGTCAAACTATCTATGTACTGGCACAAAAAGCTCTCCTAGATGCACTTTAAAAAAAAATTCCACCCCATCAAATCCTTCACACTAAGGTGATCCCAGATAATACTGGGAAAGTTGAAATCTACTACTATTCTATTTCTTTTACACCCTATGAGATTTGCCTACATATCTGCTCTTTTATTTCCTGCTGACTAGTGGGAAGCAAGTAGTATAATCCCAGCAATCCTTTATTTCTAAGCTTACCTACCCATATGGCCTCATTTAAGGATTCTCTCAAGACATCCTCGTAACTGCAGTGATCATTTTTTTTGATCAATAATGCAGTACCTGCTCCTTTGTTACATTATGCACTGGAGCATTCAAAATTAATGCTATAGAGTTTTCATTTGAATGTTTCGAAACATCAGAATTCTGGTTGTTTAACAAAATGATTAAAATTGCAACTAACCCACCGTTAGTTTCTTAATCACACCATAGTTTTTTCTTTCAAGTCTTAGTTATCCTGTTTTGACTACCAAGGAGATTTACTGTATATTGCAAAGCCATTCATCAATAACTAGTCAAAGATTTAAAAGCAAATCAGTTTTTCTTTTCACCTTAGTTTTGGAATGTTGTAAACATTTTGAATCAGTTATTGTAGTGTGGGTAGCTGCATCTGTGTGCAAACAAAATAAATTATTTGCTTGGAATTAAATTGTAATTAATTTTGTTGTGAATGGAATGAACTGATGGGTATTCAGCATTTTTGAGAAGGTTGCAGGACATGGTGGAAAGCTTGCATAATTTCTAGAGTGTGGGGGGGAAAAATTCATTAATTTGTGTTGCTGCTTTCATATCACTTCTATTAGTTTATAAGCAGCACTGGTCTATATTTTTAAAAGTGGCTGTTTGCTTTCTCGACAGGGACACGTCTGTTGAGTGGACACTAAAAATTGTAACATGGTTTTCTTCAACATTTACAGAGAGATGGTAGTGGATGTTCTCCTGGATGATGGATTCCTTATTCCCACAGAGGAGCAGCTGAAATCTTTAAATATTGAGTGTCCAGGTAAATGCTTAACAGTATTTGTAAAGCTGTTTGCACTCAGTTGCTTGTCCTACTGAAATGGAGTTCATTTTAGAATAATTAATTAATTCAGCTTTTTTTCTATGTAGTAGTGTAGTGCCAATCAGGCTTCCCCTCGGTGTCTTTTACTAGATCTGTCGTTATGTTGTGATTACCTTCAATGTAAAATGATTGGACTTTCTGAGAGGCAAAACGTTAATATTTTTCCCATTGTTGAAGTGAACAATATCTTACTACATATTACATATACAATTTTTTTTCTTACTTTGTTCTTGACATTCATGCCTTTAGAAAGAATATACTACATGGTTTCAAAAAAAATGTTCCTTTAAATACGTACAATTTGCTGTTTATAAGAATGTCCTTGGGTGCTATTCGTATTGAATTAGGCACTGTCTCCCTGTGGTTTTCCCTGGGTGCTCCAGTTTCCTCTCGCATAGCAAAGATGTGCTGGTAGGTTAATTGGTTACTATAAATTACCCCAGTATAGTTAAGTGGCAAATGAATCAAAGGGGAGTTGATGAACATGTGAGGGAGAATAACTTGCAGGCTTACTGGGAAATACGAGGGGGGAAGTGTTCTGATGGATTTCTTCTGCCAGGAACCAAGGTGGGCCAGATGGGCCGAATGTTGTTTCCTATATGAAGTAAGTTGTGCTTACTTTAGAATTTTGAACCTTTTTTGAAGGAGAATTTATGGACTTATCAAATCCTGGAATCCCTTCAACCTTCAGTCGCTTCTGGCAGCCTCTTTTAAAGTGCCTACATTCTCGATATTTCACACCAACACTGCTAGAAAAACTGTTTACTGAACTGAAGCACTGCTGTGATTCTTCAGGACTAAGGATACAGTATGTTACAGGCTGGATCACAGAGATACTTGCAGCCAATGCAAAAGCAGGTATGTTCTTTTATAAAAACAAAGTTCTGGAACTACTTGGCAGGTCAGACAGCACCTGTGGAGAGAAACAGTTGACATTTTCAGGTTCAAGACCTTGAATCAGAACTAGGAAAAGAGGCATGTTTAAATTGCAGAGAAAGGGCAGGGGGTGGGAGAGAAAGGAAATGGTATGTGATAAAGTTAAAACAGAGGTTGGACAAGCCTTGGGTTGTTTCCTCTAGCATCGGAGGCTAAGGGGAGACTTGATAGAAGTTTGTGAGATTACGAGAGGCATAGATAGCACAGATGGACAGAATCTTTTTTCCAGGATAGAAATGTCAAGTAATAGAGGACACACATTTAAAGTGAGAGGGGGAAAGTTTAAAGGAGAGGTGCAGGACAGAGTGGTAGATGCTTGGAATGGGCTGCTGAGGGGAGTGGTGGAAGCTGTTTAAGGCACATGAATATGGAGGGATATAGATCATGTACAGGCAAAAGAGATTTGATTTAATTCAGCATTGTGTTCGACACAGACATTGTGGGCTGAAGGGCCTTGCTGTTTTATGTTCTATGAAGAGAAAATGGATGACAAAGCTTAGCATTAGCTGAGAACAGATGAATAAGCAAATTAGGAGCAGGACTAGGACACTTGGCCTTCGCATTAATGGCCAAGCGATCCATTTTGTTCAAATGAAAGGATCCAGTACCTCCCACCACTTTACAGTGGTTTTCTCAAACTATAGCATGTTTAAACTTAGAAAAAATTAGGAGTGGTACTGTTGATCCTTCGCTTAAATTTGAGGAAGTTTGGAGTCCATTTATTCGATATTTCCATATGATATAAGCTGACCTTTTTCAGATCCCTTTCAATAACCCTTGAATACAGAGGAGTGGAGTTAACGTCATAATAATGTTTTTTTAAAATTGAAGAAATATCAGTCCAGTTTTTTGTTTGAAGTTTTTGATTTTTTTGGTTTATTGTCAATACTTCTTTTGATTTGGGGGTTCTTTCATATAATTGAATTTCATTTCTTTTCAATCTTTCCTTTTGTATTTCTTCACTTAATAAGAGAACGGGAGGTCTAGATTACTTTTTTTTACTCCTTGTGATTGTATACATTAACTGTTATGATTGCTATCCTGATCTCTTTGCACCATATGTATAATTACTAATGTTATATATATTATTTTGTACTAATTTGAAAATTAATAAAAAGATTGAAAAAGAAAGGAAATCTGAAATCAAGAAGCCTGCTGGAAAACCCCAGCAAGGCAGGTAGCATCTGTGGAGGGAGAAAAGCTGAGTTAATATTACAAATCAGTGAATTTGCATCAGGAATGGCCAGATATTGAAAGGCTAATAAACTTCAGATACTGGAAATCTGAAACAGAAAATGCTGGGAAACACTTAGCAGGCCAGGTGACATCAGAAGAAAGAGAAAAACTGAGCCAATGTCCCAGGTAGAAAAAGCTCTGTCATGAAAGGTCATTGACCTGAAATGCCATCCCCACCTCTCCTTCCAACAGATAGCTGTCAAAACTTGTAACCAAACCCAGCATTCTGTACTGGTACATCAGGACTGACTTCCGCTTGAATCTCACAGCCGACAATAATCTGCAGCATCCATTTATTTCTCTTGATTTCATTCCTTTTGTTCTGCCACCCCCTCCTCCTTCTCTGCAACTTAAATTGTCTGTTTTTCAAGTTTTCCTAGCTCTGACAAAGCATTATCTCTTTCTGTCTCCATAGCTGGTGTCTGACCTTTCGATTATTTCCAGCATTTTCTGTTTTTCAGATTTATAGCATCAGTGATTTTATTTTTGCCTTTTGGCATACTTTATTTACCATGAAATGGAACATGTGGGTTTCTTTGATTTCTCTTCATATCTGATTTCAGTCAAAGAGTATGTAACTGAGCCGTGCACACCAGCAGGTTCAAGATTTAATTCTCAACCTGTGCTGAACTTCTGGATTGCCATTGTAGAGATTGTAGGATGTACTGCTACAGTTGGCCTAGAGTAGGGAGTAGAAAAGTAGCCAGATTGAAGTCCAGTGTCTCTTATGAGCAGTACATAAAAACAGCACTGAGCTCAACTGTAATGCTGTCCATTAATAAACAGCTGTGAGTACTTGTTGAGTTCACTTGTTGATCAAATCCTTATGGTGAGATACTGAAGAAATGCTTCCAGTGTAATGGAATTTAGGAGCTGCAAGTGCTAGAAGTAAGTTGATTTGAATTTTGTGATGCATCTGATTGTAATGTTATTTGATCTTTAAAAATTATGACATGGCTCAGTGTAATTTCTTGATCTTTTTGATACGGGTTGTAGACATTGGAAATGTATGTATTCTTTTCTAGGAAAGTACTTTCAGAAAAATCTGTTTGAAATAAAGCTGAAAAGAAGAAAGACAAAATATTTCATTTTTTTCATCATTGGCAACATTTTAGTTGTATTTTTTTTTATTTTGTAAGTTTATAATTTCATGAACTTAATTCTATAAATCTCTGGATTTTCTGCCCCTCTGTAAATAACCCAGTTGTGAAATCAGAACTCTGATAGGGCCACATATCACTACAGAGGTCCTTTAGAAATTCACAAGTAGTAGAAATGTAGTAGAAGTACAAGCAATCAAAGTGCCCATGAGTTGTTTAAAAAGAGCATAACGTTGTTAGGAGTGGTTTTGGTGGAATGTAATTACATGAGGAAATTGGTATGCCAGAAAACTAAACAGTTGCTTGGCAACCCATGTGGTCTGACTAAATTGGCAGATGTAATGAGTGATGCAGTCTTTCTAGTTTCTTTACAACAATTTGCAACATCATATTGTTAAATTCCTTTACAACTGTAACTTGCAGGGCTGTTACTCTTAATGTAATAAGAATCCAAATGACTATGAATTACATCTTTGTAGAATTTTTGGTTCTAACTTGGTAATCTAGATAACCATGAAAATGATCAGTTATAGAAAGTAACTTCAGTTACTGTTTTCAAGATGATTCCCTAAAAGCACTTTGGAGATATTGAGTATTATCACTTTTTATATTGTTCAATGCTTTTTCTGTGTAGGGAAAAGGGTGAGGGGCCTTCCACGAAGTCAGAAAATCAAGAAGAGCATGTGGCAGTTGTTCTTAATTCCATGTCCTCTAGACTGGCAAGATCTTCTAGAAAGTTGCCTTGCAGCACCATGTCAGGCAACACCTCATCTCCTCCAACAGTGAGTTACATTACTCTCTGTTCCTTTTATTTGCTGCATAATGGGTAATCATGATACAGTAAACCTAGGACTAGTAATGTGCACATACATATATTTAAAAAAACAAATGACCTTGAATATGATGGATAAGAAAAAGATTAATGTATGAATGGAGGTAGTAGGAAGAAAGATAGGAATTCCCCTCCTCAAAAAGAAATCAAAAATTTTAGAAACTCTTGAAGTAAATAGCAAAAGAAAAGGAAGTAGTGATTAGAGATCCCAAAAAGTATTGATATGAAGTCTTGCTAGAAATGGCACATAATTTTGCACAGTACACTGGTTGTGGAAATAAAAGGAACAGAAGAAATGGCAGCATGGGAAATCATAATTTCTAACAAAGAAATAATCATGAAAAAAATAATGGATCTTCTGTTTAGAAGGGGTGCCTTATCCCTGATTGTACGCTCAAATGGCAGAGGCTGTAACTAAAATCTTTGAATTATGTTTCAATATAGAAATTGCTCTGGAGAACTGGAACATTACTAATGTCTTTGGTCAAAAATGTAGAAAATGAGCAGGTCGTTACTCAAGCTAACATCAGCAAGCAGGTTTCCAGAAACCATTATATAATAAAATTAGTATTCATTTAGAAAAACATGAATTATTAAAGAACACCATCATGGGTTTAGAAGCACTAAATTAGATCTGACAAGCTTTGGAACTTTTTAATGACATAATGTTTATAATTAAAATAACATTTTACACTGAGTGCAAGCTTTTCTGACAACTGGTTTTGTGGGTCAAGAGATTGATGGGATTGCTTGGAGAGCTGGCAGAGTTTCAGTGGGCCAAATGATTTCCCATGTTTAAGCCAAATTCACTGATCTAATGAATAGCTACATCAGTATCAAAAGGCTGAGGTAATTAGCATCAATAACCACAGTTATCTTTGTGCTCAGAAACGGATCTTGCCACCTCACCTCCCCCCCCACCGTGGCTCAGCACAAATTTGTTGGATAATGTTCCTGTGCAGTCCCTTGGGATATTTTTGCTACACTGGGCAAATTCACTTAAATGTTAAGGGATAGCAGACTTCAGTTATGAGGGAAGATTAGAGAATTGAACCATTTTCTATTAGATCAAAGAAGGTTTAGTAAATATCCAGTAGAGATCTTTGCCTTTGAGGGATTTTGATGAAGTGCTTCAGGAAAACTGCCCCCGCTCTCTTCCACCCCCTCCCCCCCCCCCATGGTTAGTGAAGCAGAACTAGAGGAAGTAAATTTAAAATCTTCAATATAGATTAGGAGAAATTTTCTTTATATTAAGGTTCCAGAATTCAGTGTGCTGAATGGCCTTGTGTTATAAACTTATTCAAGAAAACAATCCAGATTATAGCAAGTTTTACTAAAGGCTGTGTTAGCTTTGTGACATTCCATATCCTAATAACTGTCTGGAAAAAAATCTTGTAAACTTTTAGTACTTCTATACAAAGCTTGAGTTTATGCTACATATAAATCTGTTTACCTATCTTTCATTATGATCAGAATCCTTTTTTGTGTAGCACCTTGGCAAACATCCACTGATTGTCTTTTCGATTTCTATTTCCTGAAACTGATGAGCATAGATTTCTACAAAAGATGACAAAATAAGACTTGCCTTTTGCTGTACAATTTCAGGATTTTAACTGACATGGACTCTCCATTACCCATTACCACACAACAGAAACTTCTCCAGCTCTGTTCTATATACATTCAGGAACCAGGTTCCTTCAGCATTTCTGACTTCCCAATTGGCTGTAATCATCTACCAGTATACACAGTGGAAAACCTACCAATGATGAATGGAGCTGAGCCATCAAACCAGCTAACTAGTACAGTGCATACTGAATTCATAATGGACACTGAACCTGTGGTGGTCCACGCCTCTGGAGAGGAACAGACACAAACAGTCAACCTTGAAGTGTTAACTGAGACGATTCAGTCCCTGGAGGGATCAGTATGGCAGATATGTACAGGTGTGCCATTGCTTTGATGCTTTTTTTAGTTTATTTCAAGTGGTATATTTGTGTAGATTTTGTTTAAGTATTATGGAATGGAAAACTTTTCAATTTAAGTACATAATGACTACTACAAAAAACTCCCTCTTTGAATAAAGCATAGAAAAGACGAGTTGAAACTTCCTCTACATTGCGTCAACAGCAGTCTCTTAAGCAGTTTGTTATTTTTAAAATTCCAGTGCCTGTGGTTTCTCTACAGTTGAGACATTTTTTAGGTATCTTTCACACAGAATGATAACCAGACTTTTTCAGTTTAAATAAACTGGTTTAAGCTAGTTCACAGAAGAATATTTATACAACCAGAATAAACAGTGCTTTCATAGGAAATTAAACTCGAGTGGTGTCAATGTAGTACTACTCAACTCCAACAGATTTTGGCAATTACTAAACCCACTGATACATTCCTGACATTGAAAAAAATAATTAAATGTTAGCAGATCTGACCCATTTCTTCATAATCATTAGTTAAATTATTATAGTACTACATAATGCACTTTATCACTTTAGTTATTGCAAATTCCTCTTTTTTTCCCTTTAGGAACTATTAAATCCGCATTCACAATTCCTTGCAAAGCTATCCATTAACTATGTTGATCAATAGGTACAGTTTACTAGTAATTTACTTGGTAAAGCTTTTAAATCTGTGGGCAGACAGGTAACTTGACCTTAAAATGGAAAAATACATCAATTTTTGCATAAAATATACACAATGCCAACTGTGTAAAAATGTTTCCCAGTGTAGTATTCATTCATAATAACTGAACACCATGGATTCAGTTTCCAAGACTAGATGATTTAACTGGGATCAGCCATGGGAGTTATTTGGGCATAACATTATCCAAACAAATGCACCACCTCATTTAGATGGTGGCTGCTTTCAACTGTAGGTCTACTGATTGTCATGAAGTTGCATGAGGTCAGATAAGGTGAGGCTTAATTTGGATCCAAATTTCTTCCTGGTCTATAACGTGCCAAAATACACTGCTTCTGCACATTAGAGTTACCAGAATGTTAGATATATCTGTGGAACTGTACTCAAGTAGTAATACTTACTGATTCAGGAAGTGTTTTTGAACATTTCATTTCATAAGTTCCTCATTAGACACTGTTTGATATGAAAGATGGATGCTATAGAACAGTCAAAGTCCTATAGTAAAGTTATAATTCTGATTTTCTTAGATCAAATTGCATGGAAGCATTATCCTTTAGGTAAAGTACCAGGCCAAAGTGAAGACCCAAACTGCTTTTTAGTGGACAATTACACCTTGATGCCAGTGTTGCCACAGCCAACAACAAAGGACACCATGGATCACCAGAGTACTGAACTGAGGTAAATGATCAATCTGGTTAATATTACCTTCTCCAACTTGTAAATGTGGGGAAAGATTCATGCTGGTGATTGCAAGTGCACAACTTCACCGCTTTGCTGGTAAATGTGCAGTATTTTGCTTAAGTAAATAAAACATTCGGTAATGAATCAGTTACACTACAAGGTATTTCATCATTACAGATAATGTAAGACCATAAGATATAGGAGCATAACTGGTCATTCGGCCCATCTAGTCTGCTCTCCATTTGATTGTGGCTGATTTTTTTTCTTCCCTCAGCCCTATTTTGTGCCTTCTCCCCATAACCCTTAATCCCTTTTACCAGTCTCTGCCTCTACCTCAGACTTTCCTATGTTGTATTCCATCCGCCACTTCGTTTCCCACTCCTAACTTGTCCAGGTCCTTCAGCATATTCCCTGTGCTTGCATCACTACCTATCTTTGTATCATCTGTAAACTTGGCCACAATGCCATCAGTTCCTTTGTCCAAATCATTAATGTATAAAGTGAAAAGTTGTGGTTCCAACAATGAACCCTGCAGAGCTCCACTAGTCTCTGGCACCCATCCTGTAAAGGACCCCTTTATCCCTACTCTTTGCCTTCTGCCAGTCAGCCAATCTTCTATCCATGCTAGTACCTTGCCTCTAACACCATGGGCTCTTAGTTAGCAACCTCATGTAAGGCAGCTTGTTAAAAGCCTTCTGAAAATCCAAGTAAATAATGTCCACTGACTCCCCTTTGTCTAACCTGCTTGTTACTTCCTCAAAGAATTCTAACAGATTTGTCAGGCAAGATCTTCCCTTAACAAAACTGTACTGAAATCATCCCATTTTTGTCATGTACTTCCAAGTAATCTGAAATTTCATCCTTCATAATGAACTCTAAAATCTTACCAACTACTGAGAGGCTAACTGGCCTATAATTTCCTGTTTTGCGTCCCTCCCTTGTTAAACAGGGGTGTTACATTTGCATTTTTCCGGGCCTCTGGAACCCTCCCTGACTGCAGTGATTCTTGGAAGACCACTACTATTGCCTCCACAATCTCTTCAGCTATCACTTTCAGAACTCTGCAGTGTAGTGCATCTGATCCAGGTGATTTATCCACCTTCAGGCCATTCAGCTTCCACAGACCTTCTCCTTAGTAATGGCCACTACACTCGTCTCTGCCCCCTGACTCTCTTGAATTTCTGGCATGTTACTGGTGTCTTCCACTGTGAAGACTGACGCAAAGTACCTATTCAGTTCCTCCACTGTTTGTTTCCTGTTACTTCTCTAGCATAATTTTCCAATGATCTAATGGCCACTCTTGCCTCTCTTACCCTTTGTGTATCTTAAAAAAAAAACTTTTGCAATCTTTTTATATTATTGGCTAGTTTACCTTATTCAGATTTCACCTCCTAAATTGATGTTATTTGAATGTCCACATAATTTCTTTCTTTTAATCACTCGTGACTAGAGTTTACAAAAACTGGTTTCCATTTTGCATTTGGGCAAGGAATGGACAACACTGGCAATAGAGGATTAAACAGATTGTTTGGGAATACTTACTGCTAATGTCTTACATAGGATATTTGAAATTTTACATGGAAACTTTCTTTAGGCAATGACGAACCAGTTTGAGTGGAAATGACACTTTACTGATTCTGCTGTTAATGAAATGGGAGTTTTTTTTCATAGGAAAACAGGTACAGCATAGGTCAAAGGAACCATAATAAGGGAACATCTTCCTTCCTTATGTGCTCTGGAAAAAGTAGAACATTACTGAAAACTACTAATACTTTTCATATGGTTTAATGCTTTCTGGTTAGTCACAGAAAAACCCGAATGATTTTGATAAAAATTCTGAAAAGTTGGTTCAGGAGGAAGCAAATGCTAGCTGTACTCGTGCAATGCCTCTCTGTCCTTGGGATATCTATAGAAAGAGCTTCATAACCAATGATTTGCTTTAAAGTGATGTATTTAATGGTGTTCTGCAGGGGTCTGTTGGGGTCTTGGATTTATTATGGGTTTGAATGATGGGATAGAAAGCCACTGGGCTGATGATATGTTAAATTGATACAATAAGCAATATAGATGGGAGCATGAAAGTAGAAAGAGAATAATTGATTACAGCTGTAGCAAATGGATTTCGGTGCAGACGAGTATGAGCACATCCAGTATGAACCTAAAATGGACAGAAGGAGTCCTTTCTGAATGATGCAAAGCTAGAAGCATTTGGAATCTATGTACGGAGATCTGTAAAATATCATTAACCTTCATTTTCTGTACCCGGTTTATAAAAATACCAGCTTTTGCACCTAGCGAACAGGAATACAAGCAGGTAGAAGTAATGTTTCAACTGTACAGCTTTTCCATCCATTTTCACAGGCAGAAAGATCCAATGCAGCATTTACTCAATACTAACTGAAATACAAATCTAAACATTGTCCTCTCTCTTGAAATGGTCATAGAGAAATACAGCATGGAAACGGACCATTTGGCCCAGCGACCAAGCAGCCAGTTTTGCACCAATCCTACCCTAACCCATTTTATCCTCCCTATACCATTCATCTACAGGCAATTTACAGTAGCCAATTTAGCTGCCAACCCACACACTGAGATGTGGGTGAAAAGCCATGCAGTCTTAATGGTTTAAAAGTGCAAAATTGGATATCCATTAGCTGGATTGCTAGTATGGTTGAATGTATACTTATGTTATTAATGGTTTGGTAGACTAGCAGACTTATGGTCACAGAGACATAGAGTAAAACTTGAATATGTGCTGTAATTGTCACCACATTTCCACCAGCGATCCTCTGGCCAGGATAAGGGAACACATGCAGTTTTGCAGCGTGTCAAATGTATTGACTTATGACTCCTAGCCACAGACATCAAAGCCATGAAGATCCACTTCTATTGTTCATATGGTGTTGGGTGACCCACTTTACACTCCCAGGGCATGTGTAAGCTTTTTGTTTTTTGATGTAAAGAATGTTACTGCATAAAAGCAGAAAATTTTCCTATGTAAGTGTAGTGGGAGGAAAGCCTGTGTTGTAGAACATTGTATCCAATGTGGTGGTAAGTTCCAGAGTTGTTGTCAGACCTTGATTTGGCTGTCTTGTGTGGAATTTATTGGTCAGTTGCTGAATATGACTCAGGGCCACATTTCTGTGACCTTCTCACCTCGTGCCTTGGCACCATTTGTGGGAAGAACGTTTAGAATTACCCTATGGCAAAGTCTTAGTTGATGGTCCCCGGAGAAAATTCAGTACGCTGAGTATTTATGATCACCTGCTAGTGAATGATGGCCTTTTATATTTCTGAGCTCCAGCTAACCTTTTTTGGGTTCTGAGATGATGTTGTGCATCCTAATAGGTTGGGCAGATCGGGCTTCCTGCTTTTCTGTCATGCCAGAATACTCTGCCATGTTATATTACTGATAATGATCTGGAAACCACAAAAGATTTATCGTGACAGTGAAGGATGGTTTTTAGCCAGATACTCTAAGCATTATTATCTTGTAATTCTCATGGTGTTGGATGAAATTATATTAAAGGCAACCCCAGGGTGCTTGTGCCAACCCTCTAGGCCATCTAATAACATTCCATGGCTGTTTTCTTTGACCCATATACAAGTTTTATTCCTCAAGTATATATTAGTTCTCTTATTAAGGTTATTGAATTTGCTTCCACCACCCCTTCACCACTGGTCCAGATCACAGCCACTTAGGATATATTTGTATATTCATTTATGTTTTCATATTTATTTTTATATTCATATTATTCTTGATCAGTCCATTAATTACTCTCCAATCCTTTATGATCTTGAACATCTTTATCAGAAGCACTTTTTAAATTGTACCAATTAGTTTATATTGTCTCCATTCATTGTTCCTGCCACAATGCCCTTTTTCCTCTTCTGTGCATTAAATTTCATCTGACCCTACCCTTTTCACCAGTATGTGCTAAATAATTTACTATCTGTCTCATTGTTCATAACATTGAGTTTTGTGCCATCCAAATACTTTGGAATTGAATCCTGTATAGCCAAGTTCAAGTGAGTAATGTATGGCAAAAAGAGTTGTGGTCTCAGTACTAAATTTTGGATAACACCATTGTAATGTACATTAGATTTGGAGCAATAGATAGGTTTTAAATACCAATCTTTTCCCAACTGTGCTAAAAGCACTGATTCTTGTGAGGCTGTTGTTCTACTAGTAAATAGAAGCCAAGGCAGCAAATGTGGGCATGCAATTGACAGTTTGGGGAGGGAGCCTCATCTTATCCTTGCCCAAACTACAAACTGATGTACCTTCCTATGGAATTCATTAAATCACAAATAGAAATGCTGAGTGATACATTTTTAATCTCCCATTCGTTTACTTCCTGACTCCAGAGTTGCTTGTATCTGAGTTCAGTTTACTGAATTCAGATTAGGAATAAAGCTGCAATCTTCCAATTATATATGCACTGCATCCCCTTAATGCGCTTTTATTGGAAACTTTTCAACTTTATTTATCTCTCAATATTGTTTTCCTTTACAGTATCACAGGATTGCCTTGTGTAGACCCAGAAGGTTTATGGTGGAATCAGGGCGACCTGCACAGACTGAAAGCTGGTTTGAAGTTGTTCTAATGAAGATTTTATTTTTCAAATCTTCTATTACTTTTTCCTTTTCAACTTGTTCTGGTCCCCTATTCAGATGTGTATGAATGTGCACACGGTTTCACATATATCCGATATTCGGCTGTTTGTTGAATGTTCTTCACTTATCATTTTTTTCAGAAGTTGATAGCCCTGTTGTATATTTTCAATATTTACCATGTCTTTCAAAGTCCTCACAATTTGTTTATGATGGACTGTCAGAATAAAGATCAACATTGCAGGCAGACCCAAAATTGGAGTTGACAATCTGAAGATCAGTTACAATCTGCCAAAACTGGTACTTTTAAACTAAATGTTTCAGTTTCAATTGTAAACTTAATCATATCTGTTTATGAAATCTGTAATATTATATGTATGTAAACTGGTAGGTGGCTGCCATCTTTCCTATTACAAAAATAAATTCTAGCAGCAAACTCAGTCCCAGTACTTCGTTTTTTTTTGTTGCTTATGGTTTGGTCTTTCACAGTTCTTGTCTCAAGACCATTGACGGGAAAGCAGAATGCAGGCCTTCTTGATAAAGCTCTGTCTCCTTATATAAAAAAAATATGTATTTAGGTTTTATTTATTGTTTATGGGAGTTATATGTGCACCCTTGATGCTTTCCTTCTGAGAAAATTCCAATATGAAATGCGACTAAATAACAGCACTTTCTCTATTTCCCAATGATTTCATCATTGGGATATCAATTTAGAAACCTCTGTGGTTAATAGCCTCCAACATGCATGACCTTAGGATGGCTGGAGAAGTCCAGATAGTGTGGTTGAATCCACAGCTTGATGCTTTCTAACTGGGTCTTTTTGTTTTCTTCTCTTTACCTTCCTACTGCTTCCTAAAGGTTTGATTTTTGAGAAGCTGTTGCTCTTCATAGGAATTTTTTTTCATTCTCATTAAGATTGTTTCTCAGCTAGAATTGTCCTTGGGATTTTTACAATAGAACTTCATTTCAATGCTTGCAAACATTTCTCAATCTTGGAGACTACACAATATTGGACACAGGTTTTATTTGATCTGACTTTAGTAGCAATGATATCCCTGCTCTTCTATATTTTTGTCAGGTTGGTCGTGGCTGAATATCCTATAGCTATTCTTGTCTTTATTTCAGCAGTTTGTGTGTGGACTGAATTAATGACAGAGCTTGTGTATTTAAATGTTTTCATCCTTTCCACTGTCTGGATGGTATCATATAACCAGTTTAAGGTCTTCACAAATGCATTGAGTTTTTTGGCCAATTTAAGTTTACTAATGCAGAAATGTACAGGATTGGGTAAGATGTGAAATCATTGTTAGAGTTGTGTTCTGCTAATTAATGAAAAATTGTGTAAACCTGGGTGATTTTAAAAAGTTCTTCCTGGGAATAATCATTGTAAGAGAGACTAATAGCATGCTTTTCATAGTCAGAGTTGTACAGCATGGAAACAGGCCCTTTGGCTCAACTGGTCCACACTGACTAAGATGCCCCATTCAAGTTAGTCCCATTTGCCAGTGTTTAGCCCATAGCCTTCTAAACCTTTCCAATCCATGTACCTGTTCAGCTGTCTTTTCAAAGTTATTGTGCCTGCTTCAACCATTTTCTC
Source organism: Pristis pectinata (assembly GCF_009764475.1). Classification (NCBI taxonomy): domain Eukaryota; kingdom Metazoa; phylum Chordata; class Chondrichthyes; order Rhinopristiformes; family Pristidae; genus Pristis; species Pristis pectinata. The sequence continues at coordinate 78,180,558 of NC_067412.1, forward strand.
TGGCAATTCATTCCACATAGATACCATTCTTTGTGGGGTAGGGGGTGAGTTGCCCCCTCAAATTCATATTAAATCTTTCCCCTCTCTTTAATCTGTGCCCTCTAGTTCTTGATTCCCCAGCCTTTTGCTGGGGGGGGGGGGGGGGGGGGAGGGTGCGGAGGAGGGTAAAAAGATTGAGTGCATTCACCCTGTCTTGCCCCTTCGTGGTTTTGTACACCTCTATAAGGTCATCTGTCTCCTTTGCTCTAAGGAATAAAGTCCTAGCCTGTCCAACCTCTCCCTAGAACTCAGTCCTCAAGTCCTGGCAACATCCTTGTAAATCTTTTCTGCACTCTTCCCAGTTTAATAACATCCTTCCTATAGCAGGGCAACCAAAACTGAACACAATACTCCCAAGTGTGGCCTCACCAGCATCCTATACAATCACACCATGACCTCCCAGCTTTTGTATTCCATACCCTGAAGTACCACCCTTTTGGAGGAGACTGTTCTATAACTATAAATGGCTTAGACATCATTGGGAGTGAGGTAATAAACACTTCATAAAAGCGAAAAGGAGAATAGGTTCCCAAGGCTGGGAAGAAGCTTGATGATCATTATGTGGATGTGAAATATTAAAAACTGACTGCTTTCATGTGTATCAACAAACTTGGATAACTGTCAATCTTAATTATAAATCAAATTGACAATATTTTAATAATTAATTCTGTTAATGTGAAAGATGCATTGTTAAATGCCAGTTAACATAGCTTCAGAAGGGAGAGACAAAAGACACAAGAGATTCTGCAGATGCTCGAATCTGGAGCAACACAAAATGCTAGAGGAACTCAGCAGGTCTGGCAGCATCTATGGCGAGAAATAAGTGGACGTTTCGGGTCGAGACCCTTCATCAGGACTGGAAAGGAAGAGGGCAGAAGCTGAAATAAGGTGGTTGGGGGAGGAGTACATGCAGGCAGGTGAGAGATTCAGGACTGGAAAGGAAGAGGGCAGAAGCCAGAATTTCAGGACTGGAACTGCACTAAATGCTACACCTCCATCACCACCATTCAGGGCCCTGGACAGTCCTTTCAGGTAAAGCAGTGCTTCACATGTGAATTCGAGGGGGTCATTTATTTCATCTGGTGTGGCCTCCTCTACACCTGATGCAGGTTGGTGACTGCTTCGTTGAGCACCTTTGTTCCGTCTGCCACAAAAGCAAGGATCTCCTGGTGGCCATCCATTTCAAATCCACATCCCACTCCCATACCGATATGTCTATCCATGTCCTCCTCTACTGTCATGTTGAGGACAGATATAGGTTGGAGGAACAACTTTGCTTTAGTAGTCTCCAACCTGACAGCCTCAACATCGATTTCTCTAACTTCTGGTATCCCTCTTCCCTTTTTATTCTCCTTTGTCTTCCCTCATTCCTGTGGCCCCTTTCCCCACCCTAATGACCTTTCTATCCCTTTCCCACTATCATCCCGTACCAAAGAAAGGCAAGGTAACATGCCTCAATGACTACCGACCAGTGGCTCTGACATCCCCATCATGAAGTTGTCACAAACCAGCAACAAAAGAAACACACTGAGCATGATTCAGTGTTAAAAACTATTTTATTAATCACTACTTATGATAATACGTAAAATAAAAGTAAAAAAAATGTTAGTATGTTAGAATTCAAAAATGTTAAACCTCGAACGTTAACCCCAAAACTAAACTCTTCGTGTGTGTGTGTGTGATAAAGTCCAAAACTCCCAGTTCCTGAATGGTTCTTAAAGTTCAGTTCCGCAAGCCATAAGGTGAAACATGAGCAAGGGCTTCTTCAACAACCACCGTTGTCTGAAGATAAGATGTAGATGTAGAAAAACATAGAGAGAGTACATACGAAATCCAAATGTTCCACGATGGAACCCAAACGACACTTCAGTGTTTACTCGGTAGTGACTTCCTCACCCCGAAAAGCATCCGAACCGTGGTCGTCCACACACAAATACCTGTTTCCTTCTACAGGTCAACAACAAAGTGAACTCCACCGGATTACTTCCAACTTCCATACATGGATTTCAGTGGCAAACACAGTTATTGTTTCTCATCCATCGATAGAGAAAACAAGCAGGCTGGTGTCTCTCTCCCTTCTCTCTCTCTCTTTCTTCCTCTTCTTCCTTCTTCAACAACGTCATTACGTCCTTTATCTTCTATTGACGTAAGCACGCCCCACACACACATACACTCTCTATCTTAAAGGGACTTTCACTGAGTCCGTAACAAAGTGCTTTGAGAGGTTGGTCATGGCACGCATCAACCTGGACCCACTGCAATTTGCCTATCGCTGAAACAGGTCTACAGTGGACGCCATCTCCCTGGCCCTACACTCAGCTCTGGAGCATCTGGACGGTAAAGACACCTACGTTAGACTATTGTTTATTGACTACAGCTCTGCCTTCAATACAATAATCCCAAGCAAGCTTGTCACCAAACTCTGAGACCTAGGACTCAACACCTCCCTCTGTAACTGGATCCTTGACTTTCTAACAAACAGACCGCAATCTGTGAGGATAGGCAGCGATACCTCTGGCATGATTATTCTCAACACTGGTGCCTCACAAGGCTGCATTCTCAGCCCTCTACTCCCTATACACTCATGACTGTGGCCAGATTCTGCTCTGACTCCACCTACAAGTTTGCAGATGATACCACCATTGTAGGCTGTATCTCAGACAGCAATGAGTCGGAGTACAGGAAGGAGATAGAGAACTTAGTGGAATGGTGTCATGACAACAACCCTTCCCTCAATGTCAACAAAAGAGCTGATCATTGACTTCAGGAAAGGGGGTGGTGTACATGCATCTGTCTACATCAATGGTGCTGAGGTTGAGAGCAAGTTCCTGGGAGTGAACATCACTAACAGCCTGTCCTGGTCAAATCACATAGATGCCACGGCTGAGAAAGCTCACCAGCACCTCTACTTCCTCAGAAGACTAAAGAAATTTGGTTTGTCCCCTATGACTCTCATCAACTTTTACCGATGCACCATAGAAAGCATCCTATCTGGATGTACCACAGCTTGGTATGGCAACTGCTCTGCCCAGGACCACAAGAAACTGCAGAGTTGTGGACACAGCCCAGTGCATCACGGACACCAGCCCCCCTCCTTGGACTCTATCTCCCGTCTTGGTGAAGCAGCCTGCATAACCAAAGACCCCACCCACCCGTGACATTCTCTCTCCTCTTCCATCAGGTAGAAGATACAGGAGCCTGAGGGCACATACCACCAGACTTAAGGACAGCTTCTACCCCACTGTGATAAGACTATTGAACGGTTCCCTTATACAATGAGATGGACTCTGACTTCACAATCTACCTTGTTGTGACCTTGCACCTCTGTAGCTGTGACACTTTGCTCTGTACTGTTATTATTTTTACCCGTACTACATCAATGCACTTTGTACTAACTCAATGTAACTGCACTGTGTAATGAATTGACCTGTACAATCAGTATGCAAGACAAGTTTTTTACTGTACCTCTGTACAAGTGACAATAATAAACCAATACCCCTACCCTCATGACCTGCCTATCCTTTCCCCACCTCTTTCCCTTTTATGCCATAGTCCACTGCCCTGTCCTACTAGATTCCTCCTCCTGTAGCCCTTTGCCTCTTCTACCTATCACCTCTCAGCTTTTTACTTCTCCCCCATCCTCCTACCTTTCTCCTCATGTGGACTTGTCTATTACCTGCCTGCATGTACTCCTCCCCTTCCCCTGACCTTCTTAGTCCAGCTTCTGCCCTCTTCCTTTCCAGTCCTGATGAAGGGTCTCTGCCTGAAACATCGACTGTTTATTTCCCTCCATAGATGCTGCCTGACCTGCTGAGTTCCTCCAGCATTTTGTGTGTTCCTTCGGAAGGAAGAGTTGCAATGTTTTTAAACTGTATGGGATGTCAAATTGACTTTTGTAATGCTCCAAAACACTAAGCTGCAGCACCTGGAACCTTCAGTAAGTCTATGGATATGGAAGGTTAAATGTGCTGGGAAGTAAATGAAGAACTGCTGAAAGAAAAATAGCAGTTTCTAATTGAAAGACTATTGGGCTGGTGTGAGGTAATTGTGTGATTTGGAGATCTGAGGTAGGTTCCTATCATTAATAGTTTGCTGCACATGACAGCAGAGTATCAGATGTTCAACGTCATGAAGTGTCAATTAAAAGATTTACAAATGTGAATGCCAACAGATGAAGATTAAGTTATTACAGCCAAGGATGCAAGGTGCAGAGATTGTTTTTCCAGGATGAGGCTTGATTCCCAAAATTGCAGAGTGGTAATCCAGTTGCTGCATCTTATCTGAATTCATTTATGAAGATACTTAAGAACATTAAACTGGAATGAGAATAGGCTGTGTGGCCCTTTGAGCATACTCTGCCATTCAATAAGATTAAGATTAAACTTGTACATCAACCCCATTTTCTAACACCCCCACTCCCTCCCCATCCTAAATGACTAACAAAGATAAAGTCTGAAACCTATACCAGATTCTCCAGCCAAGGGCAACAGCCTATCAAAATCTACCTTGTCAAACTATCTTTTGCACATTCCAATGAGATTCACTCCAATCTCTTTTCGTTACACAGACCTTTTGGGATTTTATATTGAATGTTTGTTGTACATCCTACAATGCAGGTACATCCTTGGGAAAGGAGACCAAAACAGCACAGACTGTATACCCGAGTCCCGAATGTGATTTGATCAAAGACTTTCATAATTGCAGCAAATTTTGCTAGTGTAATTGAATAGTATTTACTGAAATAGTTGATGCAATTGGAATGTTAGCTTTGAGATTCATCAACATGGAATATTATGATAAAATTTGCTATCCCCTACAAATAATGCTAAAAAAATTGGCATGATTTCCAGAAAGCAAGTTTTATTGAAATACATGTAACACAAATTGAGTACTAAATTACATTTTTAAAATTCTTTTACTACAGTTGGGTTATATGGCACTAATAATGATTGTGAACATGTAGGGTATTTTTTGGTAATTATAATCTTCATGCAAACATCAAACACTAAATTTAAAACATTCTTAAATTGCACACCTCATATGGAACACATTCCAATGCACAGAGGTACCAAACTATTAAGTTGTGTCCATAATCTTTCTTGAAAAGGCACAGAAATCAATGTCACAACCCTGCTACTCCTAGAGTGCACTCACCATAAAGCTGTGAATGTATTCATTACCCGAATACACTCTCCATATACCATTTTGAGTAAAATCTTTAACTTGTATTATACAGATCCAAGGAAGGCAACACTGCAAAATCATTGCTTGTATGCAAAATAGGTTTTGAAGGCCACTTTCAATTAATGCCAAGATGACATTGATAGCCATGAAATATGGTGCAAAATATTAAAGATTGCCAATCTTGCAGTGTTATCCTAAGACTAGTGTAAATTGTGGGTGTGGGAGGGGGGAGCACTGTGTAATATCTAACAGTGTGTAAAACATTGTACAATACTGATTACAGGGAGAACTTTGTCCTTTCTTAACTAGGAGATAACATATACTTTTACAGGTCTGCCATTGGTGGTTATCCAAATTGAATATCACACAGACATGGTATTGCACACTATTATAAACATATTGGATTCATTTTAGCTATAGCAGATAGGTCCTATTAAGCTAATGGCAGCATGATTCCTTTTAGAAATGGTCACTGAAAAATAAAGCACACTTGTTGAAGACTTAAATAGTTGCTACTGTGCAGTATAAACAAGCAACTGTAGTGATCTACCTTATGAATGCACCCATTTTAATATTTACATTGTACAAAAGCCGCTTAGACAAAAAAAGATTTGCATTATGACAATGTGAAAATCATTAGCAGCCTTGTTATATTTATCAATAAAATTAAAATAACAGCTAGTTAGCTGTGTGTTCAAAATTAGGAACATAATTATACCATTCAACACTTGGCTCAATTTATCACACATTATCCATAACGTGTTGCGCATTTAAAGGTACTGATTATATATAGAGCGCTTAAAAACATATCTGCTTTTTTTTAAATTCTCAAAGAGACAGAGACACATTTTGTCATTAAGACTTACATTTTGTTTGGGACTACAAACCCAAAGTTTTTTTTTTGTTTTACTACAGATAAAAGCCAACATGTTCATTTTTTATGGAACAGAACAAAACTAGATCAATTAAACAACCGGACTAATCTAATAAAATATATATATTATGTATTTTATATATATATTTTCACACAATACCAAGCTATCTGTACACAAGTTATCTAAACACAGCATATCTACTTTACCACAAACTATATGATCTCTTCAAACAAGTTTCACTGAAAATGGTACACTTCTTAGATTATATCTGGGAACATGTACAAACTCCAGATATATAGCAAAGAGAAAGCAGTTAACCAAGCAAAATCATTTTTACAAGCTTTTTACAGGAAAAATAGAAGTCATTCAAGCTATTCTCTTCCTATTAATAGACAAAGATGTAGATGCAACCAACAAAAGCAAGATCTATAAGGGTCTCACCGAACAGCACTCAGAACATTCTACTAGTGTTTAACTTGTACAGTACAGTGCTTATTTTGTTCGTTATGCAGTTAATGCCATTCTTGCAATTGGTTGAAGAGACCATCTGACCCTACTTATCTAATGCAAAAATAACCATTCCCAAATTGTACAGGAAGGTTTAATGTATTGCCCTTTCATGGGGTTTCTGAATCTTTACACAGAATAGGTCAGGTAGTTAAGGGTACAGAATGCTCTATGTAAATACAAGGACAACAAAACAAAATCTCATTCTTGATATAAATAATGCTGCTTAAAGCTGTAGCATTCCTTTTGTTTGGCTTCACCAGCATTTTTAAACTCATTTGGAATTTACTATACATTTTTATAAGTAACTATACATAGTCATTTGTGTACTTATTTTTCAGATTCTTTCCAAATTAATTGTTAAAAATCAAAAATCTTTAACTGTCATTATAAAAATTGTTTGAAGAGGCAATATAGATTTATGGTCTGGTATTCTAATTAAGCCAACCAAAAGAAGAGGCTGTAGCTTGCTTAAACTAAGCCATATTTCTTTTGAAGAAACTTTTAAAAGATTTCCTTTGCAGAGAGGAGAGCCCTCTCTATTATAACAAGAGTAAGCATTATGCAGGCAGTAAGTTTAAAAATATTGTTTCCATTAAAAGTGACTGATTTAATTGATTATATACATTAAACATCAATAAATGGAATAACCTTGTCCTGCTGCACAAAATTTAAGTCGAACCATCAACCTACATGAATCTTTATATTGCAGTGTTTTGGAAAAAAGTAAACAGAATACAAAACTCTGAATCATGTAACTCATTTTCTCAGAGGCGAAATGCATGATTCCCTGAGAGGAGGCAGTGAGTCTTAGACCAATACATAAATTTATCCAAATATGCTTACAATTTTAGAACATCATATTTTGGGTTAACAATGTTCCCCTTAGGGTAGAGAAAAGTGGATAACTTCATGAAGTCAAATACTCTATTCATTAATTGGAAATGTGAAAAATACCCAGAAATACAGTTATGGGTTCAGTTCTTCCACAATGAAGTGTAGTGATACAGCATTTTGACCTTTAAAACACACAAGAAACAAAGCACAAATATTAGCTTTACGGCCATTTTTCCTACGGCATACTGCAACCAAATAAATTAATCTCAACAGTTCTACTGAATTAACTGCCCATTATATTTCTTGTACATTGTCAGAGAGAATCACGTATATGGCATCTATGCCATTAACAATCCTCATCTATGACTAAGATTTGTGGAGCTCAGTTTAAAGAAGGGGGTACATGGAGGGAATAGGATGAGATAAAGTCAATGAATGCATCATTGAATAGTGTAGTGTAAGCACACATGATTAGAGTAGGCATACTGTGAAGGTAAAATTTAAAAAAACATTGGTGATTGAGGTTATATCTGGTTTTAGTCTCAGATCTTAGACCGATAAAGTGGTTATGGCTTTTTAAAATAGCCAAGTGTTACATAAGAATACCTGGTTGAGTTATCAATGGAAACAATATTTTCTTAAAATCCTAATAAATACATAACAAATAATGATACTAACACTGTACACAATGTGTGTGCACATATGAACAACATGAATTAAAAATTCAGGTCTACAAACTACTATGCCCAGTAAAAATTCATACATACCCATGGGCTACTCCCAGTGACACATAGTGTCACAAACATTGTGGCAAGATTTGATAAAGCTATTCTACCGATGATAACTGTACATTTAATAAATAATTTTCTACAATCAAGAAAAGAGATACAATTTGTATCAACAAACAAAGGTCATTTCTGATCATTCGAGGCATTGCTGTTTGCTGTATTAAACTGTAAATTACAAAATTAGCTTTGCTGGGTGTGTAACAAAATAAATTGCATCTTTTTTAAATATCAACTGTATCATCAACTTTCTCTACTCTTGCGCTAAATGTTGTTGGCATTAGTAGCCCCATATAAAACTCACTAAAATAAGCAGTATAGAGAATGCTGGAAACCCGTGCAGTAGCAGGAAAAGTCAAGTTGAAATTGATTCTTTCCACAGTCTGCACTGATCTACATGCTCTCTCCAGAGGGGTCGCTGATCACCAATCAGGACCAGGATCCCTGGATAACATTTTTTCCCCTCTCTAAGGCACCTTCTATAGTCTGGCTGGAATCAGCCAAGTCAGCAGACCAAGATCTTAACCTTAGACTCTCATGGTCTTTATTAAATTACTAGTCATTACAAGAGCAAAGCAATTATTACCGTCCACTAATTATGTACAGAAAGGCCCAGATAGTATTGGAATTTTAATATATTCCTTCTATTCCTGGATATTTACTAATTTAAGATGTTTACATTTTAAAAATGTTAACATTTCTGTCAATGCAATTTAAGTAAAATGTTTATGACAAATTGGTAGTTTTCAACTAAAATGATTGTAATATCATTGTAAGAAATAGAAACAACTACACAGCATTTGCAAGCCATTGGCAAAATGTCAGAAACAACCCTGACTGCAGCCTCACATTCCATGTGTTTCACAGTAAGAAACATTTAGGCAGTGTCAGACCTTCTCATGAAGAAACAAAGGCCCCTAAAGACCTCAACTTTCATGAAAAACTTTTTTCACAGACCTAGCTTGAAACATATCAAGCTCGTCAGATTTCAGCAATATACATTGCTTTTTAAAGATAGTGGCACATTAGTGCAGCCTGAAGACAAAAAATATAATGCTTTAAAAAGGTGTTTTGGCTGCAATTTTCCACCCTTATAAGGAGATTATGGTTTAAAGGAAATGGTTTGACATGCCATACACCAAGAAAGCTCTTTTGGTTGGGAACCTTAAACAGAAAATGGATACCTTACGGAAAATGTTACCATGTAAATCTGAGTAGAGATTTAAGTATTTCTGGGTTAAATTTTTACTCTTTGCCATCCTTAGCTTTTCAGTGGTTTCTTATCTGCAATACTTCCAAACATTGTACTACTTAAAACTACATTTTATTTGGAATTTGGATTGTTTTAATTTATAGGCTTTGTTATTCATAAATGCTGAACACATTTTGAAATTTACACTGAACAGAAAATTCAAGAAAAAAATTCAAATGGCGTGCAAATTGAAAAATTATAAGTCAAAAATCGATGAGACATAGCTTTAGAAAAAAAAGTGTAAGGTATTCATTTCCTCTTCAAAGCTGCCTTAACTCCCACAGATAATTGAACACCATTAAGATATTTATAACATTTCAAACCCACTGTGTTAGGCAACTCATATTTCACAAATGTTGTGCATTAAACGGACTTCTTTTTGTCTGTCCTGTGTTTGGCCCTCAGCCTTCCAAATAAGTTCGTGTTTTATCTCCCGGATCGTAGTTGCTTGGCAACAATCTCTGCAGCAAGATGCTGCGGGTCAGTCACATGGGGGTTCTTTTCCATTACTGCATGGACTATGTCTGCTGGGAAGATGTTACAGAGGTTTCGATAGGTTTGGTACTGATGTTCTCGGATTGTCAGATGGTCCTGTTGCTCAGCAGGCATTCCCTGCCATGGTGACCTCCAGATCTGCTCTATCTTTTCTGGCATACTTCTGAACATGCCAGGTTCATAACTGGGTTGCATCAGATTATTAGTCAAAGGATATGAAGGGTACCTATAAGAGTCTGTGACACATGGCAGGTGGTCCCAGCTGGTATGCTGCTCTCTGCAGAGTGGAGGTCTTCGTTGCCTCATTGGATTACTCTCATACAGTCTTGAATCAGAAATACTGTCCAGCCTAGTCATTACAAGAGCTCTTCCTGGTTGATTATTAGTAGATGGATGAATGTTCTGAGGAAAAGGATAGTCTCCAGGACAACTAGAACGAGCTCCAACTGCAGAATGCTGGATATGAGGAACCAAGTGGGAGATGGACTGCTTACGCTGGGGCTGTTTTGGCTCCTCAGGTCCATAGCTCTGCACTCTTGTTATGGGTTCATGGTAACCATGAACAAAAGGCTGGAGCCTGTTTTGTGACTGTGGTTGATGAGCTTTCACATTCTCTTCTGGGCCTGTATCCACAGTGCCTAGGTATGCCAAGTCATTGTATGAAGAATAGGAATCATTTCCTGCAATGCAGGTTTCTGAGTGAGGACTGGGGTTTCTGGGATACAAACCATGATCCGATTCTAACCCATAATAACTGTCGTGGTTACGCAAACTGTTGATACTTAAATTCGAAAAGTCATTTATCATGGAATAATAGCCGGTGTCCAGAGTCGAGTCATATTTTGGATACTGTTCTGTATAACTCACAGAGTTCCCATGGCTGTTGGTTACAAGGATGGGAGGGTAATGCAAGGTGGATATATGCTCTTGTGAAGATTTCTGGTGAGTGAATTGTTTGGAACATGGCACTGGGCTGCTTGCAGATCTGGTACTCATGGCACTGGCTGCATGGCTTTTATTAGGCTGAAATGCAGGTACACTTGATGCAGTGACCAAAGAAGGCACAGAGTTAGTCTCAAGTCTGTGAGCTGGTGTCAGTCGCTCCTCTGGCTCGCAAACAACAGATCGTATGCTAGGGTCAGACTGGCGCTTTGGAGCGACGCGCTTGATCTCGGAAACGGCTTCGCCTTTCACACCAGATATGGCAATGCCACATTTTGCCAGGGCTCCTTCACTCATAGTTTTCACAGCAGACAACTTAGCACTTGCACGAAGCTCATCGGCAACTGAGCGCTGCAGCTGGTTAACACGTTCTGGGTGGTAGTATTTACACTTGTGTCCATAAGTGCACTTCTTCCCTGTCAAGTCATAACCAGGGACAAAAATGATCAAGACTGATAAGCAAACTTCCCTTCAATTGACATGCATCATCACAAGTTTGCATACGACACAAAAATCAGCAGAGTTGTGGATAGTGAGGAAGGTTGTCAAAGATTATGGCATGATATAGATCAGTTTGAAATAATGGCAGAGAAATGGCAGATGGGAGTTTAATCCGGACAAATGTGAGGTGTTGCAATTTGGGAGGTCAAATGTAAGAGAAAAGTACACAGTAAATGGCAAGACCCTTAGGAGCTTTGATGTACAGAGGGATCTTGGATTGTAGGAGAGGTGATGAAGCAGATACAATGGTAACATTTAAGAGGCATTTAGATAGGCACATAAATAGGCAATGGGATGGAGGGATATAGACTATGTGCAGTCTGATGGGAGGCCTGATGGTCGGCACAGAGATCATGGGATGAAGGGCCTGTTCCTGTGCTGTACTGTTCTATGTTAAAACTATAAAAGAATACTATCTTTAAAAAAAAATTGACATAGTTTCAGAATGTATTGTTAAGGTTGGTTTCTTCTCTCTTTGTGGTCTAATGAATAATGACATCACTCAGATCAGAAGCTTGATGCTTCATCATTTGGATCAATGGGGTAGTGATGAAGTCTTGTGTTTCTTTCCTGATCATTACTGATCCCTGCATTTATCACAGGAAAGATTGTTTTTGTGACCAACTGTGAAGCTTTCAGAGGAAATCACCTGTTCACATATAACTGTTTTGACTCAGTCATGTAGATTCAGCACTTGAATGTGGCAACAGAACTGCCAGCACCCATTCAGGCAACAATCAGCACCCATTAGGAGAGGAGGGGAGAGCTGTGTATTACACTGGATGATATTCTTGATACTTCTGTGAACAATTTCAAGATTAATCAAAGCAATTATCAGGTAACTAGATTTACAGGTCTAATTTGCAGCAAGTAGTAATACTTACCATAAGGACAAGGCTGTTTCTTATGTTCAGGAATAACGGGACGCTTTCGCAGGAAGTTATCCAAGCTGGGACCATGACGTCCTAAAGGATCATCAGGTGGCATGAACCTTGAAGTGGTGAAACAACCCTATGGTTATTTACATTCAAAATATAAATTTTACTTAGTGTAACACTTCCTCTGCTAGTTGTTCACCTTTGTAACCCAGATACAAATGAAGAGGAGACTGAATGAGCAAATGGCTCTTGTATGCTACAAAACTGTCCCCAGTTGAAAAAAAAAATTACTATCTCATGTTGATGCTACATCTTGGTTGGTCTGGAAATATTAAATTACAAAGTATTTACAACACAGAAAAGGCCAATCTGCCTGGCAGGTCTATGCCAGTAGAAAAAGGTTCACTTTTAAAACTGAAGCTGGGCTCTTTTGTTTGGGCAGAACAGTCCGAGTTTTATTTTCTATCCCATCCTTATCTTCACCTCATTTGGAAGGTTTTGATATCAGCACTAGATGTTTGAAATGCAAAATTTTCCATTCAGCAGGCAAGTTGATGGGTGCAATTTAAAAAAAACAGGAAAAATTATTTAAAAAACCTTATGTCAATCTTACTCACTTGTCATTCACAAAGGAGTACATTAGAAGACGTTCCTCTATAAATTTCTTCCACTCAGGTTTCTCATTCTGCAGGTCCCTGTAGTTATCGTTTGACACAATAATGCCATCTGATTCAAAGGCCAGCTTTACTATGAATCGATCATCGTAGCAGACCACTCTCCTCCCTTGCACCCTTCGGGATGGTGTGAAGACCAGGATTTTCTCTTTCTCAAGTTTCCGTAATATTTCTTGGTCTGTAGAATTAAGGAATGATTTTGACTTTTTTTTAAAAAGACACACACATTCAATATGATATGAGTGGGATGGTTTTAAGTGGACCTTCTTGAATACAGTAAAATTTGTAATCAATTTATTCTCAACAACCCTTGGAAACTAAACAGCTCTGTCATTGTCCTACACTTATGCAAAATATAAAACGTGAATATACAAAGTGCAAAATAAAGACCACAATCAGTCATCTTTCAGCTTTGAATCCTGGCCAGTGCTGATTGAGCAAAATTTAGCTTACCTTCTGCTAAGGTTCTCTGGGCTAGGGCCTGATTAAAATAGATCTCTGGTAATATAAGCACACTCAATCAGCATTGCTGTACAGAACTGAAACATTGCGGATGCTAAAAAGACATCTACGTATTGTAGCACATTGTATTCTGCCTCTGAAGTTCATGGATTTTGAAGGCACAGTACAAGACACTAATACACTATACTGTTCAGCTATGGAGGATGAATTTTCAGGCATCTTAGTGTTGCTAATGATGCTATCCACAGTAGAACAGTCGACTGGCATGCAAGCTTATGTTTTGTGGAGCAATTCTTGGTGGCTATTCATTGGCATGAGTCTTCCACCAGCCAGCCTTGCCCTGGCCTGATCCTTCCATATCTTCAGAAGGAAGACTAGTTTGATCTTATGAAGCTGAGTGTACTTCAGGCATCACCAACTCAGCCACCTCATGAAGTATGGAAGGAAAACCTTTCCAGCCCTTATGACTGTACTGTATGGCAAACTGTGTCAGCATAAGGAATATATTTGGTTAGAAATTAGCACTCGCATATAGTGCTAAGCATGTGATATAGTAACAAATACTCATTGAACTTGGCTTCTGAAATTTGGTTCCAATACCTTCAATAGAACTGAACTTCAGATGTGCAATTCAAAGTATAGAAGTTAATACAATGTATAATTAGTGAATGTAACAGTTTATGAATTTCTACCATTGTTTTTAAATGTGTTTTTAACCCTTCACTGCAATAGGTTTTTATTTTCTTTATCTTGCCTTTATCTATTCAATGATGATGAAAACAATGCTGGAAACCAATGCCTTTACTACTGCCCATCAACATCCTATAAATGGTACATATCCACTGAATGAGCAAGTATACTTGCTCTCAGTCACATCCAGTAGAAAATACTACTTTTTAAAAACAGTGACAATGGTTCACAATGCTTCCCACCATTATCCATTTCAAAAATGCTTGGATGGTCTTCACCTGAAAAATTAAACCCCCCCCCCACCCCCCAAGTTCTCTCTTTTCAGATATAGTACCGCTGGGATAAAAGTACATTTTCAACCTTTTCTATTTTTACTTCAGGCCAGCCAGCTTGCACATTTCTTGAAATGCCAGCTATTTTTATATGATCATTAAGACATCACATTTTGATGCTGGATTACCTTTGATTGGTGCATCTGGTCTGGACTGTTCTTTTCTCCAAGCAGGAACAAACACTGTGATGTCTTTGTGTCCTTTTTCCAGGAAATATTCTGCAGCTAGCTGAATCCCAAGGCAAGAGAACACTTCCTTGTTTCCATGACTACAGGAGGAAATTAAAGCTTTAATCAATTTTGTGCTCCAAGTGTGACCTTGGCTGACATTCTTACTAATGAAATTGGTAAGCCACAGGAGCGGAACAACATGGGCACAAAGAATTATTTTAATTATCGAACATTTGTAACACAATACAAATGATTACATTTATCAACTGAAGAAAATTAAACACTTTTTCATTATATAATATGAAGGTTTCACAATAGGATTGCAAATTAGATGCACAAGTTAATTGCAGGTTACAAGAAAAAGCTTCATGGTTTGTTTTAATAAATTAGGTTGCTTTGCATCTATCGGTGGTCACATTCTGATTATGAGAAAAGGTTTGCAAAGCCACAAAGAAAACAGTTAACTCAGTCACTCCAGAAAATTAGATTTAAGAGAACAAATGTTGCCCACCTCATTAGTGAGTACCCTGAATTTTAGGGAACACACACATGATGTCATGAAAAGCATCACTATGCGTAGGCCTTTGTGGGAGGAATTAATTATATTCTCTGGAATATCAAAGAAACTATAAAAATAGGTCCAGCTGGAGTATTGTACGTTTCATATCGTCGCATTTAACATTTTCTGCCTTCACTTTTTAATTACATTCGCTCTACGATGTCAATACACCATCAATAATACATCATACTCCTGCTCGTCACTATTTCTTGTCAAAAGAGGATTTTGCCTTTCTAGCTTTTCATGTTTCTTTTGTTTTATTTTGTATAGCCTTTGGCTAGAAATGGCTTTTCCTGACATATGTTGTATTGTCCATCTTTACCTCTACCAGTGGACACCTTGAGAGCTTGGATCGTGCGAAAAGAATCAGGCATCAAGGGCAAAGAAATATGCAAGCCAGGGTGAAGTGGCAATCAGGAATACAGCTTTAAAATGTGAAACAGAAATCACGAATATGCAACAATCAGGTGCTGTGAGTGTGTTTGAAAAAACTAAAAGGGAGTGGAAATCTATAGTAATATTCACTTTATTCACTTGCTGATTTTCTCCTCTCTACCTTATCTAACCTATCACATGCCAGCCTGGACAGAGCGTTAGTTGGCAGTCCATCATCACAAGCAGAGTGCACCAGAGCTAAGCCTAAACTGTCCTCATTTGGCACTAACACTCACATGCTTTCCAAAGAAAGCAAGCAGATGATACTGCAAATTGGGTAGCAAATAGGTTTGTTCATCGACCTAAGCTAGAGTGTGAGGCTTACTATACTACCCAATTACTGAAATCAGCCACCTCAGCACAGAAGGGATTTTGATCCTTTTTTAAAAATTTGCATGGCTTCAGTATGAAGATGAACACTGCCTTTACCCAGTGCTTGCAATACATTTTCTCATTTCTTGTGTTTCGATACTGGTCATTTCATATCAGTGGAGAGGGATTCTAAAATTAATCTTTGGCAGAGAATAGGAAACAAAGATGACTTTCTATTTTAGTTTGCAGATAGCTGTGTAAAATTAACATGCGTTAACAATATTTCCTAGGACACAAACAAAAAAGTATTCAAGTCACTGGAAATATGATATAAAAGCATAAAATATTGTAGGTACTCAATAGTCTGCAGGTATCTGTGAAAAAAGAAACACAGATAACATCAGTCTCTCAGACTTGCAAACATCTGGGGATAAAACAAGTTGTAAAATGCAGAGAATGGCAAGTCAGATTGCAACTGTGGAAAAGAAACAGAGTTAACCTTTCAGGTCAAAAACCCTTCATCAGATCTGGACAAGAACAAAAAAAAGTTCCATGATTCTACAATGGCATTTTGAGACTGAAAAGTCAGAATCAATCTTAACTTGGAACATGTCCTTGCAACAGAGTGACTTAGGTGTGAGTACTGGCATGTTCTTTAATTCAGAGGAACTCTGTATAACATTTCAAGGGAGGGGAAAGAGCATGGTACGGAACATCCAGCACATTACAACGATACAACAGGTTCAGTGTGGGGCAAACATAAGATCAATCTAAGCATTCAAATCTTTGTTTCAATAAGCCATTGTTATGCTTGTGATAGTTCCATGACTGTAACTGTATCAATGATGTGTAGGATGAATTAAAATTGCTTCGTATTGTCCATAGCCACGTGTACAAGTGGTGCTCACGCACCCATCCTCTCACATTGCTGGAAGTGTGCGCATGAGAGAGTGGATGTGAGAGGTTGCAGAATTCAGTTGTCATGACAGCTAACCATGACACTGGCACAGGATGGCTCAATTACTCTGGGCTGGGGCGATCATCCGTAAATGAATGAGTCTTCCTGCTGAAAAATATGCTGGTTTTCCCATGTTACACATGTAGGTTAAAATGCACTGAACAGGTGGAGATCCAGTATTCTGGCTGCTGGAGATCGGAAAGGTAGCAGTGGTTGTCTAGTACACAGGAGACTGGTGAACTGCTTGATGCAGCTGTGCACCATACACTGGAAATCTAGGTGATACCCCAGGAAGAGCCCAAATAACCGAAAAGTTAAGGGTAATAACATTTTTAGCCACCAGAAAAGCATGGCCACCTGCAGCAGTAAAAAAAAACAAAAAATGAATAGGGTTTTTAAGCTCCTAAGTAATATCTACTCGCCATCTCATCTGCTAAACATGCAGGTGTATTGGGTGGGATTCTGCTGCGGAGTCTGTACACACTCAACAGCAACATGTGTATGAAAGAGTGGTGACCAATGATAGTAGACCTATACTCCAAAGAAGAATCATCAGAATGGAGGCAATGAGTATTTTTTTAAATAATAAAATAAAAATTACACTTGCAGTGTGACACAACTTCAATTAGCTTTGGACATACCTCATTGCCACATTACTTCCATCGATGACTATAGGTCTCAAGTTGTCAGAATCATCTACCACTTCATCCTCCAAAGACAGTTCTGGGCTCGTGATCTCCTTCACACACTGGCCCCTGGACACCAGGGTACCTGAATTACCCATGCTATTCGGCTGCGGCTCAGATTCACTTTTGTTCCCAAGTCTGACCAGCTCAGCTAAAATGTCATTAATGAGAGCATCTGATCCCAGTTTATTGAGCACAGTTTGTATCTGTTCTCCTGAATATCCTAGTTTTAAGGCAAACTCCATCTTGGCCTGGTATTCTTTATCTAAACTTCCAGATTTGCAGCCCTCATCAAGTTTGGATTTATTGTCCTCACTTTGAAAATCCTGCAAGACACTGCACTTGGAAAGAACAGGTCGTTCAAGGCAAGGAGAGCGGCAGAGTTGTCTGTGTGGTTTGCTCACAATCTCATTCCCTTTTTTCTTATTAGGGAGTTGTTCTGAATCACTTTCAGAGCTTGTCCAGTCCTCAGAATCTGACCTGCAGTCACCGATCTCCAGATGAAGCTTCCTGTCTTCTTTGGAGGAGCTGTTCTCCATATTCAACTTCTCAAACATTGACCAGGCAGTCATCACGTTAATTTGTCCGCCTGTTATTTCTATACTCTTCTCTTTTATTTCTAGTACTGCTTGACTTTCATACTCAATTGTATCCTTCAGCTCAATTAATTGTTTCCGCAAAGTTGACGTAATACTCTCACACTTCTTGTGGTCTGGGGAGCACAGGGATAATATATAATCCTGGAAAAGAAGGAAGATAATTTAGAAAAGTCTGTTAAATCCCCCAAGAAAACACACACATAATTTAGCAATCTTTATTTGAATATATTGGCCACTTCCTGATTCAGTTTTCTTCCCTGCTAACTTAATTTACAACTTTATTCCCCTTTGAAAGAACAAATTTGGTTCAACTTCCTTTCTTACTCTCAACATCCTAAAGGGTTAGCTTAGCATTGAATTAGCACTCATATCTGCTTCAGAAACTAAGGTGAGCCCCTTTCTAGCACATGATTTCATAATGTGGCAGAAATTTCTCACCAGCACTAATGATAAGCTCTATTGTCGGGATATCTTTCAGGTGAGCTGTTCAAATAATACTTCCTTATTCATGGCAGCTCAAAGAAGTGCAGATGAGGTGTCCTGGCCAATGTTTATCCCTCAGCTATAATCGCCAAAACAATATTAATAGGTTATTTACTCATTTGGTAACAGTTGCAACTTTCAAAGCTATAAAAAAGTTCATTTTATTTATTTATTCTAAGCTCTTATTCCCAGTTATATGGCTCCTTTGACATTATGAACATTTTTGCCTTGATCAGTTTTCATCATTATTTTAACTTCACCTCCAAAAGATCTTGACATAGCAATGAGATGCACTCAGTAATCTGACAAACAGATTTGACACTGAAATTACAGATTGAATCAGTCAGTTAGCTATGTGATGGAGAATTTCCATTAGCAGATACTGCAGAGTTCCTTCTAAATCCACATGAATTGCAGCCATTCAAGGCAGTTCAGTGCCAATTTCTCAGGGTGATTAGGAATAAACAATAAATACTGATCGTACCAGCAAGTGCATTAGCCATGAATGATTAAAAAGGTCAAAGTGATTGAGACAAATAGGAAAAAAAGAGATGACAGTGCATAAAGATTATGAATATAAGTTTTGATCAATTCTTTTCAGATTCATGCAAAAGATCAATCAATTTTAAAATATCAAGTTTACTGCAGCAATTGGGAGAAAGGTTTAAGAAACTTTTCCTTTGTTTTGCCATAGCTCTTCAATCCTGAAGCAGCCTATGAATTAGCACGTCAGCATAAGTAGTGTAGTAGTTCAACATGGACAACCTTTTTGATCAGAATTTAATGATGAAAATTGAATGACCTTGTTAGTGACATTCAGTGCACAACCACTAAAAAAAAATACATCTAAAGTGGATTTTACGCACTGCTCTATGCTTGCTGAGTGAAAGAGGAAGATGTGGTGGGGGTGCTATGTCAAATCATAAGACAAGTGAAGTCAGGAAGAGTTTTTGTTTCCATGACCTATTAGGCAACGTTTTGCATGCCATTTTAGTTAAACTACAAGTCTTTTGTTTGACATTGTTCATGTAAGTTATTATTTCAGTGTTTAATGCTTAAATAACTAAAGTTACCAAACTTCAAAGTAATTAACTGTATAAAAAGTAATGAGACACTGACATATAAAGATACACAAATACAAATTTGTCTTTTAAATATCTTGTAAATCCAAATGATACAATAAAATGTGGCCATTATAAAATAATCCTCTAAGAATCACACAGCAAATGAGGCTGCCACTTGGTCCACTGTGCCATCTCCGAGCTTAGTCTTACTCCTCTTTTATCCCAAAGATCAATTAGTAATAACTTTAGTAGTATTCTCCATATTTTACAGGTATGTTGGGGGACAGGGAGGGAGAATGTGGAAAGAGAGAAAAAGACTGAGATTGTTCAGTATCAGAAAGTAATTCCAGGGAACTAAAAATAAAACTGGATAACTACTGTCAAATTGCATCGTTATCTGGTGAAGCTATTACAATTTTCATCACTTTCCTAAATCTTAGAAGATCATATCCACAAATGCAATGATCAGAGCTGGGAGAAACACTAAAGATTTTGTTGTGTACCTTACATAAAATCAACAGGAGATAGTTCAGATTGGATTAATAATAAGGTAATTCCTTTATTCTTTATTTTTATTTATTATTTATCTTTTTAATCTATTATTTAAATACATATTTATTATTCTTTAAATATAACTTTAATTGCCAAGTTTACTAGTTAGTGTTTTAACCTTTTTTTAATTATAATTAATTAATGACTGTGTCATAGAAAATTGGCTTTCTGACAAATAGAAAGGAAATTTGAGATAATAAAAAAAAGAAAATTGAGATAAATAGAAAAACCCTTCCAAGTATGATTCTCTCCCTCTCCCTCATACACATATGATGGGATTGCCAACTAAAGCATCATAACCTCTCTCTACTCTTTACATATATTGGCAGGTTGGCCAATTCTTTCCAGTATTTTATGGTTTCTAAATAGGAAAAAAATCCCCATGAACTGTAAAATAGTTCTTACTTCTATAAGAAAGAAATTCCAAGCAGTAAAGAAAGTAGTCTCAGTGTTTCACTGCATGTAATACCATTATCCATGAAATATTACAATAGCATGAATAAGAAATTATTACAGTATTAAAGTGCAGCTGATAATACAAGCTGAAGAGCGGTATCTTTAGAGCAACTCACAACAGTAGCCGATAGCTCTGAAACTGGTTGTCAGATGGACAGAATTTAATGATTGTAAGTAACCACAGTTCACATTTGGAGGAATCCCATGCAAGGAAAGCTCTGCTGGGCATAAAAAAAATGTGGCGAATCTGACCTATTTAAGAGCTACACATGAACTAGTAGGTGGTTTATAGATTTTTTTTTCTGTATTTTTATTAAAAAGTTGTAATTAAATGGTTTAATCTCTAGGTATTATCGAAGAGTCTGCATAGGATTGTGAATCTCCACATTCTTAGTATATAATTTCTTCCTAATTTTTACAATATTGTCTGATTTCAGTTAAGGTTAAATAAGTGCACATTTAAAAGCTTTAATTCCAAACCCCATCCTCTTCCAACCCCCAAGCCCCAAAACCACTATTTCAAAACAGGACAGCTCTATGCCTCCAGCTGAACTCTCAGCCAATACCAAACAACTTGAGTGAGGTATTGATGGCCATTAGTGCTGCAGAACTGTCGCCTAATCAAACTTAGTGCCTTCAGGTGCATGAAATAAAAACTGGGGTGAATATAAAAAGCGACCATCTTTTAACCATATATTGTTAGGAAAAAACAGGTACATAGCCAAAAGATCATGCCAGGAAGTTTTACTGTCCTTCTGCTTTCAATGCCATCAAATACATTAAATGACATTGTACTGCAAATGCATCAGCTGACAGTAATTCATTCTAAACAATTATTTAGAAAAATAACGTTCAAAGTATTCTGTATAGTTTACTGACATTCAATAAACAAATTCACTTTAGGAAAAGTTCCATTTTGTCAATATGCTTCTATTGTAATATCCCAAGTTAGTGCGGCTATCATTAACAGATCCGTGATCACTGATACTTCACCGCAAGTAAAGCGAAAACGTAGTCACTGTACACAACCGAACTTTAAAAGAACAACTCTAGAACTGTGTTACTAGATGTTTTCATATGTCAAGTGGATATAGCTTAAGAACTTTGTACATCCTTTATGGATTACAAACATTCTGAGAATATTAGTGACAAGTCTCTGCAACATGGTGTTTTCATGCTAGCAACCACAAAATATATAATTTACTTTGTATTTGGCATTCAGTTAAATAAAATGACACTAAACCTTATAGCTATGGATTGACTTAATTCATCATAATTCACACACTGAATGATCTCAGAAGCAGGGTGAATGCTGCAAAAAAAAAGGTATACAACCAGAAAATAAACAAGGTCACTGGATAGCATGATGCTTAATTTCAGGTAAGAGCATTTTGTTTTCCATAAGGGCCCTCTGTGTATGATGTACAGTGATCAGCTTTGGTTTGAGCCTCAGCTGACCTCCAGATACACATCATTACAAGGTCACCCATTTACTTCTTTGTGGGTGAATCACATTGGCTCAAATCTTCCACAAAAATAGCTGCATTTCCATGCAGGACTGCCATATTTTCTTCTATAATACCAGTGGTTTGAGATGTCCATGTAATCACAGCAGTCCTGAACCTCAGCTTAGGTGATCATTGGTGCTTTTCCAATTGTGCTTCAATGTTGGACTTCCCATCGGAGTCCAGAAGCAGAATATGACTTTCCACAAATTTACAGATTAGGTTTGGTGCAGGAACAGCAAGCCCATTCATTTTAATGGAGACCACCAACTGTGAAGGAAAAGGGCAAGTATTTAAGTTTCAACCAAAAAAGTAAAATTTTTATGTTTTCTCTAGTTTTTTCATTTTTTTTAAGTTAAACAATTAATAGTTTTTGTGGTTTCTGAATGTTTGGGCCTTACCTAGCTGTGAAAATTATTCCATGTCAAGAGACTGCCATTTATAAACTGATAGGGCTTAGACCATAAGACATAGGAGCAGAATTAGGCCATTCGGCCCTGTGAGTCTGCTCCACCATTCGATCAGGGCCGATTTATTTTTCCCTCTCAACCCCATTCTCCTGCCTTCTCCCCGTAACCTTTGACACCCTACTAATCAAGAACCTATCAACCTCCGCTTTAAATATAAGCGATGACTTGGCCTCCACAGCCCTCTGTGGCAATGAATTCCACAGATTCACCACCCTCTGGCTAAAGAAATTCCTCCTCATCTCTGTTCTAAAGGGGTGTCTTTCTATTCTGAGGCTGTGCCCCCTGGTCCTAGACTCTCCCACTACTGGAAACATCCTATCCATGCCTACTCTATCCAGGCCTTTCAATATTCGATAGGCTTCACTGAGATCCCCCTCATCCTTCTCCAGCGAGTATAGGCCCAGAGCCATCAAACAGTCCTTATACATTAACCCTTTCATTTCCAGGATCATTCTTGTAAACCTCCTCTGGACCCTCTCCAATGCCAGCATATCCTTCTTAGATATGGGGCCCAAAACTGCAAATGTGATCTGACCAACACCTTATAAAGCCTCAGCATTACATCCTTACTTTTATATTCTAGTCCTCTTGAAATGAATGCTAATATTGCATTTGCCTTCCTTACTACCGACTCAACCTGCAAGTTAACCTTTAGGTAATCCTGCACTAGGACTCCCAAGTCCCTTTGCACCTCCCTGGGATTTCTGAATTTGTTCCCATTTAGAAAATAGTCTACGCCTTTATTCCTTCTACCAAAGTGCACAACTGTACACTTCCCTATGCTGTATCCCATCTGCCACTTTTTTGCCCATTCTCCCAACCTGAGCAAGTCCTTCTGCAGACTCCCTGCTTCCTCAACATTACCTGCTGCTCCACCTATCTTTGTATCATCTAGTGGCTTGCAGTGCTCCAGACTCACTGTGTACTTAATTGCTGGCTTATCTGAAGAAGCTTGCACCAGGTAGTGCTCCAGGAAGAGGGGGTTTAGTAGTCAGGCAACCCACATGTGTGGGTGGCAAGCTGGTCTATGGAGGAGTTAGGCAAATACAGTGCACTTAAGTAGGGGTTTTCTTGTTCTATAAGAGCTTACAGTATTTCCCTTTTGTCCTCTCATTGCTCTACTGAAAGTGCTTTTTGTTGCTGTACTAAGTTTCAATGCTGCAGGGTGATTCTCCACTGTTCATTCTTCAGGTGTTAACCTAGACCACTAGAGGGTAGGATGTTCCACTTTAAGAGAAGTGGATAATTTTTCACTCTCCAGTCCAGCTAACTTAACCTTGACTTGGTCTTGATGGCTCAGATGAATGCTGCCTTTACCAGCTGAGTTACTTATGTGGTCACATATTGTGGCAAATGTATAATCTTGTTACCAAAGTGAATATGACTCTGAATTTCTCTCATTCCTGGTAAAAATGTGATTATTAATCAACCTCTTTTGAATCTGACAATTTCAGTATTTTTCTTTCAACTTTGTAACCCTGACAACATTTAAAAAGTACTTTGTAACTTTCTTCATTCAACCTCAAGGTCAATAAATACCATTATTAAAATCATCAGCGTATTGTTACCTTACCCACGGGTTCGCTGCAAACTGGTCTGTCACTAATCACACAGCTGAAGAAGTTACATGAGCAAACTGGAAACATTGGTAGTTTTGTAATGGCAAACTTTGAACTGCACCAGCTGTTCTGGTAACGTAACTGGTAAGTTCCCAGTTATAAATCTGAGTTGACTGATAGGAACTATAAACTCTTGCTCCTTTTCTGAAAGAGACAGTACTTTCAAAACATTAATCCTTTGTAAAGCATAGAGATGTACATAATTTTAAATTCCTCCCCTACTTTCGTATTTATACTCAAGAAAATAACCCTAATTACAGCTTTCCTTTAACATTACTCAGTATGATATCTACTCTACTGGACAATGTTTTCAATCAGGTTGTATCTTCCTGAATTTCACACTTGCAGTTTTATTTATAAAAATTATAATTATGACAAATAACTTTGTGTCATATTCATCATGAAACAGCACAAAGATAACCAAGTGTGAAATTAAATACAAGAAAATTGTTCCCCTGAGAAAACCTATCTTTGTAGTAACATAAATGAAGCCCCTCCGGCACTTAACAACTTTGAACAAATCTTTGGCATCTTAGTGTCAATAATACACCCAACAAATCATGTATGTACTTTAGAAATCCTGATATTACTTAAAAACTATGAAATATAAATACACATTAGAACCAACAAAAATGCACTCATTAAGTTTAACTGTAATATTTAGCTGTTGACTTCAGTTCACTTAGATTAACTGATACAAAAATTTATAATTTTTCCATATATTTCACATTTAAAATGTTCAATAATCTGGGGAAGTTATTGGTTAAATGATTTTATGAAACTACAAAATTTAGACAACCTGGCTCCTGCTTTCATGCAAGTTTTCAGTGGTGGGGGCAAGTTTGATGTGAGTGCAGCCCAGTTCGATCAAAATGGCCATGAATCATTTTCAAAAATTTTCCCCACTGTGGCCATACCTCAAGCCAGACTCAGGACTACCCAGGAGTGGAAAATGATGGTAGGCAACCACAGCTGGGGACACGTGGATCTGATGCAGGCAGACAGGAGAAAAATTGGGCAAGAGAAGTCAAATGCTTCCATGTGAGTCTTTAGAATGGGGAATGTATTACCACAATAACTACTGCGTATTTGAAAAAGAACATAAAATGCTATGTGGAAAGGCTCAAGGGGATTAATCAGCTGCAGTGAAAAGCTGGTATTGGTACAAGTGGGCTGAATGATTTCCTCCAGTTCTAGAAGTGTTATTGATCAGCTTAGCACTTCTGATTCTCCTTGCCCACAAAGACACTTAAAACAAAAAGCCTGTTCTTAGAAAATAATATTAGGTTACAGAGGAAAGGCAACACGATCAAACCAAGTAAACATCTACTCTTTTTAACTGCTCCAAACCACTTACCGCCACTCTACTTTCCACTGGGCAAGGGAAATTCAAATCATTTATTCTTGAGGTACTCTAAAATTGTAAAATATTTGTGAACCGCAGCAGGCACATCAAAAGCTCAACAACAATACTGTCTACACAAGCTTCAGGGCTTAAACCCGGTGTGTGGTAATGTACTGATACTAGAACAGAAGATCTGTTAACATTAGTACCATGTATAAAATACATTAAAATACAAGCATTAATAGCGTATCCTCAAAGATTTTTTAAAGTTCAAGTTGATATTTAACAAGAAATGTTACAAGCCCACCATTATATTTTAACAAAATGCTAATATGTTAATGTATTACTGGCAGTATTTATTCATGAAACTTACAATATAACTCAATGATCAGTATAATTAAACAGTTGGAAAATTGTGACAATCTCTCTGTTAACTGAACAATAGCATTTCTGGAACTGGAGGAAGCTATTCAGTCCACCTGTATCAATACTGGCTCTTCCAATGAAGCTGATAAATCCTTTCTGGCCTTTCCCCATAGCAATTTAAGTTCTTTTTCAAATGATCAGTTGTCATTGCAGTAGTATATTCCACATACTAAAATTTGTAACAAAATGTCTTCCACTTACTTTTTTTTTTAATTCTCCTAGTGAATTTGTCAAATCTGTACTGCCTTATTACACAGGTCAATCATGGACAATCTAGCACAATACACCCTTTGAAAATAGTTCACAATTTCAAAAATATCTGTATAGTCTCTGCTTCAACATTCAAGCCTTTCTTCATAATAAAACCTTTGATCCTTGGAACTATTCTAGTGATCAAAATAAGTAAACTGAGAGAGTACAAGTAGACTACTGCTCTGCAAAGTGAAGTGAAATGCTAAAACCGAATGAAACAGAAGTCCTTTCTATTCTTAAGATCTTTTCTATGTAATACTATTGCCATATGTTCCACTGCCTAATAAATTTTTTAAAAATTCTAGATGTTGGTGTGGAGGGAAAGAAAAGCAATCCAAATCTATTGAAAAGATATAGTTGTTAGCCCATAACATACTCACAGTAAAACAGCAAGTCCAAATAGTATTTTGTGGATCAGTAATCCTTGCTCGAGTACTGTGCAACTGTGCTTCTGTTCTGGCAAGCAGTGTCTAAATGCTTTGGGGGATTACCGGTCATTCCCCTTTATTACACTAACATCCGCCCACAGCAGTGACGCAACATAATTCAGACAACAACGAATCGTGCTCCTGTGCTGAGCTATTTCTGTGACGTCTATATCTGTATCAGCACTTTCATATGCCAAGCCCTAAGATAGGTAATGAATATTAATTTGCTGTGGCTCACTCACAACATTGAGAAATAATTGCTGGACAGAAATTGATCAAACAGGCAATCCTAATTTTAAAAAAACACGAGATTTCAACATTTAATGAATTTAGTATTTTCTACTAAACCCATAGTTTGTTATGCATGAATCACTAAGCTCATTCCAGTGTTTTGTTTTATGTACTTACGTATCTTGTGCTGGAAAGTACTCCACATTGTCAGTATATGAAATATATATGGTCCAAAAAGGTCCCAGTTTCGACTTCTTTGGTCTTTCTCAAGTTGGCACACCTCAGCATAATTGGCAATCATGGGCTCTAGAATTCAGGTTCTTCCTGAAGTAAGAACAGCTAACTGACCTACCAACCTGCATGATTTTGGGATCTGGGAGGAATCCAGAGCACCTGGAGAAAACTCACATGGTCACAGGGAGAATGTCCAACTCTACACAGACAATACCAGAAGTTAGGATTGAACCTGGTTCTCTGGCACGAGGTAGTGGATCTACCTGTGCACCACTGTGGTTTCCTCACCCAAAATCCTTTGTATGAGTGGAGGACCAGGAGTCACAGTCTCAAAATAAAAGGCAGCTCATTTAGGACTGAGATGAAGAGAAATTTCTTCATGCAAAGGATTGCAAATCTTTGGAATTCTCTAGCCCAGAGAATTGTTGAGGCTCAGTCATCAAGTTCACTCAAAACAGAAATCAAGTAGAAGATGAACAGCAGACTATGCTTGAGGGGGCCACATGGTGTATTCCTGCTGCTGTTTTTATGTTCTTATCAACTGTTCTCTGGACAAGTTCAGATATCAGATTCCCGAAGTGGATTCATGCCTATCAATGAAAAATTGGTATATCTTCTTCCAGCTAACAAAACTCCAGAGACACTATAAATAAAATTAAACTTACCTTGGGACTATTCCCCCAAGAATGAATGTCTGGGTACCTTGGAATCCTTTCTGGCAAGGCAAAAACAGGTTCCACCCACACAAGGATGTGACTTTGACTGGAGGGCTTGAGTTATAAGGAGACACAGGATAGTCTGAGGCTTTTTCCCCTTGATTGTAGGAGGCTGAGGAGTGAGCATATAGAGGTTTATAAAATCATGGCAGGCATGGATAAGGTGAACGGTCAGTGCTTTTCCCAGGTTTCCCAGGGTAGGCAGTCTAAAACTAGAGGCATAGGTTTAAACTGAGGGTGGTGGGTATATGGAACAAGCTGCCAGAGGAAGTGGTGGAGGCAGGTACAATTACAATGTTTGAAAGACATTCACATATGTAGATGGATAGGAATGGTTGAGAGGGATATGGGCTAAATGCAGACAAATGGGACTAGCGCAGGTAGATATCTTGGTCAGCATGGACGAGTTGGACTGAAGGGCCTGTATCTGTGGTGTATAGCTCTATGACACATCAGCCCACCCACAGCCTGAAATACATCACAAGAAGACTAATGAGGATTCGTCCTCTCCGCCAGCTCCGTCCCCATTTTCCGACCTCTACCTTGGAACTTAACTTCCATGGTGTTTACTGGCATCATGGAGAGGTCACTGCATTAGTACAAATCAGGAATTGGAATCTGTAATCAACTGCTGGTCATTAAATAAATAACAAATTTGTACACGAGCCAATGTCACACAGAAAAATTATAGCAGGAACTCATGATCAACATAATAAACCTAAGCCTAGATACAATATCACTATCTTCTTGCATAGTGAATGAATGCTCCAGTGAACAGAGTGCCACTAATTTATAACAACATTGATTCAACAGCATACGTTTACATTTCTACAATTAAACTGAGAGAACAGGCCCTTGATTATATGAACATTTGACCTAATACTTAGCTCTGTTAATTACTTTAGTAGTCTTTCCTCAGATTTTTCTCATAAGCTATACAGCAAGCTATTTTTATCTGGAGGATGTGCTTCAGGGTATGGAAGGAACAAGTATTTTGGAGCTCTCAATGTGTCACGCGAGTGGCACTCACCAAGTTTACTCACCACCAACTACAAAATCCAAGTTGTAACAAAAGTACCTTTGTTAATGAGACTCCCCTCCAGCTTGCTCAGTAAAGCAGGGAAGTAATTGTTTTAAAAAAAGAATGACCTGCTAAAAAATCATTTTAAAACCATGTAACATTACTCCCAGAAACTAGAGGCACTCGTAGTTCAACAATACCTAGGGCAAGAAGAGAAACTAAGAAAAGAATGACCTCGAATGAAAAATGGGCTAAGCTCACTTTGTAAATATCTAGTGCGTCAGAATCATGTTTTGACACACCTAACTTAAAGTATTACGAAGATTTACCCTGAACACAGGGAATGGAAAAGTGAAATTATCATGACCCCTGTGCATGGTTAATCACTTGGATACGATGCTAAATATAAACAAGTGTTAAAGATAATAGTAAACAGTCAGATAGATCAGAAGGTTAGTGAGCCACCTACACTCCATCAGATACAAGTGATAAATGTAAATTGACATTTTTAACAACCACCAATGACATCTTCCTGACCAGAGGTGTCCTGATTATATCAGTAGATTCCAGAGTTAACTTTAATATTATATAATATAATAAAATATTGACTGTTTCTCATTCCACAGGTGCTGCCTGACTTGCTGAAAGTTTCCAGCATTTTCTGCTTTTATTTCAGATTTCCAGCATCTGTGGGTTTTTTTTTTAATCTTCATTTCCAGGGGATTTGCTGATAGAAATCCCACAGTATCAACAGGAACATCAATTTCATAGCCTTATTGAAGTCAAAGCAAGTGCTGGAAAAAACTCAACAGGTCTTATGGCATGAGCCTTGTTTGTGGATAAGCCACATTCAGGGATTCATCTTCGGATCCGAATGAATATGCCACGGCTGTCAATGACTTCATCAAGACCTGCGTGGAAGAGCGTGTGCTGTCGAGAACATACTGAGTTTTCCCAAACCAGAAGCCCTGGATGAACCAGGAGATTCACAGTCTGCTGAGAGCTAGATCTGTGGCATTCAAGACTGGCAATCCAGAATGCTACAAGTCCAGGTACAACCTACGCAAGCCATCATGCAATTCTGTGTGAAGTTAGAGACACAATTGGACGCACAACAGCTGTGGCAGGGTTTGCATGCCATTACTTCATATAAAGCAAAATCTAACAGTATAAATGGCAGTGATGCTTCACTTCCTGATGATCTCAACACCTTTTATGCACATTTTGCAAGGGAGAATAACACTACAGCTGTGCGAATCCCACAGCATCTGGCGATCCTGTGATCTCTGTCTCAGAAGCCAATGTTAGAATATCCTTCAAGAGGGTGAACCCTCGCAAGGCATCAGGCCCTGATGGTGTACCTGGCAGGGTGCTGAATTTTTGTGCTGACCAATTGGCTGGAGTGTTCAAGGACATCTTCAACCTCTCACTGCTGCAATTGGAGGTTCCCACCTGCTTCAAAAAGTCATCAGTCA
Organism: Pristis pectinata; assembly: GCF_009764475.1. NCBI lineage: Eukaryota > Metazoa > Chordata > Chondrichthyes > Rhinopristiformes > Pristidae > Pristis > Pristis pectinata. The sequence continues at coordinate 78,211,007 of NC_067412.1, forward strand.
TACCAGTGCCCAAGAAGAGCAGGGTGAGCTGCCTCAACAACTATTGCCCAGTAGCACTCACATCTGCTGTGATGAGGTGCTTGGAGAGGCTGGTTATGGCTAGATTTAACTCCTGCCTGAGCAAGGGCCTGGTCCCAGTGCAATTTGCCAACCACAACAGCAGGTCTACAGTGGACGCAATCTCACTGGCTCTCCACTTGGCTTAAGAACACCTAGACAACAGCAAAACAAACGTCAGGCTGCTGCTTATCTATTACAGCTTGGTGTTCAACACCATCATCCCCTCAGTACTAATCAACAAGCTTCAAAACCTGGGCCTCTGTACCTCCCTCTGCAACTGGATCCTCAACTTCCTTATTGGGAGACCACAGTCAGTGAGGATCAGTAGTAACATCTCCTCCTCACTGACAATCAACAGAGGCGCACATCAAGGACGTGTGCTTAGCCCACTGCTCTACTGTCACTACACTCATGACTGTGTGGCTAGGCACAGCTCAAACGCTATCTATAAATTCACTGACAACACCACTGTTGTTGGCGGAATCTAAGATGCGACGAGGAGGCGTATAGGAGTGAGATAGATCAGCTTGTTGAGTGGTGTCGTAACAACAACCTCACACTCAACGTCAGCAAGACCAACGAATTGATTGTGGACTTCAGGAAGGGGAAGTCGGGAGAACACACACCAGTCTTCAATGAGGGGGTCAGTGGTGCCAAGGGTGAGCAGCTTTAAGTTCCTGGGCATCAACATTTCAGAGGATCTATCCTGGGCCCAACACATTGATGCAATCATGAAGGCGGCATGCCAGTGGTTCTGCTTCATTAGGAGTTTGAAGTGATTTGGTATGTCACCAAAGACTCTTGCAAATTTCTACAGATGTATGGTGGAGAGCATTCTGACTAGTTGCATCACTGTATGATATAGAGGCTCCAATGCACAGGATCGAAATAGGCTGCAGAGGGTTGTAGACTCAGCCAGCTCCATTGTGGGCACAACCCTCCCCGCCATCAAAATAAGATGGCGTAATAAGAAAACATGGTTGGACAGACATGTCCAAGAAGCTGTGGAAGACAGACATGTCCAAGAAGAAGTCCGTTTTGAATGGTGATGCAGGGAATAAGACTGAAAGAACAGGCATAAAAATATCATTTTCAGCTTAAAAATGCCAGAATTAATAGAGCCTGTTTACTAATTTTAGTGTGTGTGTTTCTCTTTTTGTTGTTTTCTTATTTTCTGGCAGAATACCCAAAAGATAAAGGGCTCCCAACCCGCCAGTCACTGATTTTCTTCTCTGCAATTACAGCTACCATGCATGCAGTTTGCTGAATTCTTACAGATCCTGGCAAACCCGTGACATTGTGTACGATTCACTTTATTGTGCTCCTGTTTTTGGTTTGTGTCCGCTGTAAATCAGATAAGTTTTACAAATACCATTTGTAATCTTTAATATTTTTAAAGCACAGTTTCAGCAGGGAATGTATAAGGATCACTGCACACTCAGAGGATTATGGGAGTGTGTGTTAACATGGCTCAGATCACCATGTCCCTCAATAGTCTTCTGACATAATGCACAATAGCAATTGGAAAAATAATCCATCAGTCTAGTAATGCTATCAAAATATTACTTTTTAGCAGCAAGACGGCAGTAAGACAATGATGTAATTGTTTGTTCTTGGCTACAGGTGGACCATGCAAGGTTTGTAATGAATGAGGAGATGTTCATCTCCAATATGTCCTGAAATCCAATGCCAGCAAAAATGGAAGAACATTACTGACAATTTCATCAGCTTCAATATTATGGACGGTGTCCAAATCACCCAGTTCCTCGAGTGCAGGCAATCCTCACAAAATAAGCAAGCCTAAAAGATTGTTTCTGGAGTGATTACCAGAAATTCGAATTGCTGACCAGCACCACAAGAAGTTCAATTTTCCACGTGTGAGCAATGAGCCTCCACATTTATGAACAACAAACAGTAACACTGCACACTCTGCTCTTTGCATTGCTTTCAGGTGAGATCACATGAGAAATCACAGACTGGTGGTGGAATGACAGTAATCTAGTCCTTGACAGAGTGTGAAGAAAGGGCTTCGATAGCTGATGGGCACAGAATCACTGAAACACGAGTTATGAATGGGAAGCATAATTTTAAGTGTAATGTGTTTGCAACAGCATCCTGCAACATGTATGGCTGCACTCTACAAATACAACAACTCCAGAAAAGCTGTTCTTTTGGCTCTGCAGCTGGGCAGCCAGAATCACCACCAGAGCTTGTGGTGGTAGTGAAGACACAGAGAATTGACAGGGTATGGGCACATCATAATGCTGGTCCTTGAGCAAGCTGAAGCGGAAAGAGATGATGCTCAGCATGATGTGGATCCACCCTCCGCAGCTACAGTTAACAGCTGCCCCTAGCAGCGCAGCTTGAATAAACAAAATCCGCATTATTAGGGGCTTGCTAGTGTTACAAGCCCCTAATGTTGTGGGTTTTGTTTATACCAGCTGAATCAGAGACATTATATCCCACTACACTTGCAAATGTGCCCTGTGAGCTTACATGCTTCTTGGAGGCACACTTGTTCAACAATGAGGCCCATCTTGACATACAAGACAAAAGGAACACCGGTTACATCGGTACTGTTAGCAGGTAGGCCATGGATACTAACTCATATGGGCAACTGAAATCTTGACAAAGCAGTTGATCAATGTGATGGATCACCAGAATAAATAGCAGTCCACTCAAATCAGAGCATAGCACACCAGCAGTACCAGGAGCAATTGACCAAAGCGTTGGATCACCAGAATGAATGCGCAGACTATTTAAATCAGGGCATGGCGTACTGGCAGTCCTACGCATGAATGCAATCACCTCATACGCAGATGCATGATATGTACACACTGGGACAGCCCTACCCAAGCCACACCACACTTGGTCCCAAGTTGCACACAGCCAGAGAATGTAGCTGGGGTATGGGCAGTCTCATTATCACCCGTATTATCTCAGATCACCAGGCACTGGCCAAGTGATCAAGCACCTGTGTCCTTGTGAAAGGCTGGACCGAAAGACAGTGAGGAGGCTAGCATGTGAGCTATCACTCTTGTTCTTTATATAAGTGGATAAGATGCTTGCTCATGGACACCTTGCCGCTGTCGAAAATGGGGACTGTGTGCAATAAATGGAGATGACCATCAGACTTTTTCAATGCTTTCTATGCAAGAAAGTAACAATGCACTAAAAATTATGATTTCTGAATTTTGTGACAAAGGTTTCACAAAAAAGGTTCACTTATTTGGGCATCATCACAAGTTATATTCAATTGACTAGAAATTAATCACTTTCAAAGTCCAAGTTCTAGCTGCTGTCTATCTGTCTATGTTGAGGAGTATGGGGGTAACAGTAAAAAAGGTAAAAGGTACACTACCATCTCAGCATCCAGGTCACTGGCAGCTGACCATCTACTGTGGTTTGCTGCAAGTGTAGTGGTCTCTTGGGGAATCCTGCCAGGAGAATCTTTAATGTTGTCAAACTCTCAGTACAGTTCTCTTCTAGTGGGTTAAAGCTTAGACCTACTTGGATTTCAAACTTGTGGAGCGCGCAACGTTCCACAACTATGCGGCTCATCACTGGGTGCCACTAAATAATTCAAGCAGCAAAAGCGGGACTTCTGTCCTCTCCACAACTCTGCATGTACATAGTTGTACCTTTCCTGGACAGCAATCTCAGCAGTCTATTAGTGAATCAGAGCCATTCTTTAGGTGATTGCTTTCAACATCAGGGATTCAGCTCAGTTCTGGACATCTCCAGGTCAAGATGTAATACAAGAAGCTGTGGCAGAGAACAGCAGGGTCTGTGCACTCCCTTAGTTATCTGTCCAAAGTCCCTAAATGACTCCATTGAGAAAATTAAAGTGTACTGAAGCAAATAAATTGTTGGAAGCTTTAATGCTCTATGTTTTTGGTTGTACTTCATGGTGCCTATTTATCTTAGCCCCTGTCATAACTGCAGGGGTTCCTCAGAATGGTACTCTAGGTCTAACCATTTTCAGCTGGTTCATCAATGAAGACTTTCCCTCCAATATAGCATTAGAAGTTGGTATATTTTCACAACATGCATTCCATCTGCAACTCTTCAGATAATAAACCAATCCATGCCTAATTCAGCAAGATTCAGACAATGAAAAGACTTGGCAGGATAAATTGTAAGAATATTTGCAATGTATGAACACGGGCCACAAATTCCAATAGGAAAAAGTCTAATCACCATTTTGGCACTGAACATTATTATCACTGTTTAATCCACCAATATTAAAATCCATGCAACAAGGATGCAGCAGGTCACTGCTAATCAGGAAATTAATTATGTCAACTTCCTTGTTATGTTAATTACAGGTTGGCTTGGTATTCTGTGATAAGTGACTCCTGTCTCTTCAAAGCCTTCCAACCACCTACAAGGTGCTCAGAAGTGTGATGGAATAATCTCTATTTGTCTGGATGATGCAGGTCTAACAGTCAAGAAACTCAATCCCATTCGGGACAAAGCAGCCACTTAATTAGCTCTTCAACCACATGTTAAAAATTCACTCTGTACCAATCTATGCATCTCAGCTGCATCATGTTTGTATCAGCTGGAAAATGTACAGCAGCAACTTGCCAAGGTTTCTTCAATAGCATCTCCCAAACTTGCAAGCCCTGCTAACCCAAGGCCAGGGCAGCAGACTCACAAGGTTGTTATACCATAATGACATTTGTCAATGTACCCAAACATAAGAATATAAAATATAAAAGCAGGAGTAGGCCATTTAGTCCCTCTGTTGATAGTGGCCCCTCACTCCTCCACTGGTTCTGGTAACTCAGTGATGCAGGGTCTCAACTCAAAATGTCGACGATTTATTTTCTCCCACAGATGCTGCTCAACCTGCTGAGTTCCTCCAGCCATTTGCTTTTTGCTCCAGATTCCAGCATCTGCAGTCCCTTGTGTCTCCATGACCTTTGTTATTTATTTTTCATTTGCATTGATTGAGGGATAAATATTGGCCAGGTGAAAACCCCCCTGCTCTTCAAAACCAGTCTTTACATCTACCTGCGAGACCAGGCAGGATCTCAGCATAGCACTTCACCTAAAACGCAGCAACTTGAACAATGTAGTACTCCATTAATGTTAACACTCAACCCCAGATATAGCTGTTTATATAGCTTTATATTTTAGATTCTAGTAATGTTATGTATAGATACTATTGGAGCAGTTCATACTAAGTCTCTTGGAGCAGTTCATCAAACAATAGTTTAACCCTTCTTTCTATATTTCCGAACTCAGATTGGATCTGATGGAAGAATTTGGAATTGTGTAGTACAAAGGATAAGATACCAACATGTAAAAAAATGTGTCACTGATGGTTATAGTTGCAGGGGTAATTGAGAAACAACATAAGAGGACCAAGTAATTGATGCAACCAAATATGTTTTTTATATAATTGTCCAGACTGGTTTAGCAATCAGCACCTCCACTATTTCAGGTACTTTTTCTGCGGAACATTGATAGTGAAACTATGATAAATGTGGTAAGTATAGAAATTCACAAAATCACTAGACTTAATTAAGAGTATGGCATAACATCTAACCCGTGAAACTAAAAACTCTTCAGCATGTTGGCTCCAGAAGATTAAACATTGCAACCACACTGTAGTAATCACCAGCCCAGTACTGTTGACTTATCTGTCATTTAATCTATAGATGCAATTAGTGGCTGGAATTCAAAATGATTGAAACTACACCGTAATTTTACATCAGCATTTGTGAATTCACCCATTTGGAATGTGATATCACTGTGGAGGAATACTGCGAGTGACAAAGGGAATACCCATTAATGAATCATAAGTCAAGAAACTAATCACAAGACTAACCTACAATTACAAACTAGTACACCCAAGGCTGAACCAGTGGCTGAAATAAAAGACTGTTTTATTGCAACTATTCTACAAATATACATGATAACTTCTTAATATTTTAAAGAGTTGTTTTCTTTCTCTATTTTGTCTCTTGAAAATGCTGACTGTTTCATTTAAAATTGTGTATAAAATTGTATATATAATTGGGGTCCAGATAGAATGGTTAGAAACTACACATCTCTAGCAAACATGTTAATTTTGGGGATCAAAGATTTGAAATAATTAGCTAAAGAATTAGACAGAAGCTGAAGAGAAAAGCTTTCACCCCAGAATAGTGAGAAGTCTGGAACTTTCACTGCTTGAAAGGGTGCTGGAGGCTGAAACCACCGCATTTAAAAAAGTACTTGGGTAAGCACTTGAAGTGCTGTGATCTACGTTACAACTGACCAAGTACTACAAAGTGGGATTAAACTGGACAGCTCTATTTGCATTGCGATGAACACAAGCTTTATTCTGTTCCAACAAAATGTTTATGCTTCATGCTAACGAGACACAGATGCAAGTCATCATCCATGTAATCAAAGTGGCCATTCTCACTTGGAGAAGTGATTGGAACTAGCTGTTCAGGTACACAAATTACTAAAAGCAAGTGCATATGTACAAAACATACACAATAATACTAATAAAATGCTGACCTTTAAATCAAGAGGTTGGAATGAGGAAGTTGTACAAATACTCTATCAGCCTGTTAAGTTAGTTAAATTTTAAACATTTAATCTCTTTGATGAAGAGGAACAATGCAGATTCACCAGAATGAGTGTTTTAATGGTCAGGACAGGAAAATCTGCATATATTTGGCTTGTATTTAGAATGCTGAATTTAGAAGACCAAATGGTGATGTACTTGTGATGTTTGAAACAATTAGACGAGTTGAATACAGGTAACCTAACATCTGTCTCCAACTTCAACCTCCATTCCCCCACCCTGCTCCATCTGCCTCTCTTTATTTTTGCCTCCATCTATCATTCACCTGCCTTTGTCTGCCAACTCCACTCCTTCCTGCCTCGACCTGCCCACTATCCTTCATCCCTCCTCAGTCCACCAATCACCTCAGGCTCCTGCCTCACCATTCCCCCTCTCCTCTTTATACTGGTAATCTCCCCTCTCTAATCTCGATGCAGGGTTTCGACTTGAAATTTCAACAATTCCTTTCCTACCACAGATGCTGTTCAACCCACTGAGCCCACGTTCCTCCAGCAGATTGTTGCTCTAGTTTCTCCAGCATCTGCAGTCTCTTGTGTCTCCAATTTATCATCTCTATCTGAAAATGCTGCGGTTGCCAAGTCAAAATCTTTTGTCTCGGCTACTTTTTCCAAGTTTTTGAAATCCTATTGACACCTGGTCAGCTCCGACAACCTCCCCAAGGCATCGCACCTCATATTAAACACCACAAGGAATAAAGGGACAAGACCTTCATTCGGGGAGTAAAGCTGAGAGGTGTGCAAGACAGAAAGCATAACAGGAGAAAAAGAGTAAGAGACAACAGTGGGTAAAAAATAAACTAAGAATACAAAACCTGAATTAAAAAAAGAACAAAGGTGAAGAACAGCAAGAGCAAAAAACAACAAAGGAGGAATAACAGTGAAGAAAGTGAAAAAAGAAAGCCTTTCGCTTTTTGCAGATTAGTTTTATTGTAAATGCATAGGAAGTGATCATTTTTGGGCGAGTTCCTTACAAAAAGTTCTTGTAAATTATTTTATCAGATAACTTTCATAATTTTTACACCTCAACTGGCTCCATTATCAGTGTGATGAATATTGTTATTGTGGATCAAAGTGCTCTCTCTCAACATTTCAAACTGTCCAAATTAAGAAAATCCACTCACATGCCTTAACGAAATAAATAGAAATTGGAATAAAATTTCAGTGCTTCTGAATTAGAGGAGGATTTTCCAATGTCCCTCCAGGTTAAATATACTGGGGAGCATCCAAAGAATTTTTTGGAGATCTGCTATTCCAAAATTCTACTGTGAAAAGGACCAAAGCTTTTGTTATTACATATTCATGTACTGCTTAAATGTGATTGCAGTCTCTGCCTCTATCATAAAAGTTAGTTCTAGACCTCCAGCGCTCTGATTGTTTTTCTTTCATTTCCTCTCCAATTACTTTAAATATGTGCCCCTGGTTTCTGACCCCTTTGTTAAGGAAAAAAGGTCCTTTCCTATTTACTTGTCCGAGATTCTCAGTTTTATACACCTCAATCAAATCTCCCCTCAGTCTCCTTTTCTAAGGAAACTAGTTCAGGTCATCTGACTTTTCCTCATGGCTAAAACTTTCCAGTCTTGACCCATCCTAGTGAGTCTCCTCCACAACCTTGCCAGAACAATCATATTTGTCCCCCACTGTGCTGACCAGATTTTGCAGTTTTCAAACCATGTTCTAACTAATGCTCTATACTATTCTAATATGGTCTCCCTGCTTATATATTCTATGCTTGATAAAAGGAAGCATCCCATTTATCTTTTTAATCATCTTATTGACCTGTTCAGCTATCTTTAGAGATCTGTGGCCATACACTGAAAGGTCCTTGTATTCCTTCGCACCATTCAATATCCTTCCATTTATAGCACAATGCCTTGCCTGAAGTACAGTCTCAAACGTTGTATGTCGTCACTTCTCTGCATTGTATTCCGTTGCCACTTTACCAACTGATCAGACCATCGGCGCCATTCTGCAGTCTGGAGACTTCTTCCTCACTGTCAATCATATGGCCATTTTTTATATTATCTGCAACCTTCTTTATCACATCCCCTAAATTTAAATCTAAATTGTGACTTGATATACTGCAAACACCAAGCCTTGTGGAACCTCTTTGGTACCAATCTTTTTGTCACAAAAACACCTCTCCATCTTTGCTTCTGACCAATGAGCCAATGTTAAGTCCAATTTGCCATTCTCTTTTAGATCCCATGGGTTTTACTATTCTTGACCAGCCAACCTTGTGGGACTTTGCCCAAACCCTCGTTACGATGCAAGTAGACTTCATCAAATGTACTGACCTCCCTTTTACAAAACTAAACTGACTTTCCTTGAATAATTCAAATGAAGGTTCATATAGGTCCTTGGAATGAATTCCAATAACTTTCCCACTACTGAGATTAAATTAATTGGCCTTTAACTAGTTTCTCTCTTTCTACTTTTTAAATAATGGTACAATTGTGGCTAACCTCCAATTCTCTGGCATCATTTCTATGGCGAGGGAGGATTGGAGAATGAAGGTTAGAGCCTCTGCAATTTCCTTCCTTGTTTTTGTTTTAAAAACAGCCTGGAATATATTTTATGCAGGCCTGGTGATTCATCCATTTTCAAACAGGCTAAACCCCTTAATACTTATTCTTTTACTTTGTTTATCTCATTCAATACTTCACATCCATCCTTAACTACAATATCACTATCACCCCCTCTTTTACAAAGAGGGGCACAAAGTATTATGAAGAACCTACCAAAATCCTCTATTTCCTTACACAGGTTATTGCTTTGGCCCCTACCTTAATCTTTGCTTAGTTATCCTTTTACTCTTAACATACTTATAAAATATCTTTGGATGTTCTTTGATTTTACTTACCAGTATTTTTTCAATCCCTCTGCTTTCCTAATTTCCTTTATAATTTCACACTTACACTTTTGATGCTTTTCAAGGCTTTCTCTGTTGTCTAATGTAATGCTCTTGTTTATTGTATTTAACCCTCCAGGAAACCCTGTTATTCATGGGTCTCAAGCTTTTGCAGTCTGACTCATATTCTTGGTGAGAAAATGGTTAGCTAGAATTTTTCTACTTTCCTTCAATGAATGCTTCCCATTACACTTCAAGTTCCTGCCTCCAGTCCATATTTGCTAGATCATATCTCAGCAATGTCGTACCTAAGTTATGATATTGCATAAATTGAAGATTCCACAATATCAGGCATGAGCAGATCATCTGATCTACTTCTGCTCCCAGAATCTCTGGCCTCCATCTCAACTACTCTAGGATCTCTAATTTCCCTGCCCGAGCTCATATCCAAAACCAGGCCCCAGACTCACCAGTTTCTGCAGCAGACCCTGTGAGCCAAACCAATCAGGTCCCTGGATTTAAGCTACAAGCTGCCGTGCATCAAGGAATATCTACAAAAAAAAAGCTGTAACTAACGTAAAACTGATCCACAGACATAATTTCATGGCATGATTTAAATGCAATTTAAGCAGTACCCCACCTCTCCAGAAATGAACATGCTGACTGACTTTTGCAAATTACCATAACTAATAAAAATGTGTAATTTTTTTGCAATTTTATCCCACAATTTTGGTGGGTCTCAATCCAGCAAAATTGGCCTATCCCCAGTTTAGAATCTTTACTTCTATTTTAACTTTGCCCTTTTCCATAACTATGCTTAATCTAATTATTATCACAACCACAAAATCAGTGCTCCTTCCACCTGCCCAACTTCATTCTCCAAAACCAAATCCAGGATTGCAGCCACACACCATCCCCTCCTCTACCCATATTGTTTGACTTGCTATATACTGAGTAGAAAAAGATCTCCTGAATGCAATTTAAAAATTCTGTGCCCTCTGTGCCTTTTACACCCCAGCTAATATTAGGGGAATTGAAATCCACCATTAATACCATCCTAGTGGTTTTACACTTATCAGAAATTTGTCTACCAATTTGCACTATCTCCCTCAGACTGTCTGGAGGTCTATAATATATCCCAACAATGTTACTCTCTATTTTTTGTTCTTTTGTTCAATACATAAAGTTTCATCAGTTGAAAATGAGTAAAGCAGCATTCGTCATTGCAAGACCCAGGGGCTAGTGGCAGCTCCCATCGACCGTTCATGTGATTCCAGCAGAGGCCAGGGGCTGGAGAATGGCTGCAATGTGGGATGATGCAACGATGAAGTGTTGGCAGGAATTGGGCCAAGTATACAGCATAGAGCTGGAGTGAAGCTAGAATAGGAGCCGGTGCATGACAAGGAAAATGGGCAGTGGGACCTAAAGCTAAATTTAGGGGATTCAGACCGAAATGTGGTTGGGAATGTGGGTAGGTGTCCCAGAGAGGGAAATGAAGCCAGGGGGTGGGGGGAGTTTCTGAAATGGCAGGATGAGGTCAGGGTGGAAGGTGGGAGAGAGGCAGTGGGGAGGAATTAGAGGAGAGGAAACTCTAACACACAGAGGGCTGGTGCCAGGCAGTGGAGGAGACTCGCTCTCAATTTTCCATTCTGCTTTTTTCCATCTCTCCCATGCAAATAAACACACACACATATATAAGGAATTTGCACATGTGCTTAGCTGCACTGATTATGTACAGCCATTCTGAAAATTATCCTTTTATTCCCATTCTCTGCTTAGTGCTGATTATTCAAAGCTTAACATATATTTATGTAAAACCTAATCCCACAAACACAAATTTTGGAAAAGAACCTTTTGGAGAACAGCTTATTCAATGCCTTTTGTAAATCCACTGATGCACTTTTACCTACCCAGCCTATTACAGCCTCGAAGTACTTCAACAAATTTATCCAATCCAATTTCCATTTCATTAATCCATTTTGATTCCTCCCGATCATATTTTACTTCTCTAAGTACTTGGTTTGCAAGATTCCAACATTTTCCCTCACATTTACGTCAGACTAACTGGTACACAGTTCCCCTCTCTCGCTTTTTTTTAAATGACTGCAGTCTGCTATACAAGTGAGCCACCCCCATTACCTCTGGAAGGGCAAAAGTAATCTCTCTGTAGAAATCTCTTTGGATTCCCAGGATATAGATTATCAAACCTAATAGACCTAAATTTTAATCCCATTTGTTGTTTTCTCAATACTTTACAAACCCTAATCTCTTAAACTTCTTCATTCTGAATCCCACTCTTTCCAAAATGTTTTTGTGTCTTCGATCATGATGAGAGAAACAAAGCACATATTTCTCTATCAGTTTTTTCTTCTCCTTATAGTTTTCCTGTCTTGTAAGGAGCCCACATTCACTATTGCTAATCCCTAAATCTTACATATCTCTAGAAGCTTTTCCAATCTCCCATTATCTCTTAGTGTTTTACTCCAATATCCTTTGTTCTCTCTTCAATTGTTTGTTCATAATTTACACATTTACAAAATTCCCTCGAGTATTGCTATTTATTGCCAATGTTACCTCTGCAGTTTTGCTAGCCATGGTTGCACAATGCCTTTTGTGGTAATTCATTCCAAAATAATGAGTGTTCATTTCGAATCATGAGTTGTGTGTCTAAATGTCTGCCAGGTAGCAAGAGAGTGAAATACAAAAAAGGGGAAAGAGAGATAAAGCGAGAGAAGCAAAATAAGAGAGAGAATAGAACTCAAGAGTGGGAAAGTTATTGGTAACAGGGATGCAAAGAAGAGTGGAAAAGGGAGAAAGAGTCTCAAAGGCAGAGAAAGCAGAAAAGAGAAACAGAAAGAAAATGAGAGAGAGCGCAAACACAAAAATATATATGAGCAATTGGGGGATGGATAAAGTGAAAGAGATCGCAAAGACACACACACCCAGTCACACATTGTAAGGACACAGAGGGAGAGACATCAGCAGAGTGATAAAGTTATGGGGATGGGGTGGTGGAGGGGCAGTAGTGAGAGTGAAAGAGAGCCAGAACACACAAGCAAGCAAAGAAACAGAGAAATCAATTCAAAACAGAAATTTAGAAAGCGATAAATATGTAAACATTTGCACCCATGTGTGCACACAGACACGCACAGTGGAGATAAAGCGAAAGGGACAATGAGAAAGTGAGGTGAAAAGAGGGAGAGAGGGAGGGGAAACATGACATAGAAGGACAGAGAGAGGAGACAATAGAGAAAGAAAGTGATAGGAGGGGACCAGGCAATGTGATACAGAAATAGAAGGGAGTGGACAAGAGGAAATACAGAAAAGCAGAAAAAGCAAGGGCTAGAAATGGAAATTCAGATGGCAATATGGGGGGGTGGGGGGGAAGAGAGGGGCAGGCACATAATGGGGTGAAATGGGATAGAATTTTTTTAAACAGTACAAGAGGGAGCGCAAGCCATTAAGGTGCAGTAAACAATGTATTAATATAATATTTAAAGTGTTAATGTGGCCCTCATGTTCAAAGTTTCTTGTCAAAGTGGCCCCATTTGAAAAATATTGAAGATCACAGAAATATAGTATCCAGTTTCTCCTGGTTAATAAGCTCACTTGCACCCCTTGCTGGGAAAACCTACAATTACAATCATATTTTTAAATTCTGATTCCACCTGAATTACCTGATGTTTTTCCAAAAATTACATACACAGATTCCCAATGTTCTGTTCAACTGCACTAATATATGGAAACAGAATAAAATTGGAAACAGGTTAAATTATGAACACATGCCAACAAAATATTACCAATGACTAAAAGGCAATTGACCAGTTCAAAAGAAGTGGCAATACAAATCCAACTTTGAATATACTCAAAATAAAAACAGAAAACACTTGAAATACTCACACATTGGGGAGTGTTGGGGAGAATTAAATGTTTCAGCTGAATGATCTTTCAGCAGACTGACTAAAGGCCATCAACCTGAAACATTAACTATATGTCTCCCTCAACAGATGCTGCCTGACCTGCTCAGTATTTCTAGTTTCTCGTGTTGCTATTTCAGATGCACAGCATCAACATGTTTTTCAATTACTGCCTCAATGTAGTCAGCCTTTCATCACTTTTGTTGAAAATGTAGAAGTTATTAAGAGGGTTGTGAATACTGAGACCATGGGACTATTTTTCTATTGGCATATGACATTCTTCCTCACCCACGGATATTTAGGTTTGTGGTACTTATTTGTACTTTTAAGTCTAAGAACTCTGGAACTGTGGCCCACTGCTTGATACTATTTCTTCCAGTAACTAATGAGTCAATCCATCACACTTGGTCAGTCGCTCTTTGGTTATGGTGCAGGATCCCACTAATCACATTCCCAGATTCCAACTATTTGGAGAGGCTGTTGACGAATCTGAGGAAGCTGTACCCTTTGGTACAGCCTCATTTGACAATTCCATGACTGAACTGGGATGGTCTGAGGCTGGGTAAATTGAATATGTGTTAACCATGTCTTCAAATATCTTCACCAAATCCATGTCAATAAACATCCCACATGCCACTGCCTTCATCTGCCAAGATGCTGGGTATGGAGTTCACTCAAGACTTACCCTTGAAATGGTCCATGAATAACATTCCAATGTACCCAGTTAACACACCTTTGATTTGTAGACAATTCACGACTTCCAAGGTTGAAATGTGAGATGTCTGCATTGATTCTGGCATCAAATTCAGTTCACTCAGGGCAAGGTATATTCATATACTTGCTTCAGAACAACATGTTTTCCAATGACCCTTGTGACTTCTTCAGCGGTGACTGGGAAGTTATATTTTGAAACCTGCATCTTTGAAATTAATTGTACTCTCTTTGTACCAGAGCTCTGAATGGACATCTGCAGTGGTGTGCTGCTTTGCAGTGTGATAATCAAATCATACTCGTACTGAGGCAATAACATAGCCCATCTTTGTAATCTCCATTGTGAGAATGGTTGACTTCAAACCAAAAATGACCAGAGTGTGTTTATGGTCTGTTACAAGTGTGAAGGGCTGTCCTGGTAGGGATATATGAAAACAAATCACGTCAAAAGATAATAGCTAATGCTCCTTTTTGATCTGTACATTATTCTTCTCATTTTTGTTAGAACGCAAGAGCAAATACTCAACAGATGATTTTCAGCTGCTGCAGTATTTTTGATTACTAGGCATAAGCTATAAGTCACTTATGGCTCGTGTCCATAAAATGAGTGATGAGAGTTCCAACACCATAACTGGAAGCATTACAGGAAAGTCCCTGTGCCCTTCCTATGTCATAGTAGACAAGGAATGACTCACTACCAAGGCTCGCTACTCATTACTGTTGCTCTTCATCCCAATGCCAAGGTTTATCCATTCTTGGTAACATTGGAGAGGTATTAATGTTGTGGCTAAGTCACGTAGCAATCTGGCATTATAGGATCTGTGGGTCGTTAGTATTTTTGCCATCTCCACCGTGATAGACTTGAGTCAAATCTCATCCATATTTAGGTGGAGATACCACTTTTTGCAAGTACACTTGCTCTAATTCAATTTGACATTGTGCTTATGAAGCCACTGGAAAACCTCTTCCAAAGACACCAAAGTGCTCTTTCTCAGTTACTGTGACAATCAATGTATTGTCTTGATTACAGAAATAACGAGGAATGGCCAGTACATCAAATCCATTGCAGCCTGGGAGATCCTGGGGCCGTCTGTGGCCCCTCATGTCATTTTGTCTCTTTCAAGCAAGCATCATGCAACTTTGGCTCACCTGATCTATAGGACAAATCAAGCTTGGTAGAAACTTCACTGCTGCCAGCTTTACATACAATTCCTGAGGCCTAGGCAGGGGAAACTGTTGATCATTTATCCACTGTGTTCAGAGTGACCTCATAGTCACCACAAAGATGGGAGTTATGCCAGACTTTTGAACTATGACAATTGAGACACTTCACCCAAAGTTGTTTCAACTTTTTTCCAAGTTCTATATTCACTTAGGGCTTGAGAACATAAGACAAAGGTCTATGTCAGCAATATATCTGTTAAGCATAATAGAAACATAGAAAAACCTACAGCACAATTCAGGCCCTTCAGCCCACAAAGCTGTGCCGAACATATCCTTACCTTAGAAATTACAAGGCTTACCCATAGCCCTCTATTTTTCTCAGCTCCATGTACCTATCCAACAGTCTCTTAAAAGACCCTATCGTATCCGCCTCCACCACCATTGCCGGCAGCCCATTCCACGCACTCACCACTCTCTGAGTAAAACACTTACCCCAGACATCTCCTCTATATCTACTCCCCAGCACCTTAAACCTATGTCCTCTTGTGGTCACCTTTTCAGCCCTGGGGAAAAGCCTCTGACTATCTACCCGATCAATGCCTCTCATCATCTTATATACCACTATCAGGTCCCCCCTCTTCCTCCATCGCTCCAAGGAGAAAAGGCCGAGTTCCCTCAACCTGCTTTCATAAGGCATGCTCTGTATTCCAGGCAGCACCCTTGTAAATCTCCTCTGCACCCTCTCTGTGGCTTCCACATCTTTCCTGTAGTGAGGCGACCAGAACTGAGCACAGTACTCCACGTGGGGTCTGACCAGGGTCTTATATAGCTACAACAATACCTCGCGGCTCCTAAATTCAATTCCATGATTGATGAAGGACGATACACCATATGCCCTCTTAACCACAGAGCCAACCTACGCAGCCGCTTTGAGTGTCCTATGGACTTAGACCCCAAGATCCCTCTGATCCTCCACACTGCCAAGGGTCCTACCATTCATACTATATTCTGCCATCATATTTGACCTACCAAAATAAACCACTTCACACTTATCTGGGTTGAACTGCATCTGCCACTTCTCAGCCCAACTTTGCATCCTATCTATGTCCTGCTGTAACCTCTGACAGCCCTCTATACTATCCGCAACACATC
The DNA here is from genome assembly GCF_009764475.1 of Pristis pectinata. Lineage (NCBI taxonomy): Eukaryota > Metazoa > Chordata > Chondrichthyes > Rhinopristiformes > Pristidae > Pristis > Pristis pectinata. Next base: position 78,227,447 of record NC_067412.1, read on the forward strand.
CAACCTTTGTGTCATCCACAAACTTACTAACCCATCCTTCCATTTCCTCATCCAAGTCGTTTATAAATATAATGCCAGATGTAAATACCAATGCTGCAGTAGAAATCCCTGAATAGGTCCCTGTTTTGCATTAGAATCTTGTTCAGATGTGTTGGTACCATACTGAGGTGATATATCTATACCCAATTATGTTTGAGGGTCTTCTGAAAATCTGCTAACATCATTAGTCTATGTACAAGATAACTTACTTTTTATGGCATAGAAAGATGCCATTCAGTCCATCAGGTCTATAATGGCTTTAAACAAATCCTACCATTCCCCATCACTATTTCCCTGTTGCCCTGCGAGATTCTTTCTCACATGCTCCTCAGCTCACCTTTAATTCTAGTGCCCCTGCACTGCAGGATTACATACAGTGGCCAATTAAACTACCAGCACATCTTTGGGACATGGGAGGAAGCCAGAAATCCTGGCAGAAGTCTACATGGTAGCAGCAAGAATGCACAAACTTAATACACACAGTACCTGATGTCAGGACTGAAGTTTGGAATCTGGAGCTGTGAAGCAACAGCATTGACTGCTGCACCACATTCTGCCCTCACCCTTTTGAAGGAGAGGGCACATCATCTGCCTTGGTGTCTTCAGCAGAATTGTGTTCCCTGAAGACCTTCTGTCATAAGAATTTTCATAAACTGAAAAAGCTGGGCAAAATGCAGTGTGGGTATTTTGCTACAGTGTATTCCTATAAACAGAGTGATGCACTATTTATTATAGCAAAAAACTGGTTTGTAAATTGAAGACTTGTACCCCAAAGGGTTTATGGCATTGCAGCAAAAATTTGTAGATCGAACATTAGTAAATCCAAAAACACTTGTATTTAAACACTCTTAATCTTGGTATTCATTAATTTCACTATGGTGCAGAGTCCTTCATCTATAGTTACTTTATAAATTTATATCCTTGCTGTTTGAATACTGGTGGACTGCTATTTGTACTCCTTATGTTTTTTTTGCCTTTGCCAACTTGTACTATATCCCACTTTGTTACAATGGAAACAGTGAGCAATCCTGAATGGACAGTCCAAATGAATGGTTGCCCTGACAAAGCCAACAGGGTTTCCTGCCTTCCACATCCAAATGACGCAGGCCCAGAAGATGTCACCATTACCGCACCCAGTGATGTGGACCCAGCATACACATTCGCCTCCTGCACTGAGTCTGTTAATTGACGTCATTTTCATAGCAACACCAATCTTATATTTCTTATCAAATGCGAACCCATGTGCTAAAAAGCATATGCTGAACATGTTCATCTGTAAGCCTGCAAAGAAATAGATCCTTCAACGTATGGTCTAGGAAGATACTGAAGTTACAGTGTTGTGATAAATTCAGTAATATAATCCCTGATTATTTCTCCAGGCTTTTGACAGTGGGCAAGAAAATTATTGCTTTCAAAAATTTCTGGGAGTTTTGGGTTTAAGTACCTACTAAATATTTTAACATCTTCACTCGATTGTCCCACAAGGTACCAACTTGACTAATGTTCATCTCTATTTCTTATATAAAAAAATAACTTTAATTTGGGAACAGCTTCATTTTGTTTGTTATCACTTTCTCTCACAATTGTTTGCATGATAAAATATCTTCACTCACTGCAAATATATACTAAACTTGTCTTCTCATGGCCCATGGGAAGTATATACTTCCTATACCTATCTAATTTTCCAGTCTATTCATTCCAAGTCTGGTCTGCCATATTCTCCAAGCAGATCAAGCTTCCCTTGTTTTTCTCCTCTGGGACTGAAGGATATTCCCAGCCTGACCTGCTAGGCATGTCTTCTTGCTCTGCATCTCGCAAATCCCACATTCATTTTTGTATGTTCTTTTGTCTATTTTCTCATTCTTTAACTGCTTCCGTTCACTTGCTGACCAGATAACCTTGTTTACAGCTTATCCCCATGATCTTCCCAGTTTTACCCTATCAGAGACATCTCCCTCCCCCACTCTTCCTACAGTTAAACAAGCTTCTTTTATCTCCTTCCCAGTTTGGATGAAGCACTTCAACCTGAAACGTTAGCTAGGTCTCTCTTCCTACAGATACAGCCTGACCCACTGAGTATTTCCAGTATTTTCTGTTTTTATTTTAGATTTCCAGCATCTGCAGATTTTTTTTGATTTTGACTTCTCTGCGCTTAGTCTGCTGACTTCAGTCAGTACAGTATTAAAAACCTGGTTCATCTTCTCTGATCTGGAAAAGAAAAGCAAAACAAAGCCCCACTCAAGTTGCAACTTCAAATGACCCACGGCATGTTAAATTCTGGGTAAATGAACTTCAGAAGGCAAGATATGGCATATCAAAGGTAGCTCGGCCACACTCAAATAACCTGCTGAAAATTATATTGGTATTGGTTTATTATTGTCACTTGTACTGAGGTACAGTGAAAAGCGTGTCTTACAAACCGATCATACAGGTCAATTCATTACACAGTGCAGTTACATTGAGTGAGTACAGAGTGCATTGACGTAGTACAGGTAAAAACAGTAACAGTACAGAATAAAGTGTCACAGCTACAGAGAAAGTGCAGTGCAATAAGGTGCAAGGTCACAACAAGGTAGATCGTGAGGTCATAGTCCCTCTCACTGTATAAGGGAACCGTTCAATAGTCTTATTACAGTGGGGTAGAAGCTGTCCTTAAGCCTGGTGGTACGTGCCCTCAGGCACCTGTATCTTCTACCCGATGGAATAGGAGAGAAGAGAGAATGTTACGGGTGGGTGGGGTCTTTGATTATGCTGGCTGCTACACCAAGACAACGAGAGGTAAAGACAGAGTCCAAGGAGGGGAGGCTGGTGTCCGTGATGCGCTGGGCTGTGTCCACAACTCTCTGCAGCTTCTTGCGGTCCTGGGCAGAGCAGTTGCCGTACCAAGCCGTGATACATCCAGATAGGATGCTTTCTATGGTGCATCGGTAAAAGTCAAAGGGGACAAACCAAATTTCTTTAGCTTCCTGAGGAAGCAGAGGCGCTGGTGAGCTTTCTTGGCTGTGGCATCTACTTGATTTGACCAGGACAGGCTGTTGATGTTCACACCCAGGAACTTGGAGCTCTCAACCCTCTCGACCTCAGCACCATAGATGTAGACAGGTGCACGTACACCACCCCCTTTCCTGAAGTCAATGACCAGCTCTTTTGTTTTGTTGACATTGAGGGAAAGGTTGTTGTCATGACACCATTCCACTAAGTTCTCTATCTCCTTCCTGTACTCCGACTCATCGCAGTTTGAGATATGGCCTACAACGGTGGTATCATCTGCAAACTTGTAGATGGAGTTAGAGCAGAATCTAACTCCACACAGTCGTGAGTGTATAGGGAGTAGAGTAGAGGGCTGAGGACGCAGCCTTGTGGGGCACCAGTGTTGAGAATAATTGTGCCTAAGGTACTGCTGCCTATCCTTACTGATTGTGGTCTGTTTGTTAGAAAGTTAAGGATCCAGTTACAGAGGGAGATGTTGAGTCCTAGGTCTCGGAGTTTGGTGACAAGCTTGCTTGGGATTATTATATTGAAAGCAGAGCTGTAGTCAATAAGCAATAGTCTAACGTATGTGTCTTTACTGTCCAGGTGCTCCAGAGCTGAGTGTAGGGCCAGGGAGATGGCATCCGCTGTAGACCTGTTTCACCGGTAGGCAAATTGCAATGGGTCCAGGTTGTCTGGTAGGCTGGAGTTGATGCGTGCCATGAACAACTATCATGAAGTGCCAAAGCACTTCATGATGGTGGATGTCAGAGCCACTGGTCGGTAGTCATTGAGGCATGTTACCTTGCTTTTCTTTGGTACTGGGATGATAGTGGTCTTCTTAAAACAGGAGGGAATCTGAGATTGAAGCAGGGAGAGGTTGAATATGTCCGCAAATACTTCTACCAGCTGATCAGCACAAGATCTGAGCACGCGGCCCGGGACACCATCTGGGCCAGGTGTTTTCCTCGTGTTCAATCTCCAGAAGACCAATCTTACATCCTCCACTGTGATCACAGGTTCAGCTGCATTGGTGGCTGTCAGGGTGGATGGTGACAATCCACTTCCCTTTTGTTCAAAACGCGCATAGAATGCGTTAAGTTCATCAGGAAGGGATGCGCTATTGTTAGCTATGCAGCCCGACTTTGTCTTGTAGCCTGTTATGGCATGTAAGCCCTGCCATAACTGGCAGCTGGTCAGGGACTCTATTTTGAGTTGGTATTGCCTCTTGGCATCCCTGATAGCTTTCCAAAGGTCATACCTCGGTTTCTTGTACAGATCAGGATCACCAGATTTGTGTGCAGCAGTCCTCTCCTTCAGTAGGGAGTGGATCTCCCGGTTCATCCATGGTTTCCTGTTTGAGAACACCCGTATTGTCTTCTTTGGTACACAGTCCTCCACACACTTGCTGATAAAGTCTGTGATGGTGGTGGCATACTCATCAAGGCTGGCAGCTGAGTCTTTGAACATTGTCCAATTGTATCCTAGCAAAGGGCCTTCACTCCACCAGGTTGGGAGGGGGAGGGTAAGAAGCAGCTCTTAAAAGCTTTTAGATGAAACAAGACAATGAATAGCTGAAATACCAATGGGTTATTTTACCATTAACCAGTGATGGTGCATATAACCATCAGAACAGCAGATGAACAGCAGAAATCAATTGCTGGAGATGGGCACTTAGGAAATGCAATGCAGTTGCATGATCTTTACTGCCTAGCAACCAGGTTGCAAGTATTTGAATATTACCTGATTAAAGTCATGAATCACTGGTAGACACATCAGTGTGATTTTTTTTGCTTTCTGAGCAGTGCAAGATGACAGGGAGCAAATAAACAGAGAATGATGAAAGAAAGCTGCTGTAAAGCTTGGCAAAACACAGTGGAAATGTTAATATAATGTATGTCAAATTACATGTAATGTATTTGCATGAATGCTGGTCAAAATAATACTTGAAGAGCCATGCTTTTGTTGCAAAGTGCATTGTGTAGTTGCCAGTATTCTATTAGAGATTCTACATAAAGTACTAGCATATACACAGATACAAGAATGTGGAATGACATGTAGTTAACAAGTTGTATAAGAACATGTTCCAAACAAAATGTACACATTTCATAATTAGAAACAGAAGTAAAAATAATTTCCAGACTAATATTTATAGTTACAAATACTATCACTGATACCATTTGCTTTACATTCTTGAATTATATTAATGCTACGAGAAAGGCAATTAGAAAGCATGCTGTGTTTTAGGTTATCCTCTCAAATTTCCTCGGGATCACCTTCAAAAGCAAGCCCACACTCCCTATAAAAGAGAATATGCCTTTATACATGTGATAACATAGAGGCCTAATGAAAATTCTTGTCCGCAATGATTTTCATTGGCGCTGCAAAAGAACTTTGTAACCTCAGATTTGAGAGAGGTAGAATAGATCTTCAGCCTTTGAGCGTAAAGTATGTGTTCTAAACATCAACAGGAAAGCAGCAGCTTTAGAAAATGCAGAATTGTGTCCAGCATCTCCTTGCATCAAAAGTAACAATGGAACTATTCATAAATTTGCTCATAAGACAAAACCCAGATCAACATCCACAAGTTGTATGCATAGTTTTGCCAAGCATGCATCAGCTTCAATCCCTATCTAATTTTCTAAGATTTCAGAAAGTCCGACAGTATATGTTAAGCAACCTCTACTTGCTTTTGTACAAAAATGTATTTACATAGCATAATGTCTCAAATGACTAATTCCATACTGTAATACTTATTCACTGCAGCTAGAGCAGCATGCTGTCAACAACCAACAATTTCTAGACTGAAAGATAGTTTAAAGACATAAGGAGTGGGATGATGCAAAAGTCATGGATCACTTGGGCAGAGATGGTGATGGTGGAAGGAGGGGGATGGGAGCTGGGGCAGTGAGAGGCAAGTATTAACTGTAGTCCCATTATCCTTTTCCTTATTTCCCTTTACCTTTGCAACTTATTCTCTCTCACACATGCCCATCAATTTTCTTGATTCTTTATGCCATTAACCTACACTAAGTGGTAATTTCAAGTTGCCAATTAATCTACAAGCATGTTTTTGGGATACGCACACGGCAGAAGCCAAAGTGGACACAGAGAAACTATGTAGATTCCACACAGACAGCACCCAAGGTCAGGATCGAACCTAGGTCCCTGATGCAGTGAGGCAGCAGCATGAACTGACCCTGCTGAAGAACCATGCATAGTATCTGCCCCGGTGATGTCAGAGCACCCAGCTAAGTCACACAAAGCAGACTTCACAGGTACTGTGAAAGCAAGTGTGGCCCATGGATGTTTACGGCCACACCAATACTAAATGAAAATTCCAGAGTGGCATCAAGCCTATTTTCTTACATCACTGGAGGCCATTATGCATGTTAGGGTTCTTCTGTCATGCTGGAAATCCAGATCAGGAAGATTTCCTTCAATTTATTTATTTGCTAGCTTTTTGCCAGGTCCTCCACTAACTCCCTTGGTACCAACCACCATCTCTCCAAGCACCAACCTAAATCCCTCTCCCAATGTTCAGCCAACTCAATACCACCACCCATTAATCAGGTGACACTCAACCCACCTCCCTCAACAAATGGACCAGCAACTGCAGCCTCCAAGTCACTAAGCCCCCCACCCCCAATTGCAGGTTCACTCAGCCCCACAACCACCGAATGCTTTTTGCTAAGCCTTGCTCAACCAATTCCTATACCTACTCCTGCACCTTGGACCACATTGAAATACTAGGTATCATATTAATCAAGGGAGTAACTGACATGATCAAGGAAGTAGGTGAAAATAAAAAAAAATACTGCTTATGCTGGAAAACAGAAATTAAACAGAAAACACTGGCAACACTTAGCAGGTCAGACAGCATCTGTAGAAAGATAAGTAGCTTCAAGTCAAAGACATTAAATCAAAAGATGGTTAGCTAGGACCAAAATGAAACATCACCTCTCAGATTTGGTCAAAAGACATGAAGGCGAGAAAACAGCACAAGTTATGATTCAGAGAGAAAAAAGTAAAATGCAATTCTTGCAGACAGAGTTAAAATCATTTTATTCCTTTCTTTTTACCCTTAAACATGCAGTGATCATTCTTTATTTAGTCCCATCCCTAATGTCCATTGAGAAGTGGTATTATTCAAATACTGCAGTCATTTGATGAAAGTACTCCTACAGCGCTATAGAGGAGGGAGAGCCAAGATTTAGACACAGTGATGATAACGGAACAGAAATAATAGATTATGGACTTCAGGAAGGGGAAGTCGGGAGAACACACACCAGTCCTCATTGAGGAGTCAGCAGTGGAAAGGGTGAGTAGCTTCAAGTTCCTGGGCATCAACATCTCAGTGGATCTATCCTGGGCCCAACAACATTGATGCAATCACAAAGGCGGCACACCAGTGGCTCTACTTCATTAGGAGTCTGAGGAGATTTGGTATGTCACCACCCTTGCAAATTTATACAGATGTACACCATTATTTCTGATGCAAGATATCAGTGGGTGGGTGAAAAGTTCCCTAGATAGCTATGCACCCCACGGTTATTCCTCTTTTTTTCAAAAGCAACTACAGGTGACAAACGCTAACATGGCTTTCTATAATGAAGAATGGAAAAAAGAATAGCAGCCCACAGGAAATGATATGAAAACTGACATGACATTATTAAGCAGCAGCAATATAAAAATAGAAATGAATAAATAAACCTCCCACAAATTCTAGTCATCTACCTGCTGACCTCTACAATTTTGTTTTTGCCTAGAGTCCCTAACCATTTCCCCTTTTATACTGGCAGTAATAAGGTGCACATGATGAGAATGTGACAACAGCATGTCATTTCAATCTGTTCAAAAATTGGACACGGGTGTTTCCCAAACCACAGGTAGCTGTAGACAAGCAGAGTGGATGTTAAAGTAAGCCAAAGTTCAAGGTAAGCTGCTCCTGTTCACTTTCTTTTCCTGGTAATCTTATTTACACCCATAGATGGGTGGCTTCAAGCAAAAAAATTCTAGCTTTCATACATTGTCAATAAACCATCAACATACTTTCAAAAGGTGACTTGAAACAGAACTGCTTAAAGTTTTGAAATGCCTATTTAAACAAACTACCATTTTTCCTGCAGTATTGCTTGTAACACATCAGCCAATGCACTACATCACACCAGAACCATCATACTGTGTGATATAATGAATCACATAATAATGTGGACAGCATTTGCATCTTGCTCACCTTTTCCAATTAGCATAAATTGAGGTTGTGCGTTATGCGGTGTCCTTCAAGACCACGAAATATAGTTCAAATAAGCTCCTTCTGAAGCAAATCAGGGCTAATTGTAATTGCTGAGATGATTCCAAAAGTAATTGTTGCTACTTTACAAATAAGTTAATAAAGAGCAAATGACATAGATCTTGTAAAACATCCAAAATATAGCTCTGAAGCATAGCAAGCCCACTACATGAAAGACCAGGATCTCCGAATTCTTGCACATAAAAGGGAGCATGAGAACAGTAATGCACAAGTATTTTGCAGACAGATGACTATGAATCCCACTTAATTACATCCCACCTCCCCTCCCATCAATACAATAGATCCACCAGGAATGAGGACAAAGAGAGAAGGGCATGACCCATGAAGACCTTGACATTTACTCTGTACCCCATTAATTCTTATGGCTTCAAATTAAACAAGTACAAGGGAACCTCCTGGTAATTAGCACATACAATACTTGTGTACACAAGTGTGTCCACGTACACCCGAGTGCTAAGTATGTGCAGAAGAGCCTGGTCTTCAATATTCTTGAAGGTTTTTGCTATTGGACCAAGAACTTATCTTATTAAGATCACATGCTAGCTGGTATGCATGTTGAAAGAATTCACACACAGGAATCTTCCACTCCTCAAATCAGAAGGGGAAGATAGTCATTGTTAACCTTGAGGGAATGCATCAGATGAAGAAAATGACTGTAGTTGCAGCATCTCTGAAATTAATGGGTCATGTTGAATACAACTTGAAAAAGCACAGAACAGCATGTACTGTAAGCAGGAGTGGTGTCAGAGGCTACAAAAAGCAACTTAGCAGTACTGATGGACGTGGCCAAGTGGCGAAGGACATAGCCCTCCTCACTGCTCCATAATCATCAAACCTGAAAACCAATTCTTTTTAATATGGAATGTAAATGTGCATTGCTAATGCAGCAACTGATGCTCTGTGGAATGAGGCACAAAGAGCAAAGCTATAAAACAGAGTAAGTTACATGCAAATGAACAAAAGATAGGTTAAGGACAGAGCTATGTGGTTCCACAATGTAACAACCGCATCAAAGCTCCCCATGAGTGAAAAATAAGTGAAGCAATATTAAACAGAATGTAAAAAAATCATGGCAATAAAAGCAATGATTACAACAAACATGACATGGGAATTGTTGCACTGCAGACAAATGTCAATTAAAATTAACAAAATGCCTTATATAATTACCTCATTTTCTATACTAGTTCACTGTGTGGCACCAACCATTCTCTTGAAAAAAATCTATCTAGAATCAATATTAGTTGAAAGGGGGATGTTATTAGTTTCTTTGCCTTAAATAAAGCAGAACCCACGTTTAATTTGAAACTTTATTACACAGTCACGACAAACTTTCAAATATGGGTATGGTATACTAATAATGGTCACAATACAGTTTTGAATGACAGTCATCATTCAAGAATCGTGGCTTTGGAGTTACGCAAGCTAAAACTCCAGGCAACCTTCAAATAACTGCAGAAGGAAAAGAAGAAAATTAGAAAATTGTCACAAAATATAAATTTACCATGATTGTTAGAAACTGCAACCAAGGTAGAAAATAGATAATACAAATAATACTTTCAGGTGGAAGAAGAATAAGTGTTAATGCTCTATACCTGAACTATGCAAAACAAACCAAATGTGTGTTCCTCTGCCCGAAATGATTTATTACTCTACAGATGCAATAGCCTCTTTCTCAACTTATCCCTGTGGTAATATATTCTGTGCTCTAACAGTTCTCTACAAATGAAAATTTCTTTTAACCTATCTCCCAACTGTTTAAAGAATTCATTTACAAATATCAATTTAAATTTAATTAACTAAAAATGTAACACTAGACAGGATCTAACCAAGATCTTTGGGTACATTGACCTAGAACAATGCACCTGAAGAAACTTGCATTAGTTTTTCCAAAGTGCCACAAGGTGGCAGGCACATAAGAGTATCGCTGGGACCCTTGATGTTTGTGATACATTAATGACTTGGATGTGAACGAAGGAGATATGATAAGTGTGTTTACATATGATACAAAAATTGGTGGTTCTGTAGATAGCGAGGAAAGTCATTTAAGGCTATAGCATGATATAGATCAGCTGGAAAGTCGGGCAGGTCAATAGCAAATGGAATTTAATCCTGATAAATGTGAGGGGATGCATTTTGGAAAGGCAAACAAGGGTAAAAGGTACATGAACAAGTCACCACTCTTCATCCAAGTGGTCCTTTTTTTTAAAAAAAGGAAAGCATTTTAGTTTATATTCTCATGAAAGCCATTTGTACTTTCTATTCTCTGCTAACCTTTTATCAAAATCCCATTTGGCCTGATAATCGCCCAACTATACTTTCCATGTTTGTTATCACTATCTTTAGTACTGCAGCCCCAACATTAATATATGCTTTCCTTTTATGTTTCATTTAGACATAATTACTATTCAGTATTCGATACCAGATGATTCTGTACCTCCCATTCCTGCCCTAGAGATATTTATTTTGAGCATCTCATATCTCATTTCATAGATCAACCTATTTATTGCTTCCCAATGCAACCCATCTGCCACTCCCTATCCAGCCCAACAGTTCATTTGGACTAAATCTCTTTTATCACCTCACTATTTTGCCCTTTTCCAGTATTCCAGTACATTACTGTTTACAATTCTTACATTAAACCTTAATTTTTGCTGTGTTTGCTCTTTCCTAACTGTCCTGTTTTCACTAGTTATTTGCTTCGCTTCATTTCCCAGAACAAGATTAGGCAATCCCTCTTTCCAAAAATACTAATCTTGGCACTAGAGCTGAATGCATTCTATATTGGCATTTTCTGCTTTGACCATACGCATTTCCTTGTTGCTCATACTTCCTTCCAAATAGTCTGGAGAACTTTATGTTATATCCATTTTGGATGCCCTGTAATTCACTCCAAGAAACATATAATTTCCTCACCATTCTTTAATGCTGCCTATAAGCTGTATTAGAACACATCTAAGATCATTACATCTAGCATATAGAATTTTTCACTGATTCTGCTGTCCAATTAGCTTTCTTTGCTTGCTCCCCTCTTTCTCCTTTTGCCAGTAATATTAAACAGGAACATTAAGACACCATCATTTTCAATTTTTTTCCCCCTTTTTTTGTTTAGGGATCTAGGCTTATTGTCCATCCTTAATTTTCCTAGTGAAGACAGTGGTGAGCTGCCTTCCTCAATCATTACAGTCCTTACGATGAAGGTACCACCAGCATTGTTGGGGAAGGAGTTCCAAGCGTTTAGATTCAGCAGTGAATACAGTGATACATTTCAAAGCCCCGATGCTGTAATTTTGAGTAGAACGTGCAGGTGCTGCTATTGTCATGTACCTGCTGCACTTGTCCTCATGGCTTTGAGAGGTGCTGTTAGAGTGGTCTGGACAAGTAACTACAGTGCAATGTGTAGATGGGTAGATGGTACACACTGCAGCTGCTATGTGCTAGTGATGAATTTATAGCATGGATAAATGACAATAAAGTAACTTGAACTTGAATGGGGTAGCAGTCAAGTGGGCTGCTTTGTCCTGGATGGTGTCAATCTTCTTGACAATTCTTGAACCTGCATTTGTCCAGGAAAGTGCAAAGTATTCTATCACCCTCCTGTCCTGTCCTTATAGATAGTGGAAAGATTTTGGGAAGTCAGGATGTCACGTATGGTCAAATGCTGCCTTGACATCAAGGGCAGTCACTTTCGCCTTAACATTGTAGTCCAGCGTTGTCCACATTTGGACAAGGCTGTCATCTGGAGCTACATGATCTTGGCAAAATGCAAACTGGGCATTGCCAATGACAGCTTCTAGCAATTCTTGATGATTGCAAAGATACCAATGGGTAGTAATTAGCTGGATTGCTTTTGTCTTTTTTGTGAACAAGACACATCTGGGCAATTTTCCACATTGTTGGTTAGATACCAGTGCTCTAGCTGTAGTGGAATACCTTGGTTAGAGGCACCAATAGTTCTGGAATACATCTTCAGTTCTCCAGCCAGGATATTGTCTGGTCCCAGAGTCTTTGCTGTGTCCAGCGCTCTCAGCCATTTTTTATAACATGAAACAATCTGAGGTTCCCACCTGCTTTAAGAAGACCAGTATCATCTTCCATAGAAGATCATGGTGAAAGTCAATAAATCTTGAGGACCTGAATGCAGCATCACAAGTCCAATGACCTCACATACAGTGACCAAGGTCACAAACATAGCATATCAGCAATTAACCAATTCAACAACCACATCACACAACTTCCAGTTATTTAAATATGACCGACATATCACTCAAAACACATCACAGGACACTAATGACACACTTCTCACAATGCAAAATATTGCAGGCACCTCCAGCTCAAGAAGAGCTTTGTCTATAAAGTTCATGGCCACAATGACATTGACAGGCACTGTCAAAGCAGTCCTAACCCTGCTCTGGAGATTGGAATTGTGATCAAAGCAGGTAGAATACTTCAGTAAGGCTGTCCTGACTGAAGGGCAAATATCTCACGAAGTTCCTTCGTGATGTTCGGGTATGAGAATTGCTACTTGAAGACCCATCATTATGAGGCCTTCTGTGGAGAGCCCTGCTCTCCCTCCTCTTCTTCCAACATTCTGTTCTGCCGTATGTGCATTCTGCTCATTCCTCCTGACTTGGTACGGTTCCAACACAATACCTGCTAATGCACCAACACCTCGATGCAACTGATTTGTGCAAAGCTCGAACTCAAGATAAAGTCTTCCAACATTTTTTTTTAAATAACTTTCATAACTAAAAGCAACTCCAGAGCAAGCAACAAAATGTTATGGAATTGTAGCACCTGTCCACTTGCTAACACAAGTCATTAATGATCCCTCTAAGTAGTGATTGTGTGAGGACTCTTCCTGCTTCCGACCACTATGTAAGATTAAAGATAGCTTTAGCCAGAGCATCTCATGATATCCAATCATGTATCAGGTGCTATACTTGAACAATTTCAGCATCTATTGGGTACAATAACAGGAGCCACGGGTATAGATAGAAAATTAAAACACAATTCTGGTTTTCAGGTGGGTAATAAAAGAAAATATCGCTACATTTGTAAAAGGCGATGGCTACATCTTAAACATTGCACAGAACTTTTAATCCTCCTTTTTGAAAGAACATTTTTGCCACAATGGAGCAACATTTTCGCTGTAGGAATAACTGGTAAGGCTGTAGTATTGGAATCAAGATGGCTAAAGGGAGCCTGAAAATGACTTAACTGTTTGAATCTACAAGACACCTACATGAAAAATACACGCTTCTCAAAGAATTTGAATGCCTTGGTGACAGCCCTCCAATTAAGTACATAGGGAAATTTGATACTGCACTTGCTGATCTGATTTCAAATCCATCCCAGTCTTTTGATAAAAATCTGTTCTGTCTGCTGGCCTGTAAGAGTTCTAAATGAAGTGCGTCAGGAATTGTTCCAATCCAATTCTACAGGAATGGGCCTAAAACACAAAACTGCCTTTAACCAACAAAAAAATTAGGAATCTTTTTCAAAATTGTGGCTCTTGCAGAGACTTGGCTGTTACCAGGGCAGGAATGGATAACGAATATTCCCGGATTTCAGTGTTTTAAAAGGGATTGGGAGGCGGGGAGAAGAGGAGGAAGGGTGGCGTTACTGGTCAAGGATACTATTGCAGCTGCAGAAAGGGTGGATAATGTAGAAGGATCCTCTCTAGAGTCAGTATGGGTGGAAGTTAGGAACAAGAAAGGAGCAGTTACTCTGCTGGGAGTATTCTATAGGCCCCCTGGTAGCAGCAAGGATACTGAGGAGCAGAGCGGGAGGCAGGTTTTAGAAAGGTGCAAAAATAACAGGGTTGTTATCATGGGAGACTTCAACTTCCCAAATATTGATTGGCACCTGCTTAGTACCAAAGGTTTAGATGCGGCAGAGTTTGTTAAGTGTATCCAGGACGGATTCCTGTCACAGTATGTTGACAGGCCGACTAGAGAGAATGCCATATTAGATCTAGTATTAGATAATGAACCAGGTCAAGTGACAGATCTCTCAGTGGGTGAGCATTTGGGGGACAGTGACCACCGCTCCCTAACCTTTAGCATTGTCATGGACAAGGATAGGAGCATAAAGGACAGGAAAATATTTAATTGGGGAAGAGCAAATTATGAGGCTATAAGGCTAGAACTTGCAAGTGTGAATTGGGCTGACATTTATGAAGGGAAATGTACTGTGGAGATGTGGTCATTGTTCAGGGATCTCTTGCAGGATGTTAGGGATAAATTTGTCCCAGTGAAGCAGAGAAAGAATGGCAGGGTGAAGGAACCATGGTTGATAAGAGAGGTGGAACATCTAATTAGGAGGAAGAAGGCAGCATACATAAGGTTTACGCAGCAAGGATCAGGTAGGTCTCTTGAGGAATATAGGGTAGCAAGGAAGGAACTTAAGGGGCTGAGGAGAGCAAGAAGGGGACATGAAAAGGCTTTGGTGAGTAGGGTTAGGGAGAAACCCAAAGCTTTTTTCTCGTACATGAAGAGCAGAAGGATGACGAGAGTAAAGGTAGGACCGATTAGGGATAAAGGTGGAAAGATGTGCCTGGAAGCTGTGGAAGTGGGTGAGGTCCTCAGTGAATACTTCTCTTCAGTATTCACCAAGGAGAGGGGCCTCGATGACGCTGAGGACAGTGTTGGTAAGGTTAATGTTCTAGAGCATGTTGATATCAAGAGAGAGGATGTGTTGGAGCTGTTAGAAAATATTAGGACAGATAAGTCCCCAGGGCCTGACGGAATATTCCCCAGGCTGCTCTGCGAGGTGAGGGAGGAGATTGCTGAGCTTTTGACTAGGATCTTTGAGTCCTCATTGTTCATGGGAATGGTACTGGAGGATTGGGGGGTGGCAAATGTTGTCCCCTTATTCAAAAAAGGTAGTACGGATAGTCCAGGGAATTACAGGCTGGTGAGACTTACGTCTGTGGTGGGCAAGCTGTTGGAAAGGGTTCTTAGAGATAGGATCTATGGGCATTTAGAAAATCATGGTCTGATTAGGGACAGCCAGCATGGCTTTGTGAAGGGCAGATCATGTCTCACAAGCCTGATAGTGTTCTTTGAGGATGTGACCGGACAGATTGAGGAGGGTAGTGCAGTAGATGTGGTCTACATGGATTTTATAAGATCTTTATCAAATGTAAGGCATTTGACAAGGTTCCACATGGTAGGCTTCTTCAGAAGGTCAGAGGGCATGGGATCCAGGGAAGCTTGGCCGTGTGGATTCAGAATTGGCTTGCCTGTAGAAAGCAGAGGTTTGTGGTGGAGCGAATGCATTCAGATTGGAGGGCTGTGACTAGCGGTGTCCCACATGGATCGGTTCTGGGACCTCCGCTTTTCATGATTTTTATTAATGACTTGGATGAGGGGGTAGAATGGTGGGTTGGCAAGTTTGCAGATGACACAAAGGTTGGTGGTGTTGTAGATAGTGTAGAGGATTGTCGAAAATAGCAGAGGGACATTGATGGGATGCAGAGCTGTGCTGAGAAGTGGCAGATGGAGTTCAGTCCGGAGAAGTGTGAGGTGGTACAAAGTTAATGGCAGGATTCTTAGTAGCATGGAGGAGCAGAGAGATCTGGGGGTCCATATCCACAGATCCCTGAAAGTTGCCACACAGGTGGATAGGGTAGTTATAAAAGCTTATGGGGTGCTGGCTTTCATTAGTCGAGGGATCGAATTTAAGAGCCACGAGGTAATGATGCAGCTCTATAAAACTCTGGTTAGACCACACTTAGAGTACTGTGTCCACTTCTGGTCACCTCATTATAGGAAGGATGTGGAAGTGTTGGAAAGGGTGCAGAGGAGATTTACCAGGATGCTGCCTGGTTTAGAGAGTATGGATTATGAGGAGAGACTAAGGGAGCTAGGGCTTTACTCTTTGGAGAAAAGGAGGATGAGAGGAGACATGATAGAGGTATACAAAATATTAAGAGGAATAGATAGAGTGGACAGCCGGCACCTCTTTTCCAGGGCACCAATGCTCAATACAAGAGGGCATAGCTTTAAAGTAATGGGTGAGAAGTTCAAGGGAGATATCAGAGGAAATTTTTCTTTTACCCAGAGAGTGGTTGGGGCATGGAATACGCTGCCTGGGGTGGTGGTGGAGGTAGGTACATTGGTCAAATTCAAGAGATTACTAGATAAGCATATGGAGGAATTTAAAATAGAGGGATATGTGGGAGGAAGGGGTTAGATAGTCTTTGGCGAGGTTTAAAGGTCAGCACAACATTGTGGGCCGAAGGGCCTGTATTGTGCAGTACTGTTCTATGTTCTATGTTATAAAATTTACTACAGTCAATGAAAAAGAAATATCACATTCATTGAGTAACAGGTGGTCTTCCAAGACTAGAACTGAACTAACTTGTTGTGGGAGAGTAATGTAAATGAGACAAATTCATCAATGTGAATATGCATAAAGAAATAGCGAAGACTAAAGGAGCTAATACAAAAAGTTTATTGATCAATGATGAGAAACAGTTGAGAAAAGACTCCTCCATTCTGCAGATTTCAAACAAATGAATGAAGGACATTTTTTTAAAAAAAAGTGATAATGCTTACAAAGTGGACAGAGCAACAGACAAGATGAACTTCACACAGACTACATTACTTGACTTTAAAAATAATACTTATTAGGCATTTTGGAGGTCAATGACTTTTAAGTACGTTACTTAATATTCTAATATGAGAACTTGCAGCAAATATTTGTGATCGTTTCTGAGTTTGCAGGAAAAAAAATGGAGAATTTGTGTACTGCCAAGATTCAAAATGTTATTTTTACCACATATTTTACAAAACTGTCTGGTTATAATTCTCATTTTACTTATTACAATGAAGCATACACATTATTTTACAAATGATCGGTAAACCAATTCTAAACAAAAATTCAAAACATATTTATTCAGAAATCTTAAAAAAATATGTATTTTACCAAATATGTATGTTCCAATAATGTAATCTTGTTACACAGCCCACAACTCAGCAAGCCAATTCTCTCCAAGAACTAAACACTACTCCAAAAGTTGGGTGAGGCAATTTCCAGCAAGTTTCTGACCTCATTATTACAAGATAAAGATAAGAGCAAATGCAAATCTAAACTATTACTTACTTCTAAGAATTCAATGTTTGTTCTACTTTAATAAATCTTTAGAAACCTACTTAATAAAAATGAAAAAAGAAAGTTTTTTTTTTAAAACCAATGTTCAGAAGTTATCTCTTCTAAACATGTTAACCATTGTGCCACAAAGAATAACAGTACTGTGATTCATTTTGCAAGGTCTGATGAAAATAAATGCATTTATAATCTGGAGGAGCTGACAGCCCTTTAATCATCTCCGTCCTGCCAATTTAAAGGCTAATCAGTGACCTGGAACTCATGGTTTACTGTGGAGTCTCCAACTCATGCAACAGCACAACTTTTCACTTCCTTCCTTGCCTCAACAATATTCAAGCATTTAGAATAGTGCTTGATGTGACAATCACATATGGGTTTTCCCAGTTTTCTCCTATTTTATCAATCACCATGGTAAGCTATACCACTGGACAGGCTTTTTCAAAAGAAACAAAATGCTAATAAGTTCCATTTTATATTCAGCAATATCTAGCATTCTAGCTGCTTCACACAAAACAATGAGAAATTAGAAACTCCTGCTCTAAAATGAAGCATTAATAGGAACTACAATTGAGGTCAATGTATACAATCTTCTATATAAATCTTAAATAAGCACCTTCATTTTTACAAACACACTTTTAAAATCAAAGGACAAGAAAAAACTATGAGTAACCATATGCCATACAAACTGATTATAAGACTGAATGAGTTAATTACTCATAGTTTAAAAAAAAAGATTTTTTTGTTTGCAATAGTAAATCATTATGCTTGAGTGTTAAACAGTTAAAGATACCATTGACTTCAACAGATATTGCACAATGTGTTCAGTATAGCAATGGAAGTTAAAATTTGGAGTTTTGCTTTACTGATAAATACTTCAATCTTTTACTTCATGCCATTTCATTATTGAAAATACTAATTATCAAAAGAGCAATCACAACAGCTTATTACAATTGAATAAGCAAGATATACGACCTAATTCAATAAAAACTATCATGATTTGTTTTACAGCTGAAGCATAGGAACAATATTGAACACATCAGGCCACAAATCACTTCATCCTGAGGCCTTAAACAAAATAAACCCAGAACCTTTCAGTGTGTAAGACTCCATTAGCTGGTTGGTAGCAACAGTGTAACTGTATTATCTTCCCAGAACATCTTTCTTTCCCTCTAAGATATAAAGTTGAAAATAGTCATTATCTATTTGCACTTTTTGCAGTTTTCTCAATTTGACTTCTGATAATAACTTAAGAACTGTAGTAAATACAAAAATCAAAGTCAACTTTTACAGAATTTTTAAAACTACTTAATTATACAACAGGATGACTAAACATCATAATGTTAAAATAAAATTATCTGCCTATTAAATCACAATTGATCGTGCTATTTCAATGGTGAGTTAATCCAGTTTGACATATAACAGTAATTAAATGTAAAATCTTAGATTTATTTTTGAAGCATAGATTTTGATTAATTTCAAACAAGATTAGAAAGAGATACAAAAATCAGCCATTTCACAAGTTAATGTTTATTTATCTCGACCCTTAAAGCACTTCCCTTTCACCAAATACACTGCCCTTGCCTCCAGCTCAAGTACAAAGCCAAAAATCTAGCAAAAGCCACTAACAAGGGCCTGGATGATTTATGGAGCACACAAGGCCCAGCCGGTGCTACTTGCGCGTCTCATAGCAACAAGTGCAGTTTCATATCTCTCTACCTCCCCTCAAGCACATCAAAGCCTGGCATGCAATTTCAATCCATAATTGAAGAAATTAAATGATCTGGGAAGCGGTGTTTGTGGTGGGGCTTTGCAGGGAGACTCACCTTTGCTTTCCTGGGCCCCTCCTGTGCCTCTGCTGCCTGCTCTATGTGGACCCATCTGCTGCTCTCTGCCGCAGGCCCAGCGCTCACTCTCACTCTGAACAGTCTTTCTATGTGAGGGATGAGCTTCTCCAGCCTGGCGCTGCTACTCAACGGGATCACGAAATCCAGCATTATCCCCCTCACACCTCGTTCGCGCAAACCGGGGGGCTTTTTTGTTCACAAGATGACAGCTCAAGAAAAGAACCCCACACCGATCCGGCTTCAAACCTCCTCCCCCTTCTCTCTTTGCCCTATTATAGCCGCAGCAGGAAACGGCTGATCCTCTGCCTCTGCCTCCTCCTCTTCCCCTCGCTGCTACCTCGCTCGTTCATGATCCTGCGGCTCTTTCTCTCTGCCTTTTTTTCCTCGTATAGATTTCAATACTCGATACTTCCCTCTACAGGCTCAAAATCTACCTATTTGTTTACAACCCCATGCATTGATTTGCCCATTTTGCTTGGCTATTGGACAACTAACATTGGTGGATTTGATTTAAACCTATATAAAAACACGCCAAAAATGCTTATTTCGGTAATAAAATGCATCGAAAATATGATTAACATAAGCAAAACATGATTTATTTATTCACTTGAATATCATGTTATGGTTTTACATTATACTGCTTAGTGATTGTTTTTATAAATCCCATTCACTCACAGTTTCAATCCCCCATTACTAAAGCAAACACAAAACAGATGCTGGAAGAACTCAGTGGGTCAGGCAGCATCTGTGGAGGCAAAGGGATAGTCAACATTTCAGGTCAATGCGGGGTCTCGACTGGAAACATTGACTATTCCTTTGCCTCCACAGATGCTGCCTGACCCACTGAGTTGCTCCAGCAGATTTTTGCTCCAAGCCCCAGCATCTGCAGTCTCATGTTCCCACATTACCAAGTATCAAAATCACATAATCTTGATAATCAAATTTGATTGATACATAGATCTCAGTATTAAAACATTGCAATGACAGGATTTAATAAGATGGATTAATAATTTACACACAAAATGCTGGAGGAACTCAGCAGGTCAGGCAGCATCTATGGAGGGAAATAAACAGTCGACGTTTTGGGTCGAGATCCTTCATCAGGACTGTTGCTTCAGATTCCAGCATCTGCAGAACCTCCTGTCTCTGTAACAACTTACAGTACCTTATTGTGTCTCTCAGAGATGTTTCAAAGGGCTTCACAATAAAAGATTTATTTTGAAATTCAGTGATGCTGTAATCATTGACAAATGAGACCATCACAAAAGCTAGTATTCAGCTAACATAAAGAAACAGCTAAGTGCATGGAATTTAACAACTTCATCTAGGTTGTGCTGCCGAAAATTTATATTCCAGAAAAAGCTGACCCTCAAGTTAAGCTGTTGCTGTACACCTACAACACTGGTTTCTTTCTGACAAGTGAAAAATTGCCCAGATCTGTCCTCTACACAAAGGCAATGACAAATTCAATCCAACCAGTGAGTCCCCCAGCAGACTACTCTCAAATTATAAGCAAAAGACTTGCACTTAAAAAGCATTCTTCACATGTATTTCTAGATCTGCCAATTTGTCTTACAACCAATGAACATAGATCTGGAACTCAACGGCTGTTCAGTTGTGCTGGCACTGAATAGCAGTCAAATTCCAATAAAATGAATAAAAACAGGTGGTCACGCAGCATTTGAGAGAAAGAAGCAGAGTTAATGACTCAGGTCCATGACCTTACATCAGATTTGGAAGAAAAACGATAAAGGTAAAATGCATTGAGTGGTGGGGAGGATCTAAAAAAAATGGGGAAGGACAATCAAATGAAGGATGTGGAGATTAGGTAACAAAAGGTAAAAGTGTCCAAGCTAACAGGGTGTGATAATGATACAAGAAAAGAACATAAGAAATAGGATCAGGAATAGACCCTTCAATCCCACAAGCCTTCTCCCCCACGTTACTTTACTCCCTATACACTCACAACTGTGAGGCCATGTTCTGCTCTAACTCCATCTACATGTCTGCAGATGACACTGCCGTAGTGGGCTGGATCTCAAACAATGACAAGATGGAGTACAGGAGACCCTAATGGCATCGTGTCAAAATAACATTTCCGTCAATGTCAGTAAAACAAAGGAGCTGGTCATTGACTTCAGGAAATGGGGTGGAGTACATGCCCCTGTCTATATCTGAGGTGGAGATGTTGAGAGTTCCTAGGTGTAAATATCAGCAAAAATTTGTCCCGGACTAGCCATGTGGATGCTACAGCTAAGAAAACACTCTTAAGCTTCCACTTCTTCAGAGGGTTAAGGATGTTCAGCAAGTCCCAGATGATTCTTACCAATTTTTATAGATGCACCATAGAAAGCATCCTATCTGGGTGGATCATACCTTAGCATGTCAACTGCTCTGCCCAAGACTGCAAGAAATTGCAGAGAGCAGTAAATGCAACCCATATATCATGCAAACCAGCCTCCCCTCCATTGACTTCATCTACATTTCCCACTGCCTTGGGAAAGCAGCCGGCATAATCAAGGGCCCATCCCACACCAGTCATTTTCTCATCTCCCTCCTCCCATCGGGCAGAAGATACAAGAGCTTCAGAGCACATACCACCAGGCTCAAGGACTGTTTCTATCCCACTATTATTGGACTCTTGAATGGACTTCTCATATGCCAAAAGATGAACTCTTGATCTCCCAATCTACCTCATCGTTGCCCTTGCACTTTATTTGTCTACCTGCACTGCACTGTCTCTGTAATTGTAACACTTTATCCTGCACTCTGTTTTCCTTTTTACTATCTTGATGTTCTTATGTATGGAATGGTCTATCTAGATGGCATGCAAACGAAAGTTTTTCCACTGTATTTCGGTACATGTGACAATAATAAACCAATACCAATACAAGATCATGGCTGACCTCCAATCTCAATACCATTTTTCTGTTCTATCTCTATATCCCTGACTCCTCTAACATCCAAAAATGTATCAATCTCAGTATTTGAATTGAATGTATGACTGAGCCTCTAACAGCCCTCTGTGGTAGAGAATTCCAAAGATTCATCATCCTCTTTATGAATACATTTCTCCTCCTCTCAGTCCTAAATGGCTTACCCATTACTCTGAGACTGTGACCCCTTGTTCTTGACTCCACAGCCAGGGATAACATCTTCCCTATATCTACTTTGCTGAGTCCTCTCAGAATTTTGTGCCTCTCAGTGAGCTGATCTTTCATTCTTCTATACTATAAAGAATAGAGACCTAGCCTACTCAATCTCTCATCATATGACAAACCTATCATTCCAGGAACCAGCCTGGTCAATCTTTGCTGTAATTTTCTCTCTGGCATATCCTTTTTTAGGGAAAGACATCAAAATTGTACAAGATACTGCATACATGGTCTCACTAAGGCAGTAAAACATCTTTACACTTCTACTCAAATCCTCTACCAATAAAAGCTAACGTAGCATTTGTCTTCCTAACTGCCTGCTGCACCTGTCTGTTAGCTTTCAGCAACCTCTGTGCAAGAACTCCCAAGTGTCTTTAAACATCAGCGTTTCCTCACCTCTCACCATTTAAAAAATACTCACTTTTCTGTTTCCCCTACCAAAGTGGATAACCTCAAATTTTCCTACATTATACCCCAGTGACCCAGATTCAATTCTGCCCGCTGACTGTAAGGAGTTTGTACGTTCTCCCCGTGTCTGTGTGGGTTTCTCCTGGTGCTCCGGTTTCCTCCCACTTTCCAAAGGCGGACAGGTTAGGAAGTTGTGGGCATGCTATGTTGGCGCCGGAAGTGTGGCGACACTTGTGGGCTGCCCCCAGAACACTCTACACAAAAGATGCATTTCACTGTGTTTTGATGTACATGTGACTAATAAAAAAATCTTATTTTACTTCATTTACCATATCATTGACTATACATTCAATTTATCTCTATGCTATTGCGGCCTCTTTGTGTCCTCTTTGTGTCCTCATCATTACCTATATTCCTATTTTATTTTGTGCTGTCAACAAATTTGGAAATACTATTTGTTCTCCTCAGCCAAATCATTGATATAGACTATGAATCCTTGAGGCATAAGCACTGATCCTTGCAGTACACTACTGGTCATAGATTGCTAGCCCAGGAAGGACCTATCTATTCCTACAGGAACTCAGCAGGCCAGGCAGTATTCGTGGAGAAAAGCTGGCATTCAACATTTCGGGTCAGGACCCTTCTTCAAGACCTTCTATTGTCCTGAAGAAGGGTCCTGACCCAAAACGTTGACCACCTGCTTTTCTTTCCGGATGCTGCCTGGCCTGCTGGGTTCCTCCACCATTATAGTGTTTTTCAGCTAGACTCCAGCATCTGCAGTCCTTTGTTTCTCTGTCTATTCCTAAACTTTGTTTTCTCTCTGTTATAGGCATAACGGATGTGCTCTAACTATGGTCAGTAACCTTTATTAAAAGTCTTCCAAAAATCCAAACAAAAACTTCAATGATTCCCCCTCAAGAATTCCATTTGGATTCATTCCTAGTAGATACAACCTGAAAGAATTCCAATAGATTAGTCAAACATGATGTCCCTCTCATAAATCCATGTTGGCCCTGCTCAATCATATTATTATTTTCTAAGTGCCTTGACATCACATCCTTTATTATAGATTCCCATTTTACCAATTACTGATGTCAGTGAAACAAGTCAATAATTCCCTCTTTTCCTCCTTTCTTAAATAATTTGTGGGACCCATTCCAGAATCTATAGAATTTTGCAAGGTGATAACTAGAGCAACCATTATCTCCGTAGCCACTTCTTTCAAATCTCTGAGATGTAAATCATCAAATCTTTAGGATTTATAATTTTTTTTGGCTAATTAACTTGCCTTGTGATTTTTTTTTTACTGATATTAGTTTCTGTTCTTTCCTTATTTGTACTGGACCTTTGGTTCTCCAGTATTTCTGGGAGGTTGTTTGTGTTTTCTTCAATGAAGACAAGCAAAAATTATTTGTTTAATTCCTCCACTATTTTCTTATTACCTTCTATAAATTCTTCCATCTCTGTCTGTAAGGGGCCCACATTTGTCCTCATGTGCCTTTTCCTTTTTACATGCCTATAGAATCTCTTACAGTTTGTTTTTATGTTCCTTTACTGTTTTCTCTCATACTCTGATTTACCTTTCTTTATCAATTTCCAGGTCACCCTTTGGTGAATTCCAAAATACTTCTAAATCTCAGGCTTACTACTTTTTCTGCCAACTCTATAAGCCTTTTCCTTAGATTTAATATTATCTCTAATTTCTCCTGTAATCCACTGTTGGGCCACGTTTCCTATTGTATCTCTGTGACTCAAGATATTGAAGTACTACTGAAATGCTGTCAGTTTTGTAATGAAGGATGTGTAGCTGCCAAGTTGCATAACACAAAATCTCACAAGCATCAATGTAATAATAACTAATGCATTTGTATTTTATTAGTATTTTAGTGATTAAAAATTCTTAACTTATGCAACAAAGTGTAATGTTTTTACGAAACTTACAGTGTGATATTTTGAAAAATATGGGTAGAGTTCGTTTTCAGCCACTTGTGCTAAATAGATCTATGGATATTGTCTATCTACTTACATATTGTACTCCATTTTCAACATTTGATTCCATTGAAATCGCAGAAATCAAAATTAGTATAATGAGGGTCAGTTCCATCAAGCAGAGCACATGTATCCAGATAGTCCTAAACCATGTTGGATAAAACTGGCTACACCTTCATTAAACTCTGGTGGAAAGATAACTATTTTATTGATAGGCTTATTTGTGAATCACTAACTAGGGAGGATGCCTTCCTTTCAGCTTGGCTTGTGGCTAGAAAATAAAAAGGAAAAGAAGAAGGTGACTGTGCCTATTGGAAGTTCTAGTATTGAAAGTTGTACACAGACAAGCAGCAATCTGACTAAAACATACAAAGTTATGTCTCAACCAACATCCCAATATGTTATACCTCTATCCCTGGATGTAAAGACTCACCAGAGTGAGGACTCACTGTGTACAGTTGGGTAGGAGTAACTCTGACATCTTTAACATTAATCTCACATCCTACGGCGTCTCTTGGATTCATGAGAGAGAAAAAAAAAGTATGAAGAAAGCTCTGGAGTACAGAATGTGGGATTCCAAAGTGCCAGGGGATATTTTCTGTAAAAGTTCTTTCTGGGGATCCTGCTGTTCTAGCTACCAGTGTCCCACCAATTTGGTTCACATTGTTTGACATTAAAAAGGAAATATTTGCATTAGATATAGCTAAGGGTACAGTGCTGACGACATCCCAATTTTCACCAGAACTAACTGTCCCCAGTCAAATCATTGTCAGTAAAGTCAAGTAAAGTTTAACACAGTCTCCTAGGAGCATTCCAGTGAATCTGTGTCACTGGCATCTATCCAGTACTGTGGAGATTTCTCAGGAATTTATTCAGATACAAGAGGATCAGAGTGGTTTGGATAACATCTCAAAAAGGAAATTTATCACTGCAACATACCAGGAAATTATGCCATCATTCCAAAGAAAGACTAGAAATCTGGGTCCACCCTACAGCATCTAAAAACAAGTTATGAAACAACTGATGACTAATAATACATACATGAGGAAGAAATTACATCTGTTTTCAAGGCGATCAAAAAATTATTAATTTTGGGGCAACATTCCACCCTGATATGCACATGCATTATGGTTGTCACCTACTGGTAAAGATAACATTTCAGGTTCCACTGAAAACAGGTATTAATTTCTCATATGTGATAATTAGGGGTTTGAAAAGGTCACCGTTAAATAGGACACTGCTGTGCGCAGCTAGAGCCAAGTCTATTTCACCCAAATTTCCCAGGTCTGCATATTGCAAAACCAACCATTGTAAAAGGGACTGCTAGAAGGTGCCACCCAAAACCACATTCCTTCTAACAAGCTTATTTTAATGTGGAGCCAGAAGAAGGAGTGCATCTATTACCTACAGGATATTGCTGCAAGCCATTTGGCTAGGTTTAACAGTTCTAGTTGGATGTATTCCTGGAGGCTTCACAACATGATGTTCTACCTCAAAACCGCCACCTACCAACAGCTAGTTTCCCCGTATCCAAAACTTGTGTAATAAATTAAAGTGCTCAAAGAATTAAGATTATACAATAATCTTCCTCCCAGGGTTGTAAATCTTTCTCTCAGAGATTGTTCATAACAACATCCAGAATATAAATCTTTTATAACTGGAGATTCCAAGAAAATCCTGGTAGATTGGCAACCACAATCTTAGGCTGTGTCAGCAATGCCCCCACCCCACCCCCATCCCCTGTCTGGTTGTACTACATAGAATAGAATTATCTATTTTGCAAATGACTCATTGGCCTTGTGGCATATCCTCGTTTGGAGGTTACAATACACCATGGTTATTAAAATAATGGCTGAAAGCCAATTTCAAGCAAACCTTGCCTCCAAATTATGCCATGCAAACTCGCTGTTCTTCACAGATAAGTCTACATCATTGGCCTAGATGCTTATTTTTAACCATCATTTACTCCAGTCCATTCATTATATCATTTAGGTATCTTGTTAGATATTCAAGGAATATAATCTTAAAGTAATCTCACCAATTTAAGGCTTCCTTGAGTACTGACCTTGACTGTAAATTTATAATTGGTAATCTAGTTAGTGCTAATATACTGTGACACAACTGAAATTCCTTTAACTTTGTTAATAATCTCATTTGTTAACTTTATCTGCTAATTGTTTGCATACGCAATATACATGTCCTGTTAATTATGATTGTGAAGTTAATCATAATTAGTGAATGACTTGTTACCTGGCTTTGTTGATAGTTTAGTAAGGAAGGGCTAATCATCACCTGGTAGTTCCTGGGTTTGGCAAATAGTGTTGGCAGGGTAAATCCAAATTGTTCATGCAAGATATTTTTATAAGAATGTTTCAAATTCATTTAATAAATTGAACTTAAATTGCCTAGTTGCTGTAGTGGGTTTCAAACAATAGCCTAAATTTCTGGATTCCATTTCAATAATGTAACCACTAATCTACCATATTTTAGTGAATGTTCCATATCTGCTAATCTCTGCCAAGTTTCTGGAACCGATGACTTCCAACAGAATCAGTAAGAGGTAATTAACAATGGTTTAGTCAAGTAAATTAACTGCTTTTATATAAAAAACACATGAAAAAATGACCAGATAATCTGTTTAGTAAAGTTGGTTAAGGGATAAATATAAGTCAGGAGAATCTCCCCACCTCTTCAAATAATGCAATGGAATTTTTCCATCTCTAAAGGACAGAAATCAAGGGTTTGGAATAGATTAAGTTAATGCCTTTGAATGTCAAGGGAAGATAGTTAGACTCCCTCTTGTTGGAGATGGCCATTCTTTATCACTTATCTAGCACAGATATTAATTGTCATTTCTCACCCCATGCCTAAATGTTGCCCAGGTCCTCTTGCATGAAGACTGATTCATTATCTGGAATAAAATACTATGTAATACTCAATGAACACTCCTTTATGTGACCTCATAATAAAGCAAAGATCAGTAATAAAGTGGCTGAAAATGGTGGGGCGAGGGCACTTTTCTGAACAATGTCTTGGGATTAGGATAACTGGCCTTCATCAGCCAAGAATAATCATGGTATAGTGTTGGTTATGAGACTGAGCAGAATGGAGTTTTTCTTCTTATTGCCATTGACTTCAGCATTACTGGGGCTCTTTGATACAATCAATCAATTCTTTTTAGATATTGACTTGGAATTTCCTAGAATCTACCACTAGGTAAAATACACTGCAGTTATTTGTTTTGGGTACTGTGACAAGCACCTCCCAAATCTATAACCTCTACCACTAAGAAGGACAAGAGCAGCAGGTACATTAGAGCTTTATCAATATGTAGGTTCACCTCCAAGTCTTACAACATACTGAATTAGAAATATATCTCCATTGCTTCATTGTCACTGTGTTTATATCCTGGAACTCCCTACTCAATTGGAATACTTTCACCAGAATGATGCAGCAGCTTAAGAAGCTCCCCACCAGTTTGAGGACAATAATGGATGGACCATAAATGTTGGTCTTGCCAGAGAGGTACACATCCTGAAAAATGAATCATATATACTTTCATGTATCTAGGATGTAAAGGATGAGTTGAAATTTTACTTCTGAACAATTTTACACAGAAACATATTATACATGAATTTTCTTGACAGTCTGTGTTCCTTTTAAAATGCATCTTTTCCAGTTGCATTTACTGATGGAAGACTAAACTAACATTTCCATGCTTCCATCCATATTCTCCAGATTTGCATGTGTGTTTGCACATATGGATTAATTTTTAATCAAAAAAAACACGTAGCAATCCATTTAAGTAATTATCTGGATATTAGAAAAATACTTAATGCAACAGACAACATCAAGAACAAAAAGTGAGAGGGGAGTTTCAGCCAATGAAGTCTATCATTGAAAGCACCAAATGTGAGTCAATTCATTTTCTTTCTGACTGCTCACTCATTCTCTCTTTTTTGACAGGAATTGCTGAATACTAATTAGGGTGGGAACCATGGATGATTTTTCACCTTTCTAGCACATGAATAATGTTACTTATTTTTAACCCATACTCCCACTCAAAATGAAATTAGTTAAACCACGAGAGGTCTGAGATCAAACCCGTAACTTCCTTAATCTGAATGGACTGATTACAAACTGAATTTTCAGACTAAGCCATTGAGGAAGATATGAATTCCATATTCAACTGCTTCCCATTTTCAACTTATTAGTTTTTATCTGGTCTAAATATAATCAATGCACATAAATTTCACTGCCTTTTGCACAACTCATCCATAAAGGAGGTTATAAACAATTTAGATATGCCCACACAGAATCAACCCACACATCAATTTTCCTACCTACCAAATTTAGATTATGTTAGCATTTAATTTGAGAAAGAGATCTATGCTTTATTCACCTATATTCCTCTTCCTTTGGGATCAAACACCTTTCTAATGAGATTGCAAAATATTTAGTCCTCAGTCAATGAGACATATGCTTTTTCCCTCTTCTGAAGTAACTACCTTGGGAAAAGACATTGTTCCAAATTCTTCATGTGCTCACCTGAGTAGTCATTCTTCATGTAGAAGTATGAGTGACTACACATTATCAGGGGCCACAAGGTCAGTATGTTTTCACTGATCTGAGCCTCGTTTCCCTTTCATCCAATTTCCACATTCAACGTATTGCTACATTCTCTTTAGCTGACATTCAACAGCACCCTCAATGGGCCCCTGCTACTTGTGCTCTTTGTTATCTAATAGGGTACAGGCAAAGCAGCACCCAACATCAAATTCTCCATCAGAGTAAATAAAAGCCTGCAATGATTTGAAATTGATTGAGTGCTTCTGCTTTCTTCAGATTGGCCTTCTTCACATTGACAGCTGCACCAACTGGGGAACAGGATGGCAAACTTTTTAGTTATGCATGATGTAGAGTTTGAAAGTAAAGCTCCAAGCTTTATAAAGGTTTAGATTTTAAATTCTAAATTGGAATGGGGATGGAAATCTGTATGTTCAGTGGGTTTAAGGTTAACCAGAAAAAGGTTGGTTTGCATATTCATCTGAGAATCATACTAGCTTGTCTCAACAGTGTCTAAAACAAGAGCTTAAGAATTCCTTGAGGTGTCTGTCTCTTCAGGTACATAATTTTAGAAATTACATTTTCCTTTCCCAGATATAGACATACTTTCTTCTGGATGGTGATCTATATTCTTTACTACATTAACAATGGTCAATGACTATCAGTTAAGCTCTATAAATATCATAGCTTGAGTGTATGAATTTTGATTTTAAAAAATCCAAACTCATTTTTGACTATGAGATACTTGCAGAGGAGGTTGAGATTACTTCTGTGAATCTGGTCTGATCAAAAATACACCTGTACTTGAGTTTTGTGTGTTTAGCCTTGAATACTCCTTAAGAGTGCAGATAAATCACTGATTTTGAAGATTGGTTTTCTGATAGCCCTTAAGTTTAGTCCTTGTGAGTAACTGAAATATTCTGTGTATGAAGTTTCATTGGTATTGCAATACTTACAAATATCACGAAAGAATCCAGTTTGACAGGACGATCATTAACAAAGTAGTGAATTTCTTTGCTCTTATTTGTTGGGAAATCTCTGACCACCAATTAGTCACAAGAAAAGGGGAAATCATCAAGTTAGGGGGCACGCAAAAGTAATTATTAACAATTTGTCCTCTTAGAACAGTACAGCGCAGGAACAGGCCCTTCACCCACGATGTTGTGCTGAACTAATTATTCTTACTACACATTCTTTGGAATCAAGGATGGCTTGATTCCACTCAGGCTCTGTGGGTTCTGAGGTGACTGATGAGACCAACATAGGGGCTACAGACACAGATGGGGCACGAGATGCTGAAGGATGGGACAATGGGTTGTTTGTGAGGTGGTGCGCTTCTTCTGCCACTTACACTGAGATTCTGTGTGCAGGGCCTCAAGGTTCTCAGTGCCACCCTGAATGCTACTTCTCCACTTTGGGCAGTCATGGAGCAGGGGTTCCTCGGAGTTGGTGGTGGTTATTGCATTTCTCATGAGGACTTTGAGAACATCTTTGTAAATTTCCCCTGTCCACCTGGTAATCTTTTCCTGTGGAATTGAGTGTCTGATGTCGGGAATGTGATTGATGTAGCCTGACTAATGGAGAAATTGGGTGTTACTAGGCCCTCAGCATTGGGCCTGGGCCAGGACATAGTTTTGCTTATTCTATTGGTCGATTTGGAGGATTTTGCAGAACCAATATAGTTGGTATCATTCCAGTGTTTTGAAGTGTCTGCTGTGGGTAACACAAGCATCAAGAGCATGTGGCATGGCAGGGATCGCTATTGGCCAATAAGCCATGAGTTTTATGCCAGGTTTGAAGTCTTGATCCTCAAATACCCTTTTCCTCAGTTGGCCACGGGGGGTGTGCTAGCACACTAAAGGTAATGGTGAACTTGTTCATCAATATCTGCCTTTGCTGAAAGGCGGCACCCAAGATGAGGGAAATGTGCAACATTCCACAGGGTCGTGTCCTGAATCTTTAATATCAGAGGGTGCTGTACAGAGAAGGTAGGTTGGTAAAGGACCTTTGTCTTGCTGATGCAGAGTGTAAGGTCCATCCACATGTCTGCTTCTGTGAATGAGTTGACAATTTCATGGACAAAGGCCTCTGAATGTGCATAAACACAAGCAATGTCTGCATGCTACAGCTCAGTGACTGAGATTGGAATGACTTTTGGTTTGGGGTGTTGGCACTATAGGTTGAACAGTTTCCCATTAGACTTGTGGATTAGCTCCACTCCAGTAAGAAGCTTGTAGGAGGTGAGGTTCAGCATTTCCTTGAGAAAGATTGAAAAAATTGTCAGGGTAATGTTGCAGCCTTGCATGAGCCCAGTCTACACTAAGATTTGTGTTCTGCCCATGCCTGTCTTCCTGATGCCTGTCACTAACTCCCACTCTGATTAATCTGTCTGTGACCTCCCCCCCACTTATGTAAATTAGAGGAACATCACCCCATCTTCCTTCTGGGTACATTGCAGCTTTCTAGACTAAGTATTGAATTCTACAATTTCAGGTAACTTCCTGTATCAGAATGGACCAGGTGATCCATATGTGATAGTGGCTCAGGTTTTCTCCCTCCATTACCACAGCTTAACCTGCTGGACATTGTCCTGAAGCCACAACTTTTTTTTCTCTGAATGTCATAACTTTCACTTTCCTTTGTCCGTTCTCAATTTCTAACTGCCCTCATTTCAAAGCTTTTTATGAACATGTTCTGTCTCCCTAATGATCCCCATTAACCCTTCAAACATGATCTCATTTACCACTGATTCCACCGCAAAACTTGCCTCACTTTATCAGTGATCCCTTTGTCCAATCCATTCCATCCTTAAAAGTTAATACTAACTTATTTTCTCTCCTGCTAATGGTCTTCAACCTGAAAGGTTGACTTTGTTCCTGTATATAAAGATGCTACCTGACCTGTTGACTTTTTAAAAAAATCTAAGTCTTCTCTTACTGCCTAGATTTTATATGCAGCTGCTTAACAATTTCAGGTAATTCTTTCCATTGCCAGCAGTTCTCTTCCTTGTAACAGTAATTACTATTGAATAGCTGGGAAGAAATATTTAGAAAAAAGTGGAAAAATGTTACATATTCATTTAAGGGAAGAATTACCACACCTACATCTAAAAAACACGTAAGCTATTATTTTAGACGTAGGATTTGAGATTGAAAAACCTACAACTAAAAATTATTTTCCTTTTATATTTTAAGACGTATTTTAAATACAGCATAGTATTTTCTGTTTCTACTTAAAATAAGCATTTTTTTATTTTAAACATGCGCATTATGATAAGAAAACATATTTGAATAAGTTTTTTTAAAGAAAAAAATCACAGCTTGTGAAGTTTCACTCTAACTGGGTGGCATTTTATAGAGACGAAGTGTTAAGAGAAGGAAATGTACCGAGAGCTTCCTTTTCCCCACTTTCCCAGAGGAGTGCTGAAGAACAGGAAGTGAGGGTTTTTACGGGGCCTGACGGGAGTAGTAGTTTATACTTGGGAATTTTCTTTCTATTTCGGGTGGAAAGGACTGCAACTCCCGAGGTCTAGTGCTGCGTGCGTGCTCGCTCGCTGTTAGATGTGTGAAGCAGCTACGGGGAGACTTCTTTTGTTAGCATTTATTCAGATTCTCACTGCACATTTACTGCAAGCAACATGACCGAGGAGCAGGAGATCATGTGCAAATTGGAAAGCATTAAGGAAATAAGGTGAAGATAACGTACTTGAGTATTCTGTTAATACATAGCTTTAGCATCTCGAGTGTGGTCCAAACAATATGTGGGGCTGATGCATCATACCTATTTACAATGGTGGTATCCAGTCTAGACTTTCCTCTTAAAAAGGCTGTGCACCTTATTCAGTATGTACATCTTTAGCGTGAATGAAGTGAATGTACAAACCTTAAATACGTAACGTATTTTGAAAAAATGTTAACTCTTAAACATAACTTAATTTGTTTCGAGTAGGTCTCCGATCTCCTAAATTTAATCTCCAAACACTTTAACAGTATTGACAGTTCGGTTTAGTTAGTTTCAACCAAAATACAATCAGTTATGAATTGTTTGATCACATTAATAACAGCCGGAGAATTGTCGTGTTTTATACTTGAACCTTTCGGCATTAGTCTGTATTCCGTTACGCACACGGGTTCCGTTAGGCAAAACGTTTTAAGAGTGAACAGAAACAAAATATCCATTAACATATTAGAAGGTCCACGTTAATGAATGGCGCTTACAGTCGGAAAAGTGAAAAATGCTAACGAAAGAGTTACTTTCTTGAGTTGCTTTAGAGAACCTTTGGAAATATCGTGGAATTTTTAACTGTCTTCCAAGTGGGCTTTAAGAGGAAGAATCACTTGGGCGGTTGAACAAGTTTTATAGTTCATAATGTTATTCGGGAGTCAAAGTTTTAAGAAATGATGCAGTTGGAATACAATTAATATCTTTACGAACACTTCTCGAGTGAAAACTTCTTAACTTAAAAAATTGGTAGGCAGAATATGTTTCAGTGGTAAAATGGTCAGAATTAATGCCAATGCAGAACTTTTGCAGAGTGAAATGCGGTAACGACCACTTCGGGGTCACTTTGCTTTACTCTGGAAAATTTGACTGGGCACTTACCAGTGTGAGCCTCACTTGGACAAATTTCATCAATTGCTCATCAAGTTGTGTAGCTTCTTCTTTTGGAGCATTTATGGGGGAAACGAGACCACGTTAACCCAGGAGCAACAGTCATTGGTCACCAGGACAACGGTTCTTTCGTTGTGACATACTCAGGATCTTTCAATGTAGTTATCCTATCGACTCCCAATGGAGCTGCTAATCTCAGTTGCTTGACCCCTCCCCCGTACTAATTTCCAGTACCCCTCACACCAACCCCCCCAAACCCAACCCTGTCCTTGATCCAAACACACACAGTTCCTTTAGGTAGTGCAGAGCTGGGAAAGGAACACATATTGTGGTGAAATCTGCAACCGTGGAGCATTTTTATTTAGACTTGGGTTGTTTAATTCGTAAGTAAGTGAGGGGAGATTTAATTGGTATATAAAATTGAAGGGCCTCAGTTGCTCCTCCTTAACTGTAATTTCCTTTAACAGTAGTCAATAACATAGGGTGAAGATTCATAGTAATTCCTGGAAGAATTCATGATGAGTTGAGGATTGCTTTCACCCAGTGGATGGAGAAAATATGAAAATTGTTAGATGATAGGGTAGTGGGGGTGAAACTTCATCACATTTTAAAATGTGCTTGAATGTGCACATCAAGTACTATAACATTCAATGCTGTGGAGCAAGAGTTGGAAAGTGGGATAAGGCTGGAAAGCTATTTTCTTGTATGGATGTAATAGAAATTAGGGGCATGGGTGTGATGGGCGACTGAAGGATTAATGGTAAGGAAGCGACTAAACTTGTGGAGTTTCCAGTCCAGAGCTGTGATATTAAATTGTCCCAGAATTACCCGATGAAGGTTGCTCCTGGGCTGGCATGATCTAATTTCAACACCAATTATTCTGAAGGAGTATTTTTTGTAAAATGGGATTACTTCTTATGTGGGTGATACAGAAATCGTACCCAACATGCAACAGAGAATAACTCTGTAGTTGTTATCACATTTCACTCTGGGAATGGTCAATTTTCAATTGTAACTTATACAATTTGAGGGAATAGCCTCCCAAATTCATGCTAGCCTTTCCCACAATTGTGGTTTTGAATTCCACCCACATCTGCACACCCCCCTCCCCCCCCCCCCCCCCCCACCCCCATCTGCCTCCGAAACAGCTTTGCATTTCTGCCATGGTACTAGAACAATTCTTATCACTAATTATATCCCTTGTGATTGTGATTAGTAATGACTTCCCTTCTCATTTCTGCACTATTACTTCTGGTGTCCTCAATTATGTCTCTTTTTGCATTTACATGTTTCCTCTTGACAATATCATCTGAAAACGCAGCCAGTTTTCACAAATGCGAACATATTGGTTTTCCTCAGTAACCTCTCTATATGATTCCCCCACTGTCTCTAAATTTGTCATATTATTATTTGACATGAAAATCAAAAAAACTGCAAAAATGTCCTGCAACTAAATATTGGGAAGATTAATGTTGTTTTATTAGGTTCACACCACAAATGACAAATTCCATTCTTCTCCCTGGCAAGTGTTTGAAACTGAATCAGACTACTTGCAACATTAGTGTCATATTTTACCACCAACTTTTCCAAGTCATCACCGAGGCAGCCTGCTGCTGCCTTTGTAACACCTGAATTCACCTCTGACTCCAGTCATCTGTTGCTGCAACCCTTGTCCATGCCTTTGTTACCTAGATTCGACTATTCCAACATATTCCTTCCTTCAACCTCCTTTAACCTAGCTGCTACTTGCTAACTCACACCATGTTCGTTAGGCCCATAACCCTCGAACTTGTTCATCTTCTTGCTCATGATTCTAACTTCTCAGAGGCAGGTGAATTTCTGAAATATTCTACCTCTCAGTGTTGAGGCTAGATCGTTGGAGGTACTTAAAGAGGAAGTAGATACATTTTTGAAAGATTGTGGAATCAAAGCCTCTGGGGAACTGGAGACAGAAGAGACTGCAGATGCTGAAATCTGGAGCAACAAACAATCTGCTGGAGGAACTCGTAGGGGGAGGAAAGGAATTGTCAACGTTTAGGGTCGAAATTCTGCATGGCCTGCGGTAGGGTTTCAACCTGAAACATTGACAGTTCCTTTCCTCCCCCAGATATTGCTCGACCCAACGAGTTCCTCCAGCAGATTATTTGTTGCTGTTATGTGGAACTAGTACAGAAAAGGTGATGAGGCCTGGAGCAGAGCAGCCATGATCATATCAAATGGTGGAACAGGTTTGAGGTTTGTGTTCTAACATTTCATGTGCTTCCATGGCCTTGCCAATCCCGTTCCCTGTAATTTCCTCCAGCCCTATAAACCTCTGAGATGCCTGGGCTCTTAAACAACCTTGACTTTATCACTGCCATTGGTTGCTGTGTCTTTAGGCTTTGAAGAGTGCTCTCAGAATCTCTTAACCTCTCCGCCTTCTTTCCACTTCCAAGATGCTCATTTATAATCTATCACATAGAAAAATCTTTGATCATTTACTCTACCATCTCTTCATGTGAGACTATGTTAGGTTATGTATGATGATGCTCCTGTGAAACATCCTGGGAACTGAGGTGTGCTAAAGGTGCTACATAAACACTTTTTGCACTATTGAAAATGTCACACACCATGCATCTGAGATATAATTGGAATTGGATTATTACTTCAATACCATTTGGTCACAATTTACGGAATTTGTTTTAAGATTTAAACAAATCTATGTTTACTTCCAGCCAATTCCCATAACCCTCTCCAAACTTTCAAGTTGTTTACATTATAAAATACATTAATTTGTTCTAGCATGAGTTTTTTTTTTACTTTTTGTCAAAACCTTGCTCCAACTTATAATATGAGTTAAGACCTTATTGTCCAAATCATAATGGATTTACAGTTCTGAAGCTGCCTCTGGAGTAGAACTACAGCATGGAGGATCTCAGCCCATTGAGACTGCACCGATCATCAAACACCCATTAACACTGATCCAATATTAATGTTTCATTCTCCTCACATTCTCATCAACTCACCCCAGATTCTACCATTCACCTAAACACTGAGAGCAATTTATGTGGCAAATTAACTGACCAACCTATGGGTCTTTGGGATGTGGGAGGAAACTGGAGCATCTAGGGAAAACACATATTGTCACAGGGAGAATATGCAAACTGCACATACACGGCACCCGAGGTTAGGAATGAACTCGGGTCTCTGGCATGGGTCTCTGTGTCTCTGGCAATACTCAAGGAGACTTTTCCCTGTATCATCTTTGATGACCTGTCCTGATTCAGATCAGTGGTCATTGGTCCAGGTGAAGATAATTAGCTTCTGTCTCAGTGCCTATGCTTGGCATCAAATTATCTTTTAAATGAATGTTTTACACAAAAGGCTTTCTCTCAGCAATGTAAGATAATCTACAACTCAAACAATGGCTCAGAATTTCTACTTAATTGCTTAATCTTAAACCCCTGAAAAAGAATGAAATTAATATCTCTGTAATAAACATAAAACTTATTTTCTCCATTCCCACTTGTTCCACATAGTTGGTATTTTAAATTCCTTGCCGGGTTGTCAGCACCCCCTGTAGTTCTACAGGAGCCAGATGAAAGGTATAACTCCTCTGAGCCCCAGACAGGGGTAGTTATATGGGAGGAAACATGCTAAAAGCATTTCTGACATTAAGTGACTAAATTATTTCAGTATTCAGTAACTTTTCTATTTTTATATTGTAAAACAATT
Organism: Pristis pectinata; assembly: GCF_009764475.1. NCBI lineage: Eukaryota > Metazoa > Chordata > Chondrichthyes > Rhinopristiformes > Pristidae > Pristis > Pristis pectinata. Next base: position 78,265,171 of record NC_067412.1, read on the forward strand.
TTTTTAGATTTGTAAACCAATCTGAGTGAAGAAAAGTGGTGAATGAGAACAACCAATCATAACGACCCTGTCACTTTTCTCTCATTTTGAATTGTAGATTAGAGAAGAAAATAAAGCAAACATGTATTCAATTGTATAAAGAACAGAGCCATAGAACTTGCCCAATAAGTGGGGGGTCTATTAAAAAGAGCACACTTTCATCTGTTACAGTTTGCTTGCTGTTTGAAGTTTAGTTTTGATGCTTTACATGCATGCTAACTGTACCAACCATTTGACCATGATACCCCTGAGATAGAGGAAGGAAAACCTGCCAGATTCATTATTTTTGATTGCTATCTTTTGACCTACACTGGAAAATGCATGGCCGTTTGAGGCATGGCTTCCAGTGAGGTGCCTGTAAACATTCAATATAAGGATTTAATCATGAAAATCTGGCTGCTTTGATGGTGCATTGAAAATTATCCAACATCACTCTATTGACCCAATGAAACTATAATGATTAAATTCCAACCTCCCAGAGAGGAATGAAGGAAATGGAAACAGTGTGTAGGCACTAATAGTTGAGTGAACTATCTTTAATTTACCCCAAATCCTTGAATAAGTTAATTTGTACTATTGCTCCAGTAGTGAGATATTTTTGCTTAATTATTAATGTAAACTGCTGCTTCTTAAATGACCATATTCTTCTTAATTACTGCCTCTTGATGCTTCTCGTACTCAATTTAATACAGTTTTCTCACATAATGTGAGAAAGTCTCTGACATTTGGTAGACATGGATTCTTAAAAGTAGGATCATGCACCCACCAGGTCATTGAGGGGCTGTTTCTCATATTATGCAATGGAATTGAGGTAAATTGAAAACAGAAAGTACGCCACAGATCATTAGACACATCAAAGAGAAAATAAGTACATCAGGGAACTGAGCGCCAGATTGAACGTGAAACAACTGTAATAAAAATATAATGAAGAATGGTGTAGATTATTTGCATCTGTTCTGGTCTATTGCCAGAATCACTTTTAAAATGAATCCCCAGAAAATGAATAAGCACTTGGATTTGTTCTGCTTAGAATACTGGTATTGTTCACAATCTCCATTCATTGTTCTGTGAATGCTCAATCTTCTATCCTCACAAACCCAACACCATCTGCCCTCACATTAATGCCTGTCGTATGCTGATACTCAGATTATGGGCTGGATCATGCTGGCACTTCAGATCAGAACCATGGCATTCAGCTATTTACGTGTTTGTTATTCCTGGATTTTCACCCGTGAGGTATGCAACATGGAACTGTGGTACCTGTTTGACTTGTTTGAAGAGGTGAATCTGACGGCACCCTACTACTGGGGTCACCATAGAGTTCAGTGGAAAAATTCAACCTTGCTGCAATTTCCCCATCATTATAATGGTGTATTCCCCTTCTGGGTCTTGCACCAGGTCAAAGCAGGCATAGAGTTGAGATCCTGTTGGTTGCAATGGGGATTATAGTTCTATGGCATGGAAGAGAAATGGGAATGTAAATTGCTTCCTAAAAAATTATTTAACTTTATTTTTAATGTTTTTAATTGTTTTAAATGTTATAAATTTCAATTTTTATTTCTTCTTCATCAACATTTTTGAATGTCTTTTTCCTATCCACCCTCACAAATGGGCCCACTTTATAAAATCAATAAATTGTGCTTTTCAAATACTGCTTGTCTTCAGCAAACATATTTCCACTTCACTCAGTCAATTTATGTAACCAGAAATTATGTTTATCCAGTAGCAGGTGAAATAAAAAATAAATAATACCAATAGAATTATTTAATATCAGCACTGGAGAGACTGCAGATCTGGAATCTAGATGAAAAACACGATGATGCTGGAGGAACTTAGCAGGCCAGGCAGCATCCGTGGAGAAAAGCAGGTGGTCAACGTTTCAGTTGAGGACTGAAGATAGGAAAAGGGGGAGCCCAATATATAGGAGGGAAAAGCAGAGCAGTGATAGGTGAACAAAAAAGGGGAGGCATGGTGGGCACAAGGTGGTGATAGGTAGATGCAGGTAAGAGATAGTGATAGGCAGGAGGAGGGGAGAGCAGATCCACTGGGGGATGGGTCAAAGGTAAGGAGAGAAAGGGAAAAAAAAGGTAGGGAAAAAAAGGCTAGCCTATCTCTTACCTGCATCTACCTATCACCACCTTGTGCCCACCCCGCCTCCCCTCTTTTGTCCACCTATCACTACTCTGCTTTTCTTTCCCATATATTGGGCTTCCCTTTTTCCTATCTTCAGTCCTGAAGAAGGGTCCTGACCTGAAACGTTGACCGCCTGTTTTTCTCCACAGATGCTGCCTGGCCTGCTGAGTTCCTCCAGCGTCATCGTGTTTAATATCAGTACTGGTTGCTTATCTCTCTGGGCTCTGAGATGTGTTAAAACATTTGCTTGAGCTTTGGATTTTGTGGAGTTTCAGCTACTTTTGTCAAATGTAGTTTGTGTGAAGTGGAATCATCTTGGCAAGGCATTTTCACTTCACACCAATTATACCATGAAAGTGATGCAGAGGAATTTATAAATAGTAAAGTAGGATGTTGATGGTACAAAATAATAAATACTTCAATATTTTTAGTACTTTATTTAAATATTGATTTTAGATTGAAAATTCTTAAATTATGTATATTGTTTGAAGGTGTAAGTAATATAAACAAAAATAAAGGAAATACTCAGCAGGTCAGGCAGCAAGTGTGGAGAGAGGAACGGAGATGTTTCTGGTTAGTAACTTTTCATTTGAACTTCTATTGTGTTGTATTGCAAGCCATACAAAAAAGACATGCTTGACCAAACAATTAGCAAGCAGGAGTTTTTCAATCTTAGTCAACAGATGTAGTATTGACCAAGCGATTCTTTGACATTAACTTCACTAATGAGCAGTAGACCTCAGTTATAGATTGGGTTACTATGAAGATTGAGTAAAAGAGTTGTGCATAATTTTCATACAAAGATCTAAATACTTGTGGCTGTTGAATCAGATTGTTTCTGGTATGAAAGCAATGCAATATAAGTCAGGAGATGAATAAATTGAATTGTTCTGTGAAAGCAGGTGGACATGGGCTTCTGCAGCCTGTTCCAGTTCTAAAGAAATAGCAATTGGCAGACTCCAAATGAGGGGTAGGGGGAGGGGGGGGGGTGGTAGAATTTTGTTTCTGGAAGAGAGGTGCAGTCGAAGTGTTGGATACCAATAGATGGCTGCCACAACTTTACCACTTTGCAGCAAGCTGCCATTACTTTTTACTGTCAGTCCACTCCAACCAGGAACTGGATTGAGATTGGACAACTGCATTTTGTTTGGGGAAGCACAAACCAGGAACGTGTCATTGTATCTTTGTCATTGGGTCTCTACAGATGCTTTATCTCAGAATTCTAGAAACCACGCTGGAAGCTGGAAGGAAAATGTTAAATATTCTGTTTGTTGGTGAATGGTTTATAACTCAAAGCCCTACAGCCACGATATTCATCAACTGAAACTAACAGAGAAAGAAGCATATGTATAAAAAGGGATATACACTGTTCAAGGGATTTTGAACTGGATTTCCAGGCTGCATATATTCAGCAAGCTGCTGTTTAGATCCCTGTGAGTAAACAGTTTTTGCAATGACATGAACTGGACTCACCCAGATTCTACACAATGCACCAAACACTGTCTGTCAGTTTTGCAGTATACTACTTAATTTGAGTTTTCACTTTATAAATATACATTTATTGTAGATTGGCTTCCATTTTATCAGGAGAGCTAAAATCTGTAGGAGAAAGTTGTGGGAGGACAGTTGGTACCTCTGTTAGAACCAAATTAAGTTGCAGATTCAAGCTCCACACCAAGGCTTAAGCATGTAATTTTGTCTGATGTACCACTGCTGCAGTGTGGGAGGTACTGCTCTTTTAATAAGATATTGCACTGATTAACCATCAGCCATGCAGTTACTTCAGGTAGACTTTAAAAATCATTGCTGCCCTAAGTTGTCTCCTGTAAATTTTGATGCAGGAATTCTACATGGGTTTTTGGACTCTACTCACCTTTTTTGCGTTATTCAAACCACCTGAGGTGTCAGAGTTAACCCCAGTCATTCAATTTAATATCTGTACATAGGACCTCTCCAGTGGGATCTGTTGGATTGTGTGTTTAGATTTCAGAAACCTTAAATATTCATATGACATTGCAGGGCTAAGACAGTGCAAATGGAAAAAATTAAAGCTCGGTTGAAGGCTGAATTTGATGCACTGGAATCTGAAGAAAGGCACTTGAAAGACTATAAACATGAAATGGATCTCTTGCTCCAGGAGAAGATGGCTCATGTAGAAGAACTGCGACTGATCCATGCTGATATCAATGTGGTATGTTGAAGGCACATTAACGTGGTGTTGGATTTTATTTGATGAAAATTGCTACAAGTTGATTTAATTGTAGATCATTCATTGTTAAAACAGGACCATAACAAAAATGCGTATTAAGTTGGTATACCATTGATGTCTGTAGATAACGAGTGAAATGGGTTAAAACAAATTGAATGTGTCTCTGTTTATTTTCGATCCAGTTGCAACAATCGGTTCCAGCCAGGTGCCCAAGGCAGCATTTAAACTAAATAGTTTAAATTTCCACTTGGTAGTTTATTTTTAAATTTAGCAGGCAGTTAATTTGTCTAAAAAAACACAAATTACTGCAGCTCTAAACAAAAAATGCTATTTTTAAAAAAATCAGCAAGCCAGGGCTCTTCTTTGTGGCAAGAGAAAGAGAACTAATATTGACCTCTCATCAAGCTGAAATTTGTTCCTTGACAATTTCTCCATTGTATTGGTTCCAGGTAGTGAGTCTGTCTAAAGCATCTGGAGAGGGAAAATCAACCTAAGTAGCATCCTGGATAGCAGAGGGCTGGATCAGGATCACCTTGTGCAAATGAAAACATCACCATCATTCATTAAGTTCATTCAAGGAGTTTTCATATTTTTTAATTGATCCCAATCCATTTGGAATGGTATCCCAATACCCAGTAATACATGACTCCACAAGAAAAATGGCATAGGGTAAATACTTGTTAATAGTGTCATTTATTTTCAATGCACTGCTTCCACTAAGGATTTTTTTTATGTAGATGGAAAATACAATAAAACAATCTGAAAATGACTTGAACAAACTGCTTGAATCTACAAGACGTCTGCATGAGGAATACAAGCCTCTTAAAGAACACGTCGATGCCTTGAGAATGACTCTGGGTTTGCAACGGTTACCAGACTTGTGTGAGGAAGAAGAAAAGCTTTCCCTTGAGTAAGCGTCTTTGATAATGATGGAATATAACTTCTTGGTCTTGACTTGTTTATTGAATTGTTGAAGTCAGTGAAGTAAATGTGTAGGTGGAGTACAAAGTATCATTAATTTAGCAAAAGTGACTAAAAATGCATTTTTACCCCCAAATGTAGCTTTTCTGAATTTCAGCTGAATCCCTCTGCTGCCTTTGTGTGGTCAAAAATCTTGACCAATAGAATGGCCTGGAGATGTCTTCTGTCACAAATTGCACGTCTTTATCACAGATTGCAACATTCAACCCAGCCATGCTCTTAGAGCCATTGTAAGTGGAATTGGTTTATTATTGTCACTTGGACCGAGGTACAGTGGAAAAACTTGTCTTGCATACCATTCATACAGATCAATTCATTACACAATAATGTTAAGGTAGTATAAGGTAAAACAATACAGAATGCAGAATAAAGTGTCACAGCTACAGAGAAAGTGCAGTGCAGGTAGATGATAAGGTGCAAGGTCATAACGAGGTAGATTGTGAGGTCAAGATTATCGTACTAGGGAACTGTTCAATAGTCTTATAACAGCAGGATGGAAGCTGTCCTTGAGCCTGGTGGTACGTGCTTTCAGGCTTTTGTGTCTTTTGCCTGATAGGAGAGGGGAGAAGAGAAAACGTCAAGGGTGGATGGGGTCTTTGACTATGCTGGTGCTTTACCGAGGCAGCGAGAAGTAGGGACATAGTCCATGGAGGGGAAGCTGGTTTCTGTGATGTGCTGAGCTGTGTCCACAACTCTCTGCAGTTTCTTGTGGCCCCAGGCAGAGCAGTTGCCATACCAAGTCATGATGCATCCAGATAGGATGCTTTCTATGGTGTGTCAATAAAAACTGGTGCGTGTCGAAGAGAACATGCCAAATTTCTTTAGCCTCATGAGGAAGTAGAGGCACTGGTGAGCTTTCTTGACCATGGCGTCTACATGGTTAGACCAGGACAGGCTATTGGTGATGTTCACTCCCAGGAACTTGAAGCTCTCAACCCTCTTGACCTCAGCACTGTTGATGTAGACAGGAGCATGTGCACTGCCCCCCTTCCCAAAGTCAATGACCAGCTCTTTTGTTTTGCTGACATTGTGGGAAAGGTTGTTGTCATGACACCATGTTACTAAGCTCTCTCTCCTTCCTGTACTCCGACTCATCATTATTTGAGATATGGCCCACACAGTGGTATCATCTGCAAACTTGTAGATGGTGTTAGAGTGGAATATGGCCACACAGTCATGAGTGTATAGGGAATAGAGTAGAGGGCTGAGGACACAGCCTTGTGGGGCACCAGTGTTGAGAATAATCGTGGTGGAGGTGTTAATGCCTATCCTTACTGACTGCGGTCTGTTGGCCAGAATGTCAAGGATCCAGTTGCAAAGGGAGGTGTTGAGTCCCAGGTCTCAGAGTTTCGTGATGAATTTGCTTGGAATTAGATATTGAAGGCTGAGCTGTGGTCAATAAAGAATAGTCTAACGTAGGTGTCTTTACTGTCCAGATACTCCAGAGATGAGTGTAGGGCCAGGGAGATGGCATCCGCAGTAGACCTGTTTTGACGGTAGGCGAACTGCAGTGGGTTGAGGTTGTCGGGGAGGCTGGAGTTGATGCGTGCCGTGTCCAGCCTCTTGAAGCACTTTATGATGGTGGATGTCAGAGCCACCGGGCGGTAGTCATTAAGGCACGTTACCTTGTTTTTCTTAGTTACTGGAATGATAGTGGTCTTCTTAAAGCAGATGGGAACCTCAGCAGGGAGAGATTAAAAATGTCTGCAAGTACCCCCGCCAGCTGATCTGCACAGGATCTAAGGATACAGCCAGGGACACCATCCGGGCCAGATGCTTTCCATGGGTTCACTCTCCAGAAGGCTGATCTTATGTCCTCAGCGGTGACTATGGGTTAGGTGCATTGGAGACTGTTGGGTGGATGGTGACATACCAATCCCCTTCTGTTCAAAATGTACATAGGAAGGGATGTGCTGTTGTTAGAGATGCTGCCCGACTTCGTTTTGTAACCCGTTATAGCATGTAAGCCCTGCCACAACTGGCGGCTGGTCTGGGACTCGATTTTGGACTCGTATTGTCTCTTGGCATCTCTGATAGCTTTATGGATGTCATATCTCGATTTCTTGTAAAGGTCAGGGCCACCTGATTTGAATGCTGCAGTCCTCGACTTCAGTAGACAAGTTGTAACCAGAGAATCCATTGCAGAGGCTGTCTATTTTCACCTCCAAAATATCACTTATTTTGCCCTTACTTCAGCCCACCTGCCTTTGAAATCCTTATTTCTGCTTTCGTCATCTTTATTAAGTAGAATAATATTCTGGCAGCAGCTCATTTAAAATTCCATCATTTGCAGCCGATGTTGCACCAAGTCTTGATTACTCACTGCGACGTTGTTTACTGACCTATACTCACTCCAAGTCGTGTAATTCTCAATTCTTCATGGCCTTGCCGCTCCCTATCTCTTTTTCTACTCCAGCCCTGAGTCTCCTTAAAGTCTCCCACAACAAACATTCTGTGTATGGTGCCGTTGCTTGTTCTGCAATTGGTAGAATGTCTTCAACCACGTGGGGCTTGTTCTGGAATCCTTAGTTTCAGCACACTCCCTGAAAGCCCACCTCTTTGGCCAGCTTTGACTCTACGTCCACTCTGCTTCAATGGTCTCTATTGAACCATCTTGGGGCATTTCCAAATTTACGGCCTTGTATATCATTTCTCCAACTGCCTATTTGTTACAGACAAAACTAAAGATATAAAACTGACCCTCAATGTGCATTTTTATTAGCCTGTGCCATAAAGTGGTAGAATTTGAACTATTGCTTGCAAAGCCCTCAAATGTCTTGAGTGGTTTGGTATGGAGGAGCATTGCTGAATATGATATTAACTTAGTCAGACAAGAAACAGCAGAGTTCCACTCTTAAGTCTTTGCTGAATTTGCTGCTTTCAGCCAGGGATGCAGTTGAGCATTCTAATTAGGCCCAATACCTTTGGTAGAAAATAATTAGGATACTTCCTTCTGATGTTCATACTGATAAGGATGCATGTGGATTATAGATGAGGCCCAGCTGGGATGCTTTCTGAAAAGGTTGTTAATTTTCAATGTCTAGGTGGAACCGCAGCAGGAGAACACCTGTCACTCTCTGCATGGTCATATTGCAGTAGGAAATATGAAGGTTACATAGGAGCTTCTTTCTGACAACACAGACAGCCTTCACTGCTGTTGTGCCAACTATGAAGAGTTGTGGCAGGCATTACATGCAGTATTGATAGTGGGTTTGGCATAGGTATTGGGACTACTGAGAAAGTTCCTGTGAGTCGGGGGAGAAATGACCTGCTTGGGAATCCCCTAAACTGCCTCCATACTCAAGGTGGCTGGTCCTGAGCTAAGTGGTGAAATGGAGCTATGGTATAATACCTGAGACCTGTTATTGCAGCAAGAGGCAGACTATGCAACAAGATTTGGTATGTCCACTGCTTGAAGATAGGCCATACAAGGCTTGGCATTTTGCTGAGACCAATTTGCAAGCTTTGCGTAGTACTTGTGAATGGAAAGTCTATGACCTTGGTTGGTGGACATGAGAAAATGATGTCTGTCTGGGTTCCTTGAAGAGTTGTGTGAGGTGCTGGAGAATTGCTGGCAACTGTTGACATATGTTGTAGCAAGAATTAATGCCTTAAGGAGAAAGTATGTGAATTTGGCCTTGGAGAATGAATTGCTCAATGCTTTCAGAATTCCATTGTTGCAAGGTGAAGTGCAGAAATTTAACACGGCTGCCAAGGGACAACTTATAAGCTACCTACGTTATAAGTGAATGTACTAGATACCTAACTGCCATCTTGGGGGACAAGGATAATACAAGCAGTGCATCTAAAACCAAGATGTAAGAAGGCATGTCATGTTGAGGTTGCACTGCAATTAAAACGAGGACAGAAAATACTCACATTGCTGTTTGTAATAAGTCTGGTTATTTAGGTAATCAATAATGTTTGCACACATCTGATATTACCTGAATGCCCTCCATTTGACAATGACAGTCAATAAGAATTTCATTGTTTTTGCTATTTAGTTACTTTGAGAAGCAGAAAGCGGAATGGCAGACAGAGCCTCAGGAACCACCCATACCAGAGTCGCTTGCAGCAGCAGCTGCTGCTGCCCAGCAGCTACAGGTGGCCAGGAAACAGGATGCCCGACAAACAGCCACATTCCGACAGCAACCCCCTCCTATGAAGGTAACATCAATGAAAATTTCTCTTGACATTTTAATAAACGATTCAAGACCAATGTTCAAATGCAGCTTCACATGGCTGCTAGTCTATTAGCTTTTAATGTTGGGAAAAGCGGGGTGTACCTTTGGATTTGGGTCTGCAGTAAACACTGAAGCCACTGGGAGAAAACAAAGTATTTGCTGGTCCAGAACTTCAGCTTGCACCTCCCCAGGCTCGTGTTCACTGAAATAAAACTTTGGCCTAATTAAAGCCATATTTTTCTGGCAATTGTAAATTTTGGATACTTCTGTTAGGGCAGCGGTCTGCTCTCTCCTTTGAAAATATTAGCTGCTGGTAGCAATAAGGCATGTTGAATCACCATGAAGTGAGGGTCACACAGTGGGGCAACAAAGGAAATCAGCCTCATCATTGGCGTTCTCCCTCTTTAGGTACAGAGAATGGCCTAGAAATTCACTGGCGCCTGCAGTGGCTTAGTAAGTGGCCACTGTGTGGTGTGCTGAATGTCCTTTTATTTGTGGCCTACCACAAGAAAATTCAGTAGCACCAAGTACACTGAATGGGCCTACACAATGGTAAGATTTTTCCTTTGCATTCAAAGGAAAATAACAGGCACGTTCAGAACAAGTATGGGGAGAGGAGGCCAGAGGTGCACATTCAGCTTGGGGTCCTGAGGGAAGGAGGGTGGGTCCTGTCAGAGGCCTGGGAGGGACACTGAAGTTGTATTGAAGGATGAGAACCTAGAAGGGAGGTGTGGGTGTTGGGTTGGAGACTGGGAGTTGATAGTCCAAAGGTTTGTGATCCATACCAGATGGTGCTTAGGTGGTTAAACCAAAGAGCAGGTAAGCAAATTTAAAAAAAAACCTCTTATTTCAGCTGTGTTCCCAGTGTTGGGCTTGGACCTGCTCAAGGGGGCATTCTCTAAATTACCCCCCCTGAAGCTCATGCAGCACTGTTGAATCCTGGTAGTTCTGAGTGTTCCCAGTAAAAACCCAGTTGTCGAGCATACTACTGGTAAGGTTCTAAATAAGCATTGAATGGGAAATGATTTTATTTGGTGTGCCCCTATATGGAGGTCTCTTTAAACTGAATTAAAATGACTTCTCCTGCGTTTATTGTTCAGACACCAAAAATACAAAAACTATTCCAGTTATACAATAGAATTATACAAACTGCAAATCCAAGGTAGTCAAGCTCCGCTTCAGTGGATGTTGAACTCCAACTGTACTGAGCTCTCACCCTGAAGACTGCTACTCATTCCAAAGAATCCTGATCCTTTCCTCCCATTAACTTCCAAAACCTCTCCCTTTCGATGTCACTTAACATCACCTGATGCTCAGAATGGATAATGAGGTTCTTCCTGACTAAACCCCTAAGCTGTGATGTAATGGCTACTTGGATACCTTACAAAGGAACAGAAGACATCCTGGCCTTTCTCAGGCATTGTTTTTACTGATGTACATGGAAATTACTACTCCCTCTTGGTTCCAACCAAAATCCAGTCTGCACACCTATTCATCTCCAACCATGTCTCAAGATACGAATAAATTTAATGGGAGACTTGACACACTCAGAATATTTTGGTTGGGAAATACAACAAAGCAGATTCCAATGTCTCTGGTACAGGACAATGTGTCATCCAGTGAAGCACGATTTATAATCTGAAGTGTTATGTCAAATCCTGACAGAACTATCATAGTCATCTTTCACTCCAAAAAAAGATAGTCCTTTCTTATGTGTGGAATCTCTAAATTTTTAGGCTTGTGTAGTTCTTAAAAAGGTCAGATTTTAGGCCCTTAAACTACTATTTCTCTTACATTTCCAAAAGCACACTTTCATTCCCTAAGACCCAGAAGTCTACCCTCGATTGAGGATGTTAGGAAGTCCAGTAATTGAACAGGTAATTCTCCCACAATTTCACAAGCCCACTCATCATTTCCTCTGATATTGGAAGATGGAAAAATAGCTTCCCTGTGCCTGTGGCTGAGGCAAAAGATGGTCAAACAGGCATATTTGCACTGAGTGGATAAGTAGTATTGCAAATTCATAGTAAGTAGATTGGTATACGCTGTTCAAAACCACAGAGTAAGTTGGATCAGATATTATTCCTGTAACATTCATCTTTATGTGAGCTTTATCACTGATTGTCCACTGAGTTGTGTGTTGGACTGCCTATCCGTCTTTTACTCTCTTGCTTTTTTTGCCCTTTCTCACTTTTCCTGTCTTTTCCTTGACTTTAGGTGGATTATGCAATTTAAACAAGGCAGGTTGAGAAACACTTTTCAAAACAAAAGAACAGAGGAGATTTAGAAGTATTTTCTAACTTCAAATAGGCTGTCAATGAAGCATGTATATTAATATAGCCACAGGATGCCCATTTGAAATCCCAAGCCTTTTCCTTGAACCTTTGGTCAGACACAAACTTAATATGTCGATGACTGAAAAGAAAGAATTCCTATCAAGTTTTGAGGGGTTTTTGAATCCAGGAGAAAGCACTCCTGGGTGGATTTTGATGGTTGTTGAAACTAATATCTGAGAAGTGGCAGTGATTATTCTTGGCCTGGGTTAAGAAAGAGGGTTATTTTCCAAACAAATTAATGAAATTAGTTGATAATTCGGATGCACTGCAGGGTAAGTGCAAGCTGAAAACCGGGTAAAATGTTTTGTGCACTCACCTTTCAATGGTTAAGGAGAAATTGTCTGAAGAAGTGTCTTATGGAGACATTATGGAACAAGAAAGTGCCTTTTGCTCATTTGTTGCACAAATTTTTGTTCATTTGTTGAAATAATATTACTATGGTAAGGAAGCGTGGAAAGCAACCTCACAAACTACAGGTTTCTTTCAGTGATATTGATTGAGGGATAAATATAGGCCATGCCACCATGAGAACATTCCTGTTTTATTTTCAACTGATGCCATTGAACCTTTTTTAACCTTCTGAAAAGTACTGTTTCACATTTGAAAGGTGGCACTTCCAACATTGTCAGCCAAGATTATATACTCGGATCTCTAGAGTGTGACTTGCAACCTTGATTGACTGATGTGAAAAGCAACTTTTCTCACATAGAAAAGGAACTTGGAGATTTAGTTCTAGAGTGATGTGTTGGCATACATTAAAAAAAACTGGAAAGAATATAAGTGAGGAAAATGAAAGTAAATCTTCAGACTCAAAGTTGGGTAGATTGAAGAAGACATTTCTAGAGATGATCTCTGTACTGGGATAGAAAGGAACAGAACAGTGCGAGGCCAGAGTCAAACAGCTAAACAGCAGAAGGGAAGATCGTCTTTGAGTGTTAATTGCACTGAATGTTTTGGAGTGGTATGGTATAAGGAGGATAAAGCCATTAGTCACAGGATAGGTATTTGTAACTTTGGTTAGGATCATCTCCCTGCTATCGATGGGGAAAAAAAAATCTGACAGGAAGAACTCAAATAAATTATATGAGAGAAATGAACCAGAGATGTGAGGTGATAACACATACAGGTGGTCTTGGAGGGGAAAGATAATCAGGTGAGGCTAAGATTCATCACCTCCTCCAACCTCATCTACTGCACTTGCTGCTCCTGATGTGGCCTCCTACATCAGCAAGACCAAGTGCAGACTGAGCGACCAGTTTGCAGGGCACCTGTGCTTTGTCTGCAGTGGTCATCTTGAGCTCCAGGTTGCACGACGTTTCAACTCCCCACTCCCGCAACCACCTGTCTGTTCTTGCCTTCTCCACTGCCAGAGTGAGGGCCAATACAAACTGAGGTAACAACACCTCGTATTCCAACTGGATAATTTACATTGAACATTGAATTTTCCAATTTCAGGTAACTGTTACATCCTGTGTTTCTCTGCTTTCCCCCCCCACCCCCCCACCACCCCACCACCCCCTTCCCCAACCTCTCTCTCTTTCCAACCTATCTCTAGTTCTTCCATTTTTGTGCCCTTTCGCACACCACTTCCTTCTGGTTCTATCCACCCACTACCCACTCATTTTATCCATTGAATCCCACTATCCCCCATCTGGTTCCATCTGTCTGCTTCTCCCCTAATGGCTCCTATTAGCACTTTCCATATCAGATTCCAACACTGGTAACCTGTTCCTGCTTATCACCCTCCAGCAGCTGTCTCTGCCTTCACCCTCCCCTTCCCACCCCCCCACCTGGCTCCATCTGCCTTTTGTTTTGCCTGGCTCCACCTATCATACACCTGTCTCTGTCTCCCCACCCCTCACCCCACCTGGCACAATCTGCCTGTCATCTTTCACCCCTCCTCGGTCCACCAATCACTTACTGGTCCCTGTCTCACCACTCTCCCTGTCCTCTTTATACTGGCTATCTTCCCTCTCCACTCTCAGTCCTGATGCAGGGTTTTGACCCAAAACATCAACAACTTGATGCTGGTTGACTGACTGAGTTCCTCCCAGCAGATTGCACAAGCTGGAATCTGGAGCAACAAACAGTCTCTTGTGTCTCCCTGAGAAATGAAAGAATGGGAATAAATACAATTCACCAAATGAGCAATGTGGAGGCCAGCAAAGGTTAAAGCAGCGAGGGGGCAGATGAAGATAAATTTGTGAATATTAGATACCAGGTGGAAAGGCAATATTTTAAAGGCAACTTTAACCGGATCAATGTCAACGCACACATAATTTTCAATAGGAGAATTGCATGTATTTCAATATTGAGTTTGAATTTAGTTTTTCATATCATTGAAGACAATTCTGGTGCAATCAGTACTGAAGATAAATTTTAGGAAGTTGATGTAGGTGTATTTTATATTCTGCACATGTCAGGATCAAAGCCCCCATTTTGTGGTGTTCTTGCTTTCACTATCAAATATCCTTTGTGTTCTACCTGATATGGTACGTTTTTGTTGTTTTTATTTTTCTGCACAAGTTTGCATGTGTTCAGCTCTCCTCTTTCCCTACGTCTCCCTCAGGTGACTAGTTACATTTAAGGTTGCATCATGTTGGGCCAATGAAGTTGTATGGACAAATTGACCTTTTTTCCCCTATCCTTTTTTTCTGTATTTTGAAAATTCCAGCCAGGATGGTATCTGATGTTTGGATATTTTTCAATTTTGACCACAAATGGAATCAAGGGATATAGCATCAGTGCAGGGAAGTGGCACTGAGGTAAACGGTCTGCCCTTGAATGGCAGAACAGGGTTGAGGGGCCGAATGGTGGCCTACTGTTCCTGTTTCTCGTAGTCTTCGGTTATAAAGGCAGGCCTTTGAACCCAGTCACTGATGAGAGCCTGTTAATGTGTTTAAAACTCTTTTATCACAGGGAATGACAAAACCATAATAATTTTTCTGTTGTAAAATTTTGACATCTTTTTACAAATTTGACAGACGTATCAGGGGAATAATTTTGCCTAGGATTTCAAACCTGGTTCGTAACGATGAACATACTATATAGGAGTGATGGAGGTGAATGGAATGAACTTTGATGGATTTCTTGGCACATACACTTAACTTTTAGCTGTGGTGAGTGAGAGGAAGAGTGTGAGTAGATGATGCCATGTAGTATGACTCTGCCAGAACTAGAAATGAAATAGCTGTCAGAAGTGCTAATTAGATTTTTGCAGAAATAGGTTGCAGCTTCATTATTATGATCTTGCAGCTATATATGTTATTCCCCAGGATAAGAAATAAATTTTTTTCCTTAGAATACAGAATGAAAAAGAATGATGAGTGTGAGAACAGTCTATGATAGGTTCTTGAACCAATAAAACGCTTGCTGATAGAGTTATTGGTTTTCATTTTTGATAACGTAGATAATGTCTAAAGAGACCATTTAAACCTGATGACATTAAACTTTGTAATTATGTTTGCCTTGCAAGTGCTACGAGTAGTGGGAACAATTTGAGAGTATTGCCTATATTACATGTTATTTTTTAAGTGCATTTTCTGTGACGTGTATATAGTAATAGCCCAGCAATGTAGTAATGGTGATTCTCTGATATGTGAAGTTACTAACCATTCTATATCTATCCTTAGGCTTGCTTGTCTTGCCATCAACAAATCCATCGGAATGCTCCCATCTGCCCTCTTTGCAAAGCAAAAAGCAGATCTCGTAATCCTAAGAAACCCAAGAGAAAGCAAGACGAATAAACACTCGATAGAAATGTGTACAAATTAACTAAAGTTTAAATGTGGCAATGTTACTTGTGGAAACTGAGGTGTTATTTCGTAGTTATTTTATATTTTCATGTGTTGTAAGCACAAGTTGTATTTTGATTTTTAGAGAAATGAATCTTACGCCAATGCAACTTATCCATAAAATGTATTTCAGATAGTGTGAAATAGAATGTCAAATTGTTTAATTATGAACACATAGATATTTAATTGACAGAAGAAAAAGTATTGAAAGTAGTGTATGGTAAAATAGTCAGCCTGAAGTGTTAGAAAAACGGTACACCTGGATATGTTGAACTTGTAGATTTTAATCATATCATGATTAAATGGTTGTGTAATTTGAGCAAGTCAGCTAAATTAATGTAGATAGCTGTGTATCATTTATCACTTTTGAAAAAGCAAACATTTGTTACTACAAACAAATCAAAAGCTATTTTGATACGTTAATTCCTCTTGGGCTACACCTCCATGAATGGTGGTGCTGTCTCTTGCCAAATGCACCAGTGGATATTATCAGACTATTTGATGGTGGTGGCGTGGGTTTTGCTGAATCTGATTTTATTCAAATGATTGCTGGATGTGGGACCATGAGTGCTTCCTCAATTCCTTAGCCATGGAATGATGAGGCCAGCTAACACCCTCTGAGGTGAGAGAACTTCCCATAGATGGGAATCAAACCCAGAACATTTTCAATTGTAGATGCACCATCCTTAATGGTGGTTCATGAAGCACTAACAGGAATATAGTTTACAGCAGGAAATGTTTCCCCGTGTGAGACTACATGCTCTGAATAATAGCCAGGAACTAGCACATACTGAATGTGCTGCACAAATTGAACACTCTTATTAAGCCTACTATTTTGTTTCGTCGTGTGAAACCTAGAAATTATGCAGTCATGTTACCAGATTATTGCTTAACCTATTTTTTTAAAAACTAATATGCCTAGTATTGGCTCAGAGATTAATCACTCACTTTCATCGGAATGTTGTGGGTCTAATCCATTCCAGACACGTGAGCATATTATCAATGCAGTGAAAAGTGCCATCTTAAAGTTGAGATGTAGAATCAACGTAATGCAGAAAAATCGCAGGAAGGGTCATCATTTCCCCAATTTTGCTAAAAGGTTACTTATTCCCCATTGTTTATCGTGGGATAAATTTGGGATATCCTGAGCACATGAAAGTGCTTTATTGAAAACATTTTCTTGATTAATTTTTTAAACACAAGTAGGAAATTGCAATATGAATACTTGGTGCTTTATAGTCCTACTGCACAGCATAATTTCTAGGCTAATCAGAGAAACCAAATAGATTGAGTTGGTCTATTCAGACAATGAAAAAAAATATTCCAAAGTTTGTGATTGCTATGTGCCTTTTTATTACAGAGAAACACTAATGTTTATCTGCATTTTGAAGGCATTTATCTAAATTCCATACTCCAACCTCATTTGTAAATATTTTGTGGTTCAAAATTATTGTTTTTTCTCTAAATAAAATCAGAAAATTCAATTATAATGGAATCAGTTCGTTGCTCTTTTAATCCTGCAATGTTTTATTGTTCCTCTTTCACAAGATAGGAATCTAACTTTGTCAATTTTAGAATTATTATCTAGAACATAGAACATAGAACAATTACAGCACAACTCAGGCCCTTCGGCCCACAAAGCTGTGCCGAACATGTCCCTGCCCTAGAAATTACTTGGCTTACCCACAGCCCTCTATTTTACTCAGCTCTATGTACCTATCTAACAGTCTCTTGAAAGACCCTATCGTATCAGCCTCCACCACCGTTTCCGGCAGCCCATTCCACGCACTCACCACTCTCTGAGTAAAAAAACTTACCCCTGACATCTCCTCTATATCTACTCCCCAGCACCTTAAACCTATGTCCTCTTGTGGCCACCAATTCAGCCCTGGGGAAAGGCCTCTGACTATCTACCCTATCAGTACCTCTCATCATCTTATACACCTCAATCAGGTCCCCCCTCATCCTCCATCTCTCCAAGGAGAAAAGGCCGAGTTCCCTCAACCTGCTTTCATAAGGTGTGCTCTGCATTCCAGGCAGCATCCTTGTAAATCTCCTCTGCACCCTCTCTATGGCTTCCACATCTTTCCTGTAGTGAGGCAACCAGAACTGAGCACAATACTCCAAGTGGGGTCTGACCAGGGACCTATATAGCTGCAACAATACTTCATGGCTCCTAAATTCAATTCCCCGATTGATGAAGGACAACGCACCATATGCCTTCTTAACCACAGAGTCAACCTGCGCCACCACTTTGAGCGTCCTATGGACTCGGACCCCAAGATCCCTCTGATCCTTCACACTGCCAAGACTCCTACCATTAAGACTATATTCTGCCAACATATTTGACCTACCATTAGGACTATATTCCGCCAACATATTTGACCTACCTAGGACAATAAAATCAATATCAGAAGGTTTTTGTAAACATGTCACATCACCTTTTACCAATCCATAGAAACAATTCCAAACCTCATGCAAAACAAAGAGGCCACCCACTGGTGTTCAGTTAGCTCATGCCCAGGACGCAGTACCTGGATGTGTCTTCACTGACCTTACATCCATGACAAAAATGGAAGTAGAGGCCAAGGGTTATACAACCTTTAGAGTCACACAGTATGGAAACAGGCCATTAGGCCTACCACAGCCATGCTGATCAGTGGGCATCCATCTGTATTAATCTCATTTCAGCCCATAGCCTATGGCTAGGCAATTCAGATGTTCATCAAAACACTTCTTAAATGCTGTCTGCAACTCTGTTTCCACCATTCTCTCAGGCAGTGTATTCCAGATACTCGCCACTCTCTGGATGAGAAAGCTACCCCTAGATCCCCTCTAAATCTCTTCCCCCTTACCCTAAATCCTTTACTCTTGCTTTATCTCATTATTTTATATACCTCAATCCATCCTTAACCTTCTCCACTGCAAGGAAAATCAACCTAGCCTCTCCGCATTACTGAAACACTCTCAACATGCTAGTGAACCTCCAGTTCTATCACATCTTTCCTATAGTGGAAAGCTTTAAATATAGTTTTAAATCTACTAGCAACTCCTCAAAAAACAATACAGCCTATTCAATAAGAAGGACCATCTTGATGACATTCAGGTGTGAACTGATAACTGGCAAGAGGGAGTCTAACCACCTACATTTGATGTTTAATGGCATTGTTTAGTTCCACCACTATCAATATCCTGGGGTCACCAGCCACATAAGTACTATGGTTACAGAAGTCAGCCTGAGGTGTAGTGTCCTGTGTAATTGACTTGCCTCCTAACTTCCCAAGGTTTTGCCATTATCCACAAGACACAAGTGTGAATATATAATTTCTACTTGGCTGGATGAGTGCAGACCAACAAATCTCAAGAAGGTAGCCAGGGCAAAGCAGCCTGATTGGCACCCCTGCTCTTGGCTATTCACAGCTACAGTATGAACTAGTCATACAATACACTTAGCAATTCGTGAAGGCTTCTTTAACAGTGGCTCCTAAACTCTGGATTGCTACCATCTAGAAGGACAAGGGCAAAAGGCATACAGGAACCCTACCACCTTCAATTTCCCCTCAAAGTTATACGTTATTTTGGCTTGTTGCTTTAGCATTACTAAATCTACATTATTCAACATGGGAGAGCCTTTGCTTGATGGATCACAGAAATTCAAGAAGGGATCTCACCTCCACCTTCCCAAGGGGATTAGGGAAGGGCAATAAATTTACGCCCCATTCCGTAAATGAATTAAACAAAAATGAATATTCCTTGTTATCTGAAAGCAGAAAGGAATAAGCTTTTGTGAAAGGAGGGACGCATAACAGAAGCAGGTTAAAGTATCTGCACCTTACACATCAAAAGAGACTGTGGGTTGAGAGGACATGACAAGACATATTTAGTTATGCATATCTAAGCAAAATACTGTAGGTACTGGAAGTCTGGAAAAAATGCTGGAAATACTCGGTGGGTCCGGTGGCATTTATGGAGACAGAAACAGTGTTAAGATTTCAGGTTAATGATCTTTCACAGATGGAATGATAACTGTGCTTCTCTCTTCACTGATGTTACCTGAACTACGATGTTACCTGATGACCACTATTTTCTCCACTAGGCCACTGAGTTGATGGAGATGGTATTGATCAATGGCAGTCTATTATCGTTGATAGGCTGTCTTGAAAGTGAGATGGATGTGTACTGCTGAGCACTTTGCGGTATCTCTGTGTGATGTGCCTGTCAAACTTGAATAGCTGGGAATGTGTGTAAGTTGTCAGTTGTGTGGCTGAGTGCTGGAGAAAATGGCTGAGAGTGTAATGGGGCATGTGAATGTTAAATATGAACTGTGATTGATAGAGGGAGATTGTTGTTAGGTAAGTGCTGGAGGTGGGTAGGATCAAGCAGCGATGGAAGTTAGTGGTACAGTTGCTTAGAAACGGGATTTGAAGGTCTTCTCTGATCTTGACCATGTAAGTTAATTCATTAATCTTTTTCAGATGCTGCAGCTGGGATCATAACTGGTGTTAAGTTTAGTATTTGCCACTGGCCAATGAATGTTCATAATGGATCTGGAGAAATTATTGGTATTGGTGTCGGTTTATTATTGTCACTTGGACCGAGGTACAGTGAAAAACTTGTCTTCCATACTGTTCGTACAGATCAATTCATTACACAGTACATTGAGGTAGTACAGGATAAAAAGAATAACAGAATACAGAATAAAGTGTCACAGCTACAGGGAAGTGCATTGCAGGTAGACAATAAGGTGCAAGGTCATAACAAGGTAGATTGTGAGGTCAAGAGTCCATCTCATCATATAAGGGAACTGTTCAATAGTCTTATAACAGTGGGATAGAAGCTGTCCTTGAGCCTGGTGATATGTGCCCTCGGGCTCCAGTGTCTTCTGCCTGTTGGGAGAGGGGAGAAGACAGAATGACCCAGGTGGATGGGGTCTTTGATTATGCTGGCTGCTTCACCAATGCAGCGAGGGGTATAGACAGTCCATGGAGGAGAGGTTGGTTTCTGTGATGTGCTAGGCTGTGTCCACAACTCTCTGCAGTTTCTTGCAGTCCTGGGCAGAGCAGTTGCCATACCAAGCCATGATACATCCAGATAGGATGCTTTCTTTGGTGCATTGATAAAAGTTGGTGAGTGTCAAAGGGGACATGCCAAATTTCTTTAGCCTCCTGAGGAAGTAGAGGTGCTGGTGAGCTTTCTTGGCTGTGGCGTTTAAGTAGTTATTGATGATGTTCACTCCTAGGAACTTGAAGCTCTCAACTCTCTCAACCTCAGCACCATTGATGTAGACAGGTGCATGTGCACCTCCCCCTTTCCTGAAGTCAATGACCAGCTCTTTTGTTTTGATGACATTAAGGGAAATATTGTTGTCATGACATCATGTCACTAAGCTCTCTATCTCCTTTCTGTACCCTGACTCATCGTTATTTGAGATACAGCCTACTATGGTGGTATCATCTACAAACATGAAGATGGTGTTAGAGCAGAATCTGGCCACACAGTCATGAGTCTATAGGGAGTAGAGTGGGGGCTGAGGACGCAGCCTTGTAGGGCACCAATGTTGAGAATAATCGAGCTGGAGGTGTTGCTGCCTATCCTCACTGATTGTGGTCTGTTGGTCAGAAAGTCAAGGATCCAGTTGCAGAGGGAGGTGTTGAGTCCCAGGTCTCGGAGTTTGGTGATGAGTTTGCTTGGAATTATAGTATTGAAGGCGGAGCTATAGTTAATAACAAAAGCCTAACTTTGGTGTCTTTACGGTCTAGATGCTCCAGAGATGAGAGTAGGGCCAGGGAGACTGGGGCTTTGCGAGAGAGGGCATCTCCCTTCCTCTCCAACTAATATGTCCAATCCTGTTTCTGAAAACAGTGCACCTGCTCTTATTTCCACTCTGCTTCCAAAGGTCCTAAGTCTGTGAAATAACTTCCAGTGGTGGTTGGAAACAATGAGCTCCACCCTTTAAGGATTGCATTCATGGCTTCACTCAGTACCAGTCAACTTCAGCTAGTGCTAGTTATCCTGAACCTGCACATTTTCAATATGCACTAATGTGATAAGCAGTGCAGTTGGTGTTGCAATCACGTAATGTATGCACCTGACTTTGAGAAGTAAGTTGCATCAGGTTAACCAGGTTTATGGTGCTTTGTGCTTTGAGATTCTAGTGCACAGCTTCCAATGTGATCTAATTTCTCTCCCACTGTGCTTCAAAATAATTCATTTTATATGAAGTGTAACATGTTAAGACTTTGAGTCTTATAAGTTTGAATTAGAAATAGGTAATGGTTGGTGATTCCCTGAGATTTCCCTCATTTTTGTAATTCCTTTCTTTCACCACTAAGTGGCACCATTTAGCTTTTAAATCAAACTACATTCAGAAAATACAAGAACATTTTAAACAAGTACAATTCTTACAAGCCCATTGACTAAAGAGGTGTTAAAAATTTTGCAAGCGATTGCAGCTGCTAACATGATTAGCTCCCAATAATTACTCAAGGATTTCAATAATTAATCTGTGACTATTGATTATCAAGCAGACAACTTGCCAACTTTATACTTCCCATGCAATACCACAATTTCCACGTACATACATCTAGTGCTCCTTTCACTGTTCACAAGGCTAAATATTACGACAAAGATCCCCAGTGCATGATTACCTACTGTTACAGACTAAGTTACTATTGGTGAATGTCCCTTTAAGATAGAGCATAGTGGTGGGTGTGTGTGTGTGTGTGTGTGTGTGTGTGTGTGTGTGTGTGTGTGTGTGTGTGTGTGTGTGTGTGTGTGTGTATTTGTGTGGACGGCCACATCTCCGATGCCTTTCGGGGTGGCAGATACTTCGGAACAAAGCAGTGGAGTTCACTTTGTTGTTAACCTGTAGAAGGAAACAGGTACTTGTGTGGACGGTCACGATTCGAGTGCCTTTTGGGGTGAGGCAGATGTGGTGGAGTAGTCACTGCTGAGTAGACACTGAGGTGTTGTAGAGGTTCCATCGTGGAACATTTGGATTTCGTAATTACTCTCTATTTTCTCCCTACATCCACATTTCCTCTTCAGTCAACGGTGGTTTTGAAGAAGACTTTGCTCACGTTTTACCTTATGGATTGCTGAACTGAACTTTGAAAACTATTCCTGGACTTGGAGTTTGGAAGTTTGTCACACACACACTACAAGTTTAGTTTTTGGGGTTAATGTTTAAGATCTACCATTTTTACTTCTGACATTCTAACATTTTTACTTTTATTTTTCTTCTTGTCATAAGTAGTTATTAATAAAGTAGTTTTAAACACTGATACATGACTCAGTGTGTTTCTTTTGTTGCTGGTTCGTAACACTACTCTCAAAGCTAGTTTGCACTACTTAAATCTTGCCTGTCCCTCTTCTGAGGTAGTTGCACTGTGGCTGCTCGAGGTTCTGAGACTGTTGCAAATAGTTTGCTCAGTAACTGATCAATAATAGTTGACCATGGAAAAAAGAAGTCACTAAGATTTTTGGACACTGTAAATAAGGTTTGAGGAGAAGTGATGGAAAAGAGAGTTGTCTCGTACCATTAGAAAGCAGTGGGAAGAAACAGTGGAGAAGGTCAATACCAACAGTAGAGCTGCAAGAACAATGATATCACATGAGTGGATAAAGCCCATGAATTCATTTTCAAATCTCATGTCCTATCATTTGCACAACTTATTTCACCCCCTTCTCCATTCATTGCACCCATCACTCTACTACCAATCAGATGCTTCACGTCACTGACATACTTAGCAAAGTTTTTAACTTTCCAGTCACATCTCCCTTTTTCTTGCAGTGGTGGGTGGTGCACAAATAAAGGCAGCAGGAATTAATGACAGGAAAGAGATCTGTCTGTATGTTTAAACCCATGGCAGAAACACTGCTCGTCATTATGGGAAGGGCCTTTGCTGTAAACCCTTTCCCTTCTTCCTCTTCTCTCTTCCAGCAGCCCGTCATATACCTGTGTGACCTGACTCATTTCCATAGTCATGATTAATGTGGAAGTTAAGACCTGCCACGTCACCCATGTCTGGAAGCTACTGATTTGTGCATCCTTTAAATTGCAGCATCAGCCAAACCACATCCAGTAGTCTACCAAACTTTTGAACAATTATGGAACAACACCCAAAATCTGCTTGCTGGGTATACTGCACTAATATTTTGACGTACATGCAAACCCCTTTGCAAAATAACATCAGGTGAACTTGACATTGGATGTGTGTATTACATATTGCCATTTTGTTAGTTTAAGAAACCTTGTGGTTCCCAAAATATGGCACTGTTAAGTTCCTTTCTCCCCAGACTGATTTTCTCAACTGCATCTTGAGTTTGCTGGTTTGTCACACCATTTCCAAAGTTTGAAACTTGACTTCAGGAAAATGACATGGATTAAGCTACATCTTACACTTCTTCCAACCTAGTGCATTGTATCCAGCGCATGTGATGTGGTCACCTGTAGAGTGGAGAAACCAAATGCAGATTGGATCACCACTTTGTTGAACACCTGTGTTCAGTCCACGAGGATGACAGAGAATTCCCTGTTGCATGCCACTTTAATTCACCATCTACTCCCACTCTGACCAATCTATCTGTGGCCTCCTGCATTGTTAAATAGGCCCAATGTAAGTCTGAGAAACAACACCTCATCTTCTGACATCACTCATTGCAGCCTTCCAGATTCAATATCTAATTCTATAACTTCAGGTAACTCGCTCTCTCTGTCTGTACCAAGCTGGCCATTTTTGCTATATTGTGACATTGGCTCATTTTGTTTCTCAACCCACTGTTTCAGCCTGCTCTTGCCTCACCAAACTTTTTTCTTCCTACATTGACTCCATCCTTTCTCCCCAGTCTAGTCCCTTCCCACATCCATGGCACCTCTAATACCCTCCATGACTTTGACAGTTTCCGACTCCCTGGTACCAACCAGTTCATTTTTACCATGGATGTACAATCCCTCTAGATTCCATTCACACAAGGATCATAAGAGGACTTTTTGCTTCTTCCTTGAACAGAGAACAAGCAGATGTCCTCCACCACACACTCACTTACATGGCTGAACTTGCTCTACATTGAACAACTTCTTTAATCCAGTTACTTTCTCCAGATCAGAGATATAGCTATGGGAAATTTCATAGGCCCAAAACATGCTTGAGGTTTTGTGGGATGTCTGGATTTCTTTTGCAATTACTTGGAACCACTCCCTCAACTTTTTTTGGTACATCAATAACTGTATTTGTGCTGCTCCCTGCACGCAGGTAGAACTCCAAAACGTCACCACTTTCGCTGCCAGCTTTCACCTTGCTCTCACCTTTGCATAATTCATCTCTGATTCTTCCCTTCCCTTCCCTTTCTGGATCCGCTGTCTCCAACTCAGGGGACAGGCTAGTAACAAACATCCATTACCAATCTACAGACTCCCATGGTTAGCTTGACTGTACATTGCCTCGTCCTGCCTCCTGTAAGGACTTCCGGTCCCTCTGTCTCTGTTGTATTTGCTCTGATGATGAGATTTTCCATACAGGTGTTTCTGAGTTCCTGAGTTTCTGGGTCTTCTTAGTTCCTGAACTGTGGCTTCCCCTCTCTGGTGGTTGACAGAGCACTCGACTGCCTTCCCATGAATTTCCCATACATCTGCTCTCACCCTTTCTCCTCCTGGACAGAGCATGGATAGAGTTGGTCCTCACCTTCCACCCTCCAGCCTCTGAACTGAATGGATCATCCTTTGCTATTCCCATTGGCTTCAATGAGATTGCACCACCAGGCCCATCTTACCCTCCCTTCCTTTCTCAGTATTTTGAAGTGAACGTTGCTGTGGGGACTTCCCGGCCCACTCTTCCATCTCCACCAGTCATTTCCCATCTTATGGCCCTTTCCCATGCAGCCGCAGGAGAAGCAACACTTATCCTTTCATCTCTTCCTTTTCCACCATCCAGGGACCCAAATAATCCTTTCAAGTGAAGCAGTAATTTCCTTGCACTTCTTCCGTCTGGTGCAGTGCATCTGGTGCTTGCAATATGGTGTGGTCTAAGCTAGAGAAACCCAAACACTAATTGGGTGACTGCCTTGCAGAGCACCTGCATTCAGTCTGCAACTCAGAGCTTACTGTTGCCTGTCACTTTAATGCCCCATCCCATTCTGACCGATCTGTCTCTGACCTCCTGCACCGGGCAGAGCAAGGGCAGAGTTCCCTTGGTCCTCACCTTCCATCCCACCAGCCTCTACACTGAACGTTTTGATGAGATCCAATATAAACCTGAGGAACAGCACCTCGCCTTCTATCCAGGTATGTTGCAGTCTTCTGGACTCAGTATCAAATTCCACAGCTCTGATAACTTGTTTTCTCTATCACTGTTATTGGCTATTTCTGACCACTTCTGCTGTAAGTCATCCATCTGTGATATTTGCTCATTTTATCTCTCTCCATTAGCACAGCCTGACCTGCTGGGCCTGTCCCACAGCTCTGCATTTCACAACTCGATTGTTCCTTTATTTGTGTTCTCACACTCTAACTGCTCTCATTTCTTGGCCTTTCTTCCTTTCCTCTCTCTCTGACTGCCATTAACCCATCATCTGGAATACCACAACAACTTATCCCCACAGCAGAATATGAGCAGAATATGTAGGCACGGTAGTGTAGTGGTTAGCATAATGCTTTACAGCACCAGCGACCCCTATCAGAGATCTTCCTTTAGCCCTATCCCGTCCTCCTCCAGTCTCTCTCATGCTTAAAACTAATTTGTTTTCTCTGTTCCCCAATTCTGACAACGAGCCTCGACTGAAATGTTAACTCTGTTTCTCTTGCAACAGATGCTGCCTGACGTGTTGAGTTGGTTTCCACCATTTTCCATTTCTATTTCATATTTCTAGCATCTGTAGTTTTCTTTATATTTTCAGTTAAGTGCTGCCTGTACTACCAGTTGCTGCAGAATGTGGAAGCATATTCCCTCTCGAAGAGCTATACTTCTATTATGAAAATGAAACTCAATGTTTAGTTTGCCAGAAGTACGGCTTAACTTTGAAATGTAAGAATTTGTTTTCTGTTTTCTCCCTTTCCTCTCTCTCAAACTGCCGCCATTAACTCATCATCTGGAATACCACAACAACTTATCACGGTACAATGTTTATACCGAAACACTGCCACTTGGAAGACATTATGATCAACCTTCCAGATTAGATTCATTTACTCTCAGAATTACTCTGTTGAGCAGAATATGAACAGAATATGAGCAGAATATGCAGGCACAGTTAGTGTAGTGGTTAGCGTAACGCTTTACAGCGCCAGCGACCCAGGTTCAATTCCTGCTGCTGTCTGTAAGGAGATTATACATTCTCCCTGTGTCTGCGTGGGTTTCCTCCGGGTGCTCTGGTTTCCTCCCACATTCCAAAGACGTACGGGTTAGGAAGTTGTGGGCATGCTATGTTGGCGCTGGAAGCGTGGCGACACTTGCGGGCTGCCCCTAGAACACTCCACGCAGAAAAGGTGCATTTCACTGTGTGTTTCGATGTACATGTGATTAATAAAGATATCTTATGTTATCTTATCTTATAAAGCAGGAGGTGGGAAAGAGAAAGGAGAGCCAGCGTTTCAGAGTTCTGCCATTGAACCACTTGCTGGTGATAAAGTTACACCCAAGCCTACATATAGTCTACAAGCAGATATTTTGTCAAAATTTTTCTCCCTTTTGTAGAGGTCCGGATTCAAGCTTAGATTGGTTTCTGCTCACCATATTCTGAGTCCTCTTGTGTTTCAGAGACCATTTTTATGTGTGAATCTAGACCGTGAAAGTGCACAGCTATTCATGAATGAAAGTCAGATAGTCAGATCCAGACCTGCATTTTCCCAATGTCCAACTGATACATACTTAGCAGCAGGAGTTATTTAATAGTGGTTCAGTAATAGCCATTTTGGTTATACTTGCCTGCTCCATGATCCTTGGCCACAGTGGAGACTCAACATATCACCTCCTTGGAGCCATGCCTACCTGGATCAATAAACTTGGGACCTTCCAATCTGTACTAAACCAAAGAAAACTTAATAAGCCAAGCCTTTGTTTCTCTAGCAAATTCTTGCAATAGCTTCTCCAAACATATTCTGCTCAGCAGAGTACTTTTGAGAGTAAATGAATCTAATCCGGAAGGTTCATCATAATGTCTTCCAAGTGGCAATGTTTTGGAGGGAACAGCTTCTGGGAACTGCAGCTTTAGCGCACTCCCAGCTCAGCTGAGGACCAAAAGTGCAGAAGTATTTTCTTTACTATTGCTCGCAGAATATGGTGGCTTTTCATCTGCGGCCTTTCTTAATATCGGCCAGGGTTTGGGGACATAACCATCTGCTATCCACAGACACATAAATCTATCCCAAAATCAAACCACAAGATTGAGGCAAAGTGAAAGTTCTGATCACACACGAGTCAACACACAATAATCTGTTCTGACATTGTGCATTGAAGGTAGATACGGTTCCATCCTGATACAATTAATTATACAAGTAATCCAAGAGAACCAGAAACTCCATTAAGAATCTTGCTTTCTTCTGCGTACTTCTGGATTATCTTTTTAGATAATAAATAAGGCAATAAGGCTTTAAATAAGGCAAGACGGCTCTCCCACCTCATTCATATATCATTAAATAGACTAATACACCAACATGCAAAGGGTTGGCTGATGCTAAAGAAAAACAAAAGGGCAATTCCTGGAGATCTTACACAAACTATATAATACTGGAAATACATAGCATCCGGAGAGGAAAGAACAGGTTAACAATTCAACATGGAGTGGAATAGGGCACCAAATGAGCAGCTTCTTTTTAAGCCCACTACCTGTAACTGTCTTAAAATTTCTCACACTTAATTGAAGAGGCCTGAATCCTATTTGGGACAGCAAGCATAGCTCCCATGCTGGTTTTGTGGCTGCAATTACCTGTTGTAGCTACACAGCTCCTGGCAACTTCTAGGCCTCGCTGACGTGCAAAGTAGAATGGGGCATGAACAGCAACCATGCCTCGGGCAGTGGAATTGGAGGCCTGCTCCAAGATTGTCAAAGGCTTGCTATCAAAGGCCTTATAAATTGTTTTAAAATGTCTGACGAGAGACACTTAAAACAATTGAAGCAGATATAAATAATTTGAAAATATTTTAAAAAATAAATAGCCATCAAATTATTTAAAAACACATTTATTAGATGGTAATTAATTAAAAACATAAATATTGGGACAAATAAAAATAGTAAAAGTGTATCTAACATTACTTTTGTAGTGAAGGTCAGTGGATATGTTCAGAAATGAACTTATTCTTCCAAATGAATACTTTCTTCCAAATATATACTTTATTCATTATATATACAGTAAATAAAATCAAGACTTGTCACTATTTTAGTTCACTGTAACAAGCAGTTCAATACATTCCTTTGCAATATGTCAACATCACTAATGTTTCATCCTTAAAGGTTGCACCAGTGAAACATTTGAGAGGCTGTTCCACCGGAACCTAGACTGTGGACCTTCCCCACAGAGCCTTTGTGGTGGCTGTACTGAGCTTTAGTGCATTCCCTCAGCATGTACTCCTGCACTCTGGAATGTGCCAATAGGCAGCATTTGTTTATTGACATTCCTACTTTGGGAAAACTAACAAGTTTTGGGCAGACCAAAGTTCCCCTTTCATTGAGTCAATGATCTTCCAGCAGTAGTCAATGTTTACCTCAGTATACCTCCTGAGAACAGCCTGTGGAGGACAGAGCCCTTGTTTCACAGTTGCTTGGGATAAACTCAGAATAGACTACTGCATCCCTTTCTTTGCAAACATGCAGCCCAGAAGGAGGTGGATGACTGTCTCATCCACAGTGCTGACACTTTGATACCAGCATGTGGGTGGGATTGAGACTCCGGCTGTGAAGAAGCAAATGATACAGAGGGCCCTACTCACCACCAGACAAGTTAGGTCGTGGTGCTTGTTGCGAGTTCTGGTGATGAGGCAGTCTGCTCAGAAAACCATCCCACAGGATCCACCATCTCTTTCTCCTATGGGGCCTTCATGAGCTTCTGTGTGGAACATTGCCTGTTTGACGGGGTCAAACTTGTTTCCGTCAGATATTTTTCTACAAGGGACAGGTGGTGCAGCATGGTCCAACTAAATGAATGTTCCATGGCAATACGGCTTGGCCCATCCCTCGCAACAGTGGGAACAGGTAGAACCTCAGGGTCACAAGAAATGACATGAAATTGTATGGTTAAATATGAATCCAGCCCTGCAGCTCATGAGGATGTGGAATGACCTTTGGACTCAGTGGTGAGTTAAGTGCCTTCCTAACTTCTGAGCTGCAATATGCAAGTGCAAATATCATGAATAGGATGATCCACAGGAAGCACTTCTGAACTGCTGGATAAAGGTGTGGTTTGAACCATTGTTTACACTGGAAGTGCATCCTCCAGCACTGCAGTTTACAAGGTCAATGGGGAGCACACCTCAACAGTGTGAGTCAGCACATGCCATCAGGCTATCTACAACGGCCACCTCCAACATAGAACATAGAACATTACAGCACAGTGCAGGCCCTTTGGCCCACGATGTTGTGCTGACATTTTATCCTGCTCTAAGATCTATCTAACCCTTCCCTCCCACATAGCCCTCCATTTCTCTATCATTAATGTGTCTATCTAAGTGTCTCTTAAATGTCCCAAATGTATCTGCCCCCACAACCTCTGCCGGCAGTGTGTTCCACGCACCCACCATTCTCTGTGTAAAAAACTTACCCCTGACATCCCCCTTATACCTTCCTCCAATCACCTTACAATTATGTCCCCTCATGTTAGCCATTTTCACCCTGGGAAAAAGTCTCTGACGGTCCACTCAATTTATGCCTCTTATCATCTTGTACACCTCTATCAAGTCACCTCTCATCCTCCTTCTCTTCAAAGAGAAAAGCCCCAGCTCACTCAACCTATCCTCATAAGACATGCTCTCCAATCCAGGCAGCATTCTGGTAAATCTCCTCTGCACCCTTTCTAAAGCTTCCACATCCTTCCTATAATGAGGCGACCAGAACTGAACACAATACTCCAAGTGTGGTCTAACCAGAGTTTGATAGAGCTGCAACATCACCTCATGGCTCTTGAACTCAATACCCCAACTAATGAAGGTCAACACACCATACGCCTTCTTAACAACCCTATCGACCTGCGCGGCAACCTTGAGGGATCTATGGACGTGGATCTAACTGGAATTTCAGTTTCCACCTCTTCATCTGGGGTAGGGGTTGCACAGGACACTCCATGCCTCAGGTCCCATCTCTGCATTGCTCTCTTTGGACTGATGTTCCAAAGGACTAATTTGTTATACATCTTTTACTTTGGATACTCCAAGATGCTTTGTACCAACTAACCTAATAACAACACATCTCAGACAGTCAACACCCAGACTGTGCTGATGATCTCAACTGCAAGAGCAATAGTGGCACTGAAATGGGGCAGAGATAGGGTGGAAATATCATCTTAATGTCCCACTCCCAATTAGTAACATCACCTTGGCCTGGACAGTAGCACTCATGACTCAGATTTTGGGGGATTAAGTTTTACTGC
This sequence comes from Pristis pectinata, assembly GCF_009764475.1. NCBI lineage: Eukaryota > Metazoa > Chordata > Chondrichthyes > Rhinopristiformes > Pristidae > Pristis > Pristis pectinata. The sequence continues at coordinate 78,296,418 of NC_067412.1, forward strand.
TGCCTTGAGCATGTAATCGAGATTGATATTGTGGTGCAGGACCTGGGGGAAGTCTGCGTGTCTGTCACACAACCTGTTAAACTACGATCTTATTTTGACTTTAAAATGAGGCCTTGTCAGCCTGCTCGGGTGGACATAAAGTAATCCCATGGTATTATTTGATTGACAGCATTGCAACATATTCATCAGTCTTCTCTCAACAAACCTTTCTGTAAACAAATCACCCGGCCATTCATTTTTGTGTGAAACCTGGCTGCAGTATTTGTCTGCACTGTAATCTCTCCCCAGTAAAAATTTATTCCCTGGGAAAAACTGTGAATTCTTTTCTTCTCCCTGTAGGAAACTGCATGTGGATGTCAAATGAGGGTAGGGTTGGGTTGAATGTGGTGGTCTTCAAGAGTAGAATAATGTGCGAATACTCAGTCTCTGGGAAGACAATGGAACTTCAGCAGTGTATTGGACATTCACCAGCTTCTATGGATTCCCAGTTTGACACATCCCTTCATAAGAGAAGGAAAGAAAATTCAAATGAAAAATTAAACGTACCTCTTGCAGTGCTACTTCCAATAATACACTTGTCTTTTATGAGTCTTATGAGACTGGGTAAATGTTGAAATGAGATCATCAAAGCACATTAGTTTGCCCAAAGCTTTCCATGACTACTGTGCTCAGCAGGACATTGTCTGACTCATTAGTGATAAGAATATAATTACAATTTAACATTTGCCTTACCAGTTGACTAGGTCAATACTTTGGATTAGTGGAGGAGGGTGGTGAGATGCTGTGCAATGATCTTCGGTTTGGTGAAACCAGGCTCATTGTAGCACCTAACAAGCCAGAGCAGAAATAGAACCAACAGAACTTTCCCCTAAGTAGCCTGCTTATTAATTTTAATGTTGAAGAAATGAGAATATGTTTTTACATTGTGTCTTACAAGATGTTGAGTATCCCAAAGTACTTTATAGCACTGCTTGAAGTGTCATCATCATTAAAATGTCAGAGGCACAGCAACCAATCTGCAGATGGAAACCTTCCCAAAGCAGCAGTATGACGAAGATCTGATTTTGTGATGTTAGGGGGTGAATGTTGGACTGGAATCTGGGGACAAATCATCAATATAATAGAATGGAATCTTTTTTTCCACATAACAGAGTCTCAGTTCGACATTCTGTCAAAAAGGCCAAACCTCTGGTGGTGTGGCGCTAACTGCTTGCACAGGGAATGACATCACCTTGTGTCCCCTGACAGGAAATAGTTGCATGGGTGCAAGGAAGCAGACACCAGGAAATGGCCAGTTGAATTCCCTGAGTGATGCAAAATGATCAGAAAATGGTCATCGTCGTGCTTCACTCCGGAGAAAAGCAATGTAATGCAATTGAATTTCTAAACACTAATTTTCAAGCATTTGGTGAAATATGCAAAAGCGTAAACCAAGCAAGAGAAATTTGAACAAAAAACTAAATAAGAAGTAGAATTATACTTCTGGAAAGAGTTGTTGCAGTTGCATTAGCTGATTGTGTTTTCTCTGAGTTCCTGCAAGGTTACATTTGTCATTTCTTCTCAGAACTTTGACCCATCCTTTTCTGAACTTTTGCAGTGCTACAGTTGCAAAGGATCCTTTGTATACAAAAGAAAATAGAAAATGCTCTAAATACTTCATGGGTCAGGCTATATTTGTGTAGAGAAAAACAAAATTATTATTTCTGGTCTGTGACCATCCATCATTAAAAGAAAATGTTTGACATGTAACAGTTTCTTAAGTACCGAGGAAGGAAGTGTGGGGAGGAAAGAATAGAAGAAAGGAAAGATTTATGATGGAGCAGAAGACAAGAGAAATTAGAAGTCAATTAATGATAAAGTTACAGCACTCTTTTGTAGACCACTGATGTACGCATTATATTCCCATGCACAACATGACACAAGTATTGATTTTGTGGACTATTCCTTAAGGAATTGAATTCTTCAATAATTTCTGTTCTCTCAGAACTGCATTCATTATGAAGAACATTGATTCATTTGTGGTTTGGCTGGAGGGAACTTGAAGGCCTGGAAGTTCTATCACATTTTTGTTACCCCACGCAACAGATTTGAAGCTTAAATGTGAACAGCGATTCTCTATGTGCACTGGGAAATTATATTGTATTTCTCCATGTGCACGATGGACCCATGTACAAAGGTTTCTGGGTGCACAGCATTGATGTGATTTGGTGTGCAATGCAAGTTTGCTATTACAACTGCAACATTTATATGAAAACTTGTGCTTCTGAAACCATGTGGAACCTTGTGATCCCTTAAGGGATTTCACCACTGAAGTCGATAAAAGCCGTGGACCAGTTAGCTCCATCATTTAGGTAAAGCCTCTGCCTTCACTGGCAGGGCTCCGATGATTTCCCTGGCCCAGCTCCAATGCCACAATGTTCCATTGTCTGTCAGGGGTGCATGGTGCCCACATATTATCTAAGGAAAGTTTAATCAAATCTATCCTAAAACAAATAATCCTATCTTTCTATTTATTTACTCAAAGGATATGGACATCACTGGCAACTTATTATTCATTATTATTTGCCCCTGAACTGAGGTGACAGTTAAAAGTCAACTATATTGATGGGTTTGGAGTCACATATAAGGCCGGGCTGGTGAGGATGGAACAAGAAAATTAATGAAACAGTTTGGTTTTTACAACAATCTGATAGTTCCACAGTTATTGGTACAAACTGTTTTAAACGATCCCGAATTCATTTACACAGATTTAAATTCTCCAGCTGCCATGGTGGAATTTCAACTTGGGTCTCTGAATCAATGGTTCAGAACTCTGGTTGGTCTACTTATAAAATACATAAGTAACCCCTATATTTATTGTCTATGCATAATGGAAAAATTCTAATTGCTGTTTCAGACATTCTGATAAACTGCTTTTTCAATTACCTCAGGTTAATAAGTAAGAATCTACGCTGAATTCTTTATGCAAAGATTTAAATTATGTTATCCTTTTATAAGGTGAAAGCACAATAAAAATTACACAGATTATGCTAATATTCTTTTACAGTAAATAGCACTGACTGTTTTATGAGGAGCAATTAACCAAAGCACAACATGTTATTTTGAAATACATCAGAATCTACACGGAGAACAGTCTGTACTTACCTACAAAGGGAGATTCACTTTTTACATGAAGGTCTTGATATGCATCATATTTTCATGTTAGGATAGCTTAGAAAGGTAAATGTTTCTTTACACATTTCATAAAGGAGGAGCCAAAATTTGTAAGTGTAGACCTTGTACACTGCCAAAGGAAAAAGTCTTCATTTGTAAATTGCCTGCCATCTGACAATTCAATGAAGGGAGCTAGATATGGTGACACCACTTTTCCCCCCAAAATGGTGGTGATTGGATAATTTCCTCGTCAATCATGTGCAGTTGTAAATGACTAGGAATGATTTTATTCCCATAATTTGTGTGTAATCATCCTATACTCACTATGTTTGTTGACAATTTCTTTAACTTCTATTGAAAGAAGTTGTTGCAGTTGTTTATATCTAGTATTTTTTATTACTGGGAACGTCACAAAATTATTCTGGGGCATGTGTCTGCAAGAGTGCAAATGTATGTTGTTCAGACAAGTGAAATCCAATTAAAATTTACCTTTTTCCTTGTTTCTATCAGGTAAAGATTAACATGCTAAAACTTGATTAACGCATGGGTTATGGATTGCATCTGTTTTACAGTATCTTTCAAGGTTAGATTGATGAAGGATTAAGTTCAGATTATCACATAAAGGCAGGACTGGGACAGGAGTACAAGTAATACAAGTCCTCCCTTTATGTGATAATTGGAATTTAATACTTCATCCACCTAACCATGAAAGATATTGTATCATACCTGGAAATAAATTTCAGATTTTTCTGTGTTCATTGACATTTAGTACTTGGAAAATGCTGGAACCTATTAGTATTGGTATTGGTATTGGTTTATTATTGTCACCTGTACCGAGGTATAGTGAAAAACTTGTCTTGCATACTGATCATACAGGTCAATTCATTACACAGTGCAGTTACATTGAGTTAGTACAGAGTGCATTGATGTAGTACAGGTAAAAAACAATAACAGTACAGAGTAAAGTGTCTCTGCTACAGAGAGTGCAGTGCAATAAGGTGAAAGGTCACAACAAGGTAGATCGTGAGGTCATAGTCCATCTCATTGTATAAAGGAACCGTTCAATAGTCTTATCACAGTGGGGTAGAAGCTGTCCTTAAGTCTGGTGGTACGTGCCCTCAAGTACGTGTATCTTCAACCCGATGGAAGAGGAGAGAAGAGAGTATGTCCTGGGTGGGTGGGGTCTTTGATTATGCTGGCTGCTTCACCAAGACAACGAGAGGTAAAGACAGAGTCCAAGGAGGGGAGGCTGGTGTCCGTGATGCGCTGGGCTGTGTCCACAACTCTCTGCAGTTTCTTGCGGTCCTGGGCAGAGCAGTTGCCGTACCAAGCCATGATACATCCAGATAGGATGCTTTCTATGTTGCATTGGTAAAAGTTGGTGAGAGTCAAAGGGGACTCTCCCAGTACCAGTAAGGTACTGGTTTCTGGGCACTTGGAAAATAACCATACGATTAGGCTATGTCAACTTGGATATGTGAAAGGAAATTCTTGTCTGACAAACCTACTGGATTTTTATGAGATTTTAACTAGCAGAATAGACAAGGGTAAGCCAGTTTTTCTAATGTTTAGACTTCTAGGAGTTCTTTACTGAGGTGCCATACAGGCAATAAGAGGGAATGGTATTGGGAGGCGGGTGGAGGGGAGAGGAGGTGGTGGAGGGGTTAAATACTGGCATGGATTGAGGATTGCTTAATACACAAGGACCCGAGAATGGGAATAAATAGACGTTTTTCCATGTTGGAAGGTTTTAACTAGTGGGATCAGTGCTGAGGCCCCAACTGTTGACAGTCTATAGCAATGATTTAAATGAGGGAATTAAGGGTAATGCACCCAAGTTTGCTGATGATAACAAACTAGGTGGCAGTGTGGTCTAAGGGGAGGATGCAGAGGAGCTTCTGGTGGCTAGGACGTAGCAAATGGAACATAATGTGGAATAATGAGAGCTCATCCATTTTGTAGAAAAAGTAGAAAGGTAGAGTTCTTTTTAGATAGTGAGAGATTGAGAACCGTTGATACTCAAAAGGATCTGGTATCTTTACACATAATCACTGAAAGTTAACATGCAGGTTCATTCGGCAATCTGTAACCTCATGGCTTGGCATATCCTTCATTCCACCATTTGTATCAAGCCTGGGGTTCAATGAGGAAAGCAGATGCTGAGTATATTCAAGGAAAAAATAACATATTTTTAGATATTAAGGGAATCAAGGGATTTGGGTTAGTGCAGGAAAGTACTGCTGAAGTAAAATATCAGCTGTAATCTTATTGAATGGTGGAACAGGTAGGAAGGGCCCAGTCATCCATTCTTGCTTCTATTTCTTATGTTACATATTCACTCCCTCATGATTGATCTTTTGTTTCCTTATTTGTACACTTACTATCCATATTTTCTTGCACTATCACTTCTTTTGCTATGTAATCTTTCTTGCACCCTACACGATCACAGACCTTCCCCTTTGCTATCTTTTCCCTACAATTTAAAACTTGTTTTTATTTAACTTTTAACATGACTGATGAAAGGTTATTATCTTGAAACCTGCACTCAAATTTTCTCTCCACTCTTCTAACCTGACTAGCATAACATTTCCAGCGCTATCTGAGTTTATTCTATATTATGTAAGCATAGCAGTATGTTAGAAGTCAGGAGTCTTCTTTTCTCATAGTTCAGTGACTCAGGTGGTGACTTTGTATTCACTGCAAACTTTGAAAGTGGAATTGGATGAGTTTTGTGGCTGATATTACAACATATACAAGGTAGCAGGAGTATTGTGTGAGGTGAACATTGTAAACTTCAATTTAAAAAAAACACGAGGTAATTATTTGCCAGTGGTACAACTCCTTGAAAATAAATGGGGTAGATTGACCTTTGTGGGCACGGAATGCATTTTGGAAATTGCCAAAATGATTTCCCCACTCTGCCTATATATTGAAAATGCAATATGTTCATTGCTATTTCTCGGTCATTTCGGCCATTTGTTACTTTGTATAACCAGAGCATGTTTTGACCACTTTTAAGAATCAGATGATAATTTCATAGATTTTTGTTCCTAAATTATCCTCAGGACTTTTAAAACTAATTTTTGCCTTTGTCTGAAAACTCTTGTCGCTGCTGTTGGAGAAGGAGATGAGAAATTACTATTGCTAATTGTCACTATGGCATAGAATCCTGGATTGGCTGGTCTTTGCGATTCTCACATTTGCTGGAAATAGGGACAAATATCATTCACAATTGACAGAGAATGGTATCTATTTAGTATTGTTTACAGTTGGGTTTTGTTTCAATAAACCACTAAAAGTTTTGGAAAGATAATATTGTGGATGATTGTAATGTAGTTCACAGTTTGTAGTTGGCAGAAAATGGATAATTCTTGAAGATGAACGGGTTACCTTCCCACAGCTAATCTGCTGCATTGGAAGATTTTAGCAAAAGGAAATCTGCCAAATATGCTTTATGCAGAAACTAAAACTATTGCATTGCTGATGACATCATTGTGAGGAAAATATCACTCTGGGAACTTTTTATGCAATTTCACAAATATGGTTAATTTGCTAACAAATCTGTAATACTTGCACAAGAATCTCCATGACTCTATTGTCTGATTAAGAGAATTATTAGCTTGGCCCATGATCTAAGCTGAAATATTAATTAAATGTTTCTGGGGTGTTTCATTCTTAGAGTTGTTATTCTGCAGAGGAGACACTGTGAAAATAAACCATCTATCAATTTAACTTGTTTAAGAAAAGCATTAAAGCCCTGTGGGATAAATCAAGGTAAAGCAAGGAGCATTTTTTGGTGTTGTGACCAATAGTCTGCCTGAGCTAATAATCTCAGAAGTAGATTGTTGAACATCATATTATTGCTTAGGAAAGATGTTTTGATGGATAATGGCTGCCATTTCCTCTCTGATTCTTAAATTTATGTTCATGGTTCATGCATTGCTGGGAAGGCCAATATTCATTGTCCATTCTAGTTGTCCTTGAAAAGATGGCAGTGAGCTTTCCTCTGGTTGCTCCGGTTTCCTCCCACGTTGCAAAGATGTACGGGTAGGTTAATTTTGGTTTAAAATGGGCGGCGTGGACTCGTTGGGCAGGAAGGGCCTGTTACCATGCTGTAAATAAAATTTTTAAAAAATCCACTGTATGTGAAGCATTTTGAGGTGATTCAATGACATAATATGCTGCACAAATACAAACTGTAGCGACTCACCGTCCGAGCATACGAACCGGCTCGGCGGTCGGGTCACGCGTTGTCGGAGTGGCGAGGCCCAAGATGGCATTGGGCCTTCGTCTTCCCCGAGCTACAGGGAGAACCCGCGTGCAGGAAAAGTTTGATGATGTAGTGCATACGTCATTTCGGTTTTCGGTGGGCGGGAACCGTTCCTCTTAAAAGGCCTGTGCAAGGCGGGAAAATAAATCAGTTTTGTTCTGCAGCCCATTGACTAGTGTCTTGCTTTCACATCGCGGTAGCAGCTGCTACATTGGTGACCCCGACGGTCCAAGTGGACTTTGGACCCACACAATGGACGACAACGCAGCAACCAACGCAGTGGCACTCAAGCTGCCCACCTTTTGGACACTTCGGCCCAGCGCCTGGTTCGACCAGGCCGAAGCCCAGTTCCAACTTCGACAGATCACCTCCGACTCCACAAAGTACTACCACGTGGTCAGCTCTCTGGACCAGGAGACAGCCGCCCAGGTCGGAGACTTCATCCAGTCTCCTCCGGAGGAGGATAAGTACCTGGCTTTCAAAGACCTTCTTATTCAGACCTTCGGCCTCTCCTGTCGCGAGCGTGCTGCCCGCCTGCTTCATCTCGACGGCCTGGGGGACAGATCCCCATCGGCCCTAATGAACGAGATGCTGGCCTTGGCTGAGGGACACAAGCCCTGCTTAATGTTCGAACAGGCCTTCCTCAAACAACTACCCAATGACATTCACCTGCTGTTGGTCGACGCTGGTTTCAGCAACCCACGTGAGGTAGCTGCCCGGGCAGATGTCCTGTGGAAGGCCAAACACGAGAGCGGGTCGTCCGTCGGCCAAATCGCCAGGCCACGAGCCCAGTGCCTATCTAAACCAGTCTCAGCAACCGAGCGACCACACTCCAGAAACAGACGATAACACTGGCGACCAGCTGTGTTTCTTCCATCAGAGGTGGGGTGTGGAGGCCCGTCGATGCTACCCACTCTGCAAGTTTCAGGGAAACGCCAGGGCCAGCCGCCACTGATGGCTGCGATGGCTGGCCGCCAACACAGCCTCCTATTCATTCCGGACAAGCAGTCTGGGCGTCGTTTCCACGTCGATACTGGAGTAGAGGACAAGCAGTCCGGCCGTGACACTCGTAACAGGCAACAAGGTCCTGTACCCAATGCCGCAAATGGCACAACGATACGGACTTTCGGTACCCGTACAGTTCAATTACAATTCGGCGACAGCCGTTTTACCTGGAACTTTACCCTTGCCGCCGTCGCCTGGCCACTCCTGGGAGCCGATTTCCTTCGGGCCCACAGTCTGTTAGTCAACCTGCGAGGGAAGTGGCTAGTGCGCTCCAGAACTTTCCAAACCTACCCCCTGGGAGAAGCCAACCTACCAGCCACGCGCCTGGACTCCGTTTCCCTGTCTGGCAACAAGTTCACCAAGCTCCTAGCTGAGTTCCCATCGGTTTTGGCACCTCAGTTTACAAATTCGATGCCCAAACACGGGGTGCAGCATCACATCATTGCCACAGGGTCACCCCTTCATGCCCGAGCACGACGACCACCTCCAGACAAGCTCCGCCTGGCAAAGGAAGTGTTCCGCTGCATGGAGGAGCTGGGGATCGTTCGCAGGTCAGACAGCCCCTGGGCCTCCCCCCTGCACATGGTCCCCAAAGCCACAGGTGGGTGGAGGCCCTGCGGCGACTACCGCAGGCTGAATGACGCCACCACCCCGGATCGCTACCCCATCCCTCACATCCAGGACTTCGCGGCGAAACTACACGGGGCCTGCATCTTCTCCAAGGTGGACCTCGTCCGGGGATACCACCAAATCCCAGTCCACCCTGACAACGTCCCCAAAACTGCGCTTATCACTCCATTCGGCCTCTTTGAATTCCTTCGAATGCCGTTCGGCCTTAAGAACACCACGCAGACTTTCTAGTGGCTGATGGACGTGGTAGGTCAAGACCTGGACTTGGTGTTCATTTACTTAGATGACATACTAATCACCAGCCACGACCGCCAAGAACACCTTTCCAACCTCCGCCAACTGTACTCCCGTCTCCGTGATTTCGGCCTCAATATCAACTCGGCCAAGTGCCAATTCGGACTTGAGTCTATCGATTTCCTCAGCCACAGAATCACCAGAGAAGGAGCAACACCCATACCCACCAAGGTAGGCGCTATCTGCCATTTTGCCGTCCCAACACGGTCAAAGGCCTGCAGGAATTCCTGGGGATGGTCAACTTGCAGCAACTTCCTGGGGAGGTTCATCCTTGCAGCAGCCCATATCATGTGCCCTTTGTTCTCGCTGATGTCTGGCAAGGGCAAGGACATCGCCTGGAATGACGAGGCTGCGGCTGCCTTCATTAAGGCCAAGGACACCCTGGTAGACGCCGCGATTCTGGTGCACCCTAGGACAGATGTCCCAACCGCCCTCACGGTGGACGCATCCAACACCGTGGTTGGTGGAGTACTGGAACAACTAATCGAAGGCCATTGGCAACCCTTGGCATTTTTCAGCAGGCACCTTAGACCACCCGAACTGAAATACAGCTCTTTTGATCAGGAACTTCTAGCGCTGTACCTGGTGGTCCGGCATTTCCGGTACTTTTTAGAAGGCAGGCCTTTCACCGCCTTCACTGACCATAAGCCTTTGTTCTTCGCCTTCTCCAAGGTCTCCGATCCCTGGTCAGCTCGTCAGCAGTGACATTTGTCCTACATTTCCGAATTCACAATGGATATCCAACATGTCTCTGGAAAGGATAATGTCGTTGCTGACGCGCTTTCCAGACCCACCATCCACAGCCTGTCCCTGGGTGTCGACTACACGGCCCTGGCTGATGCACAGCAAGCCGACGACGAGCTGCCCAGCTAAAGGACCGCAGTCTCAGGCCTGCAGCTCCAAGATTTCTTAGTCGGTCCAGGTCAGCAGACCCTCCTTTGCGACATCGCAACAGGTCAACCCTGCCCTATAGTTCCTGCAGCCTGGCGGAAACGCGTTTTCGACTTGGTACACGGGTTGGCGCACCCATCCATCAGATCAACTCTTCGACTGGTCGCCAGCAAGTTCGTCTGGCATGGCCTGTGCAAACAGGTCAGTGAGTGGGCCAGGACTTGTCCGCACTGCCAGACATCAAAAATCCAATGACACACCAAGGTCCCACCACAGCAGTTCGAGCCTACCCGTAGAAGGTTCGACCACATCCATGTCGACCTCGTTGGTCCTCTGCCAGTTTCAAGAGGGGCCTGGTACCTCCTTACCATCATGGACCGGTTCACGAGGTGGCCAGAGGCAACCCCTCTGTCTGACATCACGACTGATTCCTGCGCCCGGGCGCTGCTCACAACTTGGATCTCACGTTTTGGTGTTCAGGCCCACATCACTTCAGACAGGGGCACCCAGTTTACCTCTAGCCTCTGGTCTGCATTAGCGAACATGCTAGGGACACAGCTGCACACCACCACAGCCTACTACCCTTAATCAAACAGGTTGGTGGAACGTTTCCACCGCCATCTGAAATCAGCCCTGATGGCCTGCCTGAAAGGTCCTAACTGGGTCGACGAACTGCCTTGGGTCCTGCTCGGCATACGGACTGCCCCCAAGGAAGATCTCCACGCTTCGTCAGCTGAACTCGTGTACGGTGCACCCCTGGTCGTCCCAGGGGATTTCATACCCGCCCTTCGGGGCCAAGAGGAACAACCCACGGCAGTCCTGGAAAGACTGCGTGAGAGGCTCGGCAGCTTGGCACCGATTCCCACTTCACGGCATGGTCAAGCCCCATCCTGTGAGCCCAAGGAACTAAGAGACTGTAAGTTCGTTTTCATTTGCAGGAGCACACCCAGGGCACTGTTGCAACTACCATACGAGGGGCTGTTCCGGGTCATCAGGAATAGTGGGTCCACCTTTATTTTGGACATTGGGGGCAAGGAAGAGGTCTTCACGCTGGACCGCCTCAAACCGGCCCATTTAGATCTACAACAACTGGTCGAAGTCCCAACACTGTGATGCAGAGGCCGAGCTCCTAAGCAACGGCTAGCACAGCCCGCGAACCTTGGGGACCGTATCGCCGGTTCTGGGGGGGAGGGGGTTGTGTAGCGACTCACCGTCCAAGCAAGCGAACTGGCTCGGCGGTCGGGTTGCGCGTCGTCGGAGTGGCGAGGCCCAAGATGGCGTTGGGCCTTCGTCTTCCCCGAGTGACGGGGAGAACCCACATGTGGGAAAAGTTTGATGACGTAGCGCATACGTCATTTCTGTCTCCGGTGGGTGGGAACCGTTCCTCTTAAAAGGCCCGCGCAAGGTGGGAAAATATATCAGTTTTGTTCTGCAGCCCATCGATGAGTGTTTTGCTTTCACATTGTGGTAACAGCTGGTACAAAACCTTCTTTTCTGCTCTGGTATTTAATCAGGAAGGTTCTTGTGTAATCTAACAGATTTGTGACCAAATTTATTACCTTTGTTGAAAACGCAAAACTTTCAAAATCAGCATCCTCGTGTGGTGAATGATGGACATTGTCAAAAGCAAAATGACAAAGAGTAAGCAGTTATAACTCAAAAGTGAAATACTGTAAATGCTGGAAATCTGAAGTAAGACAGAAAATATACTAGGCAATATTTAGGCGACATCTAACTTTAAAAATTGCCAAAAAAGTGTGAAAGTGAAAAATGCAAATATGTGGCAAAACAATAGGGCTCTAATTTACTTTTCTGCATTCTTTCTGTTTGACTACACGCAGTTCAATATTTTTGGGTAAATTATCTAAATTTAAAACTTAAGTGCTGTTGGAGATGTGTCTTCCTGCACCAACATTATAAATACAGTAAAGAGATTAAAACTTCTACTGGGATAGAATATGGTCAAGAATGACAGAGTGTTACAACCGTAATAATGTTGAGCATTGTTAAATTAATTTTCTTCCGTATCTGGTATTAATAAACATAATCTATTGTTATCAACCTCTCAACCACACAGAATCACAGAATTCACACAGCTAAAATGAGTTTAAAGAGCTATGATAACCCTGTGAGCAGAAAATTGCAGGAAAGAGATGCAAAAAGACATTACACCCAGCAGTAGTGTTTGAAATTCTGGGCAGTGCATAAGATGAGGTACATGGACAGGTCTTACATCTCTGGGAAGGTGTTAGTGAAAGAAGAGCAAATAGTAGGGGTGATAGAAGAGTCATAAATTCTGCCATTTCTACCATAAAATCTGCCCAAGTAGGTTAAGGTACTATAAAACAAGGGGTCTTTAGAAGAGCAGCTGTAGAACATTGATAGCGGAATTTCAAAGTTACGATCATAAAAGTTTAAAATTTTTTTCCAGTCACGGGAAATGATCATCAAGTAATCAATCAAACATATTCCTCATTCTTCCTAAAAATCAAGTACTGCTCTGCCACCTTGAACTGCTGCAGTCTGTGAGATAAGAGAACCCTCACAACACTTTAAGCTGTAGGGTTTTGATCCAGCTTGGAGGGAAACTTACAAGTTGTGGCTTTCCCATTATTCTTAAGCGCCCAATGAATAGAGGTTACAAAATTGATATCTTCTGTCTAAAAGTCCTTGGTGAGTTCTTGCAGGACATCATGTGGGTGCAATCATCTTGCGTTGTTGGTAGAGGGAGTGAATGCATAAGGTGGTGGGTGAGGTACTAATCAAGTGGGATGTTTGACCTGGATGGTGTTGACCTTTCTGAATAATACTGGAGCTGCACTTGTTTGGTGTGTTGTTGGTGTAGTGCCTTTGGGGAGCTGTTGTGTGAAATGGTTCTTTTCAGCCTTAAGGATGAAGGACTCTGGACACGAGCTTTGGATATCAAAACTAGTTTAATCACTAAGGCAAACGCGGGGACAGAATGGATGGGAACAGGTACACACTCACACACACGCAGGAGACCACGAACGTGAGGGGAGATCGCAACTGGAATAAGATACACTCACTCTCTCACACACACACACACACACACACACACACACACACACACACACACACACACACACACACACACACACACACACTGATGCACACAAGCACACAATAACAATGTACAATTTCAGGATATAATACTTCAATGCCTGACCCACACTAGCATTGCCCCTTAGTGCTCCCTGAGTCTGAGTGAAACGCTTCCAAACCACGTGGTGATGCACTCTTACCAGTGATCTCTGCAGCGTTGTCTCACTACTCCTGGGGTCATCAAAGAGAGAGAGCTAGGGGATTGCAACCATTTTTATGGTGCTAGGAGGCTGGGTGGAGCCTCACTGAGTGATTTAAACGGGCCAATGGTTTGGGGGTCAGGGACAAAGGTGCCTGCCACAGCCAATGGTCAGGCAAGTTCAGAGACAAAAGGTACTCTCACACCTGAGGGTTGGGTGGAGCTGCACCTTGATTGACAGTGGTATCACTTCCGATTTGAGGAGCAATGCTGTCCTCCGACCAGCAGGGGTCAGTGTCGTTACTGTCATGTGACAGCCATGTGCTGTCTCACTACAGGAGTACATGGATCACTCATGCAGGATGCCTAGCCTCTAACTAGATCCTGCAACTGTAGTTTTGTTTTAAGTTTCTAGTTGATGGTGACTCCAGGGATATGGATCCCAAGATATTCTTCACTACCTGAAGAATAATTAATATATCCAAACACTGCAATTGTAAATGAACATTCTCATATCTGATCTTATGATGCAAGGACCATCATTGATAAAGCAGTTGTAGATTGTTGGGCCTAGGATATTGGCTTCAGGATCTCTAGCAGAGGTTCTGAATGATTTGACTCTGAAAACCACCACAATTTATCTGTAGGCCTATCTCAAAATCTCCCCTTAATTTCCATTGATTTTAATTTTACTAAATCTCTTTATCCCAATTTTGTTCAAATGTTTCCTTGCTGCCAGGATCAGTCTTTCTCACTTTCAGCTTGATTGTAAATTTGACCATAACTATAATAAGGTTTTGAAGTTAACGGTTCTCACAGAACCTAGGGATATCACATAACATAACTGTAACACTCGAACCTGGCATTCAATAGCATCACTATTGCTGAGTTCCCCAACATCAACAATCTGAAAGTCACCATTGACCAGCAACTCAACAGGACCAGCTGCAGAGTTACTCACCTCCAAATCCTTTCCACCATTTGCGTAGCACAAGACAGGAGTGTGATGGAATACTCTCCGTTTGTCTGATGAGTGCAGCTCAAACAACTCTCAGGAAGCTGTACATCATCCAAAACAATAGATGCTGGCTTTGTGAGCAATACCGAAAAATGAATGAAAAGAAATGTAGCATGCCATCTTGCCAAGAACTGCTGCTGGAAAGCCACTGAAAGAAATGCACCATATGTGTCAGATTAATTTGCAAGCAAAGGCACAATTTATAGTAAGCTGGCATGATACACCCATACTTCAGCTGTCCAGGGTCCCTCCAATCATCCATAATAAAATAAAAGTATTCATTGATATTTTGGAGGCTAAATATTGTGGTTCCTAACATCATTGAGGAGGATAACTAACGGAATACCACAATGAAGCACAAACATGCACATAAATTAAAATCTGGATTTATACATATTAACTTTCCTCCTCTTCTCCATTCTGTGAGAGAAGAAGTCAGGGAAGTATAATGTGATTCCTGCTAAATATTCCATCGTCATTGTTCAGCTGATGTAAAAGTTTTCTGTGCAGGCATATAAAAATATAAACGGATGCAGGAAAAAGCTTTAAATTTCATTCAAAAAGATTATACCTGATCCTGTGCCTCAAATTCATTTTCTCACATCTGCATTTCTCTCATTTATCAAGTATCCAATAACCTATCAATCTGAATCTCGAACATACCAAACTAATCAGCATCCACTGTTCTCTGGTGTATGAATTCCAAAGATCTACAACAATTTGAGTAAATCGACTTTCCTCATCTCAATTTTAAATGGTTCTCCCTTTACCTCAGTCTAATTCCCCTGGTTCTAGATTCTCCAGTTTGACGGAACAGCACCTGCTGTATCAGTTCCTCTCAGAATCTTATCTGTTTCATTGAGATTCTCCTCATTCTTTTAAGCTCCAGTGAATGTCGATCAAGCCTACCCAAACTCTCTTCAAAGGACAACTCCCTCATTCTATCTAAATGAACTTTCTCCAATGAACTGAGTAGGCACGCTAATGTAAACTTAGTTTGTCGAAACATAGCTGGTGCCATTTAGAAACATTACATGATATGCTGGGATCACTACAGGGAATTGCGGCACAAGCATCTGGGTTCACGGTTTATTTCTATTGCTAATAGATTTATACAGCACGGAAATAGGCCCATTGACCCAACTCGTCCATGCCAACCAAGATGCCTACCTAAGCTGATTCCATTTGCTTGTGTTTGGCCCATATACCTCTGAACTTTTCCTATCCATGTACCTGTCCAAATGTATTTATACCCACCTCCACCACTTCCTCTGGCAGCTCCTTCCACATACCCACAACCCTCTGTGTGGAAAAACCTACCCCTCAGGTTCCTTTTAAATTTTTCACCTGTCACCTTAAATCAATACCCTTCAGAATATTCCAGAATATTTCTTTAAAGAAATTTGAGTGCTGAAAACCAGGAAGATGGAAAATAAGAAAGGATAGGTCTACAAAACAAGAAGTAAATGGATCAAAATCTAAATTATCTGTTCCAGAATGCCTGCTGAGAAAGGGCACTTTATGCTTGGATCTCCAGTCAGATGAAAGGAAAACATATGGATTTGGGTTTAGGATTGCTCTTACTGAGATTGTCTTCCACAGTTTAGGTGCAGGTACACTGGTGAACTGAGTTTACAAGTTTATTGAAGATTTTTTTGTGCCTCTGTATCTGTTAATTCTGGGACTGGCATTGTTTTATTTACTAATATATCTCTTTACCTGTCATCTTCTTTTCTGTTTAAAGGACAGTTGATGGCAGGAGGATACATGGTGATACTTAGTGAGATTAGGTAAATGTTGCTCACTGAAGCTAGCCATTCTCATCAGATTGATTTTCTGTTTTACAACTGAAATTAACAGAATCGACTGTTATTTCTGAAAAGGAATAACATTTGGCATTAATATTTACTTATGACCTGCTTGCATAGGTTTTTCTTATTCAAACAAGGTTTTAAGTCTTCAAAAGTATGTCACAAAATTAGGAGGTGCTGTTGATAGCAAAGAAGGTTATCGTAGATTACAGGGGGATCTTGCTCAGTTAGGGAAGTGGGCCCAGGAGTGGCAAATGAATTTCAATACAGATAAGTATGAGGTGATGCATTTGGAATGTCAAACCAGCAAAGGACTTATACTATAAATGATAGGGCACTGGGAGTGTAATGAGACAGAGGGACCTAGGAGTACAAGTGCATAGTTTGTTGAAAGTGGCATCACAGAGAGGCAGGGTGGTGAAAAAGGCATTTAGCATGCCGGCCTTCATCAGTCAGGGCACTGCGTATCAGAGTTGGGACATCATGTTGCAATTGGATAAGTCATTGGTGAGGCCGTACTTGAAGTACTGTGTACAGTTTTGGTCACCCTGTTATAGGAAAGATATGGTTAAATTGGAATGAGTACAGAAAAGATTTATGAGGATGTTGCCAGGACTAGAGGGCATGAGTTATAAGGAGAAGTTGCCAGGCTAGGTGTTTATTCCTTGGAACATAGGAGAATGAAGGGTAGTGAAATTATGGAATTCTTTGCCACGTACAGCTGTGGAGGCCCAATCACTGGGGGCGTTTAAGGAGGAGATAGATAGGTATCTAATTAGTCACGGTATGAAGGGATATGGGGATAAGGCCGGAATTTGGGGCTAGATAGGAATAGTTTTTAGTTTAGCTCATGGAGCAGACTCGGTGGGCCGAATGGCCTACCTCTGCTCCTTCGTCTTGTGATCTTGTGATCTTACAGAGGTTTATAAAATCATGGGGGCAATAGATAAGGTGGGTGGCAGCAGTTGTTTTCCCAGTAGGGGAGTCTAAAATTGGAGGGCATAGATTTAGGGTAAGAGGGGAAAGATTTAAAGGGGCAACTTTTTCACGCAGGGGGTGGTGAATATATGGAAAGAGCTGCCAGAGGAAGTGATTGAGGCAGGTACACTAGTATAATTTAAGAAGTACTTGGATAGGTACATGCAGGGGTGGGGCTTAGAGGGATATGGGCCAAATGCAGGAAATGGGGACTAGCTGGGGGGGGGGGGGGGGGGCACCGTGGTTGGCATGGACTCGTTGGGCCGAAGGTCTGTATCTGTGCTGTATTGCGTTATGACTCTAAGTAGTTAGACACTGAACTTTCAACTTTGGTCTAAATTGACCCAAGAGTAATCGGATACAAAGCCTCTCTCTCTGTTGGTTGTAAGCATTCTATAAGAAATAACTCTGGAAATCCCAATACATTTTCTAGTGGACATGGTCCTATGTCCCGACTGCCACTAAGATATACCTACATGAACTCTACAGTGAGAAATGAAATAATGTTACAGTCACGACTCTATGGAGAAAGACAATGCATTACTTTATTGAGGGTGAGCTGATGCACATTCCGGAGATTTTGTTTAACTCACATTTTTGTAAGAAGCAAAGTCCTGGAGAGTAATTTTTCTTTTGTCAGTAGTACATGCAGGAGATACTGGTGACACACCTTCAATTTACTTCTTGTCGCCACAAAACTCACTTAGTCTCCGGAAGGTGGTAACTTTTATTTAAGGGATATGTCCCTGGTTGCTTGTGCCCGCTAAGCTCCTAGTTAAATGACCATGTAAGAACATAAGAAAATAGGAACAGGAGTAGGCCACTTGGCCCCTCAAGCATGCCCTGCCATTCAATATGATCATGAATAATCTGCCCCAGGTCTCATTTCCTTTACTGTCCTGTTTCTCCATAGCCCTCAATTCCCTGATCTTTCAAAAATTTGTTTACTTGTTCTTTAAATACCCCCAATGATCTAGCCAATGATCAAAGGGAGATTATATTCTGACCAATAGCCACTCCAATGGAATCCTTATGATTTATTGTACTTATTTGTATGGACGGTATGCAAGACAAGTTTTTCACTGTACCTCGGTACAGGTGATGATAATAAACCAATTTAATAATTTACTAATTTACCAATTTAAATTTACTTCAATCCATAGCAAACCTGGCCTGCATTTTATCTTCAGTTTCATTGCTTTCTTTCCTGAAAGCGCAAATTCAAAATAAGACATGGTTCCGTTGCACCTGTTGCTCTCTGCAACAGGTGGCAGAGAAATTTACCACAATATATAGGAAGCAAATTGCTGGGTTGAGTAAAATTAGCTAGAATTTGTGGATATCAAGTTGGGTATCACACTCATTGTGACCTCAGTATATTAACTTTTTTTCTTGGAATTTACTACTCCTGAAACCCGGTCTTCAAAGGAGCCAGAGCTACCCTGGTGGGACTCTAAGATAATAAAGCTCACTGTGAACCCTGGTGAATGCCTACAAAGGATGAAGCTGGAATTTTATATTCAGTGGGTGGTCTGAATAACTGAATTATTTTCATTATTTACATGTTTTATTGATATTAATCCCCTGATTTGAATACTGGATTGTTTATTAAGTATTTGCTTGGCTTGTTCTTGAAACACTTGCAGCAGGCAGAAAAGTACTAGGCAATCAGCCATCAGTGAAGAATAGGATGTTGAAAATAATTTTTCATTCGATAACATTTTCCACCCAGTATATATTATACATCTGTCTTCACAGTGGTGGACTCAAAAACATGTCAAAATAATAGAAAATCAAGAGGCAAAAGGGACAGAGGAACTTAAAGCTGGCACTATCACTGAAGAAAACTATTAGGCAAATTAATGACACCAAATTCTGGCAAGTCTTCTGGACCAGATTGCCTGCACCCTGCAGTTCTAAAGGAAATGGATGTCTTGGTTGTGCTCTTCAAAGTTCTCCAAATGGATTGGGAAACTGTAAATGTAACATCACTATTCAAAAAAACAGTAAGTGAGAAAATAGGGAACTACAGTCCTGTTAGCTTAACATATGTCATTGTAGAAAGTGCTTGAATGCATTATTAAGGAAGTGGTAAAAGAAAATCATCATTTGATTAGGTAGAAACAATGAGGTTTTATGAATGGGAAGAAGATTTTGACAAATTTGTTAGAGCTCTTTGAGGATGCTACTTAGCAGGTTAAACAACAGGGAGCCTGTGGGTGTAGTATATTTGGAATTCCAGAAGGCATTAGATAAAGTGCCATAAAGAAGGTTACTGTATGGGTTAAGTACTCAAGGTATTGAGGGTAAAATATCATGTCATACATACATATATTTATACATACTGAAGCTAACTGTTATTTTCAGGTTGTTAAATTGCATTTGGTGAGGTGACAAAGTGATCAGACTGAGCTATTTACTATTAATATTAATGATTAGATGAAGATATAGCATGCATTGTATGGAGTACAAAGTCAGGTAAAAAGTAAATTGTGTCAAGGATGTCTGCAAAGGGATGTAAGAAAGCTAATAGAGTAAGCTAAATTTTGGCATATGGAGAGATATGAGGTTACCCACTTTGATAGGATCGAACAGGATATTATTTAAATGGTGTAAGCTTTTTGAATGCTGGTGTTCACAGAGCTGTAGATGTCTGTGTACAAAAATGCAGAAAATTAGCATGTTGGCATAACAAATAATTAGGAAGGCAAGAGGGATGTTGGCCTCTATTTCAGGTGGGATGGACTACAAAAGTGGGAAAGCTTTTCCAAGACTATGGAGGATCTAGATAAGATTGCCCCTGGAGTACCGTTTGGCTTCCTTATTTATGGAAGGATATTTTTGCCTGGAAGGCAGTGCAGAGGTTTACAAGAGTGATTCAAAGTGTGAAGGTGCTATCTAATGAAGAACGTGGCATGGTAGTGCAGCGGTTAGTGTAATGCTATTACAATGCCAGCGACCTGGGATCAATTCCTGTTGCTGTATGTAAGGAGTTTGTCCATTCTCCCCATGTCTGCGTGGGTTTCCTCTGGGAGCTCCGGTTTCCTCCCACATTCCAAAGACTACAGGTTAGGAGTTGTGGGCATGCTCTGTTGGCGCCGGAAGAGTGGCGACACTTGCGGCCTGCCCCCAGTGCATTCTCAGTAATGCAAAAAGACACATTTCACTGTGTGTTTTGATGTACATGTGACTAATAAATAAATATATATAAGTAGATTAGGCCTAAACCCTCTGGACTATAGAAAAATATCATCTGATCCTTTGGTTACATATAAGATCTGAGATGATTTGACAGGGTGGAAGGTGAAGGGATGTTTCATCTGGGGAGGGGTAAATCTAGAGAGGGGGAGCAAAGTCTCAGTGTAAGGCACTGTCCTTTCAATTCAGAGAAGGAGAGATACTTCTTTTAAATAATTATGAATCTATGGAATGATCTACCCCATACATTATTAAGCATCTTCAAGGCTGAGATAGATTTTCAGACTTTAGGGAAATCCACATTTATGAAGACCATAAAAAATGGGGAAATGGATTGGAGGCCAGGATCAGAACACAATACTAAACGGTGAAGGCAGCTCAAGAGATTGTATTGTTCTGCCCCTGCTCTTACTTCTTATGGTTTTAATTTGTTTGATGTACATAGACAGAATGAAATAGTCCTGCATAAATCACCCAACAATGATTTAAATGAAAGCTTGTAAACTGGAAGGATGTTATTGGCCAGATTAAGCTTTGATGTAAGTGACGGTTCCACAGAGGACTGATACCTTCCAGACCCCAAATGTTCTGTGTGTCTTGACTTATGCCTCTGTGCACTGTAACTTGGAAGTCAGAAATGTGCTGGAGGTCAGATAATGGTGGGCCAGACCTGCTGTTCTGCACTGGACTCACTGTTGATTACAGTGGCAGCTCTGGCTTGTGCTCTGAGGGAATTGATGCATTTTCATTTGGTCTTTTAGCTTTATGCCTGATCTAAAGGCTATAGACCCATCATCAAAAAGGTAAGCTCAGGTTAAGATTTTTGTTTAATTTTTCTTTATATCATTTTATATTTATATTTTTAATTAACTTAAACTAGTTTTACCTCGGCATACGATTTTTCTTATTTCTTTTTATTATGTTTGAACTGTAAGTATCAGATATATTTAAGAACAGTGAAACATGCCTTGGGTGTAGCAAGCAAAGGCAGTAGTGGGGTTGGGGGTCTCAGGTTGCATCATTTGAGGGGTGGTTGACAGCCAGTTCCTACTCCATCTCATGCCGGGAACCCCAGCACATTGAGTCATATAGTTGTCACATCAGGTAAGTTTAGCCACAGTTTTAACATGGGGGGGGAGGCAGGCGAAATTTGAGCAATGGATTGGGACATGATCTAGCCCATTGCCTTTGTGTGATTATGGAAGTGAACAGAATGATAAATTCAGTTGTCACAAATTTAACTTGCAAGAAAAAGGTTTAAGAAGTTAATTAAACATTTTTGTAGTGTCTTGGAAAATGAGATAATAGGTAGGTGAGGGCAATTTATCTAAAAGATTTAGGCCTGGTAGACAGATTGTCTTTTCCTGTACCTAAATATTCTGCTTCCTTTTTTCTTTTAATGGATCTTTTAGTAATTAATACTTTTTTTGCTTATCTGAATCTTCTGTGTTAGATGCAGTACAATTGGTACCATTTTCACTGAGTCAAAAGGTTGTGGGTTCAAGTGCCACTTATGATGCTGGAACACACAAGTCTTGGCTAATCTCCTGATGCAGCATTGAGGGAGTATCTCAGTGCTGGAAGTGTTATCTTTTCAATGAAGGTTAAACTGAGGGTCTGTCTCCTCTTTCAGCCAAATCTCAAAGTTCCCATGGTGCTAAGTTGAAGAAGAACAAGTCTCACTTTTAAGCAAAACTGATCTTGAACAGAGCCAAAAGCAGGACCATGAAAGGATTAATTCAGCAGGGCTGATCCATGAATACTTCTCCTGGAGGGATTGTAAAGGCATGACTGACTTTGTGCAAAACAGATTTATTTGCCAGAAATCTGGTAAATCAAAATGGATTGGCAACAATGTGACCTTACAGGAAAGTTAAAGACTAATATTAATAGAGAGATTGAAATAGCAACAAATCCTATACTTGTTTTGTTTTGTGTACATTCAGTTTTTCATGCAGGAGAAGGGCTAGGTCAGAATGACATAAGAAATAGAATTATGATAAAATGAAGTACTCAGTATCATCCTTAGAACTTTATAAAATGGTAATATACCTTCTAAATGAAACTGAGGGTATTGTCAGATTGTCCTTTGTGCTGTATGACAGTTACTTGTGCTAGAACAGTGAGGGGAGAAGAATAAAGGAATATATGGCAAATGCCACAAAGGAGATTGATAAAGGGATGTTGGAGGATATTGCACTATAAGGAAAGGGTTTTGCTAGTGTTGTGGTTGAATCCTCGGTAACTATAGAAGAAGTATGGTGAAAGGTTAATAGTGAAAGCGTTGCTTTAAAGTAGTAAAATATGAATGAATGTTCAAGGTGGACAATAATTAAAAATAGAGATCTGTTTTCTATCTGCCCTGTTGAGAATGTGAGACTTCTTATGGCATTGATCTTCATCCCTTGGCACACACATTCAGGAGTCTGTCGGGCATAGATAACATTTAAATATTCCTAACTGATCAAAAGTATTAAAAATTTTGGTAAGACGAGAAGACAAGTTACTTAATACTACAGTAAAATAGCCTGTCATACCTTCTTATCCCCCAGTGTTCCACTTATTAAGGAACACCGAATGCTGGACGTAAAGAGTACACAAAAGCTTCCTGATGGTTCAGCTACTTCCAATAGTTTAGCATCAATGATTTCCAACACTTTTAGGTTCAGTTTGGAATTGAGAACTAGCTGTGTTTTACCAAGTCTTAGTGCAATAATGAGCTACAACAATCTGCTGCTGCAGGCAACTTTATTTAAAGAATGTAATTTAGAAGTTGCATAGATTGCATTTTTATGATAGGAGAGGAGTCTATGGAGAATTCAAATCCTTGTAATTTCATATTTGAATTATCAGATACATTTTATGAATAGAATCAAATGTTATTGTCTCACAGTGCTGCATTTATGCCATTTATGAGAAAATGAATTTGGGAGATTAATTTGTATGCTGGCATATGTTATTTTTATATATTATGCAAAAATGTTTTAATGCATTTACTGAATGATATTAATACTGGGTAAGTGAAAAGATCCTATTTCAATACCAGAGCAGATGATGAAAATCTGAAGTGAAAATTGAGAATGCTATTATTATTCAGCAGATCAGGCAGCTTTTGTGAAGAGAGAAACAGAGTTAACAGAATCTTACTGAAAGGTCATCAACCTAAAACATCAACTTGGTTTCTCTCACCACAGATGCTGCCCAACACGTTGAGTATTTCTGTTTTTATTTCAAGTTCTCCAAGATTGACATATCAGAGTCAGAGGCAGAGTGAAACTCCTTCTTCTACCCAATCAAGTGACTCTGTGAGACTTTAAAAGAAAACCATCCACTGGAACGAGCCATTCTTCATTTTCAATCATCACCCATTCTGCAGCCTCTTTGAATGAGATTTCTGCTTCAATGCCCCTCATCATCATCTGGTTAGATGGAATTGCATATGTCTTATTCCATTCTTATCTATCCTGCTGAGGTCAATGTCTTTCCAGAGCAGTAGCATTGCCTATATTCTCCATGCATTCACACTTGTACCCCCTCCCCCCTGCATGCTGTCCCTCATCCAAAAACTATGCACTTTCTACATAGGCACTCAGACATTCAGTTCTATCTCCTTATCACTGCATGCAGCTCCTCTGTCAAATGTTGTCAAATTGTTTGTCTGACATCCAGCAATGGATGAGAAGAAATTTCTTCAATTAAAATCATAAATGGAGACAATCATAAATGGTGCATAAATCACAAATTGTGTTCCATAACCATTAACTCCACCCTCTCTTGGCAACTGTCTAAGGTTGAACCAGAACTTTCAGAAATTTGGTGACATATTTGACATTTCTAAGACTGCTTATTTCACTACCATAACCAATGAACATATGAATTAGGAGCGGGAGTAGGCCTGCTCTGTCAGTCAATCAAGTCATGGCTGATTTGATTGTAGTCTCAGTTTCACATTCCCACCCACCCTCAGATACCTTTTACCCCATTGCTTTTCAAGAATCTATCTATCTCTTCCTTTAAAATATTCCAAGATTGCTTGCATCACTCTGAGGAATAGAATTCCAAGGACGCACAGCTTTCTGAGAGATAAGGTTCTGCTGCTATCTCTGAATTATCAAGTTGTTTCTCTGACGTACAGCAATGAATGCAAAAATATCTTTCAATTAAAAATGTCTCAAATGGGTGAACCCTTAGTTTTAAACAGTGGCCCTTCCTTCTAGATTCTCCCGCAAGAGGAAACATCCTCTCCACATCCACCCTGTCAAGACCACTTAGATCTTATCACTGCTATATCCCAAAATTCTCATTACCTCTGGGTTGAAAATTCCATAGTATTCTTGAATGGGCACCCTTTTCTATGCCTAGTATATTAAGATTATCCTAAACACTGTGGCTGGTGTCCTGACTCCCAGTGTTCCATTCTTTCAGGACCCCAGTTCCCATTCAACTATAGTGCATCTAGTTGAGTGATCTTTGATTTTAAACTTCTCATTATTGATTTCCAATCCATCCATAGCCTTACCCCTCCCTGCTCTAATAATCTCCTTTAGCCTGGCAACAGTGTAAGATATCTGTGATCATGCCATTAACTAACTAGGCCCTAAACTCTGGAATTTCTTTCCTAAATATCACTACTATCTATCTCTTTTATCCTGTGCAAGACATTTCTTAAAATCTGTCTCTTTGACCAAGATTTTAGTCATCTGTCATATAATCTCATTACATGGCAGCATGTCAAATTTTGTTTAATAATGTTCCTGTGAAGCATGTTGGGATGCTAAAGCTTTTGTTGTTCTTTTTGTCATTAGGTGTTGAATTACTGTGAAACTTTGTTCTGTAGATCTATGTTTTAGTTGAAGCTGAGCAAACCTATTACATATGGAACTCTTGCAAGGAATGATGTAAGATTGAATGCTACTGTAAACACATTTATCAGCAGGAGAGAGCCTTATTAGGCGTTGGGAATGGATGGGTCCAAAAATGATTATGGCCTCCATCAGGGTGATTAGGGGGTTGAGATCAGGGACAAATGAGGGTGGGGTGGGGGGCAGGGATTGGGGTTCATGGAACATGGGTCTTGGTCAATTGGGAATTGGTGGGGTATGAGATTGGTGGTTAGGGAATCAGTCAACATTCCTACTGAGGCATGCAGAATATAACTATGTGAGTATTCAGTGTCCTGAGAGATTGAAAGCCTTGTTCTCTATGTGAAAGACATTTAGAAGTTATAGCCATTCAATTTTTTCACCTGAGTGATTCTTTGTTAGCATGTTGCAAAATCTCCATTAGGATGTTGATTACTTAGTGGCTCCGCATGGTTGCGGACAGAGATTAGATCAGTTCGAAGATATCATTCTGGGTGCAGAATAAAATTGTATCAGTAGACTGCAGAACTAAATTTAAGCTAAAAAAGTAAGTAATTGGCACATAAAAGTCTCAAAGTAGAAGCTGTTTTGCAATGCGGATTGCTTTCTTGGCCATAAAATAACTGCACAGCATACCTATTTAACAGTGGAATTCAAGATTGAAATGTGAAGAAATTTCTTCACCTAGAGAGTAGTGAATTTTTACCTAAGAGATTGAGGCTCAGTTGCTGATATGTTTATGATGTTGACTGAGTTTAAAGGAATTGAAGGAATTGAAAGATTCTGGGGTTATTACAGGAAGTAACTTTGTGGGAAACGATCAGATATGATCTTATTAAATGGGACCAAACGACTATATATCTTGTGCTCGTAAGGTCTGCTCCCAAAATGTGTAAATTTGCAAATCCCATTTTTAGGCATCATTGAACTGACAATAGATCCTTAAAAAAATTATGCGGTTAACACATATCCTTTTTCAAAATTAATTCCCGGTAAGCAGGATGGTCATTGGGCAAGTTTCACTCAAATTTTCTAGCAGCCCCACAGTCACCAAAGAGAGAAATGTTTGAGCAATTTTTGTAAATTTTTCTTCTGGTGGGTACAGGAAGAGCAGAAATATTTGCTCAATTCCATGGGCATTCCCATTAACATTGCCACAGCCAATGAAGAGCAGCCCCAATTTGTTGATCCCCATCAAGTGAACTATCTGTAGCGATGTGACCAGAGCCCATATATACTTATCCAAAGAGATAATGATTTAACTACTAGGCAACACACTTAAACTGTTAAGATCTTAAGCTGACAAACTGAATGTCTGTAATGCTGTTATGTTGCTGTAAAATAGGAACAAAACTTGACTCTTCTGTCCAACAGGGTTACAGTATGATCATATAGCCTTTCCCCTCTAAAGCTGGCTGGTTTTCATTTTCTGCTATGCCTGATAGCTAGCCATACTGTCCATTGATTTGTTTTGTGCATCCATTTGCTATAACATCTGTAATATCTCACCAGAGTGAGTTTTCAGTTTGACAGTGCTTTCCATCACTAACTTGATAAGCTGAGAGTCTTGGTTCATTAGTGAAGTGTCCATGGCAGTACTAATTCACATGCCACTGCACTAGTTATTAATTAATACCTGTGTTTTGGTGCTATTACTGCTTGTGGCATGGATAGTGCACAATCCCAGTTCCTCAATAGCTAAATTAACTTTGAAACTATGAAATTGCCACTGAACTTGTTTTTCTTGCTTTTCCTACCCTTGAATTTGCAGACTCTCAAAATATGATCATTCTTTTTGCAATTGAAACACTTGACTGTCCTAAAGTAACAAAACTGTGGTGAGAGATGGCCATTGCAATAATAGTTACTGACTCAAATGGTCTCACTTGTACGCTCCAGTGTTGGTTTCATAGCCTTGAACCTGGCTATATATCTCTTACTATGAGCTACAATTAGACCAGTCACTTGCAGTGGACACATTTTTTCAGCCTTCTTGAATGCCATTTCCAATGACACAGCAATTTTATCTGCAAGTTTTGCATGTTTAATAGCTGTGGGTGAATACATCCATCTACCAATCCATACACTAACCTATGCTGTAAAGCACAATCTAAAAAGACACCAAAATTGAAGTGCATGGATAATTTCTTTAACAAAACTATATACTCAATAATCGTCTCACCCTGATTTGCCTCCTTGTCTCAAATCCATAGTTTTCAGCATTTCTATAGAGTTTGGATTAAGGTAATTTATAATTTCAGTACAATATCTTTGAACAGGGCATCTTTCTTCTTACAATGTACAAGATTTACATTTGTTTTAAGCCAAATTGCTGCCTTTTAAGAGTGTTGCCTTTTAATGTTCACCTTTCACGTCTTTTTGGGCCTTGCATTATTATCTTCTTCAACCATTATGATATTCCTTTGATATGTGAACTTGGCTGTGCATGCTGATGCTTATACTATAGTCTGTCAGGGCAGCTACGTTGTTCTGTTTCTATTCAACAGTGGCATGGCTACACTTAGTTCAATTGTCCAGAGATAAGTCAAGGCTACTGTCCATTGTCACTGTGGCATGTTGTGCTATGTATTCTTGTCCTGACAAAACACAGTCAAAAGTCAGTTTTAGTATTACGAAGTCACCTCAAAACTAGACATCAATGCCTTGCGACAATTCCAAAAAAAATTACCATCCTTGTTGCCAATTAAGACACAACATATATATATTGAGACTTTAAGCTGGCAGACTGAGTGTTTGTGACAACATTACATTGCTACCAAGCAAGCAGTCCACATGACTCTCCCATCCAATAAGATCACAGCATGAAGACATAAAAAGATACACAAAGAAAAGCTGCTTAAAAATAAACTCCCTGCATAGGTAATGAAAGGCCACATCTAATATAACCTGCTGGTATTTATTTATTCATTTACAACATGGGGACACCATTGGCCATATCAGCATTTATTGTGCATTCCTCATTAACTCTGAATGTAGGAAGCAGTTGAGAGTCAACCATAGTAGTGGGTCTGGAGGCACAAATAGGCCAGACTGGAAAAGGGTGGCAGGTATGCCTCTTTGAAGAACAATAATGAACCAGATATAGTTTTATGATATTCCTTTGATATGTGAACTCAGCCGTGCATGCTAATACTTGTACGATAGTCTGTCAGGGCAGCTATGTTGTTCTGTTTCTATTCAACAGTAGTCTTGTGGTATCTGTTACTTAATTCCAGCTGCCATGGTGGGATTCAATCTTGTGTCTCTCTCGGATCAATGATCCAGAAATCTAATGACTAGTCTGGTAACTCAGCAACATGACTGAAGTACCACTAGAATGAATCCATGCAGGATAAGGGAAGGGTCAGGTCCAGCTTGGAGCCTAGGAATTGTAGAGCACCATGATAGAGATCCAATATATTTTTTGCAAGGAGTGTCAATTAATATTTTGGTCATGGGTGAGTTATTGCAAACTTGAGTGGTGCTGTCAGCCTTGAGTAGTGCTGTTAAATCATATTATATATTTCCTTTGCATGCTGCAGTGCAGCTGGAAACTATATCACCCAGAACTTGTAGCACCGTTGCGATATCACAGACATTCAGCCTGCCATCTTAAAGTCCCAATGCATAAATAATTTCAGTGTTGCCTTGCACATAAACTATTACCTCACTGTTTCAATTCGGTTGTGAACTCATTAAAACTTGGTGAAAAAAATTGTAGTTTACTTTGAAGGACAACGTTGTCTCTCACTTGGCAAGTTTTAGGTGAGTTTTTAGCACCAAAATTGGGATTCATAGTGGGAGAGAGCCTGGTGTATGGAAACCAACTTGGAGGATTGCAGCCTGGAAGGGTACAAGTTTTAGTTGACTGAGGCCACTGGGAGAATAGTACCTGAAGGTGGTAAATTCAGTCCCGACGTGTTTAGGATCTGAAGGAATGGTTTTTACTTGGGGCCTTATTAGGGTGGAGGTCATTTTTTCATTAGGAGGTCAGGGCTTCAGAGCCAATGGAGATTCGTGGGCAAACCAGGATTCTGGCCAAGGACATGATAGGGGAATGGTCTCATGCCAATAGATGGGTCAGGATGTGAGACTGGTGGTGAGACAGTCGAGAGAATGAAAGTAAGCATCGGGATTTGCCTTAAATGGGCTCCAGTTTGACATTGTGCAATGAAAACGTGTTTGCCCTGAGAGTGCCTAACAAATGCCAACATTTGAGTGTATGATGGGGATATCCTGTCAGATCTAACACTGGGAAACACCTGCCTGAATTTCTAGAATGACGGGAAATCACCTGGAATTGGTCATCACTGTCTTTTATTGCATGAGAAGCACTATATAATCATATGGCATATCAGCCATGATCCCTTGGGTGGTGAGTAGTCTACCAATCCCTGTAATATTCTTGCTT
The DNA here is from genome assembly GCF_009764475.1 of Pristis pectinata. NCBI lineage: Eukaryota > Metazoa > Chordata > Chondrichthyes > Rhinopristiformes > Pristidae > Pristis > Pristis pectinata. Next base: position 78,326,201 of record NC_067412.1, read on the forward strand.
TGGCCAGTTAACCCTGTAGAGTTAGATGCAGCTCAAGTCAGCTGCTTTAGGATGAAGGAAATAAAAACAGAAAGATAAAAAGCAAAATAAAGCAAGCTTGTGCTTTGAATCATTAATTCTACCAATTTAATGACAAGATGTTTAAATGTTTTAAGACACATACAAGACTAAATTCATTTTATTGGGATTCAGGAAATAATATAAAAAACTGTTAGTTTTTTACAGCTTAGAAAGCCTAAACTGAATTTCTGATTAATTTTTGCTTGTTGGCCATGTCAGCAAGCAAGGATTCAATCAGGAAATGGCTAGCACTTGAAAGGCTACTTCAGAATGACAAATGCTTTGCATCATATAAGGCTGCAGTTGTATGACCTTCATCTTCAATTCAGTGAATGCCATGAGGTAATAAATTTAACCTACAGAGAAAGGACAACAGAAGGCTGCTTTTGGACACTCCAGATGAATTTTACTGTGAAGACTAATGCTTTCTTTGGCTGCCCTTGGAAGCTCAGTCCTTGGCTGGTTGCTGTTGTAGCTTGCAGGAAACTGAGGGATGCAATTAAATTACAGGAAACGGAGGTCACTACCATGATTCTCAGTATGTATAATGGATGAGACACCCCATTATTCATTTGAGAGGAGCATCTCCACTTTGAGCAATAGTCTCATTTACATAAACACATTAGGCATGTTCTCGTCATAACCCCATTCATCATTTGGCATCAGAGTCTTTGAGGCATTCAGCAATTCCAGCTTTGCAAGTATATTGAGTAAGGATAGGTTCATTCTCCTTTGATGCCTCATATGTTTGTAATAGAGGTGCAATTAGTGAAAGGGATTATTACAATGAAGCATTTAATCAAGTCGATTTACTGGATGTAATCAACTAAAGTTACAATATTTACAGCATCTAGTATTTACATCATATCAAAAAAAATCATCCAAAGGTGAATACACAGGATGACTACTTCTATGCTAATAAAAATTATAGATTATAAATCCTTGTTGAGGTGTGGATGGTTCAGCAAGTCTATTCATTGAGTGGCTAAAAATCTAAGACTCAGAAAATCTGACAGTAGCATTACATTTGGGCTTAGCATATGTTAAGGAGTCAGCCAGTGATCCTACAGCTGATTACTACCTTGTTGGAAGGGAATTTGCAGTAAATTGAGTTCGTGCTATTCATGATGCCACATGCGTTTGCATAGTTTGATGAGTCACATGAACCATGGCCAAATGGATGAAGTACCAGAGGGCAAGAAACCAGCAGACAATGAAAAGATTATTTAGTTAACTGCTTTTAAAATAATAAAAGCAATTTCCAATAGAATTCCATCCCAAATATCATCCATCTTCATTAATATAATCTTTATTTGAATGTTTTCTCAGAGCATGGTTGCTATTTCACGGTTGGTTCATTGTGAAGTTTTCCTAAGTTGCTATAGAAAGGAATTAATTTTTTTAGACACCCTTAGTGACACTAGTAAACTTGATAGTCAGTCAAGAAAAGCTACAAATGACAATCAAAATTGATAACTAAACTTGGGTTCAATACCTGAGAGTCTCAACATCACAGGTTGATTGTTACCTGCTTGGTCCTCTGCACAAGATTCTTTATCAAAGTGAATCATTCAGAATCAGTGAGTTCAATTTGCAATATAAGCTTCTTTTTCTGCTTGACCTTGGAATGAATTAAGAATGTTTAAAGTGGCTGAAGCTATTATCCCACTAATGATGCTAATATGGGTGACATCAATCCGTTGAGATTTATATCAAAATTGATGTTATTTCATCCGACATGAAGTCCTTTTCAAAGTGTCAGGAATACTCTTGATAAGAAATATGATGGAATTAAAATGCAAATAAGACAATAATTTGTTTCACCAAACTAAGTCAACTAAGTTACATCAAATAAACATAAGATGTAAGACTCATATGTTGAATTGATGCAAAAAGGTGACTTCTGAGAGTTAGTGTACTTTTTTTAAATTGCAATAAAGTTGACAAATGAGTGGCATAAAGCCACAGAGCAAATCTAAATACTGCCATGTCATCATAGAGTCATAGAAGGATACGGATGGAAACAGCCCCTTCTGCCCACTGAATCCATGTCGACCATCAACAATCCATTTCTACTAATCCTACTTCAGTCCCATTGTTTAATTCTCCTGAAGAGTGAGTTCAGGGAGCTAGGCAGAAAATTGAGGAACAGGACCTCAAGGGTAGCAATCTCGGGATTGCTGCCAGTGCCACGTGACAGTGAAGGTAGGAATAGGAGGAGGTGGCAGATAAATGTGTGGCTGAGAAGTTGGTGCAGGAGGGAGGGTTTTAGATTTCTGGATCATTGGGATCTCTTCTCGGGAAGGTGGGACCTGTACAGAGAGGACGGGTTACACCCGAACCAGAAGGGGGCCAATATCCTTGCGGCGAGATTTGCTAGGGTGGTACAGGAGGGTTTAAACTAGTTTGTGAGGGGGAAGGGAACCGGAGGAGTAGGTCAGAGGAAGAAGGGAATGGGGAAAAGTTAGATCAAACAGGTAGAGAGGCTTTGGGAAAGGAGAAGCAGAATACAGGCTGTAAAAGTAGTAAGGTAGATGGACTGAAGTGTGTTTACTTAAATGCAAGAAGTGTCAGGAATAAGGGGGATGAACTGAGGGCTTGGGTAAGTATAGGGGACTATGATATCGTGGCTATTACTGAGACGTGGCTGACGTCAGGAGAGGAGTGGATATTGAATATTCCTGGTTTTCGGTGTTTTAAGAGGGATAGGGAAGGGGGGAGAAGAGGGGGAGGGGTGGCGATACTGGTCAGGGACACTGTTACGGCTGTGGAAAAGATGGATGTTGTAGAAGGATCATCTCTAGAGTCCGTATGGGTGGAGTTAAGGAACAAGAAAGGAGCAGTTACTCTACTAGGAGTATTCTATAGGCCCCCTGGTAGCAGTAGAGATATAGAGGAGCAGATTGGCAGGCAGTGTTTGGAGAGAAGCAGAAATAACAGGGTTATTATAATGGGAGACTTCAACTTCCCAAATATAGACTGGAACCTGCTTAGTGCCAAAGGTTTAGATGGGACAGAATTTGTTAAGTGTGTCCAGGAGGGATTCCTGACGCAGTATGTTGACAGGCCGACTAGAGGGATTGCCATGTTAGATCTAGTTTTAGGAAATGAACCGGGACAGGTGAAGGATCTATTGGTGGGTGAGCATTTGGGGGACAGTGACCATTGCTCCATAACCTTTAAAATTGTCATGGACAGGGACAGGTGCAGAGAGGACAAGAGGATTTTCAATTGGGGAAGGGCGAACTATGAGGCTATAAGGAGAGAACTTGGGAGTGTAAATTGGGATGTCCTTTTTGAAGGAAAATGTACCATGGGGATGTGGTCGATATTCAGGGATCTTATGCAGGATGTTAGGGATAAATATGTCCCGGTGAGGCAGAGAAGGAATGGCAGGGTGAAGGAACCGTGGGTGACGAGAGAGGTGGAACGACTTGTTAGGGAGAAGAAGGTGGCATACGTGAGGTATAAGCAGCAAGGTTCAGACAGGGCCCGTGAGGAATATAGGGTAGCGAGGAAGGAACTTAAGAAAGGGCTGAGGAGAGCTAGAAGGGGACATGAAAAGGCTTTGGCTAGTAGGGTTAAGGAAAATCCCAAGGCCTTTTTCAAGTACGTGAAGGGTAGGAGGATGGCTAGGGTAAAGGTAGGTCCGATTAAGGACAAAGGTGGGAGAATTTGCATGGAGGCGGCAGAAGTGGGAGAAGTTCTGAATGAGTACTTCTCTTCGGTATTCACCAGGGAGAGGGGTCTTGATGATGCGGAAGGGAGTACTGGTAGGGGTAATGTTCTCGAGGTTGTTGATATCAAGAGAGAGGATGTGTTGAAGTTGTTAAATAATATTAAGACAGATAAATCTCCAGATTTTCCCCAGGCTGCTTCAAGAGGCTAGGGAGGAGATTGCTGAACCGCTGGTAAGGATCTTTGAGTCCTTGTTGTCTACGGGGGTGGTGCCGGAGGATTGGAGGGTTGCGAATGTGGTCCCCTTGTTCAAAAAAGGTAATAGGGATAGGCCAGGGAATTATAGACCGGTGAGTCTCATGTCTGTGGTGGGTAAGCTGTTAGAAAGGATTCTAAGGGATAGGATTTATGAACACCTTGAGAATCATGGACTGATTAGGGACAGCCAGCATGGCTTTGTGAAGGGAAGATCTTGCCTCACAAGCCTTATAGAGTTCTTTGAGGAGGTGACCAGGAAGATTGATGAGGGCAGTGTGGTGGATGTGGTTTACACGGATTTTAGTAAGGCGTTTGATAAGGTTCCTCATGGTAGGCTTCTTCAGAAGGTCAGAGGCCAAGGGATCCAAGGAAGCTTGGCTGTGTGGATTAGGAATTGGCTTGCATGTAGAAAGCAGAGGGTTGTGGTAGAAGGAGTGCCCTCGGATTGGAAGGCAGTGACTAGTGGTGTCCCGCAGGGATCGGTTCTGGGACCTCTACTTTTTGTGATATTTATAGATGACTTAGATGAGGGGGTGGAGGGCTGGGTTAGTAAGTTTGCGGACGACACTAAGATAGGCGGTGTTGTGGATAGTGTGGAGGGCTGTCGGAGCTTACAGAGGGATATTGATAGGATGCAGAGCTGGGCTGACAAGTGGCAGATGGAGTTCAATCCGGAGAAGTGTGAGGTGGTACACTTTGGAAGGACAAACTCCAGGGCAGAGTACAGGGTAAACGGCAAGGTACTTGGCAGTGTGGAGGAGCAGAGGGATCTGGGGGTTCATATTCACAGTTCACTGAAAGTTGCCTCACAGGTGGAAAGAGCAGTTAAGAAGGCCAATGGGATGTTGGCTTTCATAAGTCGCAGGACTGAGTTTAAGAGCCGCGAGGTTATGATGCAGCTTTACAAAACTCTAGTTAGGCCACACTTAGAGTACTGTGTTCAGTTCTGGTCGCCTCATTATAGGAAGGATGTGGAGGCGTTGGAGAGGGTGCAGAGGAGATTTACCAGGATGCTGCCTGGATTGGAGAGTATTGAATATGAGGAGAGGCTTAAGGTGCTAGGGCTTTATTCACTGGAAAGGAGGAGGATGAGAGGAGACATGATAGAGGTATATAAAATTTTGAGAGGAATAGATAGAGTAGACAGTCAGCGCCTCCTTCCCAGGGCACCAATGCTCAAGACGAGAGGTCATGGCTTTAAGGTTATGGGTGGGAGGTTCAGGGGAGATGTCAGAGGGAGGTTTTTCACCCAGAGAGTGGTTGGTGCATGGAATGCACTGCCTGGGGTGGTGGTGGAGGCAGATACATTGAACAGGTTCAAGAGCTTGTTGGATAGGCATATGGAGGAGTGTGGGATGGGGGGATATGCCGGAGGAAGGGGTTAGGTAGTGTGAGGGTGGTTTGATGGACGGCACAACATGGTGGGCCGAAGGGCCTGTTCTGTGCTGTATGGTTCTATGGTTATATTTCTCATCTACTCCCCCAGATTCTACCACTTACCTATACACTGGGGACAATTTACGGTGGTCAATTACTCTAGCAACTGGAATGTTTTGGTGGAGGAAAACAAAACAGTCACAGGGAGAATGTGCAAACTCCATACAAATAACACCCAAGGTCAGGATTGACCCTGGATCTCTGACACTGTGAGCCAACTGCTCTACTAGCTGCACAACTGTGCCGCACTTCTACTCCAGTACATCTCCCATCTTGAAAGCAAGAAAGATAAGATTTTCATTTTGCATGCATAATGCTATTTTCGGTGTCCTATGGAAGACATATATGTAAAGGTCTGGAATTTGCCATTAAAACCTGATAGCTCCTTCTGTAGTATTCCCTTGTGTAGTTAAAGACAAGAATCCAGAAGCTGCTGTCAGTAAAACACTGCTCTTCCACAGGATGTGTTGTTGCAACATTCTCCCATATAATCTGTTAACACATGAAAATGTTAGGTCTTGTTAATTGAAGTGTAAGTGATTTTTCAAGGATGTGCTAAGGCATAACTATGGCTCAACAATCACAGTGAATGAGGTTGATTATCATTTCCTCAGATAAGAATTCCAAACTTAAGTTTTAGATTATTGTCATAAGTTTCCATATGTCAATGTTTATCTTATTTGTATATCTTGATCTCTGTTTCATTCTCAGTAAAATATTTAAAAAGCCAGTTAAAAATTGCACTTTTTACTTTTTGTTTGCATCCTGTGTGATTGCTTGTCAGTCTGCTTGATGACATCATTGCTGCTGAGTGCTAGTGATTCCCTAGAGCTGTCCACTGTCAATAATTGATGTCGGAATAGGCGAAATCTATGCCGCAGAGGACACTGGGTCTTTAGTGGAAGCTTTCTTTGATTTCAGCAAGCGAGTGTTCACTTTGTTGCTGATCCCATGATCTGGGCCAAAGAATTTGCATACTGGCCATGGCTGTTTGGATTTGTCTGTGTAAGGTGGTAGTCTAATTACAAGAATGGTGTCACTCTCTAATGTTCTACATTCATGCTCATTAAGTTTGATGAATGAAACCCTTTTTTATTTTGGGCAACTACTTAGGCAAAATGGGCAGAAGCAAACTGGCTGCCTGTTACACAACCTGGCTGATTTTCCTTTCCACTGATGTCATCCTGGCAATGTATAGAATGGAGTGGTGATTTTTGCTACTGTTCATTTTGTACTCCATGGCAAAGCTATTTGAGACTCCTCCCACTATTCTTCTAAAAGAGTGAGTGAAAATGATTTTACAAATTGCTCGATCACTGAAAGTAACTCCATCTGACGAAGTGGTCAGAACAATTGTTTGAATGGAGATCCCTTAATTTGAGCTGATTGGGGATCTCAGAGAGTTATAGTCCTTGTTTTTGATGAATGTTATGTGAGAATGTTTTTTTCTGACATGGAAAGTCAGTTGGAAGGAAGAAAGGTACAGAGCTGATGATGATGATGTTAATACTTATGTATTTGATACCGTGTAGTTGTCACTACACCGACATGAGTCCCATCAGAAGTATTCGGTCCAGTTCTGTGGAGGTCTGAATATCACCTAGAAATAATTGCTAATGTGATTCCCTCCAGATGAAATCACTTTGGATCTCCCAGTTCTGAAATAGCAAGAACCATGCAATCCAATTTCTATGCAATCACATTTACTATATTTATTTGTGCTGAGTATTTATTACATTTATTACATTACAAATGCTTACAAAATGAGTTCTATTTTGTGGTGATAAATGGGAAGGAGAGTTTTATTTATCACATGTACATTGAAACACACAGTAATACGCGTCTTTTTGTGTTACTGAGAATGTGCTCGGGGCAGCCCGCAAATGTCACCACTCTTCCAGCGCCAACATAGAATGTCCACAGCTCCTAAACCATAGAACCATAGAACAGTACAGCAAAATACAGGCCCTTCGGCCCACCATGTTGCGCCGACCTTTAAACCTCGCCTAAGACTATCTAACCCCTTCATCCCACATATCTCCTATTTTAAATTCTTCCATATGCTTATCTAACAATCTCTTGAACTTGACTAACGTACCTGCCTCCACCACCACCCCAGGAAGCGCATTCCATGCCCCAACCACTCTCTGGGTAAAAAACCTCCATCTGATATCTCCCTTGAACTTCCCACCCATTACTTTAAAGCCATGACCTCTTGTATTGAGCATTGGTGCCCTGGGAAAGAGGTGCTGGCTGTCTAACCTATACGTCTTTGGAACGTGGGAGGAAACTGGAGCACCCAGAGGAAACCCACGCAGACACGAGGAGAACGTACAAAATCCTTACAGACAGCGGTGGGAATTGAACCCGGATCGCTGGTGCTGTAATAACGTTACACTACCCACTACATGGTATTGTATTCCATCTCTGAAAGTTTTTAGTTCCATTGTGGACTATGGAGTGAATTTTGGATTCAGATGCTACTGTGTGCATGTTTAGCACTACCTCCTTGTGAGAAATTTATATGCATTATTGTTCCTTGACTACACATTTGAGTATAGATTCATTGGGTTAGATCTTGCTGGCCTGGTTCCCTAACACACAATTGCCACCCGCTGTCTTCCATACCCATGCATACTTGGTCCAGGTGTGGAGGAGAAGGGGTAGGTCACTCAGTCCTCAAGCCTGCTCTGCCTTTCAATAAAATAATTGCTGATCTGATTGCAATCTCACCTCTGCATTCTCACCTACCCTCACTCACCATTCATTGTCTTATTTCTCAAGATTCTATTTATCTCTGCCTTAAAAAATTTGAGAAATTCTACTTCCACTGATCTTTAAGGAGGAAAGCTCGAAAGACTCACAACCTTCTGAGAGGGGAAGAAACCTCATTCAGGTGGGGACCCCACTATTTTTAAACAGTAGTTGAGATTCTCCCACAAGAGAAAATGTCCTTTCCATATCCACCATGATCTTAAGACATCCTGGACTTCGGCAATGGAGTCTTAGTAGTGTCAGAGATTCTGTGGTGCAGTGGGAAAGCCCAACTGTGAAGCACCTTTGAAACGTTGACACCTGGCAAAACCCTGACCCCAGATTTGCTGACTGTGAAACATTTGAATGATTTTTTAAAATAGTTTTTTTTACATGTTTTTGACAATTAAAATGATTAAAATCGAAGTAACATCTAAAACATCTAAAACTACACAAGACCAAAAAATACATTAAACTAAAGCAAAATAGTTTCTCATTTGCCTTCCCCAAACCCCAACAGTCCACTTTGAAGTCAATCAGGTGTCAGATCCTGTGCCAGGTCTAACCTGGTGTAAGAGCTGAAAGGTGATTTCCCCAGTGGGAATGATGGGGAATCTCAGCAAGACTGGGACCTGACGTGCTGAAGCAAACTGACAGATTTGGTCTTCTGAATCTGTCAGTAGGTTTAAACTTACACATTTTTATGGTGCGTGCACAGATGTCTCAGACTTCTTGCTGTTCAAGTGGGTAGACACCAATGGTTCTGTTCAGAAATGCAAACAGTGTCAACAAGATCTGGTCCAATATCTTTTCCACCAATAATATCATGTTAGTTGTCCTACTGGTCCCTGGACTTGCTCTCTCTCCCTTTTTATATGCAGGAATCACATTAACTGTCCAACAATACTCTGGAACTATTCTATTTTCCAATGATTTTTTAGGTATCTGTACTATTTCCTTTCCTCTTCCCCAATTTCCCTAAAACATATATGTGCATGTGCACAATCTATCAGTCAGTGGGATTTTATCCCCTCTCAGGTTGATTGGTTTATGAATTCTTCCCCTGCCCCCTTTCTATCTTAAATGTCTTTGTATATTTTCTGACTCTTTTATCTAAGTTTTCAGTTAATAATCCTGCATGTTTCTATCAGTACCTGTAGGTTCATTGTTCATATTGTTTAGTGCCCCTGATAATTTCTTAATTTTTTTATTGGCAAGTTCAGAGTACCATAATGTTTTTAAAATTTTCTTTGAAAATTTCACTTACAATTTGTTTTCCTAATTGTTTGATGATTCACTAACCTGTTTGTATTACAATTTTGTGTCTCCTATGTGGTCTATGTCCTTATTAGATGCCTTGTCTAATTTTGCTGTTAATTTTTTATTCACCCATAATGAGCTATTACTGACTCATTTGTTCTTTCTTTATCATGTGAAATATTTCTCAGGGTCTCCACTGATCTTTAAATGTTTTTCTCTGTTCAATTTTTGTGTTAGCAAGACTCAGAAATTCAATTGTGTGACACTGTCCCTTTCAGCATTATGCAAATAAAAGTCAATGTTTTCCAAAGGGAAGTGTGACAACAACCATTTCTGGGCCATCTTGAGCTCCTCTGGAAATTCAACTGGATTAATATGAGCATGAATCACTCCTTCTAAGTTTCAATATCAGAGGTGTATGGGATGATGTCCTTCCCAAACTATGCTTGTTGTGGAACATTGCAAAGGAACTCAGACCCTGTTGTCCTGGAATCGACATTCACTGCATAGTTCTGGGATAAACTGGTTTACCCAGCGCATTTCTGGACTGGGACCGTAGTCATGCAAATCCCTTACTTCCCTTATTGTTCAGACACTGCCTACACTGCACTGATCCTCCCATAACCATTGGACCTGCCAACCCTGAAATCTCATGAGAACCTGGCCTGATTGTCTAACCCCAAGATCCTTCGAGGCCTATGCCCTAACACAAGCCCCATACCTGATCCCTTGATCCAATGATCCCCAAAGCTCTGGCCCCAAACCAGTTATGTTTTAAAGTCAAGAGAAGATCTTCCTCTTCCCACCATCCTGTCACTTGCTTCACCTTAAAACATGATCCCTTTCCCCAATCATACTGGATGTGATCCTTCTTTCCAATCACCTTCCCCCACCACCACAACAGGGTACTGTGTTATTATGTAGTTATAATAAAGAACTACAGTTCCCTGTAGACAATGCAAGGAGTCACATGGGGGAACAAGAAGTGGCTGTAAAAAGAGAGGGAAAGCAGGCTGTCTGGTGTTGGTTAATAAAAATGTTCAGATTTTAAACCCACACGAAGTTTGTCTCTTGATGAAGAACAAACATAACAGGTACCTTAAAGTCCTCTTCACCATCCTCCCTCCCACCATGCATGGCAGAGATTTCCAATATCTTCTCCCCTCACCCACCATAGTATGGGTCTCCAATGCCTTCTCAGCCAACCCACCACAATCCATACTTAGTTGTCTTTTCTCATCCCACCACACTATGGTCTCTGATGTCTTCCTCCCAGAAACCCATCCCCTCCCTGGTAACAGCACAGGTCCAATTGAGTTTATGGCCACTGGCCATCCTGTGCACCATCACCCCTTCACCCTGTAACTCCCAAACCACATCCTGGGACCAACTTGCAACTAAGATATTCTTGGTTAAGAAACTGGCCAGCTCCCATTAAGTTGCTTTCAAGTCCTTAGGCCACATAGCATACATTTTATGGTGCACAAGACATTCTAGGCGCAAGATTTTCCAGTTTATGTTCCATCTTTCCTCGATTCACTCCTTAAAATCAGCTTTCTGATGTATTGTTTTGATATTTTCCTTACCAATGTCATTCTCCAATTTTGTAGTTGCTATTGTGTACTTCAACATTCTGTTTCAAACCCATCACCAACCCCAAATAAGACAACTGCCAACTAAACTAGCATATTAAGTTCCATTACCCACACCAGCTTTCTGCATTGAGGTTGTTGCCATGCTCTGGAAACTGAATTGAGAGAGCCGAGACATACTTTATGTCCGATCACTTCACTATGTGTGAATCTTCATTCCATTGTTCTAGGCTGAATTTGATGCTGCCTTCTAAAAGTATAGAGATAACCCAGTTCTTCTCTAACTCAGAATTTTCCTGGTCTTCAGACTCACAGATAGTAACACATTTACTTAGACTGTGAAACTTCCTAAAATTAACATCCATGTAATAAGAAATACATTTTATTAAGAGATGAAATAAGTGTTTTTGTAAATATTATAACCAAAATGAAAAAAGAGAATAAATATCACCTTTGAGCAAATGGGACCTTTTGTTGATAAGTGATTATTAAACACATATTCATAAAGTTCAGCAAGAGCTAAATTGAATTAGGATAGAAAACAATTTTAAACTGGATTGACTCCAAAATTATATCTTCATGGAAATCAAATGCAAGATGAAACAATTATAATGCACAGTTCTATCACTATCAAAGATCACATTGTTTCCTCAGACAACAGAGCAATTTTAATTACAGGTATCAAATTCAAATTAACCTTGTGCAGGGAAGAAGGGAACCTATCCAAACTCCTACATAAATTTAAAGCCCACGGAACTGAAGGCATATTATTGACCTCGTTAGTAGATTGGATGGGCAGTGGGTGATAAAGAATAAAGATAATAGATTTAACTAGTAGTGTCCCACATGGACCTGTGCTGGACCTCAAATATTCATTTATTTATTAGAATACACAAACATAAGCCATGTGTAGAAGTTTGCTGCTGACACAAAGATTCATGTCATAGTAAGTGTGATGTACACAATGATCATGCATACACTTGATGTAAGAACTACATGTTGGTGTCTCTTGCCAATATGTCAAATAACTTGAATAAAGTATATACGTTTGCTTCATCTCCTGTCGATATCATGGCACTTAGAGCTTACCAGTACTCCTAATAGAATCCAGGTCTTACCCAAGCTGCATAACAATTGGCAATGCGTCTTCAATTCTGACATGGATTAGGATTGACAGGAAAAGTAGGCTAGAAAAATTGGTATGGCACCACTGAAGAATTGCTCCTTCATCGTGCTTGTCATGGACTCTGAGGAAAACAATGTGATTGTGAGATAGAAGCATCAGAACAGCAGAAAATGCCCCTGATTGTCAATGCTCTCCAGAATGGGCTCTTGTGCAGCCAGTGGTACGTGAGCTCAGAGAGAGGAAACTGCACTTAGGAACAGTCACTCATAAACTGGTAATTGTTTTGTTATTATTATTATCGAGGTAGGACAAAGGGAAAAGCAATAACAAAATGCAGAATGTAGTGTTACAGGTACAGAGAAAGTGCAGTGCAAGTAGACAAATAAGATGCAAGGGCGACGATGAGGTAGGTTGAGAGATCAAACAGTCACAGAGTCATAGAGCAATACAGCATGGATACAGGCCCTTCAGCCCAACGAGTCCATACTGACCACAGTGCCCATCTAGCTGGTCCCAATTTCCTGCATTGGGCCCATATCCCTCTAAGACCCGCTCTCCCATATGCCTATCCAAGTGCTTCTTAGATGATACTATTGTACCTGCCTCAACCACTTCCTCTGGCAGCTCGTTCCACACACTCACCACACTCTGTGTGAAAAAGTTGCCCTTCATGTCCCTTTTAAATCTTTCCCCTCTCGCCCTAAATCTATGCCCCCTAGTTTTGGACTCCCCTACCCTGGAAAAAAGACTGTTACTATCCACCTTATCTATGCCTATCATAATTTTAAACATTTCTATAAGGTCGCCCCCTCATTCTCCTCTGTTTCAAGAAAAAAAAACCTAGCGTGGCCAACCTCTCCCAATAAGTCATGCCCTACAATCCTGGCATCCTTGTAAATCTTTTCTGCACTCTCTCCAGTTCATCTTTATCGTACAAGAGTTCCATTCAGGAGTCATAACAGTCAGATAGAAGCTGTCCTTAAGCCTGGTAGTGCATGTTTTCAAGCTTTTGTATCTTCTGCCCAATAGAAAGGAGGAGAAGAGAGAATGACTGGGGTGGGATGGGTCCTTGGTTATGTTGGCTACTTTCCAGTTGTAAAGTAAAATTAAAGCAAGATCAGTCGTGTTTGCCTGCAACAAAGTAGAACACATAAGGTGTAAAGTGCACACACACTGTGTTGGCAGCTAAAAGAAAGAAAATTGTGCTTCAAGAACATTTAGGTTTCATAGACAACTCTGGATTCTAAAATAAGAATTATCTGGCACAGGTGAACCCTTTGCATGTTTTTCAGGGCTAATATTATTCTTGAGGTGGAAGTGCTGACCAATTGCAGGAATTGAATGTTGCATTGAGGAAATGAACGGAAGTGATTTTACTCACAGAAATTGGCTCTAAGTCACATTACACACTCGCTAACAGCAGCACTGTGGAAAGCTAAAGGTATCTCGTCAGCAGAGTTAGTTCAGAAGCTAGAAGAATGCTTGAAGCCACAGCTGGTTGTGATCACTAAGAGCTATAAATTCAACACATGCAATCAGAAAATGGAGGAAACATTGAGTGGCTATATCCCCATTGTGAAAGACCTATCAAGCCATGGCAACTTTGAAGAGTCTTTGGATTGTGCATTGAAAGAAAGGTTTGTGTGTAGTTTGGGAAATAAAAGGATCCAGTTTAAGCTGCTGAACATAAAAAGCTTGGTATCTGACTTGGCTTTTAGAATTGCAACCAGCATAGAAGTGGCAGCCAAGAATGCCAGGGATTTTTTGCCAGCCATGATTTTTTATGGCAGCCTATATTCAAAGAATAAATTCCAAAACTTTTGGTCTAAAAATAGGGACAGTGAGTCACAATTATACATGCACAGGCAATCATTTTCACACATGCCTAATAAGTCTAACTATTGCTCTCATCTCAGAAGAAAGGACACATAGCTGCAGCTTGTAAAATGAAATACAAGGCAACACAGAGATAACGGTGTTCTCTTCAGAGGTCAGGAAGAGGGAACCTACACAATATTACAGTCCATGCAGATGACACAGAATTTGCCTTGCATAGCATCTATTCTACAAGCCACTGTAATGTGAATCACAGGGCATTAAGGTCACAGTTCTGATTGACAGCAAACCATTAGCAACATGGATCGACATAGCTGCAAATTGTTCCTTGTGGGTAGGAATACTCATGAGAAGCAATTCATTCACCTATTCTTAGTGAGGAATATGATCAAATTTTAGACATTCAGGGGAGATTTGAAGGATTTAGGACAGATGGTTAATAAAATTCTAGGAGAGGAAGATATGGCATTTTACAATGGCCAGAGTCTCAATTCACCAATAATATTGCAAGACTGTAGTCAATGTCTAACTCTGTTGGGGAAGGATTAGCTTTTAAAATTGAAATTTAGTTGGAAGGACATATTCAATGTGCACATGAATATATCAATATATCTGTTGTCCAAATATAGTGACAACTTCAAGGATGTCTACACATGAATCAATGGATGCATGACACCTATATGAATTAAATCTAGTGTTAACCCAGTCTATGTAGAACAAGGGCAATTGCTTACATCTTAAATAGCTAGGTGGAAGAAGAACTCAAGAAATTGAAAATAAGTAGCTTTGGCAGCTCTGAAAGTGATTATATCCAAGGCTGATAAAACAACAAAGTTGTTTGGGGCAAGGTAAATTTAAATTGGTTGACAACAAATAATATCGTTTGTCATTTTCCCAGGATCCCATGGCAGAGTTGGCAGGGTCTAAGTTTTTACCAAAAAATGATTTGTCACGTGCACAGATAGACCAGATGAGGACAGACAGAAATATCTCACCATCTACACACATGAGGTGTTGTGCTCTATTACACTCAGTATGAAGATACTGAAATGGTGTGCGATGATGAATCTATTCCTGATGTTAACATACAGTCAACTACTGTTGATGAATCACATAATGGCAATGAGTAATGGCAAGAGGTTGCAAGCTTTTCAGTTCAAGGAACTAATATCAAAAACAAGCACACAATTGAGGAGGTTAAATCAACTAAGGAATCCAGTCAATAGAGTGAATTTGTAATGACTGTGTGTACATATGAAGAATGTTCAAGAACCTGTTTTCAAAGAGGCAAAGCAGTGAAGGGTATTTATGTATAATATGTAAATAATTAATGTGTTTACAGAATGTAATGAAATCATCATGTGCAAAGGCAAATTGATGTGTCTTCCTGTTAGAGTAGAATAAAGTACAAAGCCTTGATCTGAAGACATCATTGTGGTTAGAGATTAGCAGCGCTTCCAGTATAATGCAAAGTGTGCCCAAAATATATTACAGTTTTGGATAAAACGTAATTAAAATTCTGCATCTCCATGTGTGCAAATCACTATTAGCACTTCATTCTGAAAATAAATACATTATATTAAAAATGCATAATTTTCCTGGGTTTCCTTCTGCTTATGTTTAAGACTGCAACTAATCAGTTAGAACCTAAATAACATTCTCTACTCATGGGCCAGAATAGGGAAAACTCAGGCAGGATTTCCATTCCTGATTGATATACATTTCCTCCTGCTAAAAGGAATGTTCACTATGAAATCAAGTGAGAACAGGGATAGGTTTTTGATAGAATAGCAAGCTAGTGCTCACATTCTAAGCCCGAGTAATTAGCTACTTGGGTGAGATTAAACTGCTGTTTCCATCCACTGCTTCATCTTAAAATCATTGGGCATAGTACAGATGAACAACTAAACCTAAGACATTCTAACCCTAGCCTGTACGAAAATCAGCCATTACCTTGCTTTGACCTACTACTGACTAGAGTTATGGGATGCCATAAAGATCACAATTACTAATTTTACTTTGAGTTTTTGTCTAAAGACACGATGCTGCCTTTATTAAATATTTTGTCATACTGTGTATATTTCCTTAACCTCATAGAGATCTAGATTCATCTAGATTCCAGCATCTTCAGTCCTTTGTTTCTCTAGTATTGGTATTGGTATTAGTTTATTATTGTCACTTGTACCGAGGTACAGTGAAAAGCTTGTCTTACAAACCGATCGTACAGGTCAATTCATTACATAGTGCAGTTACATTGAGTTAGTACAAAGTGCGTTGATGTAGTACAGGTAAGAACTTTACTGCTCCAGTCCTGAAGAAGGGTCCTGACCTGAAACATTGACTGCCTGCTTTTCTCCATGGATGCTGCCTGGCCTGCTGAGTTCCTCCAGCATCATAGTGTTTTTCAAAGTGCGTTGATATAGTACAGGTAAGAACTTTACTGCTCCAGTCCTGAAGAAGGGTCCTGACCTGAAACATTGACTGCCTGCTTTTCTTCATGGATGCTGCCTGGCCTGCTGAGTTCCTCCAGCATCATAGTGTTTTTCATCATAGAGGTCTTCTGTCATTAGCTACTTTAAGTGAAGAACACAGTTTCATTTACCTGGATTTACTGATGCACCAGAATTAAGCCCGAAGGAACAAAACTAAGAATTGATTATCTCTTTGTTACCTCATATTGATTGGGAAACAAAATAAAAAGAAACTATGACGTGCAACTGTTACAAATCGGTTAACTACTTCAATTTCAATCTCAGGTTTTAATAACAAGGCAATTCTATCATAAGTTAGCAGTCATATTTTTGTGTAGGCTTATATGAACATTTTGAATACATAATACTATCCTTACAACTAGCCATATATTAGGTCAGATTTGATAGTGGTTGTGTCCAAGGCTGAGAAAGCAACAAAGTTGTTTGGGACAAGGTAACTGTAAATCAGTTGACACCTAATGCCTATAAAGATTTGCAATTTAATTCTGTAACTGAAAATAATAAATGCAATCGGGAGTGGCACAAGTTGTATTCTTGAGTGAGCATCAAACTTCTCATGCAGTGTTTAAAGCATTAATGAAGTGCCAAAGAGTCATTAACACCCTCAACAGTGTGGGCTAGGAAATATAGATATTTTTTCCATTTGATTTATAATGTGATGCGCATTTGTTAAACAGTTCTGCATCATTTGATCCCTTTGTTGCTGATTTTCCCAATAAATGTTGTAAGTATGTGTTTTATCATTGCTTGCAAAACAGTCTGTCAACTGCTGTTAGAAACCTGCCTGGACAGCTACGCTGGTAATAGTGACTTTTGATGACGCCTAACATTAAGTGGGTGGTAACAAATCAGCAACTTGGTTTATACTTCTCCCAATTTTACCTCAATTGAAATAAGTGGAAATAAAAGTCAGTAGATGTGTCAAGAAGATTATCAGTTTGGTCCCACCTATGTTTCATAAAGTCAAATTTACATTCACTCTCTCATCATCTGCGACACCTTGCTAATTTTCTTCTGGTGCGCAGCAGGAGTCCACCTACTGCTTGAGATACACAAAGGGAAAGCAGTGGTTGACCCTTGAATACTGGTCATGTAGTCATGTGATTTAATTGTAGTTGGTGGGAATGAAGGTCACTATGAATTTTATGTGCCTGTCTCTTTCTAAACTGCTTCTGGAAGTCAAATCAATTTAGTATGCACATGGAGTTCTGGCAGGTCACTGATTCACTGTTTGTGAGCAGTCAACCTTTGGCATAGAGGCTGATGCGGAGGAATTGCTGGATCTTGCAGGTGCAGAGTGTTAGGCTGTGCTAGCCCATTCTTCATGGTCCCTGTTACAAACTAGCACTGTTTTTCAAAAGCAGGCCTTACATTCATTCAATGATCAACTTGTTCGTGACTACAGACAGTGTGTTATGCAAGTCTGTGTCCAGTTTCCTGGCAGCAGTCATAAGGCCTTTCTAAATACACCAGCCGTCAATACCTCCTCTGTTCCACACAGACCATAGTTTGTGGGCTAGCTACTGGGGTCTAGGACTATCCCATCATCAACTGGCCCATGACTTCCATGAGTAAACTGGGCATGGAAAACAGGTGATGCACTGAAATAGCAATATTACTCATGCCATTAGGGCACATGTAAAATCAGTTCAATGTCTTTGATGAAATCCTCAAACAATGAGAGTTCATAGTAAGCCTATGACTGGAGTCTTGAAACATTGATTCTGGTGCCTGGATCATTGAGAAGTCCTTTGGTAATCATGCTCACAGCATATCATTCACAGCATTCTTCACATTCTTCGCTATATAGAGATACTACCTTGAATAAACTGCAAATATTATTAAGGCACATGAGAAACAAAGGGCACTACAGTAAGACAAGGTTCCTCAGCCAATAATGCACTTTTAAAGATGTTGAACTGCTTTTAATTGGTTACCCACTGCTGTGCAATTTTCATGGTAAACATATAACTTACCATTAACTTGTAAGAATATTTGTTTGTCTTCAGTACTTAAAATGTACCCCAGCCTCAGAATCAAACTCTGTGATCTTTCAAGGAGAGGTGGACTTAAGTTTGCAGATACTGTATGTATCTTCCTCTCATCTGATTACTCCTGGTCTTATAGGCTACACTATCAGGTCCCTATAAGTTTTATTTAGTAGAATATGGAACAGTATAACGCACGAACAGGGCTCTTAGCCCACAAAGTGTGCCAAACATGATGCTAAATTAAACTAATCTCTTCTGCCTGCAAGTGGTCCATTGCCCTCTATTCTCTGCACACTCATGTGCCTATCTAAATGCCTCTTGAACACCACTATTGTATCTGCTTCCACTATTATCCTTGGCAGCGTGTTCCAGGCACCTACCACTCTCTGTGTAGAAAACTTGCACTGCACTTCCTTTTTAAATTTCCCCCTCTCACCTGAAAGCTATGCCTCCTAATATTTAACATCTCTACCCTTGGGAAAAGATGCTTGTTGTCTATGCCTCTCATAATTTTATAATCTTCTTCTCTCAGGTCTCCCCTCAGCTTCTAAATCTCCAAAGAAAACAATCCAAGTTTGTCCGACCTCTCCTTATAGCTAATACCCTCTAATCCAAGCAGTATCCTGGTAAACCTCTTCTGAACACTCTCCAGAGCCTCCACATCCTTCCTGTGATGGGGTGACCAGAACTGTATCCAATGCTCCATGTGTAGTCTAACCAAAGCTTTATACAACTGCAACATGACTTACTGATTCATACTCTATGCCTCCAGTGATGAAGGCAAGCATGCCATACACTCCATCTACTTGCATTGCCACTTTCAGGGAGCTATGAACTTGTACCCCAAGATCCCTTTGTACATCATAATATTTCTATAATAATGTAACATTTCCATTTTTTCCACATTGTGGGTGCTGTTAATGGTTCCACTTCTGTTGTAGACTTATAACTTGCACCACTACTGTTGCTTTTACCTTGCACTGCCACTGTGTTCTACCTTTCAGGAGTCCTGCCTCAAACCTTCCTTTTGTCCTGCCTTTTGCACCTCACCCCTGCTCTCCCTGCCTCTATTCTTGACTATAACCTGTTACATCTGCAATGCACTTTAATTTGACCAGTGGCATTAAATCCCAGGAAGTGAATTTAACTCTCTTTTAATGACCTAAACCGTCAACACTAACATCCATTTGGATCCTCCACAAAATATCCTGAAAATGGCCAAAAAGATGTTTGATATGACGTTAGGGTAACCTACCCCAAAACATATGCTAAAGCAGGACTTGAATAGGATCACATTCATTTGAATGCAGCTTTCGACAATTTGCTGGTCACCAGTCAAACCCCAAGTGGCCTCCTACTTCCTGCTCCCTTGGTCCTGCTGCAGTTCAAGATGTGTCTCATGGTTGCAAGGTTCCAGAACCCCTTGCAGCTCTTCTTCCTTTTAGGGTCTTTGGTTGATGCAGAAAGCAGTGCACCAGAATGAAGTCTCTGTACCTTGTTGGGGTGAAGTGCATCACTGGACTGATACAGGCAATTAAATCTCAATTTTAAAAGTCCAGTGGCTTTTCCCACAATGATTCTGGTACTCATTCAGTTTATGTTTATGTTTAGGTTTATGTTTGTGGATGGATAGGACAGGGCAGCCCTAGACTGTAGTGTCCACCCCTCTAGGCAGTACTAGTTGCTATAATTGTCACATAGTGCTGTCTCCCAGATGACGCACTCCTCAAGTGTGCTTCCCAGCGATATGGCATAGACTGTGAAGAAATTCTTCCGATGATCCACAACTACCTGTATATTAAGAGAGTGGAAATCTTTCCTGTTGATGAAAAGGATTATTAATGGGTGCCTTTACGGAGACATGAGTGCAGTCAATTGCTGCCTGCCCTTTGGGAAGCAGCAAAGCCAGAAAATCCTAGTGCTTGATATGCCATCTGCTCCTCATTGAAATCAAAGCAGATGAAATTATTTCTTTGAGAATATAGTGCCCAGGTGACATCTGTGACACTGTGGTAAGCATCAGGTTGGGAGACATGGCAGAGATCAGCTATGGCTACTTGAAAAGATCCGCTGTTGAATAAATTGGTAGTCAATATGACCTTGACTCCCTCGGAGAAACCAGTCTAGGCTTGAGAACATGGGCAAAGTCTTCCCACAGCATTTCACATATCTCAGTGATTGGAAAACATGAATACATTCTTCATCAGAAAGAGCTGGGCAGGATGTGAAGACTCCATGAAAATTGGCTTCATGCTGATGAGCATGTCTATGTCCTGAGGTCCTCAACACATTCTGAATGGCGATAACAATGCTTTTGGCAATAGGTTGCTGCTGGCAAGGCAACTATTGAAAGAGCATATCAGCAGCTAAATGCGACTAAAGCACAACTTACGGACTTTGGAAGGCACATGAGCAGCATGCAGTCAGAGCTAAATGATGAAAGATTCAACAAATTAGGATGATAGCTATCCTGATTCTGATCAATGGCAGTAGCAAGGGTTGCATCCTAAAGTTCTGATTTATGGTCTACGCAATGTTAAATTAATTCTTGTATGACTTGGGCATTAAAAATAGGCACTACATAATCAAATTTCTCAATATAACTACTCTAAGAAGGAGAGACATTTACCATTGCATGTGCAAGTATTGGCTGCCAGATGGCTTCACCTCCATATACTCTTTCCATTGACTTCAGTGGAAATGAACCTGGGAAGGAGAATACTATTGGTGGTCAATACACAGGCATTCATTTAGTGCTTCTAGCCGAAGGCTAATTTCTCCCCCCATGCTGTCTAACCTGCTGAGTTCTTTCAGTACTTTTCCTATTATTTTCGATTTTCTGGATCTGCAGTATTTTGGCACTTCTAATTTAATTTTCCAAGCCAAAAGCCTAATCTACACAAGCCTACATGGAGACAATATATGAATGGTTAATGCATTTGTAAAATTAGTCTGTTGTTTGACAAAGCCGTTAAAGCATATTAAGTATTCACACCCAGCATCATGCAGAGTCAGTTCTAGCTTATATGACATAATTAAAAACAAATGTGTGTGTGTTTTTGTTTGCTAAAACTAAGCTTCCATAAACATTGATTGAAGAGCGTTAAAATTAGAAGAACTACTGTATTTATGTTAGAATTAGAGCAAGAGATAGTCAGTGCCAAGTAACAAACCTCCTGCAGCAGATGGGAATTCAGCTGTTTTACAAAATAACCATGGATACATTGGCCAATCTTGCTGCAGGCATTTATGCCCATTTGGAAACTGGAAGGCTTCCAGCTGCCTTGAGACTTGGCCTAATTTCAGTCAAACCAAACAAGATAAACTTCTGCTCAAATTCACTAATCATAGGCCAGTTCTTTAATTAATGTAGATTACAAAAGTACTTTCCATAACAAAGCTAATAAATAGGAAGCAAAACATGCAGTGAAATGTGGGCTGGTGGGTCCTTAAGATGTTAATCATGGGATGGAACATAGAGAGGATCCGGAGCCTTGCAGCAGCGCATGGTTGCATCAGTCGCAGTTTTTAACATCCCAGTTAACTTCTTGAAGAATTACACAAGGGTGCTGGGGAGCATTTGGGTTAGTGATTTGTCACAGTATACTTTTTTTAAAATTTTATTTACAGCGTGGTAACAGGCCCTTCTGGCCCAACGAGTCCACGCCGCCCATTTTAAACCCAAATTAACCTACCCGTACGCCTTTGCAATGTGGGAGGAAACCAGAGCACCCAGAGGAAACCCACGCAGACACGGGAGAACATACAAACTCCTTACAGACAGCGACGGGAATCGAACCCTGATCGCTGGTGCTGTAATAGCATCACGCTAACCGCTACGCTACCGTGCGCATCCACACAGCATGGTCCTGAACCAGAAATTGCTACTCTCTCTCTAAATTAGGCCTTCAACTGCATAGCAGTAAATTGGTCAAACTGTAGGACCTTGTTGTACTTCCTGAGACAGCTCACTTATCTTAGTGTTAGGCTGTTCATTTTGTCAACCCTTATGTAAGTCCCAGGTGGTAAGTGGGAGCGTAACTGGAGGTGGACATCAGTTATAGACTAGCAGCAGCCCTTAGGACATTCTGGAGCTAAGAGATGCATTTGAAAAAGTTTGTAATTGGGGGCTATTGCTAACCTCAGCAAATATTAAAAAAACATCCTAGAATAGCTGCCTCAACAACCATCACCCAGTAGCACTCACATCTACCATGATGAAGTGCTTCAGGAGGTTGATTCTGGCTAGAATTAACTCCTGCCTGAGCAAGGACCTGGACCCACTGTAATTTGCCTACCGCCACAACAGGCCTACTGCCACAACAGGTCTACAGCAGATGCTCTCACTGGCTCTCCACTCTGCTTTGGAGCACTTAGACAACCATAAAGCATATGTCAGGCTGCTGTTTATCAATTACAGCTCAGTGTTCAACACCATCATCCCCTCAGTACAATTATCAAGCTTCAAAACCTGGGCCTCTGTACCTCCCTCTACAACTGGATCCTCGATTTCCTTATTGGGAGATAACAACCAGTGCGGATCAGTAATAACATCTCCTCCTCGTTGACAATCAACACACAGGTGCACCTCAAGGATGCGTGCTTAGCCCACTGCTCTACTATCTCTACTCTCATGACTGTCTAGCTAAGCACAGCTCAAATGCCATCTATAAATTCACTGATGACACCACTGTTATTGATGGAATCTCAGATGGTGAAAAGGAGGCGTACAGGAGTGAGATAGATCGGCTGGTTGAGTGGTGTTGCAACAACAACCTCACATCCAACATCAGCAAGACCAGGTTGTGGACTTCAGGAAGGGGAAGTCGGGAGAACACACACCAGTCCTCATTGAGGGGTCACTGGTGGAAAGAGTGAACAGCTTCAAGTTACTGGGCATCAACATCTCTGAGGACCTACCCTGGGCCCAACAACATTGATGCAATCACGAAGAAGGCACACCAGCTGCTCTACTTCATTAGGAGTTTGAGGAGATTTGGTATGTCACCAAAAACTCTTACAAATTTCTATAGATGTTCAGTGGAGAGCATTCTGACTGGTTGCATCAAAGCCTGGTATGGAGGCACCAATGCAACGAATCGCAAGAGGCTGCAGAGGGTTGTTGACTCAGCCAGCTCCATCGCAGGCACAACCCTCCTCACCATCAAGGTCATCTTCAAGAGGTGGTGCCTCAAGAAGGCGGCATCCATCACTAAGGACCATTATCATCTACGACATGCCCTCTTCACACTACTGCTATCAGGGAGGAGGTACGGGAGCCTGAAGATTTACACTCAATGATTCAGGAACAGCTTCTTTGCCATCAGATTTCCGAATTGTCCTGAATCCATGAACACTACCTTGTTATTCCTTTTTTTTTGCACTATTTATTTATTTTGTAACTTATAGTAATTTCCTGTCTTTGCAATGTACTGCTGCTGCAAAACAACAAATTTCATGTCATATAAGTCAGTGATAATAAATCTAATTCTGAGTCTGATCCATGCCTAACTGGTTGTTTGGAATGCAGACAAAATTTCTCCCAAACCATTTAAAGAAAAGAAAATGTGGATCCTGCAATAAGATAGCACACTGGAGTGTAAACTAATAGGAAAATTTAAAATATCATTGGAGTAAGGAAGGAGTGAAGGAAACACAGAAATCCCAGAGCAGCCAATTGGATTTTCTTATATTTAGCCATGAAGAGAGCTTGCAACTTCCTGGTGGAACATAAATAACTTTAATGACAGCCTGAATAAAATGCAGGAAGTTGGACTGCTGCTGTGCCTTGTTCTTTCTTGCAGATCCAACTGTTGACATGCCTCTGAGCAACTTTCCATGTTGACAGCATTACATATGTCTCCTGTTCACTCATGGTCATTCCCATTCCAAGACTCGACTCAAAACCTGGAAGGGGCACTCTACTTTAGGAATTGACTCTATTCAATCTAATTTCAGGCTGCACTCTGAGGAACTCTGAATTTAGGCTGTTAAGCCTTTCTACTTTTTTTTGTCCTGATTTCCATTGTTGACTTGTGCTGCCTGCAATTTCACACCGGTAATACCCATGGCCTGCGGCAAATACAGCTTAATTTCCTTTGTGACTATATAGATACATCTGTAACATTAAACTAAATACTGGAAACTAAATACTGAAACTAAACTAAAAAAGTAATGAAGGACAAATTCGACTTACTGAAAGCAAACAACAAATTTCTGAATGGATAGAATGGAAAAAGCTACATGCCCGCTACCCCTCTCTTCCCCTTTGCCCTGCTCCTCTCCTCTCTGCACCCACCACACTCCCCTCCCTCCTCATCCACATCTTTTGTGTGATATTGTTCAGGATTTGGACCAACGGAGATCACAAATAGGTTGCAGGATCATCCTGTTGGGGAATTACACAGATGAGCATATTTTCTGGAGGGACACCAGAGGGCATATGCCCTGCATGTAAAAACTATCCAAATTGTTCCAGTTTAATCTTAACTAAAATGCAGTCTTAAATGTCCCGTACATTTGCTAATCATAATGGGAAACAAATGTTAGTTTCAACAGGGAAAAGCTAATTAACATCAATATCAATCTTTAATTATCATTCAAAAATACATAAGATCACAAAGATGAAATACAAAGATCACTTGTTAGTCCAAAGAAAAATGCCCAGAAAGAATGGAATAACTTCCAATTACATAACATCTTTTGAAACCTCAAGAGCGCCCAGATCAATTCAAAACCAATGAAATATTTTTGTACTGAAGTTAATATAATAATGCAGAAAACATTAAACTTACATAAAGAGGCATATAAAATAACATTGAAAGGATGCATAAAATTGAGCCTATTGAATTGAATTAATCCAGACTGATATTTGCCCCTTGAGTTTTAAGATAGTGAAAGAAATTACATTGTAAAATAGTATCACAGTAAATGTAGATGGTTTGTTGCAATTTTTATATACAGTACATCTAATATTACCTGTGCTACCTCTTCCTTAACCTCTTCTAGTACAGTTAAAATTGTTTTTTCCCAGTTTCTCCTCTTTCTCTCCTCTGCTTATCGTGTTGATTCCTCCTCATGCCCAGTTATGCAATACCTCAGTAAACAAGTTCAAATACTGGCCCAATGGTACTGGACTGCAGCTGGCACTTCTGTGGAGTACTACCAGCTGACAGCATTGTGCAGGTCAGCACCTTCCTGGGATCCACGTCTGCTCGTTGTGATGCAGAAAACAGGAAATTGCTGGAGGTCCAGTCTCCTGCTCCACTCCTGGACTTAAGTCCCATAGCTTTTTGCCAAATAATATGGATTCAACAGGTCCATGCAGGTAAGTAGATTATTTTACTTATTGTTTTGATTAATTTATATCAGTTAAATATGTTTAAGCAAATATAATATCTTTAATTTTTGAATAATTTTCTTTAAATTATTTTAATTCTTTTAAACTGCTTTTATATGTCTCTGGTCATCAGAAATGTTCAGAAGCAATTCAGTGGCCATTAACAGCAGTGAGCAGTCAAGAGGTTTTTGGGGCAGTCCAAGAATAGGGCCTCGGAATTCAGGGCCTCAGTGTTGTGGCAGCAAACCTGGAATTTGATTTAATCCACAAAAGGTAAGTGGAGCTAAGGTGACACCATAGGGGTAGGCATAAGACACAGGCCAGGTTGAGGTCGATCCTGCCCAATCAGTTCCAGTATGCCATTCACCCAATAAAGTCCACACATACCGAATCTCCAGCGTGCGGCCGGAGACAGCAATAACCAAATCTTTTAAATCTCATCCATTTGTAGTGACACTCTCCCATTTTAATTTATAATAAATCATTTAATTTGAAATGTCTCACCCACAATAATAAACACAGCCTCACTCTATAACATGGGCTCTGGGTCTACCCTGCTTTATACTTGATCATAAATCTCAGTTCTGGCACTTCCCTGATGTAGACATATTTATACAGTTGTATATATCAAATCAATCATCTGCTATGGATGGATATTATGGCATCTGACATAATATTATCAGCAACAGGCTGGCAAGACTGAACAAACACTAATTTGGCTGAATGTGTAGGTGTGGATTATATTAAAACATTATGGTCATTCTGTGAGCTTAGAATACAATGGGCTACAAATTCAGTAACCTCTAAAAGCACGTGGCAAAATGCCTCTGTGCAGGTCACCCACACTAGTTTCACCTATTGCATTTAATGTATAATATTTGTGCCTGCACTTCAGTCAAGGACAAGTGCTTTAAAGGCTGTTTGTGATGGTTAATTATTAGATTATGTTGAATCCAGCACACCTACCCAAGTACTCCGAAGTTAATTGACATCTGCACCTCTTAACGAGAAGATGACATCTCCTGGAAGTCATTGTGTTTCTTGGGAAATATTCACAGCAGTCGCAACAACACAGGGATGAGGGTGGGCTCTTTGCTTTAAGGACACTGATCTCAAGATTCTGCTGAAAGGGGTGAACATCCTGAGGGAGATTCTAAAATCCAGGGGCCCTGAAGGCCAAAGACAGAAATGGTGCACCTGCTGGGGGGGAGGTAGTCAGTGTGATGCCCTAAGGACCTGCTGTAAGACATTTAATGACATCAGAAGTGTGGTCAGGATCAGAGAAGGCAGCAAAAAGCAGCCTATCAGGTAGAAGTCAGTCAGAATTGCTATCTAGTCAGTGCTAGCTCCTGTGGTCTGATGGACCAACTCTTTCCAAGATGTTTCCTCAACAATTCCATCCTGAAACTGCTGCAGAGATCCACTAATGGCTTCTCTGATCTCAACCCTCCATATTTTTCACTTTCTTTCCATTTTACCAAACATTACTTCTTCTCTATTTCATTATTTGCCAGTTTCTGCTTGAGCATAATGGTTAACCAAGGTTCTCCTTGTTGCCTACATGATTTTGACTACATGCTTACTATATTTATTCACTTAACACTACTTTAATAAATACCTGAAATAGACTGTGAACTTTACACATAATTATTCAACATTACAACATAATTATTTAAATTTATCCCTTCCTCAAGCTGGGGAAGGTTTCTCATAATGAAAGGCTCCAATAGCAGTTCATAAGGAAGCCCTATGGATCAAAGATTATTTAGTTCATAATGCTAATAAATAATATTCCTTCTTATTAGCTTCCCACCCTCTCATCCCAAAATCTCTTCTGCCTTATAATATTCAGATGGTTCAGTCACATTCCTCTTACCTGTCCTTTCTAATAACCATGTCTACACAATCTATCTTTCTCATTTGCGACAGACAAGGTGTATCAGTTGGCCAAGCTTTGGCAATGAAACCACTATGGTTAGGTGACATGTAGCCACCAGCTCAGATCCTGGGCCTTCTCAAACAATGAGAGGTTTGGAGGAGAGAGACACAAATGGGGAATCACCAGGGAAGGGTGGATGGACGCCCCAGAGGGCAAGGCTGCATAACAATTCTGCTTTGGAGGACTTACTGAGGTCTATGACCAGGCAGCCTTTAGGCAAAGTTTGATGATGGAGATGCTTGGGGCAATGTCCAGCCTGCTGAAAGCCTGAACTAGACATCTGGGTGGGGTGGGGGGGCAGTCTCAAACTCCAACTTTGCAAATATATGTTTGTGTAGACCTTCCAGCATGGAAGGAGTGGCCAGTTCACATGAAACGTCCAGTCTTGGTGCAGCATCTGAACACTGTCATAGATCCATTGTAGGCACAAGGCAGCCAATGTATGAATGCTTACTGGAAGCTCTGACTTCTGCCTTGTAATCCTCCATCCCTTGTTGCTAAGGACTTTGAGGGTGTCACAACACTTCAATGATCTGTCCTCCAGAACACAGCTGGGCCATCTGAAGACCTGTCTTGTGGAAGTCAGTGGAGCACCTCGACCAGCCTGGCTGCAGCCACAGGTGGGACAGACCAAGGCACACAGAAGACAGTCACAAAGAGAATGCACAAAGTTGAATTATTTTCTGCTGATTGGTGGTGGGCAGATGGAATGTATTAAAATGTTTGGATTTATTTTGTTTCATGATTTGTCCAGAAGAAAACACACAAGTGTCTTCTTGGTAGATTTATATTCTCAGACAATTCCACTCTTTCCTTGTGGTCTCCCTCCCAGAAGCACAATAGGTTTGCCCTTATCTTCAGCTTTCATTCTGCTAGGTTACACTTTCAATGGATCGTCCCCTTCCAGCTCCAGCACCTTTGACATGCTGCCACCATCAAACACATACCTCTTCTCCTCTGCTTTAAGTATTCTGACAATATTGTATTTAACATAAAAGTGACAGGTTGTGGACAGGGCAGTAATTCCATCAAGCTGAAGTCCTTATCTTCAACTAATAAAGTTAGGACTGAGAGGGACAAAAGTTTGAAAAAGTCTGAGCAATGGATTGGAAAAGGGCAAATTATAAGAAAATGAGCATGAAAATAACCTGGGAAAAAATCTTGAGAAACAAATAAAAAGAAAAAAAGGGAAAAGTTTTGAAAAGTTAATCAATAGATTTCAAGAGAAGTGTATTTGACTAAATGGCAAAAACAAGTCATTTAATTATTGGAACCTGGATGAACAAAGAACTGAAGGAAAGAATGAATCTATAGGGAAGGACATAGTAAATATCTAAATGCCAAAAGAGAAGCCATCAACAGGAAACTTGGAATATGAAAAAGCATATTTCAAAGACAAAAAGAAATTACATAATCAAGTAAAGGAATATGAAAAGATAAATGAAGCATTCTGTGAATGTATAAATAACATGACAATTAAAATAGGGATTGGCCCACTGAAGGTTAAGCAATACAAACAGATAATGATAGAGAAATCACAGCCATATTTAACATCTGCCTTGTCTTAGTTTTTATTTAAAGAAGATAATTAAATAAGTAGTACAAAATGAGCATAAAAGCAATATGTATATTGTTAGGGTAGAAATGGAGAAAATAAGTCTCAAAAACAGCATAACTAAAAGGGGAACATAATTCAGATGCAGATAATATACACCCTTACATACTTTTGGAGACCAGTCTAAATGTAGTCCAAAACTTCACAGAAGTAGTCCTGGAGGATTGGCAGACAGCTAGTGCTCTTCCAACAAATGACAAATAGAAATAAAACTTGACCGGGGAGCTATGGACCAGTCAGTTTAATGTCTAAGACAGTAAAGATGCTTGAATCTATACCAAATAGGATGAAAGAGAAATATACAGTCAAAAGTAATTAAAAGGGTTGATTACAAAAGGTGAAGTTGTGCTCAGGTACAATGAATGA
Organism: Pristis pectinata; assembly: GCF_009764475.1. Taxonomy (NCBI): domain Eukaryota; kingdom Metazoa; phylum Chordata; class Chondrichthyes; order Rhinopristiformes; family Pristidae; genus Pristis; species Pristis pectinata. The sequence continues at coordinate 78,355,944 of NC_067412.1, forward strand.
ATTATGAATTATTTGTAGAGGTAACTGATGGGATGAACAAGGTTAAAGCAGTGGAGATCTTCCAGCTTTTTCTATTTTTTGTTTTTATATCATATTAGGTCAGTTTTTCTCATTCCTATTTATATTAGTTTGGCCTGCTGAGTAGGTCCCACAAACTTACCATTAACAACACATTACAGAGACCAAGTAGCTGTGCTGTGAATGCCACCATTAAACCATTTTGACTCACCTATCACAGACGTTTTCATTGTTCTACACATCCTCCCCCACTTTCTCTCCTACTAAAAAATAACTTGTAGCTCCCTCTTTCCCAGTTCAGACGAAGGGTCACAGACCCAAAATGTTGACTGGCTATTTTTCCACAGATGCTGCTTGACCTGTTGAGTTTTCCAACATTTTCTGAGTTTATTTCATAAACTTGGATTTTCTGAAGGTAAGCCCATTACAAAGGCAGATCATGTCAGGAAACAAATGGCTGAAGGAAATGGTCAAAAAGGAGAGAAGGATTATAATGTAGATGCTTGGAAGGTAGGATCCTGTGTTCCTCAAGGATATGGTGGGATCTTTGCTTTCAAAATTTACTTTACTGCTTTGGGCATTATGCTATAATATTACATTTTTCAGCTGATAGCAAACTGGGAGGAAACTAATGCAAAAACTAATTAGAAAAAATTCAGAGTGGGCAGTTAGAGGCCAAATTAATTTTAACATAGATAAATGTGAAGTGATGCACTTTGGTATGGAAAATAAAGGCATCACCCACTTCTTTTCCTTTCAGATTGATTACACTCCCTGATGTCCTTTGTTCATAGCATTAAAAGTGCAATATAGTAATGACTGCACATATCCTTATTTAGTTCAGGGCCCACTCTGACATTTCCCTATGCAGAAGATGCTAAATAAATATATGTAAAAGATATAGTTTGTTATGTAACAGCTCTATAAAACAAAAGCAGATGTAGGGAACTTGAGTATCTATTTGATGTTAAAAAAAGCTTGGGAAGGCAACCAGAGAATCTTGACAAGCACTCATAGTGCTCAGGGGACCCAAATGACAGGTTAATTTGAGTATTCAAGTCTTTAAGCTTCAGGTATGGTGGTGTGGTGAACCAACAACCAACAGCCTAGATATCAGCCACTGCTTGGAGCTCCTGTCCTTCCATGGCAATTTAGCTCAGTTTTAAAAATAAAGAAGTAAGCAGCAAAAGCACTTGGGGTGTAGAAAACATCCAAATAAATCATTAATCTCTTCGTGAAGGAAACATGTCATCTTTACTCACCTTGCCTTTGTGTGCTGAGTCACACACTTATGTGGTTGCCTCTTAACTGTGTCCTGAAGTGCCCTGGCAAGCCATTCATTTGTATCAACCACTTGTAATTCAAGTAGAAGATACGCCACCAGCTTGTCATGACAACTCAGAAGGGAAAATAAAGGCTCACTTTGTGAGTGCCGTTCTAAACTTGAGACTGGTGGAATTAAAACAAAAGGAAATAGAAGAAGGAATATTTTAGATTAACAGCATAACTAAGCATGAAGAATTTGAAAAGAAATGCTTGCTTTTATATTGAGCTCTCCATTTTATGTGTTTTCCAAAGTACTTTTGTGACTTTGTTACAGAGGTAAACAAAGTAGCCATTCTGTGCCAGTACTATCTTACTGATGACAATGAGGCACAGCTGGCAGAAAGAAGGTAGGTAAAAAGTCAATTGCCCAGGTGCTATACCTGCTCTGAGGTCACCAGACTGTTCCTGCTTTGCTCAGCGGGCGGCAAGTACATCTTCCCAAAACTTGATAAGGGGTATTTTGTACATACATACATGCTTTCTGCAGTATTAAGATAAGATATGTTGACAGCCCAAGTTGGAGACCAGCCTTTCCCATCTGATCACCACAGAGGGTAAGGGAATTGGAGCAAGGTGTGAATGGAACAAGTTCATGTCTAAAATGTGTCCAGATTCACAGCATGATACCCTTTGAGTGGTAGATCCAGGCACTGTCACCCATTAGATTAAATCATCGAACAAGTGAGAAATCACAAGGCTGTCCACCTTATCCAGGCCATCACAGGTACTGATGAAATAATCAATGCCTAATACACTCTGTTATCTTCATCAACCAGGTCACAAAACAAATAGTGACAACATAAACATTTCTATGAGAGAATTATCATTGAAGCTTTCAAGCACCTTGGAAATGTAGCTCTTCATAGAAAGCAGTCCCAACCAACAGGAGCCACAGAGTGTCCATTGCATCTAGATTTCCCTGCAATCCACCATAATTAGCACTTGTGAAATAGCAGAGAAGAACCTATCATTGACAGAAAGGTAGTTATCCCACACTCGAAGGAACATCTTGAAGATCTCCTCAGCTTTGTGAATCTCCCTTCATTGCCCAGGAGTTGAAAAAGTCATATGCCAAGCAAAAAGCAACAAAGCCTCAGGAACAGGTGGTATCCATGAGATGAGGAAAATATGCCAGGGGACCTTAGAGGTGCCATTTTTGTGACTATATTCAAGAAATGAAACATATAAAATTGTGGTAATGCAGAGTCTGTTTGCTGCCTGTGTCAGTAAAGAATATTATCAGAGCCCTTCTCAACAGCCTCCCTGTTGTAGCCGAATACCTGCTGCCAGAATCACAGAGTGAATTCAATCCATTTAGGGACATAGTAGAAATGGTCTTCATCACATAGCAACTCCAAGGGAAATGCAGGGAGCAGCCTCAACTAGTTTTTAACCTCACCAATACCTTTGACTCCACCAACTAGGAAGTACTGTGAAACATCCTCCTCAAATCTGGCTGCCCACAGAAATTTGTCTTCATGGAGCATTTGCTTTTAAAGAACACCTTGGGTCAATGTGCTGGGAGGTCATAGAAACCTAGCACTAGCAGTGGAAGGAGCACAACCCTCTCCACACTACCCATTTGCCTTACCATGAACCTCCTATCTATCAATCCATGGTCCCTCATTGGCCTCATTGATTACCTCAGAATCCAAGGAACTGAAGTAGAAACAAGCCATTCTTGATACCAAGGGACTGCCGAAGAAGAAGGAGATGAAGAGATCCGTGACATTGTTCAATGATAAGGCCCCATCTGGAGTATTGGACCCACATTTTATAAAAGAGTCAAGATTTTGGAGAGAGTATAGAATGATGCCAAGCAGGCAGGACTTTGGTTATGTGGGAAAACTAGAGAAACTAGGGTTAATCTCCTTAAAACAGAGAAAACTGAAGGGAGATTTCACAGATGTGCTTATAATGGACCTTTTTTGACTGAGGAAAAGAGGTGCAACCATTTCCAATGGCATAAGAAAACCCAGATTTACTGCAGCTGCAAAAGAACCGAATGTAACAAGAGAAAAATAAATTTTATATGGTATGTTGTTTAAATCCCAAATTCCCTGCCTGGAAAGGACTAATTGGAAAGTTTTATCAAAGAATTGACGTAGGAAAGATACGCCAAATGCCTTCTTTCTCTGGCCTACCATTCTATCATTTTATCCATCATTCAATTACCTAGTGGTGTGGAATAGGGTTGTCACAGGGGGAGAAGCAAAGAATGACATATCCGTCCATTCTGACACTAGATAGATTTCTATCGGAAGCAAGAAGGAGATAATTGGATTGAACTCATTTCAGTTTTGTCAAATAAACACTTTTGCTCTTAGATAACCTCTGCGGATAAACGAGGAGAAATCCAAACCTTTCATTCTGTTGTTATGGTAACAAAACAGTGATTTTTCTCTTGAGAAATAAAGGTACCTGGTAAACCACTAGGAATGTCTAAAATTTCTCACAGGCATCCAGGAAATCTGACTTATGAAGATTAGAGAGTGAATATAGAATTGAAGAGACCTGACTAATCTTGTGCTCTATAACTCCATTTTGACCTTCATTGGTAGTTTGCAAAGGCTTTAAAATGTATAAAGTGATTAAAAGATAAGTGTCAGGAAAGCAGATTTATTTTAATGTTTCAATTAATTTATTGATTACAACTATTTCAGTGGATTGGTATTGGTAAGAATTGTCTATTCTTTTTTCTTAATTTTCAGATGTTTGTTTATTTCTTTTCATATTTTTCTTTCCTCTCCTACTGAATATTTTGAGATTTATTACTGTACCATTCCTTGTTGTCTTTATCATTTTTTAAAAATTCCTAAACAATTGTGTGACCATAACATAATGGGATTCAACATAGCAGAAACTGAGTCTTTCCTTATTCATCATTCTCAAATAACCATTGTAGTATATATCTACTGTAAGTACAGAAGCTATGATTACCATGTGATATGACTTTTGATATATGTTGTATCAGCCATTGGTGTTAATTGAGAGTTGACTGCATTCAGTGAAAGGTTTGCTGGAAGCTCTTAAGTGTCTGAGTGAACAGCAACACAAAAAAGCAATAATAAACAGGGGTAGAATCAGAATCAGATTTTTTATCACTGACTTATATGACGTGAAATTTGTTGTTTTATGGCAGCAGTACAGTGCCAAGATAGAAAATTACCGTAAATTACAAAAATAAATAAATAGTGCAAAAAAGGAATAACGAGATAGTGTTCATAGATCAGTCAGCAATCAGATGGTGGAGGGGAAGAAGCTGTTTCTGGATTATTGAGTGTGGGTCTTCAAGCTCCTATACCTCCTCCCCACTGGTAGTAATGAGGAGAGGACACGTCCCAGACGTTGAGGGTCCGTAGTGATGGATGCCGCCTTCTTGAGGCACCGCCTCTTGAAGATGTCCTCGATGGTGGGGAGGGTTCTGCCCGTGATGGAGCTGGCTGAGTCTACAACCCTCAGCAGCCTCTTGCGATCCTGTGCATTGGAGCCTCCATACCAGGAGGTGATACAACCAGTCAGAATGCTCTCCACCGTGCATCTATAGAAATTTGTAAGAGTCTTCAGTGACATACCAAATCTCTTCAAACTCCTAACAAAGTAGAACAACTGGCATGCCTTCTTCATGATTGCATCAATGTATTGGGCCCAAAATAGATTCTCTGAGATGTTGACACCCAGGAACATGAAGCTGCTTCAAGAAAAAAAGAAGTAGGTCAGTGGTAGATAGGACTGGAGGAGAGAGGCCAAAGGCAGAGAGGTTAGAGGGAATGCAATGGAGCATTAAATTCTCCATCCCACTCTGTTCTGTCTTTGGCCTCACACTCTTCCAACGAAGCCCAAAGTAAGCTTAGTGAACAGTGTCATATCTTCTGACTTGGCATGTTGCACAATTTCAGATTGCCAGCCTTTTCAATTTGTATCAGAACTGGCCAATTTTGAAAGGTCATCAACCTGAAATGCTAATTTTGTGTGTCTCCACAGATGCTACTGACCCGTTAAGTATTTTCCTCAGTCTTTATTTCAGATTTCCAGCATCTGCAGTCTTTTATTTTTCCAGAGTTTATCTTGGAGGTTTCCCATTGTTTTTCCCTTTTTCCTAGCCTCCCCCTCCCCCAACAACAACTCCTCCTATTTTTTTAATTCTTCTTTTTCTACTATGGCCACTCTGATCACTTTGCACTAAAATGGACTTTGTTTTTTTGTTCTAATTGTGTTTTTCTCTTGTAAAAATTGTGTATAATTTATGTTTAATTCATGTTTTTCTTGTGAATGCTGCTTATATGATGCTATGTGCCTGTGATGCTGGTGCAAGTAAGTTTTTCATTGCACCTGTGTCTTCAAGTACTTGTGAATATGACAATAAACTCAAGTTTGACTTTGACTTTACTTATATCTTCTCCAGGTAGATCATTTGTCATTAACAGACCTTCACCATCCCCTCCCTCTCTCAGCTGACACCACCACTACTTGTGCCTTGCGGTCTCTCTTGACTCCATCTTATCACAACCATTCTTATTGTTCTCTCCAACCTCTCTGCAAGCGAAAACATCAATCTTTCTCTGCCCACAGTTGCCACCTGCCCTGCTGTGTATTTCTAGCATTTTTTTATTCTTTTAATTCAGATATTGACAATACAATTAAATGTAGTTTGCATTTTGATAGCTGGTTGATGCATATTCTAGTTTCATAATAAGGTCTTGGCCATGTTGTGGAAAAAAAGATATGATAGTGCCAGAACAGATGGTGCAAAGCCACACAATGAAGTTAAAACAAGAAGCAAACCGAAGTAATGTTGAACAATTTTCTTATATATGAAAATAAATTTAACAAGTTGAAAATAACAGATGAAGAAAATAGGAGATTAGGTAAGTATGGGCAAGTGGAGTGATTTTTTAAAAAATCTGCATTTAAAAAGCTATTAAAGAGCTTATTTTTAGATTATGCAAAGTATTGATAATAAATGTGAACCTGACATCTGAGGTACTTTATTAATATAATATTAATATTTCTTTCAGCTTCATTGAGATAAAAGCCTTAAAAATGGACAGATGGGGGCAGATGACGTTCTCCTGATACTTTCAGTGTTTTTATGATTAATTTATGTCTACTGTGTCATAACCTGTTAGCTATATACAATTTAAAACACTAACTAGTGATATCAGGGAACTTGAAGAACGTACGAAACTGCCTGGAAAATTATAACACATGCTTCCCCCCTCCACCCCCCCCCCCCCGCCCCCCCCCCCCCCCCCCCCACCATATCTTCACCCTTTTCACTTTAGAATGGCATCAATTCATTCCAGGGTATGTCTCCGCAGTCACCTGGAACCTTCATTCACGTGTTTTGCTCTGGACTGTGAGGGGGGTCACTTTAACCTAATTCACTAGGTGCAAATGGCTTATGACTTTTGAGAGTAACATTGGGTGGGATATGGGTGGAGGACACGTCAAACATGCCAAAGAGAGATGTTATGGATGCAATGGCAGGTGAGGACCTCGATACAATTGTTGTCGCTAAAGAGGTAGAGATGAACAAACTAGTGGGCCCAAAGGTAGACAAGTTCCCTGGTCCTTATGGGATGCATCCCAGGGTACTGAAAGGAATAGTGAAAGTTATAGTAGAGGAGTTTGTGATAATTTACCAAAATTCTCTGGACCCTGGGCAGGTCCCTGTAGATTGGAAGACAGCAAATGTCACGCCACTGTTTAAAAAAGGATGTAGGCAAAAGGCAGATAACTATAGGCCAGTAAGCTTAACGTCTGCAGTTGGGAAAATGAAGCTATCATTAAGGAAGAAAAAGCGAGACATCTAGATAGAAGTGGTGCCATCAGGCAGACACAGCATGGATTCAGTAAGGGCAGGTCCTGTTTGACAAACTTCCTGGAGTTCTTTGAGGATATAATGAACGCAGTGGATAGAGGGGAACAGGTGGATGTTGTATGCTTGGATTTCCAGAAGGTATTCGATAAGGTGCCGCATAAAAGATATCCGTAAGTTGGGGGTAATGTATTAGCATGGATAGAAGATTGGTTAACCAATAGAAGGCAGAGAGCTGAGATAAATTGGTGTTTCTCTAGTTGGCAATCAGTGGTGAGCGGGGTGCTGCAGGGGTTGGTGCTGGGACCACAACTGTTCACGATATACACTAACGATTTGGAAGAGAGTACCAAGTGTAGCCTATCTAAGTTTGCTGTTGACACTAAATTGAGTGGAAAAGCAAATTTAGTGGAGAGTCTGCAGAGAGATATAGGTAGGGTAAGTGAGTGGGCAAGGGTCTGGCAGATGGAGTACAATGTTGATAAATGAGAGGTCATCCACTTTGGAAGGAAAAATAGAAGATCAGATTATTATTTGAATGGTGAAAGATTGCAGCATGCTGTTGTGCAGAGGGACTTGGGAGTGCTTGTGCATGAGTCGCAAAAGGTTGGTTTGCAGGTGCAACAGGTTATCAAGAAAGCAAATGGAAAGCTGGCCTTCATTGCTACAGGGATTGAATTTAAGAGCAGGGAGGTTATGCTGCAACTGTTCAGGGTACTGGTGAGGCCGCACCTGGAGGACTGCGTGCAGTTCTGGTCTCCTTACTTGAGGAAAGATACACTGGCTTTGGAGGCAGTACAGAGGAGGTTCACCTGGTTGATTCCAGAGATGAGGGGGTTGGTCTATGAGGAGAGATTGAGTCGCCTGGGACTATACTCGATGGAATTCAGAAGAATGAGAGGGTACCTTATAGACACATGTAAAATTATGAAAGGGATATATAAGATAGATGCAGGAAGGTTATTTCCATTGCTAGGTGAGACTAGAACCAGGGGATATAGCCTCAAGGTTCGGGGGAATAGATATAGGGTGGAGATGAGGAGAAACTGCTTTTTTCAGAGAGTGGTGAATCTGTGGAATTCTCTGCTCAGGGAAGCAGTTGAGGCTACCTCATTGAATATAAATAAGACACAGTTAGATATATTTTTGCATAGTAGGGGAATTACAGGTTATGAGGAAAAGGCAAGTAGGTGGATCTGAGTCCACGACCAGATCAGTCATGATCTTATTGAATGGTGGGGCAGGCTTGACAGGCCAGATGGCCTACTCCTGCTCCTATTTCTTATGTTCTTATGTCTTCATATAAAAACTAAAATTGCACTCCAAGCCTGTAAATTTCCTGTACAAATTTTGATTAAGATTCTCCTCTGAGTGCCAGAAGACTCTTCAACTTTGTGAGGAATTACAGTCTTACATACAATTGTAATGTCTTAATGTCAGCTAGGGTCAACCAGCCATTCATTTCTTGAGATCGATCGATGGGTTTTTTGGATATTTGTTTAATGAGCACCAGAATGAAACAAGTTGAGGCTTCAATGTCCCACCTTGGTTCAATAGCACTCTTCACCTTAGGTGCTGATGAATTTCATCCCATTTAATTGGGATTTAAGTTTTCTGTAATATACTAGTGCACCACTGAGGAAATGGTGCTTTGAAAATGACATCCTTCAGGTCAGTTGCTAATTAGAAATTTAAGGCCTACAAATCATTCTATGCTATTTTTTGGCATTAAAACATTGCAGTCACAATGATAGTGAAAGTTGCATAGAGAGCAATAATGTCATTTGTGAGGTTCACAGAATGATGTGGTTGGGTTTTTCTGCATAACAATATGTTAAAACTTACATTGTTGGTTTCAGTACCATGTTCCATATTGAAGTTTTGCAAGTTCCTGCAGTTGTTACTATGTGATGTTTTTGCACCAGCTATTAAAGGGATATGCTACTATTTAAAAAAAAATAATGAATGGATGTTGAATTGATGGAAAGAGTGCTTTCAGGGAATCAGGGGAATCTGCACAGGCTAACTAAAAACAGTGTCTGCAGGAGGCTTGTGCTTTGTGCACAGAGGCCATAGAAACCCTTCAAGACTAATAATATCCAGTCTGACAGGTTACCAAGGAGGTTTCTGTAAAGACGTGAATCCAGGCTATGATTGCCTGTGCTTTCTGAAACCCTCAATGAAGGTAAGTGCCTGGTCTAGCCTCACTTGTTCCAAAAAGAGCGTGTTTGGAGTTTGGCTGAGCTCACAAAAGTAGCAGTAAGGATAAAACTGTGAATTAGTAGTGATTAACGACAGCAGCCTGAATTGACCCTGAGGCTAGGAAGCTGAGAGAGACTGGAGTCCAGATCTCCATGGGCACACATGAGATGTTACACTTGATATCATACTAGGTCACAGATCTTATTGAGGTTGAAGAATTTGGGTGTAGGCCATCTAATTCGTATAGTTTCAGGAGAATAAGGTAAGTAAAAGCTTGTTGTTCTAAGAATGAGTTAAAACAGTTGTTTTTCAAATTAGTGAAGTAAAAAATCTCACAGTAGGTAAATTTTGTATGTTGCACTACTCATGGGGGAGTTTTACACCAAAAAAAAATGCTTTGGAGAATGGAAATCCCACTGAGCAAGGAGATGAATTTCCTGACAAGTGCTAAGGCACCCAGAAAAAGTACAAAATTGCTCTACTCCAGTTTAACCCAATTTTCAGTGCGCAGCAGTATTTAATTTTGTGAAGTTGCTTAAATGAATTTCTAGCCCGTGATCTGATCTGTTCTGATGAAAAGCCATTGAATGGAAAGGTTAACTGTATTTCTCTCTCCACAGATGCTGCCTGTTGCTGCCAATTGAGAATTTCCAGCATTGCTTTAATTTTCATTTCAGATTTCTAACATCTGCAGCATTTTGCTTTTAGTGTTTAAACAGATTCAATAGTTCTAGCGAACAATGAGAATTTTATGGCATTTTATGAAAAGAAGAATTTCCCTGCATTTTGATCACTATTCCTCACTAAACAAAAACAAATAGAAAGAGGTAAATGGGTTCACCTCATTACTGTGTATGGAATTTTGTTGTTTATCTATTATCTACCATATAAGCTTGTGTTACAGGTGTCACAGCAAGTACACTTGACAGTCTTTAATAAAACCAGATTCTGCATATAATAATGTACTCTACAATTGCAAATATTTCTTCTGAAAAATGCGATCAATAATTACAAGGTTTATTGGCTGTTACTAATTAGCAATTAGTTGCTCATTACTTTTCATATAAACACTTCCTTGGGCTGTTTCTTATGATTTTATGAAGTATTATCTGCATTGGATATGAAGTTCTTATGGACTTTTTAGAGTATATAAAGATTAATGACAGTAACAATGGTAATTCTGCAATAATACACTTCAGCATCTTATAAGAAAAAAGAGCTTTCAATTTACAATGGGAAGTGTTATTATAGAAACACTAGTATCAAATTCCTCTACCTGCAATTTTTAATTCTCCCCTGTAAGGTGAGTATCATGAGGAAGATCTGCATTAAGCGTCCATTCCTATGAAAAACATGATGGTGAGCTTACTTCTTGAACTGCTCTAGGCCTTGTGGTAAAGGTACTTCCATGGAAGTTATTTCAGGATTTTGGCCCAGTGGTGATAAAGTTGTCGCAATATCCTTATAGACAGTAGAGGTTTTACATTTGGCACATTCCATCAAAGTGACCTTTGTAAGTTGCTTCAGAACATTTTATTGAACATACAATTAGGTACGTCTGTGGTGGAAGACCAAATATTTAGGTTGATAAATGGAGAGGCATGCAAGCAGATTTCAACATTCTGGATGGTATTAAGCTTCTGGAGTGTTGCTGGAGTAGCACTCATCCCAGTGAATGGAATTTATTCAATAATGCCTGTGACTAGTGCTTTGTAGATGGTGGAAAAGCTTTGAAGAGTCATTCAATATAGTGTACTAAACCTCTGATCTTCTCTTGTAGAAATGATATTTATGTAGTTGCTTCAGTTAAGCTTCTGGTCAATAGTGACTTCAGGATGGTGGAGAGTTTGAATGGAGTGCATCAATAAAGTTGTGAGGGTGCCATTGACATTAGTGTATTCGACATTCATGATCAGATGTACCCACAGCATTATCTGCAGCCCTATTTGAATTGGAAGGTACCAGGCGGAATATCCAACCTCAGGCACAAGAATTGTTATGCATAACCATTAATATCTCTGAGTTTAATTGAGCAGTTGTATGCTGGTGCACGCATATGAAGGTTACTTTTATACTCAGCAGTTTTATTCTTGCTCCAGTTTGGGAAAGTGACCTACTTGTGCTGTTTTCTCCTAAATTAGTAGTGAAGCTAAAGCTGCGAGAAGCACATGACTGCACTCAGTCACAGTTCTGGAATGTTAAAACACCTTACTCTGCAAATGTTCCTGTCGGCTTACCTTGTGATTGGGACTGTGGGGAGAATTGACCTCTGGGGACATTGTTTTGTTCTGATTTATTTCAATTTTGTATTTATCAAATTAAGAAAAATAAAGCATTAAAGACGTCCTTCAGCACATCTGTTGCATTGGGCAGATAGTCTCTTTCAACCAAAGTTCCCATCTATCTGCTTTAGACATTGAGGCATTGATTCCTGCTGAACTGGTCCCTTACCAGAGTGTCCATTCATGACTCATGAGCAAGGAACTCAGGAGTAACTAGCCATGATCTCTATAATTCCATATTCAAGAAACATGTGGAATTGTGAGCCAGTGCTGGCAAAGATGACAAAAAGGGCATTTACACAGGCAAATGCATGAATTCCAAAACTTCTGGGGCTAACTGGGGAAATGGCATTGCTTCATATTGTTTGAGTGGTAAATTTTGACCAGGATGCCAAGTAGAATTCTTTTGGTCTTCTTCCAGTTCTGCTGCAGGATCATTTATGTTCACTAGAAATGGCAGGCAGAACCTTGGTTATCATTTCATTCAAAGAGGGTCTTGTCTGAATCTTCCTAGCCCAAAGTACTTGCAGGTCTTACTGCAATCTAGACTGAGATCAATTGTTCCTACTAACCTGATTAAGCACATCTTGGTTATCTACATGAAAAACTTCTAAATGCTTCTTTTTCAAACATCATACTCATGATGCAGAGGAAGAGTATATTTGAAGTCGTAAAACATATCGTTATTTCACATATGGTGCAAAAAATCCATGATTTGATTTCTGTTTCAAATTTTTTCATTTGCACATTTTCAGTCGCTATTTATTAAACAGTATCAAATCTGAAGGACAATTGATTTACCACTTTAAAGGAATTGTTTTCCTAAATGCAGCAGAGTAGTTCCTGTAAACCATGTAATACTAATGTCTGTCAGTGTGAAGGGTTTATTTTTTACTGAAGGCTGTCAGAAGAGAATTCACTTGTCAGATTACAGTGCATACCTAAGATTTGGACATTAAACTAATCACGGTTCATTAGTGATAGAATTGCAATGGCCCATGTGGTGTACACTGCTGAGCATCCCATTTGACTATATATGCAAGAGACAGCTCCTGAAAATAGCATTTTTTAAATAGCCATAGCAACAGAATTGCTGTGATAAGTAATTAGGCCTGACATAAAAGTATAATTGTGAAGACTAAGGATAGTTCATGAACTAAGAATAGTTCATGAACTTGCTAAAGATTCACAGCTGCTGCCACACCCTTTAAAGAAAGTAACATAACTCTTTTATTGTTATCTGCCATTGTGTTTGAACATTGTGTATTCAGAAAGATAAAGACCTATACAACCAACCAGATTGGAACAGTATATCTTTTAAAATTTAGCTTTTGAAATATTGATTGAAGCCTTCCCTTTCTTCTCATCAGCTGCAAAAGAATTTATGCAAGTTGAGATCAGTGGTGCTCTGAATACTTGACTGTTTTGCATTACACAGGGATATGCTCACCTATGTGTGGGACAGAAGTTGGACACTGGCCCTGCCAGCTTGGATCAGAAGGCCTTTGACTGAATATTGCACATATACATGATGAATATGCTCTGTAAAACAGGCTTTGAGGAAGGAATTCATAATCGGATACAACTGCTTTACGCAGCAGTGCAGTTCAAATCAACGAATGGGAAACTGAAAGCTTCCCGATCAAATCTGGAGGCAAGTAAGCTGCCCTCTCTCCTCTGCCTTGTTTGTACATTATATTCAGCATGTTTCTGAATCCATCAGGAAGGACATGGGCAAAAGAGTGGTGAAGATCCCAGACAGCAGGGGCCCTCAAGTCAAAGCCTCCCTTTGCACAGATTATGTCACCATCTTCTGCCTACGCTCATGGTCAGTCCATACATTAATCAGCATCTGCCACTAGTTTGAATTGGCCTCAGGGGTTAGAGTCAGTCACAGCAAAAGTGAGGTCATGTTCTTTGGCAAATGGTTCACTGATCCTTTGTTCCCTTCACCATTGGGTTCAATTACATGCACCAAGAATTGGCTTGAGTGGATAGACAAAGTGTTGGGAATGTGGAAGCAACATTCCTCTTGATCATGGGAAAGAACCATGTCATCATGTAAAAGGTGTTCTTGGTATTGCTGTATGTGGCACAGGTGTGGCCCCGGCAGTCAGCTAAGCTGGAGAACCAAATTGGATCATGTCTATGGGGACATTATATACAGATCTCTAGAAAAAGGTGGGAAACATAGCTCTTATCCTGATGGTCACCTTTGTATACACAAAGAACAACGTCACTACAAGGCTCATCAGGAGTGTGATGGAATACCCTCCACTTTCCGGGATGAGTGCAGCTTCAACAACACACATAGCAGCCCAATTGATAGGCACCCCATCCACAACCATTCGCTCACTCCACCACCGACACATGGTGGGAGCAATTTGTACCATCTACAGGATGCACTGCAGCAACTCACCAAGATATCTTAAACAGCAACTTCCAAACCCATAACCTCTACCAACTAGAAGGACAAGGGCAGCAAAAGCATGGGAACACCATCATCTAGAAGTTGCCCTCCGAGCCACACACAATCCTGACTTGGAAATATATCACCATTCCTTCACCATTGCTAGGCCAAAATCCTGGAACGCTCTCCCTAACAGCATGGTGGGTATACCCTAACCTCAAGGACTACAGCAGTTCAAGAAACCATTTTCTCAAGGGCAACTAGGGATGGGCAATTAAATGCTGGTTCAGCCTGTGAAGCCCACATCCCTTTAGTGAATATACATGTAAAAAAACAAGTGGAGGTTATGCCTGTCCCCAGTGTTGCAACGGAGGGGCCTGATCTCATTACTGCAGAATGTTCCATTCGGTTGGACCGTGCTGCATCACCTATCTCTTGCTAGAAAAGTTTCTTCAGAAAAATGTCTTTGAACTCAAGGCAATCAGTTAGTGGTCTGCATAGGAGACCAAGGCTGTTCTAGGGCTGTTTCTATACCCTTGAAGTGTGAGGGAAATTCCAATCCAGGAATGCCTTGCAGTTGTGCTTAATTAGCTCCTGACCCTCCCAGCCCTTCTCACCAAGAAATTCCTTGAGCTTTCTGATAGAAAAGTTAAACATCCCTTCACAGGTGTTAATTATGGTGAACTTCAGGGCAATCCAGACATTATGGAGATTTTGCTTCCAATGGGGTTAAAGGTCACCAGCTCACCTGTGAGACACTGTATAAAAAAAGCCAGTTTTGAGGGGTCCTTAACGTCTTCAATATTGATTTTCTTACAGCAGCATTTCTGCTGTTATCATCATCTTGGAGCAGGTTGATGTTTCACTCAGCGTAACAATGACAATGTCAGGGTATCTGTGTTCCTGAGCTATGATATTGAAGCGGCATTTAGGTCTGTCACTGTTGGTGCTGATGATCCAAGTCCCAAACTCCACACTGAGGAGTGGAAGTTGCCTGTGTGTAATTTATTTCAACCTGGGCAGTCTAAGAACATAGGTTACTATTTAAACCTGACAGAGTGAAGTCTTGATTCAGTGGCAAGAATGTCCAAGGCAACTGGAGACCAGGCTCTGCTGCATGGGTGTCAATACTCACACATAGGTGAATACAGGTGTAGGCACCCCACAAGCACAGATGGCCTTGTCACTGCCTTTTCTTAGCTTCACCCCTGACTCCTTTCACTTTTTATCTTAACTGGCTTTGAAGTTTCTCTGCTTCAGTGTACCCTTGCCCCTCCCGACCTCCCTCCAACTTACAACCTCTTCCTCTCTCTCTCTTCCTAATGCTTGGCGTCCTCTTCGCAGGGTTACCCTTCGCTTATCCTCCTCCGGCCCTCGGTGTACCTCCCTGCACCTTCTTCCCCCACCTCACCTTTGTACCACCAACCTGCTCCCCATGCCCTCCCTCACTCTCCCGCCATGAAAATCTTACCAGTAGATATTTTATTCAGAATAATATGTTGTATTGTACATGGTCTGTGAGACCATTTTGGGAACAGCAGGGTTTACTTTTGCTGTTGCCAGATTTACTACAGCATCAAGATTATCATCTGTGATCCAATTGCATTGTTTTGATTTATTGACACATGTCACATAAGAGGCATGCCTGCCAATGAATGAACTGCCACAATGACAGATAAACTGCATGGTTCTCTATTGTGGATTTGGAATCTTTCTGAATCAAGCCACTCTACTGATGAGACAGGGCTGCTTGATGTGCATTCAATCTCGGACAAACTTCAATTGTTTTTGGCTCCTGGCATAAGCTTTGAAAACTTATTACAAATTCCATTCTTCTTTTGTCACTGTTGTCTCAAGCCAAACAACCTGAAACCAAGTTTCAGCCATTTCACAGTAAAGATCTCCCATTTCCACCTCTGTGTGCCAGGAACAGGAGCTCAGGTCCATTTAACCCTCAACTTTATCACGGTTCATCTGTATCTCAACTCTGTCCTTAATCATCTTGCCTTACAAAACCATTGTCCTCTACCCCTTCCCAGCCTAACAATTGCTAAAATCCTCATCTTGATTTTGGCACTTCCAGATATTGGGTATTCCAATGTTCCTCGTTGACTTCCAATGTCCATAAATCTGGGGCTCTGAGTAACCCTGATGATAGTCTTATGACCAGCCTTCTACTTTGTAATGATAGAATAAAATGTTCCAAGAACAGCCTCTATCACTGATGACTGACTAATTTAACTTCCTGAAGCTTATAACCACAGAGAAAATTTTCAGGAAGGAAAAATTAAGAATTTCTCACTGGCTCATGCATGTACTTCAATGGCCAGATTCTATTGGAAACTGTTCCATGCATGTCAGTTCTTGAACCATGGGAATGCATTTGATTGACACATTGGCGGCTGGGTTTCAAAGCACTGGCAACAACACAACAGCAACTGAGTGCTCATTGGCCAGCTCCGAATGTCTGGGTTTATTTGACTTGCTGACTGAAGCTTTGCTAAAAAGTACCAAAAGAATTCCATTCCATCATATCATGCAATCATTCCATCACATCACTCCATTCAATCATGACCTACAGAAAAAGCAATGCATTTTAAGAATGGAAAAATACATTTCATTATGTTGGTTTTCATTTGCTGAAGAATTGTCTGCAAAAATAGATTAAAACAAAATTCCACAAAATACTCGGTGCAAAGTACAGACTGGCTATGTGAGGAAACAGTCTGCAGTTTCCCAAATATTTTTTGATGTTTATTTTTTCCTGCCTCCCTTCCTCTCTTCCCCACTCATTCACCACTCTAATTAAAACTATTCACTGTTGTGATCGTGCCTCCCCTTCAAACTGCTTGCCACGAGTTAATGGAGGACATTATTTACACTCCAGTCCAAGATGACCTTTGTAAGTGGGGATTTAATTTTGATACACTGGCAATTGGAGTGTCACAGTTAAAATGGAGATATTGTATTTATTGTTTCTCTGCTAATAAATGTTTCGTTTATAGATAACTAGTTGGACTGACATTAATACAGTCTTGAGCAGACAGTTGTACGGCTAGTTAAATAGGGAAGTCATTCGAAATTGCAATATTTCCTTGTCAGGAGTAATTATGTATTGTAGTATATAATAGTAATTTAAGATCTCTTGTGGTAGCTGAATCATTCATGCTTCAAAAACATAATTGCAGCTTTCTGATAGTCTTTGACAGAAAATGTATCAGCAATGTGACAGACTGCAAGCATTAAGTAAAACAATTGCATCACCCATGATTCCAATTAATTCAGTGACAATGTAGGGGTTGCATCATTACTTGAATGCAAAGCACATTTTGTATTCTGTATTATATTAAAAAAGTAGTTAGTCCATTAATTTGATCCATCATCTGGATCCGAGAATTCACTGGAAGATCCATAGCTGATTAATTGCGGATATTTTGGCTTATTTATGATATGTGGCTCAAAGTTGGCAGAAAACTTGCAAAACTTGATTGGGAGAGGCTGTTTGCATGTTAAGGGATGTCTGGCAAGTAGGAAGATTTCAAAAGTGATATAGGAAGAATTCAGGGCCAGCATGCTCTGTTTGAGTGAGGGTAAGGCTGGCAAGATTAGAGAACCTTATTTGATGAGGGATGTTAAGGGGTTGGTCAGGTAAGAGAAGAAATGGTTGCAATGTAGGAGTACAGTTAAGAAGGAAAATAGGAGGGTACCAAGGGTCCTTAAGATATCCTTTGTAGACAAGATAAAGAAGAATCCTGAAAAAGTCTATAAGTATATTAAGAGTAAATGGGTAGCTAGGGAGAGAATAGATCCCCTTGAGGATCAAAGTGGAGAGCTATGTATGGAATTACAGGAAATGGGCAAGGTCCTAAGCAAATTTCTTGTCTATATTTAGTGTGGTAAAGAACATGGAAGCCAGTGAGTTCAGGGGAGGGAACAATGATATTCTGGAACACATCGACATTACAAAGAAGGAGGTGTTGGAGGTCCTGAAATACATAAAGGTGGTTTAATCCCTGGGCCCTAACCAGATGTATCCTTGGATGTTCTGGGAAGCAAAGGAAGGGACTGCTGGGACCTTGACAGAGATTCTTGTGTTTTTGTTTGCACATGTGAGGAACCAGAAGACTGGAGGATAGCTAATATTGTGCCTTCATTTAAGAAGAGTAGCAGAGATTTCTTTTACAGAAGGAGCCTGGGAGCCATTGGAGCAGAAAGTCCCTATCAGGTACGGTGAGTGTATTTAAAAAGCTTGTGTGTTTCGTGGGCTTTTCTTTTACAGAAGGAGCCTGGCAGCCGTTGGAGCAGAAAGTCCCTTTCAGGTACGGTGAGTGTATTTAAAAAGCTTAACAAGTGGAGGGCAACTGAAGGGTTAAACAGAGGGTTGAGTGCTTGATTAGAGGGAGTGTGTACTTGAGGTAATTGGCAGTGACAAATATAAGGAGGAGTAACTGAAGAGGAGTGGCCCTGGGTAAGAGTGGAAGCTTTGATGAGTAGAGGCTGAGGAAGAGCTGGCTCCCAGAGAGGTAAGGCTGGTAAGTTCCTATAATTTAATTAATTTAGGAGTAGGTAGTGATGGCAGCAGCTAGGGCAGTTGTGTGCTCTGCATGCAGTATGTGGGATGTCAGGGATAACACACGTCCCTGATGACTACACCTGTAAAAGGTGCATTCAGCTACAGCTCCTGACAAACTGAGTTAGGGAACTGGAGCTGGATGAACTCTGGATCATTTTTGAGGCAGAAATAGACTGGAGTTTCTGGGATATGCTCACCCCTAAAAGTCAGGAGGTAGGTAGCTGGGTGACTGTCAGGGAAGGGGTATAGACTGAGAGCAGAGCACCCCTATGGCCATGCCCATCAACAATAAGTATACTGTTTTGGCTACTGCTGGTGGGGATGACCTACCAGGGACAAGTCACAGTGGTTGTGTCTCTCCCACTGAGATGGGACCTTTGGCTCAGAAAGGAAAGAGGGCAGTAGTGGTAGGGGATTTGATAGTTAGGGGGACAGATAGGAGGTTCTGTGGGAGAGATTGAGAATCCTGGATGGTCTATTGCCTCCCTGGTGCCAGGGTCTGTGATATCTTGGATTGAGTTCTAGATGTTCTCAAGAGGGAGTGTGAGCAGCCAGATGTTGTGGTCCATGTAGGGACCAATGATTTGGATAGGAAAGAGGAGGAGGTCCTGCAAAGTGTTTTGAGAATTAGGTGCAAAGTTGAAGGACAGGACCTCCAAGGTTGCAATCTCAGGATTGCTACCTGTGCAATGAGCTAGTGAGGCTAGAAATAGGAGGATCATACAGCTAAATATATGGCTAAGGAATTGGTGCAGGAGGGAGGGCTTCATGTTTCTAGACAATTGGGCTAGACCTGTTCTGATGGGATGGTTTGAATCTGAACTGGAGGGGGACTAACATTCTTGTAGGTCGGTTTGCTAGTCCTGCTCTGGGGGGGGGGGGGGGGTGAATGGTTTAAACTAGATTTACAGGGGAGGGGAACCAGACTGTTAGTGCAGATAGTGATGTGGAGGATGAAAAAAAAGTTGAGGACTGCAGGTATCAACCGAAATCAAAGGTTTGTATGTGATAGAAATGTTCTCAGGTGCATCTATTTCAACGCAGGAAGTATTGTAGGTAAAGCAGATGAGTTTAGGGTGTGGATTGGCATGTGGGATTATCTCATTATTGCTATTAGTGAGACTTAGATGCAGGAAGGGCAGTACTGGCAGCTTAATGTTCTGGGGTTCTGTTGTTTCAGATGTGATGGGGAGGAGTGCCATTACTAGTCTGGGAAAATATCACAGCTGTGTGTAGTTAGGACAGCTTGGAGGGTTTGTCTACTGACTCCATATGGGTGGAGCTGAGGAATAGGAAAATTGTGGCCACACTAATAGGATTGTATTATAGACTGCCCAATAGTCAGAATTGGAGGAACAAATCTGTAGTGAGAAAGCAGACTGATGTAAGAAACAGTTGTAATAGTAGGGGATTTTAACTTTCCACATATTGGCTGGGACTTCCATACTGAAAGGGCTAGATGGCTTGGAATTTGTCAAATGTGTTCAGGAAAGTTTTCTAAATCAATAGAGGTACCAATGAGAGAGAATGCGATATGTGATCTCCTATTAGGGAACCAGACAAGTCAGGTGACAGAAGTATGTGTAGGTGAGCATTTTGGATCCAGTGACCATACTGTCATTAGTTTCAAGTTAATTATGGATAAGGACAGGTCTGGTCCTCGGGTTGAGGTTCAAAATTGGAGAAAGGTCAATTTTGTGGAAATGAGAAAGGATCTAGGAAGAGTGGATTGGGATAAGTTGTTTTCTGGCAAGGATGTGTTCAGTAAGAGAAAGGCCTTCAAAGATGAAATTTTGAGAGTGCAGAGTTTGCATGTTCCTGCCAGGATTAAAGGCAAAGTTAACAAGCATAGGGAACCTTGGTTTTCAAGGGATATTGGTGATCTGGTTAAGAAAGAGGTGTATAGTAGGTATAGGCAACTAGGAACAAATAAGGTACTTGAAGAGTATAGAAAAAGTAAGAAAACACAGAAAATCAGGAAGGCAAAAAAGACATGAGGTTGCTTTGGCAGATAATGTGAAGGTAAACCTGAAGGGTTTCTACAAGTATATGAAGAGTAAAAGGATATAAGGGACAAAATTCTTCCCCTAGAAGATTGGAGTGGTTGTCTGTGTGGAGCCTCAGGAGATGGGGAGATCTTACAGTTTTTATTGGTATTTACTCAGGAAACTGGCATAGTGGATATGGAAGGAAGGGAACCAGGCAATACTGTCATGGAACATATAGTGATTAAAGAGGAGGAAGTGCCATATGCAGGCAAATAGCACTTGCTCAGGAAGGCACCTTGGTCAGCATGGATGGGTTGTGTGGAATGGACTGTGTCCATGTTGTATAATTCTGATTATAACTCTAAAATTTAGGCAGTGAAAATTTAGTGGCTCTGCTGCCTCAGCTGTGATTTCTTTTCCCCTGCTCACAACCCCCAGTCCCAAAGATGGTCACTGATCACTCATTCTCTACTAGGTACGTGCAAGTAGAAACGAAGGTGAGTCCTGGAAGATATTCATTGCACTTCTTCATTGACTAAAGTTGCTTGGCTTGCCTTGGAGGTAGTGGTAGATCTTGGAAACGGTAGGAACTCATGGAAGAGTTTGCAGCAGCCATTTTGTTCTCCATTTCAACTGTGGCACTGGAACAAGGACTTCTGCTGTACTTCACTACTATTAGTACGGCCTTAACTTAAAACACATTCATTGTCGGGCAGTGAATTTAGTAGCTGTATGTGTTCTGGTGTGTGCTGTGGAAGTTTGCAGTAGAGTGGGTAATGTCTGAAGTGCTTTCCTCATGTGCAACATTGTAGTGCTGACATAATATGCAAGCTATCACAAATGAATCCCCTGAGATGCTGTTCATGGTAAGTCAAAGCATATGCTATTTTATGAAGGCAGGAACTTTAATTGTGGGGGGGGAAAAGCATGTACATGTGGGTTCTTCAAATGCTGCAAGATGTAATTGGTACAGCAGTCATTGTTAGCTCAGTTAAAGGTCAAAATGAGCTTTGCTGTCAGCCAGGTACATGAAGAAACTGCAATTGCTCTGCTGGATTTACCATTTGGGATTATGTAATGGTGCCAGAAGGTTAAAGGGAATGGGGTGAGGAGCCTTCATGCTGTGTTGCTGTCTCTGCTGATGTTGCCTTAAATCTGCAACCTGCAATGCAACAGATAGGGAACTACACTTTAACCATCCCACCACATGTGCATGAAGGGAGATGGCATCACAGACAGTTTCATTACCTTTCACTCCTATCTCTGCTGATGCCAAGGGTCACCCAGAGAGATGTGAACACAGAACCTTGGGGGGAACAAAGCCTGCAGTTCCATTGTTTGGAGAATGGGGCCACCAGGAATCAACTACATACTCCATAATTGTCCCAAACATCATTCCTTGAATCCTCAAATGTGACCCTGTCTGTTTGACTCCAAGTATGACATGTAGCTGTGAGACCCAGTTTGACAGTGATAAGAAGTGAATGTGGACATACCATTCTTACACTGGGATTAATAGATAATTATTTGATTCAAAATGTAGAATTAGGTTCCTCTGTATAATATCAGCTTTGGCTCAGTTAATGGCTGCCTCACTACTGAGTCAGAAGGGTCTGACTTCAGTGCTACTCTAGAGGCTTGAGTTCAGAAACTTAAGTTTAAGTGCAGTGGAGAGGAAGTTCTGCACTGCTCAAGGTGCTGTTCTTCAGGTGAGATGCTTAATTGAGGCCTCTTCTGCTCTGTCAGGTGGGTGTAAAAGATCCCTTGGGGCTAATTTGATGAAAAGCAGGCGTTTATCTGGGCTTCCTGGACAGTATTTGTCCCTTACTTAACTTCATTTTCCCAATGTGGCAACCTGCTGCAAACACATTGGCTGTGTGCTTCCCAAACTCCAGATGTTACTACACTTCAAAGGTACTGACCTGGTTGTGAGTTGTTTTGAAAGGATGTGAAAGGAGCTACTTAGTACATATTTTCCTCCAAAAACCAACAGATAGGAGAAATATGATGTATTTAGTATCAGCTGTTAAAGGGTAGCCATGGTTTTAAGACAGCTATCTCGAAGTACAGAGGCAGGAGATCAATTGCTCCCTGTGTTGCAGTATTATCTAGACGAGCCTGCTCAAATGGTTTGGGGAGGATCCTGGGATAAACAGTTATGCTGTTTATGCTCCTATTTGAGTTTGTCATCCACCAGTTACATAAAGAACCCAGAATGGCAATGAGGATGAATATCAGAAGGTGACAAAGAAGCAGTACAAAAGTGTGCCATGTTCAAAAGGTGAAATTTGATTCAAGCAATTGATGAAATCGCAACCACAAGCAGAGCCCAGGAAAAATGGCAGACTGGACTCAGGCTGGATACATTGGACAATTAGATAGTTGTAATAAAATGCAGGAACCATTTACTATACAGTGCACTTAATTGAGATGTTTTAATAAAATCAGAGGAAAGATGACAGTGAACAGAATATGGCAATTTACAAATAAAGCTATCCTAATAGTGGAAATGTGATCAGATACCTACGCACACATTATGTTATTAGCATTTCAGAGGACAATTCTTGTTTCATTCAATGAACTTGTTGAAATATTGCAGGACTACTTTAATCTAACACCTTCAGAAATTTTTGAAAGCTACTTTTGTCACTTGCAGTTAAAAGCTTGAAGTGATTAGCAATTATATCGTCAAACAAAAGAATTTATTCCTGCAGTGCAAGTTTGGCATTTTTTAGACTGTGTATTAAGAGAGAATCTTGTCTGTGGGGTTACAGATGAACACATTCAAGCTGAGCTCATTAATGCACTTGTTAACACAAGATTTCTATAGCCAAGGAAATACCATTGGCAAATGTGAGACATCTGTTTGTGATGGCAAGGGAGGGTCTTAGTGGGAAAGCTTCAAAAGCATGAGGGTGAAAGGTGGGAAAACCTATTGAGCTCAATTCCATCCATCCACAACAGCTCCATGTTTTCACTGTAACAAGTCAGGGTACATACCTGATGGTCTGCAAAGGCAGACAGCACAGCCAGAAACAACCAACAGAAGTCCACAGGTATTGAGACAACAAGGAAACATTCTAAAAGAACAAGCATAGAACAGTGTTTTAACGATCACTGAGTTAAGTGAGGGTAATAAAATTGTACTTTAAATAAAATTTATGCCACAGGCTGTGGTCAAACTGCAAACAGAAATGATTTGAAGACTGACTATTGTGTATGGCCAAAGCTTAGGGAGAGATGCTGTTGCAAATTGTTTAGTTATGTGAGGGGGAAAAAACCATGAATGTGTTTGGTTAAAAACAACACTTGTCAATAGGGGAGAACCAATAGTGTCAACATGTGATGAAGATCTCAATCCCTTACAATCAAGGGATATAACCAGTGATCTGGGAAAGCAGAAATGAGGAAGGCTGTGGAAGAACACCTTTTGCCCTTGGAAACTATTGCTGCCATATAGGGTTTTGATGTGTGAGAAAGTTTCCACCTTTTAGTTTAGGTGAGGAAGTGCTAGCTGTTTACCCCAAGACACTAGATGTACATGGCCTGAGGTAACCTGTGATATAATATGTTAGACAAACTCATAGATGCAGGAGAAGTGATTGGTTTAATGTAATAGTATAGACTGTGTGCAGGGGAATAAAGAACACAAACATTCACTAATAGATTATTTACAATGAAAAATAGGTGCAGGGTTAGACTGCGATCAATTGACTGGAAACAACCTCTGTCAATGATTAAGAGCCCTTTTTGCTTCCACAGTCTATTATTAACACAGCCATCACAGGATTTGATCTGTGTGAACCAGGTGTGACAGAAGAGCAAGTGCCTGAGGAAGTTGGCTATGCTCTGTCTGGAGAGGCAGGGTAAACACATCAATGGCATGTATAATTTTGATTATCAGGAAATAAACCCCATAATGGAGCAATCTAAACATATCCAACAAATAAGTGAAAGCAAAGGTCTGAAATAAAGGATGAACATGTTTACATTGTAGCAAATGGATCACATTGCCAGAGACTGCAGGGCAAACAAGTTGTGTTATCTGAGTTCTGTCATACATCAGATTTAGAAAAGTGAGAAAGCTGAGAAGCTGCTAGTTTTGGTTGATATGGGGATGTTTGAAAGTATGTGTGCATGTGATCAATGACTTCCATCATCCCTTTTTGTGAAAGCCTTAGTTTAAGTCTCTTTGTAGTGTGTATGATAGTGTTTTGTTAACCATTGAAAACAAGTTATTTTGTTCTGAACTGACTTGGTGTGAATGCTTCATGAGTTTAAGTGTGGTGAAGCAGCCATTTATTTTCCTCAAACCTCTTGCATGACTAAAGTCTTATTTCACTGAAGAGTAACTTGACTTTATGAAATTTTATAGTTTGTTAAAGCTTCAAAAGAAAGAAAACACAAGCATAGATTCTGTTCTTATCCCTGTTTTACGTAAGTGTTCTATTTGTTTTTTCTCTAAGCTTGGGTGAGAAACTATATGGAAATAACATCCTTTCTTTTTAAAGGGGAGAGCAGTGTAATGTATTTAGCATTGGCTAGTAAGAATGACTACAGCTTTAATGTTCTGGTTTTAAGTACAGGACCATATGAGCAACAGCTCTCTGAATTGAAGCAATTACCTGAAGAAGCTCACCAGACCAGTTTGCAGGGACCCTTGGGGCAAAATGTTGCGTTGTGTGGAGCTCCTGGTTTATGACACTGCTTAGTTTATCCCCAAAGTTACAAGAAAAACCAGTTTGCTTTCTACTTCATCACCTTGGTTGGTTAATGCTGAAGATCTGAAAGTAACAATGCTTCACTCACAGCATAATTCTTTCATAACAGAAGCAAATTTACTTTGAGAAATGACCTAAAGTAGAATCAATCACTATATTAAATGGCCTTAAGGAAGAGTTGTATTTATATAATACTCTTCATGATAGAGTTCCATTATGCTTTTATCAATTAAATATTTTTGTACAGCAAGATCTCACACGATAAG
The DNA here is from genome assembly GCF_009764475.1 of Pristis pectinata. Classification (NCBI taxonomy): domain Eukaryota; kingdom Metazoa; phylum Chordata; class Chondrichthyes; order Rhinopristiformes; family Pristidae; genus Pristis; species Pristis pectinata. The sequence continues at coordinate 78,381,551 of NC_067412.1, forward strand.
GTAGTGGTAGATGTCCTTCTCAGTAATGTCAACTGAAAGTTAGGAGGTTGATCTGAAGCCCTTTCCCTGCAACAATAACATCCCAATACTACTATAGGGACTACAAGAGTGTTGCAAGAATAAGCATGGGTGAGGTGGAGGTTATTTGGAAACCTAGGTTGCAAAACTGTATAATAGTGAGTGCCCAATACTTTTGCTGCCAGTGATTTGGGGGGCATGGCAGGAGAAGATCCCACTGCCCACTCTTCAATTTTACCCCAGTTTCTGCTATCATCACTTGTTTTCAGCTGTGATTAGCTAGGAAGAAGCAATCTTCCTTGAATAGCATCAGACCTGTAGGAAGGACACAAGTATGGTAACAACGCAGCACTCTATTGCACTAAAGCAACAAAAAAAGTCATCAGCAAAGAAGGAAGAATAATAAAAGCATGTGAGCAAAAGTTAATATTATTGAAGTAAAATTTATTTAATTTTGCCAAACTTAATTTTAATCAACTTTCTATTGGAATAACTAGAACAAAATAGTAGGTCAGCTTAATGATGACTGCTTCCAGCTGGTAGACAGTACTATCTGGAAAACAGAAATTGTTTAAATCAATTCAAAGCATTTTTAATTGAGCTTAATATACTAGTTATCTGTTACATGTGCTGTCAAAGTGCAGCACTATCACTAAGAACTGGATATATTATATGGCAAGAGACTCGACCTTTAGTGAAGTCTGTCAAGATGTGCTACCATCCAACAAATGTGTTACCTTGGAGGCAATGGATTTGTGTTCTAAAACAACACTGGAGTGTTTAATGGGAATAGTTGCCAACAATACAGAATTGTTTTGCTTGATACTGCAATCTAGGGAACAGATTTACATGATAACCATAGAGGAAAAAATAAAAAATAGACTATTATTGTAGTACCATGTCAAATTTTATAGACTACTGAATTTCTAACTATGCCAGGCAATTATTTACCATTGTCCATTGCAGATGATGCATCTATGATGTGCACCTTCAAATTTTAATTGTATGTTAAAAAATATACAGAATTACATGGAATATAGTCAGTTTTCATGTGCTACCTGAATCTTTCTGCCTTACTTTAACTCTTTCAGCAGGACTCTCCATTCACTTTTGTTTACCAAGCTCACCCTAAATGCATTCAAAATTACCATTCCCTCTCAGTGAGTTATTCACTCATAATGCTCCCTGAATCCTTGTATGATTTCTTGATACTTGACTAAAAGAGGTGGCCTGTTTCTTTTTTTACAAATGGAAATACTCTTGTTGTGACATCTCTTATCAACTCCCATGTAATTTTAAAAGACCACTATTACACTAATCTGCAACCTGTGATATTTCAAGAGAAAAGAGCTTCAGCTTCTTTTCCTGACAGGTATGACCTTGCACTTCTGATCATTCTTGGATTTTTTTGCCTTTTCCATAATCTCTAAATTATACAAAACACTCCAAGTGCAGTCAAACTAAGGTTGATACAGGTACAGAATCAGTTCTCTACTTTTCAATTCTTTTCCCCAGGAACAGTCTAGTGCTTGGTTTGTTTGGACTTATTAAATGGCAACAACTTATGCTTCTGGTATTTGTTTTTCTGAGATCCCTGTTCCTTTATCCCATTTTCAGGACTCTTCATTCCCTTCTCCTTTGTATTTTCCAAGAAATCTTCATGTCTTTCTTACCATAATGTAATGTGTTGAAATCCATTTTCCAACTATGTGCTGGCTCTGCTACTTTGATATCTTGCAATTTGTTGTTGTCTCCTTCAATATTGACTACCTCCTTCCCACTTGGTGTCATCTGCAAATTTAGAAATTATATTTTTGGTTCCAAAGTCTATCATCATCAGCAGTGAAAACAATGCTCCCATAACTATTCCTTGTGGGACATCACACCACCTGCTACCCTATACATGCACTGCCCTGATATATGCCTTGAAGCCAATTAGTTACCCATTCTGCCACTTATCCATGACTCCACATGAACTTATTCCTTAATATAAAATGTGGCTCTTGAAGGCCTTTTTGACATCTGGATAAATTACTTCCATTGTGCTGCATTTGTCTATTCTGTTACCTCTTCAAAAAAAATTCAAGGAGATTGGTCAAGCAAGGCTTTCCCCTTTTAAAATTAATGGTGAAAATTCATAATAATTTTGGTTTCAAGATGTTTTCCTATTTTATCCTTAACTATGGATTCTATTTTTCTTTTCAACTGCTGATGTTAAACTAGCTATTCTATAGTTCCATGGATGGTCTATCTCTCAGGTTATTTTAGCTATCTGCCAGACCTCTGGCATGACACATTTTCTAATGAATTATTAAATAGTGTTATTTCTTCCCCAGATTCTTTCAAACTGTACCAATATCTGAATGGACCAGTTTTTTTAACCTCTGAATTTGTTTAGCTTCACTATCTATACTCTTTATTAAATGTTGTTAAATTATGCCTTCTCTCAACTTTTGATATCATATCCACATGATCTCACTGTTTGGTAAATACTAAAGCAAAGTAATTATTTTGTGTATCTGCCATCTTGCTTTTGTAATCAGTGATTTTTCACATCCATCCCCTAATGGCCCATTCCCATCCCAAATTTCTTTTCACATCATATTATACTCTGGTTTTGTTTCTTCATGATTTCCCTTGTAGAACATAGAACAGTACAGCACAGGAACAGGCCCTTCAGCCCACAATGTTGTGCTGAACCGATTACATTAGTAATAAAATGCCCAACCAAACTAATCCCTTCTACCTACACAATGTCCATATCCTACCATTTCCCTCACATTCATGTGCCTATCTAAGAGATGCTTGAATGCCCCTATTGTATTTGCCTCCTTCACCAAGATGCTGCCTTCACCACCAAGACAGTGATGCATTCCAGGCACCTGCCACTCTTTTTATTTAAAAAAAACCTGCCCCACACATCTCCTTTGAACTTAACCCCCTATCACCTTAAATGCATGCTCTCCGGTATTAGACATTTCAACTCTGGGGGGGGGGGGGAGAGATACTGGCTGTCTATTCTATCTATGCCTCTCGATCTTTTAAACCTCTATCAGATCTCCCTTCAGCTCTGCCAGTCCAGAGGACAACCCAGGTTTGTCCAACCTATTCTTGTAGCACATGCCCTCTAATCCAGGCAGCATCTTGGTAAACCTCTTCTGCACCTTCTCCAAAGCCTCTATCCTTCTAATGGGGCAACCAGAACAGAATGCAATACTCCAGATGTGGCCTAACTAGTGTTTAAATCTACAGTGTAACTTCCTGACTCTTGAACTCAATGCCTCAACTAAAAGGCAAGCATGCCATATGCTGCCTTTACCACCCTATCAACCTATGCAGCCACTTTCAGGGAGTTATGAACTTGAACCCTAAGACCCCTCTGCTCGTCAACACTTAAGGGTCCTGCCATTAAGTGTACTGTCTCTCTACATTCAATCTCCCAAGGTACAACACTTCACATTTGGCTGGTTTGAACTCCATCTGCCATTTCTCTACCCATATCTGCAAGTGATCTATATCCCACTGTATCCTTTGCCAGTCTTCTATGCTATCCACAACACCAATCTTCATATCATCTGCAAACTTACAAACCCACCCATGTACATTTTCATCCAGATCATTCATATACATCACAACAGCAGAGGTCCCAGTACAGATCCCTGAAGAACAGCACTAGTCACAGACCTCCAGCTGGAATAAGTCCCCTCAACCACTACCCTGTCTTCTACGGGCAGGCCAGTTCTGAGTCCAAACAACTAATTCAGCATGAATCCCATGCATCTTAATCCTCTGGATGAGCCTCTCAAGGGACCTTGTCAAAAGACTTGCCAAAATCCATGTAGACAACATCCACAGCTCTACCTTTATCAATTGCCCTTGTCACCTCATCAAAAAACTCAACCAAGTTAGTAAGGAATGACTTGCCCTGCACAAAGCCATGCTGACTGTCCCTAATTAGGCTATGGTTTTCCAAATGCTCAAATCTTATCCCCAAGGATCCTCCAGTAACTTCCCTACTACTGACATAAGACTCGCTGGTCTATAGTTACCAGGATTATCCCTCCTTCCCTTCTTGAATAATGAACATTAGCTACTTGCCAGTCCTCTGGGACCTCTCTTATGGCTAGAGAGGACATGAAGATATTGGTCAAGGCCCTAGTCATCTCCTCTCTTGCCTCTTTCAATAACATGGGGTATATCCCCATCAGGCCCCAGGGACTTATCCACCTTAATGCTCTTTAAGAGACCCAACACTACCTCCTCCTTTATCAAAATTGATATTGGTTTATTATTGTCATTGGACAGGTACAGTGAAAAGCTTGTCTTGCATATTGATCATACAGGTCAATTCATTACAGTGCAGTTACATTGAGTTAATACAATAAGGTAAAAATAATAACAAAGTGTCACAGCTACAGAGAGTGCAGTGCAATAAGGTGCAAGGTCACAAGGTAGATTGAGGTCAGAGTCCATCTCATTGTATAAGGGAACCGTTCAATAGTCTTATCACAGTGGGGTAGAAGCAGTCCTTAAGTCTGGTGGTACATCCCCTCAAGCTCCTTATCTTCTACCTGATGGAAGAGGAGAGAATGACCAGATTGGGGGTGGGTCTTTGATTATGCTGGCTGCTATGCCAAGACAGCAAGAGGTAAAGACAGTCCAAGGAGGGGAGGCTGGTGTCTGATGCACTGGGCTGTGTCCACAACTCTGCAGTTTGTGGTCCTGGGCAGAGCAGTTGCTGTACCAAGCTGTGATACATCCAGATAGGATGCTTTCTATGGTGCATTGGTAAAAGTTGGTGAGAGTCAAAGGGGACAATCCAAATTTCTTTAGCCTCCTGAGGAAGTAGAGGTGCTGGTGAGCTTTCTTGGCCATGGCATCTGTGATTTGACCAGGACAGGCTGCTGGTGATCACTCCCAGGAACTTGAAGCACTCAACCCTCTCGACCTCAGCACCATTGATGTAGATGGGTGCATGTATATCACCTTTTTGTATTAGCATGCTCCACACTGATCTCCCTATCCTCCACATCCTTCTTGCTAAGTACTGAAGCAAAGTACTCATTAAGGACCTCACCCACATCCTCTGCTTCCAAGCACATATTCCCTCCTTTATCCTTGAGTGGTCTTACCCTCTCCCTCATTATCCTCTTGATGTATGTGTAGAATGCCTTGGGATTCTTTAATCCTACTTGACAATGACTTTTCATGGCCCCTCCTGGCTTTCCTAATTCCCTTTGAGTTCCTTTCTGGCTTTATAATCCTCAAATGCTGTTTGATCCTAGCTTCCTAAGATTTATATATTTTTCCTCTTGGACTAAATTCACCACCTCTTGACATCAAAGGTTCTCTTACCTTGCCATCCTTGTCCTTCTTACTGGAACATACCTGTCCTGTACAGTTGGCCTTTAAACACTGTCCACATGTCAGATGTGCACATGCCCAAAAACAGCTGTTCCCAATTAATTCTCCCTAGTTCCTGCCTAATACTCCCATAATTCACCCTGCTCCAATTTAATACTCTTCTACAAGGTCCATACTTATCCTTATCAATAGCTATCTTAAAAACTTGTCACTGTTCCCTAAGTGTTCTCCCACTGAAAGGTCAGTTACCTGTCCAGGCTCATTACCCAACACCATGTCCAGTACAGCCCCCTCCTCTTGTTGGACTATCAATATATTGATTTAAGAAACAGTCCTGGATGCACCTAACAAATTCTGCCCTGTCTAAACCCCTTACACTAAGGAGGTCCCAGTTTATATTAGGGAAGTTGAAGTCTCCCACAACAATAACCCTATTAGTTTTACCTTTCCCTAATCTGCCTGCATATCTGTTCCTCTGTCCCAGTGGCTATCAGAGGGTCTGTAGTATAATCCCATCAGAGTGATTGCATCTTTTTTGAGTTCTACCTATATAAATTCAGTGGATGAGCCCTCCATTATGTCCCTTCTGAGTGTAGTTATGATATTGCCCCTGATTAGTAGTGCAATTCTTCTTTCTCTCTCTTCCCCCCCCCCCCCCCATCCTTTCTAAAACAAAGCCCTGGAACAATAAGCACCCATTCCTGTCCCTCTCAACTGTCTATGGCCACAACAACATAGTTCCATGTACTGGTCCATGCTCTAATGACCCTTACCCATAAAAATCCTAGTATTCAAATACGCAAACTTCAAACCATCCATCCCATCGTGCCTATTACTTTGCTCCTGCCTGTTTTTACTGTCCCTGATATCTACCTTCCTCTTAATCCCTCCACTTTCTGACCTGATCTGGTTCCCATCCCCCTGCCAAACTAGTTTTAAACCCTCCTGAGTAGTACTAGCAAAACTCCCAGCCAGGCTATTGGTTCCCTCTCCTCCTTATACAAGTCACCCCTGCCCCCGAAGAGGTTCTAATGATCCAAGAACCTGAAACCCTGTCCCCTGCACCAGTACCTCAGCCACTTAGTCATCTGTTCTATCATCCTGCCCTGAGTAGCACATGGCACCAGGAGTAATCCAGAGATTACTACCTTGGTCCTGCTCTTCAGCCTCTTTCCTAACTCTCTCTACTCACTGCGCAGGACCACTTTCCCCTTTCTACATACTCTGTCATTGGTCTAACATGTACCATGACCTCTGGCTGCTCACCCTTCCCCTTGAATATACTGCATCTGCTCTGAGATCCTCAACCCTAGCACCTGGAAGGCAACACACCATCCTGGCGTCTTTCTCAGCCACCATCTCCTGCCTGTCCCCCTAACTATTGAGTCTCCTATCACTCTTGCTCTGCCTGACTTTACCCTTCCCTGCTGAGCCACAGAGCCAGCCACAGTGCCACTGACCTGGCTGCCTCTGTGTCCTGATAGGTCATCGTTTTCCCCCCCACCCCCAAAAGCAATATATCCAAAGGGGTATACTTGGTACTGAGGGTTATGGCCACAGGGGAACCCAGCACTGACTGCTTACTCCCCTCCTGGTGGTCACCCATCTATCTAAAGCTTGTAGCTTGGGTGTGACTACCTCGGTGAAAGTCTAATCTTGTAGTGACTCACCATCCAGGTGAGCGAACCAGCTTGGCAGTCAGGTCATGGCGTCAGAGCGGCAAGGCCCAAGATGGCGGTGGGCCTTCATCTTCCCCAAGCGATGGGGACAACCCACGTGCGGGAAAGACTTGATGACATAGCATATGTCATTGCCGGTTGCACTGGGCAGGAACACTCCCTTAAAGGGCCTGCAGAAGGTGAGAAAATAAACCAGTTCTTGTTTGGCAATCCTTGGACTAGTGTCTTGTTTTAGTTCACGGTAGCAACTGCTACATTGGTGACCCTGATGGTCCAAATGGATTTTGGACCTGCACAATGGACGGCAACGCAGCATCCAACACAGTGGCACTCAAGCTGCCCACCCTTTGGACACTTCGTCCCAGCATCTGGTTTCACCAGGCCAAAGTGCAATTCCACCTTCGGTGGATCACCTCTGACTCCACAAAGTACTACCATGTGGTCAGCTCTCTGGACCAGGAGACAACTGCCCAGGTCAGTGATTTCATCCAGTCCCCTCCGGAGTACCCGGCTTTCAAAGACCACCTGATTCAGGCCTTCGGCCTCTCCTGGCGTGAGCGCGCCACCTGCCTGCTTCATCTGAATGGCCTGGGGGACAGATCCCCATTCTCACTAATGAATGAGATGCTGGCATTGGCCAAGGGGCACAAGCCCTGCCTAATGTTCGAACAGGCCTTCCTCAAACAACTACCCAATGACATTCACCTGCTGTTGGCCGACACTGATTTCAACAACCCTAATGAGGTGGCTGCCCGGGCAGATGTCCTGTGGAAGGTCAAACGCAAGCGTGGTTCGTCTGTTGGCCAAATCACCAGGCCGCAAGCCCAATGCCTGCCTGAACCAGTCCCAGCAACCAGGCAACCACACCCCAGAAACACAGATGACACTACCAACCAACTGTTTCTACCATCAGAGGTGGGGTGCAGAGGCCCTTTGATGCTGCCCACCCTGCAAGTCAGGGAAATGCCAGCACCAGCCACTGCTAACAGCTACGGTGGCTGGCCACCAACAAAGCCTCTTATTCATTCAGGACAAGCAGTCCGGGTGGAATTTCCTTGTCTATACTGGAGTGAAGGTCAGTATTTTGCCCCCGACCAGCCGTGACACTTGTAACAGGCAACAAGGTCTGGTACTCAATGCCGCAAACAGCACAATGATATGGACTTTTGGTACCTGTACACTTCAGTTACAACTCGACAGCAGCCGTTTCACCTGGACCTTCACCCTTGCCACCATTGCCCGACCACTCCTAGGAGCCGATTTCCTTTGGGGCCCACAACCTGTTAGTCGACCTGCGAGGGAAACGGCTAGTCTACTCCAGAACCTTCCAGACCTACCCCCTGGGAGAAACCAGCCTACCAGCCCCACGCTTGGACTCCATTTTCCTGTCCAGCAATGAGTTCACCAAGCTCCTAGCTGAATTCCCATCAGTTTTGGCACCTCAGTTTGACTTCTATGCCCAAACACAGGGTCCAATACCACATCACCACAGGGCCACCACTTCATGCCCGAGCTCGATGACTACCTCCAGACAAGCTCCGCCTGGCAAAGGAAAAGTTCCGTTGCATGGAGGAGCTGGGGATTGTTCGCAGGTCAGACAGCCCCTGGGCCTCCCCCCTGCACGTGGTCCCCAAAGCCACCAGTGGGTGGAGGCCCTGCGGCGACTACTGCAGGCTGAATGACGCCACCACCCTGGATCGCTACCCCATCCCTCACATCCAGGACTTCGCGGCGAACCTACATGGGGCCCGCATCTTTTCCAAGGTGGACCTTGTTCGGGGATACCACCAAATCCCAGTCCATCTGGATGACATCCCCAAAACTGCAATTATCACCCCATTTGGCCTTTTCGAATTCCTTCGAATGCCATTCGGCCTTAACGCTGCGCAGACCTTCCAGCGGCTGATGGACGCGGTAGGCTGAGACCTGGACTTCGTGTTCATTTACTTAGATGACATACTAATCGCCAGCCGTGACAGCCAAGAACACCATTCCCACCTCTGCCAGCTGTATTCCCATCTCTGTGATTTTGGCCTCTCAATCAACCCAGCCAAGTGCCAATTTGGGCTTGACTCTATTGATTTCCTCGGCCACAGAATCACCAGCGATGGATCAACACCCCTATCTGCCAAGGTGGATGCTAACTGCCATTTTGCCCACCCCAGCACAGTCAAAGGCCTACAGGAATTCCTGGGGATGGTCAATTTTTACCATCAGTTCATCCCTGCAGCAGCCTGTATCCTGCACCCTTTGTTCGCGCTGATGGCTGGTAAGGGCAAGGACGTCGCCTGGAACGACAAGGCTGTGGCTGCCTTTAAGGCCAAGGATGCCCTAGCAAACACAACAATGGTTATACACCCTAGGACAGACATCCCAACCGCCCTCACGGTGGATGCATCCAACACCGTGGTTGGTGGGGTACTGGAATAACTAATCGAAGGCAGTTGGCAACTTAGCATTTTTCAGCAGGTACCTTAGACCACCCGAACTGAAATACAGCACTTTTGATCGGGAACTTCTAGCACTGTACCTGGCAGTCCAGCATTTCTGGTACTTTTTGGAAGGCAGGCCTTTCACCACCTTCACTGACCATAAGCCCTTGTCCTTCACCTTCTCCAAAGCCTCTGATCCCTGGTCAGCAGAGACATTTGTCCTATATTTCCAAATTCATAACTGATGTCCAACATGTCTCCAGGAAGGACAATGTCGTTGCTGACACACTTTCCAGACCAACCATCCACAGCTTGTCCCTGGGTATCGACTACAAGGCCCTGGCTGCTGCACAGCAAGCCGATGATGAACTGCCCAGCTACAAAACCGCAATCTTGGGCCTGCAGCTCCAAGATTTCTTGGTTGGTCCTGGTCAGCAGACCCTCCTTTGTGACATCGCAGCAGGTCAACCCCACCCTATAGTTCCTGCAGCCTGGCGGAAACGCGTTTTCGATTCGATACATGGGTTGGCGCACCCATCCATCAGATCCACTATCCGGCTGGTCGCCAGCAAGTTCATCTGGCATGGCCTGCACAAACAGGTCAGAGTGGGCCAGGAATTGTCAGCACCGCCAGACATCGAAAATCCAACAACACACCAAGGTTCCGCCACAGCAATTCGAGCCTACCCGTAGAAGGTTCGACCACATCCACGTCGACCTCGTAGGCCCTCTGCCGGTTTCAAAAGGGGCTCGGTACCTCCTTACCATCGTGGACCAGTTCATGAGGTGGCCAGAGGCAACCCCTCTATCTGACATCAAAACTGATTCCTGTGCTCGGGTGCTGTTCACAACTTGGATCTCACATTTTGGTGTTCCAGCTTGCATCACTTCAAACAGGCACAATTTACCTCCAGCCTCTGGTCTGCATTAGGGAACATGCTGGGGACACAGCTGCACACCACCATGGCCTACCACCCTCAATCAAATGGGTTAGTGGAGCGTTTTCACTGCCATCTGAAATCAGCCTTGATGGCCTGCCTGAAGGGTCCTAACTGGGTTGACGAACTGCCTTGGGTCCTGCTTGGCATATGCACTGCCCCCAAAGAAGACCTCCGCACTTTGTCAGCTGAGCTTGTGTACGGGGTGCCCCTAATTGTCCCAGGGGATTTCATACCTGCCCTTCAAGACCAAGGGGAACAACCTCCAGCAGTCCTACAAAGACTGCACGAGAAGCTCAGCAACTTGGCCCCGATCCCCACCTCGCAGCACAGTCAAGCCCCATCCTGTCAGCCCAAAGAACTACGAGACTGTAAGTTTGTTTTCATTCGCGGGGCACACCTCGGGCACTGTTGCAACGACCATATGAGGGACCGTTCCGAGTCATCAGGAATAATGGATCCACCTTTATTTTGGACGTTGGGGGCAGGGAACAGGTTTTCACGACGGACCGCCTCAAACCGGCCCATTTAGATCTGCAACAACCGGTTGAGGGTTCAACGCCACGACGCAGTTCGACCCCCCCCCCCCCCCCCCAAGCAGTGGCTGGCACAGCCCGCAGACCTTGGGGACTGTATCGCCGGTTCTGGGGGGGTTGTGTAGCGACTCACCGTCTGGGCAAGCGAACTGGCTCAGCAGTCGGGTCACACGGTGTCGGAGCAGCGAGGCCCAAGATGGCGGGCCTTCATCTTCCCTGAGCGATGGGGAGAACCCGCGCATGGGAAAGACTTGATGACGTAGCATATACGTCATTGCTGGTTGCATTGGGCGGGAACACTCTCCCTTAAAGGGCCCACAGAAGGTGGGGAAAATAAACCAGTTCTTGTTTGGCAATCCTTCGATTAGCGTCTTGTTTTAGTTCGCAGTAGCAACCGCTACAATCTGAGGTTTTCAGCTTCCCAGATGGCCCTAAGTATGTCCAACTCCAGCTCCACTTTCTTGACTTGGCCAGTCAAGAGCTTCAGCTGGGTGCACTTCCCGCAGATGTAGTCATCGGGGAGACTGTGAGGGTCCCTGACATCCCACATCTTACAGGAGGAGCATTCCGCTGCCCTAACTGCTATCCTGCCCACACTGAATCAAGGACTAAGGATTTACAGACAACAAAATGAAGACATTACCTGTTCTTACCTGTGTCTTACTGAAACCTTTATTTTAAGAGCTGCTCACACTCACTTCATCTAGGTCACTTACTCAGCCTCTTCTCGCCAAAGCTTTGGTCCCCCACCAACACTGAACCACTTCAAAACGGCCACTCTGCTTAACCCTAGCTTCATCTTATTGGCTGCTATTGATTAGCTAATTAGCCAATTATTACTAAAAATATGCAAGTGTGCCTCTTTAAGGGTCCTGCTCACTGGAAAAAGAACAAGCACAGAGACTTGTAGTTTATTTGTCTTCCTATTTGTTTTTTAATTCTTATCCAGTCTCCTTTTATACTACCTTGTCATGCTATTACAGCGCCAGCGACCCAGGTTCAATTCCTGCTGCTGTCTAAGGAGTTTATACGTTCTCCCCATGTGTCTGCGTGGGTTTCCTCCGAGTACTCTGGTTTCCTCCCACATTCCAAAGACATGCGGGTTAGGGAGTTGTGGGTATGCTATGTGGGTGCTGGAAGCATAGCGACACTTGCGGACTACCCCCGGAACACTACGCAAAGGTGCATTTCACTGTGTTTCAAAGTACATGTGACTAATAAAGAAATCTCTTATCTCATCCTCATTTTTCCACTATGTATTTATTTGACAACATATCTTACAACTGTTTAATTTTTTCTTGCTTTTTTTCTCTAGGACATTCTTTAAATGTTTCCCATTGCTGTTCTGCATCACTTTGCTAATTTATTTACCAGATTCCACTTACAAAATCATCTTTTTCCAATCTGTAACTTGGTTTTCTTCATTTTGTGCTGTTTACAACTATTATCTTCAAGTTGATTGGATTGCTGTCACTAATACTTGGACAGTTCTGTCGATTTTTCTTTCCCTTATCTACTGATTCATTCCCATTTACTGAGATCCAGTGGCAAATCCTCTTGTAGGGCTTTATACAGTACACACTGGATCAGAAAGGAATGGTCTGTACACACTGCAGGGCTGTGTTCCCTTTTCTTTATCTTCTGTTCAATTAATTCGGAGATGGTTGCAATCCCCTAAAGCCATTATTGTCTGTATTTACACCCTTTCCTAATTCTTTGGAAGTTACTTTCTCTATAGTGCTGATTCTTTGTCATTGATTTTCCTCCTTTGATCTGCTGTGCAGCCTTCAGAACAACCATTTTGAATTAACCCCTTTACTCTGAAAAGACCATCTTGAAAATGTTTATTTTATATTACCAGTAAGTTTAATTATTCAGTTTCAACCAGGAAATTATGCAGTGGTGATATGTAGTGAAACCTAGAAATTTGTATGTGGCGAAATTGGATAATGCTGGGGAATGTGAAGTGGAATCGTGATGTGTGGTGAACCTGCACCATGTTACTGCACACTATTTGTGCTTACTGCTTATGATTCCAGTAGCCTGCTAACATTAACAGCACTGTTCATTGCCTTAATGAATTATCATGGAACCCATTTTTTTCAAGAGTGGATAACACCACTTATTAGAGCTAGCACTAATTAAAGGCAGCCTGCACCTCTTAACTGGAGAGTACTTTGTGGCTAGAACCTGTGATATTGGAGAGGAGGAGAAGAGATCCTGTACCCCTAGAAGCTACAAAGCCCTCCCTCCAAACATCAAGATCAATGTGAGGAATCAAACACAAAAAATAGAGGGTAAAGTGCTTTAATTTCACTGATTTGAAAAATCTATCTTAAATGTATTTTAATCATACACATATACATACATAGGAGAATGATTGCATGGTGGTTATGTTAGTGGACCAGTATCCTGAGGCTTGACATTTATCTAGAGACTTGAGTTTGAATGCCATCATAACATCTGGGAAAGTTAAATTCAATTAAATTGATCTGGAATAAAAAGCTGGAATTAATAAGAGTGACCTTGTAAATACCTTTATCATTAAAGCCCATCTGGCTCACCAGTGTCCTTCAGGAATAGGAGTCTGCCTTCCCAACTCAGATCTGTACATAATTCTACATTTACAATTGGCATTGCAGTGACTCTCAGTGGACCCCTGAAATGTCCCGATAAGTTCAGGAGGCCATTAAAAATAGGCACTAAATCCTGGCTGGCAACATTCCACCACTTCCACCCCCACCTAGGAATAAATACATCTCAAATAAATTGTATAAAACAGAAAATGCTGAGATACACAAGTCAAACTTTTGAAATGTGTTCCACGGTTTATGGTTTTCTTCCAAATATGTAGAGTTTTAAGGTGGGGGGGAAAGATTTAAAGGGGACATGAGGGGCAAGTATTTCACACAGAGGTGAGTATACAGAATGAGCTGCCAGAGGAAGTGGTAGAAGAGGGTACAACTGCAATGTTTAAAAGGCATTTAGATAGGTTCATGGATAGGAAAGGTCTAGAGGGAAATGGGCCAAATGCAGGCAAATGTGACTAGCTCAGGTAAGCACCTTGGTCAGCATGGATGAAGTAGGCTAAAGGATCTATTTTTGTGCTGTAGTACTTTATGATTCTATGACACTATGTGCTTAAAGTTCTGAGGGAAGAGAATAAACAAACCTGCAGATGTGGAACAAAAACCAAAAATAGTGGCTAGAGTGGAAAAGAAAAAGATGGTATAGACTCTCATGACCATAGTACCTTCCCTTTTTTCTACATATCCCTTTCCCAACTTCACTCCTACTGAAAACTTGCATCTTTCTTTCCCAGTTCTGATGAAGCATTGTAAACCTGAAACATTGTTTCTTTTTCCACAGATCCTGCCTAAGCTTTTCCTGCATTTGTCTTCCCTTATTCCTGTGGCTCCATTCCCATGCTTTGATCTGCCCATCTCCTCTCCTCCCCTCCTCCATCCTTTATTCCATGGTCCACTGCCCTCTCCAACTGGATTCCTCCTCCTTCAGCCCTTTGCCTCTTCTACCTATCGCCTCTCAGCTTATTACATCTTCCCCTCCTTCACTAATCTACCTTCCTGCTCTCACCTGGACTCGCCTCTCACCTGGACTCGCCTCTCACTTGTCCACGTGTGAAGCTTCCCCTGCCCCTACCTTCTATTCTGGTTTCTGCCCTCTTCCTTTCCAGTCCTGATGGAGGGTCTCGGCCTGAAACGGTGACTGTTTATTTCCCTCCATAGATGCTGCCTGACCTGCTGAGTTCCTCCAGCATTTCTCGTGTATTGGTCCAGATTCCAGCATTTGCAGAATTTCTTGCATCTCCCTTTTCTTGCACTTCCTGTTTTTGTATTTGGAGGAAAGATTTGCTTATGTCTACATTAAACAACTGTAAAACAGATATAAATTAAAAAATAGAAATATTAATATTCTAAAATATAAATGGAAAATATTGATAAATTGGAACTTGGAAAGAGATTACTTCCAAATATCCCAAATGTGATTGCAGATTTCTAGTTTTCAGTCTATATACAGAAGATTTCTTCATTTTCTGCATCCCAACAATGTCTTTCAGCCCCTCTCATGCCACACACAGAAGTGGCATTTCTTTTTCCAGTGCCAGACATCCTGTGTCCCTATGAATTAATATTGCCCATTTGTGATGACAATTCACTTTGCCATTAGGGTCTGGACAAACTTTCCAACATGATTTTACATGGGCCCTCTCAACCAACAGACTACAGAGACTTTTATCCCATCAGTTTAAATTGGATTTGTGCCCAATTCAAGAGATTAAAAGTCTGTGTCCAATCCACCCACTATCATTCAAATCAGTTTTGCTTTGAAAACAGACTGGAAAAACATCAAAGTCATCTGTTCAAATTAAGGGTGCACTCTGGTGATTTAGAAAATCTGGTTTCAACAAAACATTCTGCCTATATTGTTTATATCAATTTTCTTTTTAATGCATTCTTAATTCATACTGCAATGGACAAGGCCAGGAAAATGCAGCTGGAAATCATTTTGATGTCCAGACATATTACTAGAATGTTATTTATTTCAAACATTACCAGAACTAATATGCACCAAGGTTTTTTTATATTGCAACCAGCAGAATTGCCATTGTAGATTGCTGGCAAGCTAAATTACATCTAATTTTCCTAGCTACATTACAACAACTTGATCCAAAGAAAAGACTAATGGTGAAATTCTGGCCAGGACTTTGTATAGCTATGGCATAGACTTCCACTTCCTTGCATGCTTGTCCTCTAAGGCCAATATTTCATCTGTTTTCTTAGTTATTTTCTGTTCCTGACCATCATCCTGCAGTGCTTCTCACTTTTCACTATTTAAAGGTCACTGCTCTATCTTAAATGAATGACCTCATATTTGGCTACATTAAAATTAATTTACCACAGTTTTATTAATTTGTTTAATGTATTACTATCTCTTTCTAATGTAGTGCATCCATCTACACAGCTTACAATGCCACTTATGTTTGCATCATCGGCAAAATTATTTGTGTGACTTTCTAGCTCATCATCTGTCATCTATAAATATGGTGAGTTGTTGCAGATCCAAAACAGATCCCCATGGGACACCACTAGTCATATCCCACAACTTTGACTGTTATCTATGATCCTAACTCACTTCTTTCTGCTGTCCATCTACTTATCTAAACATGAGCTTAAAAGTTTCACTATCCATGTTTTACTGGGGACTTTTTTAAATGCCTTCTGGAAGTCTTTATAAAGTACATCCATTGAAGATTCCCTATGTCCTTTAGTTACTGCTTCCAAACATTCAATTACATTCATCAGACATATTTGCAAATCCATGCTGGTTCTAATAAACCAAAAATATCCAAGATACTCCTTCATACAGTCCATTATTATAATATTGAGGAATTTCCAACAACATTTGGTGGATTAATTGGCCTATAATTCCCTGGTTTCTCTTTTCACCTTTCTTAAATAATGGATTGATGATCCCACATGGGAGATTAGTTCAGAAGGTTCAGTCAGTGGGTATCCATAGAAAGGTTGTAAACTGGATTCAAAATTGGCTGAGTGGGAGAAGACAGTGGTTGTGGATGGTTGTTTCTCAGATTGGAGGCCTGTGACCAGTGGTGTGCCTCAGGGATCTGTGTTGGGGCCATTGTTGTTTGTTGTATATATCAATGATCTAGAAGATAATGTGGTAAATTAGATTAGTAAATTTGCAGATGACACTAAGATTGGATGTGTAGTGGACAGCGAGGAAGGCTTTCAAAGCTTGCAGAGGGATCTGGACCAAATGGAAAAATGGTCCAGAAAATGGCAGATGGAATTTAATGCAGACAAATGTGAGGTGTTGCATTTTGGAAGGACAAATCAAGGGAGGACATACACAGTAAATGGTAGGGCACTGAGGAGTGTGGAGGAACAAAGGGATCTGGGAGTTCAGATACATAATTCCCTGAAAGTAGAGTCACAGGTAGACAGGGTTGTAAAGAAGGCTTTTGGCATCCTGGCATTTATAAATCAAAGTATTGAGTATAGGAGTTGGAATGTTTTGGTGAGGTTGTATAAAGTCATTGGTGAGACCAAATTTAGAATATTGTGTGCAGTTCTGGTTGCTGAACTACAGGAAGGATGTCAGTAAGATTGAAAGAGTGCAGAAGAGATTTACAAGAATGTTGCCGGGTCTTCAGGAGTTGAGTTACAGGGAAAGATTGAGTATGTTAGGACTTTATTCCTTGGAGTGGAGAAGAATGAAGGGAGATATGATAGAGGTTTACAAAATGAGGGGCATAGACAGAGTTAATGCAAGTAGGCTCTTTCCGCCTAGATTAGGAGAGATAAGTACGAGAGGACATGGCTTTAGGGTGAAAGGGGAAAGGTTTAGGGGGAACATTAGAGGGAACTTCACTCAGAGTGATGGGAGTGTGGAATGGGCTGCCATCTGATGTGGTAAATGCGGGCTCGCTCTTAACTTTTAAGAGTAAATTGGATAGATACATGGATGAGAGAGGTCTGGAGGGGTATGGTCTGGGGGCAGGTAAATGGGACTAGCAGAATAATGTTTTGGCATAGACTAGAAGGGCCAAATGGCCTGTTTTCTATGGTTCTATCCAAAACAATCGTTGCCAAACTGAGAGAACATTGAATGATTATTGTTAAGGAACCTGTCATGTCCTCAAATACTTCCTTACCCAGGAATAGGAAACTTCATATCCTTGGGATTGGTAACATTGTCACTTTCTTTATTACCCTTTATTTTGCATATGTTAATTCTGGTGAGTCCCCATTCTTGATTTAGTAACTTACTTTTGTCTGGTGTGCTATCCTTTTCCTTTACTGTAAGTATTGATGTAAAGACTATTCATCAATTTGCCATTTATGTTCATTTACAATATTATCATTATCAGTTTCAAGAGATCCACTTTACTTTCAACCATCTTCAGCAACGTGCCAAGTGGACCTCTTCCTAACGTTTCTACAATCACAGAATGCAGTGAGGAGCAAATTGACTTGGGTGGTCATGATATCAAAGAAACAACTGAAAACAATGAAAATCATGAACCCTGGCCACATGTTGTGCTGAAGACCTGTTTTCCAGAAGGAGCCATGATGAAAAGCTGGAAAAAAACCTAAATAGGTCAATTACAGCCCTATCAACCACATCCCAATCATCAACAATGATGGAAGTGTTATCAACTGATGCATATTTCACAGTAACCCACTCACTGATGTTCACCTTGGATTACATCAGGACTACCAGCTCCAAACAGCATAGGAGCATTAACCAACACATGGACAATTTAGCTGAACTCTGTAGAGATGAGATGCATATCTCTGCTCTTTAAAGTATTGGTGGCATGACAGAGACCTGGTATAAGTGAAGTCAATGGGGATCAGATGAAAAAAAATCTCCACTCTGGAGTTAGTACCTAGCACAGTGAGTGTGTTTGTTGGGTAGTAATCATCTATAAGAAAATAAGTAGAAGCAGCAGCAGTAGGACATTTGGCCTCTCACACTTGATCTGCCATTTGGTAAGATCATCATGGATCTTTTATCTCAGCACAGCTTTCCTGAACAAACCCCATATTCCTTGATTATCCTAAAATCTAAAAGTCTATCAATTTTTAGCTTGAATATAGTCAGTTACTGAGCCTCCACAGCCCTCTAGGGTAGAGAATTCCAAAGATTCCTGACCTTCTGGCTGAAGACATTTCTTTTCATTTCAGCCCTGAATGGCCAAGCCCTGATCTAAACACCCCATTCAGAGGAAACATTATCCCTGCATCTTGTCAAATCCTATAAATGTTTTGAATATTTTGATGAAATTACTTCTCATTCTTCTAAACTCAACCAAGTATATGCCCAAAGTGCTTACTTCCTCATAGGACAACTCTCTCCATCTCACGGTGTACTTTTATTACACCCTTCTATCCCAAGTATATCATTTCTTAGTTAAGGAGTCCAGATCTGTATAAAATATTCCAGGTGTGGTTTCACCAGAGTTTCCATATTATTTCAGTAGGATGTTTTTATTCTTTTACTCAGATTGTCTTGTAATAAGGTCATGTTGCAGTTGTACAAAACATTGGTTAGACTGCATTAGAGCACTGTGTACAGTCTGCTTGGCACTCAACAGAAAGGATATGGTAGCAATAGAGAGTGCAGAAGAGATTCACCAGGAACATTGTCTGGAATGGAGGGCTGTAGATATAAGGAGAGATTGGATAGGCTGGGTTTATTCTCTCTGGAATGTAGGAGTCTGAGGGGTTACCCAATAAAGGTTTATTTTTTTAAAAAAATGAGGAGCATAAATGGGGTTTAGAGTTAGAATATTTTTCCCAGGGCAGGAGAGCTTAGAACTAGAGGGCACAGGTTTAAGGTGAAGTGGGAGGAACTTAAAGGAAATCTGAAGGGTAGGTTTATCACACAGAGGGTGGTGAATATCTGGGATGAGCTGCCAGAGAAGGTGGTGGAGGCAGATACAATTTCAACCCTTAAAAGGCATTTGGACAGTACTTGGATTGGAAAGGAGTAGAGAGAGATGGGGCTGATGTGGGCAAATGAGATTGGCGTAGATAGGCATCACAGTATGGACAAGATGGGCTGAAAGGGCCCATCTCTGATGCTTTAAATTTCTGCGAATTTGTTTCCATGGTTCAACATACTTCTTGCCTCCTCATTGCTTACTCTACTTGCAAGTTAACTTTTAGTGATTTGTGAACAAGGACACCCAACTTCCTCTGTTCATCAACATTTTTGAGTTTCTTACCATTTAAAAAAAACTTTGCTTCTATGTTTTTTGACCTCTCTTTTTTTCCATATTGTATTATATCTGTCCTGTCCTTGTCCATCCATTGAGTCTCTCTATCTGTCCTTGAAACCTCTCTTCATCCTCTACTCACACTATCACCTAACTTTGTATTATTAGCATCTTTGGATATATTAGATTTGATATTCTCATCCAAATCATTGACATAGATTATGAACAGCTGGGTCTGCAGCATTGATCCTTGAAGTACCTAACTATTTACAGCTTCCCAAACCAAAAATGACTTGTCTATTCTTACTCTTTTTTTTCTGTCAACCAATACTCAGTCCATGCCAGTGTGTTACCCCCAAATCCTATGTGCTCTAACTCTGTTTGATAATTATTGTGCAACACCTTTTTGAAGATCTCCAAGTCCAAATGTATCACATCCTCTGGTTCTTATTTATTCTGCAAGTTACACAACCTTAAAACATTTGTCAGGTATGATTCCCCATTCTGTAATCTGAGATGAACTCTCTTCAATCAAATTATTATTTTCTAAATGTCCTGTTTTCATTTCCTTAATAATGGATTCCAGCATTTCCCCCTCAAATGATATCAGGTAGTTCTGTTTCCTCTCCTTTCTTTCATAAGTGGTAGGGTTACACTTGCTCTCTTCCAGTCTAATTCTAGAGTTGATGGAATTTTGGGAGATTGTAGCAAGAGCATCCATTATCTTTCAAACTCTTGGGATGAAGGTCTTCAGCTCCTGAAGATTTTTAAGTAATGTTATATAATGACTTAATGACTGCAGAACATTTCAAAATACAATAGTGCAGTTGTAGTGCCTTTGACTCATTAGTATTCCAACTTAGAAAACATTGTACGCAAATTCTGCAAAGTAATACCCTACTAATAATAACATATACTGTACTATTAGGCTAATGCTGGTTGAGGGATAAATATTGCCCAGAATATCAGTCACTACCCTGCTATTGTTCAAAGTGTCATGGGATTTGTACATCCTATTGGTATAACATCCCCCTCAAATACTATACCTCTGGCAATGCCACATCCCTTCATTGTTGCAATTAAATGTCTTCCTAAATTATGTACCCAAGACTCTAAAATAGGATTTAACAGATATCTGACATTGAGACAAGATGGATAAAATATATTGGACTTCCTGATGATTTTGACTGAAAGTGTTGAATTATACGGGGGGGGGGGGGGGTGCGGGGAAATGAGTTTTATTTTGAAAGTTCTTAAAATCCTTTCCCTTGTGTCTATGGACATGGTTTAGTTTTCCTTTTGATTGGCCATCAAAAGAAAGCTGGAATTCATCTATCAACAAAGACTCGAGGACAAGTAATAATAGAGATGTTATTTTTGTCAACCATCACCAATGTGATAGTGTACTGTCATTTAACTAAGTCCTCTGTTGTATCAAATATCAATTTACCGCTTCCCAAGACGACCTGGTATTTTTGTTTACAAGTCTTTTACTGACGTAATCCATTCAACAATTTCAATGTGATATTTGCTCAGCAAAATCCTTGAAATAATCCTTGTATTCCTGTAAAGGTTTCTCAACCTTATGTCACTTTGTACCTTTTGATATGTTACTTGTTTCATATGATCAATTTCTCTGCAAGGAGTCAGATTGAACATTGGCTGAATATCTGTCCCAATAACACACGAGACTTGTATTCAATATTTTCCATGTAATAGTGGCAAATATTTTTATTTCACAGGTATGCCAGCAAAGTGTGGCTCTCTTGTTCTATTTGTTCTCTTCTTCTTGTAAAAGTCATGTATAATTATGTCTGTTTTTCTTGTGCACACTGTTTATATGATGCTATGTGCCTGTGATGCTGCAAGTAAGTTTTTTATTGCACCTGTGCATACATGTACTTGTGCATATAACAATAAAATCAAATTTGACTTTGATGCCTGCTCCTGAGTATCTTGTCACCTTTACCTTAGTCTGTTTTATGATGTGATGTTACTCAGATATGACATTCACTTTGCCCCAGCACCATTTAATTTCTATGACTATTTCTTTCACTATTAATAGCAGAATAATTCATCTCTTTTTTTTCCATCTGGAACAACCACATCCACATAAGATTTCTCATCTGATTCTTCTTCCATTGCATGCTCTTGATGTTGCCAAATCTAAGACGGGATACATTTTTGGGAGTATACTGTAATATTTTCTATAAAAGAACTTTCCCTTTTCATTTCCACCTTTCTCTTTGATGGATCACATTTCAAATTTCTCATTTGATTGTTTCTTACTACTGTCCGGTTCAATCTTTCTCAATATAGTTTTGTGATTTGACCTGAAATGGCTTCTAGTGACATACACAGCTATACTGATACAAAAGGAAAACATTGAAGATGCTGGAAATCTGAAATAAGAACAGAAAATGCTGGAAATAATGGACAGGTCAGGCAGTATCTATGGAGAAACAATTAATATTTTAATTCTGCTGGGACCATACCTGAGTATTGCGGGCAAATTTTAGTCCTCTTACCTTGCCATTGAGTTAATGTCATAAAGGTTCACCGACTGCTTCCTAGGAAGCCAAGACTAGCATATGAAGAGAGATTGGGTCGACTAGGTCTATATTCACTAGAGTGTAGATGAATGAGAGGAGATCTCATTGGAATATACAGAATAGAAACAGGACTTAAATTGGATGCAAGGAGAATGATATCCCTGGCTGGAGTGTTTAGAACTGGGCGTCAAAGTCTTAGGATATGGAGTAGGCCAATTAGGGCCAAGATGAGGAGAAATTTCTTAGTGTTGAAGAACATCAAAGCTGAATCAAAATTTGATGTAACTTGTATTTAAAATTCCCTGATGCTTTACGATGGGTTGGCTGGTTTTGCCAGGGTTGTGCTCTCATACTGACAGAAATTAATGGAAACTCTGCTCCCATATTTCTAATAGCTGTTTTCTCTCAACCTATTAACCATTGTAACAAACAGCATATTGAAATTATTATAAATATCTGGCATACATTTCCCTATAACAGGCATAAAAATGACGTTTTCATTCCTTTCCTTTTCTATTTGCTTCAATAGTTGCTGTGAACTATTCAAATTATTGTCAAAAAATCTTTTCCACTTGTCTGCAAGATTTCTAGTCTCCTGAAGAGAAGAGAATTGCAACTTCTCTATTTTACTATTTCAATGAAGGAGGCTATTTTTCTTTCCTTAGCCTACCATAAAATCATCATTTTATTTTATCTGGTGCTTTTTTGTAATGTAAGATTGAATGAAATTAGATCCCTTTATGAAGATTTAGATTTACACTTTGTCTATAGGCAATCACAATTCAGCTTTTCCTGAAAAAAATGATTAACAGAGCTTTAAGTTAGTAGAATGGATTAAATGAATTGTTCAATTGTACATTACCAGATACTGGTTAAGGAAATGTTCCTAATAAAGATTCTCAATCCAATGTGAAAAAATCAGCACATATCACAGAAGTACCTATAAATGTGTGTTGTATCATTGCTCATTAGATCATTTATTCCTCTGATACTCTGAGTTCCACGCTCTGACCCCTGACCTATAACCTAAGAAAAATGTTTGTACTTCCAATGTACATGGGGCTGTGCCTTTATGTGCATTAAATCATAAAAACAGTAGTATGGTTCACCTTTCATGTGCACTGCGGGATTGAATCAGAAATATTTTACAAGCTGCTGCAAGATTCAGTTGTAAAGTGTCTTTATGTGTAATAGTAGCACCAGAATCCAAGGGTGCCATGAAATAAACAATGGGACAAAATGTGGACTCTTGAACTGACTCCCTTTAAGGAACAGCAACAAAGTCTAAAGAAGCCACCTGTTCCAGCACTCATTTTATGTGGGTTAATCCCCAGCAGTGCTGTTCAAGTAATGAGGCTCCACAAAGGGACAAAGAGGGCTTTTTATGATGATTTTATGAGCTTAGCATACATCTGGTGAGCAGATTCTTGGTGTTAAAGGTTTTCTGGGATTGATGATCCACAATAAAATGATTCTATAATATATAGTGGGCCTCAGGCCTTAGCTCCAGATGACATGGCATGCTAGTATAAGCACTGTGTCATTTGGTATCATATTATCATTCCCATTATATTATTTATTGAAAATAGGAAGATGAGTAATTATAAGAAACTACATAATGAGTCAATGTTTTATTCATCGTGTGAAAATTCTGGCAGGTAATTTTGTTTGGTGGACAATAGAAGTTCTATTCAAAGTGTAAAGGTATTTGTTTTCAAGCAATGTCTTTCATTTTATCATGGCAAAGGATGCATGACACCAACTTTAATGTGCATCCCATAGGATAACTCTACACTTGTTCGAGTTTTGATACCCTTTATAACTACAGGTTGTCCTCCCAGCCTCATTCTCATTCCATATGAAGACACAAGAGACTGCAGATGTTTGAATCTGGAACAAAAAACAAAACTCTGGAGGAACTCAGCAGGTTAAGCAGCATCTGTGGAGGTAAATAGACAGTCAACATTTTGGGTCAAGACCGTTCATCTGTCTGAACAGGTAGAGGGGAGACAGCCAGTACAAAGAGGTGAGGGGAAGGGGTGAAGCAGGAGATGGTAGATCCTTCCCCTCACCTCTCCTCCCCTTGCTCCTTCCCTTCCCCTCACCTCTTTATACTGGCTATCTCCCCTCTATCTTTCAATCCAGATGAAGGATCCATTTCCCTCCTTCACTGATCTGCTGAATTCCTCCAGCAGTTTGCTTTTTCCCCTTTCGCTATGATATTTGGAGTTTTTGTCATGTTGAGAATTTATAATTGTGGTTGTAAAGATGAATGAAGATGCTCATAAATTTCATTTTTTTCACGTTATTCTTATGGACATTGAAGGAGGCCACTGGCCCACTGAGTCTATGCCAGATGTCAGGGCAATCCCTCTGATACCTGTTCTCCTACTTATTTCCCTGTAATTTATTCTCTCAGACACATGACCCTGCTTTTCCTACCACCTACTGTCACTAGGGGTAATTTATAGTAGCAAATAAACCTACTAAATGAACAAAATAATTTTGCTTGTGAAGGTAAGTGTTACTTATCAATATTAAGAAATATTTATTCTACAAAAATGCAGAAAAGCTGGAATAAAACAGAAAATGCTGGAAGTCCTCTGCAGGTCAGGCAGCATCAATAGAGAAAGAGGGTTCGCATTTCAGGTTGATGAACTTTCACCAGAATGGATTGGAAAACAGATGATCTGGATGTAAACAATGATAATGTAGATCAGATCTGCATCATAGAGTTTCCTGTAGGTGACTATCATACTTCATGTTTCTATCAAACACAAGAGTGTTCTACCTTAATTTAGCTTGCTTACATTAAATCATTTTTATGGACTAACAGGACATCACATCTAAAAAATTATGAATTGGCTCTGTATTGGTAGACTTGTATTTATTAATTTCTTTTTGCACTAAAATATGGTGAAATTTTTTGGCAGAATTTTTCTTGGTTTAACAAGCACCCTTAAATACTGTGAAGTATAATCTGAACAGAATGGCTTGAGAAATACAAAGCATCTCCAGGGAACTAATTTCACTGAACCAACACTGATAGATCGTGAGAGGCTGACAGAGAATAATGAGATACAGGATAAGCTGTGACACATTCAGCAGAGGTAGCATGGGGCTTCGTATGCTTTCCAATCATCACTATTAGAAATAGGACACCAAGTTTTAAAGAGACACTGCAACTTAATGGGACTGATCATTCTAAATGCAGCCAACATGATATATTATCTATATATGTTCAGAATCTTTGCAGTGAAAATAGCACAAGTTTCTTATTGGACACATCAGTGCTGCCTTGATTTATTTGACATACTTGATGTACCTACTAACCAAGTAAAGATGGTCTGATTAAAGATATTCCAAACCTTTACACATGAAGTCAGTCTAACACATTGATAGATGAGAGGAGACATGATAGAGTCAGTCAATGGTGCTTGGCAGTGTTATATGAGAAGAGCCCAATGTGTGAGCGGCAAACATTCCCACAATGGCCAAATGGAGAATCTGCTTCCAGGCTTGCCTCTGGGCCTCAGTCTGAGCTCTCCGGTGGCTTTCCAGAGGGACTGCACCCAGCTAGACCTGGGTCCTCCAGACTGTGTGACTCCAGGCAGGATTCTCCCAATCCCTCAGCTGTAAATGTTTTTAAAACAAAATATGTTGAATATCATTCAGCTCAACTGCATTTGGCAGATTTATTTGTTGTAAATTAAAATTTACATGATTGGTGACTGATTCAGATTATGAGTACAGAAAAGCAGTGTTCACCATTTCATTAGTTAGTCTATTGGTTAAAATTGAACTGACGGATATTAGTATCTCATGCATTAACAGAAAATACATTTCTGACTGTTTCGTTTGCAAAAGAAGTAACTGTTAAATTGTTTAACCGTTGAACTATTTAACAACATCCCCACAATAAAAGACAAGAGAATTTCATATGAGAGCATTAGTGTCTGTGCTACAACTACCATGACATGATTTTAAGTCGATAGAGAATAAGATGAAATTTAATGACAGCTAATTTATCAACATTGATTATGCCAGTAGTTAACTTAAAAGTCTGTACATCAGTATTTCTGTCAGTACAGCTGACGAGGATGTAAATAAGAATATTTGAATATGGAAGGACATTTTAATAATAAAGACATGAATGAGCTTTCCGAAGGTTTTATGACAGAGTGAAATTGTAATCGGAATGTTGGGATACATCAATAACCTGTAGCAAATTGTATGGCCTAAACCATGATCCTGCCTCCTGCTGCTATCTGTCTGCTGTCCAACCACCTTGTCATCTGCCAGCTGATATGTCTGAAATTGTCCTCCAGCTCCTCTAGACGTGATTACCTCAGGGGAGTGCAGCAGGTCATGCTAATTTATACACATTGTGGCTTGGGCAACTGTTACTTCCAGTGTTGGTATAAGGCATATTTATTATGAATTTTATGCTAGAATACATAAATGATGCTCATTGTGGAACTGTACTTAATTAACTTACCTTTTCTAAACAAATTTCAGCCTTTCAGCCAATTCTTACTATTGAAAATGATAAAAAATATTACAGTAAAAATTGAAGTATACATATCTGGGGTGTGTAATATTCTACGTTTATCTTGAAGATTGTAAGGAAATTCATATGGAGTTCTTGTAAGTCCTTTGTGTTAAGGATAAATAAATTAATTGATAAAAAAAATCTGATGATAAATTAGCAATAGCTCTAGATCACGTTGTTCAAATTTGTGTGCAATTCAAATTACGTCTTTGATGGTCTTATAAATAAAGTCAGTGCCTTATGTTATACTAGACATATCCTTGGTTTAATTCTGATCTATGCTCAGTTGTCCATGTAACATTTAGCCCACTTTAATCATAGGTACAGTAGAAGAACAAACTCAACTTGGACTCCAAAGTAACTTCTGATTAAAAGTTTATTCATCAGATGAGGACAGGATGGGTTTTGATTACCCCCATAGCCAAGTGGTTTGCTTTATTGATGTCTACCTGTAATATGTGAAGACTTAAGGGCCTTAATAGCGAGAAGGGTAAGATCTGGAGAAAAGAAGGATTCAGCATGGTGGGGGGAGGTGGTTGAAGCAGAGCATGTAATTCACAGCCCACCATTCCCAGAGGCGTGGTTAATGCTTAGCTGTCGGTGGGCTGCCTTTTTTTAATAGCTACCTGAGGTCACAAATTATCTTCTCACTTATTTATCATTACACAAACAAGAACTTTCTGTGCAAACTTGCTACATTTTAATTTTTTGAATTCTGATTGATTTCAGTTTACAAAAATAGGCAACAGGACCCAGTAGCATTGATATTTCACCGTGGGTTTGATCCCACTCTAGAGTATCTCCAGATGACCTGTATGTCATAACCCAGGATTACACATGGAGGGGTTTCATTCTTTCCTATGGGAACACTGCAACAGTACCTGAAGGTATCCAGTCCTACAGCTAGAAGGGAATGGAAGTCTTGAAAAGCAGGACCTAGAACTGTAATGAGGACTTCTGTTGGTCACTGGGCCAAGTCTGCCCTGGATTTCCTTTCCTGATCCTGATGCCATTCCAGACCCTGTCTGACCACTTACCTGAGTACCAGGCGTCTGTTCCTCTGAGTCCCAGCACTGGCTTTGTACCAATCAAAACACTGCTCCTGCCCTCTGGTTAGATGGTGCTTCCTGTCGGAAGTGGGTAGAGTGGTGCAGAGCTGCTAAATGGAAGGTATAAAGCTAAAGAATTCTCCTGGGCTTCACATTGTGAAGGGCCAGAGAATTTTCAACTGCTTCAGCTTCTGAATGCACAAGCAATGAGAAACAGGAATCTGACAATACACAACTGCACCTTCTCCAGAATCTTAAGATCTCTTGTAGTATCAAGGCTGACACCCAACTGGTAAAGGATAACAGTACTGATAAACGGGATAATTTTAATACACACCCTCTTGGAAAGAATCCAGGCCATCCTGTGGAGTACTAGTTTTACGCCCAATAAAATTATTCTCCTCTGATGTCAATGGTTCAGAAAGTTAGGAAGGGGTTAAAACTAGCATTGTACTCATTTCCATCGATTTCACAAATGGTTGATTAGACTGAAAATTGATCCTAACTTGGAATTGTGAATTTTCTGAACAATATATGCAAAGAATTGAAAGGAACGTTGTTACTTCAGTGCAGGTAAATGTAAGTGCCTCTGTGGACATGTCACTTCTACTAAATGTATTTCTAATTTGGTATTCAAACCCCATTTTTCTGATGTAAATTAAACTAGCATTTTGGCAGTCAAACCAACACCATTGGTATTTACTAAGGTGGCATTTCCAGGTTGGGAGGATATGAGTTCTGAAAAGAAAGTTTTAACTCTATTCTCCATGCTTTCTTTTAAGAGATTCTCTGCCTAGAAGCTTTCTGATTGATTTGCTGCCAAGATGTCACAGATCAGGAGCAGGTGAGTTTGGTGTGTGTGTGTGTGTGTGTGTGTGTGTGTGTGTGTGTGTGTGTGTGTGTGTGTGTGTGTGTGTGTGTGTGTGTGTGTGTGTGTGTGTGTGTGTGTGTGTGTGTGTGTGTGTGTGTGTGTGGTGGGAGCGTGTGGAGGGGGTTGATTTATAGGGTTAGGTGGTTGGGGGAGGGTGATTACCTTGAGGTGAAAAGAGATCAGAGCAGACTAGGGAGCACAAGTGGAGAGAAAGAGAAAAGTTGGACTGGGATGGGGAAAAAATACTGGAGGGAAAACAGAGCAAATGGAGGCAGAGCATAGGTGGGGGAAAGGTTAGTAAATGTTGGGGTTGGGGGGAGCTTTGGAGACAGTTTGAAAAGAGAGGTGAAGTGGTTAGGGAACAACTGGAGGGAGAAATGGGAAACTGGGAAGAATCAGAGATCATAGTGGGATGGGAGGTGGGCGAGTTCCAATTCCTGGGGAGCTTGGCATGGTACCTACAGGGAAATGCTTCAGTTTCTTTGGGCCCACAACCTGTGCTGGAGAAACACTTTTCCTTGGGGCAGTACTCAGCATTGCCTTCTTCTCCTTTCACTCTCACCATTCCTGGGGGCCTGGGAAACCAGACCATCCAGCATTGCAACTGAAAACAAGATAAAACCTGAGGAACACATGTGATTAACACAATTAAGTAAGTGACCCTTTCCCCTGGCAGCAGTTGGGCAGCCTGTGTTCAGCTTAATTTTATTTTTACTGTTTTACTTATCACCTGACTCAACCCCTTCACTTTCGGGAGTTAAAATTGCCTGCAACACTTCTTTCTGAATTGCATAGAACTACACACAAAGCAACCCTATGCACAGTGCAGCATTCTATTCTGTATCCCATGAGTTTCTAAATTTAATATGCAACTATAGCATGAGTTGCTGACTTAATATCACACAGACATCCCAGAGGCTCTAGAAATGCCAGTTTGTGTTTTGATTGGAGCTGCTGGAGGGGTGCGCTTAAAAAGGTGATGAAAAAGTTCAAATTCCTGAAGTGTTGTACTATATTTGCATCAATAAGTTGCAAAAACTACAGCTAACATCAATAGTACTTGAAATTGGGCCACAGACTGTGTTCAATTACAATCTCTGTGATGCTGACCCTTTCATATGCTCAACCCTTTTTATGTTGAAAGACTAATCATGAATCATCTTTTAAGTATCACAAACATAACAAGTCATTAGCCTGATTATGATAAAATACGTAAGAGCTAATGATGACCTCTGAAGTATGTTCGTAATAATTGGAAACAGTTCTTTGTCTCTTCTACTTAACTGATGGTTCCTGCTATTGCTGCCATTGACAGTACTCTGACCTTATCAAGCCATTCCAGTTACTCACTAGGACAGATTTTAGATCACTTTAAAGAGTTCTCATTCTGACAAACATTGAAGCCCATGAATGTATCTAACTTAAAATAATAAGAGCACAACCTTTCTGACTAATGGTTGCTGCTTCCAGCAATTTCTGTACGAATTAACTAGTTTGTATAATTACGAGAAATGTATAAAGGTGCAGAGTTAGAGCTGAAGTAAGTTGTCAGGAGGATGTAGGTTGTTGATTTTCCCTGTTACTATTTCTATGGCACTGTCACTAATTAGACCACATCTGTGGTCAATATTTTTGTAAAATTATGGGAAGACTGGAGCAAGCAACCAGGTGTTTCAATTTATTTCTATGCACAAGGGGGCAGCTGTGAAGAGTGAGCTGTTATTCAGATAATGACAATAGTTAATACAAAATACTCCGGCTCCTTTGCAACCATCCTGGCTACTTTATCAATAATATTATGCTTACTATTCCTCTCTACTTTCCCCTTGCTCTTCCAAGACGTGAACACATCATCATATGCTCCTACCACTTGATTGCGAAAGATAAAAACGTTCACCTATTTCTACACAATCATGTCCCCATTGCAAAATCTGCCAGAATTGTCAAAATAGTAAGGCATATCCACATTTTATACTTTACTGAATAGAAATCTTCTGACATCTGTGGGTGATTAAATAAAAGGCAAAATTTCAACAAGGTGCTGCCTGCTCCAACGTGAGGTCTTCTTCAACACTCTGAATGTTGGAGGAACTTGGCAGGTCAGGCAGCATCTATGGAGGGAAGTAAACAGTCGACATTTTGGGTTGAGACCCTTCCCTCAGGACTGGGAAGAAAGAGGGCAGAAGCCAGAACAACAAGGTGGTGGAGGGGGAGGAGCACAGGCTGGTGGGTGACAGGTGAATCCAGGTGAAAGGGGGAAGGTAGGTGGGTGGGGGAGGGGGCGAGTGGGAATGACGTGAGAAGCTGGGAGGTGATAGGTGGAAAAGGCAAAGGGCTGAACAAGATGGAACCTGATAGGAGAGGACAGTAGACCATGGAATAAAGGGAAGGAGGTGGGAAACCAGAAGGAGGAAGGTGTGGGTGAGGGCGGGTCGTGAGGGCGGGGGAGTGGAAAGAGGAACGGTAAAGGGGCCAGAGGGATAAGGGAAAACAAATGTCGAGGGGGTGGGGGGGGGAAGGCCGGAAGTTAGAGAAATCAATGTTGATGCCGTCAGGTTGGAGACTACCAAGACGGAATATGAGGTGCTGTTCCTCTAATCTGCGTTTAGCTCAACTTGGCGGAAGAGGAGGCTGTGGACAGATATGTCAGTGTGGGAATGGGAAGTGGAATTGAAATAGCTGGCCACTGGGAGATTCTGGCTGTTACGGCAGCTGGAGTGGAGGTGCACGACAAAATGATCCCCCAATCTGCGTCAGATCTCACCGATGTAGAGGAGGCCACACAGGGAGCACTTAAGGCGACTGTGGAAGAGTCTGGCCCAGCCCCAGTAGAAGAAGCGACAGTCAAGGAGGCAGGGGAGGAAGATTTAAAGGCGATACAAGAAGAGGTGTCGTCAGAGGGAAAGCGGATTTGAGAACAAGCAGGAGCAGTGCAGAAGGAAGATGGGATGCGGCAAGAAGGTGGACGTACGGTAGCTCCAGAGTGCATCAGGCATACATTGTTAAAAACCTACGATGGTTTAGCCCACATAGGGGGAGATAAGATGAGGTCCCAGCTAGAGAGGTGCTGGTGGTGGCTGGGAATGGGGAGAGATATTGCTAAGTTCTGCCAGCAATGTATAACATGCTCAGTGTGATCAGGGAAAAGCTGTTAAAATCTGACTAGGGCATCATCCATGGCTTAAAGGCCCAAGAGAGCAACTTCAGATGGACCTTATCAGAACCATTACCACAGTCTGGGGTGGATATTGTTTGATCGCTTCACCAGGTGGGTGGAAGCATTCCCATGTCGGGACTGCTCTGCCGAGACAG
This sequence comes from Pristis pectinata, assembly GCF_009764475.1. NCBI lineage: Eukaryota > Metazoa > Chordata > Chondrichthyes > Rhinopristiformes > Pristidae > Pristis > Pristis pectinata. The sequence continues at coordinate 78,413,621 of NC_067412.1, forward strand.
TAGCCAACATGCTGGCTGAGGAGATACTACCCAAGTGGGGAGTACCAGCCAGCATTGATTCAGATCAAGGGATGCAATTTACTGGGAAGGTAATCAAGAGGGCTTGTGGGTTGTTAGGGGTCAGGCAGAAGTTCCACATTCTATACCTCAGAGTTCTGGTATGGCTGACAGAATCATACTCTAAAAGGGAACCTAACCTAGGCCTTAATGGAGGTGGGGAAAAGCTGGTCTCGGGTCTCACCAGCAGTGCTGGTGAAATTACCAGTGAGCCCTACTCGTGGGTCAGGATTTACATCTCTTGAATTAATGACAGGACGGGTGAAGCAACTGCCGGAGGATGTGACTATGGAGGACCAGACAGTGATAATGGTAAGGACCAGATTACTTGGTTTGTATGGGAGTTGGCCACTTGTCTGCATGATCTAAAAGGGGAAGTCATTGGTAGGCAGAGAGTTTGAGACTGGGAGCGTGAGAATGCCAGGTGAAGGGTCACAGGTCAGAAGCAGGAGGTAAGGTAATGGTTAAGGTTGTACCAGCAAAACCAGGATTACAACCCAGATGGACGGGACCATTTACGGTAATCTTGACTGGAGAGACGTGTGACCTGGAAGGACCGAAGTGGAAACACTGGTCCCATCTGAAGACATACCTTAGGCAGGAATGATTTGACCGTGCAAACATATTTTCACAGGAACAGTAGACATGGAGCCCAACGAGCTCTCATCGCCTTTTCCAACATTTACTCTATAGGCAAATTACTCATAGTGGGTTTAGGACAGAAAGGCTGAGAGGGAAAAGGGGTTTGATAGAATTATTAGGAGCAGGATATACAGCGGGTACATCCACAGTTAATACTTTAGATATAGCAAAGATAGATTCACAAGTCAATTCTCTTCACCAGAAGTTGAAGGGGATTGTGTTATGATGCCATAACGCCCGCCCACCTACCTTCCCCCTCTCATCTGGACTCACCTATCACCTGCCAGCTTGTGCTCCTCAACCTCCTCCTACCTATTTATTCTGGATGCTGCCCTCTTCCTTTCCAGTCCTGATGAAGGGCCTCAACCTGAAATGTTGACTATTTATTTCCCTCCATAGATGCTGCCCAACCTGCTGAGTTCCTCTAGCATTTTGTGTGTATAACTTCTATAACTATACATTGTATTAGGTATATTATTAGATGCTATGAACTCACCTGCAACAAATTCTACCTATTGCAGACTGGGTGATCGCTTTGCAGAATACCTCCGTTCAGTCTGCATGGGCAACCCTGCACTTCCACTCCTCTCACTTTTATTCTCCATCCCACTCCATTTATAACCTCTCTGCTCTTCCCCAAAGCTTGTGTAGCCTTACTTTCTGTAGCAGTTGAGGCCACTGTAGAGCAGCCATGATCATATTGAACAGCGGGTAGGCTTGTGGGGCCTGGTGGCTGACTGCCACTCCTATTTTTTGTGTTCTTATATTCTGTACCATCTCTGTCAAGTGCAATTGGTATAACATTGCTACAGCATCCCATGCTGAACCATTTACTTTCTACCTAATCTGTGGATTCTTAAAATGACAGAGCCATTATCCTGAAACTCCAGTGAGCTGGCTCTCTCTTATATTGCCCAAACAGATAATGAACTAACCAGGATTAACCTGTCAGTGGGCAGATTTCCTGGTCTGTGGGCTAGAAGATGTTGACAAGAGCCCGAATCTCCCCATTGGACACTTTGAGCATTCAGCCAGGAGATCGGGTGGCAAATGCAGGTAAATCCAACAGAAGCCCTGGCACCTGGGTGGAAGGTTTGCCCCAACATTTTATATATTCATTTATCATGTGCATGTATTGCCGGCAAGGTCAACAATTATCGCCCCATCCCTCATTGCCTGTGAGTAAGTGGTAGTGAACAGCTTTCTTGAAAACTGGAGTGTTTCTGGTGAAAGTGCTCCCACAATGTCATTGGGTAGGGAATTCCGGGAGTTAGATCCAGTGGTGATGACATATTCCCAAGTCAGCATGATGTGTGACTTAGAGTGGAACCTGCAGATGGTGGAAGATGTTTAAGAGGTGCTGTCAATGATTGGCTCATAAATAACTGCAGTGAATTTTGTAGATAGAACATAATACAGATAAGGTCTGTGGTGCAGGTGGTGAATGGTTAGGGTAGCCCATGGGTTGCCTTTCAAATGGGCTACATTGTGTTTCTTGGGTGTCGCTAAAGCTGCAATCATCCAAATAAGTGACCAGTATTCATCACAGGTTTGACATGCCTTATAGATATTTGAAAGTACTTGCACCATCTAGAACTAATGGGTCATCTTCTGAGGATCTTCTGGGCTAGTATCTGCTGGAGTTAGAAGAGTGAGAAGTGTATTGATCTGAACATATAGGATCCTGAGGGGTAGTAACAGAGTGGGTACAAAGAGGATGTTCCCTCTTGTGGGAAAATCTACTGATTAAAAATGAGGGATCACCCAATTAAAACAAAAAGGAGGTAGTATTTTTTTCTCTCAGAGGTTTGTGAGTCTTTGGGATTCTCTTCCTCAAAGAGCAGTTCATGCAAAGCCGTTGAATATTTTTAGGACAGAGATACTCTAGTAAGCAAGTCAATGAAAGGTTTACAGCGTAAACAGAGGTGTGCAGAGGTGAGGTTATAATTAAATCAGTCATGATCTCATTAAATAGCAGAGAAGGCAAGGGGCTGAGTGGCCTAATCCTACTACTTCAGTAATATGGGTTTTCAGTCATAAAAACAAAATGGTGTAATTTGCTGCAGGTCAGGCTGACCAGCAGACTAGCTCTAGCATCTTGTTATACATTTCAGGTTTCCAGTATCTACAGTATTTCACTTTTGTCATCTATCAACATGTTGTTTCCCTATCCCTACCGCCCCCACTCCCTGACCCCAGCTAACATTTTAATAAAAGTGTTCGAGTTTGCTTGTAAAAGTTGAACATAGACCCAGAAATGCAGCTTAACTGTGAGCTACAAATATTTTTTCAAGCATTTCTTTTGGTTTGTCTGTTGGATTTGACAGATTTTCAACCATGATATATCTTTGGTTTCAGTCACTGGCTTTTTTTTTATTTTACAGGCTGTTGCACATCAAACCCACACAAATATTTCATGTCTCAGGTCTGCTTCTCTGCTAATTGTCTGCACCTCCCTGCTCATCTGTTTTAATTTGCAATGTGATGATACAGGACAAATGAAGAACGCACCTTTCAGTGCCCTAACGTTGAAATGCCAATTGAAGAAACAGATTTATAATAATTCCAGGTCATGATGTTCTCCTATCCATAATGTAATGACCTCCTCACTTTCATTCTGAGTGTTCATGCTGTTCTGGATCAGTGTGAAGATTTCTCCCTCTTCCTCTGCAGAGTGAGAACTTATAGACATGAGAAGAAAAGCAGAAAGGTAGAAATGTGAGATATAAACAGAAATTCACGGCAGCTCTTTCAATATATGAAAAGGGTAAACACAGAAGTTAACATCTTGCTAGAATTCAAAATAAGACTACAGCTGGAAAGGGTAGTGTACTGCCAAAGGTGCTCAATACATAGCTGCATGGACACCATTGACCACTTCAAGTGCCTGAAGCCCAAGGCCTCAGATGTTGCTTGAACAACTGTGATGTGTTTTCCTTCACACATTGTGGATAACATGAAGGAATATACACATCTGGAACTGAGGCAAGTTCCAGGGGTATTGGTGAGGAAGAAGCACCTGGTGGTTGGAGGTCTTATCAGAGTCTGGAGGTGGAGTTTGAGCCCAATAGGAAGTGAGGATGGTAATTTTTCAATTCTTAGTCAATAAGTCCTTGGTTACTCAGTACTTGTCATTATATTGATTGGCTTATTATATTTAAAGTGTTGTTTAACTTTTTATCGATTTTTGGTGTTGATAGTACCAACAGCATGGTTCTTCCATTCTAAATCCCTGAAAAATTGTGAGGACATATTTTGAAGTAAAGGAATCTCTTGATATGTAGTTAAGCAAACAATCCTTGCTGTCCATGGAACTGGTTGCCTTGCCTGTTTAAATGCAACAAGAACACACTTGTTCTACAGGAATGAAATAATTGAATCTATTGCTGTGATATTTTCACTTGAACAAGTTTTCCTTGTCTGTGTTGGTAGACTTCCTTGTTTTTTAGTGATTGTATTAATAGAACTTGTGAGATTATGTACAGCAGATTATCAGTGTACAACAGATGGCTCAACTCAGCGGCAGCCTGTCATGTGAAGCAGAGGTGAGTGAAGGGGCTCCTTCTGGCTTATCCAGGTAATGTTTAACTGCAGAGATGCATCTCCACCTGGAGACATTAGTATCTGTTCCATACCCTTCTGCTGTCATCTTCATCTCCATCTGCAAGAAAAGGTTGCTATCCAGATTTGGGACAGCATACAAAATGGTCTGTATGCAATGGAAAAGTGCATTTTCTATTTTTATTGTCCCTACTTTTCCCTCCACAGATGCTGCCTGCCCTGCTGAGCGTTTACAGCAATTTCTGTCTTTATTTGCATGCACAGGGGATAAGATTGTTAACAATATTTGCTATGATATTTCACTGATGGTGGGGAAGCTCTGAATTTGGCTTGTACCACAGCTGATAGGTGATGGAAGCAGTTTCTTCGCAACCCAAGCAAATTCCTTCCTTGGTTGCAGCTCATTGGAGATTGTGACCTGAAATTCAAAACTTGCAAGGTAAGCACACCACCACATCAATGTAAAAGAAGCTAAAGCATCAGTACCAGAGGGGAGGTGAGAACTGGGTTGAGGACGAATTAACTGAAATGAGAAAAAAATTTAAAGGTAAGTTCCATAAAAGAGTATGGTTTGTATTGACTATTCACTCTTCTCCAATTTGAATTTGTTGGAACTGCTTTGAATTGGACGATGCTAATCGGTCATGAACAGCATGAGTTTGGCTTTGTACATTTGGGTCTAAAATTTCCTTGAAGCATTTCCCCAGTAAGATAATTGTGTCCAATGGCAGGCTTACAGGGGAGATTTACACGAGCTCTTGGGTATGTTAATTTTATTCTGAATGGTGTAGGTACTGCCTATGTGATTGTAAATCTTGCACAGATGTCTGAACTACCTGAAAACTTCTGCACAGCCTTAAAAAAAAAGCTGCTTCAATCTGAACTTCCACACAAAATAAAACCTTCTTGTGTCATTCCTACACAGTGTGCATGTCAGAAGCATCAAGAAAATTTACCTCCTGCGTGCTTTAAGTTCACAGACATCTCATATGAAAATACAGCTCCAGAAGATCAAACAAAAATTAATTTTACTTTCCCATCAAAAAGGATATATATATAAAAAAATGTGTGTGTGTGTGTGTGTGTACTGAGAAAATAAATTGTACATGTGGCCTTTGAGATTGTTAGAGTCTATAGTGGAATTCTGGAATTCTGACAGGTTGGATTTGTAATCTGATTTTCAAACTGACAGACCTAAAGGAGAAGTGTGAGGAGAATTACAGAAAATCTCATTGTTCTTATTCTTGACAACTTGGATGCTCTGGGTAACATTTGAGAATGGAAATGACAAGTAGCTTCATGGCTTGAAAGAGAAAGCTAAACATGTTTGCTTATCTGTGGAGAGCATAACATTAATATGGTCTGCTTCTGCTGTTTGTTTTGCCATCCTGGGGGCACTTAACAATGAGGAAAAAAAGAAGGAAGTCCCACCTCTACTTGCTGGTAATTGGCTGAATCTGATTGATAGTGGTATCTCAGTTGGCTCCAAAACTGTCTGTCACAAGCAGTCTTCAAGCTGACAACATCAAAATTCACCAGAGAGTCTCCTGAAGTAAAGCATTTTTATTACATTTTCCCTGAGAGTCACTGACTGCCAGGAAATCATCTGCCAGTGCACAGTAACTGACGGAAACAAAATTTTAATTATCTCAAATGAATCCTAGAGGCATGCATTCTTTAAACAAATGCTAAGAACTAATTTTCCATTTTCCAGCTTCCATTGAGTTATAGTTCCCCATAATAAACATTCATTAATTGATTAAATGTTAGGTTAGATGTTAAACCAATGTAATGCATGCAAAAACAAATGCCTGACATTATGCTCCTGCATTTCTGGACATCCAATTATTAGATGGGTAATTCTGGGAAAAAGATGAACCAATCTTTCCTACCTGTATAGTTAAATAGCAAAAACTGCTGTTAAAAGGGCCCATGCAAAATGTTATAGATGAAACCATCCAGGGTCGATTTCTGGGTCCATGTGTGAGCAATCTAGGCAGCGTAGACTAGAGAAAGGGCTCCAAGAGGCTCATTAACTTTGAGACAGTGGGCTACCAATGCTATCTGAGCTGCTCATTAGTGGTTTGATTAACTAAGCCAGAAAGAGGGGAGGTGCTGAAAATGCCAGACGAGAAACTGTAAAATGGCCATCTGAGATTCCACTACACGTTTTCCTGCTGTATGTGTGCCATCTACCATATTGAATCCATTCCTCCAATTGCATCCAGGATGTAGCTACATGTGTTTAAACATCTCATTAAGATATGTAAATAAGGTTTCTACACTTGGAGTCTTTTATGAAATTCAGCTGCCTACCTCCTGGCTCATCATGTGATAAACTCATGGGGAAACTCATGAAAGGACTGACAGATGTAGAGGGGTATGAGCCCAATGTGGGCAAATGGGATTAGTATGGATAGGCATCACAGTCAGCAGGGATGAGTTGGGCCGAATGGGCCACTTTCTGTGCTGTATGTTTCCATGATTCTATGACTCAGCAGCCCCGGTTAAATGAGGCAGTTGAAAAACAAAATGCAGCAGATTGCTGGAAATAATCATCAGGTCAAGTCACTATTTGTGGAAAGAAAAACAGAGTTAACATTTCAGATCAGGGACTTTTCATCAGAGTCAGAAAAGTCTTGAAGTTAATCATATTTTAAGTTGCAGAGAAGGTGAGGGAGGGGCAGAGAGAACAAAGGGAAAGTCTGTGAGGGTGAAAAGCAAAAGAGGCTGATGACACCCCTGATGTTGGTGCTGTCTGAGAAAGGGGGGATAAAGCTTGGTTACCACGGGTGACCTGAGTGAAGGTGTCATAGGTATAAGGAGGTGAATGGGAACAGAGAAAAAAAAATCATTGTTGGAACTGTGAGATACATAATACTGCGGGTGCTGGAAGTCCATAAAAAGAATACTTGAAATACTCAGAAAGTTAGGCAGCATCTGTAGAGAGAGAAAAGCAGAATTAAAATTACCAGTTGATAAACGATCATCAGAACCGGCCATAAAGACTGCTTATCTGATATTGTTGAATTCAGTGTTGAGTCCTGAGGATTGCGATGTGCCTAGTTAGATGATAAAGTACTATTCGTTGGTACATATGCTTCATTAGATCAGAGTAAGAGGCCAAGGATGGAGAACTCGGTGTGTGAGTTGGATGGAAAATTGAAGTGACAGACAACCTGGACTAAATGAAGTGTAAAGTGGTCACTTAAACTTAGTTTTGTTTCCCAAATTAGAGGAGACCACATTGTGACCATTGAACGCAGAACTCTAGACTGGAAGAAGTACAAGTGAATTGCTGCTTCATCTGGAAGAAGCATTTGGTACACTGAATTGTGCAATATGAAAAGCTGAAAGAGCAGGTATTTGCATTTCCTTCGGCTTCATGCGATGATGCCATGAAAAAATGAGTGGTGTTGATGGAGACGGAAGTGTGAACCAGGGAGCTGTGGAGACTATGGTCCCTTTGGAATGCTGAAAGGAGTCAGGAGGATAAGGAATGAGAAGAGAAGTGCAGGAAATGGAATGGGTGTGATTGAGACGCCAGACAACTACGGTTGAACAGAAATGGAAGGTAAGTCAGAAGCCCTGGTGCCATCATCGGATGTAATGGAACAGGTGCAACTGGATAAAGGAATGGAGTCTTTACAGAAGGCAGGGTGGTAGGAGGAGCACTCAATATATTTGTGGGAATCTGTGGGCTCCCATCATCCTAGGTTGTTCGTGATTTGTCCTTTTATTCAGTTCTGGGTATTGCATTGTTGTCTACAATTGATTCCTGACCTCTTTACTAGTAGTCTACCTTTAATGTTTTTCTGCAGTCTTTGATAATCCAGAAGATTTTCTTTAGGGTCTGCAGGCTGAAGAAAAGCCATGGAAAGCTGAAAATAATACCAGAAAATTCTGGAAATACTCAGCAGTTCGGACAGCAACTGTGGAGGGGGAAACAGAGTTAATATTCAGGTCAATGGTCTTTGATCAGAAACTTGCTGAGCAGAAGTCTGCCAGGCACCTTCACTTCAGATAGGAATCGGTTATTGTGCTGTATCATCTGCTTCAGGTGACAGTTGGAAGGAGGTCAGTATTGGCTATTCCGTTCACTGTGACCCTTAATGTTTAACGGCATGGGGTCATTGCAATCAAAATCAAGATGATGAGAAAGATTAAGTAAGGGATCAACCAACACAGGTGCAATGGCTGCTGAGGTGTTTTGACTTCATGCATCTTTATTCCAGGAGCTTTTCCTAAGCATTTTAGAGGAATTTTGTTGATCATTTGTGCTGTCTGAGACTGGATTTTACACTGACAACACTGTCTGCTGCTCAGTGACCCGCACACATCCAGATCAAAGCTGCCCACAAATCACATCACTACAAGACAGGCTATGTGAATATATCCTGTAATATCTGTCATTAAAGTGAGAACTATTGCTGTAGTAATGTGGCAAGAAGGGTTGAGCTGGGCAAGTTGCTGGAGGGAGAGAGGCCTGGTTTAGTCCAGCATTGCACTTCCTTGCAAGTAAATAAGGTAACAACCAAACAGCCACAGTCGTGCTGGGGAGGAAGGAGCTAGCAGTGGCTGACTCCAACATAGTGACAATGTTTGCTATGTTGATCTGCAAAGATATTCTGCTTAAGACTTAATTGCTGAGTGAGTATATGTAATGCAGGTGCAGTTTGCAGTTGATACCAAGACTATGTTGCTGGCTTCTGTTTGATATGAGGATTTTTCTTGGCAAGTTTGTACAGCGCCTTTGAGATAAAATGTTCCTGCTTCTATTAGTCAGTTTTCATGTGGATTAAAGTTAATCCTACCTTCCGAATGTTGCCATTGACTCATTAGAGTCAGCTGTGGTCATATTGCAACAAAGTCTATACAAAGCCAAGGCAATGGAAGTAAAAATGAGGAGAGACATAAAATTGCTAATGATTCACCATCACCCATTTCACACAATCAAAAAGAATCCGTATCTGTCCCACTTTGTGAAGCGAATAGAAATCCAAGACGCACAACCAAATATCTGAGAGACCAAACAATTATGAGTCGTGCCCAAGCTATTGCCCTCTTCACTAAAATTAATTTGAGGAGCAACAAAATACCTGAAATGTGGGAAGGAGAGGCAGAAATCAATTTGCTTATGCAGTACATTAGTATACAATAGTCTAACTTTAACAGTTGTTATGGTGATCTTGTTTTATTTTTAGCATCAAATGCAGGACTACTAACTAAAGTCAAATATAAGGAAAGATATTGAGTCCTAGCATTAAAGATGTCTCAGGTTGTTACTAACATCAATTCTAATATGAAAGACTGAATGTTATACATGTCAAATCAGAAAGCAGATTTTTATTTTCTGTAGTCATCTGTATAGTACATTTTCAGGGTGCAGGGTAGGTGGAGGGTAGTGGGCAGGTAGTATTGAAGCCTACTTCAGTGTAAGTTGAAGGGCGACAACCTGTCTGGTCCACTAATAAGTCATTCTTCCTCCTTCTCCAATTATCTATCATTGCTGATTGCTCTCTTTCTTCCCTCACTACCAACGTCCTCAGCAACTCCTCTAATCATCTGCCTGACCACATTGGAAAATACCTTGCCTCCCTCTTCATCAATCCAGACTGATGCCCCCATTCATTTGCCTGACCCCTGCATCTGCCTGATTGCCCATCCCAAGATCACCAAATCCTCCAATATCTGCTCCACCACGTCTTGCCTTATTACCTCTCTGTCTGTCCACATAATGTCTCTGGGCATAATCATCTGCCCAAGACATCCTTCCCTAGTCATCTCTCTGACCCTTCCTCCATCACCTGACTGATCTGCTATATTCCCTCTAGCCCCTTCTCTGCTGCCTAACTCGTGCAGTTCGCTCCCTAACACTTCCCCTCTGACCTCCACATTTTGCAATGGTGCCAGCAGAAATGAAATTGGAATAAAAACAGAAAATGCTTGAAGTACTCAGCAGGCCAGGCTGCATCTGTGGGAAGAGAAACAGAGTTAACATTTCAGGTTGTCGGAGAAGATTTTTGCAAAATGAAATTGGGCCTTGTGTGCTGTGGAATTTCATGCCTCCCCCTTAACTTACAGTCCTTAGTTTGGATAAACTCATGCAAATGACCTTTACTGCTAATTTGTGTCTCCTTCCTGTGCTGTGGAGACCATGAATGGCAGCTGTCCCCCTGTGATTTTAGAAACTTTCAAAGCAATAATTCTTTGGAGGTAGCCTTAATGATATAGCACGTACAGGGAATAGTGGCAGGTTAATATTGTGGAAAATATCACAGGTGTACTTTTAGCTGGGCAGAAATCAACAAAAGAAACCATAGCAACAAAGAATCTGCTGGAGCAACTCTAGCAGGTCGAGTGGCATCTGTGGGGTAAAGGAATTGTTGACATTTTCAGGTTGAAACCCTACATCAGGACTGAGAGCGGAGAGGGGAGATGACCAGTGTAAAGAGGAGAAGGGGAGTGGTGCGGCAGGAGCCCGTGGTGATTGGTGGACTGAGGAGTGAAAGATGATGGGCAGGTTGGGCCAGGTAGGGGAGGGTGGAGTTGGGAGACTGTAGACTCATGGAATGAAACTGAACAGAGGATACAATTAGGCATATTTTGACTGGGCTGGTTCTCCAAAATAGCCTCCAATTATTCTCTTCCCCTTCCTCTCTCCATAGTCCAGAAAATATTTCCTTTAGAGAAGCACCTCACAATCTACCTTGTTGTGACCTTGCACCTTATTGCACTGCACTTTCTCTGTAGCTGTGACCCTTTACTCTGTACTGTTATTGTTTTTACCTGTACTACATCAATGCACTCTGTACTAACGCAATGTAACTGCACTGTGTAATGAATTGACCTGTACGATCGGCGTGCAAGACAAGTTTTTCATTGTACCCTGGTACAAGTGAGAATAATAAACCAATACCAATTCCCTTTTGAAAGTTACTATTGAATCTGCTTCCATTGTCTTTCTGGTGACACATTCCAGATTATAACAACATGGTGACAAAACAAATTCTCGTCTCCAACATGCTCTTTTTGCCAGTTATTTTAAATGTGCCCTTTGTTACCAACTTTCAAAACACAGGTTAGGCAGCACTAAGAATTTTGTGTGCAGTTGCCACACCATAGGAAGGATGTGATTGTGCTGGAGAGGATGCAGAGGAGATTCACCAGGATGTTGCCTGGACTGGAGGACTTTAGTTATGGGGAGATATTGGATAAGCTGATTTTGTTTTCCCTGGACTGAAGCAGGGTGAGGGGTGATCTGACAGTAGTATTTAAGACTAGGAGAGGCATACATAGAAAAGATGGTCAAAATCTTTTTCTTGCAGTAGGAGTATCAAAAAGAAGAGGTTTAAGGTGAAAGGAAGAGGTTTAAGGTGAAAGGAAGAAGTTTTAAGGAGGATCTGAAGGATAAGTGTTTTAACCCAAAGAATGGTTGATATCTGGAATACACTGCCAGAGGTGGTGGTGGTGGAATCAGATCTAATTACTACATTTAAGAGGCATTTAAAGAGACACTTACCCAGAGAGTGGGAAGTACCTGGAATGCACTGTCTGATAAAGTGGTTCAAGCTGGGATTCTGGCAGCATTTAAGAAGTGTCTACATGAGCACTTGTACTGCTTAGGCATAGAAGGCGATGGACCAAATGCTCGGGAGATGGGATTAATACAGAATGGTGCCCACTGGCTGGCATGAACAAGTTGGGCCAAATGGCCATTTTCCATGCTGTACAATTCCATGACACTATGACTTAAGTAGGCAAGGTGTAGAAGGACATGGACCTAGTGCAGGCAAATGGAATTAGGGTAAATGGGCAAAAAGGTCAACATGGGCCCAAAGGGCCCGGTTATTCGTTCTGTGCAACAATGACTCTAACGCTTGAGCAGGTCAATATTTTCACTTCTTACTTACTTGTCCAAAAACCTCATGGTTTTGAGCAACTCTGCTAGATTTCCCAGTTACCTTCCCTGTTCTAAAAAATCTAATCCCAGCTTTCCTAGCATCTTCATACAACTGAAGCTTCTCAAATTTGAGATCATTCCAGTAAATTTCCACTGCATCTTCTGCAAGGCCTTGATATCCTTTCTTAAAGATGTGGCCCACCACAGAGGCCAATATTTTACCTAAGGTGTAATTAGTAATTTATAAAGATTTAGCAGAATCCCTGTGGATTTCTCCCATCTCATTACTAGAGACAGTTGTAGTTCCCTTTGTTGCTCAGGCACAATCTAGGGGTCAGATTTGAGATTCTGGGCCTCTATCTCTTACAATACCAGTTACTGTACATCATTCCACTGAGGCAGTTAATTATGTAGAATTCCAACAGTCCTGAAGTGGAGCCAAGACAGGGTGAATAGAAAAAGCAATTTTACATTTGTAAATTATTTAAAATATGGGCTGAGTCTATTAAATAATTGATTATTGTGTACAAAGGTATAATTAAACTTGTAAGACAAAGGGTAAAAAAACGCAGACCAAATCTTACACTGTAAAACACCAGTGAAATGGCACAGCTGCAAGCTTAAAGCTATATTTATCGTGGGAGGCATCTCAATTTTATTAACATCAAATGTCAATCCTTAAAAATACGTCTAATTTACTTAAAGCATAAAGCCAGATGATGAATTTAGTGCTTTGAGTGTGATCCTGTCATGGGTTGTTACTGGGGTGGCAAGTCAGTATTCAGGACATCAGTAATCCTTGCCTTTGGAGAAAGTGACGGCAAGAACATTGTAATGAATATTAAAGTGCCACCGAACAGGACAGAGGAGAAAAAATACATTCTTCCAAATCCTAAGTGTTTCAGTGTTATTATCTGTAAGATGTCTATTTTCCAAAAATGTCAGAGAGTTTTACCATAACTTAATAAGAGGTAATTTCTATCCTAGGACTGGGGAGTTTGGCAAACCTGATTTTAATGGACCAGGGTTAGATGCTGAATATTCTTTTTGGAGTTGGGTCAATCACTGGAATACTTAAGGAGGCAGCTGTCTAGAAATTAGATTCCATAACACTGTTTATTTCAGCACTACAATTGATTTACAATGGAGTGAAACATGTTAATCACCGTATTTCCTGTCATTCCAGAAATTTAACCAGGTGCTTCCTGACGTGAGCTGTGCTTGCAATTTCCACGTAAGGAGTGCATCAAATTATGTTATTCTCCCATGTAACATCTAATACTTTCCACTTATCCTTTGGGCCAACCCCGCACAGCACTACTGAGTTCTTCCCCAATCGTGTGATCTCCACACCAATTGGCTGAGACCTTGATCCTTTCCAAGCCCAGGCTAGGAACTCCCTCATCTCTTCTTCACCAAGATCTCTGTCATCGCCATTTATCAATCTCTCCCTCCCTCACCCCCACCACCCCAATTGATCACCCCTCCACTCATCAGTTTCCATCTGCTCTGGGAAATGACCACTCTACTCTCCAATATATCTATGACCCCTAATTGTACAAGGTCCTGACACCCGCAGCCCTCTGACCACACCCAGTTCTGAGCAAGTATGATATTCATTCACAGCGATGAGCCCACAAACAAAACTGGATATGAGTGCACCCTCATTGTTCAAACCAAATTGCACAGTCTTTCGAATGCACTGGAATTTCTAGACTAAGTATTCCCATTGTCTGCTTTTAACCCATCTTGTCTGTGCAGGAAACTTAGTAGATAAAAGGAGGCAAGGAGTTTGCATCCATCATTTATGTCCACATGCAGTATTTCTGGAGGACCACAAAGAGCAGAAGCCTTTTCTAAGCTCAAACGGTTAATTTGTAAATATTGCTCCACCTCTTGACATCTAACCATTACCGAAACACCCCCACCCCTTGCTATAATCACCAACCTTCCAAGATCCATTGGCACATCATCAACTATCCTCTGTAATTAATAACTCACCCATATTGAACCCAGCTACAATCTCTTGATAACCATCCTGTAGCCTCTTCTACTTCTGTGATCATCCATTCCTTTTCTCCTTCACCCTGTGACCTCTTTTCCCGGAGGTTACTTAACCCTACTTTCTTCTTTACTGTTTCCATTTTTGTAATGTTTTCCAGTCAACAGGCACCCAAGGCTAGTAGACAGGTTGACTTCTGGCATAAAACATGTTCAAAGAGCAATATGGCAAAATTAAAAGTCCTCTGTGTTTGATTGTTTGACCATAAATCTTCAACCCATCACACCTAACTGTTCTAAAATCCTGGCCCTGTAACTACCATGGTCATAATGATTACCAAACAGTAGGGTACAAAATGTTCATAACAATGGTTATGTTTACTTTAGGTTCATTTTGGGACTACATGTGAAACTCAATTTCACCTCTTGCCAAGTAACTATAAGTCTAAATTTAAAAGACAAATTTGCCTCTGGACTTTACTCACTATGTCTCTCCATCTACCCTTCTGGCTAGACTGGACTGATTTGTTTAATTTGCTTCTTTTAATTTACGAGCAAGGTAAGGGCAATGCTGGCAAGGTTCTCAATTGCCGAAATAAGTGACTTGCTAGGTCTTTCTAAGGAACGTTGCTGAGGGTCTGAATTCACACCAGAGTGCACTTTTTTTCTCCTGGAAGGACACTAGTGAACTGCATTTCCAACGATCAGGTTGTTTTATCATTTCTGATTTTTAAAAAAATCCAGACTTTTATTTAGTTCACTTAATTTTAATTTCCCACCTGCCATGAGAGGATCTGAACTTAGATTACTTTGGATGACTAGATCAGAAACAGAACCACTATGCTATCCTGCATATTAACATAACCAGCTACATTTGCGAATGTTAGCAAAATCATTCATAATCCTGCAAGTGATCTTTGTACAGAATGAAATTGAGTAGTCCTTTGGTTCTCAACAATATTGCATGGCAAAATTAATACTGAATTATTAAAAGCAAGTATAGAATGAGGACATAATGGAAGCATACAATGAAATCATCCCAGGCAGCCACTCCAATAATAACCAATAGCTCTGTGGGGCAGTTGCGTAAAGCAAGTCGCAGACATTACTCACTATAAAGTCAGCTCATCCGCCCTCCACAGGAAAATGACAGCAACGTGACAGGACACTAAAATTGGACAAACTGACAAGATTCTCCCAGGTCCGTGGAGTTGTAGATTGCTTCCACCAATCTCTCTTACTCAGTACCATCATATATGCCAAATAAAGAATTTTATTCCCTCATTGTCCATCCTGCTTGAGACCAATGGTGTCATATCACTGAAGTGAATATATAACTTCCCCAGCAAATGCTACTATGCTTTGAATAATCTTTCATCCAGACAGAATATGGTTCCTGAAATCCTGTAGCAACCACATGCAAATGGAGGTCGTCCTTGCATCTAAACATCTCCTTCAATACAAGGTTAAGCTGAAGGTAGATATAGTAATAAGTTCAGCTGAGTCAGAGTTATACAGCATGGAAACAGGCACTTCAGCCCACCTGATCCATGTCGACCAAAATGCCCCATCCATAGTCCTATAGCTGATTCCATTTATCAGTACACATACTCCATCACCATTCTTTCACTCAAGGTTTCATCCCAGTAAGAAAACCTAGTTGCTATCCCATATTTAGAGAGAAAGATGGATACCTGAAAACAAGCACATCTAATTGAAAGGCATCCAGACCATCATGCATCATGGCAGCAAAACTTATGTCTTGTGGTCGTTAGCTAAACCATAGAATCCCAGCATATTCATTACCTGTCAGCTTTCTCCTCCATTTCTGAGAACAATTCCAAAGAAAGTAAAAAGCTGTACATTTGTAGGACCTTACAGGTTCCTTTGATGCTCTAAAGTATCAAGAATAGTCAAGAAATTACATAATCAAAGTGTTTGTTTTGTGGTATAAAAAAGGAAATGTTGAGAACATTTAGCAGGTTTGACAGCATCTGTGAAAAGAGAACTAGAGTTAACGTTTCAGGTAAAAGATCTTTTATCAAAATCTTTGTTCTGACAAAGGGCCTGAACCCTTAGCTCTGTTTCTGGCATTTTCTATTTTTATCTCAGACTTCCAGCATCAGTAGTTTTTTGATGTTCATTTGTTTAGGGGTGTTGATTGCAGAATAAACATTGGCCAGGGCACAAGGAAAGCTCACCCAATATATTTTATGTCCACCTAAGCAGGCAATGTTTTTTAATATCTCAGACTGAAACACAGTACCAGTAACTCTCTCAGTATTGCACTGAATTGTCAGTACACACTATTAAATCTAAATCTATTGGCATCTTGGGAAAACTCAAGGTAGTTTACAGCCAATTAAACACCTTTCAAGAACATAGTACAGCACAGAACAGGCCCTTCAGCCCATAATGTTGTGCCAACATAGCTAATCCCTCCTACCTACAGAATGTCCAATCCCTCCACTTTCCTCTCATTCATGTGCCCATCCCTGCCCATCTTAAAAGCCCCCAATGAATTTGCCTCCACCATCCTATCAGGCAATGCATTCCAGGCATCCACCACTTTGAGTAAAAAAAACATACCCTTCATGTCTCTTCTGAACCTACCCCCTCTTATCTTAAATGCATGCCCTCTGGTATTGGAACGCTCAATAATGGGAAAAAGATATTGCTTGTCCACCCTATCTATGCCCCTCATAATTTTATATTATATTGCAGGCTGCCCCAGAACACTTTATGCAAAAGATGCATTTCACTGTGTGTACATGTGACTAATAAAGATATCTTATCTTACACTTCCAACAGATCACCCAACAATGTGGTTACATTTGTAATGTTGGAAATGCAGTGACCAATCTGAACACTCTAGCATTAAAGTTCAAATTAAACTGGGCATAATAGCCATGAACACGATTTATTTTTAAAAAGCAGGCAAACATAACTGAAAGTTTTGTTACTGGCAGACATAACTGAAATAAAAAGGTGAAGATTATCTCTTTGAGTGCTGAATGTCTTCAGTAACCTACATAATATTTACTGCCAGAAATGATACTTCTTGGCAAGGCAAGATACTTCTTGGCAGGGTGGATTCAGTATCCTCATCAGTGACACTAAACCCCCCTTGAACAGTGGCCTAAGCAACATAATTTTGAATCTACATAGCTCTATTAGCACAGTGAAACATTCCAGGGACATCACTGGACAAAATTTAACACACAGCTAAACAAAAACTTATTAGGAACAATGACCAGAGACTTAGAGGAGATTTGTACAAAGGACTGTATAAAAGGAAGAAGGAGAAAGAGTTCCAGAGATTTAGATGCTTGGCACCTGAAAACATGGCTATCAATAGTGGGCCAATGAAAATCACCAAAACTGTAGAAAAGCAAATGTCTTGGTGGCTGTTGATGATTTGAAGGCTGTAGGAGATTTTAAAAAAAGCAGAGAAGGGGCAAGGCCATGGAGAAATCTGAAAACAAGCAAGAACATTATTTAAACAGGGGACAGTGTAGGTCAACAACCACGGGAACCAGGATGAACACAACGTGGTATGAATTCAGACACAAGCTGCAAAGGGAATGTCTGAACATAATGGAGGTCAGGAAGAGGAAGGACAATAAGTATTTATTAAGATAGCCAAGTGTAGGCATAACAATGCAGCGATGTGTTTCATTAGCAGGGACAGAGTTGGTTAATGTTACAGAGGAAGTAACAGGCAGTCTCGGTGATGGCGTATATACAATGTCCTAAGCTTATCTTGGGGTTAAATATGACACTGGGCTGGTGAACGATCTGGTTCTATCTCTGACAGCTGCCATGAAATGGTGCTAGTGACTGGGAAATGAGGATAGTAGCTTTCTCTTCCCAGTGTTTATTTGTGGAAAATTTCTACTCATCTAGTATGGGATGTCAGACAAGAAATCTGACAAATTAGTAACAGCAAAAGGGTCAGGTGAGGTGGTACACTGAGTGCTGGTAGTCCACCTATGCTATTGAATCACTATGCAAGGAACAACATGTAGTTCCGAGTTAGGAAGTGACTGAAATTAGATTTTGAGGAAACACCAGAGATAACAATATAGGACAAAAAGCCATTGCAGATGATTCTCTGCCTCTCTCAGAAATGCTGTTCATATTGAAAGTAACTTCTAAACTATATGACTTGACCCCACTCTGGCCTATCTTGGAATGAAGTCGGACACCAAACGGATTTTCCACAACCACCTGAAAAAGGTATTCACCAATATGAAGAATGGGTTAACCTAGAGCAGAAACTGGTAACCACAAGCTGGGGAACATGAGCTTCAGTGTTTCAGGCGTCAGTGATGGCCCTTGTTTATTCTGAGGCTAAAGTGCAGCAGTGAAAATAGAAATAGCCATATAAAACTTGCTGGTGCCTGGGTGAACATGGTCATTCATTGTTAGATGATGCTGGATGAAATTCCATGCTTTTCTTCAGATAAGAATTTTTTTTTATCCCAACCTAAAAATACAGGCATACTAAAGTCCAGAATACCCTCAGTACTGATCCATTCAGATCTTTGGAGTGAGACTCGAAGGCAGAATCTTCTAACTTTGACTACCATCATTGATCATGTTTGTCAACTTAAGGTTATGTTGGGTTGACGACTTAACTTTAGACAAACCAAGATTAAGTATCAAGTTTCTGGAGGAAGGTTTGATCTTCTAACTCAAATGTTGAAATAGGGCTCTAGTAGGTCTACTCTAATCAATTCGTTATTGTTCATATTTGAGGTTAGATCATGAATTCTGGAATTGCCAGTGCAATATGCTTGATGTTATAATCGAGTGGCTGTAAACAGAAACCAGGTTGAAGTCCTAAGGCACCAAAGCAACATTCCGAAAATCTGAAATAAAAAGAGGGAATGCTGGAAATTCTAAGCAGGTCAGGCAGCGTGTGTGGAAAGGAAAAGTGATTTAATGTTTTAGCTCAATAACTTCTTATCAGAACTGATTGATGAAAGATTATAAATCTTAAACATGAATTAGTTCCTCTCTCCACAGACACTGCCTAACATGAAGAGCATTTCCAGCATTTTCTGTTTTTGTTATTAGGTTCTGTGGCAATGGAAATTAATCAGTTTGTATTCTGGTGCATTTTCCAGCAGACAGATGTGTGTGGAGTAAATGCCCACCTGTTAGTTTCTTTGAGCTACTGGCAGAAAATCAGAGTTCTCTGCAGTCTGGAGGTCCTTGCTGGGAAGCTAGACAGTGAGTGAGGCCAGGCTCAGCTGTGAAGCCCTATAAGATCAAATTGCCTCCAACCATTCATGAAGAAACTGTACTGTGAAAGGATTGCAATTTGGATCAACACTTTAAGGAGCGAATTAGAAAAAGTTGGCAAAAAAGTGCCTTTATTTAAAATCAATCTTTTAGTTGGACTCTTCCCCCGTGAATCTTCAATCACCTGAATCCATATTCATCAGATGATTCATCCTTATAAAAAACATTTAAAACCACAAAGTACCTATTTAAATGCTACTGTTTAGAATATATTTTACAATTGGGAGCAGTACCTTATGTGATGCAATCTATTTTTTGTTGCTGAACAGCATCTCAATATTACATCAACAGTGAACACATTCTACATATTGTTATTAAAGAATCAGCCAAGCACAGAGAAGATTAAATTCTGTAACTCATTGGAGATTAAACTACTTGAGGGCAACTCAACATATTAGGAATGTAAATTTGCATTTCAAGGCTATAACATGACAGAAGAGTCTCCATTACTTATACCATCCATGCTTATCACTGGCAGCTGTCTATAGTGGCATTAATGATTTGACATTACCATAGGAATCAATTACTAAGGTGACATTTAAAATATATTATAATTATTATCTATTTTGTGTAGTTCAATTTTTGCAGGTTTATAAGACATTGATTTCAAGGCAAAGTCAGGAATGCAAGGAGTTTCGATAATTTGCTACATTAACAGTTAAAGATGAGTTATTTCATTATTATAGTCTTACTGTCAATCATGCTGAGGAAAAAATTGCATTAGGAATTATATTTTCATATTTAAGAAAGGTATGAATTGAGAGTAAGAGTTAGGATTTTTACTTTAACAGCTGTTACCATCACTGAACTTTTTATGCATTGCAGTCATGTCCCAGGAGCTAAGCTCCTTTGCAACCACTTTCCATTAGACAATGGGGTTTGATTGAAGGGTTTTCAGTCACTTTAGGAAGATTTGGAATTCTCTCCTATATTGCCTAAACCAGGATATTCAAACAACATCAAAAACTTGACGCCCTGATTTGTAGGACCACTTCTTCAGGTTGACAGCTAAAGTGTACCTCTCTAAGTAGTATTGATTATTTTAAGTGGCATCAATGAACTCTGATTTACTTACACCTCAGACAGACTTGCAGGCAATGAATAGCACAGCCTGCTGTTGGTCTTGTTGCTGGAAGTGTCCTGATCCTGGGAGAACACTCCTGCAGAAGCATTATTGCTTGTCAGAAAAACATACACATTGCCTTGAAACTATAAACATTTCAAACATAGAGATTATGGAGAGCATTTATCTTTCTATTTCCCTCCTCAGTTACAGCTTTGCATGCTCCTTGTTTTTGATCCTGCTCGTCCTCTGTTAAGGATGGATTAGCCAAAGAATTATTTGTTGAAGATGGTGCTTGCCAGAATTCCCCTTAATAGAGTATTGTGTACAGACACAACAAGCCAAAGAACACAACATAATAGAAGCAAAGTGACTTCCCAACTGTTTACCTGATGCTAGCTAAGGATTCATTTAAGAAGCACAAAAAATTATGTCCTAATGACTTTTGTCACCTAACAATATGGGTAGGAGGAGGAACCGGCTACCACAATATCTTTCAAGTCCTAAAGTGCAATGTGACTCTCATCTACATATATGCATCAAACACATTTCCATTTTGGCCAAGAGGACTGGCTAATAAATCATGACATACTACCGTACCATTTACATTGGAGTGGTAGGCAGCCATAAATTCCACATCCTATTAGAATGCTTCCAGCTCTCATCCAAATTCACTTCTGAAACGATACCAATGAATATTGGAATCAAATTTTTGTGCAACAAAGCCCACTTTGACTTTGGTCCATTTAAAACCATTCTGACTTCAGCCACTTGGTTCAGCTCCTGGTTCAAATGACTGCTTTTATGTTTTTTATACTTTTGTTATGAGATGCAAAATTCTAACTTTGGTGAAACGTAATGAAGTAGTGTGATGGATCGGAAAGGTGTGCTCAACTTTTATATTGTGGTTACATTTTTATGTTGTGTTACATCTGGATCAATAGTGATGAATCAGTTTGTTTGTAGGCCCCCTATAAATGATAAATAATGGAGAGTATAGAATCGTGAAAATGGATGAAAAGCTGTTAGTATGTCCAATGCACGTGTATCACCACTTTTTTTTAACAAAATGATAATGGAAGGTCCCCTTTGATAGATGTTTCAAGGACCAGGAAGTACAAAATTAGAGCTCTGAGGAAAAAATACCAAAATAAAACCTTTTAAGTAATTGATTTTTTATGACTGGGAACTCACCACTGACAAGGATGGTGGACACCAAGACAAAAACAGTGTTCAAAAGGGAATTGGATAGCTGGTAGTGGGAAAATAAACAGCAGTGTTATGGGAACCTATCTGGGAAATGGAAATGAGGATATCACTCTACTTAAAACCAGTATATTCCCTGGGCTGAATGGTCAGCTGTGTTGTAATGATTCTTTGAGACACATAAAAACCTAAATTGTTGCTTGGGAATGGTTCTGTGTATCTTACATATTAACTTGAGCAAATCTAATTCAAGATTTGCTTCAGTGTTCATTCTTTGTATCACGAAAATATCAGTTACAAATTGTTTCAATTAGCTAATTACCCTTTTTTCATCTTTGCTTCCCTGTCTGTGTTAAGGATCATAAAAGAAAGAATGGAGCATAACAATCCTGATTATTGCTGATCCTTATTTTACTAAGATTAATAATGCACATTATATATAAAATGGTGAGAGAATGAGTTTATTGCAGCAAAGCAACAAGCAATACAACACAATTACTGCACTGTGCTTACAGCAGCAGATTGGAGATCACTCAGTATATCAGCTTAATCAGTTTATAGCCAGACATTATTTAAGCAACAATGGCAGCTTTAATTAGCTCCTGCAATACTGAAAAATCATTCCAAGTACCTTCATAGAGTGGTAATGAAAACTAAGGATGTCAAGCCAATGAAGAAAATATTAAAGGAAGCTGATCTCATGCTTATCAAAGAGGCAAAGGGGTTGTATAACACAGAACATTGCCACTTATGCAAGAACGGATATTGCATCAGGAGTCTGACAATCTAGAGCCAGTGGAAGAGTTGAGGAAATTGGGTGTCATCAGTGTAGATGTAGAAGCTGGTCATATGTCTGCAGGTGGTGTCGTCAAAGGGCAATATTAGAAGGCAATAGCATGATATGGATGTTGAAAAGGAAAGGGAAATTGGAAGCAGTTTGATAGTGAAAGGATTGATCAGTAAATCATTGATTATTGCAGCATAGAAGGAGACCAATCAGCCCATTGAATTTGTATCTCCCTTTCGAAGGAAAAATCCAATTCATCCTCTCCTCTTACACATGCCTCATTTGCGTGCAGTTTATTTCTCCCTCGAGTATTCATTCAATTCCCTTTTGAATCTGTATCCACTTGATGTCAGACAGCACAATCAAACACTTAACCATTTGTTAAATGTCACCCCCAGTTGTTAACGTTTTAGCTTCAATCCTTAAGCCAATGGAGTCTCTCTTCTTTTTCTGCATCTGAAAGCATTATGATATCAACTCTTTTATCAAATCTTCTCTTAGCTTTTTCCATTCTAACGAAGACAAACTCAGATTCTCCAGTTTATCATCATAACTGAAATCTCTGATCCCTGCAACTATTTCAGTAAATCTCCCCTCTCTATAATTTACAAGGTCATCACATGCCTCCTGAACAGCTGTGCCCAGAGTTGGACACAATACTTTAGCTGGAGCCAGACTAGTGTTTACATAGGTTTAGCATAACTCCTTAGACTTTGAATTCAAAACAAGTCGTTAGTAAAGATTAGAACTATTGGATTGTTGTAAAAACCCAACTGCTTCACTATTGCTCCTTGGGAGAGGAAACTGTCTTCCTGACCCTCTGGTCTAAATGTGATTCCTGACCCATCAATGTGGTTGAATTTTAAGTATATCTGAAATTAACTTCCAAGTTTCACAGTTCAAGTTAAATTAGGTATGGGCAACAAAAGCTGGCTTTGCCAGCAATGCTTAGATCCTGAGAAGTGAATAAATAAAAACAACTCTATAGAAACTCAAGTTTAATTAATTCTTTGTTAATATGTCCTGCCACTTTTAGGGACTTGTGCACTGGCACCTCCCTGGTCATTCTTTCCTGGTAGCACTTTAATACTGCACCATTTAGCATTTGTCATCTCTTATTCTTTCAACAATATATTGACTCACTTTTCTGCATTGAATTTTATCAGTAATGTGTCTGTCCATTTCACCAGGCCTATGTCCACATTAGAAGCATTCCTGTCTGCCTCAGTATTCACTAGATTTCCATGTTCCATGCAATGTACAAATTTTGAAATTGTACTCCTGCATTCCCATGAGCAAGTTTTGGTACACCAGCATATACCAGAAAGAACAATAGTCCCACCATAGAGTTTTCCAGTCCAAAAAACAGTCCATCATCATGAAGCAAGATATCTCTAGCGGTTGAAAAACTGCATATGTTGGAAATCTGAAGTAAGGACAGAAAATGCTGCAAATTCTCAGTAGGTTAGACAGCATCTGACCCTTCTGATGAAACACTAACTGTGTTTCCCTCTCCACAGATGCTGTCTGACCTGCTGAGTATTTCCAGCATTTTTTGTTCTTATATTTAGAAATGCCTGGATATTAGCTAAAAATGTATGATTCTGTGCATATGACAAAGTTAAACCTCTGCTTGACTAGGATGTACATATGTGAATAAATTCATATCTTAAAAATGAAACGAACTGTTCTGTTGTCCTAAAAATCTGCTTTTTTTCCCACTTGTTACATCCTTTAAATTGTTTTCTTGAATCATAGTAATTAACTATCCATTTTTGATCAGAATAACAAATTGACTTTCAATAACATAATAAAAATGTTATCAGGTTATATAATTACATTAAATAATCTCTGAAAAAATTGATATACAATAAAGTTATCAAAATCAGGGAAATAATTGGGTGAATGAGATTGATGGGCTTGCTCTGAGAGCTGACATAGATTCAAAAGGCTGAATGGCCTCCTCTGACATAAGAGAATATATAATCAGTAGAACAAAAAATATAATTTTCAGCAATTATTTCATCCATATGATATTTCTATATTCATAAACTCAACTGTCAGGATATGTATACATACATGTGTATGTCAAATGCTCTGAGATGTGGTCCTCTGAAATAATGGATTTCTTTGCACTAAATTATGAAGAATAGATTGCATTGCAGAATTGACTGGAGTAAGTATGATGAATGTTACTCATTCAGTATTAATGCCAAATTGAGCGCTGTGCAGCTGAACAAAGATACAGTAGCTATTTGTTTCTATGGCTTTCCAAAAGACAAACATAATGTGCACAGTGCTGATAGTTCTTCTTTCCAAATGTCGGCAGCTTACCTGAAGAAAACAACACATGCCTAATTTCTAATTCCTCTGCATGAAATTGCTGTCCTATTATGTTGCTAGGTAACAAGAAGTCTTGTGTGTCTGTCACAAACTATCCTTGTTATTTCAAAATCAAACGAAGTCAATAGTTTGCTAATTTGAATTAAATGTGATGAATATTTTTCTTTCTTACCAGTAATAGAACCAAGATATAGGAGAAAAGGCTAATTACTGTGGTGTAGGATACCACCAAGGTAAATCAGGGAATGGTGTTAAGGTTAAGGCAAGATGATATCTTTTCATCCCTATGCATTCTATGTAGGATGCTGAAGAGTTTAAATTGTGCTGTTCCAATGCTCCTTAGATATGAATTTGAGTTTGAGATGGTGTCAGATCTTAAATATATGCTTGCTAATGATGAAGCTGTTCATTCTTTGCTAGGCAACAGAGTCAGAAAATTCTGGTTATTGTATTTTCTCTGGTGATGAATGTGTGAATACTGATTGTGTGTCAATGACTATACTTAATCATTAATATTGTGCAGCAAATATATTTGCATCTTGGACCATCTACAAGTTCATTTATACACAGACACAATTGTACGTGACTGTCTGTATTTAAGCATTACTTCACACTGTACCATGTGTTTTCCACATTCCATGCACATGCAGGTTTCCCATTTGAAATTACTTGACAAGTTCTGATAATAATAAGATATATTGAACACGCGCAATACATAAATTGGCATATCTTAATCAAACAGAAAGAAAAATTGGTCACCTTAAAACATCAATGCACAATCAAGGAGCATTTTGGCTAAAATTCTTCTTCCTGCTATTTTGGCAGGTAAATTAACTCAATTAGAATTAATGAGTTGATACCTTCACAAATGGCAAAAGGATTTTCACTATTTATACATAAATATTCTAAGCCATAAATCTAGAACCAATTTTTCTGTGGAGGTGGAGAGGTAAGACAGTAAAAAGGAACTGTTGAATAGGTATTTTACTTTGATGTTTTATAGCAGGAACCATGTTATGAATTTTTGCTCAAATAAGCAATAAATGTCTCCAGAGATTTTGTCTGTCAATGATATCAAGGTCGACCTTTGCTTAGGGGTAATTTAGGGCAGTTCATTCAGTGAATAGATCTTTGCAGCTGGCCTTGAATGAGAGATCCTAGCATTTGTAAATGACTCAAAAGTACTGAGAATAAAAGTTATGACCCCTCAGGAGACTCTTAACAGAGAACAATTAAGTTCAATGTGATCTGTAATTATGAAATACTGAAGATCAGAAGCTGAGTGTATTAATGTAAATGAGATATTTTGAATGAAGCAGATGAAATTATTAAGAATGGGGGAGAGCCATTTATTAACATTTAGTTGAGAATTTATATGAAGTCATTATGGGAGTAGTTCTGAAAAATGTACAAAAATGTAGCTAAAGCCAACAAGTCATACTAAGGAATCATAAATTCTACACACAAAAAAGTTAAAATAAAATGAAAAGCAAAGTACCTCTACGGATAGTGATAGGGTTCAATGGGTGTTTATAAGACATACAGTAAAAAGTAATGAGGGTGATGAAGTGAAACCCAGAAAAAATTTACCACTGTTAATGCAGATGATAACAATGAAGGTTCTTTCTATGTTTTAGTAATAAGAGGATAACCAAAGAATTAAAAATATAACTTATGTAAGTGGTTTTCAAATAGGATGATTCCACAATAATAATATTCAAAGTAGATGATATAAAGGACATGTTACCTCAAAACATAGTAAACCAAGTGAAGATTTACAACTTTGTAGACCAATGGGAGCCTTAGAAAAGATGTAAAATTAAATAAAAAAAGATGTATTGTTGTTATCCTAAAACACCCTAAGAGACTAGGAGGGAGATTTGTGAGTGTTTGATAATCATCATAAAGGAGTCATTAGATGCTGAGTAAATTATTGTTTATTGTTTGTCTAAATTCAACAAGGCAACAAGTCACACATTGGCAATTATAGATCCATTAGTAGTACCTTAGCTCTATATGGAATACTGAAATAACCATCAAGTATAAAATTCAAGTCTACTGGTACAACCTAACTCAGTAAATGATTATCAACTTGGATTCAGAAGGGCTTCTGACCAACCTCTGAATTCATTGATGAAGTGATATCGAAACTGGTCTGTGATAATCCTTATGATGTTGAAAATGCTTCATGTGGAAAGCTATTGGTTATGCTCAAATCTATTTATTTGGGGTAAAACTTGAAAATGGATAGGAAGCCGGCAGAATGGTAACAAAATCAATTGAAGAATCATTCTAAGGAAGAATTATATTGAGGAAATACTTACTGCAATGTCTGAGGGAGCAATAGCATAAGTGCTCTTTCTAGCTTACACCTGGACTGAGAAATTCAGTATAGAGTCATCAAGTGTACAGACGATTCCAAACATGAAGAGGTAAAAAATCATCTGAGACAGCAAAGAAATTATAAAATGAGCTACACAAACAATGTACTCAAGCAGAGAAATGACAGATAAACGTTAAAACAGATACATGTAAAGCAGTGTTGAAATGGTAAACGATGAGTGTAGAAGATCTAAGAGCTGATGTTGATTTGTTAGAGCAGCAATTAACAAAGGTAACAAAATAGTGCATGGCTAAAGTCGCTAAATATGTAAGAAGACATCATCATTGAACTATGCAATGCACTGGACACACTACATCCAGACCATTGAGTCCAGTTCTGATTGATGCAATACAAAGGAAAGTTCAATCTCTGGAAGTAGTGCAGAGCATGATGCTAATCCTCCACTGATTTCTAATGAGACAACCTGGGGAAAGATGGGACTTATGGTCCAGAAGGAAGCATTAAAGGAATGATGTTGCACAAGTTAATTACTCAGAGAAAAAAGATAAATATGAGAAAAAAGATAAATATGAGAAAAAAATACTTTGAAAACTGTGAAAATAAGAGGAGCCTCACATTCAAATTAGTAAAAGGCAAAATTATTAATGAAATTAACAAGTTCTGTCATCATTCCAAGTTTAACCGACGGATACATTGTGCTCCAAAATAGAATATACTTAATTTATAGTATGAAAATAAGGTTTAATCAATCCACATTGATGTTTATCCTACACATAAGTTGCAGTTCTTATCCAATGAGCAAAACTTTTAATCATGTGAAGCTTCCCTTCCTAGATGCCTTTATGCACATTACCTTCAGCCACCTCTTACTTGTTCTTAAATCTTGACATGGTCTCTCCTTCAAACACTAACTCCTCAAGTTTATTCCACAACCTAACAGTATGCCAGGTAAAAACACTTCTACTTTTTCTTGCTTTAAATTTCTTCCATTGGATTATATCTCTGCCAGTCTATTCAGGACCTATAACCATTGGGAAAAAAAACTTTGCTTCCATCTACCATATTGCATTTTTCATTATCTTAAACACCTTTATCAAATATCCCTGTAGGCTCCTGCAGTTATAGAAGCACTCTCAGAATACAGAATACAAAAATCTTTAAAGAACCAAACAGTTAGTATATTAATGGAGTTTATGGTCACTCTGGGTGATAAATTAATTAAAGCTGAATGAATTCATTTGAGATGTTTTGAACTATTCTTATGTCTTTTTCTAGCATCTTCCATGCTCCTGTAGGAGACTAGCTTCAGTTCTCTTCATTGGATTATATAAATCATATGATAGATGGTATATTCACCACGGAAGGTAAGACTGCTGTTTATCTGACAGAGGATCAACAACATTAAACATACTTGACATGCTATGCTGTACCATGTTCCTGGGAATTACAGACTGTAGACATTATGAAATACATTTCCTCTGTTCTACCAGAACAATCTGCCTTAACTCCAAACCCAAAACATGTTGAACCAGTTTATTTCATTTTATTTCTAAGTTTTACTGTGGCTTCAAAATAAATTGAAAATACTAGGTCAACTAATGAGGAACTATGGAAAGTTTCTGTGCTCTGGACCTCTGCTTAGAACTGATTGTGTCTGCCTAAACTCATTTCTGATCTTTTGCTACATACAGTTAATCTTCTAAAATTATGAATAATATATTAATGGTAGAACATAAAATTGGAAAAATGGCAAATTTCTTTGGTGTACACTACTTAGTGTTATAAGTTTGTTTAATTAAATTACTTAAAAATAAATATTAATGTATACATCATAACAATATTATGGAATAAGAAAAATCAATCTGACATACCAAAGATGCTTCCTCTCAAAACTTGTCTATGAGCCATTTGAAAATTATTAAATAATTATTATAAGATTGTGTTGATCATTTCATGCCACTTTTTAACTTTTTGATCACCTGCGATTCTCAGAAATTATTTGTTGACATTTTCTTCCAAGTGTCCAATGTTGTTTACTTAAATCTATTTTTAAATGATGATTAGCTTTATACTTATACAAGAATGTTAGGCACAATACAACTAGTTTTACTTGATACTAATCAATGTGATTATTTTTGTAAAAATTTGGTTTGTGCCAATGACTGGAATAGTCTCAGCTAGTGAGGCAAGAATAGGAAGATAGTACAATTAAATGCATGGCTAATAACTGGTGCAGGAAGGAGGGCTTCAGGTACATGGATCATTGGGCTCTCTTCCAAGGCAAGTGGGACCTGTAAAGAAGAATGGTTTGTACCTAAACTGGAGGGGAACCAATACCCTTGCAGGGAGATTTATTAGTGCTACTCAGGAGGGTTTAAACTAGCATGGCAGGGATGTGGGAACCAGAGCAGTAGGTCTGCAAGTGGAAGGATAGAGAGGAAGCCCCCCCATTGCATATCATGTAGAACTCTCTGTATTCTGCCCCAACAACTTATGTAATGACATCCTTCAATTTTATCAAATCATTGCTGAAGTAATTTGTGCTGTGGTTCTGTCCCATAGGAACTGAATTGATACAACCCAAACTCATTTCATAAAGAACATCCAGTAGACAGGCATTTTGATCCCTTCAGTTTATCCATTCCTTCAATGGCATAGTCAGGACTATTTCTAAATGTAATAAAAAAAAACTAGCAGATCTGTGCACTCCAAATAATAGGTTTTCTATATGCTAAGCTTTAAAGATAAGGTTGAATTATGAAGCCACCTCTGGTAAGAATGATGAATGCTGTTTGTTCATCATGAAAGCAAAGGTGAAACTCTGCAGATGAGCAAAAAAAAGTAACTATTTCTTTATAAATAGTCACATTGACAGAGGGCACAGTACTTGTGATCTGTAATTCCTCCTCCATATTAATTGCATAACATGAAATAATCTCATATTCTAGTCTGTATTTATCTGTTAGGTGGAATGATGCTGTATGTAATATTGTCAGGAGACTTGGCTAAAATAAACCATTTTACATGTTCTTTCCACTTAAATAAAAAAAACCTGAATATTACAAACCATCTGTGATATGGTGAATAGTCAATTACATGTGCTATTATCCATTATCCAGCCCCATTAGTCACCTCCTTGCATACCTGTGAAAATAAAAGATCACTTCTGCACTAATTTGCACTTAAGCACAGGTCTGTTGTCCCTCTGGTCCATGTTGGCATTAATGACTTCGGCAGGAAGAGAGATGAAGTCCTGCAAAGAGAATTTAGAGACTTAGGTAGAAAGTTAAAAGGCAGGACCTCCAGGGATGTAAAATCAGGATTATTCTCTGTGCCACATGCTCGCAAGGCAAGAATAGGAAGATAGTATCGTTAAATGTGTGGCTAAGGAACTGGTGCAGGCTTCAGGTACATGGATCATTGGGCTCCCTTCCAGGGCAGGTGGGATCTGTAATAAGAAGGATATATATGATATGATTAAATGATTTGGATGAAAATGTAGGTGAAATGCTTAATAAGTTTGCAGATAACGCAAAAACTGACAGAATTGTAGATAGTGAGGAAGTTTGTCAAAGAATTCAGCAGAATATAGACCTAGAGTTTAATTCAGACAAATGTGTCAATGTTGAAGTCAAGTTTATTGTCATATGCACAAGTACATGTATGCATAGGTGTAATGAAAAACTTACTTGCAGCAGCATCACAGGCACATAGCATCATGTAAGCAGCATTCACAAGAAAAAACATAAATTAAACATAAATTGGACACAATCTTTACCAGAAAGAACACAATGAGAACAAAACAAAACATCCATTTTAGTGCAAAGTGATCAAAATGGTCATAGTGTTGCTGAACTGTAGTGTTTAGGGTTTTGTCGGTTGGTTCAACAACCGAATGGTAGAAGGGAAGAAGCTATTCTTGAACCAGGTGGTGTGGGACTTCAGGCTTCTGTGCCTCTTGCCTGATGGTACCTGTGAAAAGATGGCATGGCCCGGATGGTGGAGATCTTTGATAATAGATGTTGCCTTCTTGAGGCAGTGCCTCCTGTAGATACTATCAACTGTGGGGAGGGAGGTGTGCATGATGCATTGGGCAGAGTCAACTACTTTCTGCAGCTTCTTATGCTCTGTGCATTCAAATTGCCATTCCAGACCATGATGCAACCAGTCAGGATACTTTCAACAGTATGTCTGTAGAAATTTGTTAGTGTTTGGTGAGGTGTTTCACCTTGGGAGGTCAATTGTAAAAGGAAAGTATACAGTGAATGGCTTGACACTTTGGAGCGTTGATGTAGAGGGATCTTGGGGTGCAAGCTCCCTGAAAGTGGCAACATAAGTAGATAAGGTGATAAAGAAGGCACATGGCATATTTGCCTTCATCAGCTGGAACTTAAGTATAAAAGTCAGGAAGTCATGTTGCAGCTGTATAAAATTTTGGTTAGTCCACATTTGGAGTATTGTGTGCATTTCTGGTTGCCGCATTACGGGAAGGATGTATAGGCTTTGGAGAAGGTGCGGGAGAGATTCACCAGGGGTTGCCTGTATTAGAAAGTAGTTTCTATGAGGGGAGGTTGGACAAACGTGGATTGTTTTCTGTGGAGTGTCAGAGGCTGAGGGATGTTCTGATAGAAGTAGATAAAAATATGAGAGGCTTAGATAGGATAGATGGTCAGACTCTTTTTCATGGGGTGAAAATGCCAACTATGCCCTCTAGTTTTAAGGAGAGAGGGGGAAACCTTAAAGGAAATTTATGAGTTTTTTTTTTACAGAGAGTGGTTGGTGCCTGGAATGCATCACCAGGTGGAGGTAGTGGAAGCAGATATGATAGCAACATTTAATAGGGATTTAGACAGGCACATGAACAGTCAGGGGATGGAGGTACATAGACCATGTGCAAGCAGATGGGATTATTTTAAAATGACATCATGGTCGGCACAGACACTGTGGTCCGAAAGGCCTGTTCCTGTGCTGTACTGTTCTATGTTCTATGTTTTCTCACCAGCTGATCTGTTGGCTTATAGTGTTCACTTCATCCACAATTGCAATGATTGGACCCACTACAAACCTGAGAGAGCATGCCAAGAATAATACCCTGAGAATAACTTTGCACACTCTAGCTATAAAGATAAATAATAAACATAACTGCAGTTATAGCATTAGGAGAACACCACAGATTTCACTATTTCATGTGCTTAACTGTGTCCTGTTGCAGGAGTGTTGGTTTTTTGGGTTGTGGCTGAGGTGCTCTGGTGGAGCAGAATAGAAGGAGCTTGGTTAGGTTAGTTCTTTAGGACTATATAGGAGCTTGGTTAGTTAGGACTATATACTTAGACAATTAAACAGCAAGGCATACTGTATGTCTAAATGCTTCTTAAATGTAATGATTGTATCTGATTCCATCACCTCCCCTGGCAGCACGCCCAGATATCAACCACACTCTTTTTAAAAGAGCCTACCCCTCAAATCCCCATTGAAACTCTTTCCTCTCACCTTAAACCGGTGCCTTCTTGTTTTGGATACCTATACCATGGAAAAAAATTTTGACCGTCTATCCTATCTATGCCTCTCATAATCATATGTACATCTATCAGGTCACCCCTCAGGGTCCTTTCTTCCAGGGCAAACAAGCCCAGCCTATCCAGTCTCTCCCCATAACCAAAGTCCTCCAACCCCAAAGGAGCATTAATGCTGAACGTCAGAAATACTGCTATGAAATCATGAATATATGAATAAACTAACAGGTGAGAGTCTCACTCTCATCCTCTGGTCTCATTTAACTTTTTTTTCCCCAAATGTCTTGATTCCTTTGCTGAAGCTGTCAGCTTTTGCTAGAATAAGGTGCCAAAATTATTGGTAGCTCTTTGGCATCTTGCTCCAGAGTCTATTGTTGATGTGTGAGCCCAGACTGAGAGTGGCAGCATGTACGTGCTGAGGAATGTGCACAAGTCCAATCTTACCCTAACCTGAAGATTTTCTGCAAGAGCCATCAATTACAGATCTGGAATGAGGGGCCTGTCTAATTTCATCTTTCCCTCTGAGATGCTTCAATCAATTATAACATACAGATTAATATCCAAGATCTGTTCAGCAAATTCACTGCAAAGTACTTACTGAGGAGTGACATTTCTGATACATTGATGACCAGGAATAAATAGCTACAATACAAGACAAATAGGTACAGTATATAAAATTATGAAAGTTCATGCATAAGCATTTTAAGCCTACAATTTCACAAGATATATTGATCACTGCACCACAACACTTCTTATGTTGAGTTATATTGAATTTATACAACAAAAATTGGTATCAATGACATAGATAGGAAAAGGGATGAGGTCTTGAAGAGGGAATATAGGGAGTTAGGAAGGAAGCTGAAAAGCAGGACCTCAAGGGTGGTAATCTCTGGATTGTTGCCTATGCCACATGCCAGTGAGGGTAAGAATTGGAGGATATGACAAATGAATGCATAGCTGTAGAAATGGTGCAGAGGGCAGTGTTTCAGATTTGTGGATCACTGGGATCGCTTCTGGGGAAGGTATGACCTGTACAAAAGGGACAGGTTACACCTGAACTCGGGAGGGACCAATGTTTTTGTGGGCAGATTTGCTAGGGAGGGTTTAAACTAGGTTGGCTGGGGGATGGGAACCAAAGTGTTAGCTCAGATGATGGAGCAGTTGATATAAAGGTAGATGCATTATGCAAAGAGACTGGGAGGAAGGATAGACAGTGGATAGGTCATAAATGCAGTCTGTTGGATGGGTTGAAATGTTTTTACTTTAATCCGAGAAGTATTAAGAATAAGGGTGATGAACTATGAGCATGGATCAGTATGTGGAAATACAATGTTGTGGCCTTGAGATGTGGCTGACGCAAGGGCAGGAGTAGCTGCTTGATGTTCCTGGGTTTAGATGTCTCAAAAGGAATAGGGAAGGAGGTAAGAGTGAGGGGGAGTAGCTCTGCTAATCAGGGATAGTATCACAGCCTAAGAAAGAGAGGACGTTGTGGAGGGATTGTCCACTGAGTCAGTGGAAGTTAGAAACAGGAAGGGAGCGATCACTCTATTGGGATTATTCTACAGATCCCCCCCAATAGCCGCCAGGACACTGGGGAGCAGATGAGCAGGCAGATTTTAGAAAGGTGCAGAAATAACAGGGTTGTTGACATGGGAGACTTCAACTTCCCTAATACTGATTAGCACCTCCTTAGTGCAAAAGGTTTAGGTGAGGCAGAATTTGTTAGGTGTGTCCGGAAGGATTCCTGACACAGTATGTGGACAGGCCATACTGGATCTAGTACTAGGCAATAAACCTGGTCAAGTGACAGACCTCTCAGTGGTCGAGCATTTTGGAGATAGTGACCACAACTCCCTGACCTTTCACATCGCCATAGACAGAGATAGGAGCAGATGATACGGGAAAGTTTTTAATTGGGGGAGGGCTAATCACAACGGTGTTTGGTAGGATCTTGGGAGCGTAAATTGAGAACAGATATTCTCAGGGAAATGCACAGAAGAAATGTGGAGGCTGTTTAGGGGACACGCATGGGGTTCTGGATAGGTTTGTCCCACTGAGACAGGGAAAGGATGGTAGGGTAAAGATACCATGGTTGACAAGAGAGGTGAAATATTTAGTCAAGAGGAAGAAGGAAGCATACTTAAGGTTTAGGAAGCAAAAATCAGGCAGGGGTCTTGAGAATTATGAGGTAGCCAGGAAGGAGCTTAAGAAGGGACTTAGGAGAGCTAGAAGGAGACATGAGAAGGCCTTGGTGAGTAGAATTAAGAAAAACCCCAAGGTATCCTACATGTACGTCAGGAACAGGAGGATGACTCGAGTGAGGGTAGGACCGCTCAGGGATAAAGGGGGAAATATGTGCCTGGAGGTGGAGGAGGTAGGGGAGTCCTTAATGAATACTTTGCATCAGTTTTCACTAGGGAGAGGGACTTTGACAAATGTGAGGTCAGTGTAGAACAGGCTAATGTGCTGGAGCATGTTGAGGTTAAGAAAAAAGGTAGTGTTGGAGCTTCTAAAAAACATTAGGTTAGATAAGTCCCTGGATGGGATATACCCCAGGTTACCACGGGAGAAGAGGGAAGAGATTGCTGGGGCATTGACGATGATATTTGCATCCTCCCTGGCCACAGGAATAGTACCAGAGGATTGGAGGATGGCTAATGTTGTTCCCTTATTCAAGAAAGGTAATAGGGATAATCCTGGGAATTATAGACCAGTGAGTTTTGTCAGTGGTGGGCAAGCTATTGGAGTGGACTCTTAGGGACAAGATTTATGAGCATTTGGAGAGGCATAGTCTTATTAGGGATAATCAGCATGGCTTTGTGAAGGGCAGGTCATGCCTCACGAGCTTAACTGAGTTTTTCAAGGAGGTGACAAAACAAATAGATGAAGGTAGAGCAGTGGATGTAGTGTATACTGACTTTTGTAAAGCATTTGACAAAGGAGCCACAGGAATGGGACAAGACAAAAGAGTGGGAGTGCTCCCTTCCGCCACCTTGATGACCTGCCCATCTCCTCTCCTCTCCTCTCCTCCTCCATCCTTTATTCCATGGTCCACTGCCCTCTCCCATCAGATTCCTTCTTCTTCAGCCCTTTGTCTCTTCTACCTATCACCTCTCAGCTTATTACATCTTCCACCCACCTACCTTCCCCCTCTCACCTGGACTCACCTATCATCTGCCTGCGTGTGCTCCTCCCCCTCCCCCCACCTTCTTATTCTGGCTTCTGTCCTCTTCCTTTCCAGTCCTGATGAAGGGTCTTGGCCCAAAATGTCGACCGTTTATTTCCCTTCACAGATGCTGCCTGACCTGCTGAGTTCCTCCAGCACTTTTTGTGTATTGCTCCAGATTCCAGCACGTTTTCCCCAGGGTGGTAGTAGCCAATACCAGAGGACATCCGTTTAAGGTCAGGGGAGGAATGTCCAGGGGAGATGTCAGAGGTAGGTTCTTTACACAGAGAATGGTGGCTGCCTGGAATGCACTGCCAGGGGTGATTGTAGGGGCTGATACAATATAGATATTTAAAAGGCTCTTAGATAGGCACATGCAAATAAGAAAAATGGAGGGTTATGTGCTGTGCAGGAGGAAAGGGTTAGATTAATCATGGAGGAGGTGTTCATATAGTTCAGCACAAAATCATGGGCTGAAGGCCTGTACTGTGCTGTACTGTTCTATGTTCTAAAAATAGCCATTTGACCCACTTGATCTCCAGCAATATCACACAAGCTCTGACACACCCTACCTTATTTCACCAGGTCAGAACAGTCTTCTATTCCATATCTCCCTCACATGTTTATTCCACTTATCCTTAAATTCATACATACGGTTTGGCTCTCCTACTCCTGTGGAAGTGAGTTTCACATTTCACCCACTTTGGTTCCAGCAATTCTGGCTCATCCTGAATTACCGACTGAATTTATTAGCAGCTGTCATAAATTTATGATTCCTATTTTGTGGACAACTATGATTCAAAGTATTCAGATCACTTATAGTACTCTTTCAGGCTTCAGACTAAAGAAATACACACAGAATTTTTGCAATTACTTTAGTTTGAAATTTCATTGTTGTAAAAGTGAATGTAAAATTTTAGGCCTGGTAAGGGGAAAGGAGATGAGATTTTACTTAGCAAGATAAAACAAATCTCTTTATTGATATATGAATGGTATTTACCATTTCTTCAAATGCAATTTTATGGTATCATAATGAATGACATTTAAAAATGCAGAACTTCCATAATAATATATTATTAAAATATTGGGGCTAATTTTGTCATCCCCTAGCCCTAACTGCACAGATTTCTGCTTGTTTATGCTCAGTTTAACTTTCTGTCCTTTGCTACTGACATTGACAGGAAATGTTTTGTTCACTTGCACTGACAAGATGAGTCCAATTACAGGTGTAACTTTGTGATTGTTCTCACACTGGCAAATCTACTCCAGAATACCAGGTGTTCTAGACTTTCTACTTTCCTATTATACCAGGCAGGGCCTTTACCCAGTTGGCACTTGTGGTATTTCTTAATTGCTTCTGGAAAGGCCCTTAGGAGCAGCAAGAAGCAGCAATTCATCTGAAAAAATGGCAAACTAATCGGTTTATGTGCAATACTTCAACATTTTAATACTTTTATAAAATTACTATTATATCCCATTAATATTGCTTGAATTTTTTTGGTTTCCCTTAGGAGGTTTTTGTTCAGTTTTTATTAGTGCTTGGCAAAATTGGCCAATCTCAATTATTAATAAAGTTCAGTCAATAGAATACATCAACTTTTGATCCCTTTCACTATGAGCATACAGTAACTCAACTAAGAAAAAAATCAAAGTCATGGCCTGACATAATACATCTCTGCATTGAATCTGCAAGCTAAGAACTGAAGCTGTTCTGTGATTTAAAATCTATTTACCCTGATCTTAGAGGAATAGACATGTGGGACTAAGCCACTTGTTAGACATGATGATGGAAGTTGGCCTTACCTTCTTTTAAGGATGTAGAAGCATCATTCATGCTGGTGCTTTATTCAAACATGCATGGGACTTGAAACAAACCTAATTTGCAATCTGTCAGAAAATGGCTTTGGTGTCAAAAGTGATCCTGTCAGTTACAATGTTTTCTTTTACTGAGGCTATTGGCTGCTTGCTTGAATACTGGAGACCATTCACAGAAATTCGACAAGGGGATACAGCCTCTGGAATTAAATCCTTCAGACCGATCATCAGCAAAATCATTATATTCTTTCACATAATCACACTCTGGTTGTTCACCCCAGTTCTGCTCTTCTGGGTGTTTTTTTTTCAGTGCTGTCATATCACTAAGCAGTCCATCCCCTGGACAAATGAGACAGGTCAATGATCCACATGCACATTTTGAAAACAAAATGCAAATTCTGCATGGTTACCATTTATCATCAGCACAGAGTTTTATCTGTGTAAAGACAGATAAAAACATTCTTCCAATTAGGCTGAAGGATGGTGGTGGGTCACAGTGAGGTGGGTGGGAGGGAATTCTGTAATTTATAACTGGTTAAAACTAAAATAAAATCAAGCCTTACACATTAATAATCTTAAACCTGTATTTTTGGAAGATGATAGAGATCAACATAACCTTATTTCATTAACTGTAGCATGGAAATAAAAATATAGAGTCAATTAGTCATTCTGGCATCATTTCCCCTGTGGACTGGCCCACTTGCACATGTAATCTCTGATGGTGACTTCTTACCATTCTCATTATACACACCTCATGTATACAGGAACACATCCTAACTTAGAAAAAGGAATACGAATTCAATCTTATTTACATTCATTGTTAAAATTTGGTGTAGAAATTGGGGCATAATGGAATTTGATTCCAGCGGCGGCAGATTCTTCTCTGTAAATTTATCAAATTAAAATGTTAATACTGTTTCTCTTTCCAGACACATAGGCTGATCCACTGAGTATTTCCATTAGGCCAGTTAGACGAGGAAGAAAACGAGGACCAGAAGAGGTCAACACGTTAAGGTCTTATAATTTATTTTTACCATCTGTGGACCAAGCTTCCTCTTTGTTGGCCATAGCACTGCCTCAGCAGTAAATTCCTTACAGCTAGCAACCCCTTAGGTGTGAGAATTTCTGCCATCATCTGACTGGGCTTGGATAGTTTAGGAAATTGATGGTTTTAAACAGAATGGTGGTTAAAATCGAGGCCATAGATACTGCAATCAGGATTCAGCATAATTAAATCTTTTCTGTACATGCTGCTTGAAGTATACAAATAATTTACAGCTACAAGACAAGTCATTGGAGGCAATCCTTGCAGTTCTGTGCTCGAGCCTGGAAAATAAATTCTGGCTAATTATTTGTCGCTGCACTACTCCTTGGGGAGTGGTTTGCCTTCTCTCTGATTATGCCTACCAGTAGAATAGGCTGATCATCCTGAAGCTCAGAGAGGGCAGAATGTTCATTAGCGTGAAGATATCTTCCACGTAATTTTAGCTCCATCCATCATCACCCTACCCAGCTTCAGTTATTGCCTTAGGGGCAGCTGCCAGACATGCAATCCCCATGGCTGATTTCATTTCTGACTGAGATAGTTCACCTGATTAAATAGGACAAACTCTGTAGTACTACAGCACTTCTTTGTAATAGCCAAACCAGTTGTAATAATTCAAGATTTTTGAGCTCATCCCAAGTGAAATCTCCAATGTACCTGGGATTGTATCCACAATGATTCTAGAGCAGAAATGTGGTGTGTCTTCTAGTGAGGACTAGTTGAACAGCCTTTCAGATTAAATTGTATCAAACTGTTACCTGCTTTTCGACTGGGGGTTTAACTCTGGTAGCTGTGGCCATAGGTTCCAAACAGAACCATCAGCCATTCAAACTAGATTAAGTCCTAGATTTCCGTGTACACAGTGTAGGTCCAGGGCTACCTGGTGGACTTAGAGAAGTAGCCACTCAGATCTTGACATCAGAGTTGAAACCACTTTGATTTCAATATAGATTTTATGACTGTAGCTTAGGAGGCAAAGGAGAATTTAGTTTGTCTGTCATAAACTATTTTCCATAAAAAATTATTTTCTGAATGTCATGTTTTTTAATTATTTCTGTTTTTGTGTTCTAAACAACTTTGTTTACTAATTTTAAAAATATATTTATTTTAATCATTTGCTTCAATGGTAATAGTTTTTAAATATTCCTGAATTTCAAAGACATTTTAAAACTACTAAAATCAGTGACAGCTTTGAGGGATGGCTATGCCCCAATCTTTGCTTTCTGACACAAAGACTGTCAGGGGTATTTCAGGGGCAGGGGTTCTGCACTACACCAGAGGCCTAGTCACCATTCTGACCTCACCACTGGGCCTGACGGTCTGTGAGATGGACCTCCAGATCCAGCCAAGGTAGAGACAGGCATAAAGGGATCATAGGTGAAGACGCTGGGCAGCATGTCAGGTTCAGCACAATCCAGCCCAGTCTCTTAAGGTTACTTTCTAAAGGCCATGGTCTTCTCTAAAACCAACAAAAAAATCTTGACCTTTTCATGATTTGCATAAACTTACATTCATGTTTGGATTATTATTAGTTCAGTTTTGGCTCATTCTTCTTAGAACAATCATATTCTTTAATGAAGACTAATAAGTACAATTAAGTGCAATTGTACTTATAAATGTATGGAGTAACCACAAATATTGAAGCTGGTTAAGGCTTTTTACCAGACAGGGATGGACTCAGCTGTGACACCAGACACTCAACAATATCCCCAGAACATTCAAAAATGTGGTGTAATTTATGAGTTTTTAGCACAGGGAAGTGGCAACATTGGGTGGGAAATACGTATTCTTTTCCAAGCCTTTGTGAGAAGTCAAATCTTTTGGTTTTATCACTAGAATTGACCATTCTTAGATGAATATCATGGGTTCTGAATACACAGGTTATCAGAAACCAATCCCAAACCAACTAACAATGCTTTGCTGGTACATATCCAGCATTTATAGTCCCATTTGTGGCATGATATGGAAGTTAACAGGCACTTTGGGGATATAAGAAATAAAAGTAGGACCTTCTGGCTTCAGGGAACAGACATTAATCCAGATCTTAATAGAAGCAAGTATACTCTTTGCAAATAATCTGCAGTATACTGATTTTTTTTCTGTGATGGTCTCACAGACAGTTACGCAAAGAAACACCAACTGGTTTCAGACCAGTGTAATTAAGGGGTTTAAGGGGAATTAAGAATGTAATCCTAATTAATTGCTTACTAATAACTAACCCATGGGAACAACATCACTAACCCTATCAGGAAGAGAAATATTGTTGTGTTTTGCAATCTGTGTAATTATGATATTTGCAAAGATATCTATGTAAATTACAACATTGCAGGACATGACAGAACTACATTCTGGCTGGAAACTTTTAAAATGTGAATCTGGGATTAAGAACATAAGAAATAGGAGGAGGAAAGACCATAAAGCCCCTTGAGTACACTCCACTGCTGAATAAGGTGATGACTAATATGATCTATGGCCTCAGCTCCATTTTCCTGAAAATTTCTATGACCTTTGATTCCCTTCAATGTACTTAATAATTCTGCATCCACAGCTCTCTGGGGTGGTGAATGCCAAAGAATTGTAACCCTCCAAAGATTCACTAGCCTCTGAGAAAAGTAATTTCTCCTCATCTCAATCTTCATGGTTAGTTCCTTATTGTGAGATTATGCTCTTGTTGTGTAGTACGAGAATTACTCATATATCCATTCTCAGGTCAAACAGAATTTATCTGAATGATCTTTCAACTCAATGGGTGAGTGAGAGGCCTGCTCACTTTACTGGTGTGGTCCAAACACACTCTCTTCAAATGTACAAAATTGACACCTTTATACACAATCAGATATAAAGTATCTTCACCAATGCACATAAATTTAGCTGTCATTTCTTGACCAACCCAAGATGAGAAGGTATGTGATCAATTGCTTCCCTCATCTTCCCTGAATGATCATCTTGTGCCTTACAGAGTCCTCCTTTTGGTCTGGATCTGGCATTCTCATGTTTAAGGCATCCCTTTGTGGAGCTAAGACTTTGGTTACATCTAACTTCATACATAAGAAAACCAAAAATGTATGTAGTACTCCAATTGTGGTCTCACCAAAGCCCATGCTTTTCTTTACTTTTGTACTCCAATCTCCATGGCAATAAAGGATAACATCCAATTTAAATAATTTGTTGTACCCACATGCTAACTTACTGTGTTTCTTGTTTGTGGACATTTAACTTCCTTTGAACACCAGCAGTTAGTCATCCCACACACTCTAAAAAGATTCTTCCATTCAAAGTAGATAACACTCACATACTCTATCTGCCCCTTTTTGCCTACTTAATCGATTTGTTTATGTTCTTTCGTAGACCCACTGTGTCCTCCTCACAACTTACTTCCTCACCTACCTTTATACTGTTAGGAAACGTGGATAAGTTACACTTGGTCCCTTCATCCAAGTCACTGTAAATAGCTGAAGCCCCATTCGTGATCACTGAAGGACCTCGCCAGTTACAGCTTGCTAACTTGAAAAGGCCCATTTTCTGTCTGTTAATCGATGCTC
This sequence comes from Pristis pectinata, assembly GCF_009764475.1. Classification (NCBI taxonomy): domain Eukaryota; kingdom Metazoa; phylum Chordata; class Chondrichthyes; order Rhinopristiformes; family Pristidae; genus Pristis; species Pristis pectinata. Next base: position 78,455,919 of record NC_067412.1, read on the forward strand.
TATCTGTAAAAAAAAATGTTCTGTCAATCCTATGGGCCCTTATCTTGTGCCACCTTTTATGTGCCAACTAATGAATTGCTTTTTGGAAATCCAGAAACATTATGTTCATTGGTTCCTTTCATCTATCCTGCTAGTTAAATCCTCAAGAAACTCTAATAAGTTTGTTAAACATGATTTGCCTTTCAGAAAACCTTATCATGTTACCGCTTCCTAGATGCTTTTTTATCACTACCTTAATAACTGATGTCACCATTTCCAGACAACTAACGTTAAGCTGATAGGCTTATTGTTCCAAATTTCATTTCTCCATCCTTTCTTGGATAGAAGTGTTACATTTGTTAGTTTTCAATCTATTATAAAAATTCCATGATCTCAAATATTTTGGACGATGACAAAAAATGCATCCACTATTTCTGCAGCCACGTCTTTTAGAACCTTAGTATGACAGGCCTTCAGATCCAGTGGATTCTTCACTCGTCGTTCCTATAACTTTGACTGGTACTTTTTCCCCACAATTTTAATTATTGAAGTTTCTCCACCACTTTTGCCCCTTGGCAACCTTCCATTTTTTTAATAATTTTTCATATTTTCTACTGCAAAGACCAACACACAATATTTGTTTACTGTCTTTGCCATTTCCTTACTCCCTTTTACTAATTCCCTGACTCAGCTACTAAATAGCCAAAAATATTTGCTTTTCCTACTCTCTTCCCATTAAAATACTTGCAAAAAGTTTTACAATCTGTTTTTATATTTCTTGCTCGGTTGAATTTATGTTTTATTTTATCCATCTTTGTCAATATTTTTTTAATTACCCCCTGTTGCTAGTTTCTAATTGTTTTTCTCAAACCTCAGGCATACTGTTATAGTTAGCAAATTTATTAGCCTTTTCTATCAATCGAATAGCACATTTCACTTCTTTAGTCAGTACTGGATGGATCACTTTTCCCATGGAGTCTTTATTTTTCAATGTACAGGTCTCCTCCAGGTTATAAACACCTGACTTATGGACAGCGCATATGTACCAACTAGCATTTGGGAGACCATTTGAGATGGACAGGGATGGATTTGACAGCTGTTATGGGGCTGCATGCATCTTCTGCTGGATGCGAACGGGGCATTCCTGTGCCTTCTCTCCCCACTTTCCCAAGCCACAACAATTGGGGGTTTGGTCGAGCTGAGGGGAGCCGGGAGACCTGAGCAGACTCACTCACTCACTGAGTCAGTGAGGATGACTGGTGGCCGCTATTCCTGCGCTTGCTCACTCTCCCATCACGGCTGTTTCTGTGATCCCCTCCCACACACTGCTTTTGCTCATTTCCGACTTATGAACATTTCGGGTTATGAACAGTTTTCAGGAACAAAACCCTCTGGTAACATTAGGATTGCCTGCAGAGGATTTGTTAAAAAATGTGAAATACTTCTTTAGTGCTGACATTGTTTATCCACCCCTCTATCATTTAATCTTATTTCTTGATCTACATTAGACATCTCACTTCTCATGATTCCAGATTCCAGTTTCAGAAAAGTTTGATACTCATAAATTGAAAGTGAAATTCTGTGATGTTATGATTACTCTTTCCCAGAGGAACCTTTACTTTTGAGTTTACTGATAATCCTTCCTCTTTTACAATGGCAGATCTAAAATAGCTATTTCCTTGTTAGGTCCACATTGTATTGTTCGGCAGAACTGTCCCAATTGTATTGCATGAACTGGTCCTCAGGGCTATCTTTGCTGACTTGATTTGCCAAGTCTATATGAAGACTAAAGTCTCCCATGCTCATAGGCTTTGTTACAATCCCCAAGATTTCGCAGTTGATAATCTGTTCAACAATATAGTTTTTTTCAGAACCTCAATAGCCCACTCCCACCAATGTTTTCTGACTTATTATTCTTTGCCTCCATCCAAATTGAATTTATTTCCTGATCTTCAGAGCCAAGATACTTTCTCACTACCTAACGAAGGCTTCTACTTGCCTCCTTTTTTTTATATCTTTACAATACGTCACGCAGTATGGAATATACAATTTCCAACCTTGGTCTCCCTGCAACAACAAATCTGTAATGGCATTTCGATCATACCCACTGATCACTGTGTGCCAGTAATTCATCTCCCTTTATCATAAATGTTTCATGCATTCTGATAAAAACCCTTAATTTCGATGCTACGATTTTTCATTACTTTGATCCTATTTGCTAGTGTTATCATATAGAGCCTGCCCTTTCCTATCGCACTCTGCTTATTATTATCCATATGGCTATACTGCATGATTAACTTGACCTTTTTCTATAAATTTCTATATTTCCCACATTTGAATCTTCTACTTCCTGGTGGTATGATGCAAGACATTGCCACAAATTGCGTAATATCAAAGTAAATAATCCATTAAATTGGCTTTAAACTCATTGTCCAAATGCTCTACCTTTCAGTGAGGTCATGGTTGATCTTCTACTTCTACACAGTCCTATGTTTTCCTGGCATCCAGGAATGTATCAATCATTGTCTTAAATAGATTCACTATCTACAGGCTGCTGGAGAGAATTCCAAAGATTCACAATCATCTGGGTAAAGAAATGTCTATTCAATTGATGATCGATGCTTTCCTTGGAGACCTTCCAATTGAGAGGAAACTGCTTCTCCGTACCTATCTTATCAAGCCTTGTAAGAATTTCATGTCTTGTTGAGACCATCACATTTAAATAAACTTCACAAGCCTATTCTTCTTGATCTCTTCTTAAAGAGATCTTAATCGCCCTAGGAATCGATGTAGTTCACCAGTGCTACATCCTCTCCTTGCTAATTATGTTCTTCGGTTAAAATGACTCATACTATGCAGTACTCTGGGTGTGGTCTCACTAAGCCTACTTATAAGAGCTACAAAACTCCCATTTTGTAATGAAAGTTAACACAATAAATGCCTGCCTGATTAGTTTCTTCATCTCCATGTTAATTTTTTGCAACTGATGTACTGGAACACCCTAGTCTGTCAGTGTACCAACACTTACTAGTCTTTTAAAAAGTATTTCATTTTTCTATCCTTTCTATCAAAGTAGATAGTTTCATATTTGGTGAAATTGTACTCCATCTGCCATCTTCTTACTCAATCACTTAAACTACCTATATCATTTGCAATGTCATTGCTGCTTCCTCAGAGCTAACCTTTCAATTTAGGTTTGCTTTGATGGCATACATTGCACTCTCTCCCCTCATCAATAGAGACTGTAAATATATGAGACCCAAATGTTTCAGAGACTCCACAATTTACACACCACCATCTCAAAAATGACCTGTTTATTCATGTTATCTGATTTCTAACCACTATTCAATCCTAAATCCCTTAACATTTTTCTTCCAATCACATGAGTCCTAATCTTGTGAAATAACATCTTGTGTGGCATCTTACTGAATCTTTTGAAAAGACAAATATACTGAACTCCATGAGTTACACATTCAAAAAGCTCTAATAGATATGTCAAACACGATTTCACTTTAATTAAACCATGTTGACTCTGCCTAATAATATGATTTTCTGAATGTCCTGTTATCACATGTCTAATAATAGGATAAATGGATTAATCTCCAATGTTCATTAGTTGGAAACAGCCATTCTTAAAGGGGAATTTATGTAGCTGCAGACGCTTTACTTGTTAAGTGATTATACAATCCTAAGCTTTATTAATTTTTGAAGACTATATTTTTCAGTAATTTTATTCCTAGTTAAACTTCTATTAAAATGGTACAGTCAAAGACTGGGTGGCTAAGTTGGATGGCACTGTAAAATGAGCACTGTCTCTATGTTCTTCTTCTTGGACAGTCTCCTGCAATCGAGGATAACTTGTTCCACTCCAGTTTTGTGATTCCCAAGGTGGCTGATGAAGCCAATGTGGGATCTGCTAACCATGCCATGGTTTGAGCAGGAGGTATTTGGTAGAGTAGTGAGGTGGGTTGTACAGGAGCTGGTGCCCTCCTTCCACCATTTTCACAGGGTTTCTGCATGCATCTGATGAAGAGGGTCAAGGCCTTTGGAATATTTCTTCCTCGTTTTGAGAATTCCTGGGTCACAAAGTTCCATGAGTCGATAAGGATGTTACTATTTTCAAAGAAACTTTGAGAATATCCTTAATATGTTTCCTTTGTCCACTTGGTAATCTCTTGCCATGACAGAGCTCTTGTTTTAGATGTTTGGTGCTGAGCAAGAGAACAACAAGTGAATTCCAGAGGTGAGGTGAGAGTAACTGTCCTCGACATCAAGGAAGAATTTGGTTGAGTGTGGCATCAAGGTAAGTCTGAGGTCCAAGTGCATCAAGAGGAAAATACTGCAATGGACAGAGTCAGACATCACATAAAGGAAATGGTTTCAGATGTTGAAGATCAATCATCTCAACCCCAGACGATGACTGCAGGAGTTCCTCACGTCCATGGCTCAACCATCTTCAGCTACTTCATCAATGACCTTCCTTCTATCATAAGGTCAGAAGTGGGGATAACTCTGTGATAACTCTGCAACATTCAATTCCATTTGCAACTCTGCAGCTGGTGAATCAATCCATGCCTGCACATGGTAAGCCCTGAACAATGTTCAAGCATAGGCTGATAAACGCCAAGTAACATTTGTGTCACAAAATCTGTCAGACAATGATCATTATCTTATCTTATTTCCAACAGAGAAAGTCTAACTATTTACTCTTAACATTTGCTGAACCCCCCCAATATCAATGAAGTGTGGGTTACCCTTGACCAGTCACATAAATACTCTGGCTACAAGAGGAAGTCAGAGGCTGAGTATCTTGCAGTGAGTGACTCACCTCCTAAGGCCCCTGAGCATTTCCATCATCCACAAGGCACAAATTAGGAGTATGATGAAATACTGAAAGCATGCCTGGATAAGTGCAACTGCAACACTCAACAAGGTTCAGGACAAAGTAGCCCACTGCATTGGTTCCCTTTCCACCCACTTCATTCCTTCTATCACCAGTGCACAGTGGCTGCGATGTATCTAATCACCAAGGTCATTTTAACAGCACCTCCCAATCTTGCAGCCTCTACCACCAAGAAGGACAAGCACTTCAAGTCCATGGGAACACCACCACCTGCAGGTTCCCACTATGTGCCACACCATCCCGACATGGAAACATTGGAATGCTTTCCCCTCGAGCCCATTGCTCTGTTTTACCAGGGCTCCTTGATGCTGTACTCAATCAAATGCTATCTCAATGTCAAGGGTAGTCACTCTCACCTTATCTCTAGAACTCCACTCTTTGGTCCAAAACTGTGATAAGATCTGTTGCTGTGTGGTCCTGCCAAATCCCAAACTAGGCCTCAGTTAGCTGGTGATTGATGAATAAGATAACAACATTTTGGTGGTATCAAGGTCAACAGGGTTTGCTGAATCTTAGTGCCTAGTGTGATATTCATTTCTTGGAGAATACTTCTTGGCAGCCTTGGTAGTTTTTACAGCATTTTCTTTCTGAGTAAGATAACAACTCCCCTTGATCATTCTCACAGCTAAAGTTTGCTCATGTAACTGGAACTTTCTATAAACATTGTTGCAGCCCAGAGAGCATTTAGTCAAATGACAAAATTCTGAAATATATCAACCTTAAAGCAGTAATTATTCTTTGCCACCAATATTGCAAATATTACTTTTGTGAAGCTCATAACCACAAGCTGCTTGCTACCTGTTTAGATGCTGAAACCAATGAAATTATTATCAAAGTACCACTACCCAGAAATTCACCTCTGGTCAACACTGATCAATTTACATAGTCGTGTGAGCATGCGGTGTTCTGCCTCCAAAATTCATTCCATTGAAAAACCGATGGAATGAATTTCAGGGGCAGAGAACAATGAGCTGATGCAACTATAAGGCATGTTTAGCATTACGAACTGGGGATGAATTTCTAAGCGTGTATGTCATATGCAGAGTTACGAAAGGGATTTGTATCTTTTCATGTGCTGTGTTTGAGGAGAATGAGTAATGTCCCATATGTATTATTGCAAGTTTGCTCTTGCTGTTGTTTCCATTTATCGTTAATAAATTGGTTCGTGGTTTATAGCCTCAACTATAATCTGAAAGAGTGGTAACTCTTCAGCTTTCCAAAGTGTAGGAGATCAAAGGAGTACTTGCAATAAATCAGTAAAATGAAGACACCAACAAGGGTGGCTGTTTGACTCCTCAATGTACTGCAGTTGCAGATTTTGTACAGATTCATTTGCAAGCGGAATCCTTGGTATAGAGCAAGAGGAAAAGAGTTGAAAAACGCCATTGAGAGATAAGGATCTTTGGGCCATGGAAGTCAGTGAAGCTGGTAAGATTGGAAGTGATGGGTGTGTCAGTAGGACAAAGAGTAGAAGACAAATTTTTGTAAATTGTTAATCTTTGATTTTAGGATTAGTTTAGTCAAGTCTCCAAATTAACAGAAGCTTCACTTGTTATTCCATTTATGTTTTAGGTATGCATTTATCTTCTGAATATGTTTTATAACTATTGAATATTGACCAGCACAAATATTCAGTGTACATTAGCTCAGTTTATTTTATAAAATCAAATTCATGGCTTGAATCTCTGTATGAGGGCTAAGTGCATAATTTGGTGTTGGTTTGTGGAATGTACTATATTGCTGGTGAAATATTAAACCTATCTGTTGATTCCAGAAAGTTGTTAAAGAGCACATGCAACGTTATCCTGGTCATTATTTCCACACCAAACAGTAATGCCAAAAATCAGATTAATTGGGTAATCATTTTATTGCTATTTGTAGAATCTTGCTGCTACACATTAGTAAACAATAAGTGCTGTACTTAAGCACTTTGAGACATTTCTGGTGCTAGTAACTATTTTATTGTCACCTCCTCTTATTTGATCAATGCAACATGCTTTCATCATTGTCAAGAACCAATTAATTCTTTCACATTTATCTGACAAATCTTCGAAATGCTGCAGAGATGGAGAAAGATTCCACCCACAACCTACCTACAAATAATTGCCACCTTGTGAAATCTGTATTTTTGTATTATTTATCTTTGACTACATTTTCCTGCCTTTTTTCTTTGGCATCTGGCAAACATAGAATTAGTGTGGAATAACTGAACATGTGATGTGTTGATCTGGTACCTGCGTACTGGAAACCTACTTGGTGAGCCAGAGAAGGGGATGGGGGAAGAAGAGAATGGGTGAAAAAATGGCATGTGGGAAATGGTATAATTCAATGAAGTTATTTGGAAAAAAATACAGCACAATGGAAATTTCCTGTACACAAGAACATCAGAAAATTGAGCATCTGTAAGCCACTTGGCTCTTCAAGTCTGCCCCACCATTCATTTGATCATGGCTCAACTACCCAGGCTTCATTTCCTCCTCTGCGCCAGATTCCCATAGCCCTCAATTCCCTGTTCTTTCAAAAATGTATTTCCCTTCATTTTATTTTTGTCTAATGGATAGAGAATGCCAGAGGTTCACTACTATCTGTAAGAGGAAACTTCTAGGCACCTTGGTTTTAAATAACCAGCCCCTTATCTTGAAACTATGTCCCCTCATTTTCCCACTATTTGAAACATCTACTCTGTCATGTCCCCTTAGAATCCTATGTTTAGCTTCTCTTGACAGGGCAATCCTCTCATCCAATGATTTAGTCTGGATGACTATGTCCAATGCTACCATATCTTTGCTTAGGTAAGGGGGCAAAAACTATGTGCAGTACCTCACCAGCAGCCTGTACAAGCACCTTAAGTTACCAATCTATCCCTCATGTCTTCAGCTTCCTGCTCTGCTTTCTTCCAGAGTTTTGGACTTGCTTAATTTGCTTTCTTAATGTCTGCCTTTTTAAATCTGCTGTTTCCTATTAATGGTCCAGTTGAATTAAATTACATTTTGGTTTATTAATATTTTATGAATATTCAACTAGAGATTCTTCATTGAGCATTTCCAATATTTGTCATGATGGCCTGAGGTGATGTTTTCTAGCATGCACGATGTCCTTTGCACACCTTGAACCACAATCTTCCACCGTGGAGGAAGATGGGGGTTTTAGAGAATGTTGGTCAGCAGACTGGGAAGGGGGTAGAGAAGATCAAATGGGATGTGGGCATGGGAGAAGACCATGCCAGTCAAAACATTCAGGTGGGCTGTGTAGAAGATGGAGGAGAGATTGGGGGGAAAAGAGGGACTTGTTGGGAAGGCAATTGGAAGGCAGAAGGAAGACTGGTGGGGGCAGGTTGTGCTGGGAAGAAGATTAATGGGAAGATAAATGACTGGGGAGGGAGGACAAGTTTGGGAAAATGTGGAAGTTTGGGCTAGTGGCTAAGGGGAAATTGGAGTCAGTAGTTCGGTGAAGCTTGGGTGAACTCTGTGGAGGGGTGGGGAAAAGTTTGGAGTCCTGGGGTGCTTACTCCTAATCACTCCGATAAGATAAAGCAGGGACTTACCCTAAGAAAGATTGCTGCCTGACGTACTATAGCAGTAGTGCACATAGGGAATAAAACTTATAACCAATATTGAAACAGGTCTCAACCCCAGTTATGGCTTGATCCTGTGTTCAAGCCCTGCATCATTTGGGAAACCACATTTGCATGGTAAAAAAATTATCAAGGAGGTGACATCAAGCAGCCATACACATGGAAGACTGGGATTACATTTGCAGAAATCCACTCTGTGCACACAAAGTACCTAATCCCTTTGAGTAATCAGGTTTTAGGTAAATTCACTTGTGTAATACATGAAAATTAGTTGCATGCTCCAAAGAAGAAACACTGAAACTGGGTCTTGTTTGGCACGTCCCTGATACAAATGCTAGTTAGGAATAACATTGATGGGTATCAGCATTAGATTCCTTTGATTGGGACTCAGATGAAGTTTTAGATTTTCTGGCAATAATCTCAGAAAGGAGGTTGTTCCCAAAGTACTACAGAATATTTCAGATTTACAGTGTTCACTCAGGGGGGTTCACCCATGGGGCTAACCTGTCAGTCATTGACAATCAATCCCCTGAAAGAAGCTGCTGCACAAACTGCCCACTAGCTGCTATTAATATACAAATTGCACTAGCTGCTATTAATATACAAATTGATAGAACCACCTGCCACTGACTGAGTGCATCCTCATCGGCAGCAACTGATGGATAATTACATGCCTCTGAGACACATGCAACACTGTTGAGAATATTAATTGTTGTTCAGGTCCAGTGCATTTGAAATGCAAGTCCTTGATCTGACCTTTTAAAATGTAAGGAGACAGCTGGTCATTCTCATTTATCCTTGAAGACACTTTATGTTGCAGGTTTCATTTTCATCTCCGCTTATCCAATGAATTAGCCCATGAGTTGAATATGCAGGAAAGAACAATATGGCAGTGCCATTTCGATGTTGATCTTCAGTAAAGTCATTGCCTTCCAATCCATCTCAGCACTTTCATCACAAAACAAAATCTGAGTCTCCATCAGAATATCGTGTGATTGTAAAATGCCAGGAATAACCTATGAATTCTATAACTGTGATAATTAGTTGACCACACCCAGAGGGCTGCACCAGTAACAATAACAGGACAAGAATCATGATAAGGATTTCAAGACATTCACAAATACTTGAAAATGTTAAGTTCAAATGACTTTACTGAATATTAAAGGAATTTATGGATTTGGGGAAAGTATCAGAAAATGGTGTTGATCGTGGTGTTCAACATGATCCTGGTGAATGGCAGAGACCAGACTTGAAGGGTTAAATGGCTTAATGCTGCTCCTATTTTGTATGTTTTTTAAAATCATTACCAGAATATTTAACAGAAGAGTTGATTTTAGAAATTATGGACAGTGATTTAGCAGTTAAATTATTGAGCTGGTGATCCAGAGGCTGCACAAACCATCCAGAAGCCTGAGTTCAAATCACACCATGGTAGCTGTATTAATAATCTGGGCTTTTTAATTAAAACAAAGCTGGTCAGGAGCAAACTGGACCACAAAAACTATTGGATTGCTGAAAAAAATCTATCTGGTTCACAAATATACCAGCCTTACCTCGTCTGGCCTATATGTAATTCCTGACTCACGCCATGCAATTGGCTCTGAAATAGCCTGAAAAGCCATGATTTTTAAGGGAAATTAAGGATAGGTGGGGTGGCAATTAATTAGTTTTGTGAGGCCCAGTCTCTTAGTGGGTCAGCTACAGAGCAAAGATCTGAAATAAACACTTAAAGGGGAGTATCTGGGCTGGTCACAGGGCAGGAAGGAAGAGTGATTGGGAACAGTGAAAAAGTTTGGATAATTATGACCAAAGATTGGAATGAGCCTATTAAACTGCAGATGCAAAACTACCAAATATCTTTATTATGTTCTTTGTCATCAACGTTCAATTTAATTGGACCAGCCACATGAATACTGTGCCACCAAGTGCAGGAAAGAGACTCGATGTCCTGTAACAAATGATTCAACTCCTGACTCTTCAAAGACCTGTGACTATCTATCGGGCAAGGGTCAGGATGTTCTCCACTTGCCTGGATAATGGGAGCTCCAACACTCTCAAGAACCTCTTTCACATCCAGGAAAAAGCAGCTCACTTGACAGGCATCCCAGTGTGAACCATCTTCAAAATGGACTGCAGCAATTCATCAAAGCTTTTTCAGCAGCATCTCCCGAAGCTGTGACCAATGCCAAGACCCACAGTTTCCCCTCCAAATCACATATTCCTGGCTTGAAACTATATTTCCATTCTTTACTCATCATTGGGACTAAGTACAGAAACTGCCTGACCAACTCTAGTATCCATAAAGTCAGCTTGTCACCACCCCCCAGAACAATTAATGATGGACAATAGAAACTGAAATCTGTAAATCTTTAATGCAGCAACTACTATAAGTGAATTGATCAAAGTCATTGGGGAAAGGGATGTAGGGGTGCCAGTGTCAGGGGCAGATCCTCAAGATGATGGTGGTATTAATAGGTTTGCTTGTTAGATTGTGAGAAACATTCCTGATCATTCTAAGTCACAAGCTATGCTGTAAGTACATTTACCTTGGGGATCTGCCATTCTCTTCTGTTTTCAAAGTTCCCTGAAGCATGGGAAACTAGTTCCCAAAAAGAGAAATCCTATTAAAACGACATGTAGTTTGAATGTCACTGACTGCTTTCAGCTGGTGATGTTTGTCAGATCAAAGATTATATATACATCAGGTGAATGATAACCAGGGACCAAAACTTTGTAACTTTTCCTACAGACAATGTTCATCAAGGATTTTTCACTTTTGCCAGCTCACTGCACTTTGACACTTCACTGATCAAACTCCTTCAATCACCAGGAAAAGTTTTACTCCATTGAGGTAGAGCTTGGATGAGAGCATCAAATAACATTGGACAAGCAAAGGCCAGTACCTTGTACATTTACCTAATGAACTTACTCTGCCCCATCATCTTCTGAAGGCATTTCTACTCTGAGTAAATGTATCTTGAGTTACTTGGGTATCCAGGGATACTGTTGCAAGGACTTACTGATTACACGCAATGTGGATTCCAAGAACTGCAGTGAGACAGAAAGCCAGCAACACATATGCCCTTCTAATGACGTAAATGAAGCACATAATGATTGTTTTGAGGAACTGCAGCCACATTGACCAAAATACTCAGGAGACATGGACAAGCTGCAAGAACCAGCTCAAAGATCTAGGGATGTACTACCAATACTCTCCCTGCAAAAATCCTTCCAATCCATTAGCAGGACAAGTGAACCAATGTCAGCATCTTGTCCTAGGCTAAGATCCTCAGCAGAGGCTCCAAAAATGCTTAACCAACTAACGTGAGTGGGCTGCATTGTCCACACACTCCATACCTGACTCCTGAAACATGCACTTACTCCAATCTCCTTCATGGTGAGAGATTTTCAGGAGGACGGAGAAAATGTTTCAAGGATATTCTCAAAACCTCCTTGATGAAATGTAACATCTGGGAAGCCAGGCCCATGAAAGATCAAAATGGAAGGAGGAGCATTTGGAGAAGACAATGAGCACCTCTACAGCAGAGTCAAGTGCAAACAGACCACAACATCCCTTCCTACAGCAGTGGCACAAACTGGCAGCCACTACAGAACACACAGAACTAGAGTGGAGGCAGGTCTTCTTCAACTCCAAGAGCCACCAAAAAAGGGAATACAAGATTAGAGTCAGGGAACATATTTTCTAATACTTAGTCTGAAAAGAAACCTATTTTTCTCCAACCAGGGATCATCTGCCATTCTATATAAAACAAAGAACAAGACAAAACAGTGGTTCTCAGATAAAAACAGGAGTTCCTGAGGAATGACTCTTGTGGTTCTATGCACTTACTCAGGATTTCTCTTTGATTCCCTTAGCTACCATGCTTCCAATCCTTTGTCCAATTTACACTGGGAACACTTCACCTTTATGTACATGACAGGAATTTAGAAAACCAGAGAAGGGCTCTTCTCTTTCTGTAATGTGGAAGCACCTGTGCTGTACAACTGCCACAGCCCAGCAGAATATCATCCCTGTGGTTGATGGATAGATTGGATTAAAGCTTTCAAGAGAAAATGATGAAATCTCAGATCCACAAAGGTTTCAGGCAAAACCAAAGGAATCCCTGTGGACAGCATATAAATCTCACCTCATGTTCTGGCTGACAATTTTGCACTAAAGTCTTACAGTTTAGAGAAAATGTCCACATTATTCACATCCTACAACATTTGAGACTTAAATTACATCTGTCCTTAATTTCTGTTTTTGAATTCTGGCAGCCATTACCTGGATAGAATGTTAGGATCCTTGTTTTCCTACCCTGAATCCACTCTAATCCATTAACTTTCCAAAGGCAAGGCATGTCCAAATCTACACAATACTTTAAATATAGCTTTAGCATTGAACCATCAGATTAATATGCAGTTTCCAGCTACAAACCATTATAAATTATAGGAATACAGCTGATAGTAAACATCCAGTTGTCCTGCTGACCCACCTCCATCCCTACCCCCACCTTCCCAACTTCATCCTCCCTCACCCACATTAGCTATATCCTTGAATGCAATTGAACAGGAGAGACTAGCTGAATGAAAAAAAACAATCCAGCGGCCGAAATCCCTCAGGCGAGAAAAGAGTTGGCAGAGGTGCGTGAAATGTTCCTGGTGGCTGTTGCTGGCGATCAAGGTGTCGTCGAGGTATATGAGGGCGAAGTCAAGGTCGCGCCCGACCGCGTCCATCAGTCGTTGGAAGGACTGAGCAGTGTTCTTGAGACCAAAGGGCATCCGGACGAATTCAAAGAGGCCGAAAGGTGTGATCAGCGCCGTCTTCGGAATGTCGTCCGGATGCACCGGAACCTGGTGAACCTGGAACTGGGCCTCGGCCTGGTCGAACCAGACACTGGGCTGGAGGGTCCAGAAGGTGGGCAGTTTAAGGACTACTGCCTGTACCTCTTGCTGTGCAGACATCGTGGGTCCAAAAACGTTTGGGCCCGTCGGGGTCACCAATGTGGCGGCTAGCTACACACTACGAAATGAAGACACAGATTTGCAGGTTTCGAAATCAGAGGTCGAATGCTGACAGGGGCGCAGTGCTCCTTTAATATCTGAAAACTTCCCATGCTACAGTTCCCGCGCTGACGTCACGCACGGGTCACCTGACCTTCTCGCACGCGGGCTTTCCCAGCCCAACGCTGGGGAAGGAGGGCCCTGTGCCATCTTGGATCAGGGCCTCCGATGATGTCGCGATGTCGGGAGCCGGTTCAATGCCGGTGCAGTGAGTCGCTACACCAGCACTGAAGAAAAATGGGAGGTTTAATATATGGAGACCTATACCAAGCCATTTTAATAGGCAGTGCCTTACTATCCAGTACTCTGGAGATGTAGAGTAGTAATTTCATTAGCGTTGTTGGCAACAGTTTCACAGTGAGTGGTTATGAATTATGTTACAAAGTCCAAAATTGTTAAATATGTCATCGACAAAAGCTATGAAGCTTAACAGAGATTCTCTTCCACTTGAGTACCCTTGAAATGTGCACTGCAATGCAGGGATTCCAGGAATCCCTCCATGTTGATACTTATTTTCATCAATCAATTAAAGTAGGGAAAGGAAGCAGAAAAAAATAATAGTGTGCTGGCAGCTTCTTTAACAGGTACATGCTTGAATGAACTGGTGCTGCAGCAAATCAACATCTGTTCTGGAACGATTTCTCTGAAACCTAACAATTCTGCAACATAAAGTCTTTTCTTCTGGCTGGTTTTTCTGTTTGATGGAGCATTCAATACAATGTTTAAAATCATATTTTATTGTTTTTGTTGTCCGTCTCATTAAATACTGAAAGGCTGCAAATGAAGTTCTAAAATTGGTCTCATTTATCACTATGGAGAGAGAAATCTGCCAAGATTCATGATCTGCTGGAAAATGGTTGTATAAACATTGCAGAAGGGCAGAATCTGACAACTGTGATGCCTTCCATAGTTGAATAGTGTACCAATACTCACTGTCTAGTTCCACATGTAAGCAATGGCTGATGCACCAAATGACATAATGAACTAAATCCCAATGAGAATCTGCATTTCAGGACAGAAGGGAAAAATTGCAATTAAATAATTGAAAATTTTTCACATTTTTTTCTTGAGTACTTTTAAATGACCAACAGTTACATGGGATGGAATGGGAGAACCAGCTGAGCTGAATAAATTACTATAATTTCAATGTTCCTAAAACTCAGCTTTACAAAATGATTTTCAAATGACCTGGAGTGTTTCAAAATTGAGAAGTTTGATGCAAGCAATAAAAAAATATTTCCTCTGGCAGACCATGCTTCAGCTCCTTTAGCCCTTATTTTTGTGATGAAATTATACAAATTCATTGGTGAGCATGATGGAAATAGCGGCTGCTTTCTTTACGTCATTCCTCAGAGTGCTCAGAGTTAGATACTGTCTTAAAGAGGAAATACACACTGTCCTTAAAATACAAATGTATAAGCATAGCATAACAATAGATTACTACACTATTTTGGTGAATCTGTAACCACAGATATATTGGCAAAAGTCCCAGGGAGAAGATAAGGAAAAATACTTTTTACTGAGTGAATTGTTCTGATCAGATTGTGCTATTGGAAAGTGTGTTGGAATCAGATTCAATGGTAGTTTTCCTAAAGAAATTGGAATTACTTAAAAGGGAATAGATTTCCAGGCAGGACAGAGGGGTGGAATGAACAGATAATCCTTTCAAAGTGTCAGGACAGGCATGAAGAGCCAAACAGTTGATGCTTCCTTTATTTCTACTTTTTTGTTAATTCCACTGCTTTCTCACATTCTCAGATCATATTGTAATAAGTACATGTTCTCAGTTTTCATGTATGTCTGTCTAGCCAAACATTCATCTATCCTTGCATTTCTAGTTGAGAGTCTTCTAACTGAAACTTTCTCTAACTTACTGAATACAGAATTGTGTGCAAGAATTCAATTTGATGGCTTTTGGAGACGTAAGCATATGCTTTCTTAATAAAATGAAGCAAATGTGCACAAGCATGTGCATAAACCTGCTTTTTATAGATGTTTATTGAGGCGAGCTATATTGTAGTTATGTTACTGTATTTCCTTTTTAACAACACTCTCTATTTCTTTAAGGTTCTGTATCTCTGGTGTGGCACTAATAACACAGCCACTGTTCTACACCATGCTCACAGATACAAGGGCAAAGAGTCACAGCTTACAGATTTGCGCCCCTGCTTCCCACCATTTGTGCAGGTGCCCGTCTGCATGCTTCTGCTTTTAGAGTTGTACAGCACAGAAGTGGACCCTTTGGTCCACCATGTTCATGCCAACCTTCTTTCCCATGCGTGATATTCCTCGCTTGGATAATTCCACAATTCCCTAAAATCAGGTTTACTTCTGTCAGTGGACCAATAAAAAAGTTCTTCACTATCACACCCCGTAGAACATGTTTCATGAGAACGACACATGGATATTTGTTTCTGTCTCACTAATAATCTCTAATAATCTTCTGCATGGATATTACAGTTTCATCTTTGAACATATTCAAATTGTTAATCTTTGAACAGATGGCATAGTACTCGACCTTGCTCAGTGATGTAACGAATGGGGAAAAACGTACTCCTTTGCCTCAAATACCCTTTGTTGTGTGATACTTAAATTTTTGTGCAAAATATAAAATCGCTGAACATTACAACTAATACTTTTACAATGAAGGTCATTTTTATCAGTGCATAGACTGCGCTGGAAAATCACACATCTAAAGTCAGATTGATTCCTGGGGAAATGTCCTATAAAGAGAAATTAAGATGATTGAGTCTACATTCTCTGGAATTTAGAAGAATGAAAGGTCATCTCATTGAAGCAGACAAAATTCTTTACTGGTTTGATAGGATAGTTGCAAGGATGGTGATTTCCCCTAGCTGCAGAGTCGAGAACTAGATGTCACTATATCATAACATGGGGTTGACCATTCAGGACAAGAGTTGAGAATTACTTCATGCAGAGAGTAGCAAATCTTTGGAACTCTCTGGGCTGTGGAGGCTGAGTTGCTGAGAATATTCAGGATAGAATCAATAGTTAATTAGATATTAAAGGAAGTAAAGACTATGGGATTAGTGGAGGAAAGCTGCACAAAGGTAAAATGTCAACCACAATCTTATTGAATGGTGGAACAGGTGTGAGTGGCAGGATGGCCTACTCCTGCTTCAATTCAGTTGTATTCTTGAATGGGTTAATAGTTTGTTCCTCATTGGCATAAAGTCACTTTGGGATTTCCTGAAGCTGTAAAAGGTGCTACATCAATGCAAGCCTTTCTTTCTTAAACGAAAACACACAAACTAGGAAATGCCAGCAGGAAATTTGGACCCACACTGTGTTGCCTATTTACATCTGTAGAAGCATTTGGATCAACTACAATTGACCTCAGAATCACTGGACTACAAATAAAGACAGTTTGGCCTTTAGTGAATACTGCTGGAGGATAGGAGTGCATGGTCAGATCAGACATAAGTGACTTCCCTTTAACTAAATAGCCTGCTGATGCTCACCATTCACCTGATACTCAAAGGAGTCATTTGAAGATTGATCCATATCCATGGATTTGCATCATGGCAAAACATTTTTTAGATGTTGTTATTGCTGGAAATGACCAATTACTGCATATTTCTCAGCATATTAAGAAGTCAAATAGCAATATTCTTCCTGCACATATATGTCTCCTGCAGGTTTTACAAGGCAAGGCCGTTGCCAAGTTTTTGAGGTTTAATGGGGTAAGCCACTCCCCTACTCATGCCACTGTGGTTTCTTCATCATCTTAACTCATTTCATCAGCATCTTCATTCATGATGAGTAAATATTTAATTAAACTTAGCCATATTTTCTTCATCACTGCTTGTATATTTTAAGGAGAGAAAATAACCAATGAAGAAGAACCCCAAGAGTATTTATCCAAAAGAGGTACACTCTTAGCTATAGTTCTATTCATTGGATCAGGGTGGTTCACCTGATGGAATTTGATGGATGGATTCCATAGAATGTCTTAGAGTGACCCCACAGTTACAGAGATGATATAAGAATCTGGGAGTTGGGGAAGCTGTGAAAGCTGTGAGCTTTTCATCAATTTTTCATCATGTAGATCAGTGATTTGGGCACAAATGAGTGGCACTACTGCTATGGGATGGAAAATCAATTCCTCCACTGACAAGATCAGAAATACACTTAAGTATATTGTTTTGACAAATGGAGAGACCTAATATATCAATAATTTTGTACTAAGTAATGGAAATTGCACTGTCTCATTTCTTAAGATCGAGCTTCTTTGAAGTTTAACAGAAATGCACAATTTTTGGCATCGATTTTCACTGCCCCCCTTCCAACTCCACCCGCCTTCCTATCTGGCAAAAAGCATTTAAGATGGACCCAGTGTTTAACCATTCCTACCCACTTACTCTTTTCCCCTTCCCCAATCTGGATGAGATTAATTTTAAATTACAACCAGTAAAGACACCCACCCTGCAGTGTCAGGACCAACTTTTAAGATATGCAGACCAAGATCTGATGACACGAATGGACCTGCAATGCTATTTTAACATGAGGCTTGAGAGGAGACTAATGTTGATCTCTCTGCCTGACCAAATGAGCCAGATGATGACAATCCTTGTCCTAAAATGCCCAATCCCACAATCTTCTGTTAACTGTCAAAGACCAATGGTTCCCATTCCAAATTCCTACTCTCCCCCTAAAGAGCAAATCTACCCTAAAGTGGTTACTCAATATGAAATGACATTTCTGAAGGGAAACACTGCTCTGAGAAGTGTGACCATGTCAGAAAATTGTGCAGCTTAGTTTGCACATTTCCCCTTCTTCTGTAACTGATGCAGAGTTTCAATGCAAAATCTTCAAAAGGTCAAGATATATGATGCTAATGCATTAACCCTTGCAACAAATTTGATGTATATTTTTACATGCAAAAGAATTTCTACACCTTTTCTTTAGGCTCTCTTGAACCAGCTGCCCAATTTCTAGGATAGAGATCCATCAAAGTTGACTGAGTTCAATTGACTCACAATATATTGGGAAACAAACATTATATTTTACTGTCTGGCTTAGCTTTTCTCCTGTCAATTCCTTTACTCAATAAACTGTCAGGAAAAGGAGTAAGGAAAAGGATCCATTTAGTTAAATATTATGTAAAGTCTCTTTCATAGTTGATTATTGTTCATGGTTGAATTTTATTTGATGTCACAATCGGCCTCAGTAATGTTGAACAATAGCAATACCAAATCTAAATTTTCCATAATGGTTACACAGTGAATAATAATGGTTGCCCCATTGCTGTAAATTTAAGCACTTTGAAAGTTGGCTGTACATGTGGGAGATTTGTGGCTAAACATTCATCCTAACAGAATGTAAATTATTAAATTCTATTCCTATATATTATTATTAATAATGCACGTAATTGTGAAAATGGCATCAAGGGGCAATGACGGGCGCTCTGATGGAGTGAGAGAGTTAAATGAATTACGATGGAAATTTCAGTGAAGGGTAAAAAATGCTGAAAACTTTTCTAATAGTACTGTGGAAGAGGAAAGTGACAGAGAAGGTCAGATTGAAATAATCAGAATGCCAAGGGGATAAGGCAACAGATATTTCAGTGGTTGAATCATAGAGTCATAAAAAGTCATGGACATACACTCATATGGCACAGAAATGAGCCCTTAGGCTCACTGAGTCTGTGCTGACCAGCAAGCACCCATTTACACTCAGCCTACACTAATTTCATTTTATTCTCCCCACATGCCCATTAATTTCTCCCCAGATTCTGCTACTCACATGCACTTTAAGGATAATTTACAGTGGCCAATTAACCTACCAATCTGCACATCTTTGGGATTTGGGAGGAAACCAGAGCACCCAGAGGAAACCCACACCGTGGCAGGGGAAAAACTTGCAAACGCCACAAGGCAGCACCGGAAGTCAGAATTGAACCCAGGTCTCTAGAGCTGTGAAGCAGTAGCTCTACCAGCTGTGCCACTCACACCATGCAAGTATTTGCAAATCAAATGGAGAGGCTTTATTTGATCCTTTTGTTGACAGGGAATAATGTGGGTTGGTAAGGACAGGTGTGATGAAAGTACAGGACATGGTGTAGAATGATATGGACAATTCAGTTTTGGATGAAATGGAACTTATGTATTGATGGTGGAGAATGAAAGCTGGAAGAAGACATTAGAGGAAGCTTGTCCTCAGCTGATCAAGGTAAGAGTTCTGGTAAAGGAGATGATGAGGTAGGGCTTGAAGTAGATGCAGTGAAGATAAGGGGTCAGGTTATGAATAGTATATTGGGCTTCACATGTAGAAAGGACTGAGTCAGACAAGACAGTGTGGGTACAAATAGCTAATTGATCAGCCAGGAAGAGTAAATGTAAGGAAGAAATGTTTTTGATCATGGAGCGTAATCGTCCCAGTGTAGATTTACTAACACTGGAGAAAATGCGGGCTTATTCATAATTTAATTTCCGATAGGCAGTCTGAAAAGTGGAGGTCATTGTGAGGTCTAGGGAAGTATTGATGCAATGGTGCAATGAGCTTTGATTTTAGCCTGGAAATTTCTCTCAAGCAAAAGTACTTGTAATGGCAGTGGTCGTGTTATTAGGTATCATAAACTAGAAGACTCACCTCCCGCCTGCTCTGCTCTTCACATATCATTCCTGACCCAGTTCTCTGTCAACAGCAGTTTCTGGCACAGCATGTACAAGTAGTACATAATACTTTCAAATCTGATACATCATCCTCTTTAATGGGGGTGCCTGTGGATTTTATCCACTGCTAATCTTATCATTTCAGATACACATTAAAGGTCAGCTAGGTTCACACACGTCAGGGAGGTCACCTTTAAAACTTCACCTTTCATTTATTTTCCCAAGCACTAAATTTCAAACAATAGAGATACCTTTGTGATTGCTCTTCCATTGCCTTTAAAGTAAGAGGAGGCCTGGAACATAAGACTGCAATAGAGGTGGGAGGGCTGTGCATGTAGTTATAGTAATAACTCTATTTGCAGGGCTAGAAAATGACAAAGGATGAATACCTCTGCACAGATTCTCACAACTTCAATACCAACGGTGCTGTGCTATTGAGAGCTGGCTTAACTCAGATGTTTGCAATTTTCTACACATTTCTCATGTCTTAATGCCTATTTGGAAACTTGACCCCTCACTTTTTGACAGAATTTTCATTCTCCCTGGCACTTTTTTCCAGCATAAAGCTCCCCCAAATGATGTCAATGCCAATAACATAAAATTCTTTTGCAGTAAGATTTTCACCTGTCTGATAATTTGACAGTACTTATTTACTCACAAAATCCTTTTCCCCCTGAAGCTGTCATTTAGAGAACTAACACTCAAATTGACTGAGATCTGGGACCTCCAACAAGCTCAAAATCAAAACCTTACATTTATGCCAAGACTGCTTTGTTCATGGATTAGAGTCAGAATCACTCTTAACTTTCTCATCTTAAGATCATTGTAAGCTATTCCCACGGATCTCTGTCACTCCTCACAGTTTTCTACACACTGCTGCAATTGGGAGATCATCCAAACGCCATGCTTAAGGAGAGAAGATTTCATTCACTTTTCCTTGAGCCCGTAGAGACAGCCAAAGTGGGCACAGGCATTTGCCTGTATTACAGGTTTCACTTAAGTGCAGGTACTCATAAGCAGACTGCACTTGAGTCCTTAAGAGATGTCCGTGGAAACTTCCTACCAAGAGTGTCTGGTCATAGCTCAGGAGGTTCTCTGTGACGCCTCCTGTACAAACAACATGTCTCTTGTGCAGAATATTGTCTAAACTTCCCCCTTTCCCTCTCCCACCCTCCTACAATGTTGCACCCTGCCAATAGGGAACTTCACACTCAAGCCAGCAATGTCAGTTTTACACACCATCATACAGGGAAACCCAACAAAGCAGTTCTATGAACCTCACATTTGAAGCTCTTGCTTCTTATGTGACTTTCACAAACAGCATTTGGGTGAATCACAACACTGCTTTAACACTAACAAAAAAAAGTATGGAGCAATTATCAGACATCAGTGAGGGTGGTCTGATGGACGGCACAACATGGTGGGCCGAAGGGCCTGTTTTGTGCTGTATGGTTCTATGGTATGGTTCTATGGTTCTATTTGTTGCAGCATGGAGACCACTTGCTCTCCATACATGGGTTCAATCAGCATCAAACAGGTGACTGATGGTTCAGCTGGAAGAATAGCTTCATTTCCATTTAGAATAAACTGCAACCACTGTTTTGCTATTTCTACAGGTTTTCTCAGAATATAAGTACCAACCCAGCTCCACTGGAACTCTGCTGTGTCCTAAATGAGTGGAAAAAGATTGTACTCCTTCAACATGCAGCTGATACTACATCAATACCCACTTTCCAAGCAACACTTTCATTATGAGAAAATTGCCCTTATTAAATATGGAGACTGTTCTTCAGACACCTGTTATGAGAAAGGTTCTTTTGGATCTTAAAGATAGAGGTATCTGGACACACAGTCTTTGTACTTTAAAAGGGAGGATTTTATTTACAAAGACCAACACGGAAACAGAATGTGAAGGAACAAATGCACACTCACACACGGGTGATCGTGAAACGTGAGGGAAGTCGCAACAGGGGTGAAGCACACACATGCACACGCATGCAACGAACTAGAACAAATGATCAGGGAACGAACAAATACGTTGTCTGAACCCCCTGAATCTGGACAAACAATGGCTCTACGCTACTGGGAATCTACTTAGGACACTCCTAGACCCCTGTGGAAGTGCACCCTCTTACCCGTGGTCTCAACCCTGGCAGCAATCGGAAAAGAGAGAGAGCTGCCCACATGTACCATCTTTTATAGGGCTGGAACTGGGTGGAGCCCGTTCAGGTGATTCAAGCAAGCCAATGATTCAGGGTCAAGAACAAAGGTGTGTTACCAAGCCAATCCTTAGGTGTGCTCTTAATAGGTGGGGCGGAGCCGAACCCTTGATTGACAGTGGTATAGCTTCCGACCCAATGGGCAATGCTATCATCCGACCATGGGGGTCAGTAGTCTTGTCACTGTCATCTGACCCCTGGCCTTTCATACTACAATACCAAAAATAATTTCTCCTTTTTATTCTGAGGTCAACCATTGTAGAAACAGGGCACATATAGAACAAGAGTTAAACATGAAAGTAGCCACGGCAGAACATAAACACTGACCTGCAGGATGCTGCAACAAATCCATAAGAAAATCCAGGAATACTGGTGGATGAAACACTCACACAAGAATCAGGCAGCCAGTGCTTCAGTAGAAAACTGAAGTTTCACTGTTCAGTTCAATTTGCACAATTCTGACATCCAAAAAAAAGTAATCCTAAATCCTACCAAATTTTCTTTTAGGATGTGGACTTCACTGTCAAGATTGTCATTTAATAATTCCCCTTGATTGATTTGCTAGGTCATTTCAGAATGAAGATGTAAGGCATTGCTTTGGATCTAGAGTTAGGTATAGGGTCAAGCCAGACCAGTAGGGATTCTATTTACCTTGCCATAAGGCCAGGAGAGAACCAGGTTATAGTTTAAAGTTAAGGTAATTGGGCATAAAAGTGATTCTGTATGGAATACAAGTTTATGCGGCAAATATTTGTCCAACCTCGGTCACCCATCACAGGCAGCTCACTTCCTCCACTGCTGGCAAAAACTGGAGCTTCAGTATGCAACCTTTGCTGCTCACTCACAGAGAAACAAGGAGGGCATCGCTCAGGGTTCAGAAATGAAAAGGAAATGAAAGGGTCTGATGGATTGATGTCTCACATGCAGCATTTTCCTGCCTTGCTTTTCAATGGTCAGCATTATGTGAAGTGACTCTCTGGAGCTCCCTTCACAGACTGCGGCCTCTTTGTCTAGATCACCTCACAGTGGCTTAGGCCACTTGTGGCTCAGGAGTCGATTGGCCAAACAACTGTGGGTGGCCAGAAACTTCCCCCAATGTTTCACTCACTTCTACAGCAGCCTTTTCTGTCACTATCTTAGGAAGAGTTTCACTAACTTTACTGATGTGGCAGCTCCAGATGGGAACTGCACAGGTCCCTTTTTATGTAAGAAACTGTGGGCAAAATGCCACAGTCATTTTAAGAGATTTTTGGCCAATTTCACATATTTCTGCGAGGACCTGAGTGGTATGCACAGCACATGTTTGGTACACCAGAAAAGGATGAAACCTGATTTTTTTGGCAATTATGGTCATTTCACCACCTCAGCTACTTGCTGCTGGTTTGTTGCACTGGCCTGTACTGTGGAGAATGTCTTCCAACACTGAAGAGCACAGATCTCCTTTCCCTTTCTTCGATTAGCTTAAATTCCAGTATAACACCCGTGAACAAAAAACCTTCACTGTGCAGGAATATGACAACTCAAAACCTTAACCATGTCTTTCAGGCAACAATGCAGATGTTTAAAGGTCTGTCGAATTGCTTTAAATTACTGGTGACAGCATTTTTCATGCAAACCCTCCCTCAGGCAGCCTGCTGTGCTGAAGCGTGTACAGAATATGAATGTATACTAATCCCTAAAATCAGGAATAAATAGCCATTTGAGAGCACTGACAAATACATTATGCTATGGGAAGGGGGACCATGAGAAAGCAAACTTCAGGCAACAATACCAGAAGCAGAATGACAAACAAAATTGTCAGGTGACAACAGTATAGGTTAATGCTATTCCCTTTCAACAATCTATGAAATGTAATATTGATTAAATCAATTCCATATTTTCTTTTTAAGTTTTAGGTTCATTTTGTGCGTGAAGGTGACATTGCCTGGGTGGGGAATGGTTCCGTTTTTGATTTAATGCAACTTAAGCCGTTTCCAATAGCAACTATTCCTGTCCAACATGGTACCAAACTGTGAGCCCTCTGTCATTTTTTTTCAATTCTGTTATATCTGGAAGCAATTAAACTTTGAGAAGCCTTCAGAGTTACCCATCCCACTGCCCCACCACTTCTGACCTATAGGAAAGGTCGAGCCACACCATAAAGCCAAATGTCCAGCAACTTCACCAACTGAATGTAGTTATGTTTGAATGCCAATGGGAAGTTGGTTATAAATTTGAGTCTGCAGCTGGGAAACTCCATCAGACCACCAAACATGAATAATTTGTCTTTTTTCAGATTACCCGTTAACAAAAATAAAGTAATTCTATACAGCAAACTAGCTGAGTCAACATGTGTAATGATCTTCACTCTTCTTAGTTTAGAGAAATGTACTTTTTAACAAGCTTGGTGGAAGATGCTTGTGCACTGCAAGGTATAATGGAATTGTTGACATCCAAAAGAAAATGATGATCCTTCCATCTCTTTCGCTCTGCTATTTGCCTAATTGTCTTTGTCACAGTGAGAGAACAGAGAAGAAAGCTTCTGATGCTCAGACTTGGCCAGCCAGCTCTGTAGCTCATTACAGCTGTCAAGTCTCATCACTGAAAGCCTGAGAAATGCACATTGGAAAACCTTCTGACTGCTGCGATATCACCCTAATCACTGAGTGTGACATCATGTCTTATTATAATCTGTATCAATTTGATCATTCATAATTCCTCAGAAATGAAAAATGGCTGAATGTTATTTTTCAGACCTTTAATTGTCCTAATAACCATTTGGAATTCTCTCCCACACAGCTGAAAGCAATGAACAAGGCAGGATTGTGGGTGGGGGCAGGGGTAGGTAGTGAAGCGGGTGATGGTTGGCAAGTGCTGATATTTCTGACTTCAAAAAATCTTTTTCATTCAGCTGGACAGGGCTAAGTGTTTTACTGTTGAAAGGACAACTAATGTCAAAACATTCAACAGCTGAAGTACACAATCCTTTCCTTCCTGCTGACTTGTTCTACTCTAGGACTTCTTTTGGGGGGTGGGGGGAGGGGATATTGAAGGTATCAAAGATATTTATTTTGCTTAGCCACAACTAAAATGAAAATATATTAAAATACTTCTGAGTCAGTTTGTTTCTTGATTACTTTTGAGAGTCTAGCAGGATATCAGGAAACAGAACAATATGGCTTTGGTGAACTGCTCAAATGATTTTCTATTAATTTCTGGGTTTGTACTGACAGTAATGTTTTTCTGTTGCAATACATTATGGAAAGGACTGATTAGAAATCGTAGCACGCAGCTTGAGATAATTAAGTTGCACAATTTTGTTTAAATTTTTGCCAGCTGAATATTTGATGATTTGAGGGAGTCCATTACTATAATTAATAGTTTCCAAATCAAGATACTGAAAAATCCACACAGACAGAAGCCCAGTTTTAACTCACTGGGTGGATGGGTTGGGATGGGGTCAATGAGGTGGGAAAAGAGCAGGGCAGCAGCAAACTTAACTTTATCTTATCAGTGTGAAATTTTAATTCTGCATACCAAGATCAATTTCCTACTTGGTTTAGGTAGCAGGCTAATAAATAGAAGTAAAATGCATGGTGGCAGGAAGCTGTCTCCAGGGACCCAAGATGGTTTTGTTATGTACCAGCAACAATAGAAACACACCGAGTCATGCACAAGTGTTAAAACCTATTTTATTAATAACTACTTGTAATAATAAGAACATTAAGAACAATAAGTAAAAACATTAGATATCAAACATAATCCCCAAAACTAAACTCAAAGTGTGTGTGTGGCAAATTCCCAAACTCCAAGTCTAGGAATAGTTCTCAAAGTTCAGTTCAGCAAGTCATAAGGTGAAATGTGAGCAAAGGATTTTTCAAAAGAGAATATGTAGAGAATGTAGAGAGAATTTATGAAATCTACATGTTCCATGATGGAGCCCATACAACACCTCAGTCTCCGATGGTCTCCATTGCTTTGTTCCGAAGTATCTGCTACCCCAAAGGCATTTGATACATGGCCGCCCACAGAAATACCTATTTTCCAGTACAGGTTAATGACAAAGTGGACACCACTTATTTGCTCTGAAAATTTATTCATTCTCTCTCTCTCTCACTCTCTCTCTCTCTTTCACTCTCTCTCTCTCTCGCTCTCTCTCCCCTCACTTCAACTCACTGAGCAAAACAGCCAGCACGTTGTTATCTTCTTGCTGCCTTGATGACACCACACACACTACTACTCTACTGTCCAGGTGCCTTAAAGGGACATTCACCAAATAGCAACCTGACTCATAACAGTTTATAACAGCTTCTGAGGAAAACAATCTTCCGCTGTACACATCCATGTTTTACTTATCATACATTCTTGTCATGTCATTACATAACATACTGTATTACTGGATAGTGGCCTCTCCTCATTACTTCAATGCTGGTCATTCATGTTTACCAATTCCTTCTTGCACAATGCATTTCAAAATCTCCCAACCTGTTTCCATGCCTTTATCAGCTTCCAACTCATCACTTCAAATAAAATTGTTAGCTTAACATTGGTCTCCTCACATACCAGGATCTGCCTCTCCTCCACTTGAAAATAATTATATCAAGAGAATTTTATTAACTTTTTTATTATGGGAGGCATACCATCCCAAGCGTAGAAATGACACAACAGTGTTGTGGACACTATGGATCCTTCCATGCTTATTATAATACAAGGCATTGTGTACAAGAGTGGGGGTGTCATGTTTTACCTGTAGAGGACATTGGTGAGATCGTGCCTGGAATATTATGTGCAATTCTAGTCGCTATACCATAGGAAGGATGTGACTACACTAGACAGGGTGCAGAAAAGATTCACCAAGATATTGCCAGGACTGGCGGGCTTGGGTTATGAGGAGATACAGTACAGGCTGGAACTATTTTCCTGGGAGCAAAGCAAGCTGAGGGGTGACTTTATGGAGGTACGTAAAATCATGAGGAGCATAGATAAGAGGGATGGTCATGGTCTTTTTCTTAGGATATGGGAGTCTAAAACAAGATGGCAGGGTTAAGGTGAGAGGAGGAAAGATTTAAATGGGACCTGAGGGGCAGATTTTTCACACAAATGATGGTAGGCATATGGAACAAGCTGCCAGAGGAAGTGGTGCCATTACAACATTTAAAAGACATTTGGACAGGTTCATGGATAGGAAATGTTTAGCGGGATATGGGCCAAATGCAGGCAAATGGGACTAGTTCGGGAAGACACCTTGGTCGGCATGGACGAGTGGGGCCAAAGGCCTGTTTTTGTGCTGCATACCAGTAAAAGGCTGCCAGTCTTTTGGAGGTGCTGTATTTGAATGGAAAGCTAAATCAGTATATCCTTGTCAATAGAGGTAAAAGATCCCATAGTACTGTTGGGAAAAGAGCAGGTTAATTCTTCTCGTGGTCTGGCCAGCAACTATCTGTCAACCAGTAACACTTTCAACATTTGTAGCAACTTTTTAACCTGTTACCAGCTGAATTTAAATCCACAGACTTTGAAATGAAGTGAGCTATCAGTTTTGACTAAGTGGCAGCACTCTCAGCTCAGTCAGAAGTTGGTAGTAAATTACACACAGAGTGGTACCCATTATCCAAGCTGTCACTTCAATGAGGAAATACGACTAAGTGTAGAAGCATATTTTAGAAGAAACAATAACCTCAGCCAATATAACTATAAAACAATAGCTGGTCATTTGTCAATGGAATAATGTTTTGTGTAAATGTCTGTTAAGTTTAGATACAACCATTAATACTCAGAAGTATTCACTGGTTGGGGGATTTTTTAAAATATATTTCATGTGCACATCATAAAGAACATTTTGGAAATTGGACCTCAGCATCAGCCATATAAGTTGTGTTCAGACTTTCAGGTACCAAGAGAGAGCGATAGAGATAGAGAAAGAGAGAGAGAGAAGATGGGGTGACAGAAGAGAGAGAGAGATGGGGAGAGGAAGATAGAGACAGAGGAAGGAGAGAGAGATGGGGAGAGAGAAGGAGAGGTAGAGAGAGAGAGAGAGAGAGAGAGAGAGAGGAAGGGCAAGCGGTTGGCTGCTCACTGCAGATGTTGAGAAGGCTAGGATGGAGTCAAGAGAATGACAGAATTAAGAAAGGCATGGAAAGGGAAATGGGGTGATGAAGATGAACAAGGAGATACAGTTAAGAGAAAGGGAAGTGAGATAGGGAGACTGAAGGAGAGGGTCAGGGAATCATGGTGGGACGGGGGGGAGGACAAGGGAGGGGTGCAAACAAGGAAGGTGTATACATCTGTGTGTGCTGAGAGAATGAGTGCTTGTGTGTGTGTGTGTGTGTGTGTGTGTGTGTGTGTGTGTGTGCGCGCGCGAGTGCACATGTGTGTATGTTGTGTGGGGAGAAATGGTGGGGTGGGAAGAGTGCAGAGGGGCAAGGAAGGAAAGGGGAGGGGCATGTGGCACATGGGAGGAAGGAGGGGGCCAAGCATCAAGGTGCAAGAAAGAAGATGGCAGGAGTGAGGGGGGCTGAGGGAGGGTGGGAGGAGAGGAAATTGATAGATGAGAGGACAAGAGGTGAGAGAGGTCAGGGGGAGGGTGGGTGAAGGGCATAAAGAGGAGACAATGGGCAAGGGCATCTGTACCTGGACCTACCTATGTCTGTGTGTGAGTGTTTTGTGTGCCAAGCTTATGCCTGTTTCTGTCACTGTGGTTCTATGACCAGAGACTGCTGGAAAAGACACTCTACTCCACCACAGCAAGAGATTACCAGATGAAAAAAGGAAAGGATTTAAAGATGTTCTCAAAGTCTTCTTGAAGCATGTGTAACATCCCCATCATGCCATGTGAATCTTTGGCTCATGTCCACACAAAATGGAAAAACAATGTTTGGATGGCATTGAGAACCATGAGTCCCTTTATCAGTCACATGGGACAAAGCAGAGGGAGTGCATCCCCTCTGAAACTACTTATCTCCCCTGTCAAGCACCTCTTGCACACCTGTGGCAGATCTCTCTTTGATCTCATCAGCCACATCGATCACATAAAACTGGTTGAGAGCAAGTCAACCTCTGCCCCAAGGGTCTGCCTAGGAAGAAGAGAAGGATTAAGCAGTAAATAGAGGAAGTATATACCTCCTTGCTTCCTAAGTTATGGAAAAAACATGCTCATAATCATAAACTTGAAAACTTGCTTTACATTTATCTAATTATTTTGCAAATGCAACATACAACAATTACCTCTGACATTAACATGGTCAGCAAAAAACCCTGTCCATTTTTATTTTCCATTTATTATAATGCAGGCATTAATTTGTTTTTACTGTCCGAATTAAAACAGTGCAGAGAGAAATTAGGCACTCAACATAAATAGGCAGGCTAAAAATAATGAGCAAAAGCCATCAAACCAAAGCATGAGACAGAGTAATAGAGATGGGCTAGATAACCCACTCCTTCATTGGGAATGCAGAGAAAATTAAACCCTAGAGAAACAAAGAGAGATAGAAGTAGAGAAAGAGAGAGAAAAAAAGTGGTAGATAAAAACTGAAACACAATTCCAAAGAACGGAGAACTGAGGATAAAAAACGAAACCAAGTAATGAGTCAGTTGACTAATTCACAAATTTTAATTAGTTGCTGATCACTATCTCAGATAACTAGCTTCAAAGTGACACTTCTGGTGGAATGTCCAAATGAATGATTAAACAATTAAGGAAGTAAGCAACATTTATATGCAGAGACAACACGTATAATAACACTCAGTGAAACAAACAATGCAGATTTAAAAAGAACTGAATTCCTACAATTCATTAATTTGGCAGAGCTTTGCTTCTCTGAAATGCCTTTCATATTCAGAGCTAAAGATTGCAACAATGTGCATAATCAGAGATTAAATTCACTCAGCTCACCCAATGGCATATTTTAAATCAGAAGCAATGGAATCAGAGTCAGAAGATCCCAAATTCAGTTTCCTTTCTTTGCTGATTGACGTGATTTAAATCAAAATGGGAGAAAGGAATTTAAAATTCTATCCTAACATGCCTGAGGTAAGGAAGAGAAAAATCTGTATGGATTCTTGCTCCTGTTACCTATTTAATGCCCCTGCTGGAATGTACATTTTTGCCTGGCTATTGTCTGAAACTAGACTTGAATCTGGCCGGATTATGTCTCAAACCGAAATGCTTGCTGGGATACAGATCAAACATAGAGAGAGACACCTCAGGGATGAAATACTGGAAAATGACCAGCACAAAAGAAAAGTTATCACATCTGTCTTCAGGAGTATATGGGGAGCAAACAGCCAAAAAACCTTTAAAGCCCCAGTTTTTCAATATTGTCATGAGGTTGTTTCCACTAAATTTAAAACTTAATGCAAAACAGAAGTTAATGGTTGTTTTTACAAAGGTTAACAGGGTGACGTCTATTTTTATTTTCAAACATTCAATTGCTAATCCTCATGTTTAATCCCAACTGTCAAATTGCAATACAGTTAGAGAGTGAAAAGAATGTCACATTATTCATTCAGAGGATAGAATTGAAGACAATAAATGTTTTTAAAACCCAACAGTCTAGGAATAATTTAATCTTCCTCTTCCAAAACTGATTCTGTGTCTAGAGTCAATAAGGTACTGGATACCAAGAACCCTAACCTTTGATCAGAAACAATAGAGCACACTGAAACACACTTTATGACAAGTGCTTGCAGTCAGTACTTATTCCAGCAACACTGATAAAATCCAACAGAACCAAAGGGAGAAAAGGAAAGAGATTTAGGCAGATGATCTCGGTATTGACTGGATTTCCATAATATCTTGGCAGCATGAGCTCTCCAGAGGTCTATCAGTATAATTTAAAATTTAAATTACCTCCTGCCTGCACAATTGCACCAATAACCTCATGAATACGAAGTTCATTCCTTTCTAGGTCTCCTGAGCTTTGCTTTGATTTGAACTTTTCAAATAGAGTACATCTGGCAACATCAATAAAATCATAGATAGGATTAAAAAATAAATATTGGAAAAGAATGCTGAAAGCTCAATTTAGGTTCATTCAAGAGTGGACTCTTATTCAGTCCCATTGTGTACTGCATGGTAGAAAAAGGGGTTGATTTTAACCTAATATCCTCCCCTTTTTGCTTGTAGATGGAGCTGATGATGCACTTTATCATGATCCCTTAAGGCAGAGAAATGATTTAGTAACCTTCTTGCAGCTTGACATATTAAGGACATAATTTCTTCTATCCCAGGTTGTACTGTATGTTTTGAAGGCCACAGGCAGCACAGCCTCCCAGAATTTACTGTCCTCTAACTTAGAGACTTTAGATGACAGCAAGAAGAAGAATCTGGACCACCATTAACTGTGCATGAGCTGACAATGTCAGTACTTGCCTTCAAGGCAAATAATATTCCTGCAAGTGACAGCTTGCCAGCTGAGTTGTACTTGGCTCTATGTGATTAGATTGGCTCAGACCTATTGGAAATGTACCATTGATCAATCTAACCATCTAACTGCTTAATGTGGATTACAAGATTCTATCCAAGGCCATCACCAATCAAGTCAATTCTGCTCTGGAGCTGATGATTAACCCAGATTAGACCTGCACTGCACCCAGCAGTAAGACTTCTGACAGTTTTCCACTATTCAGGGATTTAACCACTTACATGTGGGACAGGCAATGGACGTGTGCTTAACGTGAATCAGGAGGATTGCACAAGTATGTGATGGGGCTCCCTAAGATGGGGAGGGAATCTACAACTGCTACTGATGTACTAATGTTCTTACTGGTATCAATCCTAATCAATGGGTGGGAAGATTTACTAATCAAATCTGGAGTTAGGCAAGACTGCCGTCTCTCTCTTTTGTATTTTGTATCAAATCCATTGCTGCATACATTAGAAAGGATACAGGCATAAGAGGAGTGATGATCCCAGACAGCAGCCTCCTGCAAAGTTGTGCAAACTGAAAGTCAATTTTTCCAACAGAAACAGGATTATGACCATTTCTGGTTTGTTTCCTGTCACTTGGAAAATTCAGACTGGCAATTAATGTTACCAATCACTATTGTGATATCTACATTGGAGCACATGAGATCACTTCATTCACTTTTTTAGTACTGCAAGTGAACTTGGGCCACTTTATCCTGGCAACCATTGTTGGGTAGTGCTGGGATGTGAGCTTTACACCACTGCGTCAAACTGGGAGGTCAGTAAGGTAATCAAACTACCTACATCCCTGCTCCCTCCCCTAATCAGCACCAAAAGGATACCAGCCCCTAGTAACACCTGATCTACAACACTCATGACCACCTGATCTGAGCCTTTCATTCCCATAGCAACCCCCTGCTTCAGTTCTACCCCGTGTACTGCAGTTTCTAATTTCTGTGGCCTACTCTGTCCAACAGTTTACATATTGTTGGTCCTCTCCATCAATGTACTGATGGTCCTCCCTGATTCCTCCATTCCCCCACCCTCCCAAATCAGACCTGAGGCTTTAGAATCTGGGAGCAACAGAAATTTTATGTATTGGCCAAAATAGACATTGGCACCCATTCTACTTTTGGAAATAACTGGAAACAAGATCATAAAAATATAGTTGGTCATTGGTTTCATTATTGTTTGTGGGATCTGGTTTTGTGCAAATACCTGCAACAGGTTGTTGTAAGAATGATTTCTTATAAAAAATATTTCATTGACTGTGAAGAATTTACCCATTAATGCAAATACAAATAAAATGCCTTATGACTGTTGGAGCAAAGTACCTGAAACAAAACCAGAGAGTGCTGGAAGCACCCAACAGCTCATGGTTCAGAAATGGAAAAATAAGAAGACAAGCGTGCTTTAAATTGTAGAGAGGGGTAAGCGCAGGGAACAGAGGAAATGCCTGTGAGAGGGTGCGGACTAAATTGTCAAAATAACAATTATTTTAAAAGCTAGCAGTTAGAACAAAATGAAACAGAAACAATTCGTGAAATAACATATTGAAAGAGAATGCTCAGCCACATCTGTGTTGAAAATGGGAACTTTACCTGAAACTATTAAACAAACCCGGGAGTTGTAGCGTACTTGGTCAGAATATGACGTGCTGTTCCTCCAGATTACGCTGTGCATGGTTGAAGCAATATAGGAGGACAGGGAAAGACAGAGAAATCAGAGTGGGAGTAGGGTGGAGAAGTGCATTGATGGGAGGTTGGAAGCTCAGCATTGCCTTTGTAGATGAAATGGATATCTGTTACAGGCTCCTTCTGAAATTGCTAGTGACTGATTATGTTACGAGTCAATAGCTGAACAAAACTTTTCAGAACCTTGTCCTGTATGTCTCTGAGTTGAGAATTAGATACCATGTAAGTGTCACCAACAAGGCCACCTACCTCCACCTCGATAATAGTGCCCTTACTATAACCCATTTGCTGCTGAAATCTTCATACCTACTCTTGTTACTCCAGACAACTTGTACATTGTTCTCCCAGTTAGCCTCTATCTTCCAACATCCACAAATTTGAGCACATCCAAAACTCCATTTCCTAACATACCACGTTCCATTCACCTGAAAATTATATGCACATTTCCTGCATTGACCTCAACAAACATTTACATTTACATTAACAAAGTTTCATCCTTGGCAGTCGCTATCTTCATAACCTCCCCCAGCCCCTTAACCCTCCAAAGTCTCTAACTCTGGCCGCTCGTCTATTTTGCCCTTTCCTTTTTACCAACATTGGTGATTTGTCATTCAGCAGTCTGGGCCTTATAGATCTTTGCACTTGAAGCTTTGAGTGCACAGTCTGGGCAGTTATTTACTATTGCATGCATTTGTCATGAAGTATAAATTAGCAATGAAAGCAAATTTTGGTTGCAGACTGTAACATTTGTTTAGCACTAACAACTTAGGGCAAATTGCACCATTTCCACCACAAAGCCAATTTGCAGAGCTGAGGCTTCCTCTATTTAAATCAAAACTGAACTGATTGGATAAACATTTCTCTCTGACGACTCACTAAGATATCTGCAGAAAGGACCAGAATCTATACATTGATACAAGAGATTCTGCAGATGCTGGAATCTGGAGCAACGCACACAAAATGCTGGAGGAACTCAGCAGGTCAGGCAGCATCTATGGAGGGAAATAAACAGTCAATGTTTTGGGTTGAGACCCTTCATCAGGACTGGAAAGGAAGAGGGCAGAAGCCAGAAAGAATCTAAACATTATTGGGATTAATATCCAATACCAAGTGAAATGTCAATTCCCACACAGCAAAAGGACAGACACCCAATAATGGACCTGCCACATTCAGTAAATTAAATAGCACAATTACAGCATTTGAAACCAATATAGATAGGATGAAGGAAAATAAACTACATCTATATAGCCTTGAAAATCATGTCAACTCTTACAGATTTATGAAAAAATTCAAAAGAATTGCAAGTAAGTCAACTAAGGAAATACATTGACAGCAGAAATAAAATAATCAGTAGTGGAAGAACAAAAATTTGGAAATCTGAAATAAGGACAGAAATGCTGGAAATACACAGCAGGCCATCAACGTCTGTGGGGAGGGTATTGCAGGTCATGCCTGATCATCAGCAATCTTTTTAACAAAACAGTCAGTAAACAGATTGTAAAATCCACACCACTTTACCATGTCTAAAAACTATCGGACTCCTGTGAACTCCACAATGCCCATGAAAATATACTGCTGATTAATGAAGTTAACAATACAAAAACAAAATAAAAATGCTCACAAAGTTTAACATTGTAACTACAGAACTAAGAACTTTTGTGAGAAATTATATGAAGGTGGAACGTATGTGTTGACTTTCACGTTGCAGAATATGAGACTTAAATGTGGTATTAATTAAATAGTGACAATCAGGACTCAGTTTGATAGTTGGAATAATCTTATAGGCACTCACTAAAATAGTTAAGGGGTGAGAGAAATATCAACTAAATTTATTGTCCAGTGTTTAAAATAATTATTAGGAATTATAAATTTACATGTTGAATGTTTAAGCCAAATTTGAGTAACCTAAAGTTCTGTGAATCATTATAATTCACATGGATGAGAGAGGCTTCTCTGTTATAAAGTAATTTTAAATCTTTTTTTAAAAAATCACCAGAATGATTTTGATTAGCATTCCTTGAGCTGTAATCTGACAGAATGGCTCAACTACATAAGGTAGAACACACTTGATTTTCATTCTTTGAAGATAAAGGAATACCTTTCCCTTTTTGTTGAAAAGATGATTTTTACTTTTAGTTGTGTAGGATAGAAAGCTATGGGGGACACAGGAGCTTGGGTGGAGGAGGGAGATTGATTTTCATTCAAAGGTAATGGAGCCAAGTGAAAAAGGTGTACGATTATCCTTTTGGAATGATTACCATTGAGTACACTGTTATATCACCCACCTTTCAATGATGGCTATAAAAATCTGGAGTTTTACCTGCACAAAAGCAAACACCTGCAAATATGAGAGATATATGAGATGTGAATAATAAGAAATTGCTGTAAGTGCTCAGCGGGTCAGTCAGCATCTGTAGTCAATTTTCAGAACTTTGAAAATTTATCACCTAGTGTTCCATGGCATTTTACTTTGGCTTGAATAAGTAAGTACCAAAAATTTTTAAAGTTAATATTGAATACTAGCTGAGAACAGTTCTTATCAGCCTGTAACTGATTTTTTAAATTATTGCTCCTTTTAGACCTAGAACCAAGAACCTTGAGATGACATTTAATAGGTTAGTTTGTATCAAAATAATCAACGGGGGGGGGGAATAAAGACAAAAATTCATCCTTACAATTTGGAACTGCACATATTTCTGACCTATCGCCATTGCAGCCGTCCCTGACTCCCAATGAAACACATGCCGGCACCTTATTCTTGTGCCAGAA
The DNA here is from genome assembly GCF_009764475.1 of Pristis pectinata. Taxonomy (NCBI): domain Eukaryota; kingdom Metazoa; phylum Chordata; class Chondrichthyes; order Rhinopristiformes; family Pristidae; genus Pristis; species Pristis pectinata. The sequence goes on from NC_067412.1 coordinate 78,492,141, forward strand.
TAAGTGTCCTACAAGTGCCAGCACCTTTTCTGTAATGAAACACCAATGAACTTTCTTTGTACTTACGCTTGGAAAGTGAACAACAAAGGCTTTTCAAATGTGGAGAATTTACATGCAAGCTTAATCATATCCCTACTCAATGTAGACACAGAGAAGTAAATGCATTAGGAAAGGGTCATAGAGTTATACAGCACAGAAGCAGTCCCCTTGGCCCAACCCGTCCATGCCGACCAACTTGCCTGCCTGTGTTTGGCCCACATCCCTCTGAACCTTTCATATCCATGTTACTGTCTAAATGTTTTTTAAATATTGTAATTGCACCTGTCTCCACTACTTTCTCTGGCAGCTCGTTTGATATACCCACTATCCTCAGTGGCCCCTCAGATCCCCTTTAAATCTTTCCCCTCTGACCTTTAACCTGTGCCCTCTAGTTTTAGACTGCCCTACCCTGGGAAAAAGATTGTGACCATCCACCTTATCTATGCCCCTAATGATTTTATTTACCTCTAAAAGGTCACTCCTCAGCCTCCTACATTTTAGGGAAAAAGCTCCAGTCTATCCAATGTCTCCTTATAACTCAAGCCCTCTATTATTTTACATATGGAGAGGAGCCATTGGATAAAAGTGATGATCAGGAAAACAAGTGAATGGCTTCACCCTTGCCAACAGAGCTTACTGGTACCAAATATGGTGCCCCAATTCCTATTGAGATCTGTAGTCTGGCAGACATTCAAGAGAATAAACACAGCATTTGCTGTTCCGCAAAACCTACCAAACCATAGGGAAAACTCTGAGAAAGAGTGAGAACTCAAGCTACAGGTGAGAGACAAAGAGAATGCATTAATTAAAAACAAGTTTTCCTTCACTGTAATGCCTATTGATACTAATATTAATGGTCTCATTTATGTATGTTAAAATTTCAGTTTTATTCATGTTATACCTGAATGGAAGACAATTCAAATTGTAGACATTTAACATAAAGTGGATATGCTACAATGCTTGACTGGCTTTGCCACATGGATGACATTAATATTTGAAGCAGATAGTTGAACTGTTTGCATAACTGCAATTAGATTAATATGGAGAAAATTTTCAATAAATTGGAAGATTATACGCTTCCATTTTAAGATACAATATTAGATTACTGAAAAATACAGAGAACCCTTGAAAGCACTGCTAATTTATATGGTAATTGGCTTCATTCTACAGAAGTCTTCCCTATTAAATATAAAATCCCATCTGGCTCTTTTGATTTTTGCCAGTGCAATGTTCACATTAATTGCAGAATGTGAACCTAATGTCAGACTTATGCTATCATCCATGGCACAGGAAATGAGTAGGCTTAAACTATATTCCATTTATAACATACATGCTAAAATAACATAGTTCTTAATAAATTTTAGTGGTTCTGTACATGTTAGAAGGGGCATATAAATTATTGTCTTAAATGCCATTTTAAATCAGTATGCATCACCAAAAACTTACATGCTAAATCGTAATATTAATTAATTAATATTCTTGCTTGGATTTTGTATTTGACTTAAAATGTTTGTATAGTCTTTGAAATTCACTGCATGTCTGGCAGCTTTCAAATATTTTTATCTCCTTCTCTTTTGGTTTCGGTTGTGAGCTCCAGAAGATATATGCTGGATAAATTAAAACTCAAGCTAAAACTTTGAACTAAACATGGGCGCAATTTCAAGTTGACGCAAAATTGATTTTGTGCACTTATTGACATGAAATTGACAGTGTGAGCATGAAATCAGGTCCCACTCTGACTCATCGTTCCACTGCAGCCAACAAGTGTGAGAGCTTCTGTCATTCCTGCCATTCAGAGAGGGAGTCAGACATCAGGTAAATCTCATCTCCACCTGGTGCATCACTCCAGGCTGATGTAAAAGTCAATCTTAAAAGTGTCCAGTTGGACTAGCTAGGAATTTTTAAACTTTGTGTGGAATCTTTTCAACCCTAAGAAATGATGTGTGCTTCTCCTCCATTCAAATAATACTAACACAATAATTGCTGGCAAAACATAGCTCTGTCATGTGTCGAAACAAACATACATGCAGTTCCTCAATGTAGTGATGCATAATGGGCATAATTCTCAACTCCATGCTTGCCCTTCACAGTCCATGGATACAAACTTAAGACTGATAGCTTAATTGGAAACTGAGAAGTTATACAATTATTATTGGTTATGTTTACTCTCTTAGGCAGATGGAATTCAGTACAAAACAATTACTTAATATAAAGTGATTTTATCCTGTTCTAAAGTGGGGTGTCTCCTGTGTGGTGTTTAAGTTCACTCTCGAAAGGAGGTTGGTTAAAATCAGCATCTTAATTCTGGCATACTGGTGTGAATTTATTACAAGTAGATGAGATGGAAGTATGCTCCCTTTCATGCCTGTTCAATAAATTTGGCTAATTTTGACTCAAGTTCCTTCACAGTGATTCAAACCCAGATTGAAAATGTTACATTAGTTCTGTAGCTTTACTTTGTGGGAACATGAAGATGACAAATGTAGAAAAATAAGAAATTACATTGATGCATTGAAATTTACTTTTCAGTGACTGAAATTAAGTCCTTAGGATATTCAAAGGGAATATGAATTTTACTTATGTTGTGCCAGTGTCACATTGGCTGAGCGAGAAGATTGTGGATTTAAGACATCTTACAGATTTAAGAACACAAGTTGATTTTCAGTCCAAAACTGATAGATTGACTTTCCATTGGCATATTTAACCAAATTGCCACCTGCAAGCTTAGTTAGATCCCATGAAAAAGTATGGAAGAGCCTCAAAAGTAGAGCATGGAATAGCATTGATCAATATTTTTCCCTCAGACAAGTCAGACTTGGTCATGTTGGTCATTAATTCATTATACTTGTGGAGCCTTGTTCTATGTAAACTTCCTGCTATTTTTCCTTTCATAGCAATAAAGGCCTGGATAGCAACATGAGCAGGTTATGTGGTGAAATGTAGAAATCAAGCTTTGGAAGGAAAAATAGAAGCTCCATTAACAGGTTCCTCTCAGAAGCATAGACGAAAAGCAAGTAGATCCAATCTATAATCCAGGCTTGTGTTGGAGGATTGAGAATTGAATACAGATCCCAGAGGAATAGTCCAAATTCCAAATTCTAAACCCAGGGGAGAGATTTAATTCCTGGGAATCTTGCTATCATGGGGCTGTTAGAGTCACCGTCCCTTAATGGCTGGGTAACTTCTCAGGTCACACTTCCAAACACAATCTACCTTGTTATGACCTTGCACCTTATCGTCTACCTGCAATGCAGTTCCCTGTAGCTGTGACACTTTACTCTGTATTCTGTTATTGTTTTCACCTTGTATTACCTCAATGCACTGTGTAATGAATTGATCTGTATGAACGGTATGCAAGACAAGTTTTTCACTGTACCTCGTTACAAGTGACAATAATAAACTAATACCAATACCAAAGTCACTCTGTGACACGCTACATAGAAAGCTCAGAGATGCTTCTCTCAACCTGATGGGGAAGTACAAATTTGGAGAGCTAGAGTAAAACAGTTCTGCTACTTCTGGTCCATACGTGATAATATTCAGGACTTATCCCTGAAGTCTCCCTTGAATTGATGGGTTTCCTAGGCCAGGGAAGCCCATCTTCCAATTATAAAGACTGCAATGCAGGTTAAATGAGAAGTTGCCACCTTATTAAACTATTTAACTATCAAACCACCTCCTGGACCAGATTTCCCACTTGCCCTTTAAACATTGCTGCTGAAGGTGTATTGTTTTTGGGGTCAAGTGTTTGATTTTTTAAAGAGTTATTTCTGATCCACCCAGTTAAAAAACTCAGACCCATAATTCTGGCTTCAATGTAATCAGTTGGTTGTATAAAGTACTTTGGGTCACTTTTCAGAACATTAGCTTGTTTGTAGTTACTCATTTGTTCTTTATTTACCTAACTTATGACATGTAATATGGTTAGATCTTTTTATCTGTCTTGGCTTGATAATCTTCTGAGGGGTGAGTCGGAACTGGCACTTGGAGGTTCCTGAGGTGGAGGTGAAATATTCTAAAGCAACTTTTGTTCAGGCCATCTGGGAGCATCAACAATCCAAATGTGTGAAGGTTACTTGTGATGAACTGTTGGCCCTGACTGGAGGAGGTCCTCAACAGCAAACCAAACCTTTGGCAGAAATCCCACCACATCACATCCTTGCCCCTCATAACAAGGCACAGAATGGTACCAAGATGGTTATATTTGTGCTCAGTAATGCAAATGACATCAAACCTCTTGTTATTACATTTTGCAGTTTGCAAATATAAACACGCAGGTAATTGGAGTGAATGACTTTTTTTTAATGTAAGTGTAATCCTGATTGGTAGGATGAATGTGTAAGGTGACCTTTTTTTAAATTAAATATAAAAATAATGGGCTGTCAGGACCATGTTCCTTGGATGGCTGGGCAATGTATCTAGTCACACCTCCAAAGTCAATCTGTGCACATCAAGTGAAAGACTCAGAGCTGTTCTTTTCTGTATCATTTATCTGAGGGATAACTTAATTTAAATGCAGATAAATGTGAAGAGTGTTTAGAAAAACATAACAGGCATACAGATTTAAAGAGCAACATTCCTGATAGAAAATGACATAAGGACAAATAAGGGTTTGAAATTTTTATATATAGAGCAGGAAAAGTAAAGCCAAGGAGGCAAAAGTGAATTTGTATAAAAGACTTGTTAGACTGCAGTTTGGAGCAGGTAGATAACATATTGAGCCAACATAGAGAATATAGTGCTACAAGGATCAGGAGGATAAAACTCTGAGAAATTTGAAAATTGAAGCTAGAATAACTGATGCAGAGAAAACTAAGAGGGTAATTTAATATTAATGTTATGAAAATAACAGAAGGACTTGTAAATGCGGATAGTGAAAATTATTTCGACATATTGTTCAGCCAGTGACAAGGAAGCAAAAATGTTATATTGATACGAAAAGCACCAAGGGACAGATTAGGATTTTTTTTTCATTTAGAAGAGAAAGATTTGAAGAAGACTCAGGGCTTTGGAGAGAGAGCAGAGCAGTGGATTTATACTTCTTAATGCTTCAGCTGCAGCTAGGATAGATACACTAGTTCACAAGTGGGTTGCCTTCTTTTGTGTTTCTAATTTTTAATGGATTACTACAAGTGGCATTTAAAGCTGGATCAATCACAAAGGGAATTAGATAGCCACTTGAAGAAAATAAATAATAGAAGCAAGGCAAAAGAGCAAGTAACTTGAGTGGAATATAAAGCAACAAACCCATATGTTTGGCTGATTGAATTTCTTTTGTATTGAAATTTCTAGAAAAATTTCAGGAAAGAAATTGAAATATTGACCATTACTATACTCTATAGCTTTGAGCTGAACTGGAATCAGAAATCCATGAGGGCTATGCTGCTGAATTGATTAGTTTACAGTCAGGGAATCTCAGTTCACCGAAGATGAAAGCCCCAGGTGTCTTCTGCTTGTCGGGCCCAAAGGGAAAAGCATTTTATCAGTCTAGTCCCTGTAAGTAAAGGACCATTGCACTAAAATGTGGCATTCTTATTTAAAGAGCCCCAAAATGTCTGTTGCTAAGAGTGGAATGGTATTCTGATGGTGCTGATTGGGTGGTCTACAGAGGATAGGTATGCAGCCATTTGCTGAGGTAGAATAAGATCAACAAGAACTAATTGTACTATACCACATCCAGGAATAGATGATACTGATAGTGGGAGTCTGACCTGGGACAGAGTTTTGCTTCACAGTTTTAGCATTCTCATTAAATAAACACATTAAAGATATAAAAGCTAGTATTTGCCAAGTGAAAATGTATGGATTCTGTGGGTGAAACTATAGGGAAAAGATTGTATAATGGTAAATTCAGTTATATTTACAACTATCACTATTGATCTATGTTACTTCATACCATAATCAGCACAATGATGAAAGGGTGATATACTTTATTGATTGAGAACAGTTATACATTTCATAATTGTCAAGTATAATTGTTCCTGATTTGCATTTCCAATATTATCTGTGTTTGAATCTATATAGTGTCCTCATGGCACATTACATCTGTTTGAAGTTTTAATCTCTCCATTGCCAAATTCCCCACTAAATCTTGTTTTAATTAATTTGCATTATATAGTCATTTACTTATTTAGTGGTGCGTATAGTAGATTCACATTTTTTTCTAGCTCTGTTTCATTAAAACATGGAATTTATAGAAAAGCAACACTAATGCAATACTTTTGAAGTGGATGATTAATATTCATCATTTATCTAGCTTAAGCTTTGGATGACAGCTTGTTAGCTGTCCTGATCTTTGTAACATGGCACTCTCAAAAAATTCTGATGTGACATTTTCTGTACGAAGTATTAAAACATACTGAGAATTGTTTCTTTTTTGTAGACTTAAACTAGAGGAAAGAACTGCAGAAAGTAGCAAAGTATTAAAGAAAGTGGAAAAAAAAGTTTTCCTTATTTGAAATTTTCTGAGTCTCAATGTTCAACTAGTATAAGCATTATTTCAATGTTCTCTCTGCTTTCTCTTTCAGTCTCCCTGTTGCCAAATTCCCCACTAATTTCTTGCCACCACCATTGGCTCCTCATTACTATTTGCTTGAAAGGTGTTTGAATTTTATTTTCCCACTGAGTTTTCTATTATTTTTCATACATAGTTGCTAGCAATTTTGCTGTTCCAGCAATGATAGCATGAATTCATCTGTACTCATTTGCATTTTATACATATTTGCTGAACTATCTGATTTTGATTAGTACTTTATTGACTTTTTCCTTTAGAAAATAAATTGTTTCTTGTCGTCATTCTAACACATCTGCCTTGATGACATCTCATGAGCCTTCTGATGCAAACTGCCCAAAAGTGTTAAGTGAATTCCTTCCTTCATTAAGGATTAGGAGATCATGATAGGCTCTGGTTTCACCAAATTATTGCACTGCTCCCTGAAGCAGCAATGCAGCTGCTCAGGTGTCTCCTATAAATCCCACTCAGCTAGCTCATGTGTTTTGTATAATCTTCCAAAGAATTTATTCCAAAGAATTTACTTCCATTTCCTGGTAGATTTGGAGCAATGAGAACAGTTCTCATTACCCCATTTTGGCATTCAGTTAGCTCACAATATCAGACTAAAAAAACCTTGCTGAGAACAACAAACATTGAGCAAGAACTGAGGCTTGTGTTTAAGTTAACAGAGCATCAATTGACAAAACTGTGTCAGTCAATGAGTTGGAGATGGCACAGAAGATGAGCGAAACACCTATTGCAAAGCAAACAAAGTCAACTAACTCATAAATAAACAAACGAAAGAAAAATAAATTGATGACAGCAACTGCAGGAACTTCTCCCATTGAACATTGAGGAATTTCCCCAGAAGTAAATGTCTCCAAAATGCACGTCAATTACTTACTAAAGCTTTTTCCACAGCACTTCTCAAACCCACTTCCCTGTTCTCAAAAAGACACAGGACAAATGCATGGGAATGCCATCAATTTTTTCTCACACACAATTGTGATAGAAATATATTGCCATTCTTTCCTTGTTGCTGCATTTAAATCTTGGATATCTCTATGCAGGTGTACAAAGGGTGTAACCTCATCAGGACTGCAGTGGTTCAAGATGGTGATGCATCACAGACTTCTCAAGAGCAATCAAGGATGGGCTATTAACGCTGGCCTTGTACCTTTAGATAAAACACTTCTCACAAAAGAGTTTTCCTTCACTATGACTAAACCAAAAATACCACATTGGCTGTGAAGTACCTTGGGACACCCTCAGGTCGTGAAAAGCATTATATAAATGCAAGCCTGCCTTTCTGAGCTTTGAAAGGCAAGAAAAGCACAGAAAAGGATGTAGGTAAGAATCTGGGGAAGTGACAAGAAGGAAATGACTGGAACCAGATATTTGTGGTAGAGGTGGTCTACAACAACATGTCTTTATTGAGCAGAGTATTAATCTAAGTCTGATTAATACTGGAATTTTTAAAAAATGAATTTATATGTTAAATTTTTTGTATTTACATGTGATTTCCATCATGCAACATGGTATTTGACAAACCTCAAAGTAGTTGCCCCAGAACTTAGGACCAATCTCAATGAAACCACAGCTACAAGTTTCTTTCCCAGATACTGCCTGATCTCAGAACTCTTCTCCCACTAATCCCTGAACCTAGGACCTATTCCAGCAATCTTCATCTCATTTCCACAGAACCCCAAGCCTTACCTTTGTTTTTGGGTACTTCCAAAGTCCTCAGAGTACTGCCATGTTTTGATACTTGGCCATCCCTTTCTCAAAAGGGTGCCAGCTGCCAGATGATGTAAGGCAACTTCAATATGCTAAGCAAGGATCAAATAACAGTTTTAAAAAAATATTCTGAGGGACTGACATCAAACACCCAAAAGAGGCCTGGGCCCAATTTCCAGTCAACGTCAGACCATAGACATTGGTTACACATTGGAGTTTGTGACCTATTTTGTTGCAGTTTTAGAATTTGGCACTGGACTAGTTTTTTAGACTTTGTGATAAATGTTTTCCTTTATTTTTCATTTTTTATGAAGTCTGACATAGAACTTCTGCTACTATATTTCAGATGAGACAAACTGCAAATGAGAAATATGAAATATAGAAATCAACACTAGTTATAAATTTCAGATTACACGAGGATTTTCCAGCAGTGCTATACAAAGGGACTCAAAAAACAAAGCTTTATCCAGTTAAACTCCAAAAGCAGGCAACCATTCAAAAGAAGCACTTCAACAACACTGCTTACCTCACTAGCAGCATCCATTTTTACATCTATTTGCACCACGTTTTCCCTTGGTACCAGTATATCATTTCATATTCGTGACTGATCTAATCCTAGCTGCTATTAGAGGGGATGAAATGGTCATCTGCAGCTTGTTATTGTTAACCATTTGGGCTTTGTTGGATGTTGCCACTTGGTCCTCAAGTTTTGAGAAGATACCAGGCTGCATCTCCAGAGCTGCAGCCATTGCAGTTCGGTCCCCTTCATTTTCTATCACGTGTGTGGGCAACCACACATCTGACCAGGGGTGCATGACCTGTCATTTGTGACTTGACATCGGGATCTTATGAGTAGCTACCCAGCAGTGCCAGTGATGTGCTACACTGGCTTCAGTAGAGTACTGATTTGTGGGATGGAAATCAAATGTAATAAATTATACGTGAGAATCCTTGTCTCATGGTTTTCACCTAAATTATCCAAGCCTGAAAAGACATACTTCTTTAAACTCTCACCAAAAGCCTCAATGCCATCAGGCTGAATTGGCATTGAAGAAACTCATCTTGTCCCATAGCTCTCTGTAGTGAGATCACTTGTTAATCGCTCCTGAAGCTGCTTTATGCCTGCAGTACTTAAAACAATCACAGAACAGTTATCACAAGATCAGGTAGCTGAGATATCAGGTACAAGTTATTCCTGCCTTTCTGAGCTGGATATTAAAGAACTTTGACAGTGTTTGGTTCAGATTTCTCCATTGAATGCCCCTGTTGTTAAGGGCAATGGTTAAGCCGTGGAAACACAAATTAGATGGTGGCAAAAGTACAATTCTAGTTCTCAGAACACCAAATTATTCAGTTATGAATTGATTTCTTCTCGGGCTTTAGACATCATAAGTTTGTATTTAATGCACATATACTTCCCTTGTCCTAAATTATTACACAGCACTCATTTGGGTAGCTCTAAATTAAACTTCTTTTAAATCTCCAATCCATCACACCATGAGGTCTCTCAAGAGGGTTTTCACAGCTTTATGGTCAGATAATGTAATCAATACTTATTCTGCTTAATTTTGTCTGACTGCTAAACATTTCTGCAGCCTCCTCACATTGACATCATTCCCTGCTATAACGTCGTATGTTGGTTTATCAACATGAGGCCTTTACTGTGTAATAATTATATTCAGGAACAGAAAAAGTTCATGGTTTCACCAAATGAGCCTTAAATATTTTTCATAGTTTATCTAGCTTTTTTGCAGTCTCTTAAAATGATATTGTCCATTTTATATTCAAGATGCCATTTGTCATGAGTTTATCTATCTCATCTGCTGTTTTCCTGATTCATAGTGTCATACAGCACAGAAACAGACCTCTTGGCCCAACTCATCCATGCCAACCAAGATATCAACCTAAGCTAATCCCATTTGCCTGTGTTTGGCTCATATCCCTCTAAAGCTTCCATATTCATGTACCTGTTCAAATACTTTTTAAACATTATAATTGTGCCTGTGCTACCACTTCCTCTAGGAGCTCATCCTACACTCTCGCTGTCCAATGTGTGAAAAACTTTTCCCTCAAATTCCCCCATAAATCTTTTCTCTCTTTCCTTAAGCCAATGCCCTCCATTTTCGACTCCGCTATTGTGAGAAAAAGACTGTGGCTATCTACCCTATCTGTGCCTGTCAGGATTTTATTAACCTCTGTAAGGTCACCCCAGTCTTTTTTGTTCCAGGAAAAACAGTCCCAGCCTATACAGTCTTTCATAGCTCAGACCCTCTAGTCCAGGCAACATCCTTGTGAATTTTTGCTGCACCCTCTCTAGCTTAATCATATCCCTCCTATAGTGCGGTGACCAGAACTGCACATAATACTCCAAGTGTGGTCAAACCAACGTCTTGTACAACTGTAAGATGATGTTTCAACTCTTGTACTCAGTGCCATGGCCAATCATGTGCCAGTCGTCTTTTTCACCACCTTGTCTATCTGTGTTGCCACTCTTAGGGAACTATGTACTTGTACCCCTAGGTCTCTCTGCCTTTCACTGTGTATGTCCTGCCCTCGTTTAACTTCCCAAAGTGCATCACTTCACACTTGCCTGAGTTAAATTCCATCATCCATTCCTTTGCCACCTTCCCAATTGACCAATGTCCTGTTGTTACCTTAGACAATCTTCTTCACTGTCCACTATACCACCAATTTTGGTGTCATCTGTGAACTTACTAATCATGCCACCTACATTATCCAATTCATTCAATTCATTCAACATTGTAACGTCCTTTTTCTTGATGTTTTGAGGAATGTGGCTGATGATATAACAAAATGCTTTGCATGGGACTTACTGTGAGATCTCAGAGAGAGCCATACTCAGATTACTTGAGAACTTTGAAGCAACTACAGCACAGCTCACTCATTTGAGTGCTGTGCATGGCTACAGCATGGCTCACTCCTTTGAGTGTTGTGCAGTCCCCCTGTTCTCCAAGCAAAAGGGTGGGAGAAGAGGCAGTGTGCAGCCATGCTGCAGTTGCTTCAAAACCTTGTGCTTTATGGAACAAATATGGTGAACTTTCTTTACGGAAATATGATGTGGATATATGGATATGATGTGGATACATCGACATGTACATATGGATGTGGAAGCTTTGGAAAAGGTGCTCAAGAGTTTTACCAGGATGCTGCCTGGATTAGAAGGTATGAGCTATAAGGTGAGGTTGGACAAATTTGGGTTGTTTTCTTGGGAGCGCTGGAGGCTGAGGGGAGACCTGATAGAAGTTTATAAGATTATGAGAGGGATAGATAGAGAAAGCAGTCAGAATCTTTTTCCCAGGGTAAAAATGTCAAGTACTAGAAGGCATGCATTTAAGATGAGAGGGGGAAAATTTAAAGGAGATGGGCGGGCAAGTTTTTTTTACACAGAGAATGGTTGGTGTCTGGAATGAGCTGCCGGGAGAAGTAGTGGAAGTGAATACAATAGAGGCATTTAAAAAGCCGATAGACACATGAATATGCAGGGATTGGAGGGATATGGATCACGTACAGGGAGAAGAGAATTAGTTTAATTCAGCAACATGTTTGGTGCAGACATTGTGGGCTGAAGGGCCTGTTCCTGTGCTGCACTGTTCTATGATGGGTCAGAGAAGGGTCCTTGGCCTAGCTTTGCCTCATGACAAGTGGCCATTTTTCTCCTGAAATGAGTTTGCAAACATTACATAAAGCTTGGTGTTTGATTGGATATGCAGTGGAACTTAGATCTGAGTATTCCATTAAGTCACAAGTAATGCAAGAACATAATGTGCTATGTCCCTAGTGTCCCTGAGACAGTTCCACTAGAGTAATTGTGTGGATTTTGAACTCTACTTTATGGCAACGTTAGCTAAAACTTACATTGGTGAATGGCTTCATTGGCTACATACCTGACATTTGGAAAATGTCAGATGCACCTACATGGATAGTGACCAGAAATGTGAAGTCAACTTTTGTGATTTGTACTATTTTACTCAGAAGTGATTGTTGATAGTCAAATTAAAGCCTTTTTTGGATTATGTAGTGTTTAAAAAAAAACAATTTGGCAGTCCAATGTCTGGGCTCATATGATATAACAAAGACCAGGCATTACTTTTTAGGGCTCAAAAGCACAACTATTGTTCCTTATTTTTGTTTACAGTTACAATTAATTTGTGATGTTTCTAAAATAAAATATTCAAACTTTACATCTGACAGAATTTTCAACTGAATCATTGAAAGAAAGCATATAATATTGGTTCAAAAATGAATAGTCATCTTCAAAAGGAGCAAGCCTGTATTGAAGAAAAAGTAGAGAAAAGAGCAAACAATAAAACAGATGTGCCAGAAAAAAAAAGGATTACAGAAGCTTATGTTTTATTGCCTGGAGAGAAAATGTTAAATAAGGAATACCTCATTTAGTTGAATAAACTATTGGGTAATATAGGTAAAGTAAAGCAATATCACTGAAATATTCAAGGATTCCAGGAACTCAACAACCTCACAGAATATATTGGTAAGAATGCATTAAAAACTTTCTGCTCAGCTTTGCACCCCACCATATGCCAATCTGAAGGATGGGAACAGAAATTGAAATGGTCAGTGTGGTGGTGAAGGAATAGTGTTGAGGATTAGCATAGTAGAAGTCAGAGGAAAAAAAAATTGAGTGGAGAAAGAGATCAAAAGGGGGGAAAAACGACAAGGATTATGTGGAGGACAATGATCATAAGGAGAGTGCCAGTTGTGAGATTGCTGACTGCAGGAAGTGAGAGATCACAACAGGAGAAAATCATAGGTAGTTAAAAGTAATGGGGAGGGTAGTAACTGTGGAGAGAAAGGGATTGTAGGATGGAGAGATCATATATATTGTGGGAGAGAGAAACTGTGGAGAGGGAAAGACTCCGGAAAGTGATTCTGGGGAGGGTAGAGTTCCTGTTGGGAAAGAGATTACATAGGGAGACTGCAGAGAGTGGGAAAAAGTGGGGAGTAATTACCAGAAAAGTAATCTTCATGAAGTCATAGGGAGAGATCTGAGGTAGCAGGACATCATGGAGAAAGACCAATGGAATGGTAGAAAATGCTGAGTGGAGGGGTGTGGAAGGTTTTAAAACTTAGCAACAGATGGGGAAAGTGACCTTTTGTGTGGAGGCAGTTCATGGTAGGATAGTCCTCCTCATCTTCCTTGCCCACAAATAGCACTTGAAATGCACTAACCAATTGGATTTGGCAGCTGCAACCTCCCATCAGTTTCCAGGTTTCCTGATCACAGGGAAATCAAAAGAGTTGAACTGTCAAAGTTTCCAAAGCGCAGAGTTTTAAATTAGGATTAACTGATTTCTGAGACTGTGTATAGGGATCTCAAGGGGCCCACAGAGCCATGAGATTTACCTTTGTCTGGTGCCAGACATATGGTGAACCATATGCAGAGCCTTGAGAATTACATATTCTATAAATATTCTATTTTTGTTGACATCAGCATTTTATGTTGACGTTGTTGGTACTTAAATAAAAAATGCTGCCAATTGTGTATTCCTTTGAGTATCTAAGAAATATTTCTCACTTGTTGTAAGAACCGTGGGAATATATCATTTTCTGGAAGGAAATTCCACAGGACATTGCCAATATTTGCACTGGGTCCTCGGAGTAAAATAAGATGCAGCAGGTCTCCTGGGAGCAGTTCACAGGCCTAAATAGCTTGTTCCTGTGTCAGCAGTATTTGTCAAGAGACCCTAGGAGTGTGTGACCGTGTGCAATGGGTTTCTGGTATGGAAAATTTTGAAAGCCACATGTTTTTTAAAAGCAAAACTAATGAACTGATAAATGATCTAAAATAAATGCAACTTTAAAATATGTGCTATCTTAAAAGATGTACAATAGCCGATATCAAGCAATACTTGGCTGGATGCTTTTGCACCTGTGCATTGATCCGTTTAGACTAGAATATGTTGGGAAAAATTAGGGAGAAATTGCAAATCCCTGTCTTTGCAAAGTTAGTTGGTCAAAGCCATTGCAGTAGCTGGAATGCTGCAAGTGGGCATTCAGCAGTCCTGGGCCAGTGAGTGAAAATGTAGCCAACTATCGGTAATTATACACATTGGGTGTAAAGATCAGTTATTCCATTGTTGTAGATCACACATGAAGCAGGGTCACTTGGGTGAGTTTTGAGAGTGTTACTGGTATTTACAGAGCTGCATCCCAATTCCATGGAAAAAAGAAGAATTATACATGGAAGAATGATTATTAAACATCTTCACATTGTTCTCTAACGAGCAACATAAGGGCAGGCACAATGGTGTAGCAGTAAGCGTGACAACATTACAGTGCCAGCAACCCAGGTTCAATTCCATCGGCTGTCTGTAAGGAGTTTGTACATTTTCTCCCCGTGTGTGTGTGGATTTCCTCTGGGTGCTCTGGTTTCCTCCCACATTCCAAAGACATATGGGTTAGGAAGTTGCGGGCATGCTATGTTGGTGCTGGAAGCATGGCAACACTTGCTGGCTGCCCCCAGAACACCCGACACAAAAGATGCATTTCATTGTGTGTTTCAATGTACATCTGACTAATAAAGATATCTTATCTTATATCATCATCATCTGCCTGGATTTGTAAGGAGTTATGTGTATTTTTGTCTTTTCTACAACATCAAAAATGCAATGCCCAAATTCAATGTGAATCTGCTTATAAGAGTCTTGTAAATCAGTCAGAAAATAACTTTCCTTTGTTCCCTTGGTGAATAAATTATTCTGCACTCTCACAGATTTTAGAGTCGTCATTTTGCATCAGAAACTTACCATTAGTTCAGAGGAAATGAATGAAGTAAATAATTTACATGCCTCAGAATCCCAATGCAAGCTCTGTCTTTTTGCACCTGGATCCCACCAGTGTTGGAACCTTGATCTCAAAATCCAAGGCACAGAATTCCATGGATCCTGTGCAGATAAGAAATACTCACTTTCAATGTCCAACCAATTTACTTGCAGAGCAGATCTGGCTGAAACTTGCATGAACATTGATCATTTTATGTCTGAAAGAAGGATAGAAAAACAAGTTGAATTTATCTTTAATCTTGCTTAATGCACATTATTAATGTACATTATGTATCTAGGTCTTCCTTAAAGCTTGCCTTTCTTGACTCTAACATTTATGCTTTTCCAATCTTTGATCATGGCTCAACCTCTTTACAGTTAAAATCAGTCTTGACAAAAGGAAACAAGAAACAGAAATCTAAAACAAAAGCAGGATTTTTTCAAGAACAAGGCATCTGGGAACAGAGCTTCACTTAGCAAATTCCTCTCATTACTTTCTTTGAAGTACACCATACAATGCAATGTTTCTGCAACAAAAGAAAAGGAACATACCAGCCATAATAAAGTAGAAGCTATCTATTCAACATCCCTGCCATACTCTCAGAAGATGCTGAATAAGGTAATGTCAATTTCAGGATATAGTGTGTGACATAATGATGTACAATGACAACATTGGATATAAGAAGTCTGATTGGATACAGTTTGCTCAACTACTTAGTTCCTGAATGTGAAAGTAGTGAAAGCCCCTTTCGCAGGTTCTGGATGTTGCTTTTCAGATCTGCAAGGCACAGCAGAGAGAACTAATCCATTCACAAAAGTTAGATTTAGGCTTCATCTTGACATGTCATTTAAAATATTTGTATAAATTCCTGCCTGATCGCAATTTAGTTGCCAGTCTACTGGTTACATGTTAATTAAAGACAGTGTCGAAACAGAACAGATACACATTCATCTGTATACTGAAGGCAGTACATAAAACATTGAACTGATTGAAATCATGAAATTAAGTCCTGTTTGAATTTATTGCAGGAAGATGTGATTTTAGCCCACACAAGATCATTATTTCCAAAGACCGTTCTGGATTAGTCCTCCATGGACTTTGTGGTACAATGACTCAATCAGGGATTTGACAGGGTCCCAAACCGTTAACATTAGGTGGAAAGTTTTAGATTATCATTGCTGAACAGCTATCAATTGTATGGACATGCAAGGGTTAACTTGCATTATTCATCACATAGTTAGATCTGCTTTTTCTCTGTGGTCACACTTGTAATCCACACATGGGCTAAAGAATATGCTGTCAACCATTCTGTACTCATTTTCTATGTATTTATTCAGTTAGAAGGACCTAATTGACTACTGATAACAGCTGTGCTCTTTGGCTGAAGGATTACCAGTGAGATTCTACATTATTTTCTACAAACTGGAATGTGTAATGTACTGTTCTTGATGTCAGAGTAAGTTTTCTCTAGTGAGCATCAACTCATCATAATAGTTTGGTTTTCAAGATTGTAATGAGAACTGGCACAACCACTCTGGGTAAACTTGTTTCTATTTTGAAGAGTTCAAGTACCAGAGGATACTCCAAGAATCAAGAAGACACCCCATTATCAATTTCACAAGGGATCGGCATCATTTGATACCAGAAGGCACATACAGATGCGTACCCATACACATACGATGAGGTGTTCATTGCTTGCAATTGCTGGTGGAAATCATTGCAAAGGCTTGGTAAGTTTGACAGATGCCTTGCCAGAGCATGGGCACAAGTGGACATCTCCAGTTTTCTAATGCAACACTGGATGTCTTGGTTCACAGCACAGAGAGAAGGAGAGATATCTGTAAGGAGCCCTCCTGATCCACAGTAAAGCAGCAGTGAGAGAAGATTGCATTTGTCTGGATGAAGCACCAACAGCAGGGACCCAGTTGTCCAGCTCAGTACAGGGGTCTCCAAATCTTGTTTGCCATTAACAGCACCACTACAGCCACACACAGCTCCATGCAATATATCCCTATCACTCAGATACGAACAATCTATCATTCAGGGTTTTTACCTAAATCTCCCACCTCGTTCACATGATTCCATGCTCCACCATGCATATTCCTCTCCAATCAGATTCCATCATCTTCAGCCCTTTGTTGCTTCTGTCATTATTTCTACTCTCCTCTCCTCCATCTGCCCATCACCCCTCCTCACCTGGATTCACCTATAACTTGCTAGCTCTTGCTCCACCCCTTCCCTTCATGTTTTTATATTGGCTACATCTTTCAGGTCAGATGAACAGACTCGACCTGAAATGTCGATTGTTCATTTCTCACCACAGATGTGCCTGAGCCACTAAGTTCTTCCAGCATCTTGTTTTTTTGCTCCAGATTCCAGCATCAGCAGTCTCTTGTGTCTTCTTTTTACCTAAATCATTCATCACTGCTCCAGAATCATACCCACATTTCACAACTATCACGCTCTACCTGCTATTCAAATATGATGTGCATGTCATCCAGGCAGACTGCACGATATTGATCAGCACCCTTCCCTTTCTTGTAGAAGAGGATTCTTAACTGATACCGCAAAGAGCAGACTGACGGACACAAGCTGGGATGAATCAGCTCAGAAGACTTTTTGAGCAGAACTTGTGTGTAATATAAGCTATAGACAAGGGGTAATGAACATTCAGAATGGCTTGCATGTTTATGAAGTTAACCTGCTGCATTTCTGTTGGAGTTCCACATTATGTAGTTGTGTCCTTGACAGAATGTGGCTTCAATTAACCACCCCAAACCATGGTGAAACCTGTGATATCGCCTTTGAGGAAGTATCAAACTGTAAGCCTGCATGATTTTATCAAATAAGTGGCAGTTATGATCCACAGTGATTTTACCTAAAAACTTTCCAATGAGTTTCACTTAATGTATGTACACACTAGACTTTCTCTGTGTTGGATATACAAAAACACGTTTATCTTGAACAAAATTATGCGGTATATACTGCTGTTATCCTGGGGCTAATTCCTCTCCATTTCGAAAAGTGTGATGGTAATTCTGTCAATAAATCAAGTAAATATAACAGCCTCTGGTGTGACCTAAGTGTGGGCTGCACTTTCAATTCCATGATAACGCTGATGGAAACAACTCCACCAGTAAGTTTCTATCCAAGTCACACACTATCCTGACTTGGAAATATAATGCCATTCATTCATTGTCACTGGGTCAAAATCCTATAACTCCCTGCCCATTAATAATGTGGGAGGACCTTCACCACACTGTTGTTCAAGAATGCACCTCATCATCAACTTCTTAAGTGTTATTAGGGAATGGTCATTTAAAGCTGCCCTTGCCACTTCCGATGTATGAATACAAGAAAACCCAATACACCTTGCTGCTCTGGCTAGATCATTCAAACAGTTTTTGCACTGAATCTTGGTAATGGGGATAGTGCTACAGCACTTTCCCATACCTGCCAGCTCTTGCCAAGACTGCTGCAGATTATACTTAACCATTTTCTGAACATCATCTAGGAAGAGTACATCCTTTTTTTTCCTTTCACTTTTTCAACCAGCACTTCAACAACTGAGCCTGAATTGACACAGTGTGATGCAAAGTAAAACAGAAAGTGCTCAAAATTGTCTGCAGTCAGGCAGCATCTGTGGAGAGAGAGAGACAGATAGATAGACAGACAGACAGCGTTAACATTTAGTTTACTCTAACATGAATCATTGCACGACAAAGGAATCTTTGCACAAAGTAATTTAGAGTTACGAGCAACATGAATGCAACCTCCCTTTAAGAAATGCTAATCACACTATAAATAGTGAGTGGGCAGTCCTCAGGAAATCTTGGATTCCAAGTGTGTAGGCTGCCTGTACTCAATTCAATTGTGTGGGTAGTTCACCAGTCATATTAAAATGATGTCTGGCTTTCCGCCTACCCAAAAATCATGATGGTTTAGATTCACCATCTATGCTTTCTTACACCTGCTTGTTCACATGTTTATTAAATGCACCTGATGAACAAGGTACTTTGTTATAGTCACCATAGTTACTGTGCAATAGATGGATTTACTACCCAGATACAGACCATTCAGACTAAATTTGTGTGTGGCTGTTTACGCTCCACAAAAACCTTCTCCCATTCCTCTTCATCTAGCCCTAGTAAAATATCCTCTAATTCCTTTCTTCTTCACGTACTTATGACTTCATTTAAATGGACCTACGTAATTCCTCTCAACTATCTCTTGTGGTAGTAAGTTACTCATTCGAATCACTCTAAGCCAAATGATGTATTGCTTATTTCTTATTGGATTTATTTTGAATTCTTTATTGGGATTTTATCTTCTCAGATCCCAGTGTAAAGGTGAATGCCTGACCATGCCACTTCTGGCATTACCAAATTTCACACTCCCTCCATCAATGGATTTGAATCTACAATTTACCTGAATCTACCCTGATTTCCAGGACACTGGCCACTGGCTCCAAAGATTGTTGTCTGCAGCAAAGGGAAAAGAAAAAAGTCTTCTCCAGTGCCTTTGTTGAACATTTTCAAATCAAGTCATGGACACCTTGTCACAGTAATGCCATTTCCCAAAGCTGATTGACAAATGAGATGTTCTCTCCCTTGAGATCAAGCAGCAGCCTTTGAGTGTTGTTTCTTCATCAAATTCTGTGGTCCCACGCAATCATGCTTGAGGTCTGACTCTTTGGCCATTTTCTCTATACACAAGCAGCATTTAGATAAAAAAAAAGGGAAAGCTGGTTGTACTATACTCTGCACAAATTTAGGTCTACTCCCCTTGCACAGATTTGATGTGCCAAGAAAGACATGGACTTTTTTCTAGCAGATTTAGATATGAAAAATGCAAGAGGTGGGCATTTTGTCATCTCATCTGGGATCTATGCAGCCCTCTAGATTAATTTTAATTGCCTAAAGGGGTCAAAGGGAATATTATATCTGCTTTCATCCACAATAGGTTTAAGATTTTGTTTAATTTATGGATCCTCTCTTCAGATGACAAGCCTGTAGATGGATTGGTAGTATCTATATTGTTATGAATAAGAGATTATAATGGGCAATAGGATAGATGGGCAATTTTTTTTCCTGGTTTACATTCTAGTATGTTCATTTTTGCCACAGGCAAAAGAGATGCAGTTTGGCTGTTCTTAAAAATGACTATCTTGGCAAAACACGTTGATGTTAACTGTCTATTTTCTATCAGTTATTCTGGGAAGCTTTGTGCCTCTGCTGTAATTTTGACCAGCTCGGTAGCGCTGACATTCTGACCGTACTCAAGTTATTGGCACGCTAATCAGCTTTAGCAGCAAGCATTGACTAAATACCTGTTCAACCTTTCCAGTCTAACGCACCATTCAGCCTCTCTTGCGCAATATTGTGCTCAGAATATAAATGCTATCTAGATATCATTCTTCTTGTAAACTTTTGTGGACATCTAGATGATGGAAAATATATAGTGGGAAGCAGCATCTTTTTTTTATTTCCAGCACTCAGTATCTCAGGTCTGGTATAATCTACCTCGAATGTAAATTAAAATCGTTTGCGTTATTCCCAGCAATTTATCTCGGTACCAATCAAAGAGGAACACCCTCATTCACACAGAATAGCACAATTTAATGGCAACTTTAGTCTCATTAATTAATCTTATCCCAAAAGCATTACGACGCATCTGTCTGAAGTGTCACTGTACGTTGATCAGGATTCTGTTCACATCACTAGCTTTGACTGGAGCAAGACAAAAGCTCAACGTTCTTACACGGCACTTACACTCTAAAGAGAACTGCACCGGAGATTGCAGTGACCAGATTAGCAACACTTCTCAGGGTTCATGAATTACTATCCTCTGCTAAACAATTTAATCGGTTGTATACTACTCAAGTGGGAAACATTGACTACTTTATCCAGATTCTATTCTTAGCCCCTAATTTACAGCGTGTTGCGTTACCACAGAATGGGCCATTAAAGACAATTGTAAAATAACAGGATTAGGCTCCTTAATGATGTTCACGATGACTGAACAGCCAACACCCACTGCCACTATTCATATATCAAGAAAAGGTACTTTGGGGGCACCAGCGTTGTACAGAGACTGAGTCAATATCTTTAGAAATGGGTGGGAGGAAACGATAAAAATGCTCAAGGTTTCTCAAAGAAGCAAAATGTGTTCTGGCGTGGCTTTTGTCATAGAGCACTGGATTTACTCATTGTTAAAGGTTTTCCGACTGAGCTCTGTTTAAATCGGCATGTCAGGGCTTATATTTCAAAGCAATAAATCATTGTGTGGTGCATCTTTAGCTGAAGTATGCCTCTCTCGCACTTTTGTGTGATCATGTCAGTTATGTATATTAGTGATTAGAGAGAAGTACGAGAGAAGCTCTGTAACCTTGGCATTTCATCGGGGCTTGTCTCAACAGCCTTTGAATCCAACAAAGCAGAGATCCCAGAAATATACGTTACTGTTTAGTGAGACTTAATTAAACTTTACCCCGCCGCCCCCGCTTCTCATTGTCAGTACCATTTGGTATGGAGCTTGTGTTGAATAAATAGTTCTGCTTCGTGGCGTTTCTCACTGCATCCCTGTTTTTCTGAGGCTCTCTGTCTCCACCTCCCTTGTTTTCGGAATCATATCATTTCTTCCCAAGATCTCGTATTGGACCGTACCATTCTGTTCACGTGACGTGATTCTGAATAAAGTAAAGTAAAGTTGAAGAGAGAAGGGAGATACCGGCAAGATTCATCGCTGAATGTTGATCAAACTGGAATAATGCTGGGTCATTTTAACGCCGGCGCGGAAACCTGTGATACTGCAGCAGGGGAGAGCGCCCGTTCAGCGGTGGCTGCCCATTAAACATTCCTCCATCTGCGGCAGATCTTCAAACACAGGTAACGGTTTAACCATTCCGAGGCTATTATGTTTTTATTAAATGAAATCTGGCATCGTCACTGGTTTTGCATAAAATTCTGCAAAAGATCAAGTCGGAGCATATAATATAGAAAGGCGGACGATTGATGGTTTCCATTTTTATGAAATGCAAAACTATGTTTTAAGGCAAGATGGTATTGCAATTTGCGATAAGCGAATCCCGGGTTGGCACATAAAACGACAGATTCCAGTTCAAATATGCCGAAGCTTCAGTAAATCCTCGGTAATCACTTAAATCTTTTAAAAACATCATCGTTGCCATTGGGATTAAACATCTCTATCGTTCAATCAATATATAGTTCTAAATTATCTTCCTAATATCTAAGTTCCTGTAAGAGCTTCGATCATTTTATTTCCTATCATGTATTCATCACCAGCCTATATATAAATGTGTATTTGCCTTGGCTTTCTGGACGTGATACAGAATTGCTGTATGTACCAACACATATCCATAAGTCTGAATAAGTTTGTTTCAGTATATACGTTTATGTACATATGCTATTTTGCTTCTGATGCAATCATGAATTAGTTTCCATAAATTTATAGTAGCTACAGTATATCTTAGTAATTAGATTCAGCAATTAAAAGGTTAATATATAGCAGACTGAATTGGTTCTGTGTGGGAGAATAGTTTATATTGGTCTCACTGGACACTGGGTATTTGGGAAATGTACTGAAATAAATGCAGTTTCGTCTCAGTTGTTCACTCTACTCATCTGTTCCCTTGGTGCTAACAAAGAAACAAGACTGTGACTATGCAAAATTGCACTGAATCTTAATCTGTATAACTATCTGAGCAAATAAGGTCACAGAGGAATTATCAGGACAATCATTACGTAAAAGTCCATTATTTTTTTATTTACAATTGAAGAACAAACTCTATGAAGTTAAGATAATCAAAACATGATTTTCCATGCAATAAATGTTTAAAGGGAAAATAGTTCCCTTCCCAGCCTCGTAGAGATGCGTCTTTCCAAAAATGTTGTTTGGTTCATTGACTTCAAATTCTACTTAACTGGGTTTCAAACTTTTCGGTCAGTGCTTTTGATACTAACTGGTTAAGTAATTGGATGCCAGCATTTGCGGTGAAATGATAGCCTGACTTTCAATATTTATCAACAATAAAAAATAAAGAAATACCAATATTTAGAAAAAGAATATCTCAATTCAGTATTGGGATGTAATACATAGAGACACAATAATAACTCAACATGCCTTTTTAGCTGTCAGTACACCAATATGTATAATGAATAGTCAATTAAAAACAGTACCGCTAACCTTTCCTATTTGTCTATTGGTAAAATTAAGCTGTATATACCATACCACTGCATTTACAGTTCAACCATTATAGTGAAGTAATCTCAGTTTCTACTAAATTACTTCCCATTGCCTGTCTTGAAATTTAAGTAAAATACAAAGTGCATAAATTTAACTCAGAGTAAGAGATTATTTTTAGAAAAAGATAACAACAGAAAATATTATAAATGTTGCCCTCCACTCAAATGCTTTGTCAAAATGTTGTTATACAGAAGAATACTGGCAAAACAATTTTTTCTTGTGTAGACCCTCTTTCAACCAATCATGGGCCAAAGTAATATCATGCATTTATTTGAAAAACAGCCTTTATAGTAGGATCTTGTTTTGTGCAAAACTAAACGCATCACAAAGCTGTTCTCATGATTTGAAACATAGTCCTTATTTTCATTATTCTGTACTTTATTTGCAAATTTGATTTTTTGCTGTAAGTTCTTACATTTTCTGTCTTTTTTCTGTACTGCACTAGTATGTGATTCATCCTGAACATGGTGAACACATCAGAGCCTATATTTTAAAAAAATACTGAGTAATTACATTAAAAACATTAATGTAGTGAAAGATTTTCTTTTATGATAAACATAAATGTTTAATATTAAAACAAAATATTCAATTGTCCAACAAAAATAAACATTCCAAAGCACAGATATAGTAAATTAATCACACCTTTCATGAATGCCACAAGCATCTTCATCTTGATTGATCAAGCTGGTTTGTTATTCGTAATATATATTACATCAATTTTCTTCAATTTAAGCCTATTGAGCCACTGATACTTTGCCTAACTAGAGCACCTTTCTACTTCACCGCTGCACCATTGTCATTTCCCACATTCTCCACCCAGGGGCTTTACTGATTGCAATGCCAAGGTGATCCCTTTTAGCTTGTATGTGTGACCACTAGAAAATGCATTGAGGCTATTCAGAATCATTTTGTATTAAATCAGAAGTAACTGTTAAAGAAATAGACAACAGTAGAAGTCATTTAGATTTGGACATTATTAATGATCTTTTCATTTGTATGCAATATGGAACAATATGTTTGATTTAAATGCCAATAGAATTGTACAAGTAAATTACTCAGTGTCACTCTTAAGATATTCCACTTGTCAGCTTTAACATTCCATCAAAGAAAAACATTATTGATTTTATATGTGCTTGAAAAACAGAATTAAGCCTATGCTTTAAATGGAAATGTTTCTTTCTCTAGACTGTCTCCTGAAGCACCATATTTGAAACTCAGCACTTTTCCTAACAAGGGCTTTGAAACTACGTGTGAACCTAACTGCAAGATCACTTAAAACCAACTAGAAAATAACTGAAGATACCAGCACTTTGACAAAGCTGGTTTGTGACAATGGAAGTCCATGTTTGCTGACCATATTATCTATCGTGAACACTTTTAATCTCTTAATTTTATCTATGTTGATTCATTAACATTAAATATAACCTTGCACTTTGTTAATGGAGACCCATTTTTGAAATTAACATTTTGCTGTAAATCCCAAGCTCATGTTCATGCTTTATGGAGAATCAGTGAAAGAGGGATTTTGAGCTTTTGGTTTCAAAATGAATTCTAAGTTTCATAAAGTTTCAATGCCAACATTACTGCCAAGCAATCAAAATGAAAACATTTCAAAATTTAACTCAACTAATGAAGGGGACCCAAAACGTCTGGAGGAAAGCATCTCTTCCTTTGTGGCACTGCTTATCCTGCTGGCTTTAATAATTACCTTGTTATCTACATCTCTTGCAACCTTTCACTTCCATAAATGGAAACTGAAAAGCAAAAAATTACAACGAGCCCAGGAGGAATATGAAAGAGACCAAGGGAATTCCAAGCTACACGATTCCACCTGAATAATTCTAAAGCTCAGTCGATGGAAATCCTGAAAGCATCTTTTTTCACCAGGAATAGCTGAAGACAGACTGGCCTGTTTACAATAAAGATATTTAACATTATGAACTCTTTTGAAAATAAACCATTTAGTCTTAAGCTTGCCTGCACATAGTATGGGTAACCTATTTTTACAAATGGAAGGGAGAAAATATCATAAACATAAGTACTGATGACTGGTAAGATGAGAAAATATTTATTGCATTTACATTGTTTTGCAGTGTATAATCTGTAATTTTTGCATGAATGTGAATTTATATTCCTTAGTTCTTGTTCCTATGTTGGACTGATCATTTGAAAAGTCCACAGAGCTGATCAACTCCTGACAGCATTGACATCAATCTTACAGAGTATATCTATTTTCATGATGCAAACATTTTCCAAGATAGAACTACATTATACCTACCATCACCTACTGAAAATTTTATTTTGTTTTGCAGGCAATTTTCAATCAATTTTTTTTAGTCCTTCATTAATGACAATTTTCAATAAGAGAAGCTGCAATACAAACAAACCTGTCTGTAAATTTCCTTTTTTTTGCTCTGGTGGGTTATTTTACTTATGATCTAATGGTAGAGATAGGAATGTAAACTGATCATATATAAATATATATCTATATATAAACAACAGTACTTTTGCACACAACATTGTTTATAAAGAGATACTACCGAATTGCTTTTTCTTCAATTACCTTAATAATACTTAATATTTGTTATGATTTTAAAGAATATATGCTTCTTGCAAATGCAAACTAACAGATATTATCTAATTTGCTACAAGACATAATGTTCTTTGGTTAAAATGTGAATATTTCTCTTTACTGAAAGCTTAAGCAATAAGATCAAATGATAATTTAAGTGATTATGGATCATGGTTTCTTATGTCCAAATTTCACTGGAATCTGCTTATACAAGGACATAAAAGGTGTATGGAAAATATGAATGTACTTATCCCTAAAGAAAATTAAATTGATCTTACAATGTCCTCTGTGAGTTCTTGTGAGGTGATGGTAAGTGTTTTAATTCCAGTATTTTTTTTCAAAAGTTATATTCAGTATATATCTTTCTGGAGCAACTACATAGCAAATAGTGCAGAGGTGTAGTATTCAATTTAAGTGTATTATATTTAAATAAAATTATTACAGTTTTTAACCTTTAGTTTCTTCTCATTACTATATGTATGCTATATTTTTGTGGTACTAAATACTAATATTTGGCACCACATTCCATTTTCTCTAACGGAAAGCCAGAACTAAACAAAAATCAGAGAGTTACACAGCAGCTCCAGAAATGGCTAGAAAGTGAATAAACTAATGCCTGCTTAATGTTTCTTTCCTTCATCACAACTGGTAAGAGAAGTTTGGAGTGTCCCTTTGAAATATTGACCTAAACAAAACCCAAGAAACTCCATTTTATGTGGAGTCTGGAAATCGTTGTGGTTTGAGTGGTCCAGAATAAAATTGACTGTTCCCAATTAGCTTTATTCTGATTGTTCACCACCTAAACACCTTCTCCCAATTACTGTCATTCCACTTTCAACCATCACCGCCTCAATCTTTTCTCCCTGATAACCACAACTTCCTCCATATCCCCATCCCACCCTGCCTCCCAAACCCATTTTCCGGGAACATCCATGAGAAACTACTGTTGATGAAGAAGCAGCCTCAAATTTACATCTGTTCCAATGGTAAGCTACCTGGATGCAGCGGTCATCCACATTTGGCCAGCCTGATTTAAAAGAAATATTAAGTATGCCTAAGTTTGGCCTATTACCTTCAATACTGAGGGTGTTCCTGCCAGGATGATACTATTTAGTTTCAACTTCATACTTTTCTGATAATTATTGCAAAGTTACAGATTTTCATGCCACATAAATATAACACCATAAAAATAGAAGCAGGAGTAGGTCATTTGGTTCCATATGCCTGCTCCACATTCAATGAGATCATAGGTGGTCTTTTATCTCACTGCCACTTACCTGCCCAAACTCCATATCTCTTGGTTCCTTTAATATCTAAACATTTATCAATCACCATCTTGAATATACTTGGCAACTGAGCCTCCACAGTCCTATTGGGCAGAGAATTCCAAAGGTTCACCACCTGCTGGGTGAAGAAATTTCTTCTCAACTCTGTCTTGAATAGTCAATCCATTATTGTGAGACTGCGATTCCTGGATCTTGAGACCCCAACCAGGGGAAACATTATGCATCTACACTGGTAAACCCTTTAACAGCTTCTGATATTTCAATGAGATAAACTCTCATTCTTCTAAATTGAAGAGCATCCAGCCCAGTCTGCTTAATCTCTCCTCATATGTTGAACCCACCATACCAAATTGGTGACCCTTCAATCCAATCCTTGTATCGCAAGTATATCCTACCTCAGGTTGGGAGACCAGACCTCTACATAAAATTCCAGACGCAGTCTTAATAGGGCTCTCTAGAACTGGAACACTGCATCTCTATATTCATTAGCTTTCCTAATGGTTACTTAACCTGCATGTTAAATTTCAGCAAATCATGTGCAAGGACACCCAATTCCTTTTGAACTCCAATATCTCTCACCATTTAAAAAATACTCTGCCTTTCTATTTTCTACTAAAGTAGACAATCTCGCATTTGTCCACATTATACTCTCTCTGCCATATCCTTGGCCATTTACTCGGCTTGTTCATATCCCCCTGAAACCTCTGCATCCTTCTCGCAACCTGCACTACCTCCTAATTTTACATCATCTGCAAACTGGAATTTATTACACTTGATTCCCTCGTCTAAATCATTGACATAAACTGTGAACAGCAGGGGCCCCAGCACCAATCCCTGCAGCACTCCACCAGTCACATCCTCTAAACACAAAAATGACCCATTTATTTTCAGTCTATGTTGTCTATCTATTAGCCAATCCTCCATCCACGCCAGTATGTTATTCCCAATATTGTATGCTCCAATTTTGTTTAATAACCTCTTGTGTTGCATCTTATTAAAGGCCTTCTACAAGTGCAAATACACCACATGAACTGGTTTGCCCTTAACCATTCTACAAAAAATTCCAAAAGTTATGTCATACACAATTTCCCCTTGGTAAATCCATGTTGATTCTGCCCAATCTTACTATTATTTTCCATGTCCCCTTGATTAATTATAGATCCCAGCATTTTCCCTACTATGATGTCAGGTTAATTGTTCCATAGTTCTCTGTTATCTCTCTTCCACCTTTCTTAAATAGTGGGGTTACAGTTGCTACCTTCCAATCTGTAGAAATCATTCCAGAATCTATCAAATTTTTGAAATGGCAACCATAGTATTCACTATCTTCATAGTCACCTTCTTCAAAATCCTAGGATCAGCCCTTCAAGATTTATTACCTTTTATTCCTAATACTATTATTTTACTCTAGACCAGTAGTCCAGTGCCATTTCCAGGTTTTCTGTGCACTCTTTTGTGACGACAGACACAAGATATCTGAGTCTATCTTTAAAACAAATGTTATAGAAATGGTAAAATTACTTTCACTTGTTATTTTTCATATGGCAAATTATTTTTCATTACCCATGGGAAGGTCTGTTCATTCAGTGGAAGCCTTGTATTTTGTGGGTTATTGAAACAGATAAGCTTCTGAAGGAGCTCGACAGGATGTTTTGGCTCATGGGGCCATGGTTTCAGATTTAAGCTAGAAAAAAGGAGAAATATTTTCTGTCAGAGAGTCATCAATCTTTGGAATTCTCTACCTCAGAGAGTTGTGGAGGCTGAGTTATTGAATTTGTTCAGGGCCAAAATGAATAGATTTTTGGACTACAAGGGTTGGGGGAAAAAGCATGAAAGTGGAGTTGAGGGCAAGATAAGATCATGCATGATCCCACTGAAGTGCAGAGCAGGCTCAAAGGACCATCTGGCCTACTCCTGTTCCTATTACCTTTATTCTTGTGATGGCACACATCATTTCGATTTGGAAATGATTGTGCAGTCATTGTTGCTGGGTGTAAATCCTGGAATGCCCCATGTAACAGCCTTGTAGGAGTTAGATCAATGGAAGGACTGCAGCAATTTAAGAAGGCAGCACTTCATTATTTTATCAGGCATATTCAGAGGTGGACGTTAAATTGTTGCCAACGGTAAACATACTGCACAAATAAAGGCCAGTAGAACAACCCTGACTTGATAAGGAGCATGCCAACAGCAGCACCAAAGATGCTTAAAAACACCAGAGGGGAAGATATCAATGTGAATTAAAGCAGGATGCAATAGATACAGTTTACCATTCCCAGAACTAATGGATTAAATCTGCAGTCCTCTGATATGTTGTCATGAACAATGGTAGACAATTAAACACTTGAAGGGAGGAAACCATTCTCAGTAATGGCAAAGCCCACTGCGTCAGTGCAAAAATAAGGCTGAAGTGTTTGCAATCATCTTGAGCCAAAAGTGCTTTGTGAAATAATTCATCTCTGCCTCTTCCTGAGGTATCCATAGTCACAGAACAAGTTCAAATCACTTAACGGGATATCAAGAGTGTGGATACAGCAAAAGCTCTGATATTAAACAACATCGCAGATATTATGTTGAAGATTGCAGTTCCAGAACTAGCTGTGCCTTGAGCCAATGGCATTTACTTAGCAATGTGGAAAATTCCCAGGTGTGTCTTGTACTCAAAAACAGCATATCAAGTGCAATCCAGCTGATTACTATCCATCAGTCTACTCTCAGTTATCAAATGATGGAAGGTGTCAAGCCTGACTTACTAATTACCTGCTCATAGCTGCCCAAGCTTGGATTGCACAAGGATGACAGCTTTGGTCCAAATTTCAGCCATAAATTAAAGTGAAAGTGGTCACTCTTGGCATCAAGTGTGGTACCAAGGATCCCTGGTAAAAATGAAGTCAATGGGCATTAGTAGGAAACTCTTACCTGGCTGGAGTCATTCCAAGTACAAGGGAAAATGGTTCAGGTTGTTGAAGAAAATCATCTAAATCGAAGAAGGTCTTCAAGATAGTTTCCTACCCACAACCATGTTCAGCTGTTTCATCAACAACCTTGTCTCTGTGTTCCTTTCCCATTCTTACTTTTCCACAAAGGTTCTCTTTCCCGTTGTTCACCTTTTACACCCTCCACCACCCTTTAGCTAGATTCATTTCCCTCTCCCATCTGGTCCCATCTGCTCATCACCTACACATCTATCCACCTGGGTTTCTTCTACCTTGGCCTCTCTTTCCTTTTCCCTCCCCCACATGACTCCATCTGCCCAATTCTTTTCCCTATCCATTTCCATCTATCACCCACCAGCCTCTGTCTTGAAACAGTTTCTTGAAATTGGCGGGGCAGGTTAAGAAAGTGGTCATACAAAATTTGGAATCCTGGTTTTCACAATTACAAGAACAAGAAAGTAACAATAAATCTTCATAAAACACTAGTTCAGCCACAGTTGGAGTACTGCATCTGTTTCTGGGCCCCACACTTTAGAAAAGATGTGAAGACTTTGGAGATGGTTCTGAAATGTTTACCAAAATTATTCTAGGGATGAAGAATTTTAGTCATGAAGATAAACTGCAAAAGTTGGGATTAGAACCATAGAACCATACAGCACAAAACAGGCCTTTCGGCCCACCGTGTCGTGCCGTCCATCAGATTGTTCTGCTTTGAACAGAGGAGGTTATGAGAAGTTATGATATAGATATTTAAAATCATGAAGGGTATTACAGAGCTGATACAGAGGAGCCAAGACCTAGGAGACACAGGAAGAAGATGCTTAGCGAAAAGAACCAAAAGAGACATGAGGAAAAATAGTTTTACGCAGAAAGCTGTTAGTGTCAAGGGGGTAATGGAAGCAGATACAATTGCAGTATTGAAAGGGGAAAGATAAACATAGAACAGTACAGCACTGGAGAGGCCATTTGACCCACGATGTTGCGCCAATCTTGATGCCAACTTATACTAAGTGTCCTCCTCCTGTGTATCACCCATATCCCTCCATTCCTTTCATATTCATGTGTCTATCTAAAAGCCTCTTAAGCTCCACCAAACTGCCTGCTTCCACTACTACCCTTGAACAAATACATGAAAGGAAACAAAGTGTGAGGCTTGGGGTACAAAGCAGAATGTGGGACTCAATTGGATGAATAGCTGGAACCATTCTGAGGTTATGTGATTTGGAGCTGCAATACCTCTCTCCTCAGAGCCATCGTGAAACAAATTGTTCACTTTTCTGCTAAATTTTTTGCTATCCTGCCAAATCTGCTGCAGGTAGAGTTGTTTAGTTCTGCATATCCAGGGTCAATATCCTATTCAGATTAGTGGAGATTTTGTTGACAAAAAAAATAACACAAGTCTCTGACCTTGTGTGTTTGTACCATAGACCCACACAGTATTGTCGTCCTTCTCATATATTCAGGAGCACAGTGTTGGTAGAGTTTTATGGATAACAGTTTAGAACTTGCAACGTAATTAAATTTGACTGGATCATCCTTCAGCAACTGGCTAAAATGATGTTTTCAATACGCTGGCATGACAAATTCACTTCAATGTCAAAATTTGTGAACCAGCAATTGCTTTGATCAAATGTGCCTTGATGCATGGGATGCAATTTTCTGCGTGGCGGTAAGCCAGCATAGAAAGGAGTGACCTGCAAAATATAGTCCCACAGAAAGTTTGATTGATTTTTTACATGCAGCAAGACCTGTTCCTAAATCCAGCAAAATTCATATTCCAAATTTCATTCTATGGTTTTAACACAAAGAGGGATCTTATGCTTCCATTCTACAGAGAGAGCACTTTTTGGCTGCAGAGAGGGTTCTACTTTGGTTAGTATGTTCAATCCTCATTTCTCTGATAAAGTCAACCCTTTGTAAGTAAGCCATTCAGTAATCTCCATAACATATTCCACACGTTTGTACTTATTGAAGGTTTTCAGCAAGTCCTTAAGCAGCTCATGCCTTCAAAAAAACAGCTTCAATAGCTTGGCTGATAGTTTGTACAGGGACAGTGTTGGATGTGATCATTGCATCTAATAAGAGTCCTAAGGGGAAAAACATAGATAAAATTGCAACCTGGAAGGGGCCTTAAAACTATTGAACAGTTCATGTGATCTATCACAATGAGTGAAAGGGAATAGTGAAAATTGATCAAGTATAAATTAAGTTAAATCAAACTTAATAAAGCAGCCCAGAGTGGTTAACTGCCTTAACCCTATTCCTAAATGTCTTTTTGCCCTGTTTTAAAATGGAAACATACCACACATTATGCACTCCAAGTCCTACACTCCTCTGTAGTTCTTCTGACAAATATGTTTTTTCCAGGATCATTTTTGAATTCATCATAATTCTTCATTGTTTCCCCAATAAGTTTGTTACAATATTCAAGGACACTAAATCTAATCTGCAGTTCTGTTAGCTGTCACCCTGGTTGTTCTGTAGGTTGTTAAACCTCTGAAATGTAAGGCAAACACCAAAACCCTTATAGAACAGAAATAATGTGAAGGCATCCGTTGCTATAATTACTAAAGGCTTCAATGTATATTCATTAGCAGCAAAAAAAGACACAAGTGTGATCACACCTCTTGCCTCATTTGGGGATTGGAGTTAGCAAAAGGGAGTAAATCAATCCATAATTGCCTTCAACATTCAGCTACAAAAAGCTTGGAAGCATCTGAGGTTATAGAAGGATGCTGAGGCAATTCTCCTAAAGTGAGGTTATTTTCAATGACATTAAAACAAAGTCCCTACAGTTCCAGAGATGTATGAAGCTCTTCCCAAATGCAAGAACCTCATGTGACGTCTCTTTTAAGGGTAATGCACATCATGATTACAAAAACTTGGCCAAGAGCCTTATCTGGTAATTAGATACCATTTCAATCAGTCTTGTCCAGCCTGACCAAACAGATTTGGCTCAGAGCCAGCACTTAGCTTGTATTATAAACTCCAAGCTAAGTACCGCAGGCTGTTAGTCCTCTGTTGGCTCTTATAGCTGCTCAAGGGAAATTTGATTGGGTGAAACTGAAACATCTTTACATTCCCTAAGTGGATACAAATACCCTAATGTCTGCCAAATCCATTAGCTGGATACAGGTTCTTAATTATAGTAAGCTGTCCTTGGTCTGCATAACATAAAAAATATTGAATTAAATTTGACTATTACCAAAGAAGTCAAAACAGTGAGAGTCATGTTAGGTCATGGAACACTTAAGGATCTTGGTGGTGGTTCTTCAATATGACTAACAATGACAACCAGCTTAAGTGAATGTGAAAATTAAGATGCTCATGAACTCTGAGATGAGCCCAACATGTGGCCATTCCATACATGATCAAATTCCATCCAGTCTTATTGAAGATTAGTGTTTACAGTTAATTTGTACTTTTCTTTCAGTGCTTGTTTTTTTTGTTTTATTATATACGTAGTTCAAAGTATGTACACACTTTCGGTCTGCACTTGTCTTGTAAATCTACAGCACTTTTGAATGTAACAGCTTATAAAGAACATTGTGTTCAGGTTATTACAAAATAGGCAAACATGCTCTGTGCAGCCAGTGTGGAAGAGACTCTCCACGCCTACATATTTACCATTTGAAAAACAGTGCAGGGGTGTAATTCTCTGTTATAAATGTCAAACACTTTCACTTTTATAGTTGTAACAAATTCTTATAATAATGTGGGGATTTACCTTTAATCGCCTCTTGGCTAATATTCCACCACAGCCCCTTACTCAAATTTCATCAGTAAGTTCTATACATTGGCCAAGTCACCATAATTCACATGCAGGTATTATCAGTGGATAACTGACAGTTTTTTGACCACAGTGGAGTCCAGACATGATATCGAAATTTTTTTAAAAACTGCAGATGCTGGAAATCTAAAATAAAAATAGGCAATGCTGGAAATACTCAGCAGATCAGGCTGCATCTGTGGGAAGAGAAACAGAGATAATTTTTCAGGTTGAAGACCCTTTGTCATTACCTTAGCCCACAAGGACATTTATTTTCCTTCTTAGAGAGTCCCTCTGGATTGAAGGTAACTTGCTTCCACACACCTTGGTTTCTGAGGTGACCGAGGAAGTCAATGTGGGAACTGCAGACTCTTCTGCGGATAGGACAGGTGGAATCTAACAAGTAGGCATGTGGATAGTGTGAGAGGTTTTCTGCTCATTCCACTGCTTATGCACGGGCTTGACATTTTCAATACCATTGCCAATGCTCCTACTCCAGTTGGAGGGGTCATGAGCCAGAGATTCCCAGAGGTTTGTGGGGATGTTGCAAAGGAGACTTTGAGCATATGCTTGAACCTTTTCCTCTGTCTACCGAGTAATCACTTTGTGTGACAGAGCAAACTGGTATGCAAACATCATGCCCTGCCAAGCGTAAATGGAATCTATGCTGGGGTGCTGAACCAGGAGAGGACACTGACATTGGTTCACTTATCCTTCCAGTGAACTTGGAGGATTTTGCAGAAATAGCATTGGTGGTATCTTTCCATTGCCTTGAGGTATCTACTGTAGATAACCCAGATCTCAAATATAGAGGGGCAAGGGATCACCGTTGCCCAGTAGATCATGTGTTTTCAACTAGTTGTAAAATTCCAACTGCTGCCCCGGTTAAGATCAGTTGTAGGAAACTTACAGTGCAGATAGTATGTACAATGTAACTCAATGTGGATCCCAATCTATCCTGCAACCTTCTAATATTTACAGCTCAGCTTCTCACTATGCAATCCTAATAATGTCTATTTAGAATGAAAATCCAATCCATAATACTAGCAAACCAGTGCATGCTTAAAATTCAATCCTTCACGGTCGTTTGAGGCTGACTAATTAAGTATTGAATTTTCTGTAATGATATAAAGTTAACTAGAAAGGCAAGGTGCAGAATTTGATTTTATTTTCACTTACCCTCCCAGCTATCCATTATGTTTCTCCCTAGTGCTCTGGGCTATGCATAATCTATGACCAAATGGCTAGGAGTACATCCTCTCAGATTTTGAGTAATGCTGCTATTTTTCCATATATGTGCAACAGCAGTTGAGTAATGACTAACTTGCCAACTTCCTTTTTCACAACAATATACCTAATACCCATGAGTTCAAAGTGCACCCCTCATGGGTTCGATAAGTTTAAGCAGTGAGTAACTGGAAGCAGACTGTGAAAGTAGATTCGTAGTCTGCACACCACAAACTAATCTGAGACCAGGAGCAGCTTTGTGTTCCTGAGATACACAAGTGGGAAATAAATTGGACATTCTGCTCTACATTGCTTTATTCCTGAATGTCAGACGAATATTGTTGAGCTGGAATGATATTACTTTGCAATTAAATAGCTACTAGATACCCGAATAGATACCATTGCACCATGATACCCATGGTGTCAGAGGGGAAAATATTCGACACTGTGAGTGGGCAGGTTGGGAAGTGGGCAGAGTGTTAAATGCACTAAAAGCAACAACCCGCCAACCGTTGTACTTAACCTGAGCAGGCCAGGCTGTGTCCAAAGCAAGTTTGTGATTCTGTTGTGGTAATTGCTCTTTAAGAACAATATTAGTTGCAGTCTGGGAGCTTAATTCAGTGCACTCATGCTTCTCAAGGCCACTGGATCTCACCTGATAAACCAAAGTGAAAGGATTGGATGAGGGTTGAAGAGTTCAATATGGCAATGAGTATTGCAGCATCACAGCCACTTTCCTGAGTGACCTTGTGAAAGGATCTGTGTAACAAACTTTGGAGAAAGCTTTATTATAATACAAGTTATGTTTGTGAACTTTGCTGTTTTGTTTCCAACTCTGAAAGTGCCAACTTATTGATTACACTTTGTAGGTCTTCACAGCTAAATCGTCAGGGATGCTCCTCATATTGTGAGGCTGGATGACCGAGAGGAGGACCAGAATCAGTAACACTGGGAAATTTAGGAACAGCACAGGTTGGTCCCCACAAGAATGCAGCAGCTTGGGAGAGGGACAATCATCAGAGTGCCCAAACTGTTAAAGTTTCTTTAAAATGTTTGACCTTCAGTGTCTGTGCAGGCTTTGTATCATGTCCGTGCTGTCAGATAGTTTCACCATATTGGAAAAAGACCTTTTGCCTGCTGGAATTGGTGACCAAGCTTTCCCAGTGGCTGTCAAAATGACTACCATCCTCAAGTTTTGCCTCATGATCCTTCCAGAATTCTGCTGGAGATACTTTCAGGATCTTGCAGTCAAACCAATTGTATTAGCTTTTCTTGTGGGGACTGGGAGAGGGGTGCAGTCAGAATGAGTTGATGCTGGGGTTTATAGCTCTAGTTGGCTTCCCCCAGGTGCAGAGTGTAATTGTCAACATGCATATGACAACTGAAACACCTCCAGATCAACCAGGAATGTTTATAATCTGGAAGGGTTTCCACTCCATCAAGGAGCAGCTGATTCTTGTGCAGATGCACACAAAATTCCTGGGCTGTTGCAATGGTGCTTTTGTCTTGTGCAGTCAACCATCTCTGATCCCTTCACTTCTTCAAGATGCTAACTTCTTGGCAATAAGGGATACTCCTTTAATACCCCATGAAGAACCCAACTGATGAAGGCCAGGAACAGTACAACCAAAGGAAACCAAAACAAGAAACTCTACTGAATAGACCATGAGCATACTGTGTTTCAATTTGCGGTGTTGAATTGGAGACACCTTGGAGGTGCACAAACCCTGAGGAGTGTTGGTCTCCTCCACCCTGAACAATTTTGCAGAGAAGCAGGATTTGAAAAGGCACAAACCAGGAAGGACAGAGCTGCTTTGAAGAAGGAGAAAGAGAAGGTACAGGAAATGCAAGAAGAGAAATAAACTATTTTGCCTGGGATGCTGTTATCGAGAGATTTACTTAGGCTCAATCAAATCATCCATCTCAAATCTTCCAAACCCACTTTTTATTCCCATCTTTCAATAAAACAAACCAATCCTGCAACTAACCACGTATTACTTCCTTGGACTCCAATACTTGCCATCAATCAATGTCTCACATATTCCACAAATTTAAAAGCCACTTGTTGGGCACCAATTAAAATTGTGCACAAGGAGGTTCCATCAACAAATATGCAAGTCCATAGAACTGAGACTTTAACTTTATGTAAAAGATGGCTGAATGCTCCATTCAGGTGGGTATGTTTTTCTATGGATGAAGACATTTTCAGGGACAGTTGCAATACCATGGCTCATTTTACCTCAATCTCTCTGCAAGCATACTGAGTGTAGTGGGCCATCTCCCAGTGCATCACACATTCTTTGCTACTCCTCCAAAAGTACCCCATTAATTGACAGGGCTCAAGGTCCAGCACCTCGATCCAGCAGAGCAGATATTGGAGACCTAGTGCCTCTCCTCAATATCATGCTGATGCTAGATCTCAGGTCTGCTTTCCCATCCAAATCCCAAACACTCAAATTCTCCTACTGTCCGAAGAATCTTAGTCTTGAATGTACTTAGTGACCTGGGTAGGGAATTCCAAAGATTTATAAAGCCCTGATTAACTATTTCTTTTCACATCTCAGTCCTAAATGGCAGGCCCCCTACTCAATGATGTTTAATTCTATATGTCTATATTCTCCAGCTTGATGGGATAGGCTCTCAGAATTTTCTGTGTCTCAATGAGATTGATTTTCGTTTTTCTAAATTCCTCTCTCCTTTGATGAATTTTAAACCTCTGAAGTTGGCAAGACTTACCTGTCTTGTCATATAGGTAGACAAGGAGTCTGCTTTTTGAGCACTCCTAAACTCAAAGTGTACTGGTCCAAAGAGTTATGGTCACTTGTTGGTATTTTTGTCATATTTAAGCCACACATGGTGCATCAATAGTTTTGCTACTTGAGAACAATTTCTCCAGAGGATGCTCAAGAATAAGTGAAAGTGTTATTTCCTTCTTGATTTGTAGAGTTCAAAGGAATCATAAGAGAGGTGAATTATTGGTCAATTTTGTCAGCATGGGCACCAGTTGACTTTTGTGCTGCTAAACTACAGAGGGAAAATATCCATGTGATTCTTATCCCAGATCCCAATAAGGATGGTTGTGGTGGTTGGAGATCTATCATCTCAGCCACAATCCATCTTGCATCTCTGCAGGAGGTCCTCTGGGTAGTGTCCGAGGTCCAACCATCTTCAGCAGTTCATCAATGTCCATCCTTCAGTCATGAGGTCAGGAGGGATGTTCAATGATGACTGCACAATGTTCAGCACCATTTGTGACTCCTCAGATAATGAAGCAGTCTGTATCCAAATGCAGCAAGACCTGGACAATGTCCAGGCCTGGGCTGATAGGTGGCAAGTAACATTAGTGCTGTAGAAACGCCAGACAATGATATTCAACAAGAGAAAATCCAGCTATCACTCCCTGACATTCAGTGGCTTTACCATCACTGAATCCTCCAGTATCACTATCCTGGGGGTTACCAATGACTAGAAACTGAACTGGAGTTGCCATATACACAATATGGCTACAAGAACAGGTCAGAGGCTAGGAATCCTGCAGCAACCAACTCACCTTCTGACTCCCCAAATTCTGTCCACCATCCACAAGGCTCAAGTCAGGAGTGTGATTGAATACTGCCTACTTGCTTGGATGAGTGCAGCTTCAACACTCAAGAAGCCTGACAACATACAGGACATAGCAGCCCAATTGATAGGCACCCCATCCACAACCATTCACTCACTCAGCCACCGACGCACAGTAGCAACAGTTTGTATCCTCTACAGGATGCAGTGCAGCAACTCACCAAGACTCCTTAGAAAGCAGCCTCCAAATCCACAACCTCTACCAGCTGGAAGGACAAGGGCAGCAAACGCATGGGAACACCACCAACTGGGAGTTGCCCTCTAAGCCACACACCTGATGTGGAAACATATTGCCGTTCCTTCACTGTTGCTGGGCCAAAATCCTGGAACTCCTCTGACAGCATTGTGGGTATACACATACCTCAAAGACTGCAACAGTTGAAAAAGGCAGCTCACCACCTCCTTCACAAGGATAACTAGAGATGGGCAATTAAATGATGGCTCAGCCTGCAGAGCTCACATCCCATGAATGAATAAGAAAAAGATTCCAAGTAACCTGTCCAACCTGTCTGTTTAAAGTGAAAACCAAGGTTCTATGTTGATTGTGGTCCCACGATTCCAGGTTTTGTAGGTCAGAGCCTGCAAAACGCAATTTTTCCAAGGGCTATAAGAGCTCACTAGCTGAACATGAAAGAAAAACTAATTCCAGCTTCTGCATGTTTCATGCCTCCGGGTTCCCCAGAATTGCTCCACCAGCCCCTCCTGCTCTCTGTCACACTGGGCTCCACCTGCCAACAGACACTGCAGAAGTAAGCGTTATACTGACAAACTGTAGCAAAGCCACATGTGGTATCTGCAATTCCACGGCAAACCATAAATAAAACCTTAAGCCAGAGGTCAAAGTAAACTCGTATGAGCTGATTCTGTGTACCGGTAAGAAAGTGGTCGAACTTATGTCTGTGATATGACTATATCGGTAAGAAATTTACAACACTGCACCAGTAAAAAAAATGAAGTTACTCTCACCCCTTTCTTAACATGAAAATGGTTCAGGCATTCTGACTGTGAGCCTGGGCAGGACCCACTGCAGCATTACCACTCACACCCACTTTCAGACTGAAGTAAAAGGCTCCCCCAGTGTGAAATGAATTTTTGCTCTATTTCAAGGGTGTAAGGATTTAGATTTTGCTCCAACAGATATGTTGACTGATAGCATAGTCTTATCCAGTCAATTTATGACCATAATTACAACTTAAAATTGGCAAATTTAGGCAGACCTCATCCAGGCAGCTCCAAGAGGTTAGGCTTCTTTGACTTCATTGCTCCTCCTAGACTAAATGCACAACACCTTGTAACTTTACTCTTCCCAACCTCAGTCTATTGAAATCCAGACCCAAAGGCCAGTAGATAATTTACCTCCTTATTTTCCAAGATTCTAAAATGATGGAAGTCCTTATCAGAAAGGCAGCTTTCACTTAATTGCTTCACAATTAAACCTTTTCCATCCTTGCCAATGAAATGTGGAACACTTGTTCAACTGCTTCTATTACATCCTTCTGCTTTCCTAACAAACCAAACCTCCACAGAGCCCTCAATCCCCCACATTCCACCCTAACCCAACCCAGAACTGCATTGCAAATAGTCCCTTGGGCCTGTGAACGTCCTCACCTAATTTTCCTTTATATACAGTTCTTCATTGCCTAATCTCTCTTACCTCCTCTCTTGTCCCCACTGATTTCACCTTGACTCATCTTCTGCTTCCTTGACCCCGTTTCCATTAAAATATTGACTATTCAATTAACCTTCCTGGCACCAATGTCAACTGAATTTCTTAGAACTGTTTATGTTAAAAGTATGTTGCTTCAGTTCCATGGCCTTTGTCCTTTAGTTTCTCAGCAAAGAAATATTCAGCTAAATTCCTTTCTTGACTCTCACTTTCTGAATCTTCTTTTCTGTTGCTTCTTTACTTGTGGTGTAACACTCACAGGTTTCCACCTCTGTAGCCTTTAACACAGGTGCCCACATTATTGTTAACAAAAACACTTAGCACAATGCTGCACCCGACCAGCTTCCTGCTGGAGTGGAGCTAATTTACAGGAATAATGTGAAAATCTGTTCAATCTATGGTTCCGACACTTCAGAACCAAGGTCACCTGAATTTCAGCATTCAGGCTGCATGGGGCAGGCACGGTAGTGTAGCAGTTAGCATAATGCTTTTACAGCACCAGCAACTCGGGTCCAATTCCCACCACTGTCTGTAAGGAGTTTGTACGTTCTCCCCATGACTGCGTGGCTTTCCTCCGGGTGCCCCAGTTTCCTCCCATATTCCAAGACGTATGGGTTAGGAAGTTGTGGGCATGCAATGTTGGCACCAGAAGCGTGGTGACACTTACGGGCTGCCCCCAGAACATTCTACGCAAAGATGCATTTCACGGTGTGTTTCAATGTACATGTGACTAATAAAGACATCTTATATGCAGAAAACAAATGCATATGTGTGCATTTGGAGGCCAAGCTACAAGTTATTCTTGACTCATTCGCTGAAGAATACGAGAGGATGGACCTTTCT
Organism: Pristis pectinata; assembly: GCF_009764475.1. Lineage (NCBI taxonomy): Eukaryota > Metazoa > Chordata > Chondrichthyes > Rhinopristiformes > Pristidae > Pristis > Pristis pectinata. The sequence goes on from NC_067412.1 coordinate 78,533,396, forward strand.
TTTAACATCTAATACAGAGGTCTTTCACCAACCTGCCCTCCAATAATAATGATTAAGGGTGAGACTCTGGAAAATATGGACCACTTCTCACAGAGAACATAGAACAATACATCACAGGAACAGAGTGCTCGGCCCACCATGTCTGCATCAACCATGATACCAATCTAAACCAATTAATGATTCTGAGGGTCCTGCCATTTTCTGTATACTTTTCTCTTGTATTTGACCTCCCAAAATGGATCACACCAAGATCAATCTCTCAGCAATAGCATATATGAAAGAAAAATTAACCATCACCTTAATGTGCCAGCACAGCCTTTGGCCAACTGAGTAAAAGAGCGTTTGAAGATTAAGGTCTCAAACCTATCACAAATCTCATCATCTACTGGGCTGCAGTGATCCCTGCCCTCATATATGCTTCTGAGGTTTGGACTACCTACAGCAGGCACCTCAAGACACAGGGAAGATACTATCAGATGTCTCTGTAAAATCCTCCAGATCCACTGGAAGGTTGAGCAAACTATTGTCAGTGTCCTTTCCCAGGCCAACAATTCCAACATTGAGGTCCTAATTACACTTAGTCATCTCTGCTGGGCAGGCCAATATGTTTGCATGCCAGAATGTCTATTCACAAAACAAGCACTCTCTTCAAGATTACCAAGTGGACAAAATAAATGATTCAAGGATGTTTGGAGAGTATCCTGAGAAAATGCAATATCCTCATCGACTACTAAGAATCCTTGATCCATGACTGCTCAAAGTGAAGAAGGAGTATTTAGGATGTCTTTATGAATCTTGAGTCCATGCACAGGAGCACATTGAAGCCTGATGTAAATGGCAGAAGGATTACACCATTTCACAAGCTACCCTTCCTCCCTCCCTGTCAGGCATCCCCATCTATGGAACAACCTATGCTTCCTGTAGTGGCTTCAACAGTCACTTCAGAACACACAGAACTAGAGTGGAAGCAAGTTACCATCAATCCCCATGGGCTGCAAAAAAAAAAGATGAAACAGGCATTACAAAACATTGGTACCTGAAAGGACAGATGGAGGAAAAGCACAGGGTGGGAGGAAAAACAAATTGGCAATGTGAATCTGAAGCAGTGAGAGCATATGCAATAATTACTCCTGTCGTGAGATGCTTTGAAGTATAAATAGTGTGAAATAGAAGATAAAAGATTCTAATGAAATACCATTTCTAATGAAGAACCTGAAATTCAATTCCATCACTTGCTTATGAATGTTATTATTCTGCTGTTTTTCAATCAGCTTTTTGAACCCTACCAAAGGGATGTCATAGCTAAACCTGTCCTCATCTAACTTGTACACAGAGTTTTCATGACTGGACAACAAGCATGGGCAAAAACCTCATTGTTCTTTTCCACTTTTTATCCTATTGAAAGCATTTTTGTAGCTAAATTATTGTGCCAGCGAACATTAACAAATACAGCAATGACCAGGCATTGAAACACTGCCCTTCTAACATTTGCAGCTCTGTTCTACTTTTACCATCTCACCTGTGTGGGAAGCGATGTTGTTGTTTGATCCAGGACTAGTTCATCAACCTTTACTTAATAGTGTTCGGAAAAGATAACTTTGGTTAGGTAGTTATTAGACTCTTTGAATCCAGAGAAGCCCCAAGTATTCAGTAACCATTTATTATTATATTTTATGACTCAGTTTTCAAAGGTCTTCTTGCTTTGAAAGGCCTAATCATTACATCATTTTCTTAGATTTATTTTATCGAATAATCTCTTCCACACCAGAGAAGCAACATCTGAATGCTTTGGAAGGCTGTTGTGTATTTCTCCAATCAATGTAAGTGCATCCTACAAAAGAAAACAAATGGAAAAGCAAAATTGATGTAAACTTACAAAGCATGAAAATGTAATACAGGTCAGCCAGTATAAATATAAAGAAAGGAAACGTTATGACATTTCAGCTGTACACCTTTCATTTGAACTTAGACCAAGACAAAAACAGATATTCCAATAAGGTTTGAAAGGTAGTTTGTCCAAATAATAAAATTCTAATCCCTCAACCTTTATTTCTGATACAGAGGTATATCCAAAATATTAAAGCCTGTCACAGAAATATATAGACATCATACCTGTTTTAAACCCATAAAGTACACTGGAGTCCCTAAAATGCTGAAGGCTTCACATATTCTACTCCAGGACAAACCAACTTACAGTACTTATTGGTAAAGACATCCAATTGTCTCCTCACTATCCAACTCTCTCCCTTCCCAGAGTCATCTTATGTCCTGGTTGTGTCTCTGAAGCCACAGCTGGCATCAATATTATACAAATGAGACTGACCAATTTTGCGAGGTCTTGCTCTCATCCCCATCAGACAACTATAACGTGTATTCTTCCAGGGTTGCACCACAATTTCAGGATACTTTCTTTACATGTGTTGATTGAACTGTTGCCTTATTCCAGAAAAAACAACCACGTTCTGCTTACAAATGATGCAAAGGCAAGAACTTAAAGATACATAAACCTTCGTTCTGTTGAATGAAAGCAAGCAGTTCTTCTGATGGGAGGACGAATGGAGCAGTTGGCTTCTGCTGTTGAAATTACATCCCTTGGGCCTCATGCAGCTTATGAGACCGGACCAAAGAGCTCATCAGAATGGCTAGGTCAGTGTAATCTACCACTCACACCTTTCTGTGCTTTGCCACCTTGCAAAATTCTAGTCCCTTGGGATCATCAACAATGAAGGAAGGGATGAAATTTCTAGTACTGGCAAATGATGAACCCATGATTTGCTATTGTTTCATATTTATTTGTTGTGGATTTTGCCTGCAATGCCATCATTTATTGGCCATCTCTAATTGCCCCTGAACTGAAGAGGAAATCGAGCGTCAATCACATCAGCAGGTCTGGAGCCACCTATAGGCCAGTCAAAGTAATGATGCTGGTTTTCTTCTCCAGATGCACATCAGTGAACCTGATGGGTTTTCCCAACAATCCTGTAGTTTCGTACTTCCTATTATTGACTAGATTTATTTAATTATTTGAATTTCAGTTCCCCATATGGTGTGGTGGGATTTGGATTCACGTCCATGGATCAATGGTCTAGAAGTCCAGTAACCAAACAGCAATGATGAAATAATTTTAGTTAAATTGCAGCCAGCAGGCTCAAATTACAGAATGCCAAGAACCCTAGGATGGAATTTAGCATTATAGCCTTTTGGCTGTGGTGAAGGTGGGATGCATGTCCCTCCACTCAGTGACAATTTTCACTTAATTAAAAGAAAGTACAGACACTAATTTATGGACATGCAGAGGCAAGGACAGTTCTGCTGTGTAGGTACTGTTGGATAAGCATCTGAAGAACCTGGCCTCAAACCTTTGGCTTCCCCAACCATCCCCTCTTGAACCAAAGCTGAGGGAATTTCAGGGAGAAAATGGTGGAAGTAGCAGACCCAATAACATTGAAAACAAAAGTTAAAGTCATTGGCAAGAAAAAAAAGAAAATTCCTTAAAATCAACAGAGAAATCACAGTTTTATATGTCATCAAAATAAGGAAAATAATTTCTACTTTGGTGGGCAATTGCAGGCTGGCTGTTGGGGACTGGGGCAGTGGGGGTTGGAGGTGGGCAGCACATTTTTCTGGTATGAGGAGTTGGGAGTGTTGAAGCAGACCTCAATTCACACCAGATGTGGTGTGAATTTTCATTCTTGTCTGACTTTGTAGCCATTTCTAGAAACTGTGAGCAGCAATTTTATAAGGGAGGGAACATGGTATGGGTACTAGGGAGACAGAAATGACAGAAAATGTGACACATTATCTCACCGCATCCTGACCGCTTCATGTCCATATAACCACTTTAAACAACTGGGTCTTTGCTACAACTAATAGAAATGTAGTCAGTCTTGCAGATGTCACCCAAGTAAGATTTTACTGCAGAAGGATGTGGGTCAGAAATTACAGAACAAATTGGATGGACTATCTCAGTGGGCAGTTGAAATTTAACACAGACAGTTGTACAGCACTGCGCATAGAAATATAAAAACACAATGACACATGCTCTTTGTTGCTTTTGAAATAATTGAGGATGACTTTGGAAAAATCCAGGAATCTTAGCATTTTCAGGGCTAAACAATTCAATCCAAAGCAGACCATCAAACTAATAAATGATGAAATATGCAGCCAAAACTATAGAATGCAAGCCAGAGGAAGTTGTGATTAGATTGTACCTTGACTACTACATCCAATTCAGAACACTTAGACAAAATTGAATCATTCAGGCACCAGATAGCTGTACAGAAAAAACACGGCTGCTCCTTTGTTTTAGATGTCTGAGTTAAGAGGTAATGACTTTGGCTTTACAATGTGGAAAGATGATATTTCAAAGATAATTTGTGAGAATTATATGAATTGGTTAAAGAACATAAAATGTACATTTGATTAGGAGTGGGATTCAAATGAGCAAAATGCAAATTTTGGATTAATTTTCTGAAATTCAACTTTAAACAAACTGCAATTAATATATGAGACAGTGTGCGAGAAAACCTTCAAATCTCATAAGAACCAATTATGTGTAGACATAAAGAATGTTAGGACTGAGTGGATGAAATAAGATGGTTGAAGTGTCCGATATTTCTATACCTATTTTGCTTTCCTCTGAAATTGTGATGGCAAATGGAGGGCTCAAGAATGAAGGACTTTTGCTATCTTTTTCTGATCACTCATTTTATTTTTTTCATTTACAGGAGATAGGCATTACTGGCAAGGCCAGCATTTATTTCCCATCCCTAACTGCCCTTGAAAAAGTGGTGGTGATTCACGTTCATGAACCACTGCAGTACTTCTGATAAAGGTACTTCAGAATGTTGATTTTTATTATATAGAACCAGTGAAGTCGAAGGGGTGGTGATATATATTCACATCAGGATAGTGAGTAACTTGGAGGGGAAGCCGGAGATGGTGGTATTTCTGTAATCTGTTGCTCTTATCCTTTTTGTAGGCAAAATGTGTAGGTTTTGTGGAGTATTGTTGGATTAACCTTGGGAAGTAACTAAAATGGATGTGCTAGGTGGTACAGATTACAGCCAGTAGTATGGGGAATGAAGACTTAGGATACTGGATGGGATGTAAATCAAATGGGCAGCTTTGGACTGGATGGTTTGATTTTATTGAGAGTTGTTGAGGCTGCATTTATGAGGCTCTAGGGACCAGGACAAAATCTTGACCTGAATCACAAAACATTAGCAGGTAGATTCAACAAGTAGTTAGTAAGGCAAATGGGATGTTGGCCTTTATTACAAAGGGGTTGGGGTTTAAGAATAGAGATATCTTGTTACTTTTGTACAGGGTGTTGGTGAGGCCACACCTAAAATGCTGTGCACAATTTTGGTCCCCTTACTGAAAAAAAGAATATGGTAGCACTGGAGGCAGTCCAAAGGAGTTTCACCAGGCTAATTCCTGAATGAGAGGGCTGTCCCATCTAAAGATGCTAGACAGTTTGGAGTTTAGAAGAACGAGGGGTGACCTTATTCAAACATACAAGATCCTAAGGGAGCTTGACGGGGTAGATGTTGAGATGTTTTCACTTGTGGGAAAGTCACAAACAAGGGGAGATAGCAACAAACTAAAAGGGCTAGTCATTTAAAACAGATGTATGGAAACTTCTTCCCTCAAATGGTGGTGAATCTCTGGAATTCTCTGCCCCCAAGGGCTGTGGAAGCCAGATCATTAGATATATTTAAGGTGGAGACAGATAAATATTTGAAAGATCAAGAAATTGTGGGTCAAGAGGAACTGGCACAGAAGAGGAGTTGTGGCCAGCATAGATCAGCCATGTTCACACTAAATTATGGGGCAGGTTTAAGGGGCTGAGTGGCACACTCCTGCCCCTCTTTTCTTGTGTTCTTGTGGATCAAACTTGGGACTTTCTGATTTGTATAGCTCAGGTACACTACATTTACCATGTGGACTATGGAAGGAAGAAAATTGTTCTTAGAAATTGATGAGAATATGAAAGAAAGCAAGCAAGATACTTTGCAAAATTAAAGCTGTGTACCTTGGTATAAATGTGTTCTTCTATTTTCTCTTGCATAGAAGCTTCTTCCAATTGTATCTTCTTGATACGGAGGAAATTGTGTTCTGCCAGTTTACTGATCTTTTTCAAGCAGGCAGCACATCTAGAGGGTTGGTGCACATTTGTTTGAACAACCTAAGATCAAAATAATAGAAAAAAATGGCAACCATGCACAAATGCCAAGATCTTCTACCTCTTCTCCCTTTACGATGTGCATTTTTACTGAGTCACTGTTCCACAAGCACTGCTGAACTTCTAACTATACAGACACGTACAGATTAGTGAGCAAGGGCAGTCAGTAAACTATTCAACCACCAAAAGGTATTGCTAACTGACTGTCCATATGTGTATACCTTCCAGCAGGTCCCAATAGATAAATTGGTAAATTGGTTTATTATTGTCACATGTACCGAGGTACAGTGAAAAACTTTCATTTGCATGCCATCCATACAGATCATTTCGTCACATCAGTACAAGGAAAAAGCAATAACAAAATGTAGAATAAAGTGCAGCTAGATAACAATTAGAAGTGGAAAATCTTGGTTGATTATCTTTCATCTCACTGCTGCTCCCTTACAAGTTTTTCAATTGATTTGTGTTATAAACATGGTCCAAAGAGAAAATGTGCATGTGGAAGGGGAGAATCTGAATAGATATCCATCAAACCCTATAATCTAGATAATATGCTATGTGATAGTGATATGAAAATTAAATTGTTGAGCTGAAATTAGTTAATGGGCATGGAAGCAAATCACCTGGCCCAACAAGCCAGCATCTCTGTTTTAGATCAGCCCATGAGCACTTGCTGAGGTGAAGTTACAACCCATTTAAGTTAACTAAGATATCATGTCTCTAAGACGCAATATCCCAGTTAACTTAAATGGGTTATAACCAGTTAAAATATTGGACCAAGTAAATTCTTGAAATTAATAATTTCAAAAGTATTGGTATACTCTCACTTAACATTATGCCTATGTCCATCTTATAAGGGATAAGTCACATGTTCAAAATTCTTCAAACATCCTCATTTCAAGACTAAATACTAAGCGATAAAGAGATCCATAATTCAATATAAATTAAAAAATAGAGTAGCCTCCATCATTTTCCATTATGGTGAAGATCCAATAGAGTAAATCTGAAAATCTGCAGATAATTAAGAGTAGCTAAATTTTGATCTTGCTTTTTTTTTAATCTGTTCTTTTCTATTTCTACAGCAAAATCCTTGGCACAGGAAAGAATATGAAAACAAAGCAGAAAACAGATTCCAAGAACAATTATTTATGGGATGTCATGTCAGCTTATATCAGATGGAAGATGATTGGTGTTACATGGAGCCTACAGCACAGAAACATATCAGCTGGCCCAATGAGCTACCATCTCTGTTCCAGATCAGCCCACGAGCATTAGTGAGATGATGTGTAGGTTATAATATGCTTTGCTACTTTTGCACTGGCAGCAAAGTGGCACTGTTAGTGTTTTGAATCTGTAGTTTCTTTCCTATGGTTTCAGATACCTGAAAGAGCATGTTGTAATTCAAGAACAACATTTTTTAGCCTGGGTCTGAACTAGATTCAAAATCAGATACCAAAAATCGATTTTCAAGATGTTAACCCACTACACTTTGCCCATCTCTCTGCCATTTTCCATTGAAATTTTTTTTCTATTTAGAACTTGCCATTTTACTTGTACTTTCCTATTTCTATCCTTCAATTGATATTTTCAACCTCACTGTAAATCCAGCTGATCTGCTAAACACTCACAGAACTGTGGTGTAAGTTGAACTGCTTTCACATCAGGAGCCGGCACCAAGGTACTGAGGCTTCATATTGATGACCTTCACATATTAAAATAGAAACTCTGCAGAGACTTCTTGTGCATTAGGAGAAACAAAACTGTAAAACTAATAAAGACTGAATTTTAAAAGTGATGAAGAACTCATGGCAAATTTAAGCAGGAAATAATTATGCCAGTTTTCAAGTCGTCTGGGAACCCTATTATAGAAAGGATTTTGAATTTGGAGAGGGAGAACAGAATGAAGCAGGGTCTGTGAAACAATAATTGTGAAGAGAATTTTGAGATTTTTCCACTGGAACAGGTAAAACTGAAAGCAGAATTAATGGAGCATTTTACAATCAGAATAGACTTTGACAAATTCATAGAAATTTAGCCAGAATATACCATAGCTAGGAAAAAAGTGTTTATAGTTCTTCAGATTTGCTCTGAATTTCCATGAGACTTAGCACTGAAGTTGCTGTTAGTGGGAAATGGAAATATCATAGTAGCCTCCCTGCAGCATCTGTGAATGTGTGCACAAGGAAAACCATTATTTTCTAGAAATTAAACAATGTAGCAGCACCTTTGGGATCTATACAATTCCATTTCAATGAAAACTAAAACATAATTGACAATGGGATCTTTCCATGTGGATTGTAAAGTTTGCCTTTTTTCCTCAGTAAGGTTGATACACTAAAGAACAGAGGCACACGAGCATGCACAACAGCATTCAATGACACACCCTGACACCACCGCAATAATTTTCATTCATGTATGTGCAGCCCACGTCATCCATTGGCCATTCATGCGGAAGCCAGCCTTAATTGTTCCTGTTTGCCCTTCTTCAGCATGATCTAAAGGAACCTTTCTGAGCAGCTCCAGTCCAACAATGGCAGGAGGTCCAAGGTAATGAGGTCTCCTTTACATACCTGAACATTCCTCAGGCACCTCTCCCACCTCCATCTCCTTGAAGCCCTGCAGCTTCACTCAACCTTTCCACCCTCAATCTGTTGCCCCAACCCTACCATCCATAGCAAGTACTATGCCCACTCCCTGCACATGAACCATTCTCTTTTAACTATTCACCTGATACTATCCATCACTGTTACTCACCTAATCCCCAACCCCAATCCTTCCTATTGGTGATCACACCCAATATCAACTTCTCCACCATTGACAACTGCACCAATCCCCCCCCTTAACTGCTGACCCCACCCAACTGCACATCTCAGCAACAACCACCACCTTGACTTCCTTTTCTATCCCTCACTTCTATCACTCTACTGATCAATCCTTACCCCTCTGATCCCTGACCCTCTGACCCAAGTTGTGATATTCCCATGCACCTGCTACTCTTGTTTTTCTTGGTGCCAGAGGTCATGGGCTTGAGAGTTGCTGTCAGAATAGCCTTGGTGAGTAACTGCAGTGCATTTTGTAGATGGTACACATTGCAGTGGTGATGAAGGGAATGATTAATTTGGCATGGTTGATGGGATGCCGATCAAGTGGGCTGCTTTGTCCTAGATGGTGTTGAGCTTCTTGAGAGTTATTGGTACAAGTGGAGAGTATTCTATCACTCCATATAGATGGTGGAAAGGACTTGGGGTGTCAGAAGGTGTGCCACTCACCACAGGATGCCCACCTTCTGACCTGCCCTTGTGGGCACTGTATTCATGTAGCTAGTACAGTTCAGTTTCTGGTTAATGGTGAACCCCAGGATATTTATGTTAGGGGACCTAGAGATAGAAATGTCATTTAATGTCAAGGGTAGGAAATTCCTGGCGATGGCCCAAGGAACAACTTGTGAACTGACTGAGAAAAGTGCCTTCACAAGTGCCAACCAATTTCTAGAAGTTATTTCTTTGATCTGTTCAACTGATGAACTCAGGATTAAGCAATGCAGAGTTTGATCCAGGTGTCGCAAGATGGAATGAAATGAATATACAAAAAAAACAAAACAAAAAGGTAAAGAAAAGTTGATTGAGAGAAGAAATAAAGGGAAAGAAGTAAAAAAAAATTGAAACCAGGCTGCTTTGCCACAGAAACCTTAGAGACCAAAGCAAGTTGAATAATAGTCTTTGGCTTTGAGCACTAAATGAAAATAAATCCCTAACATCAATTAAAAGTTGTTGGATTGAGTGACAATTAGCATTTTTAACATAATGATTCATTGTTGGTGCCCAAGAGGTTGATTGTTTGCAATTAACACATTACTTCATTAAAGGAGGTACTTAGGGTGACAAATCTTGACATTCAGTGGTGACTTTAGTACTGTGTCTACAGTACAGGGACTTTATCCCTTCTCACTGAATTGTCATTTTGTGCAGCTTACTTGTAGAGCAATTACCCATCTCAGACAGCAACTTCCAGATTTTCACATTTAACTGCACAAATATCCAAATTCTGCATACATAATAATGGGCATTATTCTCATTATTATTTCTGCAGCAACTTCTGGCCCATAACTTTTCCCATTGTGGAGTTGCTGTTGAGAAGCCATCAAATGAAAACTGTTATTAAAAAGATAAGAGGTTTTTAAAATAATCCTTTATAGTTAAAACATGGAAAGCTTTGCTGCAGAGATGATTAGGAAACAAACTGAGTTGATATCTATCTTTGGCCATGAGCAGTAAATGCCAGAGTATCAGTCACTAGTTGTACCCACCTCCACACGTTTGGTTCCACCTTTTAATGGATGCAAATGTATGGGAGAGGAGTGCAATGGCCAATTGATATCCTCATACACGCTTAGTGACCAAATATGAATCTCTCCTCAAAGATTCAAAGGAAAATTCATCCGATAATTTTGGAACAAAAGAGACATTTGGATCAGCTTAGAATTGCTGTAGCAAAGAGTCGGGAGGGAACAGTGAGATGAATGACCTTTTTTGAAGCTGTAATCTGCTACAGAATTGCAAAAAGCCTTATCCAATCAACATTAGAGGGGATTGTTAAAATACAAATAATGGAGTTTGAACTTATCATTCTTCATTTAACATCATTTTTGAATATTTTTAGGCACTAGCCCCACTAAAACTATTCTCAATTGATCATGGAGGTCTTCATTATTTATTGTTTGGGTGCTATTTCATCAGTAGATTTTAATTATTGAACTGCACAGCAATTAAACATTATAATAAAATATTACATTTTTCTGGCTGAATATCATTGCCAGCCATCAGGAATATTCTATCTTCTCTGGCAGATGCTGAGCTCAAAATAATCAAAAATATATCTTCTCTTGGTTTGCATGCTATTGCCTCAGCTTAAATGAAGTAGCAATTGGTCAGCGATGCAGAGATTCCAGATAATAAGGGGGAATCAATTTATGATTCTTAATCTTGACAGTTACCTAGGACCTCCAGATAGAAAACACACAGGATTATCAAATGTGTGATGGCTGAAGCTCAGCTGATGATCTCATTCATTGTTGAGGAACTTGCAATGACTAATGGTTGAATTTTGATTCTGCTACTGTTTATTGGTACATGATCTACTGGTGAAATAAGAAATGGGGCATCCATGTTTCCTTCTAAAGACAGCCAGATCTATTAAAGAAAGGTACATTGTAATTGCAATCATTAACAATGGCTAAAAAGCTTGTCAGTCACATATAAAGAGGTGCCGCGTAGGATGCCAGGAAGAGATTGGTAGGAGGGAGGGAGCCACTTTTCCCAATTAGTAAAAAAAGGTTCCTCCAAGCGGATTAGGCAACAATGAGAAGAGATTATTGAATGGATCAGTTAAGAAAGTTTTCCATTCAGTATATGCCAGCTATGAAGGAAGAAGTTTCATAACACTGTGCTCACAAACCTTCCTGTTTCTATTTCATTTTACCTTCCTTCATTGAAGTTTATTCTGCCATTAGGTTGTGGCTGATCTCTGTATTACTTCCATTTACTTGGTCATACTGCATAATCTATTAATACCTATCAATAATCTATCTATCAAAATTTTCACTCTGGTACATTTTGTGCCTGATGTTAATCTCACAAACACTTGTCTCACTTTCCCATACCTAAGCCATCTACCTCACATCTGTTAACAGGTCCTCAAAATGACTCACCAGTCTACCACTAAAACTCTCCCTTCTTTCTTGTAGGAAATGGTGGATAACAAAGCAGGAGTTTGTTGTAATTTAGCATTGCAGATGAAGGTATGACTGCCCAGTAGTTCCAAATTACAACTGATGCAGTTGTTGGATCTGTCGTGTCATAGAGAAAACTTCCTGAAAACTGGGAACTGCTACTTATTTATGTGATGTGGACATCTCTGGCAACAGTGACATTCATTATTCAGTCTTTTTTGCTCCTGAACTAAGAAGCCAGTTAACAGTCAAGCACATTTGTGAATCTGGAATCACATATACCCCAAAGGTTGGCAGATTTCAATCCCTGAAGGTCAGTCTTGAACCAAATAGTATTTTTTATAATCTGGCAATTTCATGGTCACTATTAGTTTGACTAGTCTTTTTAATTCCAGAAGTAGGTATTACATTAATTTACATTCCCCAGCTACCATGGTGGGATTCAAACTCATATCTGTGGATCAATGTTCCAGAAGTCTGGTTGCTAGTCAGTAACTTAACCAATATGCTACCATTCCATATGTTAACAATCACATGCAAACATAATCATTCCATGCTGTACTACAATTTTATACAATGAATAGAACTCCGTAAGGGAAAAAAAAGTTTTATATTTTATGACCACTGTCTTTAGCCCACAATTGACCCCTAATAATTCTGAACTTCAATTAAATGGGTACTATTTTCAAATGATGTTGCATATATATAAGGACCTGAGTAATAAATGGTGGGATAGGTTATTATGATGAGATTCTAAAGCCATTTGAATATACTAATGTTTCAAGCAATAACCTATCCATGGGCCCAACAGAAATGGGTGTTATTGATCGCTGGCTTTTCTCCCTGGTTATGAGTGGCTGCATATGGACAATGGAGACATGAAAATCAGCCCCATTATTTGGCAAAGCCTTTCTTCAATTGCATGGTTCTTCTGAAGCCAGAGAGAAAACTAAACATGAAGTTTTGGATACGGCAGTGATGCAGTGCTTAATGGTGCTGCTTCACAGTTCCAGAGATCTAGCTTCGATCCTGTTCTTGCTGTGTGGAGATTGCATATTTCCCAAAGTGCTCTAGCTTCCTCCCACATACCAAGATGTGCCAGTTGGTAGGTTGTTGGCTATTGTAAATTACTCATCATGTATGTGGGTGGCAGTAGAATTGGATGGGGGGAATTGATGAGAATGTGAAAGGGAAAATGGGATTCGTGTACATGTGTGCTTGATGGCCTGTTTCAGTGTTGTATACCACTAAATTCAGTGGTTAATGATGTAACCAGCAACATGTTCTATATCTTCTATATCATATGTAATAGCAGTCCATGGACAAAAATTGTTCCTTGCTGGTGTTGCAAAATGTTTGTGACAAAAATTCCAGAAGCAGACTGTTGAAATGAAATAGCAAGGATACCTGCTATCTTTTTAAGCTGTTTTATGAAAAAAGTATATTTGTTGATAGTTTAAATTACCAAATATTTCCAGTATCAGAGAGAGAATAAAGGAGACACTGAGACAAATAGTGGTAAGTGATGGCACTTCTCGTATAATTTTAGGCTGTGCTTTAGCAAATAATACCTAGCAGTTTATTAATTTTGACACTCCACCATTGAATAGCTAGGTCTGTGTATTACTGTTCGCTACTTCTTACTTATCTATTTAATGTTAATAAACCTGATGGAATTTCATTACTTAAGTTACATGGCGATAGAATGTTTATTATACTGTTTTGCAAAGTCAAAAAATTTGTGGGAGGACATAAGATATTCACTGAACCAGATACACTGACAAAGACCTGTATTCAGCTCTTGTGTTTGCTAAAGTGAACTGAATATCTAGCAGGTAAAGGCTTTCTCCATTCATGGGAGAGTGAAGACTTGTTTATTGGAATAATTTGCAGCACTGACACAAGAAAATAATCTGAGAGAAAAGTCCAACAGATCAAAACAAATATCACTAGCTTTTCAGACTTACTTGCAAGCAGTGATTGTTTTCTTGCCTGGCACACACAAGGTTCCAAATTTTCTGCAATGCACTGAAGTAAGTTTCTCTGAATTTGATCTCTTTTTACTGATTTAGCTTTGCTTCTTGGAATTCTGAACATTGTAGATGACAGCAGTGTTTAAAAATAGACCACCACTTTAGTCTCTCTTCTAGGCTGCATTGCAAATTTAATTGTTTTAAATCCTCACGAGGATGGTTCTGCAATAGTGCCAACGATGGAATATAGGTATGATTTGCAATAATTTTTTAATTACACTTTTCTGGATAATCCCACAAGAAAGGTACATCGCAGCTGCACAGCTTAGTTTCAGATTTCAATATTCCATTTAAAGCAATGCGCCAGTGCAAATTTAATTGTGTATAATTGCAAGATTGCTAAATACCCGTTTCATTTTTTCTCACCACCGAGGTCTCCTTATCATGGAGGTGCTTGTGATACTTGGTTGCCAGCTGATGAAGTGACAAAGAGGTTTGATTAAGGCTGATTATGTGGAATGCAGACTGAAACGAATGTATCAAAACCAATTAGAGTCAAGCTGGAAAGTGCCTATCAACAAAGGTTGCCACAGGGCAACCTTTAAAGTTTAGCTGCAAAAAAAATCTACTTAGGGGTAGCTTGCAAGGCTTATCCTGAGTCCTAATGAAATGTCATATGCTGGAGAAATTCCATATTTGAATCCCAGTTTTGTTGATTTAATTAATCTTAGCTAAGGCAGGCAATGTTGACATCAGTTCCCTTTAGTATGGAAATTAGCCTTGGCCTGATTACTAACTAATGATTGTGGCTGGAAAATGGGCATAGTTGAATTTAGAGGCCTGACTTTAACTCGTTCCCCACCTCCCAGAGGGAATGGTGTGAGCAACGGGCTTAAGATGACCTTGGTGCTTGGACATCTTAACTTTCCTAAATTCAGGCACAAGAAAGACTGAAGGAAGGGGAGCAAATTGAAGTGGAAAACTTAAACCACAATGACAGAGGATATAAACCATATTGAATGCAGGCCCAACCAAGCGCTGCAGTCATGCTCCCTTATGCGCCCAGCTGTAAAATCTGGCAGTAGTTAAGTTCTTGGCTGAAGGAGGCTCAGGGAAGCATGTTCCTGCTGGTCCCAAAAGGATACCTTGGCCTTTTGTTAGCTTTGGTTTTATCTCCTTCTTTCTGTCATGCACCTTCAGAGTTCCTCACCCACTAAAAGTCTGGTTTACTTTGCCTAGAAGCATTTTTGAAGGACCCATGTGTCAACTTGATCACACCATATTAAATTTCAACTCCCACTTAGTGATAGTGATATTGTTGTTGCCAGCTTTTGTTGGGAGTCAGCTTGCTAATGAGAGCTAAAGCCTCTCCAGGTCACTCTCTGGTAGTTAAAACCTCATCAGGTCACCCTCTGAGAAAACAAATGTTTCACTGCCTGCTCCCACTATTGCACTCCTACATCAGAGCTCAGTGGTGGTTAGGAGTGAACCAGGTATTTGACCCCTTTTCCAGCAAAGTGGATGAAGTAATTCCACTGATTACTTCTCCCTTAAACTTTCTTCACATTGCTGATGCCAACTTGAGCACTTCAATTGCTGCCACAGTTAAGGCTATCTAAAACAAATGAATGAGATTTTGTGCGATGAATGAGATCTTTGTTGCAACAGGAGAGGAGCAGTGTCAATCATAACTAAATTAACTTTTTTAGTTGCCACTCATGCACTTTGGCCCTAAATACAATGCCTTTTATTCTCAATTCACTGCAACCAATAGATGAACATACAATGGATTTAATTAATACAAACTCCAGTACCTGTTTGACTGTCTCTGTGATGTATTTGAGCCGTACTCGATTTATCAGGTGCTGGGGTACTATGCAGTTTTGCTGAGGAGCAGTTTCTCCCCCCAATGGCTTGTTCAGTTGTTGCCTTCCATATTTACTAGGCTCCAATTGCTCCTGTTGAATTTGCCGTTGAATCTGATCAATTTTCATACTGCAGTATTTTTGCACAGGTGCTGATTCTACTTGGACTGGCTGAATAGCCTCTGTAGAAGAAGTAGTTCAAGGTAAATTCTATGTGGAGAAAGAAATTCACAGATTAAAAAGTTCACAGAAACAAAAGCCACTGTGGTGAGGAAAGAAGAGTTTTGCTTCACATAAATTTACCTACTCCTTTCAACACAAGTGCAGAGTTACATCCCTTATTAAAACTGGCCCACATTTCTAAATGCCTTAGTTGGCTTAAGTTATTCACCCAAATTATAGTCCATGAATCTTCTGAGCTTTATGTTTTACAGAATCCCACTATGTTCAATACTATTCCATGTTGGAAGAATTTACATTTATCATTAGGGCTGCATTAATGTATAATATTAAAAATTTCTAAATTATCCATCATTTGCCAAAGATGATTGCATTTTGCAACACAAAAGGATCTCTCTCTTGAGTAGGTGAGCATCCTCTACAGCTTGAACTCTTGCGCATATTTTGGCATTGTCCACAGACTTCTGTTTCATTTCCTGAATATCTAAGTCTATATCATTAATGAAAATAATATCAAAGCCCTTAACATTCATCTCTCAAGGAAGCATTGATAACTGGTTTACAAGTAGATCAAAATTCACTGATATCAATTTTCTATCCCTGGCCATTCAGTCAATCTCAATTCAGATTATCACTACTTTTACAAGGTTTTATTTTGTAGAAAAGCCTATTGTTCGGTTGCCTAGAAAAATACAATTTCCATCAGTTCACCCACATCCAGTATCCAATGACTTCTCCAAAATGTTTAATCAAATTGGTAAAATATTACTTTTTTCATGAAACTGTGTTGAATATCATTGATATTATACTTCTATGTAGTCATATAAGGCATCCCTAATTATACAATTGAGCATTTTACCAATTATCCAAGTCAGATAATGGGCCAACAGTTACCTGGTTCTACCTTATCCAAGTTTTTAAATATTGAAAATGTGTTGGCATCTTTCCTGTGTACAGGAACCTTCAGAAATGTATTAACAAATAAAGATGTGCCTCAATATCTTCTTTGGAATGTTCCTTATACTATCTAACACAATATTCCCATCTATAGTAATGTTAACAATTGCATTATTAACAACATCATATAATGCTGTCAAGTTGAATATCATGTTCTGGAGAGAAGGCCAACACAAACATTCACAGCAATCATGATGTCATATATTTGGGAATCCTTTTTAACTTGTCCTTCAGTATCATTCAATAGTCCAGTATGATTTTTGATGGTGCTCCAATTCTTGGTTGAGCAAATTTTCCCATCATTACCCATGTTCTCATTCAAATGTCCACTTCCCAGCTTTTAGCCATATAAATGTAATTATGACACTAAAAAGTAATTCATTCCATGTAAAACACTTTAAGACAAATCAAGAAATTGCATAAATGCTATATGAAATAATAAGTCTCCCCTTATCATTGCAATGTATATGGGTATCCATAAGTCAGTTTTCAAGATTTAAAGAAAAAATACACCCCTTGTCAAGTCATTGAATTAAATTTTGAAAATTACTTTAAACTAAGAAAAACTTGTGTGTTTATATTGCACACTTCACAATTCAGGATATCCCAAAATGCTTTGGAGAAATTATGTACTTTTAAATTGTCAGTATTATAATTCATGGAAACACATCAACCAATTTAGACACAGTAAGGTCTGACTAATGGCAAAGAGGTAAATGACCAGAGCTTGAGCTGCATTTATTGCATGTTGCATTTTTCAATTTTTCAATTAAAATTTCTACCAGCAGGTGCAATGACAATTTTTTTATGATCTTGTGAAGAATAGAAATAGCTTATGTTTTGAAATTAAAATCTTTCCTTTTTTATATGAACTTACTTTCTGCATTTTTATAATTAGGTTTTATTTGAAAAATTAAAACCATGTCCTGAAAAGCAATATTTCTTAATGGTCGATTGTGGATAATTTTATCAGTTTACATTCCTGATGGGAAAGCTACGCCCAGCTAAGAAGCTAAGATGGCATCTTAAGCCATGCTGGGCTGTTAGTCCCATGTAAAGATCCTGTACAAATCTTGGGCAGGTTACCAAATGATGCCTAAGGCCACAGGGGGTGAAAGAAATCAGCTGGGAATCACATCCCAATCTGCAGTGACATCTGCTGGAAAGTTCATGTGCAATCATTGGCCTCGATTTTGCTGGTCCATGCCAGTAATACCATTTAGAAATGCAGATATTTGCCCATTTAAATGACAGCGTCATGTGAACATAAGAAGCAAGAGCAGGCCAATTGACCTCTCAAACCTGCTCCACCATTCCATAAGATCATAAATGATCCAATCTTCACCTCACCACCACTGTCCCACTCTCTCCTCATCGACTTCCTTGTTGTTCAAATGTCTGTCAATCGCTACCTTGAATATATTCAATGACTCTATGTCCACTGCTCTCTGAGTGAGGCAATTCCTCTTCATCCTAAATGGGCAATCCCTTACTCTGCAACTATGCTCCTTAATTCTAAATACCCCTTCTAAAATGAAATATCCTTTCAGCATCTACCCATCAAGCCCTCTCATAATATTGTACATTTCAATGAGATCACCTCTCTACACTCAAAGGAATATCGGGCAATCTGCTCAACCTTTCTTCACATTTCAATCGCTTCATCCCAGGAATCAACCAAGTGAACCATGCTTGCACTGCCTCCAATTCAAGTCTGTAATTCCTTAAATATGGAGACCAAAACCAAATGTAGTACTTCAAGTGCAGTTTATTCAACACTACTCTCTAAAGTTGCAATAAAACATTCCTACTTTTACACTCCACACCATTATCAATAAAATGCAACATTCCATTCATCTTCTTAATTACTTGCTGTACCTGCATATAATTTATATTATATTGGACCCATAAGATCCTCTACTATCACAACTTCTTTGTGATCTCACTCCTTTTATATAATAATTTGCTTTTTCGTTCTTCCTTCCAAAGTGGATAAACTGGAGCAGGGCTAATTTTGAGGGAATTAGGCAGGATCTCGCACAGGTTGATTGGGAGAGCCTGTTTGAAGGGAGAGGAACAAATGGCAAATGGGATGCTTTTAAGAGTGCGATATCAAGAGTCCAAGGGCAGCACATTCCTGTTCGGGTGAAAGGTAAACCTGGCAAGTTCAGGGAACCATGGATGACAAGAGATATTGAGGTTCTGGTCAAGAAAAAGGAAGCATACATTGTGTTTAGGAGGTCAGGGATGAGTGAATCCCTTGATGACTTAAAAAAGATTAAGAATACACTTAAGAGAGAAATCAGAAGGGCAAAGAGAGAGTATGACATGGATCTGGCAGGGAAGGTTAAGGAAAATCCTAAGAGGTTCTATTGATATATTAAGAGAAAAAGGGTGGCTAGGGGGAAAGTAGGTCCCCTTAGAGATCAGCAGGGCTGCCTAAGTCTCGAGCAACAGGAAATGGGTGGGATTTTTAACGAATATTTATCCTTGGTGTTTACTGAGGAGAAAATCATGGTTGCTCAAGAGATAAGGGAAACAAGTGGAGATGTTTTGGAGAACATTCATATTACCAGGGAGGAGGTATTTGCAGCCTTATGGTGCATTAAAGTGGATAAATCCCAAGGGCCTGACCGAGTACATCCTTGGACTTTGTGGGAGGCTAAAGAAGAAATTGTGGAAGCTGTTGCCAAGATATTTGCTTCATCATTGGTGAAGTTCCTGAATACTGGAAGGTGGCTAATGTCATTCTGTTGTTTAAGAAAGGTATCAAGGACAAGCTAGAGAACTACAGACCAGTCAACCTGACATCAGTAGTGGGCAAGTTACTGGAGGGAATTCTGAGGGACAGAATCTACCAGCATTTGGATAGGCAGAGTCTGATTAGAAGGATTCAACATAGCTTTGTGTGTGGGAAGTCATGTTTGAGGAATCTTTTAGAGTTCTTTAAAGAGGTACTAAAAAGGTAGATTAGGGTAGGGTAGTGGATGTTGTCTATTTGGACTTTAGCAAGGCCTTCAACAAGGTTCCACGTGGCAGGCTGGTCTGGAAGGTTAGGTCGCATGGAATCTAGGGAGAGTTAGTTAGGTGGAATCAAAATTGGCTCAGAGGTAGGAAGCACAGGGTGGTGGTTGAAGGTTGTTTCTCGGAATGGAGACCAATGTGGTGCGTCACAGAGGTTGGTGTTGGGACCCTTGTTATTCTTTACTTATATAAGTGATTTGGACGTGAATGCACAAGGTTTGATCAGCAAGTTTGCAGATGACACAAAATTAGGAGGTGTTGTTGATAGTGAGGAAGATTATTGTAGATTACAGGGGGATCTTGATCAGTTAGGAAAGTGGGCCAAGGAGTGACAAATGAATTTCAATACAGATAAGTGTGAGGTGATGCATTTTAGAAAGTCAAACCAGTGTAGGACTTGTACCATGAATGGTAGGGCACTAGGGAGTGTAATGGAACAGAGGGACCAAGGAGTACAAGTGAATAGTTCATTGAAATCAGCATCGCAGGAAGACAGGGTGGTGAAAAAGGCATTTAGTATGCTGGCCTGCATCAGTCAGGTCATTGAGTACAGGAGCTGGAACATTATGCTGCAGTTGTATTAGTCATTGGTGAGTCTGCACTTGGAGTACTGTGTGCAGTTTTGGTCACCCTGTTATAGGAAAGATGTAGTTAAACTGGAAAAAGTGCAGAAAACAGTTACGAGGATGTTATCAGGACTAGAGGGCCTGAGTTATAGGGAGAGATTGGCCAGGCCAGGTCTTTATTCCTTGGAACGTAGGAGAATGAGAGGCAACTTTATAGAAATGTTTAAAGTTATGATAGGCGTAGATAAGGTGGATGATAACAGTCTTTTTCCTGGGTTAGGGGTGTCCGAAACTAGGGCGCATAGATTTAGGGTGAGAAGGAAAAGATTTAAAAGGGACCTGAGGGGCAACTTTTTCATGCAGGGGGTGGTGAGTATATGGAACGAGCTGCCAGAGGAAGTGGTTGAGGCAGGTACAATAGTATCATTTAAGAAGCACTTGGACAGGTACATGGAGGGGAGGGGCCTGGCGGGATATGGGCTGAACACAGGAAAATGGGACTAGCTGGGTGGACAACATGGTCGGCATGGACTTGTTGGGCCAAAGGGCCTGTATCTGTGCTGTATTGCTCTATGACTCTGTGATTATCCCAGACATCTACACACAGGCTGTTAAGCAGAGAAGTCATTATATTACTGAGTAATACCAGGCACCTTTTCTGTGAACACACTCCACCACAACACTCCCCACAGAGATCAGCAATGGACCTCAGTCTCGCTGGGATTCCTCAGCACTTACACATAGGAACTGGCTCTTGGACCATGTACTAGTTTATACCAGGCATAGCATCCTTGACCCCATTACTTTCCCTGCGGATTGTAACAGCTGTGAGGAAAAAATGAAAAGGTATGTTTCTTTTATTACGAAGTTTTACTTTCTTAATTATTTATAACTACTTTAAATCATTTGTAATTATTTACAAGACCCGCTGAACAAAGGCAGCTGCCACGTGGGAATGTCGCCATCTCCAAGTTCCCCTCTGAAGCACACAACATCCTCACTTGGAAACCATTCTTGCATATATGTCGGGCCTAAATTCTGGAACTTCTTCTTAACAACACAGATGCAGTATCTTCACCACAAGGACTGAAGCAAATTAAGGTGTCTCACCACCATCTTCACAAGGGCAACCAGAGGGCTAAATGCTCATCTTTCCAGTAACACCATATCTCATGAATGAATTTTAAAAAGCAGTTTCTGCCATTGAACCCTCGTTGAATTGGCTTAGTACCAGGAGCTATCAAGGACCATTATGCTAGTGAGTCATGTTATGGTGGCGGTGGTTAAATGAGGGTTGCTGGGCTGGCAGTACCACAGCTACTAACAGGCTCTCAGTGTTATGCTGATACTGACAAAATTCTCTGAGATTGGCAGCTTCAACATTTTCACTCTAGCAGCAGGTGCAAGTTAATGAGGATATCATCAAATTACTTCTGCGCTGAGGAAAGCAGCAACTTCAACAAGCTCATTGAGAATGTTAAAAAAAAATCAATCAACAAGCTCCTCAATAAGTGCATAATATCCTCTGGCTGCTTTTGTTATTTATATTGTCAGTAGTTTACACACAGGAAGTAAATTAAATTTAGGCGTGAAGTAAACTATCACATTTCACACCAGTTAATGCATGCTGAACTGTCCCCAGTGGATGACAGTTGTCTTTAGGCTAGGGAATGGTAAATGACATCAGAGTCTGGAAACCAAAAGGGTTGAAGGAAGGAATGAATGTCAAACAAGTCTCACAAGCTGTTTAGACTAATCCACTGAAAGAAACATCAAATAAAGAATTACTTAGGATTTGGAGTTGCCATAAATTGAAGTACAACATAACTTAGGCATACGAATTTAAATCATTATTGTTTTTCTCTGCTTTAACTTGATATTTTGAGACTTAATGATTTTTAAATAGTTCCCTCAAAGTAACTTGTGGTTCAGGAAAAAAGCAGTTGTACGGATCTTTAGTTGGAAGGGTCACGCAAACAGGAGATGGGAGATAGTTGTGGCTCTGGAGTTCTGGATAGGATATCGGGAGCTCTGCCTTTATCATTGACAAATTCTCTATTCAGAAGTCATCCTGATTGTCAGGACTGGCATCCATTTGGGTGGCAAGGCTGCAGGATCTGGTCTATTCCCTAAGTCCACAAATGGGAGATGGGAAGTTGTGGGAGGTTTCTTGCAAGAACACTAAGAAAATAGGAGCAGGAGTAGACGCCTATCCCTCAAGCCTCCCCACCATTCAATATGATCATCCCTAATCTACACTAACCTCACCTCCTCTTCTATGCTAGCTTTCCATTGCCCTCTACTCTCTGACTTTCCAAAAATTTACTTCAAATTTTTCAAACACTTCTATACTTCTAAATACTTCCAATAATCTAGCCTGGTTGGGATGCTGTGTTGAACCTGGAGTGAGGAAAAGTGAATCAACATCAACATATTTATATGGGAGAGGGATCTGACAGAGATGGTGTGTACTTGAGAGGCCAGAAAGAAGATCTCCTGTCCCTCCTGGACCACAAACAACATTGTAAAGACCTTTCCTTCTTCTCAAAGCTTTCCTCACCTCCTTACAGTTGTCTGTTCCCCGAAGCCTTATTATATTTTAGCTGGGACATAGACATTTCAACTTTTTATCGGCAAGGCTGGCCTAGATAACTTGCTGTGGAATGGAGTCAAACCCATGTCAAGGGCAGAGTTCAGGTTGATGATATCTTTACAGTATTACTTTCAAAGGGTCTTGACTCCGTCTCTGTTCCTAATGAGTTCATCCCTGTTCCTGGCTCTGAGTGAATTGAGGCTTTAGGTGCTGGAGCCACAGATGGCTTTTACAAGGGTGAAGAGACCACTTATGTCATGCTTCTCTGCTAATTATTGAGTCTCCTGTGCTTTCTCCATTCACCATCTGTTCTTTCAGTCCCTCTTTGTCTGCTGGATCTCTGCCTTCAGGTTCCTGTGAAACTGTTCCCTTTTCCCTGAGGGATGGTGGAACTTGCATTCCAGGAACACATTACAATGTCCGTATGCCCAACATCAGATTCCTGAAACAGACATTCTGTTCCAGGCTCTGTCACTGAGAAGAGATTCAAGGCTGTTCTCCAAGACTTGGAAAAATGCAATATCCCCACTGTCTCCAAGGAATCTCGAGACCAAGACTGCTCCAAGTGCAGTGGGAACATTTGGAATGGCATTGAGAACATCAACACTATGAATTAGGAGCACACAGGGGCCCAGCATGAGCAACAGAAAGAACTCACCACCTCACAAACTACCCACCCATCTGCCCATCAGCTTCCACCTGCCCCATCTGTAGAAGAGCTTGTGGTTCGAACATTGTCTTCATGGGTCACCACATAACCCACAAAACCAGAGTGGAACTAAGTTAAACTCAATCTCAAGAGACAGCTTAAGAAGAAGAATAAAATACAAACTTCAAGGATACTTTCACCAGTGATGCTTGGTGTTCTGAAAGATACAGCAGGTACAGTTGTGGCTGGAATAGATTACTGTGGTGGTTTAGACAATGGCAATGATTTAGACAATCACCTTTATCTAGCAGTATAAAATTAGAAAATTTGTGGATGACACCAAATTTGGTAGTGTGATGGACAATGAAGAAAGTTGTCTAAAGTTACAACGGGATCTAGATCAAATGGGAAAATGGGCCAAGGAATGGCAGATGGAATTTAACTTGGACAAGTGCTAGGTGATGCATTTTGTGAAGTTAAACTAGAGCAGGACTTACACAGTGAATGCCAGGGCCTGGGGAGTTCTGTAGAACATAGAGACCTAGGGGTACCACTACATAGTTCCCTGAAAGTGGCGACACAGGTAGACAAGGTGTATGGTACACTTGCTTTCATCAGATGGGACATTGTGTACAAGAGTTTGGACATCATGTTACAGAGCTCAAAACGTTGGAGAGATCACACCTGGAATATTATGTATCATTCTGGTCACCATACTATAGGGAGAGTCTGGTTAAGCCAGCGAAGATACAGAAAAGATTCACATAGATGTTGCTGGGACAGAAGGGCTTAAGTTATGAGGAGAGGGTGGATAGGCTGGGAGTGTTTTCCCTGGAGTGAAGGGGGGGGTGGTCATGGAGAGGAGGTGACCTTATTGAGGTTTATAAAATCATGAGGGGCATAGATAAGATGGATTGTCACAGTCTATTTCCTAGGGTAGGGAAGTCTAAAACTAGAGGGCATAGGTTTAAGATGGAAAGATTTAAAGGGGAGTTTCTCACACAGAAGATGATGATTATATGAAACCAGCTGCCTGAGGAAGTGATAGAGGTGGATACAATTATGTTTAAGCAACAACTGGACAGGTACATGGATAGGAAAGGTTTAGAGGGATATGGGTCAAATGAAGACAAATGGGACTAGCTCAGGAAGACTCCTTGGTCAGCACAGACAAGTTGGGCTAAAGGGCCTGCTTCCAGCTCTATGACTCTATGAGAATGGGATGGCTTAATTCTCTGTCTGTTGGCTATGAGATGTGTTTGGGGCAAACAGGTCTGTTTCTTGTAAGTAGAAGTTCTAGTTGCTGGTCTCTACACTAACCAGTGATGTATGTTCTGTGGAAATTTTGTGCAGATACCTGTCTTTCTAAAATAATAGGTATTTCCTCTTCTAGTAATCAACAGCTTTTACTCTCATGAGAACAAAAATCAAATAATTGAAAGTAAACTATTGCTTTTCAATACAGAATACTGTCTGCCAAATAATATAGAACCATAGAACCATACAGCACAAAAGAGGCCCTTCGGCCCACCATGTTGTGCCACCCATCAAACCACTCTCACACTATCTAACCCTTTCCTCCCGCATATCCCTCTATCTCACATTCCTCCATATGCCTATCCAACAAACTCTTGAACCTGTCCAATGTATCTGCCTCCACCACCACCCCAGGCAGTGCATTCCATGCACCAACCACTCTCTGGGTGAAAAACCTCCCCCTGACATCTCCCCTGAACATCCCACCCATAACCTTAAAGCCATGCCCTCTTGCCTTGAGCATTGGTGCCCTGGGAAGGAGGCGCTGACTGTCTACTCTATCTAATCCTCTCAGTATTTTATATACCTCTATCATGTCTCCTCTCATCCTCCTCCTTTCCAGTGAATAAAGCCCTAGCACCTTAAGCCTCTCCTCATATTCCATATGCTCTAATCCAGGCAGCATCCTGGTAAATCTCCTCTGCACCCTCTCCAACGCCTCCACATCCTTCCTATAATGCGGCGACCAGAACTGAACACAGCACTCTAAGTGTGGTCTAACTAGAGTTTTGTAAAGCTGCATCATCACTTCGCGGCTCTTAAACTCAATCCCATGATTTATGAAAGCTAATATCCCAAAGGCCTTCTTAACTGCACTATCTACCTGTGAGGCAACTTTCAGTGAACTGTAAATATGAACCCCCAGATCCCTCTGCTCCTCTACACTGCCAAGTACCTTGCCACTTACCTTGTACTCTGCCCTGGAGCTTGTCCTTCCAAAGTGTACCACCTTACACTTCTCCGGATTGAACTCCATCTGCCACTTGTCAGCCCAGCTCTGCATCCTATCAATATCCCTCTGTAAGCTCCGACAGCCCTCCACACTATCCACAACACCGCCGATCTTAGTGTCGTCCGCAAACTTACTAACCCAGCCTTCCACCCCCTCATCTAAGTCATCTATAAATATCACAAAAAGTGGAGGTCCCAGAACCGATCCCTGCGGGACACCACTAGTCACTGCCTTCCAATCCGAGGCACTCCCTCCACCACAACCCTCTGCTTTCTACAGGCAAGCCAATTCCTAATCCACACAGCCAAGCTTCTCTGGATCCCTTGGCCTCTGACCTTCTGAAGAAGCCTACCATGAGGAACCTTATCAAGCGCCTTACTAAAATCCATATAGACCACATCCACCGCACTACCCTCATCAATCTTTCTCGTCACCTCCTCAAAGAAATCTATCAAGCTTGTGAGGCAAGATCTTCCCTTCACAAAGCCATGCTGGCTGTCCCTAATCAGTCCATGATTCTCTAGGTGTTCATAGATCTTATCCCTTAGAATCCTTTCTAACAGCTTACCCACCACAGACGTGAGACTCATCGGTCTGTAATTCCCTGGACTATCCCTACTAACTTTTTTGAACAAGGGGACAACATTCGCCACCCTCCAATCCTCCGGCACCATCCCCGTGGACAATGAGGACTCAAAGATCCTTACCAGCAGTTCAACAATCTCCTCTCTCGCCTCTCGAAGCAGCCTGGGGAATATCCCATCAGGCTCCGGAGATTTATCTGTCTTGATATTGTTTAACAACTTCAACATATCCTCTCTCTTGAAATCTACAACCTCGAGAACATTACCCTTACCAGCACTCCCTTCCGCGTCATCAAGACCCCCCTCCTTGGTGAATACCGAGGAGAAGTATTCATTGAGACCTTCTTCCACTTCCGCCGCCTCCAGGCACATTCTCCCACCTTTGTCTTTAATCGGACCTACCTTTACCCTAGCCATCCTCCTACCCTTCACGTACTTGAAAAAGGCCTTGGGATTTTCCTTAACCCTACTAGCCAACGCCTTTTCGTGTCCCCTTCTAGCTCTCCTCAGCCCTTTCTTGTTCCTTCCTCGCTACTCTATATTCCTCATGGGCCCTGTCTGAACCTTGCTGCTTATACCTTATGTATGCTACCTTCTTCTCCCTAACTAATCATTCCATCTCTCTCGTCGCCCACGGTTCCTTCACCCTGCCATTCCTTCTCTGCCTCACCGGGACATATTTATCCCTAACATCCTGCATAAGATCCCTGAACATCGACCACATCTCCATAGTACATTTCCCTTCAAAAAGGACATCCCAATTTACACTCCCAAGTTCTCTCCTTATGGCCTCATAGTTCGCCCTTCCCCAATTAAATATCTTCTTGTCCTCTCTGTACCTGTCCCTGTCCATGACAATTTTAAAGGTTATGGAGCAATGGTCACTGTCCCCCAAATGCTCACCCACCAATAGATCCTTCACCTGTCCCGGTTCATTTCCTAAAACTAGGTCTAGCATGGTATTCCCTCTAGTCAGCCTGTCGACATACTGCGTCAGGAATCCCTCCTGGACACATTTAACAAATTCCTTCCCATCTAAACCTTAGGCACTAAGCAGGTTCCAGTCTGTATTTGGGAAGTTGAAGTCTCCCATTATAACAACCCTGTTATTTTTGCTTCTCTCCAAACACTGCCTGCCAATCTGCTCCTCTATATCTCTACTGCTACCGGGGGGCCTATAGAATACTCCTAGTAGAGTAACTGCTCCTTTCTTGTTCCTTACTTCCACCCATACGGACTCTAGAGATGATCCTTCTACAACATCCATCCTTTCCGCAGCCGTAACAGTGTCCCTGACCAGTATCGCCACCCCTCCTCCTCTTCTCCCCCCTTCCCTATCCCTCTTAAAACACCGAAAACCAGGAATATTCAATATCCACTCCTGGCCTGATGTCAGCCACGTCTCAGTAATAGCCACAATTAATATGCTGTTTAAATTAATATTACTAAAGCAATTTGAAATTATATGTTTGAACACTTTTCCCAGATGTCTTACCTCTGTGGGACATTGTGTATTTTTCCTTTTGATGATATGGAGTAGAAACAAATCTGTTACTGTTCAATACCCCAAGGAGCTTTTCTATAAGTCTTTCTCTTGCAAGTAAGCCTTCAGAGTCCTCACAGCATGCACATTCTTCTTTTGTTTCTAAGGATATTAATATATCAAAAACAATTATTTAAAAAAGGTTTAAAATATATAATTGACATACTCAGCAAGAAAAGAGTATTTGAAAGCATTGAATGGAATTCACTGTTGAAGAAGGTTGCAAAGATAAAAATATGATCACTTTGCTGTTTTTGTGGACTTGCTGTATGCAAATTGGCTGCATTACAACATTAACTACACTTGGGAAATACTTAACTGGCTGTAAAGCACTTTAGTACATTGAAATGCCCCCTATAAATGCAAGTCTTCCTTTCAGGCTAGAAATAACCAAAGTGAAAAGTTGATGAAGGATCTTTGTTTTACATGTATTGAGTGTCAGGTTCATCCTCTCATATGCTTTAGTGAATGAGTTAATGATGGCTTGGAGCTCACCCTCCATACATGAACATGCATAAGCACTGTCTGCATAATGCAGCTTGGTTACTGAGGCTGTGTTGACCTTGGTTCTGCAATGGAGGCAACATAGGTTGAACAGTTTCCCATTAGTCTAGCAAGTTAGTTCCATTCCACCAGGAAGCTTGTTAGATATGATGCGCAACATTGTGGCAAGAAAGACTGAGAAAAGCATTGCAGCAATTATGCAGTGTTACTTGACGGGTCTGCACTGAGATTGTCTCTCAGAGTCACAGAGAGTCAGAGAGTCAAAGGGTCATACAGCACATAAATAGGCCCTTCCACCAATCCCATCTATGCCGACCATTAAGTACCTATCTATACAAATTCCCATTTACCAGTACTTGGTCTATTATCTATTATGGCTTGGTGATTCAAGTTCTTATCCAGATGCTTTGTGAATGTTGCCAGAGTACTTGCATCTGTCACCTTCTTAGGCAGTGCATTCCAGACTTGAACCACCCTCCGGAAGATAAAAATTCTATACCCTTCACTTTGGATTATGACTGGCTTGCCATCCTGTGGCCAGCATAAGGCAAGGTTTTGCAGGCAGCTTAATTTGAAAGTGGGGCTCCATAGTCCCAGTCGATGGAGTCAAAGGCTATAGCAAGGTCATAGGAGGCCATATACAGCAATTGTACCTCCCTGCAAGACCTGGACAACATTCAGGCAGGCAACATTTGTGCCACAAAAGCGCCAGGCAATGGCCATCTGCAACAAGAGAGATACTTTCGATGGCATTACCATTGCCAGGTCCTTCACCATTAATATCCCGTGTTCCCTTCTGTTGTGAGTGAGAAAACAGATCTGATGGGTCTCAAAAGCAAGGACTCTGAACACAGTCTGGCAGTAAATGATTTCATTTACAAACGACGAGCATGGGAAAATGGTAACGGAAATAACACAACATGCGCACAATTTATAGTGATCGTGGGAAAATCACACCAGGGATAAAATACACACACACACACACACACACACACACAAACAACAAACTAGGTACATACAATCAGGGAAAAACAATACGATACCCACCACCCCTTGACTCAGTGCAGGCACAGCTCTATGCTACTAGAGACACTAACTAAAACGCTCCCAATCCTTCAACAGTGCACACCTCACCAATGATTTCTCCAGCACTGTTCCACAGTACTCGGCCTGGAGTGAAACAGGGTGGTCCCTCGAAGATGGCAAAAGAGAGTGAGCCAAGCACACGTGGCGCCCTTTGTAGTGCTGAAGGGCTGAGGGGTCCAGCCCAGGTAATTCACGGCCCAAGGCCAAGTACAAAGGTACTTAAAGGGGCCAACGGTCAGCCGTGCGCTGATGGGTGGGGCAGGGCCAAACCTTGATTTGCAGTGTACCTTCCGGTGTGTCTTCCGACCAGGTAATGGGCAGTGCTGTCACGTGACAGCCATGACCCTCCACAATACACCTTCCTTCAATATCCTGGGGCTGACCAGCTTGACTGGACCAACCACATATATACCATGACTACAAAAGCAGGCCAAAGGCTGAATATTGTGTGACAAGTGACCCAACTCCTGATACCCCAAGGAACAAGACAGGAGTGTAATAGAATAATTTCCACTTGTCCAGATGAGTACAGCACCAACAACTCTCAAAACGTGCAGCCTGCTTGATTGGCACCCCATTAACCACCCTAAACATTCATTTCCTCCAGCACCAGTGTATCATAATCTCTCACTCTCTTGGTTATGAAGTGTCTATCTACCTTTGCAAATATTCAAAGATTCTGTCTCCATGGCCCTTTGAGGAAAAGGATCCCAAATTTATGACCCTCTAAGAGGAAATAAAATGGTCTTTGAGGCATTATCCATCAGCCTGTTGTGTGATCAGTGCAGAGGATTAGAGCACCCTGTACTCTTCTCAGCCACACTACCTAGTAAAAAAAATGGATCAGCCACAGACAGCCCCATGTTTTTGTACTTAATACCATGGATCCCAATGGTCAAAGCATAATAACGTTTTCAGGTCAGAAGACTGCATTATTGATCTGACTGTCTAGACGCATCCAGGGAGAATAGTCACTTAAACATGGCACATATGAAACCATGCTCCAGGGGAGTCCAGGCCTTCAGGTGCATAGGAGAGGAAATTGCAAAAGAATGAATGCAGTGATTTTATTTCTCTTCTGTACATTTTTGATCGATAGTTCTCAAGTGCTGATAATATAGGAAACTGACTTGCAAGAATTAATAAGCCTGAGGCAATGAGGATGGTAAATTAACATTCCTAGCTCAATCATCTCAGCGTCAATGACCATCTCAGTTAATGAGAATTTGCTTTCTAAAGCAGACACTCTCAATACCCTGGAAAATGTTCAAAATTGAAAGAAAATAAAATAGAAGATCATGTTTATCAATCGCTGTTTCATCCCTTTGTTCATGCCCCTCAATGTTTAGCTTCACTCAAGTTCTGTTTCCATTGTGTCAGCAACTCTCCAATGCCTCACTCAAATCATTCTTAGATGGAAACTGCAGGCTCCCACTTCAACGCTGATGGTGACTCAAGTGGGTCCAGTGTTATCTTCACCCAATGAGTGCTTTCCAGCGAGACTCACTGGATAGGGATTTTTAGTTCAGTTCTAAGTCTGTGCTAGACAGGATGATTTTAACCATGTAACAATAAGCAGCAGCACAATTGTCTTCAGCATTTGGGGAGACGTGTGGAAATCTGTGAATATTGGCTAAAGGCATTTACAGTCTTAGTTCCATTTCAAACTATGGTTGAATGATCTTTTAATGATCTGAGGGTTCTTGACACCTGTGTAATCATGCATTGAATGGGAAATGATATCTATTGAGAGTAAAAGCTATAAAAAAGGAGGAAAAAAGTGTACTTTTGGAAACAGTTTTTCTTATACCATGAACTCAACATAATGTTTTGATTCTTTCCATAGTCAGCATTACCAGATTCAAAAACTATTTGCATGATTTCAGCTTTCCAATGATTTCTGAGTCTCTGCACTCAGGTCACAAAGTTCCATTTGCCTGAAGCAGGGATTAGGAACTCAAGGATGGAAATTAATAATGACCTCTGCTCCTACAATAACCTGTGCCACAAGCCTGCGAAGTTCGCCATTCCAGGTGGAAATCCATATAAGGTTTCTATATCCTTTTCTACCAAACAAACTACATTAGGCAAAAAAAAGTGATGAAGACTTCCAGTGACTGCCCTGATCCAATATCTCATTTGGTATGGTCCAGCAATAACCCAGAAGAATCCGCCTGCAATAGTTTGCTTTGAAATTTTTAACCCGAGCTTGGAAAGAGCACAGTGCAACATGATAATAAATATGTTAATATCTTCAGATGAACTTTCCTTTTTCACTGCCTATGACTAAATGGAAAATTGTTTTTTTTAAATAAATGGTTAAAGGATTTTCATGGAAACATGCAAAATACAGTTATTACCACTATTGTACAGCACAATGAGTCGCTGCAATCTGCTGCTAGTTCTTTCTGCATCTTCGTTACTTAGATGACGATGACAACATTCTACTGCCAGTTCAAAATCATTTTAAATGATATACAAGAAGCTTTCTTTGACATTGGTTAACAATTCCTTGCTCAATCAAATCCACTACAAAAACTGGTCACTTATCTCATTGATCATGCCACATTGAGGATGGTGGAAATATTTGCCTGCAAAACAGCCATTGTCTGGGCACAAGTAATGCCTTGCTTCCCACATAGAATAAGATTGGACAGGTTTTGATGCTAGTGAACAATCTGCCTCTGTCCTCTTCTGTTGGGGTGGTGGGAATAAAATAAGTGCTTTCATATGTGAAGCATGTAGGTTCATGTCTGACAATTGCGAAAAAGATTCTTTCTAATAAAAGGCTTGGTAGAAAACATTAAATAATCATCATCTTATTTGACAAAAGCTGCAGTGCAGAGTGCAGCTAAGTGAGACATACATGAATTCTTTCTAAACTTACACTCTTGTCAACCCACTAATTACATATTCAGTGGACTGCTGAAAAATAGGATCCCTTCACATAAACGTGCCTGTTAAATCCAGTCACCTTCTGGTAAAAGGCTAGTGACAAGAAAAATAAGGCAATAAATAGATAGTAGATTAAAAGAAAGATATTCTTGTTACATTCTGGCCCAATAAGCATGAAATATGGCACCAGGAACAGACAACAGCTTTCAGAGTAACTGCAAAAAAAAATTAAGGCTCTTTCACCTGCTTAAAAAAAGAACGTCTTTCCCACCTTAGATAATCCTCAGTTTGACAGCCCCCCAGTGACATTGATCTTCTACACCTTCTTCAACAATCTATATCCTGATTCTCCAAGAAGTAATGAGTGATCTCACTTCTAAAGCCTAAACACAGCATCTACCAGGCTCTGGAGCTGGGTTCAAAATTGACCTACTGAATCTCAGTTGCCATTTATGTTCTGTATTGCAAGAATGATAGCTAACCAACCTCTGTGGTTAATTTCCATAAAAATTCTGTTGGAAAGCAGAAAGGTTGTAATTAATGTATAGATTAGACTACACTGAGAGGACTGGTCTCCATAATTGCACAAAAGATACAGAGCCACTGAAGAAATAACTCACCAGGTTGAAAACAGCATTTAAAGATTAGTGCTTGGAAATGTGTACCCTTGTTGGAAATAATCATATTAGCATGTTGGACTCTACCATTGACAGGACTATATAACTCCATTATCATTACCAATTGGGCTTGAACTTCCAGGCACATAGCTATTTGGAAAATTGAATGGCCTGTGTCTACTTCTGTTGGAATAGTGATGGTTAAGGAATTACCTAATAGAGGCCTTTAAAAAATTATGAAGGGGATTGGTAAGTTTGATGTCAATAAAATGTTTCCACTTGGGAGGGATTCCAAAACCAGGAACCATTAGAAGATAGCCAATAATAAAGCCAATAAGATATTCAAGAGAAATTTCTTTACCAGAAAATAGTTAAAAAATGAAACTTGCTATAAAATTGAACCATATTTTTAAGAAGAATTGGATAAACATGAGCGAGAAATCAATAGGAGGATATGCAAAATGGATTAGATGAATTTGAATGGGAGCTGTCATAATCACCAGAACAGACAACTTACATCAAATGGTTTGTTTCAATGTTGCAACTTCTATTAATTTTATCTAATGTTCTTGATCATTCCCTCATTTTTTTGTGATGCCTCTCAAACTTTCTATGATTGTTACATAGGAGACAACTCCCTTTCTCTCCACTCCTCACAAATACAAGACAGGGCATTAATACCACCAAAGTAGGTGCAGCCAAACCCTTCTCTACCCTGTCCCCTGGCAACCACAACTGAAACCATGCAACATCCTATTACACTATTTCATCCACAAGACAGCCTCGATTCCTGCAAACCTGTGGTTCTCTCTCTGTTCCCACATGTGCCTATGATTCTTGCTCTTCCTATCTTAGAACTTAATGTGTACTTATGGTCCCCTGTCATGCCTTCCTAATATATTTGTTCTGTCTATATTTGTGCTCCTCCACTTATGTCAGTGTTCATTTCTTCTCTTCCTCTCTCTGTCTTATACAATCATCTCTCCTGTGTACGATCCAGTTGAACCATTTTTCTCATTGCTAAATTTGGATTCCCAATTACTTATGAGTCCCAATTACTTTTCATAGGTAGAAATACTAATCCAGTTTAATTGCAGTTACCAACTATACTTGCTTGACTAGCTTCATAAAAGATCAATATTAATACCACTAAATTTATCTTTGACTAGCTCCATCAACCCTCTCCCGCTCTGTGCCCTTAAATTTCTGCTTGTTTATTTTTCTAGAAATTAACAAAATGAGCAAACTGCCTGTGTTCTGTTAACTTCTGTATAATAAATGGTGACAAGTAAAAATTTTTAAAAACTATAAGACTACAGGCAAACCCCACATTATAGGGGAGGGGGTTGTGTTCCTAAAAAACGGTTCACATCGCGATTTTCTGTATTGCAAATCCGTGTCAAGTCTGCATATGTCAAGAAATGCATGTTGAAAAAAGATAAATTTTGTTTATTTATTTACTTTTTTTCACATAAATTTTATAAGACCAAATTGTTATTCCATATCCCAGAGTTTTTGATAATGATTTGTGAATTCTGAAAAGGTAGATTTCCATTACCCAAACTGCCGTACTCAGGGGTCACCTGCATACCTACAATCTTTAGATAATTATACACAAAAGCATTGTTAAGATTGCGGTTAAAGTCTAGCATTTATTCAATTAACAATAACATATTATTAGTTTGCAAAACTCAATTGGTACACGTACTTGTTATTATGCCGTTTAAACTTATATGACAGGTGAAAATGTGTGGAAGATAGCAAAAAAATTTAATGCATTCTTCTTGTGTTGCTGCAAATCTACCAGAAGTTCATTGCTGCACAATTTCATAGATATTATATTGGAGTATTCTGAAGGTGGCTCAACAAAATAATGTCAAAGTCTATTGGGAAGGGCTAGGCCTCAAGGCGAGGCCATCTAGCAATTGCAATGATTGATAATTTGAAGGTGAAGTCGACACACTCTGATGGTGACAGTGAGTAATTGGTTTTACTATCGATTTGGAAGGCTGAACTCAGAAAGGGTCAGGAGTGAAGATACCTGGAACTTAACTAATTAGTGTGTAAATATTATGCTTACCATCATGTATAATAAGGTGCCATGCAACTTTGGTAAAGAAAGTTCAGAAGAACAAATTCCTTCTTTTTTTTCGGAAGCTTGGTGCTCCTCAGGGTGAACTGTGTTAATGTTGGGAAATAAACTGTACTAGACATTCATCCATATGCCACCTGTTTTTCAGACATGACTGATTAACACTGGAAAATGCATCACCTGCCATATTGATATCAATAACAAAAAAACCTCAGTCCTGAAACAGGCAAAACTGAGTTGCCCCAAATCTGGTGGCATCTGGTAAATGTGCCCTAAAAATCCAATTCTGTGCCAGATCAGGATCAGAATCAGATTTATTATCAATGACGTATGACATGAAACTTGTTGTTTTGTGGCCTTACCCAGTGATTGGATGCAGGAAGGTTTGCAGTATTCCAATCTGCAATGGATGGTCTAACAGCCGGGCTAGTTCATTACTCGAGACTGGAAGACCAAACCTGCAGCTAAGAGCTGGGACTCCACCCACTGGGCCACTGAGAAAAGTGCGAGCCCAGACAATAATTTAGGGCAGTTCAACCAAGAAGCCAAATCTAACTCCATCTTATGTCCATACAGTATATTTTTCAGAAGTCACCGGCTAAAAAAGAGGAATAAACACAGATGGGAAAAATAATTAACCATAGAATATCTAAGCATCTCGGCAAATACTTGATCGTTCCTTCTCACCTTCTTTGAAATTCTGAGGTGACATGAATTCCAATTCAGATTTGATTGCAGAGATTTCTGATACTGTTTCTCGCTCAAAATCCTCATCGAGAGACTGATAGGATTCAAATGACTGACTGTAGGATTGATGACTCTCTTCATTCTCACCAGTGTAGGTCGCAAAAGATTCATCAGAGTACTTCATTGTACTGTTCATGCAACTGCTGCCAGCTTCACAGGAGTCATCTTCAGGATTTTGGACTAGGATCTGCCCTTCACTCATGGCTGTTTTGCTTGTGATATGCAACTAATGGGTGACCTAAAATAAAAAGCATAGGGGTTTCTTGTAAATGACAGTGGCACAGCTTCCTTTAAAGGATCACTTGTTTAAAGCAAAATTCGTTCTAAACACTGAACCCTACAGCATACAGGCATGGTTAGCACCAGTGACCTAGGTTCAATTCCGGCCACTGTCTGTAAGGAGTTTGTACATTCTCCCTCTGTCTGCATGGGTTTCCTCTGGGTGCTCCGGTTTCCTCCCACATTCCAAAGACATACAGATTAGGAAGTTGTGAGCATGCTATGTTGGCGCAGGAAGCATGACGACACTTGCAGCCTGCCCCCAGAACACTCTACACAAAAGATTTATTTCGCTGTGTGTTTCGATGTACATGTGACTAAGAAAGATATCTTATCTCTTATCTTATCTCAATTTCCTGGCATGTGCACATTCAGCTGATCTCACTGGGATAGTAAGTAGCCAGTTGCACATTATCCAGGCTAGGAAGAAGGAGGGAAAAATCAGCTTGGGTTCATCTTACCAGGCGCCCCTGTTGGTATATCAATATCGAGATCAGCTTTGATTGTGGCCTCACTCGATTGTTAAATAGCCTGCCTGTATTTGGGTCAAGGCTTACCTGTGACTCAGATAAAACTGAGATAAAACTGAGGGACTGAGTTTGTTAGAGGCTCCCTGAGCATGCAAGGGACCGTGGATCGAGTTCATTTTACAATACAGACTACATTGAGCGAGCTCAGCAAACAGTCCTGCACTGTTGAAGAGAAAAACTAATCTCAGATCCCTGCCTTTGAACTCTGTATAGCTCCCTGGATGGAAATGGATGTCTATAAATTTAGAAACAGGCTCAGCTAGTAAGTTCCTATTGTTGGATAACTGGAAATTGTGATGATGGCACAGGGAATATTTTCTTTTAAATAATGAGTTGGGGGTTAATTCAGTAATTCATCATTGATTCGTTACCACAAATACAAGAACCTAGATGAGGGTATGGCAAATTTGATTGTGTGTCTCATTCTCCCAGCCTCCCAAAAGGAGTTTGGGACTGTGATGTTAGCTAAAGTGTCACGAAGGAACAGAGTACAATTAACTGTTAAATCTACAATATAACAAAATCAATGAAGCCTGAATTATAGGCCTGAAAAACTACTAATGAAAATACAATTTGTTTTTAACCATGATGGTTTGTTTGCTCCCTCACACACACTCACACACAAATGCAGGGATGTGAAGAGGTTACTGCTGTCTCCGTTCCCTTCTCCAAACCTCTGTGGTCTGAAGGTGTTGTCTTGGTAACAGGCGCGTTATCTCTCCTCACCTCTCAGCTCAGTGAACTGCGACCCTCAGGCCCTCACAAACAGGGGGTGGCTTGCTTCACCTTCACTGGGGGATTATGCACTGTGCTGTACGTCTAAAGTTCACTCAGGCTGCTGAAAACATGAAGTTCAGCCATAAATATCTGTGTATGTGTTTGAGCAGCTCCACTCTCTCCCCAACCTCACACTGGCACAAAGTTCCACCAGCAGCAGGAATGTTCCATTCCTTATTTATTTCAAGGGGAGGAATTTCCCCAGAGTCTCAACCAAAGCATTTGATTTTACAATCAGCTGAATAAAGAACAGCTTTAAATGGACGTTGTGCATTATGTCTCAATATTAACACAGAAAATCTTTCCTACAGACTAAAAAAGAGTTTTCCTTCACTGTATCAAGGCATGGGAACAGTTAGACTCCCACATGCCTCTCGAGAATGTAAATAAATCCCTCTTACTAACCACTGCGTGAGATGTAGCTCCAAAATCCTTTTTGCAATTATTCTATGAATTTATTTAATAATGGTTTGGCACACTTGTAGACTTTGCTGGGCTAAAATTAGCTGCTATGGATGGCCCAAAAGTAATAATAATAACTTTGCTAATATAATGGAAATGAAACATTTTGAAACATTCTGATGTCATCATATCCCATTCAAACGCAGATTTCTTTCACTGAGTCTCATGTGAGGATTTGAGTGCGTTGCCCAGCCTGATTTTTCAGTGTAATACTGAAAAAGGCACCTTCCCCCAGTTGAATCAAGAGTCATATAACTAGTAAAGATCCTATGGCAAGATTTAATGAAATGTAAGAATTCCAGATATGTTATCCCATTTCCATCAACATCACCAAAACAATTTACATCATGTTTGTTATTCAACATTTGAAGTGTAGATGGATTGGTATGTTTTCCAAGGAAGCCACAGTATGTGAAACATCACAAACAAGAAATTCCTCAGGTTACTCCCCCTCTTTACAAGCATTACTCCACGAGGAGTGCAGTGGAAACCTCCCAAACTAGAAATAACTCCCAAGGAATTTCTAAGCCATCCACTCACAATTATATGCCAACATGCATCAGAAGTTCCATTTTATGCCACATGAAACCCTTGGCAGCTCTCCTCGTTCCTTATACATGGACATTTATTCACATCCTTGACTCAATTGTTTGCATACAAATGTGACCAAACAACTTCTGACTGTTGTTTATCTTTTCCGAAACATGTCTTGTATATTGCAATGAACACATGATTGTAAGCTCAAAGAGCAAATGCATTGCAATTTTTGCTTATCAGATTAACTGATGGAATGTACTGTGTTATATATTTTCAAATTTTACAGATAAAATAATAATTTTGAAAAATATTCACTGAAGGAATTAATTGACCTGATGTTTTTTTAATTCATCTGCCAGTCCTCAAGGGTATGAGCAAGTGTGAATTAAATATTTATAAAGGATGATTGCTTCCCTTAATTCCATAGATGTCAACAAAATGTATTGTCTCTACAATGTAAATTTTTGTTTAATGTTACTGACCATGAATGAAGTTACAAGTAGGATAATAATGAGGTCTCAGTTAGTAGTGAAGTCTTGAAGAGAGTCTGCATTACAGAAGAGGAGGTGTTGGAGGCCTTAAATGCGTAAAGGTAGATAAATCCCCAGGGCCTGCTCAAGTGTATCTTAGGACCTTGTGGGAAGCTCAGGAAGAAATTGTGGAGCGCCTAGCAGAGATATTTGTATTATTGATAGCCATGGGTGGGGTGCTGGAAGGTTGTGCCTTTACTTAAGAAAGGCTGCAAGGAAAAGCCTGGGAACTACAGAATGGTGCGCTTAACATCAGTGGTGGATAAGTTATTGGAGGGGATTTTGCAAGACAGGATCTACATGCATTTGCAAGGGCAAGGACTGATTAGGGATAGTCAGCATGATTTTGTGTGTGGGAAATCAT
Organism: Pristis pectinata; assembly: GCF_009764475.1. Taxonomy (NCBI): domain Eukaryota; kingdom Metazoa; phylum Chordata; class Chondrichthyes; order Rhinopristiformes; family Pristidae; genus Pristis; species Pristis pectinata. The sequence goes on from NC_067412.1 coordinate 78,572,934, forward strand.
GTTTCACGAATTTGAATGAGTTTCTTGAAGATGTGACAAGAAGATAGATGAGGCCAGTGTAATTGACATTGTCAACATGGACTTTATCAGCAAGGCCTTCGACAAGATACCACATGATAGGTTGGTCTGGAAGGTTTGGTAGCATGGGATCGAGGGTGAGCTAGCCAATTGGATACAAAATTGGCTTGATGGTAGGAGGGTGGTGGTAGGGGGTTGTTTTTCAGACTGGAGGCATGTATGGGAGTCTAAAACTAGAGGACATTGTTCTAAAGTGAGAAGGGGAAGATTTAAAAGGGACCTGAGGGGCAAATTTTTCATTCAGAGGTTGGTGTGTATATGGAACAAGTTGCCAGTGGAAGTGGTAGAGGCGGGTACAATTATGATATTTAAAAGATATTTTGACAGGTACGTGGATAGGAAAGGTTGAAAGGGATATAGGCCAAATATAGACAAATATGACCAGTTCAGTTAGACAACTTGGTTGGCATTGATGAGTTGGGCAGAAGGGCCTGTTTTCCATGCTGTATAGCTCTATATCATAAAAGGATCACCCATTTAAGTATTAAGTATCATTGAACATATAAGAAGTTCAGATCAATGGACTTCTAGACTCTAAAAGAATCAAGGGGTATGAAGATCATAGATCAAGTACTAGCCATGACTCAGAACAAAGACCTTGGGAATAATTGCCAGATTTTGAGGGATAGTTGATTCACCAGGGAGCAAAGATCCTGGAAATGATTCCCAGCTTCTAGGACAAAACTGACATATAAGTAAACATAAACCCGAGCAGATTGAAGACAGCAGCCAGAAGCTGGAGCAGGCCAGGGAGAGATTGGGAGCTAAGAAAATGAGGGGAAATCCAAAGAGGCAGGGGAGAGAATGGGAGCTCAGAAAGAATCAGAAATGGGAGAGAACTTCCAAAATAAGCCTGGAAAACCTTTTCTCCAATGGTAAAAATAAACAAAACCCAGACAGTCAAGTCAAATCAAATCAAGTTTGGCTCACATGCCGAAGTACGGTGAGGTGCAGGTACAATGAAAACCTTGTATCACAGGCACCTAGGTTCAGACAATACACAGAATATAAATTATACATCAATTATACATAATTTATACAAGACAGTGAAGAGAAAAAAAAGACTGTGCAAAACACGACATCAGTGCAAAATAAAAAGAAAAAATACAGAGACAAAGTCATGGTAGTGCAAGAGGTGGTCCATGGGTTCCATTGTTGAGGTAAGGTTAGGGTTATGCTGGTTGGTTCAAGTGCCATTTGATTAGCAGCCCTCATGGTTCTTTATTGCCTTCATGGCAAGATATAAATATCAGAGACAGTATCCATCTTAAGGACGTTCTTTCTCCCTCCCCGTCCAATCTAAACGTTTGTTTATCCACTTCTTCCTAAATGTTCATTTTGTCACTGAGAAATATTGTCACAGCAATCTTAAATGAAAACCATTCTACACTGATATTCAAGAGTGTTTTGCCCAGTGAAGTAGATCACATGTTAATAAAGCCTGATGCATGTTGGGAATCTGGGGGAAGTATTATCAAAATCTTAAAACAGCAACTGCAAAAAAAGCCTGTGTGTGAAAATGGTCAAATATGGAAAAAGAGCGACCCTTGCAAACTAGGGCAGCAGCCAATTTTCTATTTGAATATAGGTCTTCTCTTGTAATAGGGAACTGTTGGCATTGGCAACCCTAGCCATATTAATTGGCAAAGCAGGCTGAAGGTCTACTGTTCTTTATTCCTTCAGCTTTGTCCAGTTTCTGCAGTTCTTCTTGTGACCAACAGATGGCAAACATGTTTCAAGTTGTAGGTAACCCTTTTATACAAGACCATTCTTGCTTTAACAACAGGTACAAAGCAGCTTCCACAAAAATTTAAAAAAGTATACACAGTGCCAGATAAATTCATTTTCATTTAAAAATATTTCCCATTATTGAGGAAATCAGCATACTGACTGCCCATTTCCTGCTTGCAACCAATCAATCTTTGGTCAGGTTTCTTAAACAGTTATACAGTCTAGAAATTGATTTTCACCAATGTATCAGTAACACTCGGGCACTAAGATTAAAACCTGTGACAGAACTAGTAGGGCCAAGTATAACACGATTTTGGGTGCCTGGCCTACAATCATAAGCAACGCTTATTAGAGGCTTCAGGAAACTAAACCTCCCCAAGATAGTTTGCACTAATTCAGGGAGACCAGCCATCCATCTTTGGTCAGGCAATCCAAACTACAAGGATCCAGTCACTGTCCCATGTTGAATTACTGACAGATGCCATGTGTTCCACAGACCCCAAGTTCCAAAAGATACTTCCCTCCACTTGCTCATTGCAGGAGGAAGAAGTGGCGTTTCCGTGGTATCAGACAGGAGAGTGAAGGTAGTATTGGAGGCCAGCCTCCACCTGAAGCTCCTTCTCTGTCTGAGTGAGTGAGTGCCCAGTTGCTTTGAGTGCTGCAGTCCAAGGCCAGACATTTGGTGAAACTAATGCTGGCAGAATTTGGAGCAACATCTGAAGCAACTGGCCAAATCTTCCCTGCTTCCTGACCTACAGGGGCCTGATCGCTCAACACCAGCATCAGAAACCTGGCCATACTCACTTCCACCTTGCCAATTATAGGATATGGGCCACTCACAGGCAAATGGGACCAGCTGAGGTAGACTTCTTGGTTGGCATGGATGGGTTGGGCCGAAGGGCCTGTTTCAATGCTGTATAACTCTATGATTCCATGAGAACTGTCCATGAGCCGATTTCTCCGTAAGTCAGGAACATCCGTTCTCTATAGTAACCCATATCGTATTGTTCTACATTTCTTTCATTTCATTGAATAATTACCCTAACACTTCCCATAATTAAACTAATGAATATATGCTGTATTCAGTCATTAATGAATGCCATAAACCATTTTATATTATTATTATTATGAGCTTAAAATTTAAAAATCTATAAGAGAATTTGTGTAAAGTTGGATTTCTGTAAGTCAGGTCATTCATAATCCAGGGAGCCCCTGTACTAGAATTTATGGTCAGAAGATGGATTGGCTCCTTGTAGCAGGGTCTGCATGTCAACAGGATATGCCTTGCCATAAAACTGTCACATGGACAGGCCAAAACACAGCAGCCCCATAAAATTGGCTAGACTGTGCACACAGTTATTTTTAAGTAGCATAAGTCCAACATTATCATTTTGTAAATGTGATCACCCTACCCGCATCAGAGTAAGTGTGTGGAATGTGATACCCATGGAATAGTTCATCTGTCTGGTGTCATATATCCTGGAGTCGGAATTGAATCTTCAAGGCAAGGTGTCTCCTAGCCCAGGACAACTCCACCTTTTGAATGTTGCACTGGAGCAGCTCCTTTCCCTAGCTCTGCCTAGAAAGTAAACCAGCTATTGAAGGCATCAGATGCAGGGTGGGACTGGACTGCAAGAAGCTGAACAAAATCTAGGGCCCAAAAGAATGCGACTGGTGACAAAGGGAGAGAAATAGAGCTGAGAAAGGGAAGAGAAGGCTGCAGAAAAGGGGCAGGGTAGGGCCAGCGTAGCGTAGGGCCAAAAGCTGTTGCTGCAGCAACATTGTGAATGACAGGCAGGATATAAGAGAAACCTGGGGACTTCACTGTGTGTAAGCAGTGCAAATGGTTTGTTTTGGTGTATGAAGGGGAAGCAAAAGGACAGAGAAACACTGCAATGCATCATCCTCAGTGTTGCAATTTTTTGTTTGATCTGGGAGAGCAGAAAAATGTGAGTTTTTAAAGCTAATCCATCCAAAACAAGCCAAGATAAAGGAGAAAATGCTGGGAGCATTCAGGAGGTCAAATGGCAGCTGTGGATTGAGAAACAGAGTCAATGTTCCAGCCAAGGATTCATCAGAACTGGCAAAGTGAGAATACAGAGATTGCAGAGATAGTCAGGGTGGAGAGAAGATAAGATATCTTTTATTAGTCACATGTACAGTACATCGAAACACAGTGAAATGCATCTTTGCACAAAGTGTTCTGGGGGCAGCCCACAAGTGTCACCACGCTTCTGCCGCCAACATAGCATGCCCACAACTTCCTAACCCGTACATGTTTGGAATGTGGGAGGGAACCGGAGAGAATGTGTGTCATAAGGTGCAGACCAAAGTTGTCAAGGTAACACATTGGGCCCAACACATTGATGCAATCACGAAGAAGACAGCAGCTCTACTTCATTAGGAGTTTAAGGAGATTTGGTATGTCACCAAAGACTTTTGCAAATTTCTATAGCTGTATGGTGGAGGGCATTCTGACTGGTTGCATCACAGCCCGATATGGAGCCTCCAATGCACAGGATTGCAAGATGCTGCAGAGGGTTGTAGACTCAGCCAGCTCCATCAGGAGCACAACTCTTCCCATGATCAAGGACATCTTCAAGAGGCGGTGCCTCAAGAAGGCAGCATCCATCACTAAGGACCCTCACCATCTGGGACATACCCTCTTCTCATTATTGCCATCAGGGAGGAGATACAGGATCCTGAAGACCCACACTCAGCGATACAGGTGCAGCTTCTTCCCCTCCACCATCAGATTTCTGAATGATCCATGAACCCATGAACACCACCTCATTATTCCTTTTTTTGAACTATTTAACTATTTGTAATTTATTGATTTTTATGTCTTTGCACTGTACTGCTGCTGCAAAACAACAAATTTCACATCATATGTCAGTGATATTCTGATTCTGAACAATTACTGTAAAACCTGGCAGCATCTAGTCAGAAGAAAAAAAAGAAACAAGTTGAAACAGGAAGGTTTATCCATATCTGTGAAGAGAATATAAAAAAGAGGTGGTTACCTGAAATTGTTAAAGTAATACCGTACCCCGACAGAAGACGTGTTGCTGTTGCTCGAGCTTATGTTGGGCATCATTGGAACAATGAAGAAGGCCAAAGACAGAGGAACTACAGTGGAAGTAGGATGGAGAATTAAAGTGACGGGTGACTGGAATCTCTTGGTCAGTGATTCTAATATGGATCTTGTAGATTGGTTAAGCCTAAATCAATTGTTAATCTTATTTCACCAATTACTTTATTAATATACATTTTGATTCATTTTGAATATTTCATCCTCAACCAAAGCCAACAGCTCCAGGGTCTTCTTTATATAAGAAAATCCAGCACTCTGTAGAAGTAAAAATATTTTTTAAAGTTCTGAGAACTGTTTGTTTCAACTCTTGTACCCGCTTTTCATAAACTGTGCAGTGAGTAAACCAGGTCACATTTTCTATTAATTAGGTACCAACTTGATACCACACCACTCTTACGAGTTATCAAATTATTTTATTTCCTTGTGGACATGAATGGAAGCCCAAAATTCTTATTTGTAACCAGCTATTATTCTGAAATAATATGAAATTAGAAGACACAATGAAGCAACCCATATTAATGATTTGTAACCGTAGATTTGAAGTCCAAAAAATAAATTAGTTTAGGGATTTAAAAATCTGATTATTTCGCATTTATAGCTCACAGTCATTTTTTAAATTCAGTTTTATTTTCATTGGGATGGAGTTTAATGAGGTCAACATATCATAACAGGAAAATATGATTTGTCTTAGACACTGAGAACAAAGCAGAAAGAGTAGATAGGTGATGTGAATTTTTCAGACATTCCACTCTCTTGATGTCCTGTCCATGAGGCCGTGGTAGAATTTTTTTTAATATGATTTTATTCATAAAATTTGCACATATACGATACAGTACATTCACATATTGCCATTCTCAATACAAGACAAGGAATTCATTTTCCTTTACATACGTTCATTGAGCAAACAATCTGTGCCATTTTTTACACAAGTTCCAGCCCCTTGGACTTCTGGTAGGGCCTTAAGCTTCTTTCTCCTTGGAGCCTTTGCAGTGGCTGCGCCAAGCGTCAGTACCCCCCTCAGCACATCGTCCTAGACCACAGCATGTGGCAGTCCTCAACACTGTCTTGGACAGCTCCTTGCACTGGAAGACCAGCAGGTTTAGGGCACACCAGAGGGCATATTTCACTGAGTTGCTAATCATCTAATATCAGTGTGTGTTTGTTTCTTGGGAAAAGCCCATAGAACAGAGAGTCCTGCATTACACAGCCGTACAAGATGGACCTTGACAAACAGCCCGACATTCCCTTTCCATACTTTCTTGGCAAAAGCACATTCCAGAAGGAGATGAACCGACAGTCTTGTGCCCACCATGGCTTTCGTGAGGGTAGTGTTTGGTGGTGCTGTGACTCTGAATATGCAAGAAGGGTCTGGCAGGAAAGGCTCTTCTCATTACCAGCCAAGCAAGGTCTTGGAATAAAAACAGAAAATGCTGGGAATTCTCAGCAGGACAGACAGCATCTGTGGAGAGAGAAACTGAGTTAATGTTTCAGATTAATGACCCTTCTGACCAATGTACAAGGATGTATTGACCTGAATATTTTCACTGCCTGGGATCATCATCTGTTCTTCCTGATGGACTCAGTAAAAGGTTTGAAGTAATACACAGGCAAGATAGAGGAAACAGGGTGGCTTTCCTACTCATTCATTTGGACCGTACCACTGATGTCTGCGTAGTGCAGTCGTATCCAATTGCAAATTCCTTCTCCAAACCCTAATTTCTCCATCATGAACATGTCAAAGGCCTTCTCTTGTTCCAAGCTGAAAAGGCAAGTGGCCAACACTTATCCTGTACAAGTGTAAACATATCACTGATTAATCCAAAGGCTGCCAGAGATTGTCCTGCTTGATATGGTACAGATCTGATCTGGATGAATCACCAGCCCCAGAGCAGAATTGATTCAATTGGCAATGGCCTTGGACATCTTTCTAAACTCTTGTTTATATCTGCCATTAACTATCGTTTTGTCTGTACCTGTACCAAAATCAAATGAGCAACAGTTTATGGTCAACACCCGACAAGCATATCCAACATCAATATTTTGTGCTATTTTAAAGATTTAAATGCTGTTTTATCTCTGAATATATTTACTAATTCCAATTATTTTGAAACAGTTTCAAACATTCTGATATGTTACAGTTTGTCATGTGATGTGTCTCGAAACAAAATACTTACATACCACCCATGGGACTACACTCACATAGGACCGCAGCTTATCAATGATCTGAATTTCATTGTTGGACTGCTGTACCACTGACTGTGACCCTCAGTAGGTCTTGTGTATTTCCCTTGTTTCATCCCACCTTCCCTTCAATTCCTTAAGCCCTATGCTCATGAATTTCCTCTAAGGATTAATATGAACACACAAATTAGGAGCAGGAGTAGGCCATTTGGCCCCTCGAGTCTGGTTCGCCATTTAATAAGATCATGCTGATCTAGCTCCACTCTAGTCTATCCATGTAAGCTTTCATCCATAAATTATTCTCTTATTTAGCTTAGCATCCATTTTGTCTAATAATGCTTCTGTGAAATATTTTGGGACAATTTTCTATATTAAAGAGACTACATAATGCAAGTAATTGCCATTTGTCTGAAGCATTTAGTAAATATACTTACTGCGGGTACAATTACCTTGTTTAAAAGACATTTGGATAGGTACATGGATTGGAAAGGTTTAGAGGAATATGGGCCAAATGTGACCAGCTCAGGCAGGGAACATCATCGGCATAGACGATTTGGGCCGAAGGACCTGTTTCCCTGCTCTATGAACCATCAGCTGGAAGATGACAGAATATTAAGCACCTACATGATGGACAAAATGGATTTTGGGGAAGCAATCTGCAATTGGATCTGACTGCAAAGACATCAGTAGTGCACTCCAGATTAATGGATGGGAAATCAAAATTTGCCATTTGCAACAGTTGCCAGTATTAAGAAAGCAAACTCGTCATCTCTCACAGTTTCCAAGGCCCAGTGCAGTAGATTCTGAAAGCTAGTATTTGAGGCAGTACCAAACATGGGTCACCATCTGTATTATATCCCACTGTAGGCACAATAGAGACTGTCAACATACAGCAAGCTTGTTTCCTTTGAACTACATTTTGGCCATGCCCTACCACTAGCTTGAAAAGGAGCTGACATCATCAGGAACTGGTTGCTTGCTGTAACAGGCTCCTGTTAATAAACAATGCTATGCATAAAGACATCAGTACTTAAATGCAACAGCATGCTTCATGTGTTTTAAAGGACTGAGTGACAGATTGGGTATTTCAAAGCCACAGTTCCACAATAAACACTATTTGAATGTTTTGCTTCCCTGCCCTTGATCTCTGTTTATTTGAACGAATTAAAGGCCACCCACAGTGAACATCATTGGGTCAAGGTCTATTGAGGCCTTCTGTAACTCAGAGCTGATATGAAATGAGATTCAATGGTAGGGATTAATTGAGCTGGAATGTACTGTTACCATGTGCTGTCCTTCTGTTGTTTGCTGGCAATTATTCCCTTTTTCTCTTCTCTCACCAAGGAGTTGACTAGTTCTGTGTTCCCATTCTGTGGATGCCAGATACCTACTGACACTGGGCTCAAGTAGTTCTGCATGAATGAGTGTCGACTGAGTGTTGGCTCAGTTATAACCACTGAAGTGATGACAAGGGCACATTCCCCCATTGCTTTCTGTCACTAACTGCTGCACACATATGGATATTACAAGACAGGTTTGGATTTAGTTCCCATACTGAGAAATAGACTGACACACTCGCTGTCTATGGCCACACATAGTGAATGGCTGCTTAGGGCAACTGTCATTCTATATATTCAGCAAGAAATAAACCCTTAGGAGAAAAAGAAGAAATAAATAACCAAAGGGAAAGTAATTCAATTGCAATATTTAATTGGGGCTTTCACTTGGAAGGGTTCTGTGACACAACATGTAAAACCACCAATGGGTTGTTAATGGAAAGTTAAGAGGCAGAGTCATGACTCGATCTTCTCAGGCAGACTTTCATAACATAGCTATGCTTCCATAAGAAGGGATTAATAATTAGATAAAGGGATTGAATTGCCCCAAGCCATTATTAAAGTAACTGAACAGTAACTGAAAGGCCTGAGGCATATTCCTTCAGCCTTGATATTGCAAAGAGGACATGCCATTCAGGTACCATGTTAAGGAAGGGATAAAACTATTAAACAAGAAGTAACACTTGGGAGAAAATCTTACGTTCAATAAAGATCGCAATGGATGTGCGTAACACTTCTGTCTGTGCTTCCTGTTGTTTGTTGCAAATTCTATGTACTCTAGGCAAATGTAATTTGTATCAGCAATGCATAATCTATGAAAATAAGCCACAAGTAGAAAAATAGTTAAAAGTTTAAAGTACAGAAAATATGTTAATCTATTGCCTTAGAAAGAGAGGACAGGTCCATTGACTTGATGTTATGTCACGGCAAGTTTGGGGTGTGTAGGGCGTTTGGATGTGTACAAGTTACACATCAAAACACAAGAGACTTTGATGCTGCAGCCCTTTTAGGCTTGGACTTTCAACAAAACTTGACATTTGAATCAGTGCCTACCTGGTGGACAGGGAGCAGGTAATCAGGCAAAGCAAGTCTGGGGTGGTTGAGTAGGTAGTGTTGGATGGGGAGTGTGGGAACTGATAAATGGGTCCAGAGGTTATGAGAATTGGGAAAGGGAGGACAAACCCAGGACACAGGAAGTCATAAGCCACAGACTTCATTTTAGTTATTTAAGCCCCACACCAATGATATTTTCATTTCTGTTTACTGATGGATTTTTGAAACAATTGCCCAGGTTGTATTGCTCCTTGGTTGGACTCAACCCTGTAAAATATTCCATAACTTAGGCTGTTGGATCTGTGACCATTACTAGGGATAAGCAGAATAATCTGCTAAATTAGCTCATCTGACCTGGACAGCAATTGGAGGACTATATTTGATCTCAGAACTATTCAACCTAAAGAAGTGAAATATCATACTAAATATTTAGCTGAAGAGAATAGTACAGAGCTAGGAGAATGGAAAAGTTGTGGAGTCCACGGATATACAAGATTAAATAATAAAAAAACTAAATTCTTTATGGCAGAAATGTATTCTGACGGGTAGCACTAAATAGGCAGGGTCACATCGACTATTTTCCTTTATAATCCCTTTGATACTCAGTGCCCTCACTACCTTCCAAGAACTCAAACATCCCTTCCAGATGAGGCAAAGATTCACATGTACCTTCACCCTCCCCTCCCACTACTTGGCTCCATCTGCCTTTATTTGTCTGCATCCATTCATCAATCATCCATTTGCCTCTGTCTCCTAACTCCACCCCTCCCACTCCCCTACCTGGCTCCATCTGCCCATCGCCCTTCACCCCTCCTCAATCCACCAATCAACTACTGGCCCCTGCGTAGCGGTTGGCATAACGCTTTACAGCACCAGAAACCTGGGTTCAAATCCAGCCATTGTCTGTAAGGAGTTTGTACGTTCTCCCCGTGTCTGCGTGGGTTTCCTCCAGGTGCTTCGGTTTCCTCCCACATTCCAAAGATGTATGGGTTAGGAGCTGTAGGCATGCTATGTTGGAGCTGGAAGCATGGCAACACTTGCGGGCTGCCCCCAGAACACTACGCAAAAATGATGTATTTCACTGTGTGTTTTGATGTACATGTGACTAATGAAGATATCTTATCTTATCCTCTTTATACTGGCTATCTTCCCTCTCCACTCTCAGTCCTGATGCAGGGTTTTGACCCAAAATGTCAAGAATTCCTTTCACCCCACAGATGCTGCTCAACCTGCTGAGTTCCTCCAGCAGATTGTTTGTTACCGCACTGGAATTATGTAGGCCCTGATCTTTCTTCTTTTCTTGAAAACATTTTGCATGTTGTAAATCCACTGGTCATCTTTGTGATTCACTTAGATTGAACACACCACAGTTCCTTCATTGTCACTGGGTCAAAATCTTGCAGAGACCTACCCAACAGCATAGTAAGAGTACCTTCACCAGACAGACTTCAGTCGGTCAAGAAGACAGTTCATTCTCAATTTTCAAAGGGTAATTAGGGATAAGTAATAAGTGCTGAGCTTGCCAGTGATGCACAAATCCTGTAAAAAACTTACAAAGTGTAGGAACTCTTTATTGTAAGTTCCCAGCTGTGTTTGATGCTATTTGTAATTTTTGTTTCTATTTGAATCTCAAGTTACTCGGAGTTTCTGCAGAATTAATCTACCAAAATAAATAAATGTCCACACAGTCAATTTCAGTCTCTGTGTACTTAAACTTCATTCTGACAGTATACAGCTGTCTAGCCTTAAATAAAAACATTATAATCCTCTTCCCAAAGGATGTCTCAGCTCTTTGCTGGAACCATACAAGGCTTGATATGGGTTTCACAGTGCAGCTAGAGTGTTGAGGAATGCCCAGTGTGACACAAGCTTTCATCATCATGTATTAAAACTTCCCGAAATATTGTGATCAAGCATGACAACTCCAATCTCAGCCACGGTGATAAATGTAGGAAAACAACATTGTCATGAGCAAGTACCTTATGGATCTTTTGTGTTTTGCCTCCAATTTCCCCCCTCTCCTGAAAGTTCTGACTCTTGTGGGATTGCAATTGCTCTCTGGGAATTCTTTAGCCACATAATCATTCTTCACTTAAGACTCTAGTCATTGTGTGTTAACCAATTATAGCTTCCTGAAAGTGGCGACATAAGGAGATCGGGTAGTAAAGAAGGTGTACATCATGGTTGCCTTCATCGGTCGGGCATTGAGATAAAAGTTGACAAGTCATGTTGCGGCTGTATAAAACTTTGGTTAGATTACATTTGGAGTATTGTATGAAGTTCCGGTCACTGCATTACAGCAAGGATGTGGAGGCTTTGGAGAGGGTATAGGAAAGGTTCACCAGGGTGTTACCTGGATTAGAGAGTATTAGCCACAAGGAGAGATTGGACAAACATGGAGTGTCAGAGGCTGAGGGGAGACCTGAAAGAAGTTTATAAGATTATGAGAGGCATAGATAGGGTAGATAGTCAGGGTTTTTTTCCCAGGGTTTAAATGTCAAATACTGGAGGGCATAACTTTAAGATGAAAGGGGGAAAGTTTAAAGTGCGAGGCAAGCTTTTTTAGACACAGAGAGTAGTAGGTGCCTGGAATGTGCTGCTGGGGCTGCTGGGGGGGGGGGGGGTGGTGGTGTGGGGGGGACAAGGAGGAGAAGGTGGAAGCAGATACAGTAGTGATGTTTAAGAAGCATTTAGACAGGAACATGAACGTGCAGGGAATGGAAGGATATGACTCATGTGCAGGCAGATGGGATTAGTTTAATTTGGCATCAGGGTCGGCACAGACATTTTGGACCAAAGGACAGGTTCCTGTGCTGTACTGTTCTATCTTCTGTGTAGTAATGTTCGAACAGAGATTGGCCTTCAAAATTATTGAGCACACTCATCCATTTTGTGATGCATCACCTCCTGTTTCTTTTATTTCCATTTTCCAGCCTTTCCTCCACAATATGTTACAGCCCAAGTGAAAATGCACCTTAGTCAGATATCCCAATGCCCGGCAGGTCACTTTTATTCAAGCAAATGCTAAATTTAAGATTGTGTCAACCAAAGGCAAGGTTGATTTCCTAAATACCCTGTCACTATCTTTCAAAGTTCTCAATCAATTCATCCCATAGCGTTCTAAACTCTGTTGTAAATCAGGATGGGGTGTACCAGGGCAGCATTCTGATAGAACTTCTATGGGGCTACCGTTAAATGATGGCTGTTGCTTGCAACACATTCCTAGTTTCTTTGAGAAGGTGGTGGTTGACAATGCTGAACCAATGCAGTCCATTTGCTGCAGGAGCTCATTAAATGCTATCAGATGGAGCATACCAGGATTTTGAAGTAAGAGCAACATTTCCATTCTGGGTGAGGGAATGCTGCACTGTTGAAGATGCCTGTCTTTTGGATAAACCAAAGCCCTCTCCACCCTCTAAGTGGGCATATAAGATGCCATGACATTAATTTTAAGAACAGAGGAACTGTTTTCAGTCCTGTCCGATACGTAACTCACACAAGATCATTGGATCAATTTATCTGGTTTTAATTAACTTATTGTTTGTGGGATCTTATATATAACGTGATTGCTGGATTTCTAACAATACAAAAATGGCTAGCCTCATATGTTTTCCATCAGTTATAACATTCTTTGAGAGAGACTGTGGTTGTGAGAGGTGCTACATAAATGTTAGGTCTGCACAGAGAAGCTAATAGAAAAAAGGACTCTCAAACACAATGGTCTAGAAATTCATGTAGCATTACCTGATAAAGAGTTTCAGGAAAACAAATCATCCAGTGTGACTGGGAGCTTATCCCATGATCCCTAAAAAGTAGATATCCCAACACTGATCCCTCTGGTACACCACTGACCACAGACCTCCAAACACAAAAACTTCTGCCTCCTACTACCAAGCCAGTTTTGTATCTAATTTGCCAACTTGCCTTGGATCCCACGGGCTCCAACCTTTTGGACTAGTTTCCCATCTGGGACCTTGCCAAAGGCCTTACTGAAGGCCATGCAGACTACATCAACTATATTGCCCTCGTTGCTACATTTTATTATCTCTTCAACAAATTAAATTGAATTGGCCAAACAGGATTTCCCCGTAAAAAATCATGCTATGTTTGATTAATTCCTGTCTTTGTAATTGTAGATTAATCCCGCCTATCACAATTTTTTCCAATAACTTTCCTTTCACTGTCATTAGACTCACAGGCCTATAATTACCTGGCTTACCCTGCTGCCCTTCTTAAATAAAGGTATTTGCTGTCCTCCAGTCACTTGGTACCTCACTTGCAGCAGTGAAGATTTAAGAATCTCTGTAAGAGCCCCTGAAACCTCCACCCTTGCTTCCTATTGCAGCCTGGATACAGCTCCTCAGGACCCTTTAAACCCACTAAGACATCTAATGCCTCCTCATTTTTAACAATAACATGTCCTAGAATGTGGTAGCAAGTAATTACTGCCAAAATTGAGCTTACATAAAGCCACAATTGCATTATAATCATATATAACAGCCATACCAGAAAAGAGAAAAATGTGAATTTAGCTTATTCGAGCAGCAGTGGGGATCCATTTTCTCTTGTAGGTAGTTTTGAATTGATGACCTTTTGACTCATCCTTCGATCAACATCGATTCCAGTTCGCAGAGACACATGACCTTGGAGGTCAGGATACCAGTACTCAGACAAGATGGAAGTAAAATTTCATGGTGGACTACGTTTACCCAGTGTTTGAGTGCTAGATGGGGTATTCAGGTGGCCCAGGTTGCATATTACAACAAAAACAGAAAATGCTGGGAAATACCAGCAAGTCAGGCAGCATCTGCAGGAAGAGAAACAAGACTCAACTTTGATTCTGTTTTTGTTTTAGATTTCCAGAATCTGCAGTTTTTGATTTTCAGGTTGTGTGTTGTGCTGCAGGTTCAGTCACCAGAGGGAGTGTCTGAGCTGCCAAAGGTCATAGGGAAACAAGGGAGAATCAGTTGAGATTAGTATTCAAACTGGACCTCCTATGTGGAGGCCCAACTGTCTATTGTCATAGCAACCAGACTGTTCTGTGCACCTAACAAAAAGGCACCACCATTTCAGCTTCAGTTTCATGTTTTTTGATTAGTATCATTTTCATGGTAATTTAAACAAATACAAATATATTTTAAGGATCTATTCTTTTCATCCTGTGAGAGGCTGAGTGACACAAGCCAATTTTGAACCCTAGTCAGAATGAAGTAAACTGCTGTCAGTTGGAGCCATCACACATCTGAGTTAGGAAGGGGGAGACTGACTGCTGATTGCTATCAAGCAAACCTCTTAACAAAGCGGTATGTGGAGATGGGAGCTGTCACCCCTCCACACTTCTGCAAAACTAACCACTACATCTCGGTACATGTGACAATAATAAACTAATACCAATACCTTCCTTTTGGAATGAGAGATTGATCTCCTGAACACTCCTGTGGGCAAAACAGGAAGAAAAATCATGGGGGCATTGAAAGGTGCATGTTTAAAAAATCATACTTTTAAACACAAAGTTTCCAGTTATAAAATGGAAAAAAATGTTCTTTGACTGAGTGGTTCAACTAAAGGTATAAGGTCATGTGACTAAGTGCCAAGTGCCATCTGCAGCCAGAGCTGATAGCTTTAGGTGAGGGCTGGGTGTTGATGGAGGGGATGGTAATGAAACCAGGTTGAAGTTTAGCCAAAATAACAATCCCCCACCATGAATACATAGCTCAATATCACCCCTCCTCAGCCTCATACATCAATAATAGATAATTGGGCAACACACTGGCAAAGATGATGCAGATGGTGGTTATTGGTGGTTGGTAGATGGGTAGGAACAAGGAGGTGGTGTTCATTGGCACCAGTGAAGTGTTGCACCAGAGCAAAGTCACTTCAAAACAGTAGCAGCAAAGGTTGGCAGAGAAAAATTGCTGAAATATATGTAAACACACACAGTTCTTACAGTCATGATCAAGATCACATTTTATATTTATAACTCTCTGGCAACTGGTACAAGATATATGTCCTGTTATAGGCACAACACAACCAAGCTGGTCATATAATCAATTTCCAGAAAGTGATAAGGAAAATATTTTCTGCTTATGGAAACATTGAATATTGAGTTCATGTATCATTCATGCTGGTACTTCATTTATTTCCTCTCAGTTCATTTTTATATTCTAGTTTCAGAGGTTCCTTTGTACTCAGTCAATTATACAGGGACTGGTAGTTTATTTTTGGTTGAATTTTTTAGATTACATCCCTGTCTTTTATTCTTTGAGTAAGTAGGGGACTTTACTATTACCCATTGGAATGTGGCCAATAATGCTCTTCTGTTGCTTGCCGTCAGACTATTTTCCTCTCTGCGTGTAGGAAAATCCATTTGGGATATATCCCATTTGAGAAGCCGATTCACAAAGCAGAACATTACCATTCAATAGTACAGCCTACCTCATTCAATTTCAGTCCAGTCCTTTCAGAAAGTAGTCAATGAGCCTGTAGAACAGTTATAGATGAAAAACTTGGACTGAGCCCTGCTGTGTGGCTGGGTTTGATACTAAGTCTGCAAAGCAATGTTATTTCAGCCAGGATAGCAGTTGGACCTTAGGGGATAGCATTCAATATTCCCAGATTCAAGAGTGGAAAATTAACCAGGATCCCAACTCCACATTCTGTTGCAAAATATATGCATGTGAAAATTGATTGAATACAGGACCAAACTTGTGTGATTCTCCCTCTCTGCAGAAGTGTGCTAACTCTAACTGTCCAGAGTAATAAAGTAGGTGAGTTACTGTGGCTTGTCACTACTTGGAAACCATACTGCATCTGATGCCAACACCTTCAGCAAAGCCAGGAGAAAAGACCCTCAACTTAACTATAAGTAAGTGCAAAGTACAAAAATATTTCCACTTGAAGATAGAAATAACTTAAATGAAAAATTTGAGATACATTTCAATCAACATAACTCAACCTTGTGAAATGAAGGTTTCATCAAGATAGTTTGGCTAGAGGAGGACAAAACCCAGAGCCTAGGATGGAGAAATTTGCCACAGTCCTCGAATTTCAGGCCAGCATTGAGTTAGGAGCAAAGATGTGATGGTGGTCATTGTGGCCCTTAGTTTTCAAGAGGCAAGCTGATTTAAACCAGTTAATTATAGGCAGTTTGGTTAAGTAGTAAGAAAATTGGTAGAGTCTATTAATAAGGATTAAATGATTACATCTCTAGAGAAAAAGAAAATTGAAAGAATTTAAAAGGTACTAAAGCATGCTTTAGATAAAATAAGATAAGATATCTTTATTAGTCACATGTACATTGAAACACACAGTGAAATACATCTTTTGCTAAGAGTGTTCTGGGGGCAGCTGGCAAGTGTCGTCACACTTCTGGTGCCAACATAGCATGCCCACAACCTCCTAACCTGTATGTCTTTGGAATGTGGGAGGAAACAGAAGCACCTGGAGGAAACCCACGCAGACACAGGGAGAACGTACAAACTCTTTACAGACAGCGGCCGGAATTGAACCTGGGTCGCCAGCGCCGTAATGTCATTACGCTAACTGCCACACTACCGTGCCTGCCGTCAGAGAAATGGAACGTGTGATGGCGGGTAATGTGGAGAGAGAGCACAAGGGAGCAGAAGATACTAGTTGCGCGGTGTGAGCAGCAGGAAACTGCTGCCTGGGGATCATGTCTGACTCTTCAGTAGATCAGCTGAGGGATGTAGACAACTTACCACTCCTTTCAAAAGAAGGGTGCTTTCTCAGCTTGATACATTGGCACTATTATGAGGGAATAATTGTGCCGGACAGCATGTTGAAGATTTCATTTGCCTTTGGGAGTTCTCTATCTGCATTTGTGCATGCTTTCGTGGTGAAAGAGTACCACATACAATGTGGTTACACTGAAAAAATCTGCAGTTGGCTCTCCATGTAATCAGATTATTGATATAGAGGCTTAAGTTTCCAGGATGAAACAGGCTACCTCTTGCATGATTCTTGGCTTCACTAATCTTGCTGATGCGATTAGAATGCCAAAGAAATTCTCTAGAGGGCATAAAGGGATCAGTCACAGAACTGAGTGTACATTTTATTTAAATTCCCTCTAACAAATGATAGAACAAAATATACTAAGGAGGTATAAGTGTCTTGTGTTTGTAGCATTTCTGAAGTGAGAAAGAGAAAAATACATGCAAAAGGCATCAATTTCATGGCAAGAGAGCACATCAGCCCAGTTATGGACATTTGGGCTTTGCACCTAGTTCCAAATTCACAGGCAATTTTAGTGGGTGTAGTAGGACTTTATAACAGGCATCACAATTCTGATCATTTTCCAGTGGGCACTGCAAGTGCTATTGAGCGAGGAAAGCATTGATCGAGGAAAGCATTGGAATCAGCCCTGACAAACAATAGCTACTGAGCACTGAGGATAATAATAAATAAAATCTAGGTGAAGTAATGAAAGGACCAAAAGCCATTCTGACAAGATCATAATATAAGCAGTAATTTGGTCAATATACTTCTGTTGATTATTTTGATAGGTTCATTGGTAAAATTGAAGTCCGAGGGACAAAAAGAAGGAAACTGTGACATGGATATAAAATTAGCTAAAGGAGAGATGTTTCCATAGCTTGGGAAACACCACCACAGACTGGAAAGAGGCTTGCAACTGAGTTCTCCATTCTCTCATGACTATTTCTGTTTTCAATATATATTAAAGACTTGGGCTATTTGTTGCAGGACGCAATTTCAAAATTTGTCGATGGCACAAAACTTGAAATTGTAGTAAACAGCGGGAAAAATGGTAATAGACTTCAAGGGGTCATGGAAGGCTGGGGGAAATGGGAGAACATACACCAGATGAAATTCAGCATAAAAAGGTATATACTGACACTGGTAGGAAGAATGAAGAGGAATGATGGAATGGAATTGGATAATTATTTAAAGTAAAAGGCAAAAATGGGAGTGAGTGGAACATCTAGGATAGTTCCTCCAAAGATTGATAATTCATTAGAAAGCAGAAGATTTTTTTTGTGCCTACTGGTTTCATGGAGATAGGAATCAGTTAAAGATATAAGAGCAATTAAAACCACTAGAGTGCAGTTATATAAAATTTCAGAGAGAAAAATCAGAGAAGCATGAAACCTGCAATGATGTCAAAGTGTATAGCTTTTTTTTTACCTAAGGAACTAAAATGAAAAAAAAACTTTAGCAGTGGAGAAGGTGTAGGAGCTCAACGTGAAGTGAAATATAAAGTCCAAATCACAAATTTTATTATTTTTTTCAGGGCTTTCAGCCACAGAGGCTGCAAAGTCAATTTTTTTTTCTCTTTACCCACCTGTACCCTCTGGCAGGAATCTATAGATGACTGTTAGAAACAGGAACCATGGCCAGTTTTTCTCAATGGATTTTCAGAGGGACTGCTCTAAAGTGTAGCATTAAAATGCTCCATTGGCTGAGATCAGCACAACATACCTCAAGATTGATAATTGGGCAATTAATGACAAAGTGCTTTAATCCACCAACCCTATCAGGAGTTTTCAGTTCAATATTTAAAGTGTTAATAAGAATCTGAGTCTTGTTGATTTTATTATGCTTTGTTTGTTTCTTTGAATACCAAAAAACAGTTTTGAACATTTTTCTTACTAATGCTACATATGCAGTGTGAATGTGGACTATGGAGGCAGAAATCTGTCTATTTTGTAGTGCAAAACATTGGTTGCCTGCTGTATTACTCTCCTGACAACATATTGGGAGGGGAGTGCAATGGTTGATGGATAATCTTTTTTCTTCAAATAAGTATCTAATTATCCACAAGCAAAGCCAAACTGCTACTTACATGTGCTTCCTTAAGAAAAAAACTTACTGCAAAGTTGAACGCCAGCAGAAGTACTGCAATAAGATAAGAATTCAGAAAGGTCTCATGTTTAGCAGCAGCAATCAGATTAAAGGACACATTGTTTTATTAAAGGGGTAATTCAGTAATATTTAATCAAATTCCACCCCCAGTACACATTAGGCAAGTCTTTTTTTCCCAGTGAACATGAATAGCATGAATTGAATTCTAGCTCATTGAGCTTAAACGAGTAGGCCAGCAGGTTCAACTTCTCATGTTTCTGTGCAATGGCTCTATCAATCACTCAGCAATTATCAGAAAGGGACACTGGATATTGATAACCCTCTCCCCCACAACTCCCTTCACACCCCCACAATGCCAGCCCTGCAACTTTACCGCAGATCAGGATTACAATTAAACAACAGTGCAGATGGAGACAACAATGACCTGGTTGTACTGAGGAAATGTTTTTAAGAAGCACTCACAGAATCTTAGAAAAGTAACTCTTAGAGATATATGCAGGAACTTAAACCATCAGTAATAAAAAGGCACATTGCTGACTATCTACACTTCTGGCATTTGTAGTTATACAAAGTTACAATACGAAAAGGCAATATTGTCCAAAGAATGTTATTTTATTTGAACAGTAGAGTGATACAGGATTGTCTCAGTGGCATCAAACAAAATATCCCACAAAATTGGCCACTTTTACAGAAGCACAACTTAAACAAATAAAATCATAAAAAGAGGAACATTAAAATAAATTATGTTTTGACTACTGTAGGCCACTCAGGGCCCTGCGGTACCCACAAGATTTTTGTTGCTGCTTATACTCATAAGTAAAAATGTCCTGATCACATTTACTTGCCTTTCAACCTCTTTTCCTCTTATCCAATCCATTCTTAATTGTTGGTACAATTATTATTTTCCTAAATCTCTAACCCCAGGAGAGTACAAAAGCTGCAGACTGCCTGATTTAAGTTTTTGAATAGGCCTTGATTTAGTTAGCCAGTGGACCCACTGGAAACAGGCAGGACCTTCAGTATTCATTGCAAATGGAAAACCCATGATGTATTTTGGAGTCTGATTTCATTTCTCTCATCACCTGTAGTCAGACAAGTAGGGTGCTGTTGGGTGGTGAGGATGGTTGCAAAAGGGAAACTTATTACTTCAGCATAAGTTAAAGTGACCAATGAAAACAGGTGTGGCATTGTTAGTATTTGATTAATGCGATAGTTTCAGTTGTCAGCATTATTTAATATACTGCTTAAGCAAAGTCCTCAGTCCTCCTGTTTCCACCCATCATCGGCCCTCCCCTTAAGCATACAGCATCAGTTCCTTCCTCAGTAACTGACTTGCCAAAATGAAGAGCCTCCGGACAGCGCTCAAATCAAAAGTGCAGCTCTTCATTTATGTTTAATTGTGAACTCATTTAGTTTAAGACTCATATACTGACCAGCATTCCAATCGATCAAGACATTCCACAACACTATGCAGTGCTTTTGAAGTATGATCAGCATTGTAATGTTGGAAATACTTGAGTCCAAAGTGGAATCTTCTCTAATCTGTTATTCCTGTTTCTGATCTCCATGGAAAATCCACTCTACGTTGTCCCTCACATCCTTTTCAGATTAGGAAAAGAGTAATGGAGGCAATGATTGATCAGCTTGGTTTACACAGTATGTAGCTGAATAATTCATGTTGCAGATGTTCCAAAATTGATCCCCTACTGTTGTTGAATTTAACCTCAACAGGGCAGTAGTAAGATAACAGTGCTTAGAAAGTAGATTGCACCTATTTCTGGTGCACTGAATGTACACTAAGGTTGGTGCTAAAGGCAAAATGGAAGTCAACAAAAAAACATCAAGGAATTGAAGCATCATTGTTTTGAAAGCATTATCATGATTCATGAACTTTATAAGATATTACGGCCTGACCTGTGTATGTCACATACATTGTGACTTGGCAGCAGCAGTTATTCATATCCTAACTTATGGGCTACCATGGACGTGAGATTGAACTGGGTGGGGAGGTGAGGATGCAGAGTGGACTGTGAAAAAAAGCAGGGGAGGTTGTGGGGAGGATCACAAAAACTGGGAGGTAAAAAGGAGGGTCAAGGAAGGTTAATGGTGCAAGAATCTCCCAGGGAAGCCCTTCGTGAACATCGATTAGCCAATGGTTCTGAGTCCCCATGATCAGTCGCAACATCAGGGCTACAAACGAGGGATCTGTTAATTGCACCAATTATTTCACAGAACCCTTGACCTCTACCAAGACCAGTTGGCAAAAAATAAAAGTTATCAGTGATGATTTTCCGAACATAGAAACAATATCCTGAGGGACATAAATCACAAAGTTTTCTCCAGTTTTAGCACAATGTACACTATTGAACTGTGTGTTAAATCATGGACTTTTTACCCAATTTCTGAATACTATTTCTGAATAGTGAAGAACAGGCACTGTGCATACTGACGAGGTCATTGTGTGCACAAATTATGACAGGGGAATTGACATTGCAGCAGGAAGTGCCTAGTCTAATTTCCTGATGGCCAGGATTTCACCAGGAAACGTGTAGAAACATTGCTAAACATAACCCAAAATAGTGTGCTGTGCACTTTTTAACTCATAAAAATAAACTCAAATGGTTTTCCCTAATCCATTTTGTAAACTTGCAATTTCAGTGCCTCTGCATTAAGAAGTATCAAAAACATCCAAATATTCCTCTTTTGGATCATTAATACCATAACAATATTACAAACTTACTAATAGATTGACTTATTTGTTTTGATGGTGTTGATTAACATAGGAATGATTTCAAGGCTGACTCTCTGTTCTTCCAATACCATCATGGATACTTCCCCTCTGCCTTAAGCCTTTAGACCAAGTCTTTGTTTCATATCTCAAAGGACAGTACCTCTGAAAATGTAGCATCTTCTCTGTGATTACACAAGAGAAATAAGTACAACTGTCAAACCTCTGAGTCAGAGATAAGAATGCTGTCAATTAACTTTAAATAACTTGTTGTTTATTACTAGCTGCCAAGTGTTTATTCCTTGGTCGCAAATATGTCTGGTTCTTTGAACTCTGCATTTGAGTGTTGATGCCTGTTTCCTTGTGTTTGCCCTATTCTTTGTGATCCTTACTTATTGATACCTCTCTGACTTTAATTTAGTCATCTACAACCCACCTCTTGCCTGCTGCCTTCTTCCTGGACACAACCAATGAGTATTTTATTTCCCAAACGTATCATTGTACATGATGCAGTGTTAATAATCCACAGCTTGTGTCATTAAGCCTTCAGACTTTTTGTCTTCCTTTCCCATGTTTTCTCTCTCTCTTTATGACAACTCGTGGATTCTATGCTCCCATAAAACAAAGTGAAATACATAAGGGAACCATGGAAGTGGTCTCACAAGGTACATCCCAGCATTCAATGACAAAGACCAAAGAATTGTATCCTCCACTATAGATTCACCAATAGTCATTTCCTGATGCACCAATAAATATTTTGGTCATGGGCCACCGATGCAAACTATGGACTTCAGGCACCGTGGAACAGACCTTGCAGTTTTTGGTAAAAGTGGTATCTGCAACTGAGGCTGGCCCCAAAGGATTAATAAATTTGGGCGGTGTGGAAGGGAGTGGTGGAGAGGCTGGTGAAGGCCACATGAGCAATCTGGCTGAGGGAGGTGAAGGACAGTAGTCAGGACCTGGGCCAGAGAAAGGGGCTGGTGATAAGATCAGGCAACAATTAATATCTGAGACAAGGGAGGAACTGAAGGGGATAGAGTTGAGGAAGGATGGACAAATCAGGCCCCTGTCATAGACCTCAATGTTTGCTGGGTTAGGAGACGCAAGGGATTGGCAGGTTGACAGCCTGAGAGAATGGGAACTTGGACAGGGTCCATATTAACTGGGAAATCAGACATGGCTGAACAAGAGGAGAGATCAAAGGATTGCAGGAGTTAGGTACCATGGGGCTGGCCAAAGGATAGAAATCAAGTAAGGGACTTACAATAGTGGGGCTTAGGCCTGGCAATACACAATAAAAGCACAATCATCCAGGAGTGAACAGCACGTCTAATTTTCCCAACAATGCTCTGAAAGTGATCTATATCTGATATAGAAATGGCATCATTCTTGCCAAGAGGTTCCTGGTCAAAGTTATGCAGTGATGTGTTGTGAAGTGTTACTCCATCCAAAGTTTATTTTCAATAGCTCACCACTGAAATAAAGAGCACTATGCATTCTAATTTTGATAGCAATGTTTTTTTGGACAGACTGGAGAAATTTTCACAGTTTCAAAAAGAAATAACAGAAAGAGAAACCACATAGAAACAGTTAACGTAAAGTGCAGAACTTCCAGTTCAGGCATGAGCCATTTATTCAAACTGAAAAAAGACAAATACAGAACTGATGCCACACAATGATTTGTACTTTCAATGGTCTTCAGGGTAGATCATAAACTTTAGAATTTATTTAAGAAAACATGGTTGTTTACTGTGAATTGTAAATGTTTTTTGGATGGGTAAAATGGCTCTCTTCATCTGCATCCATCTTCTAATCTTGTGAAAAGCAAAGATTCCTGATGAGAAAGAAACTTTAAGTTTACATTGTGCATAAGGCTAGAGGTCACTCTGTTAAAAGGGCTTTTGACACAGACACTTAGGGTATCATATTAATTTCCCATTACATTGCACTTACAAAGTCAGCAAGGAAAATAGTTGAAAAGTTAGCAGTAATATTCCTTGGCCTTAATAATTTTATATTTGTATTTAGCTCAGATTAAAAGGACATTCAGGAGACAAATAAATTCTCAATGATGGTAATCATGTACTCCTTAAATGTTTTGTTTTGTTTAATCTCTTGGGACCCTTGCCTGAAAGAACCTTTGTACTGCTTGAGCAGAACTTGCCAAATGAACTACAGAAGCAGTTGACCTAATTGACATGGTTTTGTCTTCCAAAAATAAAATTTAATTTCAATTTAACTTAAGGATGAATATATTATTTCTTCAGTAACTGCCTCTGATTTTTTAAAACAGTAACCGTCTTACTTTGTTTGTCATGAATATATTTTGAGGAAATCATCCCCGAGCTTTTTCACAAATGGCACATTCCTGTTGCTTTTCCTTAATTGAAAACTGAGATTTGTGTTCCTCATTTCCAAAACTGAATTTGAAATGCAGCTTTGAACTCCCCCCTTGACCAGAGGAGATCGGGCAGATGAGCATGTGTAATGTCTATATGATTAACCTCTGAGTGGGGCAGTTGCAAGAAGTCAGTGTCATCCTTTTAATAAACAGGTTGGCCTCTGTTTACCTCCTTGGAGCTAGTCTGCAATTCTAATCTGGTCTTTATCTACCACGGCTACCCAGCACACCAATCTAGTGGCAAGCAGGTATGGGGCTCAGACAATAACTCCAACTGATTTCATTCCCTTTTAGATCAGGCAGAGGAAGGCAGTTCTCCACCCTACAAAGAAACCCTGAAGCAGAAATTGCTTCAGCTGAACAACCTGTGTCAGTGTGCCGTTCAGACAAAATTTTTGTGTTACCGTTTGGGTCCTTTAGCAACAGCAATCAAGATACGGTGACCGCGGATAATTTCATTTTCAGAGAGGAATCCCATGCCAGTAATTACACAAATAAACATCATGTTTGTACCTCTTTAGGGGAAGTGATTGCTGACTACAACCACTGCTGGAAGTCACTATGTCACTTGAGATGTAATGTTTACAAGAATAGGTTGGAATGATCTGGCAGCTAAGACAGTGACCTTCACCAGCCATGGACAGAGAGGTCCAAGGATGGGTGCATGACTGCTGCTGATTGATGATTAAACCAGCTGTAGAATCAAACAAATACAAAGGACTTCCTCCCAACAGAGAGAGAAAAAAATCTCCACAATCATTGCAGCTTCAAGGTGCCTCTTGACCCACTGAACTCTCCTCCAACTGGATCCCCAGTTTGGGGTGTGACATCATTGCACCACCATCTCTCTGTGCAGCATTGTCTTTCCATTATCCCTTCAACCTCTATTTCACCCTCCCCATCCCCAACAAGTAAACAATGTAATCTTCAATGGTGAAAAAGCTTCCGTCTCAATCAATAACCTTGCAGCTCTAATTTTTGTTTTGCTCTCTGTTTTAGATCTTTAATATGGTACTAAAAAATAGCAGGCTAAACAGACCTAGTTCCAACATCCAATAACAAATTGGCTGACCTTATATCTCACTTACTTTCCACCAAATCCTCACATCCCTTTATTTACATAAACTCCAAAATTCAATCAATCTCAGCTTGAATATACTTAAAGACCAAGTATGCACAACATTCTTAGGCAGATAATTCCAAAGACACAGTTAATCTTATGTCTGGCCCCTCATTCCTGACCCTTCAGCCACTGGAAACTGTTTCCATTTGCCTGGCTCTTCCGTCTTAAACAATGGAACCTTTCTATCTTACAATCATATTATTCGCGTTGTTCTAATGTAAAATCCCTATTTTAAAAAAAAATTCTTATACTAAGCAGCATCCTAATAAATCTGTCCCAAGTCCAATCTGAAGTCTTAATGTTTCCAAACATGGGGTGCTTAAAACTGCAAACAATAAGCCAATAGACTTCCTTCCAACACTTTATATAGCCTCATCATTACCTCTTGGGTTTTATATTCTACAGCTCATGATGAATTGTAAAATTCTATTAGTTTTTTTATTGCAGCTTTGGGGTATGGTTTAACAAGCCCATTTCTTGTTGTTTTTCCAAATGAATCGTGGCCAAGTTTCTACCGACTCTTTGATGTTTACACTGCTAACTGGATGAATACTTGAAAACATTTATGGTGTTTTGGAGAATGTGCAGGAGAAAGATTAATTGGATAGTCTTTTTGAAGAGTTAGCTTAGATATGATGGAGCAAATTACTTCCTTTTGTGCCACACTCTTCTATGATTTATCTGCAATACACAAATAAATGTCTTATTTTAAATTTATGACTTGTAGGCATTGTTGGCAAGTCCAGCATTTATTGCACACTCCTTATTCGCTCTTAAAAAGGTGGTGGTGAGCCGTCTTCTTGATCCTCTGCAGTACATGTAATGGGGTAATCTCACACTATTATTCAGTAGATACTTGTGTTTAAACTCAAAGATATGATTTATTTCCAAACCACTTAGAGGCGAATTTGTAAATGGTGATGACCCTATGTGCCTGCTGCCTTTGTCATTCTAGTTGATAGTTATTTTGATAGGTGCTTTCAAACAAGTAGCCTTGGCAAGTAGCAACATTTTATGGATGGTACATACTGCAGACATGGTATGCCAGTGTTGGAGGGAGTGAATATTTAGGGTGGTAGAAGAGGTGCCAGTCAATCAGGATGCTTTATCCTGGATGGTGTTGAGCTAGGAGTATTTTGGGAACTCACTTATCCAGACAAGCGGGGAGAATTCCATCACAATCCTCATGTAAATGATGAAAAGGCTTTGAGGAGTCAGATGTGAGTCAGAATATATAGCTCTTGTAACTGTGGTATATATATGGGTTATAACAGTTACATTTCTGGCCAATGGCTATGTTAAGATGTTGATGGGGTGGGATGGGTGCCAGGTGGTACAGGCTTTGGTTAAGATAATGTAATTGAATGTCAAGGGTGAAGTGGTTAGATTCTCTTTTGTTGGAGATGTGCAATGACTGCCACTCCTTTGTCACAAAAATTTCTTACCCCTCATCACTCCTTGCCTGAATGTTGACTAGGTCTTGCTGCACAATTATGGACCGGTTCACTATTTGAGGAGTTGCGAATGGAATTATAAGCCCCCACTTTGGACCTTATAATGGAAGGAAGTCTGCAATTGTGCAATTTATGTGAGGAAATCAAATTTACTAATGAAAGGGCTGCAATACGAGTTTAATTGTCTGCACTAAACCAGTTCCAAAGTAAATGAGGCTAAAAATGCAGATGTTTTAAATCTGCAGTGAATTAAAATAAATCATTATGTTGACTCAGTATGTCCTAATGCTTTAGGCCCAAACAAGAAAAATATTAGGAATTATGCAATTCACTTCTTGTTTTGTTTTTGCAAAGTATTAATTTGGAACTGCTCTGAAAGACAAAACGTCACATATCTGGACTCTCAAACCAATGACTACTCACTTCTTTTACAGAAAGATTGGAATTCCTGAGAGGTGTGAAGAATTTTTTTTGGAGAGGGGGTGAAGAAAGGGGAAGGGTGGTTGATGAAGGGACTCAAATACTGAGACATAGGAAAGCAGGTGCCAATTGCAGCTTCATGACAATATTCTGCTTCTATGCTATGTAGTATAGCAGTTAGCGTAATGCTATTTACAGCGCCAGTAACCTGGGTTCAATTCCCTCTGCTGCTTGTAAGGAGTTTGTACGCTCTCCTCGTGTCTGCGTGGGTTTCCTCCAGGTGCTCCAGTTTCCTCCCACATTCCAAAGACATACAGGTTAGGAGCTGTGGGCATGCTACGTAGGCGCCGGAAGAGTGGCAACACTTGTGGGCTCCCCCGGCACATTCTTAGCAACTCAAAAAGACATATTTCACTACGTGATTCGATGTACATGTGACTAATAAATAAATATCTAACTATATATCTATCTTGCAACCCCTACCAAAAAAAATGAAGCTTTCCAAGACATTCGTCAACCTGAAATTTACATTTGAACTTCATTCCTTAACAAACAATCTCACTTCCACCTTCCTTCCTCTAGATAATTATGAACACGACATTGAAGAAAAACACAGTGCATCCAACCTACAGCACTCCCCACCAAGTGCTGCCATTTACTCTATCCCACCTAGATCAGGGAATTAGTAGGTAAACCAGAAGCAAGTACACATCTGTGACAGAGTGAAAGTGGGCAAGAGCACTAATGCTTAGAACTTGAGGAGTGAGATATTGCCAGCTGGAAATTCAACTGTAGTCTTGGAAAATATGACAGCATTATCTGCAAGATCGTCAGTGATTAATTCGTCTATATTTGTAGTACTGGGGGGAAATATCAAGCAGGACATTAGGGAGAATTCCCTCTTATCCTTCATAGAAAATTAGGATTTTAATGATTAATCGAACAAGCAAATTAACTTAAAGCAAGATTTGCTAAAGGGAATACTTGCCACAACTGACATTGCTTATCCAAAAGTGTCAGACTAGCTCATACATTTAATTGGGCCATGGAGCCTCAGCACATTCAGAGAGAAGACTAAAGAATGACACAGACTGTGCTATCTTCAGCCATTGCATTTAAGTGATTAAGTTTCATTTCCCAATTAAAACTTGCTTATCATGCTGATTTGTAATCTACATGTTAAGTATTGGTGTGAATGTTAAAGTTTTTGTTTTGTTTTACTTGATATGCTTAAGCAGCTTTTATCCATCATAACTCCACCCTCTCCATTGACACAGCTGGTGTTGACTATCCGATGTCTATTCATGCCATTGTTATGCATCCTGTACAAATCCCAGTTTACTTTTCTCTTGGCCCTAGAGCTTTAGGACAATCAGAAGAGAGCATAATGCATTTAATTTCTTAGCTCAAATCATACAACTGTTTTTCACCCTGCAGGGGATTTATAATTGCAGCTTCTTTAGTGCAGACAGTTGAGCTCAGATTTTGAGAGAGCACCAATTATTTCCCACCACTTATATAGGCCAGTATAATTCCCCTTATCCCAGCAGTCTTGCAGACCCCTTTTTTTTGAGTTTAAGAAACTGCCATTTTGTAGAATCATAGAATTGTGCAGTACAGGAGTCTATACAGCCCATAATATCTATGATAGTTCTTTCTCTAAATCTCTTGGAAATTTTCCCCTTTAAGTATTTATCTAATTCCTTTTGAAAGAACAGAACACACACAAAATGCTGGAGGAACTCAGCAGGTCAGGCAGCATCAATGGAGGGAAATGAACAGTCAATATTTCGGGCAAAGACCCTTCATCAGTACAGCACAGAAACAGGCCCTTCAGCCCACAATGTCCGCACCAACTGGTGACAATCTAAACCAATCCCATCTGCTTGCACACGGTCCATATCCCTCTATTAATGTGTCTGTCAAGTTAAAGTTCAGTTTATTGGCATATGCACAAGTGTAATGAAAAACTTACTTGCAGCAGCATCACAAGCACATAGCATCATATAAGCAGCATTCACAAGAAAAACAAATTATACACAATTTTTTTTACAAAAAAAGTTAAAACAGAGACACAAGAGAGACTACAGATGCTGGAAATCTAGATCAAGGCACACAAGATGCTGGAGGAACTCAGCAGGTCAGGCAGCATCTATGGAGGGACATAAACAGTCGACATTTCAGGCCTAGACCCTTCAACAGGACTGGAAGGAAGAGGGCAGAAGCCAGAATAAAAGGGTAGGGGAGGGAGAGGAGCACAAGCTAGCAAATGATAGGTCAGTCCAAGTGAGAGGGGGAAGCTAGGTAGGTGGGGGAGGGGGGTTAAAAAGGAATGACGCGAGAAGCTTGGAGGTGATAGGTGGAAGAGGCAGAAGAAGGAATTTGATAGGAGAGGACAGTAGATCATGGTATAAAGGGAAGGAGGTGGGCTGGTCATGAAGGTGGGGGAGGAGGAAAATTGATCATTTTAGTGCAAAGTGATCAGAGTGGTCACACTGTTGCTAAACTGTAGTGGAGATTAGGGTTTTGTTGGTTGGTTCAAGAGCTGAATGATTGAAGGGAAGTAGCTTTTCTTGAACCTGGTGTTGTGGGACTTCAGACTTCTGTACCTCCTGCCTGATGGCTGTTGCAAAAAGATGCCATGGCCTGGGTGGCAGGGATGAAGGATGTTACGTTCCTGTGCCTCCTGTAGATACTACTGATGGTGGGGAGGGATGCGCCCATGTTTAGGACAGAGTCCACTACTTTCTGCAGCTTCTTGCACATTCTGTACATTCAGTTTGTCATACCAGACCACGACACAACCAGTCAGGATATTTTCAGCAGTATCTGTAGAAGTTTGTTGGAGTGTTCAGTAACAAGCCCAACCTTCTAAGAAAGTAAAGACACTGGCGCTCTTTCCTTATGATTGCATCTATGTACTGGGTCCAGGACAGGTCATCCAAGATGTTAACACCCAAGAATTTAAAGCTGCTGACTCTCTCCACCACTGATCCCCCATTGTAGACTGGCGCATGTTCACCTTCTTTCCCCTTCCTGAAGTCAACAATCCGCTCTTTAGTTTTGCTGATGTTGAGCCAGAGGTTGTTGTTGTGGCACCACTCAACCAGGTGCCCTATCTCACTCTGGTAAGCTGACTCATTGCCACCTGTGATTTGTCCAACAACAGTAGTGTGGTTGGCAAATTTGAAGGTGGCATTTGAGCTGTCCTTAGCCACACAGTCATGTGTGTATAGAGATTAGAGCAGGGGGCTAGGCATGCAGCAGTGAGGTGCACCTGCATTGATGATCAGCGAGGACATGTTGTTACCAATCCTCACTGGGATCTGCTGACGAGGAAGTAGAGCATCCAGTTGCAGAGAAAAGTACAGAGGCCCAGACCTTGAAGCTTGATGAGGAGTTTGGATGGGATGATTGTGTTGAATGTCAAGCTGTAGTCACTGAACAGCAGCCTGGTGTACAAGTTCCTGTTGTCCAGATAGTCCAGAGAAGAGTGAAGAGCCAGAGAAATCACACCTGCTGTTGACCTGTTGTGGCGGTAGGCAAATTGGAGTGGATCCAGATCATCCAAGGCACAAGTTGACTTGCAGCACAACCAACCTCTCGAAGCACTTCATTACGGTTGATGAAAGTGCTACCAGACTGTAGTCACTGAGACAGGTCACTATGCTCTTCTTGGGCACCAGTACAATAGATGCCTTTTTGAAGCAGGTGGAAAACAAAAACTGACCATCTACCCCATCTATGCCTCAATTTTATACACTTCCATCAGGCCTCCCCTCAGCTTCCAACACTCCATCGAAAACGATACAAGTTTATCCAACCTCTCCTCATAGCTAATGCTCTCCAATCCAGGCAACATCCTGGTGAATCTCTTCTGCACCCTTTCCAAAGCCTCCATATCTTTCCTGTAAAACAGCAACTATAACTGCACACAATACTCCAAATGTGGCCTAACCAAAGTTTTATATAGCCACAACATGACTTGTTAACTTTTATACTCAGTGTCCTGACTGATGAAGGCAAGCATGCCATATGCCTTTATGACCCTATCCACTTATGTTGTCACTTTTAGGGAGCTATGGACTTACACCCTGAGGTCCCTCTGTATATCAATGCTCCCAAGGGAATTGACATTTACTGTATACTTTCCTTTTGTATTGACCTCACAAAATGCATCACCTCACACTTGTCCAGATTAAACTCCATCTGCCATTTCTCTCAAATTTCCAACTATGCTATATCCTGCTGTATCCTTTGACAACCTTCCTCCCTATCTGAAATTCCACCAATTTTTATGTTATCTGCAAACTTAATTAGACCACCTACATTTTTGTCAAAATAATTTATTTTTTTTTTAAAACAAAGGTCCTGGTCCCAGTCCTTACACAACACTAATGGTCACAGACCTCCAGTCAGAATAATACCCTTCTAAGACACTCCTTGTCTTCTGTGACCAAGTCAAATTTGAATACAACCTACCAAGTCACCATGGATCCCACATGACTTAATCTTCTGCACCAATCTACCATGAGAGACCTTGTTAAATGTCCTACCTTCAGTCAAAGTACTAATGAATTTTCACTCTGACCTTTTGGACACTGCATCCCTGACCCTCTACCCCACCCCCTTTATACTGGCTATCTCACCTCATTTATTCCAGTCCTGATGAAGGGTCTCAACCCAAAATGTCAACTGTCCATTTCCCTCCATATATTCTGCCTGACCCGCTGAGTTTCTCCAGCATTTTGTTTGTCATCCCTGACCATAACTCACTATTCCCCCCCCATGTTTCTTTTTTTCCTGCCAACTAATTTATAAATACTTATACATTGAAACTCATATCCTTATTTACCCCAAGTCCTCCTTGATTTTGAATCCTCCAGTCAAATTTTCACTGCTTGAGTAAATAAACTGGAATCAGTGGCATAATCACACAGATAGTATGAAAGGCAGTTAATCCGACACCCATTTTAGGCCCAAACATAAAACTGACAATTTATCCTCAAAAACTTGTTTAAGGACAGTGGTTAGCACAACTAGGGCAGCACGATAGTGTAGCGGTTAGTGTATCACTATTCCAGCGCCAGTGATGCGGTTCAATCCTGGCTGCTGTCTGTAAGGAGTTTGTATGTTCTCCCAGTGGCTGCATGGATTCCTCTGGTTTCCTCCCACATTCCAAAGACGTACAGGTTAGGAAGTTGTGGGCAGGCTATGTCGGCAGCGGAAGAGTGGCAACACTCGCGGGCTGCCCCCAGCACATTCTCAGTAACACAAAAAGACATTTCACTGTGTACTTCAATGTACATGTGACTAATAAATAAATATCTAATATCTAACTACCTCACAGCTCTGGAGACACTAGTTTGATTCTGGCCTTGAATGCTGTCAGAGTGGTGTTTGCACATTTTCCCCAATGACTATTTGGGTTACCACTGGGTGCCAACAATGTGCTAGCCAAGTAATGTAGTTGGGTGGCAGGGGAAATCATTGAGAAATGGAATTGATGGGGATAGGAGAGTAAAATAAGTAGTGTAGACTTGGGTGGCTTTGGTGCACTCAAAGGCTGCTTCTGTGCTAAAAGACTATCACACAGATATTCCAAAAGACAAACTTAACAGCTTAAATACAAGGGCAATAATGCAGTGCTCTAACAATAGGATAACTGAAAATTTCACAACTAATTGAATTCTACGCTGAAAGCAATAACTTACTTTTACTCTTTCATTCGGACGTAGATGAGTTTGCTATGTATATCTGATATTTTTTGTATTCACTCTAGTATTATACTAGCTTGTTCACTAAAATCAAATCAGTAGCCATTGTTTTTGATGTCAACTTTCCTTCATTTAAGAGGCTTTCTCTTACAAAAAAATTGGCAGGAGCTTAGTCCAAGTATCAGCAATAGACACCATCATAGCTGAAGCATGACCCCACTATGGGTCCCCAACTTGAAAGCATTATGAAATACAATGCAAAAAAATACAATTGATTTTCTAAAAAAAGTCACCTCATAGCAGCACCAAATATGAAGGACCAAAAAAAGCCATCCAGCCCTTGTGCCTGTTCTACCATTCACAAACATCCTTTGGTTCATCTTTTACCTCAGCACCACTGAGTGAATGAGCCTCCATAGTCTGCTTGGGTAGATAATGCCAAAGATTCACTGGTCTCTGGGCAACAAAATGTCTTCTCATCTCTGCCCCAAATAGCTGACCAGTTTGCAACAGTTACTCATAATTCTGTACACCTCAGCCAAGGGAAACACCAATTCTGTATCCACTAAATAAAAGAGCATAGGCCCAAACTACTTAACTCACATGATAAACCTGCCTTCCCAGGAATCATTCTGAGATCCTATACTATGCTCTTTCTATTGAAAGTAGATCCTTCCTCAGGTATAAGGACTAGGCTTGTAACTGAATTATCTTAACCTTCATTCACACTATAAGTTTGAAATAGTAGGTAGGGTCTAGTGGAGTGCCACAGATGCCATTTTACCAGTGCCCCACACAATTAGAGCTAGTAGCCTTAGCCTTATACTCAAATCCTCTTGCAATAAAGGGCAAGATCTCATTTGCCTTCTTACTTATATTCTGTACCTGCATGTTAACTTTCAGTAATTCATGTACAAAGATATCTAGGCTCCTCAAAACAGAACCTTTCAATGTCTCACTATGTATAAAAAAATACTCTGCCTTTCTATTTTTTGCCACCAAACTGAATGACTTCACATTTTTCTCCATTATATTAAATCTACTATGTGCTTGCCCAGTCACTTAAACTGTCTAGAATCCCACCAAAGTCTCTCTGCATCATCCCTATAGCCTGTAACCACTAAGCTTTGCATCACCAGCAACCTGGATATATTACCCCTCATCAACCAAAGAAAATCAGTTATTGATTGTGAACAGCTGGGGCCCCAGACCAATCCCTGCAGCACACCACTGGTCCCCACTTACTTGGTTACTGCTTTAGATCACTGCAATTTAAAGCTACAGGGTTAATTAATGAATTTAACTGTAAAATAAAATTATTTAAATCATTTTTAAAAATGAAAATCATCCCCTTACCAAAGTCCACCAAACTCTGCTGTCCTACTCTTTTTAAAATCACAGGGTTTCTGGAGCCCATGTTGTTCTTAAATCCAAAAATCTTCATTTTGGCACTTTATTTGATGCATTTGCTTGTGTTATGAAATCTATGTTTTATTTAAATATGAGGAAGAAATTTATTGAAGACTACTTTCTATTTTCCATTTGGGAAAAAACAAAAAGCAGAGTGATTTTTGGATTTCCGTCAGCTTTCTCACATTCATTGCTGCTGCACCTGTCTGTTCTTCAATGTCACACCACTTCTTCTTCTCTAACTCAAATTAAAACTCTCTTGTTGCAGACACCTGAAGTGAAAGCCAACATTACCCTCACCTTAGTTATTGTTAGGACTCTCAATTAAGCAATGCAACTTCTTCTAAGATAAACTATGTTTTAGAGAGCAGTGAGGTGCAGATTACTGTTTGATATTGATCTAGTACTGTCTGAGCGATTGCAGACTTGTCATGCAATCCACACTAATGGACTTTTTTGGGTGTTGACCAAACTCATTGATAGGAGTCTAAATTTCAAAGTACTTTAGAAAGTCTAGCATTACTATTCATGCCAGTCAATCGACTCCTCTGAATAAAATGTTTAAAAAAAACACTCCTTTCTTGTTTAACAACCCAGATTCCAGAGTCAATTATTCTGCCATTTGGAAACTCACATTTTTCCAAGTGATAGCTCATTTGTCCTGGATTGTGGACATTTGCAGTTTCCCTACTGTTGACTGCAGAACAACTGGCCTGCAATCACCAGGTTTATCTCCCCATCACATCTTGGGATATGTGTGTTACATGTACAAAACTTCAGTCCCCTGGCACCACTACTTTATGCAAGGTCAATTAAAAGATTGTTGCTGTTGTCTCCCCAATTTCCAGCCCTACTTTCTCCTAGTGCACATTCCATTCAGGAGGGTTGACTTTTCTATTTCAAATTCTTATTCGCACAACCATGGGTAAAAGATGCTCTTATAGTTTTATATATCTCTATCTGGTCACACCTCATCTCACTTGACTCCAGGGAAAACAAACCCAACCTATCCAGTTACTCCTCATAACTAAAGCCCTCCAATCCATGCAAGATCCTGGTGAATTTTCTTTGCACTCTCTCCAGCACAACCACATCCTTCCTATAACGTGGCAACCAGAACTAACCAGTGACTTGCAAAGTTGCAATACAACATCCCAAATTTCGTAGTCTAATCCTGACCTATGAAGGCATGCATGCCGTATGCCATCGTCACCACCCTATCTACCCGCATTGCCACTTTTAGGGAACTACAGACCTGAATCCTAAAGTCCCTCTGTTCATCAATATTCCTTAGCACACTACCATTTACATATGCCTTATCCTTATTTGATTTCCCAAAATGCATCACCTTGCACTTGACGGGATTATATTCCATCTGCTGATGCTCTGCTGAATTTTCCATCTGATCTTTATCTTGCTGTAGCCTTAACCTTCCACACTTTTGTGTTCTTTGCAAACTTACTAATCATACCTCTTACATTCATATCTGAGTCATCAATATTTATCATAAACAAGGATCACAGACCAATCCCTGAGGTACACCACCTGTCACAGACTTCCAATTATCCTTTCACCACTAGCCTCTTCCTCCTTTCACCAAGCCAATTTTGGATTCAATTAGCCAATTTGCCTTGAATCCTATGATCCTTAACCTTCTGGACTAGCCTACCATGTGGGAAATTGTGAAATGCCTTTCTAAAGTCCATATAAACAATGTCCATATAAACTAAGGAAGGATGGGCTGGCGTTGGAGAGGGTCGTGAGGAGGTTTACGAAAAGGATTCCAGGTATGAAAGGGTTAACGTATGAGGAGCGTTTGATGGTTCTCGGCCTGTACTCACTGGAGTTTAGAATGATGGGGGGGCGGTGTTGGGAAATCTCATTGAAACTTATTGAATATTGAAAGACCTGGATAGAGTGGATGTGGAGAGGATGTTTACAGTAGTGGGAGAGTCTAGGACCAGAGGGCACAGCCTCAGAATAGAAGGACGTCCCTTTAGAACAGAGATGAGGATAGCCGGAGGGTGGTGAATCTGTGGATTGCATTGCCACAGACGGCTGTGGAGGCCAAGTCATTGGGTATATTTAAAGCGGAGGTTGATAGGTTCTTGATTAGTAAGGAGGTCAAAGGTTACAGGGAGGAGGCAGAATGGGGTTGAGAGGGAAAAATAAATCAGCCATGATGGAATGGCGGAGCAGACTCGAAGGGCCACATAGCCTAATTCTGCTCCTATGTCTCGTGGTCTTACATGTACTCCCCTACCTTCAGTCTTGTTGGTTACCTTGTCGAAAAGTTCAAAGTAATGAGACAGGATTTCCCTTGCAAAAAGCTATGCTATCCCTGATCAGCCCCTACCTTTCCAAATATATAAAAATCCTACGCCTTAGGATTTTCTTCAATAACTTCCCTACCACTGACATAAGATTCAGTGGCTTGTAGCTACCTGGCTTATCCATGCTACTCTTCTTTAAAAAAAACAATATTAGCTATCCTCTGGCACCTCACCTGTGGCTAACGAGGATGCAAAAATCTGTCATGGCCCCAGCTTTCCCTTTCCTTGCTTTCCGTAGCAACCTGAGATAGATTTCATCCAGCCTCAGATTTATCAATCCTTATGCGTCCCATGACATTGAACACCTTCTCCTTCTTAATACTGACCTGCTACAGATTATCCATATAACCCTCCCCGAACTAACCATCTTCCACGTCCTTCTTGGTGAATGCAGATGTGAAGTATTCATTTAGGACCTCACCCACCTGGCTATACTCCTAATATACATATAACTACAAGTCATCCCTTTCACTATTCTCCCTTTTCCTCCATTCCATACCCACCTCCTCTCTTTTTACTTCCTTCCTCTTTCATCCCATACAAAACTTGGATAATGGCATCCAGTTAAAATAGGTGAGAAGGTTATGAGAGAACTTGACCCATTGGTCTTGCCTATAAAAATGGGGATGAATTATGAGAGCACCTAGCTGGATAGTGGATGAGGATGGCACTGACGAATACATCAGGGAGTTGAATAGGTATTTGACAAAGAAAGTGATCAAAGGATACGTGTGAATGATTAAGGCAAGGCAGGTTTCAACCTTGAAACAATCCAGATGGACATCAACAGACTGAACTGATCCTAGTTCTTTAAGCTAATAGCCATCTGTAGCTTCTACTTGCACTGGCATTGTAGATTACAGAATTCATATTCCTGCAATCTGCCATGTTCATTAATATATCCAAGTAAGTGGTATACATACAATTAGTTTTTTACATTCTGGGCAAGGGAATCAATGGGTAACACCCTCAGATGAAATTGCTCTGATCTGGTAACATGAGAACAACAATATGCTTATCATGGCTAAAGAACATGCTGACAGACTAGCCCCGCACTTATGAGACACAAGGTAAAAGAGGACATCCAAAACTTTGGGTACCACATGAGAACAAAAGTCAACATTTTTAGATGAAGGCATTTTTTTAAAACTCAAACTGAAATCCATCTTCTCTTAGAATGAAATCAGATCCAACTGTCATGACAATCTACTTACAATTGCCGGCTTCAGGAGCTTAGTCAGTTAGGCATATGCCCTATAATGTTACAGGAGCTTTAAAGCAAATCTACAATTGTAAAGAAAGCAGCAGAGTGAGTGACCTCCACTGTGTTTTGGTGCAAGGCCATTGTATTAGCAAACTATCCCATTTCCAAACCAGATGCCAGCAGCTTTTGTAATCATTTGAAATTCCAATTCACTAAATTTATTCAGCCAACACAGCACTATTCAACAATTGAGAATCAACATCTGTGACATGTATTCCTGTCATTCTATACCAGGCAATTTGGCAAAGGTAGAGAACAGATGTATTCTTCCAAATAATTAAACTCCCAGCTACTTTCCACCTTCAGTCATGCACTCCCACTTCACCTACCTTTGCTCTTTAAGAGGTTACCATCCCCCACAACTTCTCCCCCACCACTATCTCCTGCAGTCACCATTCACATCAGAGCTTTCAGCATCTTGCAAATTCATTCTAAATCTTTGCTGCTTAAAACTTTTTTCCCTTGCCACCTCATTCTCTTTGAAGTATTCTTCAGACCCTCTCACTAAACTCTCCCTGTAATCTTCTGGGCTTTTGTCTCCTGTGTTTTTTTTGTCACCCAAAGAAATAGCAATGCCAGTTGTTCACTTTTATTCACAACCTGAGAAATGTACAAACAAAACTGTCCTTTATAAAAATTGTATAATACATTTGGAACAAAGGAACCTGATGAGCAGTTAAAAGCATTTGTGCTTAGAAGCAAAATATAAGGGTTATCTTCCAGAAAAATATTTTTCCCCACACAATATACACAAATGTATTTACAAATCTTCTGCATATTTGCAAACCCATACAGGTCTTCTAGTGGTATGTCAGAGCTCTGCAATACCCAATTGTTAAACTCCACTTAGTTCAATGAACTAAAATTGGAATCTTTCTGTACAGTTTTGTGCCTTGCAGCATACATTCAGTCCAAGAAATCTACAGGTGCTCTCCTTTAATATCTTTACAGAGAAGAGGCTACTTTCATAAAATAAGATGAAGGCTGTTGATTAACAAACAAAGGTTTTGCATTCCAAGAGATATTGCACTGATCAAACTTACCAGGTCGATAGCACGTTTGTGAGTCAGAAATTCATCCTTGATTGGTGGTACTAAAGTAGCAGCCAGGCACTGACCTCCATTTCTGAAATTTGGATCCATTGACTTAATGCTGCCAATTTCAGAAGCAGAGTTCAACACACACTTGCTGCGCCATATGCATGTTTAGCATACAAGCAATCGAGGGAAAAGTTCTACCTGCCAGTTTGGCGAATTGAGAGTATCATTGAAAGATGTAAAGTTCCCTTAATCACTAATTTAGTAAC
Organism: Pristis pectinata; assembly: GCF_009764475.1. Lineage (NCBI taxonomy): Eukaryota > Metazoa > Chordata > Chondrichthyes > Rhinopristiformes > Pristidae > Pristis > Pristis pectinata. Next base: position 78,612,404 of record NC_067412.1, read on the forward strand.
AATCATGGGCATAAATGTTTAATTAAAAGTCATATTCCTAACTTTTCTTGCCAGATTGATGAATTTCAATGGACAGATATGAAGCAAATCATGTTGTAGTGATTCACTTATTCCAGTGAGAGAGGAACAGCAGACACAGTACTAAAAAAATTCACATATTGCAGTAAGATTAAAATGAAGAAATACTACTTTTTTTTAAATTATTGGCTTTGACTAAATATTTCAATTTCTATTAACACAAAATAAGATGTTAGAGGTTCCATGAAGACTAGTCAAGTTCCTTTGGTAGATAAATCTTACAGAGTCACTGTGGGGTACATTAGCTGGTCAGCATTTAATGGCCCATGTGAATAAGGATTATTAGGTTGCTGTCCATACCCTGGGTCTATCCACATATGCAGGAGCATTACTAATGTATGATCTGCTGGAATCCCATAGCTGAGATATTGTGCTGGTAGAAAGGGATTTCCTGTGATTGGGAAGGCAAGAACTGTTTGAGCCTGATGACATCCCACAACTGGGAAATTAGTAGGCATGTTCATGTAGAGGTTGATACCATCCGTGCCCATGGAACAGATGTTGTTCTGTCGTCCCATAGAACTCCTTGTTGAAGTTGTTGTGGTGCTGGAGGTAGAGTGGCGGGAAGGTGTTCTGATACCAGTTGGAGGAATGGGCCTCTAGTAATCGGCTCTGGTGGGGGCATCCTGCTGGTTCTCCTCTGGCTTAGGCTTTAAGCATCTGCAGCAGCAAATCGCAATGAATGAACCAACTATGATGAAGGGCTACAAAATGGAACCAACGATGAGGAACGGCAAATACATAGGAACTGCAAAGGAAACATCAAAAACAAGTTACCATTGAGCACAAGACATTTTGCCACAGCAATAAACGATGGCTAGAATCACAACCTCAGTAACTATTGTTAAACGTGTGATATACCAGCAAGTGTGTCTGTGTGGGTTCCTCCAGGTGCTCTGGTTTCCTCCCACTTCCGAAGACGTACGGATTAGGAAGTTGGTGGGCGTGCTATGTTGGCGCTGGAAGCATGGTGACACTTGCGGGCTGCCCCAGGACACTCTATGCAAAAGATGCATTTCACTGTGTGTTTCAATGTACAGTGTGACTAATAAAGAAACTTACCTTACCTTATTCTCCAAAATACCATTCCACTGACCTCACTGGAATACTAAACAAGCATTGGTTACTTTTTTTTGCATTTAATGCACAGGGGCAGAAATTGTAGAAAGATCTTAAGGCTCTTTTTAAAAACAAAATTACAACTTGCTACTGAATGTACCATTTGCGGAGAAAGAAGCAGGGTACCATTCAGGTCAGGAGCCTATGTCATCTGGGGGGAAAAAAAGGAAGGGGTGTAGGTGTTGGGGAGAATAAGGGAATGTCTACAGCAGGATGGAGAGCAAGATGCAATTCAAGCAGCAAGCTGCATAGGTAAAGAAAAGAAAAAGTCTGATACTCCAGACCTGAAATAAAAAGCAGAAACCTTGAAAATACTCAGCAGGTCAGGCAGCAGCTGTGGAGAGAGAAAAAGAGTTATCATTTTAGGTCAGTGACCCATCTTCAAATGCCGCCTGAACTTCTGACTATCTTAAGTATATTCTGCTTTTACTTCAGATCTCCAGCATCTGCAGTTGTTTGTTTCTCATTGGCGCATACAGTTGAGTGATGGTGATGACAAGGTCATTTTTATGAATCATTTGTAAGAATATGCAATAAATAATGACAAACATTATGTATCACAAAATTTCCCAAGTTTTAATTATGTTTTAAAAAAATCTGTAATTATTTTGCAGTGACTACAGATAAATTGGGTGTGGCACACAGGCACAACAACAGAAGTTCCTGCCTCACAGCTCTAGTCACCCAGGTTCAGTCTGGAAGTTCTCAGTGACAATGCAAGTTTCCTTCAGTTTATGTTGGTTAGTAGGTTAGTTAGCCACTGTAACTTGCCCCCAATATTCACTATTGCTCTATGATTCCATGACCCTCTCACTCTAGATTATAAATGAAATGAGAGAAATCAGCACATGGGATCAGAGTGAACTGGTAAACAACAGTATACAATCTTACACAGTCAAATTTAAGGACTGTGAAACTAATAACATAAGTTTAAGAAAAAGGGAAAGATTGGATTGAGAGGGAGGAAGAAATACATAAAGGAGAAAGAAAAAAATGAAAAAAATTAGACACTTAAAAAATTTCCAAAGACTATTAAACCCTGATAAAGCAAACTTGCAACAGTTAATTTTCAGTGCCAGAGAGATTAATAACAGTACTTATCACATATGACATAGTTGACAGTTATTGTTGGAGTGAAGTGTATAAGACTTAACTTTGATGTGTTTAGTTAGTATCTAGTCATGCAAAGACAGCAACTATATCTCCTTCGATGAAAGGAACAACTACCTAGAAGTAGTTCTGCAAAGTTAATGACAGAAGAAGTACATATCTTAAAGAAAAATGTTGAGTTTATTTATATAGTCCACAATTCACAAATTGGTGAGCAACATTAGCCTGTTAGTTTGACAACAAATTGTGGTCCCATTTATTTTAGTAAAAGCTTTTGTTGCCAGTCCTTGCCACATGTTCAAAGGATAACTTCAATTCAATAAAAGCGGCAATAAACATTCAGAATTTCATGCTCCAATATACTATCTGCACCAATTTTTGCAGCTCAAACTAAAATTGATCTCATGCACTCAGTTTTATTTCTCTTTTTAAAATATGGATGTCATTGGTTGTCACATGGATATGAATATACAGTAGGAGGTATGATTAGTAAGTTTGTGGATGTCACAAATGGTCATGGTGTTGTGGATAGCAAGAAAGGTCGTCTAAGGCTACAGCAGGCTATAGACCAGATAGAAAGTTGGGCAGAGCATTGGCACATGCAATTTAATCCCAACAAGTATGAAGTGCTGCATTTTTATAAGTGAAATAGGGGTAGGACATATACAGTACTGGTGGGGCACTAAAGAATGATGATGAACAAATGGATCTTGGGGATCTAGTCCATAGTTTCTTGAAAGTGGCACCAAAGGCAGATGGGGTGGTGAAGAAGGCATATGGCATGTGTGCCTTTATTGGTCAGGGCATAGAATATAAAAATTGGGGTGTTATGATGCAACTTTACAAAACACTGGTCAGACTGCACTTGGGAGTATTGTGTGCAGTTCTGGTCACCATACTATGGGGAGGATATGGTTGCACTGGAGAGAGTGCTCAGGGGATTCACCAGGATGTTGCTTGGATTGGAGGTCTTTAAATTGGTACGTTTATTATTGTCTCATGTACCAAGGTATAGTGAAAAACTTGTCTTGCATACTGTTCATACAGATTAATTCATTACAATAGTGCATTGAGGTAGTACAAGGTAAAACAATAACAGAATGCAGAATAAAGTGTTGCAGTTACAGAGAAGGTGCAGTGCAGTCAGACAATAAATTGCAAGGTCATAATGAGGTAGATTGTGAGGACAAGAGTCCAGTTTATCGTACTAGGGAACCATTCAATAGTCTTATAACAGTGAGCCTGGTGGTATGTGCTTTCAGGCTTTTGTATCTTCTGCCCAATGGGAGACAAGAGAAGAGAGAACGTCCAGAGTGGGTGGGTCTTTGATTATGCTGGCAGCTTCACCAAGGCAGCAAGAAGTGTAGACAGAGTCCATGGAGGGGAGGCTGGTTTCTGTGACGTGCTGGGCTGTGTCCACAACTCTCTGCAGTTTCTTGTGGTCATAGGCAGAGCAGTTGCCATACCAAGCCATGATGCATCCAGATAGGGTGCTTCCTACTGTGCATCAATAAAAATTTGTGAGGGTCAAAAGGGACATGCCAAATTTCTTTAGCCTCCTGAGGAAGTAGAGGCATCTGCATGGTTGGACCAGGACAGGCTATTGGTGATGTTCACTCCAAGGAACTTGAAGCTCTCAACCCTCTTGACCTCGGCACTGTTGATGTAAACAGGAGCATGTGCACTGCCCCAATTCCTGAAGTCAATGACCAGCTCTTTTGTTTTGCTGACATTGAGGGAAAGGTTGTTGTCATGACACCATGTCACTAAGGCCCTCATCTCCTTCCTGTACTCCTACTCATCGTTATGGGGAATGATGATTTAGTTATGGGGAGTAATTGAATAGGCTGGGTTTATTTTCCCTGGAGTGAAAGAGGCTGAGGGGTGACCTGATAGAGGAATATAAACTTATAGGAGACATAGACATGGTAGATAGTCAGAATCTTTTCCCCATGGTAGTGGTATCAAAAACAAGGTGGCATAGGTATAAGGTGAAAGGAAGAGTTATAAAGGGTATTTGAGAAGTCAGATACAATCACTACATTGAAGAGACATTTAGATAGGCACAAACAGGTAAAACATAGAAGGATACATACCTATTGCAGGCAAATAGAATTAAAGTAGATGCGCGAAAAGGTCAGTGTGGACACAAAGTGGTCCGAAAGGCCTGTTTCAGTGCTGCACAGCTCAATGACTGTGGGCAAAGTCAGTAATTATTGGTGACCTTAACATCTGCTTAAGGGAAAATGTTAGAAATTCTTATCAAAGATATGATTGCAGGGCACTTAGAAGAATTCAAGGTGATCAGGCAACGTCAACATAGTGCAAAAAAACCCAAAATGCTGGAGGCATTCAGTAGTTCAGCCAGCATCTGTGGAGGCAAAAGGACACTCAAGACCCTGCATTAGGACTGAGAGTGCAAAGGGGAAAAAGCCAGTATAAAGAGGTGGAGGTGTAGGGAGAGGCAGGAGTTAGAAGGGCTGATGGGCAGATGGAGCCAGATAGGAAGGAGGAGAATGGAGATAGTGACAGAGGCTGGGAGGTGATAAGTGGAGACAAGAAAGGGCTGTAGACTATGGAATTTGATTAGATAGGAAAGTGATGAGTGGAACCAGATAAGGGAGGGATGCTGGGCAGATGGGGACAGTGGGGGTGGGGGGGGGGGGTGAGGAAGGGAGGGAAAAGGAGACCATGTGGGTGATAGGCAGACAAAACCAGCTGGGGGAGGGGAAAGAAAGGGGTGTGCAACAGGACCTGGGTCGATTAAAAGAAAAGAAAGGAATAGAGGGGTTACCAGTTACCTGAAATTTGGAGAATTCAATCGTCATGCAATTGGATTGTTGACTAACCAGGCAGAATACGAGGTGCTGTTACTCTTGTCTGTGTTTGTCTCACCCTGACAGTGGAGGAGGTCAAGGACAGACATAGGTTGGGGTGGGAAAGGGGAGGGGAGTTAAAATGGCTTGTAACAGGGAACTCAAGATCAGAAATGACATTTGACCATTTTATCAGATATATTTGAGGAACTAACATGTGCTGTAGACAAGGGAAACAATGGATGCACCATGTTTAAACTTCGATAAGGAACTTGTTAAACATTCTCTGAGCTTCATGCAAGCAAGGAATTTCATTACCTTCTGGTGTATATGACAATAAACAAATCTAAATCGACACAAATATTATCATTACATTCATCTTTCTGTATTGAGTGAAACCTGCTGGAATATGTTTAGTTATAAATGTCAGTGATAAAGGATCATATTTGTGAAGCCAGCCCACCCAACAGCACTGACAAATAACTTATAAGTAAACATCCTCTGAAATTGTGCATGAAAACATCTCAAAGTGGGTGAGAAAGAAGGGTAATTAACACCGATAGAATGAATCCAGCAGCAGTTTTAAAATAAAGGGAACAGATTGGTGGGCAATTCTGTTTTATAAGCATTTCAATATCTAGTGTAGAAAACCACCTTTTTAATCATGGAATCTGTAGTCATATCCGTAGAATGCACAAGCAGAACACTTCTTAAACTGTACGATCTGAACAGAGTAGAATTTTACCTTGCCAAAAGGAAACTGACAGGATTGTGTTGGATATTCATTTTATATCCTCACTGATTGTTGTTAATGTAGAGTGACATCAAATGTGGGCTAAAATAGACAATGGTCTTGATCCAGTCAATTTTGCACCATGTGGGTTGGGTTAAAATTACTCCACGGAGTCCAATTGTTATAGAACTTTATAACTGGCCTCTGTGAGCAGTATTAAACATACTTCTAGGGGCTCCAAAAGCCTAGTTTCATTTTCTTCTAACGCAATCTCTGCTTGGCAGAAAGAGAGTTTGTTTTGGGTCTAGGGGAGTGTCCTGGTTAGCCACTTGGTCAATGGAAGTTATTCATATAAAGATATATATACACATGCACAAACACACTCTGTATACTTTCTCCAGCACTTGTTGAATATTTTGGCACCACCAGAAGCAGGCTGCTTTATACTTTTTGTCATACAAGATATTAAATATACATTTTAATATCAATAACAGAAGAAAAATAACACTGAATCATTATGTTGGAGCTATGGAAATGATTCATCTAAGATTCAGTAGGATTATACCATGTGAATGAATTAGCTTTTTCACTAGGACTGTAAAGGTTAAGAGAAAAATCAAAGAAGTTTTCAAAGTTCTGAAAGGTCTTGAGAGGATGTATAGTACAGGATAGTTTCCACTGCTTGGTGCATTGAGAACAAAGGAGCATAGACTGAGGATTCTCAATGGAAATGGTAAGCTTTCTCTCACACAGAGGCATTCTTCCACATAGATGGCAGTTGCAACATGAAAACCTTTATTACAAATGGCAACTGAGCCACAGACTACAACAGCATCTAATACAGAGTTGGACAAGTACATGGCAAGGAAGATTGTAAAGTGATATAGGGAGCAGGATTGTAGGAGATAATACCAGAGAGAGAGGCAAGCCACAAGGTTGATTGACCAAATTATATCTTGTGACACTATACTTGCTAAAAGGTCATCAAATAATGGGGAACAAATTAAATTAAAAATTAACTTACCTCTCTTTATAGATCAGAGCTAAATTCACTATTTCTGAACCTTATGAATCAAATGGTCCTAAGTGTGATCAAAGATTGAACCAAATTAGTTGACCCTTTACTGGGCAAAAGCTGGGTTCCAGCATGACCAGATTCTAAGAGGCAAGAGAAAACCTTCCAAAACTTCCATTCCTAACCATAAGTTGCACATGGCTGCCAACTGGCAACAGAATCTTATTATATAAAAAACTCCAAGTGGTCAAGAACTAGAGGACATAGAATGAAGGTGATTGACAAATGAACTAAAGCCAACATGAAAATATTTTTGTTTAAATAGTGAGGGTCTAATATGCATTGCCAGGTGTAGTGCTGAGGCTAGGTTCAACTGTGGCATTCAAAAGGGAGCTAGATTAGCTTCTGAAAGGAAAATAGAAATCAAGACTATGTGGAGAAGGCAGGGAAGTGGGAATAGCTGGATTGCACTCGCATGGAGGTGGTGCATGGGCCAAGCGGCTTCCATACTGTAACCAGTCTGGGGATAGTGGACTGTATTGCCTTCCAAACATCATGGGCAGCACTCCTCTGTGACAAATGACTAATTGAAAGCATTTAAGATGTCATTTGCAATGGAACCATGTCCCAGCATGGATTTAACATCTTCAGGAAAGGATATACACACAAACATATGCAAGGTTATTAAAATATCCAATTATAATGTTGATCTTGATTAAATATAATTCAACAGGTCCCTTCTGCCCTCCAATTCTGGAGTTTAAGAGAATTTTTTTTTCTTTCCGCAGATGCTGCTTTCAGAGCCCATGGTCCGCTCAGCAGCTAGACAAGCACTTGAATGGCCATGGGATGACAGGTTACCAGTCAAGTGCTGGAAAATGGTTTTAGTATAGATGGGTACTAGATGGTCAACATGGACGTGAAGACCTGTTTCTGTACTATGTAATTCTACTATGGCTCCCAGAAACAACACTTTAAGCAGACTCTACAGTACCTTAAAGAAGTCTAATCTTGGAGAGAAAACAGAGATTGTGAATAAATCGATAGGTCGACAGCTAACACAGGCACAATGGGCCAAATGAGCTCCCATGCAGCAAAGAATGGATGATATATTTTTTCTCTAACAAAGGCATATTGTAACGAAAAACTGCGACCAGCAAGCCAACCGTAACATGGGGATCAAATCTGAGACAGTAGGACCCTCGCTCAACTACCCAGATGTTAGCTCACATATTCCGAGAGTTTTACTGCAATTAACTTGGTCTGGATTCCGTGTCACGTTAATAAAACGCCTCTAAGAGTAACACAAGAAAAAAACTATTTTCGTCTATTCATTCGTGGGGAGGGTTTCAAGAGAAGATGCCAAGGGCAGAAGGTGCTCTTACCTGATGCCGACTTGCCGTGGGAGCCCGGCTCTTGGTGGACACTGTTATCGTTGCTGCAGACACCCTGGTCCAGTCGGTTGTCCAGGAGGGAGCAGCAGTACCTGAGACCACACGATCCGCAGCACAAGGTGGCTTCCTGACCATCGTATCTCTCGGGACACTGGAAACCCGCGTGCCAGCTGCCGTTACTGTCAGACCAGCCGTGGCAATATTCCCCCGAAGCGGCGCAAACACCGACCAGCCTGTTCGCAAGGAAGAAAAGCAATGTCCCAAACCGAGCAGCCCCCATTACTGAAACTGGTGCAAGGAGAACCACACGGTTCACAACCTAAATGGCAAAAATAGACTTACAGGCGAAGAGAAGGATAAAGAATAATTAAAATCTCAGTTCCCTTGACGTGCTCCCTACTGGCACGTCACTTTCCGCACTCGTTCCCCTTCTCCTTGTGTCCGGGACCTCAGACTCCGGACAATGAGGGGCGGAGTGCAGGAGTGTTCATTTCTCAGTGTAAAATAGCTCTATTCATGGCGGTCGGCTGCTAAACTTTTAGCTGAGGGTTGCAACCAATTTTCCATCTGCAAGCACGTCTTTCAATTAGAAACAATGCCACAAGTGCAATAAAATCCACCCCGATAAAATGACTGGGGCGTGCAGTTTTCAAATACTGAAGCACTCATGAAACGTTGCCCACCTTCTATTCGTCTTTGGCTCGCAGTCTGCTGTTTTCTGTGAGGGGTGGAAAAAATCTTTCACTTAAACTCTGGTAAGTGAATCCTTATAGGCTCGACCCGCTGAGTTCCTCCAGCAGATTGTATCCCCCTCCACCAATCCTGATTCAAAATACCAGCGAGTGCCGCCTTCAAGGATTTGTGCTCCGCCTCTGGGACTAAGTCCACAACTGGATTCCCACATGGCACGGGGGTCTCTGTTCGTGATGGACAGATAGAGGATCTGTAAACCTCAAAATATATCGATAAATTGAAACCAAAATGCAGTGCGATTCAGTTGCAATCCAACGTTCCTGGGAGGTGCCAGGACTATTATTTGCAAGCATTATGTGACTCTGTGAACTGACGCCTGCTGATGTACTTTAAGTAAAACCTGGTATTTAAAGTAAAATATGGGGAAATTATAAATGTACAGCACTTGGGGAAATAAGTTAAATATCACGAAACCTTTGGGAAGCACGTCGCCTGATTTGGACGGACAACGGAACGATGGAATGCGAATTAATAATTTATGAATGCAAATTAATTCCGTTCCTTGCTGTTTTTAACAGAAGGACCAAGCCGTTCAAAATAAAATGGTCGAAGTGTGTTAAATCCACGTTAACAAAATTGTCAAGGGAGTTGTGTATACATTTGTACACTAATATTCGTTCGGCTTAATTCCAGGTGTCTTACCTATAAGGTACTAATAATATAGGTCACTGGATTTTATTTTTGCCCTCTTGAAGACACTCGCCTTGCAGGGGCATCGTTTTATGTGTGCCAGGCACTCTCCCCTGGTTCTTTTACATGGGAAATCGCAGGGAAATGCGATTAGAGTAGGTGAGTCCATTTTAAAAGTTGGTGCAAATAAAATGAAACAATAGCACTGATTTCTTTATCGTGGCTTATCTGATCCTGTGGGACTCGCCTCAGGATCAAAGAAACTACAACGATCTCGCTGTCTTGAGTTTACTCCGTGGAATCTAAGATCTTGTGGTTGGTAGGATACAAGTCTGCACTGCTTTTTACTGAATCTTAGGATTTGGAAAAACGTTTCAGTTTGTGTCTTAAGATGTTGATTTTTATTTAGGATGGTGAAATCAGATACGAAGATGTAACCTATTTTATACGTCTATATTTACATCCCCCATAAATGAAATATATACGCTTCTTTAAAAAAAACTCACTTTCCCAATACTTCAGCGGCAAATTCATTGTCATCGGAGCACTGAGCGATACAGAATGAAAAGATCCCAAGGTGGGCTGAGTGATCTCATTGGTGGCTTTAAGATTCTGGGCTAGGAAACCAAATTATCGACCAGACTCCACCTCTTGCAACTCCTGCTGGAAACTTGAACTGAATATTGAGCCAGGTCAGAATTAGGCTCAATTATGATACTTTTCTTCCAATATTCCATGCTCGCATAAATAGGAAAACAACTTGCAGTTAGTGTGAAATTTTACAATAGCAGAAGTTGGCAAACTAAATCTTACATCTGCGTTTATTTCCTGATTGCAACATGTGACGTGTGGCTAACTCGCTCTTATAGATTGCCTAAAATAGTTCCGGCTGTAAATTCCTGTCTTAAAGATAATGAGGTTTGTTTCTTTAAACAGTCCGGTTTAGAATCTGGCTATCAGGCTTCTAGAAATTATTCAAAATCTTTTGTTCTTTCCCACCTATGGCTTATTTTCTCAGTATGTCCAATCTCCAATTTAAGGAGTAAACCATATTTAAAAGTTCGACAGTAAGACAAACAATTCATATGACAGTTACAGATTTTTGTCTCTATTGGTGTCTTCTAGCATTAAGCACTCCAAATTTTAGGTCAATGGAAGAGGACCTTTGTTTAAATTAGGAAGATACTGCATAAATGTTAGTGCATCTCAAATCCAAGACAGATGGAAACTCAAAATCCCAGTTAGCAGGAGGGATAATCAAAACCAGCCTTCAGCCTACCAGGTAAAACCCACTAAGTTGGGAAAAAGTTGAAAACAAAAATATTGAGAAATGAATTGTCAAGTGGTCTTGACTATGTCTCCACCCTAGACTCCTTTTACTCCCAGATGGAGCTGCTTTGGATCTTCTGATTCACATGCTGAGTCCAGTATTATGTGAAAAAGTAGTAACTTTTAATAAAATGACTCCTTGCCCCAAATCGTGTTGGTTCTTAAACAGTTGGACCTATAAAGGACATTTTATTCACATCACCAAGAGAGAGATTTAGCCATTCCTAAAAGAAGCTAGGCTTGGGGAATATTTTTGCCTGGCCTCCACCCTCACCCATCCCACTCCCATCCCAGGAACTTTCCACTGCCCCCACCATAGGTGCAACACCTGCCCCTACATCACCTCCATCCAGGGACCCAAACAGTCCTTTCAGGTGAAACAGGCATTCACCTGCCCCTTCCCTAATATCATCTACTGCATTCAGTGCTCCAAGTGTGGCCTCCTCTACGTTGTGGAGACCAAATGCAGACTAGGCGACTGTTTCACAGAACACTTGCTCTCTGTCCGTAACAGCGACCTGCATCTTCCTGTTGCCAGTCACTTCAACTCCCCCTCCCACACTATCACTGATATGACAGTCCTCAGCCTCCTCCACTGCCTGAATTCCAAGTGCAAACTGGAGGAACAGCACCTCATTTTCCATCTTGGAACCTTGCAGCCTAATGCATGAAAAGTGAATTCTCCCACTTTAGGTAACCCCCACAAACTCCACCCCCCCCCACCACCCCCCACCATGCTTCTTCTCTTCTTCCTTTTCCTAGCCCTCTTTGTTTTCTCTCTCTTCTTACCTTTTACCCATCACCCAGTGGATCTGCTCTCGCCTCCCCACACCTGCCTATCACTATTTCTTACCTGCATCTACCTATCACCTCCCTGTGCCCACCCTGCCTCCCCGCTTTTGTCCACCTATCACTGCTCTGCTTTTCCCTCCTATATATTGGGCTTCCCCTTTTCCTATCTTCAGTCCTGAAGAAGGGTCCTGACCCAAAACGTTGACCGCCTGCTTTTCTCCACGGATGCTGCCTGGCCTGATGAGTTCCTCCAGCAACATTGTGTTTTTCATTTTTACTAATGGAATGCCTTTCTTTAGCTCCAGCAAATGTTTTTCAAAGTTATTTGAGCAGAAGCTAGAGGATACGTTAAAAATCTTTGTACTTGCTAGATTAATTTTGAGTTATTTTGTATTAGAGGGAGTTGGAGATTACTGATGAATGGTCATCCTAAGAGACCAACTATTTTTGTGCCTAACTTATTGCTTCTCTGACTGAGTGTTTTCAGCATTTTCTACTTGTATTTCAGATTTCCATGATCCACAGTATTTCACTTTTGAGTTATGGTAAGGGAAACTCTATTGAACTGTGAAAAAATTTACTTTGTTGACCTCATTTGCTACTATGACTGTTGTTTATAACATTTTAATTGTTAACAATTGTTAGGCACAGAAAAACACGCTGAAACAAAGTCACATGAAGCATAGTTCCTCATTTAAATGTATTCTCCAGTTACCAGGTCATATTTTGTGCAGAACAATTACAGTATTTACTGTAGTGCTGTTACGTTATTGTTCTGCTACACTGCTACACTTACCTTTTAAAAATACAATGTGTATTTCCTCTTTGTGTATAGTTCAGATCAGATCTGTATCTCAGCTGTGATAATAAAGAAAGCAGACCTGTTTACTTAATCACAAAAAATACACAGGTCTAAACATTCAGAGTTTATAATTATGCTTTCTATGGTTGAGGAAGATGGAAATAAATAAATAAAGATAGATGGAGATATATTTCTACAATGGAAGGTACTGTAAGTGAAGCACACACTATACATACCATTTCAAGCCAACTTGCCACCAATGACAAATCACCTTTGTACATGCACAATGCCCTTGAACACATATACAGCAAAGCAGTCGCCCTAGACAAAGAAGATTTAAAGTGGTAATTATTAATTTACTATTGTCACCTGTACTGAGATACAGCAAAAATCTTTGCATGCCAGATCATTCCATGCAGAGGTACATCAAGGTTGTATAAAAGGAAAAGCAATAACAGCATGTGTTACAGTTAAAGAGAAAGTGCAGTCAGGTAGACATTTCAGGTGCAAGGGCCATGACGAGATAGACTGAGAGATCAAGAGTTCATACTTATTGTACAAGAAGTCCGTTCAAGAGACTTATAACAGTGGGATAGAAGGTGTCTTTGAGCCTGGTGGTATGTGTTCTCAATCTTTTGTATCTTCTGCCCCATGGAATGGGGGAGAAGAGAGAATGACTGGGGTGGGAGGGGTCTTTTATTATGTTGGCTGCTTTCCTGAGGGAACAGGAAGTGCTGACAGATTCAATGGAGGGGAGGCTGGTTTTTGTGATAGACTGTGCTGTGTTCACAACTCTGCAATTTATTGTGGTCTTGGGCAGAGCAGTTGCCATACCAAGCTGTGATGCATCTGGACAGGATGCTTTCTATGGTTCATCTGTAAAAATTGGTGAGGGTCACTCAGAACATACTAAATTTCCTCAGCCTTCTGACCAAATAGAGGCACTGGTGTGCTTTCTTGGCATGGTTCTACATGGCTGAACCAGGTCAAGTTATTGGTGATATTTACACCCAGGAACTTGAAGCTCTCAACTATCTCCACCTCAGCACCATTGATACAGACAAGGGCATGTACTCCACCCTGCTTCCTGAAATCAATGATGAACTCTTTTGTTTTGCTGACATTGAGGGAATGGTTGTTGCCTTGACACCATGTCACTAGGCTTTCAATCTCCTTCCTGTACTCCATCTTGTCATTATTCGAGATCCTGCCCTCTACAGTGGTGTCATCTGCAAACTTGTAGATGGAGTTAGAGCAGAATGTGGCCACACAGTCGTGAGTGTGTAGGGAGTAGAGTAAGGGGCTTAGGACGCAGCCTTGCTGGGCACCAGTGTTGAGGATGATCATGGCAGGTGTTGCTGCCCATCCTGTAAAGAATTCTGAAAAAATGCAATTTTGAAAGTCTACATTTGCCTTTTAAAACACGGAATGTTTAGAAACAGAGGCAAAACCAAGAGAGCCATTACGCTGTCTTGCAAATTTAGCAGTTTCACATTGTTTGAATTGTGATACCTGATGAGCTCTCCCTGCTCGGTGATAGACATAGGACCTGTCCTCCTTTCTGCTTGAGATATCAGGAACTCACCAATGAATAAAATCTCACAAGCAACTGGCTTTGAGGTAAAGCTCAATTCTGCCTTCTGGACCTCTGCAAAATCTAGCCTCCTCCTCCACTCTGAAGGACCCCCCCTAATATTTAATCACTACATTTCAACATTGTCATACTCCAGGACCCTTATCCACTTTCTACAAAGCCACAGGATTATTCCCGAATACAAACAATGCCCAAGACCCTCACATACTACTAAAGCACAGAACATCCACTACTGTTATTGAATTGATGGCTTTGTGGCCAGGTTTGTGGATGATACAATGTTAGTGGAGGGGCAGGTCGTGTTGAGGAAACAGGGAGACTGCAGAAGGACTTGGAGAGGTTGGGAAAATGGGCAAAGAGGTGGCAGATGGAATACAGCGTAGGGAAGCGTACGATGATGCACTTTGACAGAAGGAATAAAGGCATAGACTATTTTCTAAAATGGGAGCGACTTCAGAAATCAGAGGTGTAAAGGGACTTGGGAATCCTAGTGCAGGATTCCCTAAAGGTTAACTTGCAGGTTGAGTCAGTAGTAAGGAAGGCAAATCAATGCTAGCATTCATTTTGAGAGGATTGGAATATAAAAGCAAGGATGTAATGCTGAGCCTTTATAAGGCATTGGTCAGACCACATTTGAAGTATTGTGAGCAGTTTTGGGCCCCATATCTAAGTAAGGATGTGTTGGCATTGGAGAGAGTCCAGAGAGGTTTACAAGAATGATCCCAAGAATGAAAAGGTTAACATATGAGGAGCGTTTGATGGCTCTGGGCCTGTATTCGCTGGAAGGACGAGGGGGGATCTCATTGAAACCTACTGATCCCAAGAATGAAAAGGTTAACATATGAGGAGCGTTTGATGGCTCTGGGCCTGTATTCGCTGGAAGGACGAGGGGGGATCTCATTGAAACCTACTGAATATTGAAAGGCCAGGATAGAGTGGACGTGGATAGGATGTTTCCAGTAGTGGGAGAGTCTAGGACCAGAGGGCACAGCCTCAAAATAGAAGAGTTTCCCTTTAGAACATAGATGAGGAGGAATTTCTTCAGCCAGAGGGTGGTGAATCTGTGGAATTCATTGCCACGGACAGCTGTGGAGTCCAAGTCATTGGGTATATTTAAAGCAAAGCTTGATAGGTTCTTGATCAGTAAGGGCATCAAAGGTTACGGGGAGAAGGCAGGAGAATGGGGTTGAGAGGGAAAAATAAATCAGCCATAATCGAATGGTGGAGCAGACTCGAAGGGCTGAATGGCCTAATTCTGCTTCTATGTCTTATGGTCTTATGGTTACTGAAGTAGCCATTTATTTCTCAAGTACAGCTAGATCCCTCTAATAGGTGCAGTGTGAATACTATCTCACAGTGTAGTCTCAATATCTTTAAAAAAATGTCAGGAATTAAAGCTATAAATGTGTCAATTTCCCAAAACAACAGGAATGTATTTAAAAGAAAATTAAATTTGATATTAAGTCACACTAAATCAGTGGCCAAGATGTTATCTACCACAAGGCACAAACAGTCCTATTGTTAGAAAACAAAAAATCCTATCTCACTGCGATTTACTCATATTGTATTGAAAAGCTCTTAACTCAACTTGCACTTTGCATCAACTTATTAAATAAATTGCCTTGTCTGCAGTTACATTAGAAACTGCCTTTTATAACCATGTCATGTTGTAATTACACTCATGGTGGCACTCCAGTGAAGGAATGTAACAATAGCAGAAATACCACCTCAATTAACTTACAAACTTCCCTCCATAAATGTGGCCAAAGGAACTTGTAGCAGATGTAGAATTTAAGATACAATAATGGTTCTAGTTAGTTGACAGAAGGTGACTATTTAGGAGTGAACGTGGAAAAAAGGCAATCTTATCATGGGATTAAGTTTCCTTGCTAATTTTATTATCCTACACCATGCATTACAGTAGCTGTTTGGTTCATTGTATACAAAAATAAATCAAGAAAATGCTGGAAATATTCAGAAGGTTAGACAGCATTTACTAAGAGAGAAAATGAGTCTCTGTCTCTCTCTACAAATGATGACATGCTGAATATTTCCAGGGTTTTCTGTTTTTAATTTCATATTTCTAGCATCAGTAGGTTTTTGCTTTTCCATCCTTGTTCACTCAACCTGAATTGTTTTCAGGTGCCAACTTTGCCATCAGTCTTCACCAGAAAGTAATTGAAGTTTTCCCTCCCCCTGGTGTTAACTTGTGGCAGGCTTTCGGTACCTAAGCGCCAGTCTCTTCTGGTACCTCAGTCAGAAGAAATATGCTTAACATCTGAGTCTGATGTAGGTCAACTTTTCCATGCATGACCTTTCTGCCTAGAGAGTCAAATTGTATTACAGTTTTTCCCAACATTATGCAATTGAAAATGTATTATTTTTCTGCAGCAGAACATGGTGCAGACCTCCCAGTTGCATGCCATTTCAACTTCCCTTCCATTCCCACACCATCCTGTTTGTCCTTGGCCTTCTCCACTGCCAGGGTGAGCCAAATGCATTCTAGGAGAACAGCACCTCATATTCCAGCTGGGTAGCCTGCAGTCCAGTTGTATGAACATTGAATTTTTCTGTTTCAGGTAACCTGCACCCCCTGTGTTACTTTCTCTCTCCTTCCGATCCACCCAGATTCTCTCACTCTCCTTTCTCCAAATAACTCTTCCCCTCCCCTTCCCCAACACCCTGTGTTCCCCTCCCTCACCTGGTCCCAACTGCCTATCACCCACACAGTCCACTGGGTCTCCTATCCGTTCCCCTGACAGGTTCCATCTCCCATCATCCCTCCTTTATCTGGTTCCGCTCATCAGCTTCCTTACTTATCAGATTCTGGCATCTTGTGTCTCCACATCATTTTCCAGCCCCTGTCTCTATCTTCACCCTCTGCTCCCCCCACCTGGCTCCACTCATCCCCCTTTTTTTACTGTCTCTCTCGTCATGTCTCTACCTATCACCCACCAGCTGCTGTCTCCCATCTCCACCCCTTCTCCTCCTCCACCCGGCTCCATCTGCCCATCACCTCTCTCCTCACCAGGTTCCACCTATCGCTTGCCAGCCCCTGTCACCCCTCCCTCTCGCCTCTTTATACTGGCTCTCTCCCCTCTGCACTCTCAGTCCTGATGCAGGGTCTCAACCCAAAATGTCGCCCATCCCTCTGCGTCCACAGATGCTGCCTGACCCATTGAATTCCTCCAGCAGTTTTTGCATGGGCACAACCTCTTCTGGATTGTTTCACACCACTTGGAAAATGTGACTAGGTTTTAATGGCATTCAGGCAACTCAATGCCTTTCCCACATCACTGGTGCACAGGAAGATGTCATTGTCCATGCAGTACTGCTTTTGCACCAATAGGCGGCAGGCACAGTAGTGTAGCAGTTAGTGTAACACTATTACAGTGCCAGAGACCCGGGTTGAATTCCTGCCACCGTCTGTAAGGAGTTTGTACATTCTCCCCGTGTCTTTGTGGGTTTCCTCCGGGTGCTCCGCTTTCCTCCCGCATTCCAAAGACGTACAGGTTAGGAAGTTGTGGGCATGCTATGTTGGTGCCGGAAGCATGGTGACACTTGCGGGCTGCCCCCAGAACACTCTACGCAAAAGATGTATTTCATTGTGTGTTTCGATGTACATGTGACTAATAAAGATATCTTATCTTATAGGGGAGCTTTCTCCATGTTGTCCTTGGGGGCACCTGTTGTTGAGCACATGGTCTTAAAACTGCAGCACCAGTTAGGGAGGCCAGCAAGGCAAGTAAAGTATTTACTTTCATCCTTGGGCCCTCTACTTGTTCCAAAAACAACTCCCAATCTCCAGGTGGTCCCATGTTGCCACAATTTGCACCTCTCCTGACACAGCAAGTACCCATAGAGACACAGGAGATTCTGAAGATGCTGGAATCTGGAGCAACACACACAAAATGCTGGAGGAACTGACCTGGTGAGTTCCTCCAGCAGCAAATACCCAACTTTGTTGCTGGTCCCGCTTTCTCCTACCCCACAAAACGCCTGCCTATCCCTCCTCCATCTCATCCCTCCTCCCACAACATACTGGCCTCCACTTCCAATCCCCCTCTTATAACAAGATGATCTTGATTCCCCTTCCCTTACAAGATGTGCTCCACACCAATCTCCTCTCCTGAGTCTCTGCTCTTGATCTCCTAACCCGCCCCCTCACCAAACATGCTGTCCTGCCTGAACAGCATAGTGGCCTTTGTCCTGAATCCCAAGCCAGTCTCTGCTCTTCATCTCCCCTAACAGAACATGCTGTCCTCTTCTCCTGCTCCCCTCTACAATCCCAACCCTCCCACCAAATTCGGTTGTCTGATGCCCTACATCCCCTCCCTACTTACCCCTCCAGCCTCAAGAGAGGAGGACCAATGCACACTTTCAGAAGTGAAAATTCTGATCAATTTTTTCTTCCATAGCTCAGGGTATTGAAATTATTATCCCCACTCTGCTAAGATAAATTTAACCTTGAGCCCTATCTGTTTAAAATTACTTAAATTAGTTTAACTTCAAATTTGACTGAAATATTTCAATAATTATTCACATATTTTCCGACAGTGGAAAACGTAATAGCTTTGCTCAAACAACTACTCAGTTCTCTCTGCCAAAGTAAAGTGAGGGTGTTAAGTAAGCTTTGTTTTTGAAAGGATTTCCACTGCTAACTTAGCTTGTATCTGACCTGAAGATAATTCATTTCTCTTCCCTGCTGAGAACATTCAGTCCTGCTGGCAAACCACTGGTGCCTCCCAAAACATGTGAGCACTGGCTGATGATATCACCCTAGTTCATTTAGAATGGACCAGGAATTAAAACTTAAATCATCAGATCCGCACAACATAGGTCTACACCAGTCATATTTACCACAGCAGTCATCTGATTTGAGAACGACTCACCCGTTATCAATAATGATTTCATTTCCAGTAATGGCTGATTTAGTTAAAGCTGAAGATTTAATAAATGATGAATTCCAAAGGGTTTTTCCTTAGCAGGAAAAGTGTGTTAAGGTACTTCTGAACACCGCTGGGAAGTGAGAAGAAAGTGATGGGGAATGGGGGCAAATTAATAGATTGTGAGATTCCCTGGCAACCAAATTCTATTGCAAATGTGACCATAATCTCATGCGTTATAGCTTAGGCCTTGGCACATAAACAGACATATAGGTTTTTCCAGGATTAGCTCTGCAATGAGTACAGAAGTCTAATATGTCACGGATCACATTTAGGGAGGTTGCAATGGGGAAGACGGGTGGAAGATCAGGGGGTGGTGGAAGACACAAGATAGGACCAAGGTCTAAGGGTGTGGATTGTGATAGACATCAAATCAGGCAAAGGTCTGGGGATAATATTAAAAGTGCAGCAGAAGGTGTGATGAGAGTGAACACCAAGAAATATGCTTAAAGAGAGGACCTGCCTGCAAATTAACAGAAGTTTGTGATTCCAGGGTTGTAGAAGAGGTAAGTTTGGTCTCTTTTAATTAAAACCAAAACAAACCCGTCCAGTTAAGATCTGCTTTTAGTGCAAGCATTCGACATTCAGAGGCCTTGACTGTTCAAAAGAATTTTGCTTAAACAAGGATAAAATAGGAGTTGTATGCCCTTTGACACCACTGTGCATGCCTGGAAGTCTCCATGCACGTTATACACTCCAAAGATCTGGATCAGACTTCTGGACTGAAGAGTGTTTAGCGATCAGGTTTTGGATACAATTCATTGTGCCATGCACAAAAATATAGCACACACGGGGTATTTCTAGCCCAGAGTCTTTTACAACCTCAGGATATTGCAGAATGTTTTATAGCCAACAAAGTACTATTTCTAAATGTATTCGGTCTCGGAATGTAATTTAAGTAGCAACCAGTTGGCATGTAGCAAGCATTCAAAAATGAATGGATTTTTTTTATGGTGATGGTGGTTAGGGATTAAATATTAGCCAGGGCACTGTGGAGGATTCCACTGTTCTTTTTCAGATAATATAGTAAGATCTTACATTCACCCAAAAGTCCTGATGAGGCCTCAGTTTAAAATTGTATTTTAAATATGGAATCTTTGGAGCACTTCCTTAGTACTGTACTGGAGGGCCAGTCTGGATTTTGTGCTGCTGTGTCTGGTACATCATTTGGCTTTGCTGACTGACTAAGTGTCATGAATATTGTCAACACATCCAAGTGAAAGCATATCAAAGCAGCTGTAGCCGTAAGGATTGGGAAAATTAAAATTATTTCAAGAAAACAGTGGAATCATCTAGAACATAGTTATTTAAAAATGATATTTTGTTTACTTATTTCTTCAAATATTTTCAAACAACATTTTGTAGAGTTTTTGCTGAAAAGATATCCTGGTGACTGCTGGTACAGATCCTTCTTACTTTGTAAAATGCCATTGCACAATAGCCATCAGGGTGCTGAGGTGTAGCTTGTGAAACTCCTCTGTCCTGTTCTGGATAAACACTTCATCACGCCACTAGCTTCATCAATATTCAGTAAGTGTTGAGAGCAAATATTCTGTGAAGCGAAACATTACATGCAGGTTTTTTCTGTTCATGTTACAATGGTTAATAAAGAATGTAAATGGTTGGCAGCTACAGCATGTTTAGGTAGAATTTCTTCAGGGAATAGCATTATAAAATTTAGCTCAAAGTGTTAAATAGAAAACCATTTGAACTTACAAGTCCTTACAATCTATATTTTTATGTGTGTGCTTGCATACGTGTGTGGTGAGAGAGAAGGTATTTACTATGGAGAAGGCCTTGTCACAAATGATTATTTTTAGCATGCTTTATATGTCGCCAGTTTCTCTTTATATAAGCAATAGAGAAATGAAAATATTGCTGCAAGCATTAAGCAAGTGTCATTGGAATGATCAGGAAAGGAGGAAGTTAAAAGCACTTTACTTAAATTCAAACAGAAATTTTATTGAAACAATATGCCAGAATGTCATTGATTCCAACAGATTTCCCAGCTTTAAAAAAATCCAGATATAGCACCCAAAGGCACCATCTAGTGACCAGAAAAGGAACAGACCATATGTGAACAGACAGGATGAAGAATTCACATTTGTGTTGTTTGTTTTTAGGAAAGTTAGCATTGTAGTCCTAAAGGCTCTTCAGATACCATAGTAGATGACTTCACATGTCCAACTTACAAGCAGCTTGATTTTGTTACACATCATCTTGTTGGGCCTTTAACAGAAAATGCTGTAAATATTAAATAGGGCAGGCAACGTGTATGGAAAGAAAAACAGTTGACATTACAAGTCGAAGACCCTTTGTCAGAACTTGGTGCAATGTGTCTTCAGCCTGAATCAGTTTCTTTTTCTGCACATACTGTCTGATCTGCTAAGTATTTCCAACATTTTCTGTTTTCTTTTCAGATTTTCAGCATTTGCAGTTTTTAGATTTACATAATGCTGGGCCAAGTGAGGCAATGCAATGGGCAACTAGAAATCCTGTTTAAATTGTATAGTTAATTAAATAAAGTTCCAAGCTGAGGTTTGTATTTTTTGGCATGCCTTAACCTCCATCCTGTACACACCAGTTCTACAGTCGACCAGATTTAACTCTATTCTTAAAGGCAAGTTGCTACCGTTAGAACTGGTGGTGAACATTTTTGTCACCAAACATTTATTTTCTTCTGCATAACAACATTTTAAATTCATCAACTAAAATACAGGAGCCTGAGGTAAGGTATTTAATAAAAATAGAGGAATTTGTGAAGCAGTAACCACATAAGCAGAGAATTTTCATACTTGTGATACTTAAGGTTCAAGAGATCCATGATACTAATTGTTTGGGTTTTGCCCCCTCACACAGCAGCTATTTCATGGAATTTGTGGGGGTTTTTTGTTCTCATTATAATGCAGATAGCATGGAATAATGGTATATCATTCACTGTCAAAGCAGTTTAATACATGACCTCCAGAGCCACTGATGAATGTCAGACCTTTACTAAAATGTTAGTAATTCCAAATGTAAACTACCCTAAAGCCAGGGTCTGAAAGGCAAGAAGTTTCTTGACTGTTTTGGCAGATACCCAGATCTCACAAAAGGTTTGCATCTGTCATGGAGACAGGAATTTCATGCAATATTATTCACATTGAAGAGTAAGGGTACACCTATAAATAAATTGAGGCTTAGTATTTACTATTTAATCATTCCAGAGGAAATTATTTTTGGCTTTAACTTGACCAAGCGTAAAAATCAGAAATGTTCTTAGGAGGGTGCCTTCCCAACTTCCCAGGATTGAAATTGTACCTTCACAATTCATTTCAAACTTTTTAACATTTACCTTTAAAAATGAAATAACACCATGTCCTATTGAATTCACATTGGAACCATTACTGTATTTTATAGCTGAGGGGCTAGTTTTACATTTACTAACAAAAAGAAAGCAAATTGAATTGTAGAATGTAATGTCAAAGTTCTATTAAACATCCTACAATCTAAACATGTGAAAAAAGTATTTATCTTATTCAGTTAGGATAAACAGTGACACTTGTTCATAGGCATTTATATGGAGCTGTTTTTCTGTTGTATGTTATTTTAAGTTTTCTTTAAAAGCCATTAACTTTTTTGATATTTATGGATTAACATATATTTCCCTTCCTAACCCAAAGACTCATAACCATGTTGCAATACCTTTACTTTGGGGGTGGACCAGTTAATTCAACAAAGTTCATTTCCCATCCCTTCCAAAATTGAGAAGCAACTAAATGAATATTTATGTTTATTTTAGAAGTCAATATATATGGACAAATTGGAATTTAAAACTTGATGGATCTGGAAACCAGATGTGCAGATATGAAAGGGTGGACTTCACCTGAACCAAAGAGGCCAAAATGCCTTAGTGGGTGAGAAATGGGGGAAGATTTAAACTATACGGCGAGGAGCTGGGTTGAGTGGAGAGGGCAAACAAGATTAACAATGCTGCTGGAATGGATGCAGAAGGCTTAGCTGAAATTAATAGCATGAAAATATTAGAGAAAGGGGGAAGGGTGGAAAGAGTGAAATACAAGAAAAAACTGTTTTATTGCAAAGAGGATCAATCAATTAAAATACCAATGTTCCAGAAAATCGGAGCTGAGATTGATTGGAATGCATGTGAATACACAAAGCATTTAAGGCAAAACTGAAAAGCTGGAAGCATTAGTAACCAAGCAAATGATTTAGTAACTATCACATTTAGACAGGATGGGAATTTAATATTCTCAGTTATAAGATTTTCAGAAAAGATAGTGGAGAAAGGAGATGGCTATTGTGGTAAAGGATCCCATCACTGAAATAATGCAAGGATGTTCTGGGGATTGTATTGAGACAGAATCCATATGGACAGAGTTAAGAAATGCAAAATTAACAACTCTCAGTGTGCATTACTAACTGGTGTAGACATTTCAGTGAAATATGCGAGAATAGGTATGAGCAATTGTACAATAAACCCGGCACAAATAAGTTGGGATAAAGCATTTGGCCAAAATGGTGGATGATTATGTAATTTATCCAGGACTGCTCACAAGATCAATTCTTTCTTCAAAATTGAATATTAAAAGCTTGATTTTGTTCCGTCAACAAAAAGAGCAAGTAACTAATACAGAAGCAGGAGAACCATTGAGTAATGGTAACTATTGCCTCAAAACAGAAAGCAACATTAAGGCAAAGTGTGTTAAGACGTAAGGTATCCATTCCAAATTGAGTGGACCATAAAGGTATCAAATAAGCCAAAAACCAATGAATAAATATCAGAAACCGAAAAGTTGAAAGAAATGAGGTGATGTTCCATAAATGACCACTTGTTGATCTGTAATGCACAAATGAAAACAAGACTAAAACTTAAAATGGAGGCAAATTATTTAAAGTGTTATAGAGAAATGAAAAAAGTGAAATAGGTTGAAAGAGGATGTAGAAAACAATATAAAAGTAAAGAGCAAAGGGTTTGATTAATGCATTAAAAGTAAAATAATTAAAACAGGGAGTGGGGGAACTCAGGTGAAGGAGTGAATCAAATTCAGGAACAACAAGGTATGGGAAGAACATTAAAATATATATCATATTAATATTAATAATAAACAAAGTTAATATTAAATAAATATTAAATAATATCATTGAGAGTATGGGTATATAAAAGGAAGATATGAAACATTTGTCACAAATCATTAAAAAAGGAATTGGTTCTGAAAACATTAGTAGAACTTAGGGCACAACAGTTACTGGTTGCATGGGAGCACTACCACCCGGAAGTTGTCTTTTCTCCGATACTTTCACAGTTGCAACGTGACTAAAAGTCAGGCAGATGGCAGATACTCTGATCTTAATTTCTCAATCCTCATTTAATCTGAAATTGTAATGAGCAATGTAACACTTATTTTCAATAAGAAAATTAAGGATACAATGGGTAGTGATAGATCACAATCCGTACCACAAGATACACTTATTAAGGGCTTATCATGGGCAATTAATATGTATTTATCATCTTTATCAATTATTTTAATGGGAATTATTTTGTCAATGAGAAAGAATTTGATACATGCGACCCTGTGTTATGAGGTGGTGGGTGTTGCGTTCCTAGACCATTTTCTGTCACATGAGGCCACATCACCTGTGCTTGCTTCAAAAACACCAGTTGAAAAAAATAACACACACAAAATGCTAGAGGAACTCAGCAAGTCAGGCAGCAATAATGGAGAGAAATGAACAGTCGATGTTTCAGGCCAAGACCCTTAATCAAGACTGGGAAGGAAGAGGCCAGAAGCCAGAATAAAAAGGTCAGGGGAGGGGGTAGAACACATGCAGGCAGGTGATAGGTGAGTTCAAGTGATGGGGTGAGTCCAGGTGAGGGGGGAAGGTAGGAGGGTGGGGGTGGGGCAGGGGGGAGAAGTAAGAAGTTGAGAGGTGATAGGTAGAAGAGGCAAAGGGCTGAAGAAGAAGGAATCTGGTAGGAGACGACAGTGGACCATGGAATAAAGGGAAGGAGGTGGGGAATAGATAGGCAGGTCATGAGAGTGGGGAAAGGATGGGCAGTCATGAGGGTGGGGGAAGGGGAAAGAGAAGGGGGGAGGGGGCCATAGGAATGAGGGTAGACAAAGGAGTAAAAAGTGGTGGGGGGGAAATAGGGGAGGGGTTATTATGTTTATTTATTTACTTTAGTCACTTGTATTCTGTGAGAGTGAATTTTGTTCTGCATCTCAAATTTTTGGGTAGTGATTTGTGAATTCTATAAGGATGAATTTCCCGAGCAGCCATAAAGCAAGGGCCGCTTGTACTGTTTATTTGCAATGTCAGGAGACTTGTTTATTGCATTGTGATAAAATTATAAGTGGAGTAGCATGGATCAAAAATTGGTTGTTGGGTAGATAAATTAGTGTTGTGCAAACTGGAGAGTGTAAAAACAGTGCATTCCAAGCTTCAGAGCTGGGTTTATTTTTGTTCTCAGTATGCAAAGAAAATTTGGGTTTACCATTATTATTGCTTTAATATGGAAAAATGTTCCACAGTATTGCATACAGGCATGAACAAAAGATGGATTCAAACTGTAGATAATATTATAAGCAACACCCGCTTCAGAGCAGATGTAGATATATTTGGCAAAGGAATCACAAAGTATGGGACTGCAACCACCAATGGTACACCGATGGCCTAAACTTAGCAGAAAATTTGGGATAGAACTATAGAAGGTTATAGGAGAAAGTAACAGAGAAGGCCCAATAGGAATTTAAAGCTGATGGTGACAATTTTAAATCAAGGCCTTAAGAGTTTGGAAGGCAATGACAATTAAAATAAACAAGATTTTTGTGCAAACAGGACAGTCTAAAATTTGCCAAAGTTGAAGTACTGGAGATTAGCCAAGGGGTTAAAAAAAGCTGAGTTTAGAACACACACTCTATTGAAGACACAAAAGCAGGTGGTCTTGAAACAGCGAAGAGAATTGTAAAGGCATTCAGGAAGATATTTTTTTTAACTTCAAAAATAAACTTTATTTTAAGAAATATATATAGAAGAAATACAAAACACTGCATAGCTTTCTTTATATTCATAGTTTGTCCAGTCTATACATACAAAGTGTTGTCAAGTCTATACCTTCATGGTATCATCCAGTTAATACATTCTATAAGCACCAATGCCAATCATGTGGCCTATTTGAGCAATATACCTGCAAGTGTTTATGGGGCTGTTACACAGGATCCAGTCCCTCAATCCCCAGTGGCGGCAGGACCTTAGTTTGCAGTCCTTCCTCAAAAACCTTTGCGTTAGCTTCACCATGCTTCAGTGCACCCTTATCAGCTACTCCTGCAGCCAGGAATGTGCCAGGCAGCAGCATTCACTTATGAGTAGAGTAAAACGTGTCTTTCACGGAACTGATGATCTTCCAGCAGCACTTGATATTTGTCTCAGTATGCATCCCTGGGAACAACCTGTAGATGAGAGTCCCTGTTACACAACTGGTCTGGACAAACTTTGACAAGGATCCTTGCATCATTTTCCAGTCTTTCTTTGTGTAAATATCACTAACAATTTTTCCTGGTCCAGCTGCATGGACGCTACAGCCAAGAAAACATACCAATGCCTCTACTTCCTCAGAAGGTTAATGAAATTTGGCATCCTATCTCGATACATCTGAGCTTGGTATGGCAACTGCTCTGCCCAACATTGCCAGAAATTGCAGAGAGATGTGAATGCAGCCCAGTCCATCATGTAAACAAACCTCCCCTCCATTGACTCCATTTACACTTCTCGCTGCCTTGGAAAAGCAGCTAACATAATCAAGGAGCTCCTCCCACCCCGGTCATTCTCTCTTCTCCCCTCTCCCATCAGGCAAGAAGATGCAAAAGCCTGAGGGCACGAGCAACCAGACTCAAGGACAGCTTCTATCCCATTGTTATCAGACTCTTGAATGGGCCTCTCATATGCTAAAAGATGAACTCTTGAATTCTTGATCTCCCATTCTACCTCATCCTGACCCTTGCACTTTGTTTGTCTACGTACACTGCACTTTCTCTGTAACTGTAACACTATATTTTGCATTCTGTTTTCTCTTTACTACCTCACTGTAATTATGTATGGCATGATCTGTCTGGATGGCACGCAAAACAAAAGCTTCTCATTGTATCTCAGTACATGTGACAATAAGATAAGATATCTTTATTAGTCACACGTACATGTAAATACACAGTGAAATGCATCTTTTGCATAGAGTATTCTAGGGGCAGCCCGCAAATGTCACCACGCTTCCGGTGCCAACATAGCATGACCACAACTTCCTAACCTGTACGTCTTTGGAATGGTGGGAGGAAACCGGAGCACCCGGAGGAAACCCACGCAGACATGGGGAGAACGTACAAATTCCTTACAGACAGTGGCCAGAATTGAACCTGGGTCGCTGGTGCTGTAGTAGTGTTACGCTAATGGCTACACTACCGTTCATGCCATACAGTAATAAACCGAAACAAAACAATACCAAATGCACAGTCCATAAAGAGTGGAGAATAGTCTCACCTTCAATGCAGCTGCCTTGAGGACAGCATGCACTGGAGGTGAGACTCTGACCGTGCAGGAAAGATCTGATGGGCGGAGGGTGGGGGCACTCTCACTGCCAGCAAAGCAAGGTCTTGGTGCTATCGGTGAATTAGGGTGATGAGACATTCTGCCAAATGATTTTGATGTTCTGCTCAGGAAACCATCCCACAGGATTCATTATGTTCTTATCCTGCCGGGCCTGCAGGACATACCATGTTGACCACTACCTGATGGACTAGTGATTAAAGGTGTTTTCCTGAAGGAACCTTTCTACAAAGGACAGCTAGTGCATCAAAATTGAACTGAATGAAGCATAGCATGGCAACAGGTAGAGGCCTCTCCTTTGTAATGCTGGGGACAGTAGAACTTCAGGACGTCATGACATTTGGTGTTTGTGTTGTTCGGCTCTGCACACATCTTGGTGCAACCACATATAAATGTGGCCATCAAGACAAGGGTATGTCAGGTCTGCTTTTCCCCTGTTCTCTGAAGATTCTTGAATTGCAACCTACCAGAGGTGCTCCATCTTGGACCCCCAGATGAAATGGAAGATGGCTTGGGTGACTGCAACAGCAGAGGAGCATGCTATGGGCCACACCAGCACAGCAACACCTCGCACCTGATGACTAGGTTCTTGCCTGCCATCAAGAGTGAGCACCATTCCCACATTCCCAAATTTTGTTGGACCATGCCTATCTGCTCATCCCAATTTTTGCCACACACCTTGGTTCCTCTGAACTAGAACCTCAGCACCTTCAGGTAGTCGGACTTGATGGTGAAGGGAATGGAGGATTGGTTGGGCCAGTTGCCAAAAAGCATGGCCTCACTCTTCCTATGGTTGACTCTGGCTCCCAAGGCCAGCTCAAATTGGTTGCAGATGCTGATCAATCTGCAGACCAACTGTGGATCCAGGCAGAAGATGGTGACTTCATCCACGTATAGGGAGGCTTTGATCTGAATGTCCACTTTCCCTGCCTTATGTCCATGTCCTTGGTAAAAGAGCCAGCATAATCAAAGAACCCACTCACTCAGGACATTCCCTCCTCTCCCCTCTCTCATCAGGCAGAAGGTACGAAAGCCTGAAAGCACATACCACCAGGCTCAAGGACAGCTTCTATCCCACTGTAATAAGACTATTGAATGGTTCCCTAGTATGATAAGATGGACTCTTGCCCTCACAACCTACCTCGTAATGTTACACTTTACACTGCATTATGTTATTGTTTTACCTTGCACTACTTCAATGCACTATTGTAATGAATTGATCTGTATGAATGGTATGCAAGACAAGTTTTTCACTGTACTTTGGTACATGTGACAATAATAAACCAATTCCAATTCCAGGATTTGGCAAAGGGCAACACACAAGCAAGATGGGAAAGCAGGCAATCTTGCCTGACTCCAGCAGGTAGATCCAATTTCTGCTTCCTTCCCCAAAGCCCATTTTGAAGAGCATATCCATCATGTAAGTGTACCGTAGAAGGAAGCATGTCAGTAATGTATGTGTGTGTAGGAAGGTAACAGTAAGGTCACAAGAATGGACAAACAAGAGGAAAAGACCAGTATTATGGAATGTGGCACTTTAACATTCACTTCCATCTTTGACACACCATGCTGCGTAGTGTAATATCTATTATTTGTACATTTGTTTCACCAGAGCATGCAAACATGATATACTGGTATGATTAAAAATGCTGCTTTTAGAATGTGCACTAAATGCTGACCCTGTCGGTGATAACCAAATGCAATATACCTGGGGGAGTCCATGCAGACAGATGATGTTGTAACACAACCAAAAGCATTTTGTGTATTGAAAGCAAAAGCAAAATTGTGAATTTCACAATGGCTAGAGCAAAGAGAGCATTGTGCAGTGTTGCATTCCCTGTACTGGAAGGGGCGTTACAGGAACATTGTGATTGACAGGGATGATGTTAGAAACTAAGTTATGCAGAACTTCTACAATTACCTTCACTGAAATAGATTAACCAACCCATTTAGACTTTTCACAACCAAACTGGGAGGTTTCTAGTGACCACATTGACCATTATAATGGTATTGGATAATATGGAATATTTCCAACAAAAACCTTTTGAAAATGATTTGAAGGAAATGGAAGGCACATAGGATGTAGATCAAGCCATAAGGAGAAGAGTGGAGCACTGTTTTTCATTTCAAAATAAACTTTAATCCCTGAAAATATATACAAGAAATACAAAAAACAGTGCATAGCTTACTGTACATACATGGTTTCATTCAGTCTATGTACTCATAGTGTTATTGGTTCTATACATTTGTAGTGGGAACATGTTCTGTATACAGAGCACCATTGCCACCCATGTAGTCCCTTTGGCCAATACAAAACACCTGATGATTGAGAGGCTTTTACACATCCTCTCAATGTCTGGTGGTAAAAGGACCTTAGACTGAAGTCCTTCCGGTCCCCACAAAGTCTTTGCATTGGCTGCATCAAGCTTCAGGGCATTGGACTCCTGCAGCTTTGAATGTGCCAGTCGGCAGCATTCCTTATGGACTTCATGTTGTACTGGAACACCAACAAGTTTTGCATAGACCAAAGTACACCTTTCACCAAGTTGATGATCTTCCAGCAGCACTGATGTTTGTCTTGGTATGCTTTACTAGGAACAGCCCATAGATCAGATTCTTTTGTTATGCCAGCCGCTCCAAATGAACATTGACAAGGACCTTTGCATCCCTTTTTAATACCTTGTTTGCAAATGCACTGTTTATAAAGAGGTGGGTTATCATTTTGCCTTCCACCGATTATCTTGTCCTTGAATGGCAATCAGAGAGGGAGGGATTGGACAGAGGAAATGGGACAGTGATCGGACAGGGGGGGATCTGAAAGGAAATGGGAGCTCCTGCCAACAGCTGCTTGTATGTTGGGCGTATGATATGCTTCATCGTCAGGGGAGAGCTGTTCCAAGGGCAAGGTGCATTGGGAGTGAGACTCCAACCATGCAGGAAGGACTGCTGCCAACCAAGCAAAATATTTTTCTTTTAATTTCAAAAATAAACTTTATTCATAAAAAATATATGTACACTCAAGAAGCACTCTGTTTACATTCGTAGTATTGTTCAGTCTATGCATTGACACTATTATCTGTTCTCTGCATTGGTAGTGTTCACACATTCTGTGTATAGGCCCATTGCCACTTATATGACCTCCTGGGATGATGCAAACTTCAAGTGCACAAGAGGCTTCTTTTCTTTTACAATATTTTTTATTAATTCTGGATAGAAAATACAGAGTACATGAAACAAAAGAAAAGACAAAATGTTACAAAATACATTGTATTGAGTCACACTTGAAATCACAATACCTCATATTAATAAACAGAAATGAATACTAATTAATACTAATAAATTGGAATAATTTTATTATAAAAAAAATCTAAACCCACTACCAAGACCAAAGCTGTTTGGTAAAAAAAAGACAAAAAAAAGCCCTGAAGACATAATAGTATTAGCCAATATCTGTACTTTAAGCACCAAATCAATGGTTTTGAAAGTAGTTCAAAAAAGGTCCCCACAATATTTGAAACTCCAGATTAGATCCAGAAATTGAGCAATGGATCTTCTCTAAATTTAGATATGACATAACATCCTGTAGCCATTGAACGTGAGTGGAGGGAGTAACTTCTTTCCATTTAAGCAACACAGCTCTCCTGGCTATAAGAGAAATAAAGGCCAATATGTGTAAGTCGGAAGTCTCCAAAATTATATCATTTTCTCTAACAATCCCAAATAGTGCAGTTAAAGGACTTGGCTTAAAATTTATTTTAAAAAGCACAGAAAAAGTTTGAAATACCTTTATCCAGTATTTTTTAAGACTCGGACAAGACCAAAACACGTGGATTAAAGAAGCCTCTCCATTACTGCATTTATCACAATAAGGAGATATATCTGAATAAAAAATGTGATAACTTGTCTTTGGACAGGTGAGCTCTATGGACCACTTTAAATTGAAGGAGGGAGTGACGTGCACATAATGATGAAGTATTAACCAACTTAAAAATTTCATTCCAAGTTTCTTCAGAAATTGAAATCTTCAAATCATGTTCCCAAGCATTTTTAATTTTGTCTAAAGGAGCCTTAATCATTCCTGATAACCTACCATAATACTTAGATATTGAACCATCATAAAAAGGCTTCAAATTAAAAATTGCATTTGGTAAGTTCTTATCAGGACTTACAGGGAATGTATGTACTTGAGATCGGAGAAAGTCTCTGATTTGCAAATATCGAAAGAAGTGAGTTTTTGGTAAATTGTATTTAATTGACAGTTGTTCAAACATTGCAAAATTTCCTCCAACAAATAGATCCTGAAACAAGTAATACCCAATCCATCCCATCTTTAAAAATGTCATAGAAGGTTTAAAAAACAATTAGCAAAAATGGGACTAGACAAAGAAAATCTCAATAAACCATAGTATTTTCTAAATTGTAACCAAATCCTCAAAGCATGTTTAACCACCAAATTATCAGTTAATCTATTTAATGATAAAGGAAGTGAAGAGCCAAGCAAAGAGATAATAGAAAATTTTTTAACAGAATTAGCTTCCGAAGAAACCCATACTGGGGAAGCCTCATGATTAATATAATGTAACCAAAACGTAAGATTTTGTATATTGACTGCCCAGTAATACGAGAGGCTTCTACACCAGGGTTAGTCCCTCAATGTCGAGTGGCAGAAGAACCCTTGATGACTGCAGTTCCTCCCCACAAAGTGAGGGCTTGGTACTTGTTGGGGTTGCATCACACCAGCTTTTTTATTTTGAAAATAAACTTTATTCTTAACAAAACATATATACAAAAAAAAGGCAAGGCTCTTTACATTCCTGGTGCCATTTGGGCAATACATTCAGTAGTGTTGGCACTTTTGTTTGAACTATAACACCACCGCCACTCATGAGGCCTGCTGGGGAGATTCATTGTTTGAGGGGTTTTCCCCACCACACCCAGCCCCTCCATGCCCAGCAGCAGAAGGACCTCCCCAGCTGCAGACACTCCTGACCCAGGAACCTGCCAACACCACGAAGCTGCAGCTGGTGTGAGGTCCCAGTGACAGGTCGGTGAGCCCCGCCCCCTGCCACCTCCCGAGTCTCGCGAGATCACAGTCCGCCGGGGGCGGGGCCAGCAGGCGCGGGTCACGTGGTGCTGCAGGACATGGCGGGCGCTAACGGTGATGATGGCAGGAGGGACAGTGTCTGAGAAAATGAAGACGCGCGGCGCGGCGTTCCTCCGGTCGGGCGCCTGATCGCGGCTTCCACCGGCCGAGGGGAGGGAACTCCCCTGACCATGGAGCACATCATAACGCCCAAGGTAGGGTCGGCGGCAAGGAAATCAAAGCCGCCCATTTCCTCTCCGATCCTTCTTCCCACACCCACCCCCCCCCCCATTCTGATCCCGTCCCATCCCCGTCCCGATCCCCGCCCCATCCCCGATCCCGTCCCATCCCCGATCCCCGCCCCATTCCCGATCCCCGCCCCATTCCCGATCCCGTCCCATTCCCGATCCCCGCCCCATTCCCGATCCCCGATCCCCGCCCCATTCACGATCCCGTCCCATCCCCGTCCCGTTCCCGATCCCCGTCCCATCCCTATCCCGTCCCATCCCTATCCCGTCCCATCCCTATCCCGTCCCATCCCGATCCCCGCCCCATCCCCGATCCCGCCCCATCCCCGATCCCCGTTCCATCCCGATCCCCACCCCATTTCCTCTCTGATCTCGTCCCATTCTCCACCCGATCCCCGCCCCATTCCCTCTCCCTGTCCCACCCTCTCTCCCCTATTCCTGTCCCATTCCCTTTCTCCGATCCCCGTGTCACTCCATCTCTGATTCCCCCATCCCGTTCCCTCTCCCCGATTCCTCTCTCCTATCCCGCTCCTTTCCCGATCCCCGTTGTATTCCCTGTCCAATCTCCCTCTCCCATTCCTGCCTCTGATCTCCCGTCTCGTTCCTTCTTCGATCTCCCGTCTCGTTCCTGTTCCCTCCGGTACAGTAACAGGTCTCACCCGACCGGAGGTTACAGACCTTCTGTTGGTTAATGTCGCATTAGCTGCAATCTTCCCTCATTACAAACTACCCTCTTGCCTTTTATCCCAGTTTTCTGTACGTGTGTCGCTATTTTAATATATTTTTCCTGATATTTTTGTGTTTGTAGAAATAATTACTTCACCCCTTCCCCAAGTAGAATATAAATCACACCATCTTATTGGAATTAAACATTTGTTATGACAGGCAATCTTATCAGTTCAGTTGGCAGCTACTACTGGATTGGAGGGTTCAGAATTGAGAACCAAGGAAGTTGAAATAGACCTCAGGCATTATTGCTGCCAGTCATGTCAGTTGATCTGATTGTCCAGCGCAGGGAGTGTTTTGCTGAACTTTCACGAATATTTACTTTCATCTGAGTGTTGAGTTTTTGGTGGCCAGTGGGGCCGCATTCCATCATGGTTGCCAACTCATTTCCTTCTACTTGTCCACTGCTTTTGTGATAGTACAGAGAGCATGCTGACATTGAGATGGAGGAAAGTCGTGCTTGATCAAGCAAAGTGGAATGTTGCAACTGTTGTCTTGTTCAGTTGCAATGGCTGAGTATATATTGGCGTCAGTGGTCAGCACATGGAGTAAAGAAAACAGATTGCATTTTGGGAGATCATTGCTGTTTTGGAGAACACAGTAAAGTTCAGATATTATGTCATTTTGATTTAAGCAATAGGTATTTAAGCTGGGATAAATGAGGAAAAAATCTGCAGATGCAGGATATCTAAAGTAAAAGCAAAATACTGAGAATATTCAGCAGGTAAGGCCCATGCGAAATGAAACAGTTAATGTTTCAGGTCGAATGGTTAAATAACTATTATATTTTGTTTTTCTTGTGAAGGGTTATTTTCAGCCTAGAAAATTCTTTTGCTGTTTGGCTTCAGGGCTCTTGGCCTTCAAAGTATTCTTGCTGATTGGACATCCATGACAAAAGGGCATAGTTAAAGGTTCAAACCAGACCTTTTGGGAATGAAGTTCATTATGAAATGAATGTTTCGCAAGTAGTAATTAATGCTTCAAATGGTAATTGCTAGATTACTTGTTAATTTACTGGGGCAAAGAATTCTAGGACAATGTTTTGAGAGAAAAAAATTTCTTCAACATTTCAGTCCTAATAGATACCCTTTTGTTCTGAGACTCTGGTCCTAGGCTTTCCCATAAGGGGAAATATCCTCCCAGTATTTATCTTATGAAGCTCCCTTAAGAGTCTGTATGTATCGAAAAGATCTCTTATCAGTCTTATAAACTCCAATGAGTACAGACCCAACTTGTTCAATTTTTCCCAATGAGACAATTTTTCCATACCTGGGATCTTTCTCTGAACTGTCACCAATGATATATCTTTTAAACAAGGCAAAAAAAACTGCTCCTGATGTGGCATCTTTTGGCTAGATAATTCCAAAGGTTCACTGTGCTCTTGGGTAAAGAAAATTCTTCTCATTTTGAATGCCAACCCTTTATTTTGAGACCTCAACTTTGCATATCGGTGTGAAGCCCCATAAAATGTTGTATCTTTCAATAAGCTGTTGGGCTTGGGGGTAGGGTGGGTTAGTGGCTGGAGGAAGAGTTATGGGCAGCAAAGGAACAGCGCTGAAGAGGATGAGTGGCACCATCAGGGAGGGGTGGTCTTGCTCTGGGAAAGAACAAACAGTCAGCATTTGGAAAGTTGTGGGAGGCCAGCATTTGGGGGTTGAGATTTTCTTGGGACCGATAGGAAGGGGGAGGGAACCAGACCAGGGAGGGATCAGGATAGGGAGACAAGGAAGAGTGTGTGAGCAGAATTGTGTGCATACGAGGTGTCCATTTCTGGAGATCTGGGGAAGTACGGTGAGTTAGAATGTGTCTTAGACTTCCTTGCCATTGGATTAAAGCTAACCTGAACAATAGCAGGCATCTTCCACTCTCCAGAACTGGAGTGGAAGCAAGTCAACCGAGGTACTGTCTATGAAGAAGCAAATTATAATGGGAGCAAGTCATCGCTACTTGGTACTCAAATCCTTTTGCAAAGAAGACCAGTGCACTGTTTGCCTGACTTTGCTTACAGTTCCTACATGTCAACTTTAAGGGCTAATGCACAATGATGCTCAGGTCTTTCTGAACAGCAACAACTTTCTGCTCAGCTTTTCTATTTCACCACATGGGTGACATGTCAGTTTTCCACATTATATTCCATTTGCCAAGCCCTTCTCCATTCACTTAATTTATTTATATCTCCATAAAGCTTTTCTACATTCTCCTCCCAGTCTACACTGGCATCCAGCTCTGTATGATCAGTGTGCATGGATATATTACACTCTTAAAAGCAAAACTGCTGATGATGGAAATCTGAAGATAAAATGGTAAATGCTGGAAATAATCAGTAGGTCAGACAGCATTTATGGAAAGAGAAACAGTGTATATTTCAGATTGATAACCTGGTATTGTCAGTCATCGGTTCCACTGAAAGGTTGTCAGCCTGAAATGTACACTCTGTTTTCCATAGATGCTGCCTGGCCTACTGATTATTTCCAACATTTTCCCTTTTTATTCTACATACTACGCTTGATCTCCTTGTTCAAATCATTGATTTAGACTGTGAACGGTTGTAGCCCCAGCACCAATCTCAGTGGCATCCCATTAGTCACATCCTCCGTAACCAAAAATGCTCTGTTTATTTCATCTCTGTTTTCTGTCCAGTAATGAATCTTTAATTCACAAATAATATTATCCCCAACTCTATATCTTCTTAATAGTCTTTTGTGTGGCCCCTTTCAGAGAAGGTCTTCTGAAAATTCAAATACCTCACATCACTGCTTTGCTCTTTTCTGCTCCACTAGTTACAGTCTCGGAAAAAGTCAACAGATTTGTCAAATGCGATTTCCCTTTCATAACTCCATGTTGTCACTGCCCAATTCTGTTGTTATTTTCTGAATGCCCTATTACCACATCCTTAATAATAGATTCCAGCATTTCCCTGTCTACTGATATCAGCTGTCTGGTTTGTTGTTCCTTGTTTTCTCTCCCCTTTTCTTAAATAGTGGGGATAGATTTGCTTTTTTCTGATCTATAGCATTTTGGAAGATGGCAGCCACTATTTCCATTGTCGTCACTTTCAAAACCTAATTATTTTTTTCTTACATTAATTTTTTACTGATGCTAATTTCTTTGAACTCTTTGTTCACTTCCTGTGGCTCACCACTATTTCCAGAAGTTTTTTTGTACCTTCTGTGAAGGCAGACACAAAATTTAGTTTAGTTTCTCCGTCATTTTCTTTTTCCCAATATAATTTATCTTTTTTCACTCTGTAAGGGACTGCATTAACTTTAGCTAATATTTTCCTTTTTACATATCTACAGAAGCTTTTACTGTCTTTTTTAACATTTCTCAGAGCCAGCTGTTTTATTCAATTCTCTCTTGTATTGATCTTCCTTTGCTGAATCTAAAATTCTCTGTTTTTCTGGCAGCCTTTTAAGCATCTTTTCTGTGATCTGAAGCTATCTTTAATTTCTGTTGACAGCCATATCTCAACCACCTTTCCTGTTTTTTTTTAGCTTACTATGATACTGCAAGTTGCTGACTCATCAAGGGACCAGTGATTGCAATCTGCAGATCAGAATTTTTTTTTGTGATCTGTGAGTTATTTAACTCATACCCCGGAAATGCAAGACATTGACCCTGCGCAAAGTGCTCCTAGTTATTTTAGAGTTAGGAACTAAAGTCATTGTTTTCTTCTAAAAGCTCCAATTTCTGCTGGGAATGGAGGAAACATATACTGTGTAACCTTTGATATTATTAGCAGTGTGTCTAGTTCCAGACAAATGGTAGCTGCGATGAATTGTGCCTGGGGTGATTTCCATTGGTTACCGATTGACCTGGAAATTATCGCTAGTGAGATCTAACATGCTCCAGATAGCTTATAGTGGATGAGATGTACTTAATAAAAATGATGCAAATGGTTTAATTTCAAGACACTTGATTTTAAAATTCTTGTTCACGGTAGCGTAGCAGTTAGCGCGACGCTATTACAGCACCAGTGATCGGGGTTCGATTCCCGTCACTGTCTGTAAGGAGTTTGTACGTTCTCCTGTGTCTGTGTGGGTTTCCTCCGGGTGCTCCGGTTTCCTCCCACATTGCAAAGATGTATGGGTAGGTTAATTTGGGTTTAAAATGGGCGGCGCGGACTCGTTGGGCCAGAAGGGCCTGTTACCACGCTGTAAATAAAATCTTAAAAATCTTAAAAAAAACACTGTAGTGATATTCTCTCTATCTTTACAGGCTCTGGTCAGGCTGCACAGAAAGTTGAGTTGGACAAACTATGCTATAGAAAGGACAAAGGAGCAATTTTAGATGGTTGGTGTCAGAATTGAAAGATTACAGCTATAAGGAAAGACTGAACGAATAGGGGACTTGGTTTTTTCAAGTAATAAAGGGAATAGGAGTGAACTAAGGCAGATCTTTAAAATTCAGGATTCACTGGACAGAGTAGTGGAGGCTAGGATGTTGTTGGACCAGAAATTGCTGGTCCAGTCCACCTATGTGGATGTGCACCTGAGCTCTTCCCACATCATAATTAGCTGACCCATAGGCACACCGCCAATTTCACTGGTCCTTAGCATGCAGGACCTCAGAATCAGTGGGGCCTCCAGTGCTAGACTGAGTAAGCTCTGCTTCAAAGTGTGTCTGAATGTTTTGACAGCTGGGAAGATCTCACCCTTAGCTTTGTCAGCTTTTTTGTTATCTGCAAAAATTGTAAGTTTTTTTTAAAGACTATAAATGTCTCTTATTCAGTGAGTTTCAAAAAATATTAAAATGTAAGTAAATAATTATAAAATTACAAAGCATTTATAGCACTTTGTTTTAATTTAGACTCTTCAGTATATTGCTTTTGGAACTGGAAATACATTGTATTGTTTGATAATATTATACGCCAATAACGGAAAATCTGCAAATATCACTGTTTCTCTTTGGGTATTAATACTTGCAAGAGCCCCTAAAACAGTAAAAATAAAATCTCTGACATATTAATGTTATTTTTTTAATCTTGGTAAGTATTATTTCATTAAAATACCTTTGTTGCTACACAACAATTTGTATTTACGTAACAACTTTACCATGATAAAGTATAAGAAGTACTCTTTCACCTTCATATATGTTATTTATAAACAACATTTACCATTCTGCATGGTGGTCTACAAATGATATCACCTTATTTCTCAATTGTTGTTGACTAAGAGCAATTATTGAATGCAGTAAAGTTTATTTTAAATTGAGAGGCTATCCAAGTCTATGTGATCTGAGATATATGTTGTATTTTTTCAAATAATGAACAATTTATATAATCGTATTTAAAATGGTACTGTACTTCACAGTACTTTGACAGCTTTGCTGATAACAATGAAGAAGTAGTTTGACCAAAAGCTATATATAACTGTCTCCTTTGTATGAAAATGTAAAATTGCTAAGTATTGTTGATAAAGCTTCTGTCTCAGTTTGATAGGCAAGTTGATAGATTAAAAGACAGGCTAGTGGAGAAATTGAGTGTATCCACAAAGTTAGTGTTTTAAAAACACACAGATAGTGTTTTAAAGTATCAATTAACTTGGAGCATTTCTCTAATTTAATGCTAATATGGTAAAGTATCAGTGGGGGGGAATATTAACTTGATTGTTCAAAGATTATGTAGACAATCTCTGAGTTGGGAGTAGGCCTAATCATTAGATGAAGTGGGATTAGAAGGAGGACAATAGTGTATAGATGTTAGTCACTCCCCAGTTGAAAATCATTCATTCTGGTGACATTTTTGTGTAATGTTTGGTAATTTTGCCAATTTGCCATTATTTATTCCTGTGTCCACATTTGTAATACGAACTGCCTAAAAATGTTTGTGCCCCTCTGCTGCTAATGGCACCACAATGCCTCCATTGGTAAGTTAATGTATTGCAGCAGGGGAAATTTGCATCAACTGTTCTGATTATAAACGTGAACATTGGAATTTTTAATGAGATGTTATGCTAAGGCCCAGTCTGGCTGTTTAAATCTACATAAATAACACCAAGTGCCTTTCTCAGCCTGGTGGCTTCCATTTGCCCTGAGCTTATCACCATCTCTATCTGGTCCGTCTTTGTGTGGGTTTCCCGTGTTCCAGTGAAAGGCAAATAATTCATTTACTGTGAATTTAACTACTCGACTATTGGGGAACTGTAGTCCTAATTCCTAGTTTTTGCTTGCCTTTGTATTTCTTGCAGGTGGAATATGTGAAGCTGCTTGACCGGTTTACTTCTAAGAAACCAACACTGGGAACGCTTTACTTGACTGCAACACATCTGATATTTGTAGAATCTTCATCAGAGGTCCGCAAAGAGACATGGGTATGTAATTGCATATTGAAGTACACTGCTTTTGTGCTAATGTCTGACTCTGAAAGTAAGAGTACCCAATTTAACTTAAACCTTCCCTAGGAGCAAGGCAGACTTGGATTAGGTGCTTGTTTTGATGTTTGGTTTTTCTGGCCCTTTGACTTCAATGAATTGCCAAATTTGGAACAGTGTAAGACTGGCCTCTGACAGAAACTCATCCCGTTCCTGTAGATCATGTTAAACTTTGGGCTAAATTTTTCACAAAATTGGTGAAAATTTTTAAGCCAGTAAGCATTTGTATTTGCTTTGTGAATGGATAAAGTTAATATTAAAAAGGACAAAGTTAAAACCTAAAATCTTAATTCCTGTTTATTTCTAATTTTCCATGGTTTTCTAGAATCTGCAGCAAGATCATGTACTTGCTCAATATCCCCAATGAGTAATTTAAAGTAGAAGTTACTAGTGGCAGTCAGGAATAAGAATTCTATTTTATTTCTCTTTATCATGCACTGTTTGGATTTGTTTTCAGTTTTCATTTGATTACTTTATTGACAAGAGAATTGCGAACACTGCAGAGGGATACAATTTAAACTGTTGTTGCCAAATGAAAAAAATATTCGCAGCTAGGCATTTAAACTAATTTATTTTTAATATTTTTTTTATAGATCTTGCACCATCATATTTCAGCAATAGAGAAGCTTCCCCTTACTTCTGCAGGGTGTCCATTGTTGATTCATTGCAAGAACTTCAGAGTTGCACACTTTGTTATTTGTCGAGAACGTGATTGCCATGATGTTTACAGTTCACTTCTCAGACTGTCACAGCCAGGTACACTACACCCTGTGTAAATTTCTATGTGTAATCTTTAAGTTTTTTGGCATCTTTCACTTACCTTGGTTCTATTCAATAGTTGATGCATAGTTATGGTATCTTATCACATATTTCAAAGTTTGCATCTTATTAGTTACTTTAAAGTGATTGTTGTGTAGCCAAGAATGCCCAACTGTGTCATGCCCAGCATAATTACAAATAGGAAAACTATAATGATGAAGCAAATTTTTCTTACTCGTTTAGTGGATTAGAAGACACTGGTGTTTTTTGATAAAACCTAAATTCAAATCCATCTTGTGCAAATGGATAACAGTGCTTTTGCTGGCTTTAGTGATCCAGAATGAGATTCCTAATTGATTCGACTCCACTGTTCATGCTATCTTTAGTTCTACACTAAAATGACAAATTCACCCAGAACGAATGAATTTACTACAAGCAGAATAACTTTTGAGGTTGACATACATTGTTGTCACTCCAAATTGTGCCGGTGTTGGGTGATAAACAGGAAACATAAGAGAAAATCACAACTGAATAAATAACTTGCATTTTTATTGTCCCTCAAACAAGATATTACTTCTGACTGCTTCACAGATACATAATCAGATGAAAGTTAATGCTGAGCCAAAGAAGGAGATGTTAAGAGTGACTAAAAGCTTGGGTACAAGGAATTTCAGAGCTTGAAGCAAACACAAAATTCACAGAGGGCTCAACAAATAGATATAGGAGGATGTTTCTCCTGGCTGAAGAATCTAGAATGAGGTTTACAGTCTGAAAGTAAGGACTGGACCATTTAGGATCGCTGTGAGGATAAAAGATAGTGAAACTTTGGAATTCTGTGTCACAAAGGACAGTGGTGGCTCAGTCACTGGCTATTTAACATTGAGATTGATAGATTTCTGCTGTTAGGATATTTGGCAGTATGGAGATAGGTTAGGAAA
This sequence comes from Pristis pectinata, assembly GCF_009764475.1. Lineage (NCBI taxonomy): Eukaryota > Metazoa > Chordata > Chondrichthyes > Rhinopristiformes > Pristidae > Pristis > Pristis pectinata. Next base: position 78,654,238 of record NC_067412.1, read on the forward strand.
ATGGTGTTGAGGTAGAAGGTCTGCCTTGATTGTGTTGAATGGCCTACTTTTTCTGCTGTTTCTTATATTCTTATGACCAAAGTGAACAAAGACATGTCTGCTAGTTTTGCAGTGAAGAGAATCTAGGATGCAAAAGAGTTCAGAGTTTGGGGAATGTAGTTCTTTTGGAGGTTGATGGTATAAGGATGTGAAAAGTTATGGAGAAAGGATGGGTGATGTACCTGAAGGGATTTCAGCTTTAGAAAGGGAACTTAGAATTTTAGGTCTTGAGGGTTTGGAACCAAAAGTACATAAGCAAGGAGAAGACTGGTGGGATAGGAACAAGGTAACAAAAGTTTTGGATAAGCTCATATTTATGATGATAGGACATTGGCCAGGAAAGCATTAAAATAGACTTTGTAACGGTCAAAAACATGGGCAAAGATTTCAGTAAAAAAGGCAAGAACAGAAATGGAGAATATTACTGAGATAGAATGATAGATATTTTTTGGATCGCAGAGGACATGGGATGAGAATATCAGGAATGACAAGATATGTCAGAAATTGAGGCAATGCTGTTATGTTGTAATTCTTATCTGGAAATTTGAGGTGCAAGAAAAATAAGGGTTCTCTGTATAGAGACTTGCTTCGGTATCTCTCCTAATTTCTACTTCTCACAAACTATCTTTGTCAGCACACTTCACTATGGGAAACTTCTGTGAGCTTCCAGTTATTTTTGTTTAATATTTTAGAAGTTTGAGCCTTTGCAGAACTTCCAAAGGATGCTTTCTAAAAGGATAACATTGAGTAGTACAGGAACATATTTTACGATGCGAAAGAGAGAATTTTGAGAATAAGCATTTGGTTAAGCACACTGCAGCCCAGCCCTAGGTTACGAAAGGGTTCCATTTTAGAGATATCCATAAGTTGATTTTGTCTGTAAGTCAGAAAATACACAAACATACTTGATATGGTAACCATTCTTCCACAGTATTGTAATGAATGGTGTAGATGAGGGCCAGTTAACATCAACATTTATTTATTGTCTTCTCCTGCCTCGTTACAGTGGTACTGAATCAGGATGTTCCACACAATGGCTGATTTTGACGGGCTTGAAGTATCAGTGGTTGCTACATTGTTTAACAGAGTATTTTTGCACAAGTATCAATAGAAGCAATTGCTTCTCAATTTGCAAAGGAACTCTCACAATGGTGTCTGATTACTGTCGGGAAGTTGCATGTAAACAGGTTTTTTTTCAAGGCTAGTTCTTGTTTGAATTTAAAAATATTCATGGGAGCTCTTTTGTATGTACGGGATGTGCATAAGTTGGGCGTTTGTAACTGGGGAGGGCTCGTATGAAGCTGATTCATACAGGCTGCTGATGGTCAAATTAAATCTCAGTTTGTAGTAAGTAACAGATTTTGGTGAAAACAGCAACTTATCTGCAAAACTAAGGCAGTAGTTGGTAATTTAACTACAGTGCCACAGAGAAAAGAGAGCTAAAATTATTCAGGATATCCCCTTATGATTGTTACTCAATCATCAATGCTCCTGTTGGTGTTAGGAATGGATGAATTGGGTTTCATTTAATGCTCTCAAAATAGGGTTGTATCAGATAGATACTTGGGCAGGGTTTTAAGGGCAACTGGCACTCACTGATACAACAATAACTTGGCCCTATAGAAAAATACAGAGAAAGTTGGAGACGGGGAGAGAAATTGAGAGGAAGGAGAGGATGGGGGTTGGGCTCTCTTTGTGGAGTGATCTTTGGACATTTTCATAACACTCAGCCACTGATCCAGTGCCCAGTACCTTGAGAACAGTTGGTCATCCACTGGGATGTAATGGATGTTTTGCATGTGGTGTTATGGAATTACACATTTCAGGGGAATCTGAGGCATTGATTTAAAGATGCTCAGCTTATGAGTCTCTTTAATCTCAGGGGTTCTGGTGCATGGGAACTTTTAACCTGGATTTTCATGATTGCGTTGAGAAGGCTGCTTTGATCTATTTTTTGTGGTAGTAAAATATGAATGTAGATTCAACTATGGCTTAGAAGATTTGCATTAATCAGTTATCTTCAATAGTACGGATGTCTTGGACACACCTAGAAGGAATTTTCTTCATCCCACAAATGAATTAGGCAAAAATCTGCAGAGGACAGATCTGTCTGCTAAAATGTGTGCAAAACTCAATTATAGTCTCCTCACTGAGGCTCAGCCTGGGATTCGCCATCTGGATCTAAATGGGTGTGTGCTTTTTGCCCAATATACAGGATAATGTTAATTAGTGATTGTCTCTTTTTTTCCCTATTACCTGCATGGATTTAGCAAGACTTCAGCAGCATCACTGCACACTTAGGCACCTCCTCCTGGACCCCTGCCACCCACCAAGCCTTGGATCTCACAATCTGCACTAGGATGCTGTTTATTTTGTTTACTGGGATGTGCTCCCACAGATGAACAGTATAATTTAAAAACCTTGTGGATTTCTCAGTTAATAAACCTATCATAAATTTGATAATGTTCCATTCAATAACATGTAGGAGCCTTGGCAGATCAGAAAAAAAACATTATATGAAACACAGCTGAGTATTTATAATTACAGTTTATATATGGAGGTTTTTATTGCTGATTGTTAAGGAAGTTCCTTTTATACACCAACAGTTTAATATTTATTAACTTTGCAACAAAACTGATTACATTTCAGTGGAGTATGAGGAACTTTATGCTTTCTCGTACAACCCTAAACGGAAGGAAATGGACAGAGGCAGAGGTTGGAAAATGATAGATTTAAGGGAAGAATTTCACCGAATGGGAGTACCTAATGAACACTGGGAACAGACTGATGTAAATGAAAATTATGAGGTGAGTAATAGTGATTTTGTACCTTTTTTAAGAGCCAGGTGTGCCCATGCTTCAGTGGGATCACAGTACCCAAATAGTTATCACAACAATTAATTGTTTTAGTTTAGCTAAACATAGTTTATGAATATGAATGTTGAATTTGTGCTTATGTTATGGGTCTCTGTTAATTTAGCTGGTTATGCCCAGAGCAGAGGATTGGTTGTTATGTGTGGATCTTTAAACTAGGAAAAGGGAAAAAAGAGGTTACAGTCTTACTCTCTGGATTTCCTGTTTACCCATGCTGGAAGGTGTGCAAATGTGGATCAAGCAGGTTTGGAGTTCTCTCTTGTCACTTCCTAACACTGTCCAGATTTATACCTGGGGGAAAAAATCCACCTGATTCAAGGTTCCAGAAGGCAGTCCACCTGAAACCATAACAGAGCAAGAATCAGAGTCTCTGGGGTGATAACAGAATCATACAGATCCCTAATTTAACATAAAAATGTTTTCAGCCCAGATACAAAATAAACCTAAATCTAAACGATATAATGTTTTCAACTCACACTTTTAAGTTGTTTTTGCCAAGGTTCTGTATCTCCTGGAATTCTTGACATTTGAAGCTGCCTTCCTTATTTATGAGAGCTGAATCAATATCCTGTTTAGTTTCTGTTTTCAGTGGGTTTCCAAACATCACCAACTGGAATTTCACTTTCCTACTGGCAGTGACAAGTTAATTTTAAGAAAACTTGCATTGAGTTTGACTAACTTGTTTACACTCACCTTGTTATTTCATTTCTGCCAATATTGGCATTGAAAAAGTTTCCAAAGTATGGCAGTTATTTAAATTTCCTGATAGGGTGATGGAATCTTACTCAGAAACAACTTTGAAAGGAAAAAAAGATCAACTGCTGAAGTGGAAAAAAATGCAGGAGTAGAATTAATTGATTAGATCTTTAACAAAGTTCGCATGTATACATTGAGCTGAATGGCTGGCTTCTATGAATAATGGTGGGATTATATTAAAAGAGACCTATCATAAAATCTGTGTATTATGCTTGTCAGTATGTTTTGCTGATTCATTTTGTTGAACCAATCAAACCATTCATTGACTCTGTGGTGAAAAAAGTCTTCTAGCTTTCCAGTAGCTGACATCCCTGATGTGAAAATAACATTTTCAACTAGTTCACTAGATTGACGTATTTAGTTTAAAATACTATTCTTTGTGTTTTAATTGAAAATTTGGTCTGCTTCTAAAATCTGGACTTCAATTCAGTTTTCCCAGGAACATTTGGACGAAAGTTCAAAACATATCTGCAACTTGTTAAGTCTTAAGTCTTTGTAAAACATTTCTTCCTGCCCTAGCACTAGTGATCAGTGTTTAAGTATGGCTTCCTTCCTTTTGAAGAGATTTGTAAATACCAAATCTTGCATTGCAGCATAATCCAAAACTGAACAGAAAAATACCTGTTACTGTCGTTTGCTTATCTAATTGATACAATTCCTCTCTTGTCTGTATAATCTTTAGCTATCAGAAGAATAAATAACCTTGTGAGACTTAGGCTCTAAACAGAGTCGTAGAGGGACAGCATGGAACCAGTTCTTTTGGCCCACCAAATCTGTGCTGACCATCAGGCACCCGGTTTACACTAACCTGTCCCAACCCATTGTATAAATCCTATTTGATAAGAGACGCATTTTTAGTTGATGAAAAAGAATTGATAAAAATGAGCAAGATGCTTTATCTCAATATTATTATTAAACCTGATCCAGCAGCAATAGTCATGGATTGATTAAATCATTTAGTCTGTCCAGTCTTGTGATCCCCATCGTTAATTATGAAATTCAAACATTCATATTGGATGAAAGCCTACCATGCTTCTAACTTCATAGGGGTTTACTCCCACAATATTACATTAGTGTGGCAGTGACAACACCATCAGAAGAGGGAGAAAGATTGACAGAGTAGAGTATCTTCTCCATAAGTGTCCAGTGTGGATAATGCATTCGGGCAGTAAAGTCTAACCCATCTGGTGATCCTTGGAAATTTTACAAAGGCTGCATTTAAAGGTGACTACAAAATTATGCAGCAGTGTGAAAGACAGTTTAAATAAAAATATTCTTGTGATTATTGTATTAAATCTATACAGTGGGCAATACATAATAGCTTTAATCCTCATTTTGATTCTGTGCCAAAGACTGATGTATATTGTGACACATCTTTCAGTAACAAAATGTTGCAGATAAATGTTAACAATCTTAATGTATTACAGCATGGAAGTTCTCATTGCATTCATTCACTCTTTCCATTTCCACCCCATAGTTTTAAATATATGGTGAAGTACTTTGAATTGTACAGCACTCATCATTCAGACAGCCCAGCAAACTTAAAGTTGTCTGAAAACTGAATTAGTATTTCAAGTATAGATGCCATAGTAATTTATACCATGAAAGTGATTGCCTGAAAATTGTTAAATTTGCAAAGATTTCTAAGCCATTTTAAAGTATATACACACAAGCACAGGAAAATGGGACAAAGAGTGGGCTACATGGTGCCCTCAAGCATCCCCCACCACTCAATATGATCATAGCTGATCTACCCCAGGCCTCATCTCTTCTGTGCCTGATCCCCACTTGGGTAGAGAATCTTGGGCAGAGATTCACCAACCTCTGAAAGAAGAAATAACTAGGCACCTTGGGTTTAAATGACAGGCCCCTTGAAACTATCTCCCCTTGTTCAAGACTCTCCCATTAATGAAAACCTGTCAGCATCTATTTTGCCATGCCCTCCCTCCTTAGGATCTTGTATGTTTCAGTAAGATCACCCCTCATTCTAACAAACTCCAAAGAATACAGGTACAACTTGTTTAACCTCTCTTGATAAGACAATCCTGTCTTCCCGAGAATTAGTGTGGTGAATCTCCTTTGTACTGCCTCTAATACTACCATATCCTTTTTTAGGTAAGGGTAGCAGTTGTCTCGGTATCGCCTCACCAACACCCTGTACAATTGTTACAAAATCTCCTAATTTCTAAACTCCAAACCCTTTGCAATAAAGGCCAATATGGTGTTTGCCTCCTTAGCTACTTGGACTTGCCTGCTAACTTTTTGTGATTCACACATAAGAACACTTAAATCCATCTGTACTTGACTCATTTGCAGTCTATTTCCATTTAGATAATAATCTGCCTTGATTCATCTTACCAAAATCCATGGCCTCACACTTTCCCACATTAAATTCTATTTGCCAACTCGTCCAAATCGGTCTATATCCTGTTGCAGTGTCACAATTTCCTCATGACAATATGCCTTTCTTCCTATTTTTGTATCATTGGCAAATTTGGATTCCTTGCATTTTACTCCCTCCTCCATATCAATAATATAAATAGAAAATAATTGAGGCCAAGAGCTAATAAAGCTGTTGCCTCACGGCGCCAGTGATTCGAAGTTCAGTCTTGACCCCTGCTGCTGCCTGTGTGGAGTTTGCACATTTTCTCTGTGACTGCATGGGTTTCCTTCAGGTGCTCCATTTTTCTCCCACACCCAAAGACATGTGAGTTGGAAGAATAATTTCTCATTGTAAATTGCCCCCAGTGTGTAGGTGAGTGGTAAAAAATGGGGTTAGTTGACTTTAAAGTGAGGTGAATAAAATGGAATTAGTGTAGGATTAGTTTAAGTGGGTGCTTGATGGTCATGCTGACTCATTATGTCAAAGAGCCTGTTTAAGGACTCTATTTGTTATTAATATTGTACCCTTCAACATTTAGTGTGGAAGCTGACTGTAGCCCAGAAAAAAATGATTTCTAAAGGATGCTGGGCATCAAAAGTTAACACATTAAGTACTAATTCAAGTTTACCCCAAGTTAACACATTAAGTACTAATTCAAGTTTACTATTGCAGTAAGTTCTTTTTAACTGCATTTTGAAATTTTAAATTATCCAATGGAGACACAAGAGACTGCAGCTGCTGGAATCTGGAGCAACAATCTAAGTCCTGATGCGGGATTTTGACTCGAAACATTAACAATTCCTTTCCTCCCACGGATGCTGCTCGAACCACTGAGTTCCTCCAGCAGATTGTTGCTCTAAATTGTCGAAATGAAGTATTGTTCAAATTTTCTTTAGGTTTGTACTTTGATAATAAAACACTCATTTAAGTGTTGTTCAGTTTTATGTAAATAATTGGGTACAGCTCCATTTGTATTTGTCACACTTTACTGTGGAATTTACTTTTGATTTCTTCTAGACCTGTAATACTTATTCAGCAATTCTGTATGTACCAAGAGAAGCCACCAAGCCAACAATAGTGGGCAGCTCAAAGTTCAGAAGTAAAGGACGATTTCCTGTTCTTTCTTACTTTTTCAAGGAAAACAATGTAGGTATCTTTGCTGATAAGTGATCTTCGCTGATTTTTCATCTTAATTCCTACCGTCTCCCTTGATAATTATGTGTTTGTTTTAACAGGCTGCCATTTGTAGGTGTAGTCAGCCACTGTCAGGATTCAGTGCCAGGTGTGTGGAAGATGAACAAATGCTACAAGCCATCAGCAGGTCCAATCCCGGAAGTTCTTTCGTATATGTGGTAGATACTAGACCAAAGGTATTTTAGTTTACCAAATGTTCAATCAAGATTACATACAAGAGTCAGTGGGTTGAAACACATTACGATTTTCTGATTTACAATTATTTCTGAATTAGAATAAAAATTCTTCTATAGATATCATTCAAGAGGGTGAGGACAGCATGAAATTCCATTGTGATACATTTCATTGTCATCATCAAAGAACCTATTAGTTATGTCCCTTAACTGCGATGTATAGGTTTATCCATCAGGAATTAATACTTATGAGTGGTCAAATCTGTAGATTTCAAGACTGCTTATTACACCATATTAACATTGAGACAGCAAGAAAACTCCTTTTAAGCGACATAGAAGCAAAGGACGATGAATGCTGGGAATCCAAAATTAAAAACAAAATTGCAGAAAATACTTCGCATGTAGGGCAGCATCTGTGGGGAAAGAGTTAATGCTCCAACAGAGCTCCTGGTTAGTCATCAGCCTGAAACATTTATCTATCTGTACAATCTGCCTGCTTTGCTGAGTATTTCTGGGATTTTATCCATACATGAAAATTATTAAGCTGTGTGTTCCTGATTTTATTTTTTGTGATAGCTGAATGCCATGGCAAATAGAGCTGCTGGGAAGGGGTATGAAAATGAAGATAATTACTCCAACATTAGGTTCCAGTTTGTTGGTATTGAGAACATACATGTGATGAGGAACAGTTTGCAAAAGCTTTTAGAAGGTAACATACCTTTTCTACAATTGTTTATTAAAAAACAAGCAGCATTTGGGAATTGTTTGTTTAAAAATTATTAAGAGAAATTAAAAATAGAATTATTTTTGGTTGGTAAGGTTTGGTGGCTGCTGACGCATCATTGATGGAAGTTGTTGCCACTGCACTTACTGCTTTGATTAACATTTGTGAACTCTACACATACCTTGGGCCTTTTTGTGTATGATTTTGCAATTTACTGGCTGATAAGTACTAGGCTATCGGGCGACAACAAATTTTGTCCTGCTCATTTGAAAAGATTTTTAATGTAGGTATGGAACTAATTTTGTTCTGGATCTATCAGAGCTCATGAAAAGTAGCCAGTTAATGTGGGTGAAATGAGCTTTTAAAGGAACAGCTTTTCCTACAATGTTATAAATTCTGTACATTGGACAGAAATAGAATAACTCCTGTCTTATAATCAGCAGCATAAATCTTCCAAAGAAATGAAATAGAGAAGGGGTGGGGGAAATGACAATTTTAGCTTTAAAAAAAATCAATGTAACAATTGGGTGCATGGTTTAGAGGAGTCAAGTTAAGGATCAACTTTATACTTCTGGAAAATTGTTGATATTTTACAAAATATCTCATTAATATACAGTCACTTCCTATTACTAAATTGTATGCAAATTACTTTGATAACAATGATGCTTATTTAAAAATATTATCATTGCTTTAACTTTTAGCTAAAATATTGCCTTTGGATACTTTTTGTGTATGATTTTGCAATTTGCTGGCTGATAAGTACTAGGCTATCGGGTGACAACAAATTTTGTCCCCCCTCATTTCTCATTTCTTTTTCATTCTCCCCTTTTCTTTGGAGCAGACTCGATGGGCCGAATGGCCTACTTCTGCTCCCTTGTCTTGTGATCTTGGATTAGTTTCCATTAGAAAAGAGAGTGCTGTAATTGCAGTGAATATTATAAAGGAGATGAAATAGCAAACCTCTAAACCAATAACACACAAAAATACGTCAAACGACACAACTTTAAGTGTGAGGGCTTCAAACAGCTTGTGTTTTCATTTGTATCACTAATCAAGGGAAACAAAACAATGTTGAAACCTAAATGAAGAGTATGATTTTACTTTTTAGTATGTGAGCTGAAAATGCCTTCAATGAGTGACTTTCTTACGGGCTTGGAAAATTCTGGGTGGCTGCGACATATTAAAGCTGTCATGGATGCTGGTTTATTTCTATCAAAGGTAATGGCTTGAGCTTTTCATTTGCGAGTATTTGTCATCTTTCTGGAATGTGATGAATTCTTATTATACAATGATTCAGTGGCTGAGCCACTGGTAGAGCTGTATAATTCCTCTGAAAAACACTTTTATCTTATCAAGTTTTCCATATATTCAAAGGTTGCTGTAAAATTTATGACCTTACCTCTGGTTTTGCAGACTGTTCTAGCCTCTTCATGCAAATGGAGTTTGGTATTCAACCCTTTTTTTGAATCACTTCAGCATTTTGCTTAAATAGTTACATTTTTCATTGCATTAATGCATGGAGGAACTTATCGTGAATCACAATAATTGTGAAATATCTTACTCTTAAAATAGTACTTCCCCTACACATTCTCCCTCCCACCCTAACAAGTACAAGAAAATAATAACATTTCTGTTGCAGTAGTTTTCAAATTGGCCTAAAACAAAGCATTACTTTTGAAGTTGTCATTATGTAGGAAAATTTTGTTTAATGATTCATGAAATGCAATACAAGATATTTATATAGAACATTCTGTTCAAAACTATTTTCCTGTACACTGCTGACTCTAGGCAGTGGCTGAAGAACATGCGAGTGTGTTGGTCCACTGTTCTGACGGATGGGATCGTACTGTTCAAGTTTGCTCATTGGCTGGCCTTCTCTTGGATTCCTACTATCGGACAGTAAAGGGATTTATGGTGAGAATTCACATGGCACATTATGATTTTTTGGGCTTTTGATAACTTTGTCTACTGACTCAACCAGCTGAACTTAGTTTTATGTTCTGTCAATGAAAATATATTATATTATTAATTAATAAGCAGTTTGCAGGCTGAGTTGGAAAAGGCATTGGTCTGTGTGGCATTACTTTGTGCAGACGAGAACTGAATTAGTAATCCAATTGAATTATTAATCCAGTTTGTGTGGCTAATTGCTACTGGGATGGGAAAGATGTGGTGAGACAGCAGGGGTGTACAGTAAGGCCATTTCTGAAGAAATGAGGAGGAAATCTGGACTATATATGTCCTTATGTTGTTTTGCATGAATTCTTACTCTGCCATTAAAAATAATTTGCATGGTAATAGACAAGGCGTAACTTCCTTTTTGTTTATTACTATATACCTGTAATGCAAAATTGAGTATCACATGTTCTGAATGTTTCAGTGGTTGTGTCTCATTTTTATACTAGAGTAGGGAACCATCTGGATGAGTAGGACAAGTTGGACAGCAGCTTCCTAATTTCCACATTTAACTGTACATATATTATTGCTAGAATTTGTCGTTCGGACTCTTTAGTAATGGTGAATGCTGATGGCCTCACTGATGTTCCCCCCCCCCCCCTTAAAATCCTGCTAACATCTTATAAGTTGAGAAGATTCCTAAAATACTTAAATGTTTTCAGGTGGTGTCTATCAATGAACCTTGAAAGCATCTCCCAACTCAGGCATTGTTGATGAAAAAATCAGGACATTTCCACATGTGCTGTATTCTGACAGCTGAGTGCTTTTTAAAATAGAGGCTTTAAATAAAAGTGTAGACTTTAAAGTCAACTTGCCTTGATTCAGGCAGCCATTGAAACATGGTAAGAGCAGAATGATGCAATTGGAATTATTTGTGTGAGGTAGAATGCAGGTTTTGGTCTGGAGACGAGGATAATAGCAAACAGAGCAAAGGTAAAGTCCAGCCTTGATGCAGTTATATAATTAAGGACTTTAACAACGTCTCCATTGAAGATTAGCAGTGCTCCGGGGAATGAAAGGAGGAGATTTTTGGCAATTGAATGATTGTGAAAGTGGGGGCCTGACTTACAATTGAACAGATTTCCAATTTTAGAATAAGATCGATGGGAAGATAGAAGTTGGGACCTGTGTAAAGAGAACAGCTTTTAGCTAAAGATAAAATGAAAATTATTGAGTACTTCAGAGGAGTATTAGATTATGTGAATACAAAATAATATATTTAGATCCAAAGGGAATCACGTTTTTCATTGCTGATGAATCAGATTTTTTTTGTTCGCCTTAGGGTATCATAAAGAATTATTTCTAATGATTTGTCGTCTTGTAATCAATACCTGTCTTTTTTTTCAAGGTTCTTATAGAAAAAGAATGGATCTCTATGGGACACAAATTTTCTCAAGGTAATCATACTCTCTTCTAGTAATTGGGGATGCATCAAAATAAACTTTATCATCCTTGTTTTCATTATCCCTGTTTCCCTCTTGAATACTACATATGAACATATGACTTAGGAGCAGTAGGTCACTTGGTCCCTGAAGTCTGCTCTGCCATTCAATAAGAGAGTGGCTGCTTGACCTCAAATCTGCATTCCATCTCCCTGTGGTAATCTTTCAGCCATTGCTTATTATCTACCTATCTCTGCTTAAAATACTCTGCTACCACAGCATTTTGAGGAACTAATTTCCATAGACTCAATACCTATTGAGAGAAGAAATTTTACTTGTTCTAATTCCTTTCCACATCACCTTGTCAAGACTCTCGGGACCTTATGTTTCAATCATATCTAAACTCCAATGAATATAATAGCCTGTCCAGCTCTTCCTTATAAGGCAACCTGCCCACTCAAGGTTTTGATCTGTTAAATCTCTCTTAACTACTTCCAACTCATTAACATCCTTGAGAAATAAGGAGACCAGTAGTCTAGATGTCTCAGCAACACCCTATGTAACTGAATCATAACCTCCCTTCTTTTGTATTCAATTCCCCTAGTGATAAACAATAATGTTCTGCTAGCTTTCTTAATTACTTGCTGAAACTGCTTGTAGCTTTTTGTGAATCTTGCATGAGAACAGAAAACCAGAAAATGCTGCAAACACTCAGCAAATCGGGTAGCATCTGTGCAAAGAACAAGAGTTAACACTTCAAATCGAAGACTTCATCATAGCTGGAGAAATGAGAAAACGAGTTAGTTTTATGGAACAGAGAGTAGGGGTGAAATTGGTAGGACAAAAGGAATAACTCTGAAAGGGTGAGGCCAGGGTAGCCTTCATGATACACTTGATGAAGCTATTGGATTGATAGGGCAGTTAGAAAATATACAAGGAAAACATAAAGCTACATCAGAAATGGCCAGTTCTGATACAACAGAAAAGCAAATTACCCAGAATTGTAGAATTCAATATGAGTCTAGAAAGCTGCAATGTTCTCAGGTGGAGAGTGAGTGGGTTAGAGAATTGATAGGTAACTGAAAGTGGCTGGATTGCAGATGTTCCAAAAGGCAGTCACTCATTCTGCATTTGGTTTCCCCAGTGTGACGTACACTTCTTCGATTCTAGTGTACTGCTCCTGGAGGAACCCACGTGGTCATAGGGAGAACGTGCAGATTGCATACAGACAGCACCTGAGGTCTGCATTGAACCAGGTCTCTGGCAGTGTAAGCGGTCTACTCTACCTGCAGCACCACTCTACCGCTTGTATCCTTGAGGCAAGAAAATAAAAAACTGCAGATGTTGGAAGTCTGAAATAAAAACAGAACATGCTGGGAATGCTCAGTAGATTAAGACAACATTCGTAACATTTAGGTGGAAGACCCTTCATCACAATTGGGAAATTGCTCCTAGTGTGTAGATGGGTGTAGAATCCAGGGGGAATTGATGTCAATGTGGGGAGAATAACAACTAGGATTAATGTAGGATTTGTTTCAGTGGGCTGAAAGCCTGCTTCCATGCCATATGCCTCCATGACTCTTATGTCTGGATCTCTCTGCATTTCAGATCTCTACAATCTCTCATCGTTTAGATAATATGCTTTTTTAATTTTTCCTGCCAAAAAGGACAGTTTCAGAGTTTCACACCTTCTTCTGCCTAATAACCAATAAGTCTCTGTTCTCTAATTCAGTTCATTGTATACCTTTTGATTTTCATTGTTTCACCAGTGGCAGTTATGATTTAGTAGCCAAGTCCTGAGATTTATTTCCTGGGATTCATTCCTGAACCTCTCTCCCTTGCTTCAGAGCTCCCTAATGCTTCGTCATCTGAACAGATTTTTAATTACTTATTCTTAAAACTCCCTAATCTGGATCTGTCGAGTTCTGTTTAATAATGCTCCATCTGATGATTTATGTTAAAGTTATTATAAAAATTGTTGGGAAAAGTGGGGGAGGTAATGAAGCAGCCAGGGTCCTTACTCCAGGTCACAGCCCAGCACCTACTCCAAGGGAAAGTATATGGACAGTGGGTGAAAACATAGTTGAGCAAATGATACAGGCTTGCGTGTAAAGAAGAGCGGCTGGCCAAGGTGTCAATGGGTGACCATTGTAAATGTAAACGTGCTTGGGTGCCTTCAGGTCAAAAATAAAGTAGTTGGAGGAGAGGTTTTTAAGAATATCATTTCAATTTAAGGATTTAGTTTTAAGGAGCTTTTTTTATAAATTTTGTCCTTTATCTTTACAGATGTGGCCATTTAGAGGGTGATCCCAAAGAAGTTTCACCTGTGTTTACCCAGTTTATTGAATGTGTCTGGCATCTGATGGAACAGTTCCATGTGCTTTTGAGTTTAATGAGAAGTATCTGCTGGAGATCCATGACCACATCTACTCTTGCCAATTTGGTAACTTCATTGGAAACTCCCAGAAAGAACGTCAGGAGTTAAAGTGAGTTTCATGTAAACATTAATGTCATGAAGGAACTAGACTAGTACCAATTGTGGTTTAGGAGACCCTATTTAGTTTTATGCTCTTTGGTTAATATGTTAATTGTCTTTGAATCCTAGTATTGTATCTTTAACTGCCTCACCTATGAAGTGTAGCTTAAGCCAACTAATATTAATTGTTTTGCAATGGAAGCATAGAGACATAAATAAATAAAGCTTTTCTGTAAATGCTCTTGTAAGGGAAAATTGCTGTTGAGCCACAGGGATCAGAACTCCTAGTTTGTGTAACATTAACTGACATCAGCTATAACAACAGGAGTGCTACAGATCACCTCACAGTGTTGACAAAAAAGTCCCCATTCCTAAATGCTGTATTGTTTGTCTCACTTGTGGGTTGCATCTGTGTGCCACCAGATGAGGTCAGAATTCACCATGTCTTTGATGCCTCAATAATTGTCATAGTTAAGTTAGAGGCATTTACTGAATGGTTATTTGAATGAGATAATTAGGAAGTAATGAAGTGCACATAGGCTTGTTCTTCATTGAAACTTGATTTCTTGAGAGAGTAAAAATTTAATTTAAAGCAATGTCAATTACTATTTTCTTTGTTAATGGGTATGATTTCTTAAATTAATAAAAACTGCAACCATACACCTGTACATTATGATTGCTTATAAAATATTGAATATTTTTCTTGTAATTATAGAATACAAGAAAGGACTCATTCCTTGTGGCCGTTCCTACTGGAAAAGCAATACCAGTACTGGAATCCCCTGTATAAACCCAGTGCAATAAAATACTGTGTTAAAACCCAATACTGCCCTTTTAACTTCAGGTAAGTGTGAATCCGAAACTCAAAGTCATTTTGTTTTGCCTTGGTGTTGGTTGTAACTCTTTAAAAAAATACTGGAAAAAATTTTATGGCAGGACTTCTTGATCAGTTGATGTATAAAGACATCAAAAATGTCAGGCATCAGTGTAGAGAGGGAAAGAGTTACCGTTCAAGGTCTATCATCAGGACTGGGAAAAGTGAGGTAAACAGATTTTAAATGTAGGGAAAAGTGAGAGGGGAAGGGAGAATAAAAATGGAAGTCAGGATAAATTTAATGACAAAGTGACAATGGTGAAAGAGACAAGCAAGTAATGGGGCAAGCAAGTGAACAAAAGGTCTGTCTGAAGGAGATGTGAATGAGGAAGATGAGAAAATTATCTGAAATAATCAGATAAAGAATTCTGATTCTGGAAATCTGAAGTGAAAGTGCTGATAACTTTTCTATTTTGCTGCCTAGGAGATTGTAATGGGCAAGTGAGGTACTTGCTAATGTGACAACAGGATATGTTGGAAATATTCAGCAGATCAGGCAGTATCTGTGGAGAGATATCAGAATTAACACTTCATGTTGAAGACTGGAAGATCTTCTCAGCATTCAGCTTTCTTTTGGATTTCAATTATCTGCAATTTTTTTGCTTCTTGATTGCTGTTCCTTGAGCTTATGTTGCCTTTGTTAAAATAGTGTTAGAAAACAAAGTTTCAGGGATGGGACAGAGAATAGTGACAATTCTAGAGTCTATATGTGGGAAGTAAATATCATATCGTAATGTGAAAGAAGTACAAATAAATCTGTTTCCTCTGGAAAGTGTGCTTAGGGTTTGGATTGTTAGAAGGTGAACAGATGTTGCATTACATGTAGTTGCACGCAAAGGGGCTATGAAAAGTAG
The DNA here is from genome assembly GCF_009764475.1 of Pristis pectinata. Lineage (NCBI taxonomy): Eukaryota > Metazoa > Chordata > Chondrichthyes > Rhinopristiformes > Pristidae > Pristis > Pristis pectinata. The sequence continues at coordinate 78,669,922 of NC_067412.1, forward strand.
AATGAATATGGTGGGGTTAAAAGAGTGAACCAGTGTGTCCTTTGTCCCTGAAACTGCCTCTGATAGGATAGAAGAGAAGAAGATACATGTTGCTGGCAACACGTGGGTGAAAATGGTGCTTTGTGTAAAGGTTGTGCCTAGTTTCTAGCTGAGGTTGTTGATTATGACCAGATCTCTATAAGGATCATTAAAAGTGATTTTGTACATAAGCAGTTGGTGAACCATAACCATGGGGACACCAGCCAGCTGGTCTTGCTGTTCCCAGTATTACCCACTGGAAGTAATTCAGGTGTCTTAATCTGCAAGGGATAGTAAGAAAACAAAACATTTTAAAACTTAAACCTATCTCCAAGCTGTTAAGTTCTTGTGAGGTGGGTCAGTGAGTTGAGTGAGTGACTACTCTTGGATACAGGTCAGGGTTTTGGAGGACTTGGGGGAGGGGGTGACCAACGTGTCCTCAAGAGGTGGGGCAGTAGACGTGATATTGGTTGGTTGGCTGGCTGAGGCAGGTAAGAAGGGAGAATGGTGGTGGGTGACCAGCCATCTCTTGGGAAGCAGTTTCTTAATTCTTAAATAAAAAAAATACTTCCACCATGTTTTGGATTGAAATAACTGATAAATACCCTCTTTTCTCTGTAATGCTTTTAAGCTAATGTTATGAGAATATTCCTCAGTATCTCATATGATTTTTATTTTCACCTCTATGGGACAACCAACACTAGCTGTGGTAAAGATGTCTTGCTTTCTTTGGTTTGTTGAATCAGAACATCAACAAAGTATTGACAGATTGACAGTTATTTTAATTGTCAATTACACAATGAGTGTTCTGTCAGGCAATTAGTGCTCTTGTTATCATACATTTGAGAGGAAAAGAATAATAATTTTGAGATTCCTTTTGTAAGTTTCTGTTTGTTCCATTCTTGGTGAAAATCCTCAGACACTTTGTGTTCACATAGCATAGTCCTTTTCATTTTAAAAGATCACTGCTACTTGTTAACATGCAGATTTTTTTTATAAACATTCCTCCTATTCTCCTGTCTAGGTTCTGGTGTGGAATGTATAATCGTTTTGATAGAGGAATGCAACCAAAACAATCAGTTCTAGATTCTCTACAAACTGCAATGAAACAGAAATCAGAACTGGAAGAAACTGTAGAAGATCTGAATCAGGTAAAAGGATTTAAAATGCCATGTAGGAGTTCCATAATAAAAAGTACAATTAAGTCTGTGAGGCCCTAAATTTCGTATTGCAATCTACACTACCTTCTGTAGAAGAAATTAATTGGTTGATGTTTGCACTTGTGATGTAAACCTTCACCTCTGTTGCTTGTACATAGGCTTCCTTAGTGACTCTTATCCATAATACTTTCTTCTGCCTGAAAATGGCTCATACTGTCTCCAAGCTCACTCAGTATTTTTACTTCCTGTTGCAGTATGATATATCTGTAGATGTTTTCTGTTTTTTGGAGGACAGAGCATCCCAAGTAAACCAGCAGGGAAGTTGCTTCTTCTGCAAAGGGCATTTGTTCCGTGGAAAAACATTACTGAAAAATGTTGACTGCTAATGTCATTGATTACTGAATTATATATTATTAGGAAGGTGTAACAGCTCTCTTAATTTTAAAGGAAAGTTCCCAAGTTTTGCTTAACTAATTTGGGTGGTGACTGTGGCAAGGGGCTTCACCCTGCCTTTCTCCAAATAAGCCTTGTAAAGGAAGAGTTTTTTGGGTGTCTTTGAACTACCAAGCAAAGCAAAAGAAATGGGTCAGCAAATGACTATTTCCTCATTAATCCTACATTTTTATATTTTAAATATTCACTTAGGACTTGACCTCAAACTAATAAAAATACTTTCTCATGCTTTTGAAGGATTCTTTTAGTCCAATAAGTGGTATTCCCTACAGTTGTTTATATCAGATAAAATTATTCACAGGCTGTGTCAGCCCTAAGACAATGTGTCAGCGAACTATGCAATTGTCTTTGTATGGTGTACTCTTGTATTTTTCAGCAAGGCATTGTGGCATACCAATCCAACTAATTTTTCTGAGGCACGGAAACCCTAAAGTTATAGGTGATTTCACTACTATTGTGTATGGAGCAGTGTTCACTGAATAAAGTTCATGAAATATTACCATAGGATCATAGAACCATACAGCACAAAACAGGCCCTTCGGCCCACCATGTTGTGCCGTCCATCAAATCACCCTCACATTATCTAACCCTTTCATCCCGCATATCCCTCTATCTCACATTCCTCCATATGCCTATCCAACAGACTCTTGAACCTGTCCAATCTATCTGCCTCCACCACCACCCCAGGCAGTGCATTCCATGCACCAACCACTCTCTGGGTGAAAACCTCCCCCTGACATCTCCCCTGAACTTCCCACCCATACACTTAAAGCCATGCCTCTCGTCTTGAGCATTGGTGCCCTGGAAGGAGGCGCTGACTGTCTATCTAATCCTCTCAATATTTTATATACCTCTATCATGTCTCCTCTCATCCCTTCTCCTTTCCAGTGAATAAAGCCCTAGCACCTTAAGCCTCTCCTCATATTCCATAACTCTAATCCAGGCAGCATCCTGGTAAATCTCCTCTGCACCCTCTCCAACGCCTCCACATCCTTCCTATAATGCGGCGACCAGAACTGAACACAGTACTCTAAGTGTGGTCTAACTAGAATTTTGTAAAGCTGCATCATCACTTTGTGGCTCTTAAACTCAATCCCACGACTTATGAAAGCTAACATCCCATAGGCCTTCTTAACTGCTCTATCTACCTGTGAGGCAACTTTCAGTGAACTGTGAATATGAACCCCCAGATCCCTCTGCTCCTCTACACTGCCAAGTACCTTGCCACTTACCTTGTACTCTGCCCTGGAGTTTGTCCTTCCAAAGTGTACCACCTCACACTTCTCCGGATTGAACTCCATCTGCCACTTGTCAGTCCAGCTCTGCATCCTATCAATATCCCTCTGTAAGCTCCGACAGCCCTCCATACTATCCATAACACCGCCGATCTTAGTGTCGTCCGCAAACTTACTAACCCAGCCTTCCACCCCCTCATCTGTCATCTATAAGTATCACAAAAAGTAGAGGTCCCAGAACCGATCCCTGCGGGACACCACTAGTCACTGCCCTCCAATCCGAGGCACTCCCTCCACCACAACCCTCTGCTTTCTACAGGCAAGCCAATTCCTAATCCACACAGCCAAGCTTCCCTGGATCCCTTGGCCTCTGACCTTCTGAAGAAGCCTACCATGAGGAACCTTATCAAGCGCCTTACTAAAATCCATATAGACCACATCCACCGCACTACCCTCATCAATCTTCCTGGTCACCTCCTCAAAGAACTCTATCAGGCTTGTGAGGTAAGATCTTCCCTTCACAAAGCCATGCTGGCTGTCCCTAATCAGTCCATGATTCTCTAGGTGTTCATAGATCTTATCCCTTAGAATCCTTTCTAACAGCTTACCCACCACAGACGTGAGACTCATCGGTCTGTAATTCCCTGGACTATCCCTATTACCTTTTTTGAACAAGGGGACAACATTCGCCACCCTCCAATCCTCCGGCACCATTCCCGTGGACAACGAGGACTCAAAGATCCTTACCAGCAGTTCAACAATCTCCTCACTTGCCTCTCGAAGCAGCCTGGGGAATATCCCGTCAGACCCCGGAGATTTATCTGTCTTGATATTATTTAACAACTTCAACACATCCTCTCTCTTGATATCTACAACCTCGAGAACATTACCCTTACCAGCACTCCCTTCCACGTCATCAAGACCCCTCTCCTTGGTGAATACCGAAGAGAAGTACTCATTGAGAACTTCTCCCACTTTCGCCGCCTCCAGGCAAATTCTCCCACCTTTGTCTTTAATCGGACCTACCTTTACCCTAGCCATCCTCCTACCCTTCACGTACATGGAAAAGGCCTTGGGATTTTCCTTAACCCTACTAGCCAACGCCTTTTCGTGTCCCCTTCTAGCTCTCCTCAGCCCTTTGTTAAGTTCCTTCCTCGCTACTCTATATTCCTCATGGGCCCTGTCTGAACCTTGCTGCTTATACCTTATGTATGCTACCTTCTTCTCCCTAACTAGTCGTTCCACCTCTCTCGTCACCCACAGTTCCTTCACCCTGCCATTCCTTCTCTGCCTCACCGGGACATATTTATCCCTAACATCCTGCATAAGATCCCTGAACATCAACCACGTCTCCATAGTACATTTCCCTTCAAAAAGGACACCCCAATTTACACTCCCAAGTTCTCTCCTTATGGCCTCATAGTTCGCCCTTCCCCAATTAAATATCTTCTTGTCCTCTCTGTACCTGTCCCTGTCCATGACAATTTTAAAGGTTATGGAGCAATGGTCACTGTCCCCCAAATGCTCACCCACCAATAGATCCTTCACCTGTCCCGGTTCATTTCCTAAAACTAGATCTAGCATGGCATTCCCTCTAGTCAGCCTGTCGACATACTGCGTCAGGAATCCCTCCTGGACACATTTGACAAATTCCATCCCATCCAAACCTTTGGCACTGAGCAAGTTCCAGTCTGTATTTGGAAAGTTGAAATCTCCCATTATAACAAGCCTGTTATTTTTGCTTCTCTCCAAACTCTGCCTGCCAATCTGCTCCTCTATATCTCTACTGCTACCGGGGAGCTTATAGAATACCCCTAGGAGAGTAACTGCTCCTTTCTTGTTCCTTACTTCCACCCATACGGACTCTAGAGATGATCCTTCTACAACATCCATCCTTTCCGCAGCCGTAACAGTGTCCCTGACCAGTATCGCCACCCCTCCTCCTCTCCTCCCCCCTTCCCTATCCCTCTTAAAACACTGAAAACCAGGAATATTCAATATCCACTACTGGCCTGACGTCAGCCACGTCTCAGTAATAGCCGCAATATCATCGTCCCCCATACTTATCTAAGCCCTCAGTTCATCTCCCTTATTCCTGACGCTTCTTGCATTTAAGTAAACATACTTCAGTCCATCTACCTTACTACTTTTATAGCCTGTATTCTGCTTCTCCTTCCCCAAAGCCTCTCTACCTGTTTGATCTAACTTTTCCCCATCCCCTTCTTCCTCTGACCTACTCCTCCGGTTCCCTTCCCCCTCACAAACTACTTTAAATCCTCCCGAACCACCCTGGCAAACCTAGCCGCAAGGATATTGGCCCCCTTCTGGTTCGGGTGTAACCCGTCCTCTCTGTACAGGTCCCACCTTCCCGGGAAGAGATCCCAATGATCCAGAAATCTAAAACCCTCACTCCTGCACCAACTTCTCAGCCACGCATTTATCTGCCACCTCCTCCTGTTCCTGCCTTCACCACCGCGTGGTACCGGCAGCAATCCCGAGATTGCTACCTTTGAGGTCCTGTTCCTCAGTCTTCTGCCTAGCTCCCTGAACTCGCTCTTCAGGACCTCATCCCCCTTCCTACCTATGTCGTTGGTGCCAACATGGACCACAACTTCTGGCTGCTCTCCCTCCCGCTCCAGAATCCTGTGGACCCGATCAGTGACATCCCGGACCCTGGCACCTGGGAGGCAACATACCATCCAGGATTCATGCTCACTGCCACAGAACCTCCTATCTGTTTCCCTGACTATGGAGTCCCCTATCACTACCGCATGTCTCTTTCCCACCCTTCCCTTCTGAGCAGCAGTACCAGTCCCAGTGCCAGAGACCTGATAACTGGAGCTAGGCCCCTGCAGGTCATCCCCCTCAACAGCCTCCAAGGCAGAAAACCTGTTACTGAGGGGAACAGCCTCTGGGGTTCCCTGCTCTGTCTGCCTGCCTGACTTCTTCTTCCTCTTCCCTCCCCTGACAGTCACCATTCTATCTGCATCTTGAACCTCAGATGTACCTGCTCTAAGGGGGGTGACTGCCTCCTGATGGACCGTGTCTACATAACTCTCTCCCTCCCTTATGCTGCGCAGTGTTTGTAGCTGCGACTCCAGCTCATCAACTCTGAGCCGAAGTTCCTCCAGCCTCAAGCACTTACTGCAGATGTGGCCATCTTGGACTGCAGCAAGGTCCACGAGTTCCCACATTAAACAGCTGCAGCATATGACCATGTCCTCCATCTGACTGCCTTTCTTTTCCCCCTAGTTAATCCCACCTACAAATCTATAATAGACAACAGGTAAACCTTAACTTTACCTACTTACCAGCTACTTACCCTCCTTGCCCATTCACGCCAAAGCCCCTTGAGCCAAAGCCTGACCACTCTGCTGCCTCTCACTCAGCTGCCCGCTCCGATGCTGCCCGCTCTACAGGCTGTTTGCTTTTTTAAGCTGCCCCCGCATTCCAGCCCCCACTCGACCAGTTAGAAAAAACTTTTAAAACACTTACAAAAGCAAGTTATAAAAATCTAACCCTCACACTTAAAACCCTAACAAAAAACTAACTCTTACACTTAAAACCCTAATAAAGTGATAAAAAGAAAAAAACTTAGCTGCTCCGAAGTCCTCCGAACCGAAGCCCTCGAGTCCTCCGGAGTTTTTTTCCTCTCTCCTCTTTTAAGCTGCCCACACCGTGCCTGCCTAGTAGCAGTCACAAGACCCTTTGTTGTTTTGACATTTCAGTCTCATTGAGAATCATTGGGTCATATCTGTGAACGACTTCCAAGTATCAAGAAAGCTATTTCTACTTGTTTTTTTATTTTTGGTTTTGTGTCAGACTTCTGTCTTTGAGAATCTGACAACTACTTATTTATCTGGTGAGCATCTAAATTTATGCCTCCATGATTACACCAGAAGGACAATAAGAGTAGCAGGATCCACTTATGTAGCAAACTAAGTTGGAACTCTATGCTTTTAGAACTATTATTGCAACTCTTTCCCCTTTGTGCATCAGTTTGAATGTAAAATTGACAAACTTGCACTAGTGCAGCACACAAAGTGCTGGAGGAACTCAATGGGTCAGGCAGCATCTATGGAGGGAAATGGATAGTCGACATTTCAGTTCGAGACCCTTTACCTGGAGTCCAACATCTGCAGTCTTGTGTGTCTCCAAACTTGTGCTTGTGGTGACTTACAGAAGAGTAAAATTGTCTACTATTATGTGACTTACTTAATGTCCTTTTTAGTCTAAGTAGCTTGAGCTGATGCACATTTCTTTGTTGATGTTTTTTATTCTATTTTCCTTCACACAGAAACTTCTTCATTTAGATGAATCACACTCTGATAGTCCTTTCACCTTACCAATGAAGCTTTCTACTGGGGAACGTACTCCACAGATCCAAGTACTTAATGCTTCTCAGGACAATACAGAAGAACAGAAAGTTCCACTAGCAAATGGCATGGAGAAGTTAGTAGAAACTATTTCTGATGGGATCAAAGAAAGGGAAAATGTAATGGATTCTTCACTTACGCACGAGTCTGCTTCAAATCACATCGACTCCCTTGCGTTAGTCAAATTGAACATACAAGGAGATGAAGAACACCGTGAAATATTTCAAGATAAGGATGAAAAATAATTACTCATTTTAAAACAATTTGTATATGTGTTTGTTCCCAAATATATTTGTTCTTGATATTTTTATATCATTCTGCAAGAGTGTCAAAAAGGGAAAATGCCAAGAAACAGCAGTGTAACAGAAATATATTCCAGGATTAGAAAGGGATTCTCAGTGCTTAAATCACATTATTTACTTCAGAGAGACAATTTTATAAAAATCACACTCTTCGTGTGAAAACTTATCCATTAGGAGGCCCTAGTGGATATTTAGGTGAATGTCCATAATGGATGGGAAATCGTGGTTACCTTGGCCCTGAATTCTAGTGGTGAGGCTCCTGAATTCCTGATATGTTCCTAGTGATGAGGCTCAGATGTTATAATCTGTCCAGTTATTGCAAGCCTGTTTTATTGTATTTCTCAACTTTTAAAGGTCCATTCTTGGCAAGTAGCTTCGTTGTATTATTTTAGAATTTTACTACTGAAGAAACCACTTTGGGTGTGGTAAGGCCTTTTAGAAACCCAAATTGGCTGCTTTATATATTGAGTATAACCAATATGTTTTCTAAAATTGGAAATTATTAAGTTTTAGATTTAATACTTAATAAACAGATTATGATTGTTTTCCCCTCTTTCATTATCTTCAGGTTTTTCCCCACAGCTGCCTTTCTATGACACATTTTTTGATATGGCTTTACGCCTGTCACCAGCTTTGTGATATTTTGGCTAATTGGCAGTTCATTGTGTAAGCCAGTAAGACAAATTATTCTCCAGTTATATTCAAATCTAATTGTGTTCTCACCATATCTCCACACTTGCATTTACCATCTAGAGTTGATGCAAAGTGTTTAGAGATAGGAACGCGAGCAGCTGAAGTACTATCATTAAATGTTATGAATTGACTCTGGATAGGATTTAGAGATAGGACCTCAGCTAAGGCCTGCTACTGTCTCATCTATGATCAAGTAACTCAGCACAAGAAAGGGAATTCATCCAGGCTTTAGTGTGGAAAGACCCTTATGGGTTTGGTCACTGGAGGAAATCGTAATTAACTTATTTTTGCAGAGTGCTTTGTAAGTGGGTTGTAATATCATTCTGCCAATTATGAACGGTATCAAAAGTTTTCACAGTTCTTTCAATGTGATTGTGAGATATTATCACTTGATATTGCCTATTGAAAAGTAGCTCTGGTGCTATATTTGCTGCATAGTTAGTGCTGATTTCTTACTTCATTGGGCATTAGAAATATGAAATCTTTTTCATGAGGCTCAACAAAAAGTTTATTTTCTAATCATTAAAGAGTTGTCATTTGTATTTTTAATGTGTTTGGTTTATTGTTTTCTATCATTTATTGTCTGAAGTTGGACTCCAGGTTATTCAAATTCTGAACTTACTTTATTATTTGCTATGCCTCCAGATTCAGTTATCTAATCTCTGTAACCCTTTGCAATGCCAAACCTAAGTTAGTGCCCCAGGAAGTCATTCAGAGGCTATTTTTTGCGATTCTTTTGGGGGCAATGGTCTGGAGATTTATAATGTGAAAGATTGTTTGCCAGATGTGCAGTGTTCTTGTCCACTGGTGTTGTATGCTGTCAGTAGCAGATTTTCCCTCAGAATCCAGTCAGCAGCAAATGAATAAACATTAACTGCAAGTGTTGTTAAGCTTCAGCTTCCCTAAAGCCTTTATTTCAAGACCATTTGTCACACAATTTCTTTTTGCAGCAAGTGTACAGAATTTTGTGATTTAAAATGGATCATAATTTGTCACGATGAGTATTGTCCATATATACATGTGTAAGAGGAGACTTTTGGTTCATGTTTTAAGGGTAGAAAGGAGGATGCTTGCTTAAATATGAGTCATTGTGATGGAGATTACCGGGTTCATATTTGGGAGTGCATTAATTTGCTAACCAGGTCCTGCTCTCCTTTCCTTCTCTGTCTATTGACTTGTACCAAGAGATCACATTGCTGCAAATGAGAAGAATTTGGGCCACTTTATCTTTTGATACTGAGTCAGTACATGTACTATTGAAAATAGTTGGATTGGAGAAGGCATTTTTTAAAGAACATTTAAAGTGAGATCTGACTAAACTTTTTGGAACCATACCACAACCATAGACAGATATGGTAGCATTATAGTTAAATCAGCGGGGGACTGGAAAATTGATCTCATCAGATGAGTTTGAAACCCACAATGGCAGTGAGTGAATTTAATTCAAGTAATTAAATACAATCTAAAATGAAAAGCTATTATCGGTAAATGATCACCATGAAATCACCAGATTGTTGTAAAGTCCCTTTATGTCCTTAAGGGAAGGAAATCTGGCATCCTTCCCCAGTATTGGCTACATGTGACTCAAAGCACATTGTGATATGGTTAACTGTCCTCTGAAGTGATTTTTTTAAACCACTCTATCCAGGGGCAATTTGTGCTGGCTGTGAACGCTGGCCTAGCCAGTGACACCAATATCCTTTGAATGAATAAATAAAATTAGGAGGAAGAAGCTTACCTATTTTGCTAAATTATTTCAATACCCAGGACAATTGTTTTAATGTAACTTATGAATATAATAAATATGCAAAATAGTTTGACTATAAGAATGTGTGGAATGTATGATTTAGATATGGTTTTACATACCAATTTTTCAGACAAACTTTTTGTCAGTGGGATCTTGAATGTCAAAGGAAAAGCTATGAAATACTTGGAAATCTTTTTATAAAATAGCTCCAGTTTCCTTTGCACATTTCTTGAAACTGCTAACCAGTGTTCTATTCAATATGAATACAAACATCTGCTTTGCCGATGGCTTCAACCAAGATGTAGGATTCCAGATGATGTTAACGATCTAATCGACTGCTGGTGGGGACGAGCCAGATTCTGTGCTCACTTGACATTCTACAGAGACATTCCCTTCCTTGGGGTGCCAAGGGACTTTACAGCACTTTGCAACCAATCTAGATTAAATGAGATAACGCAGAACAGACTTGGAATCATCCCAAGATCTTGTGCTATTAATGGTTTTGTTAGCCATCTATCTTGTTGTATGTATTTCTTTCTTAAACATTTAATAGACTGTGCCACGTTTGAATTTTACTTTTGAACAGCATTTAAGGTAATTGATTAAAGTACCTACTAAGCAAAATGAAAGCAATCAAAAGAGATTTTATAGAAAACGATTCTTGAAAATGTTCCCTCATAAGAGTCATAGAGCAATACAGCACAGATACAGGCCCTTCGGGGCAACCAGTCCATGCTGACCATGGTACCCACCCAGCTAGTCCGAATTTCCTGCGTTTGGCTCATATCCCTCCAAGCCCCACCCCTCCATGCACCTATCCAAGCACTTCTTAAATGATACTATTGTATCTGCCTGATTACTTCCTCTGGCAGCTTATTCCATATACTCACTGCCCTCTGCATGAAAAAAGTTGCCCCTCAAGTCCCTTTTGAATCTTTCCCCCTCACCCTAAGCCTATGCCCCCTAGTTTTAGACTCACCTACCCTGGGGAAAAGACTGTTACCATCCACCCTATCTATGCCTCTCATAATTTTAAACATTTCTATAAGGTTGCCCCTCATTCTCCTAATTTCCAAGGAATAAAGACCTAGCCTGACCAACCTTTCCCTATAACTCAGACCCTCTAGTCCTGGCAACATCCTCATAGGTCTTTCAGAAGTAGTCTTCAGATCAAAATTGATCAGTAAGATAATCCATTTCTGCCTATGGATCAATTTAAAACTGTTACCTTTTATTTGTGATGTAATTTAGTTGCAGACCACCATATCATCTGTGCTGCCTGGATTGGATAGTATGTCACATGCCGCTGGAGAACTGATCAAGGCTGTGACTTAAACTAAAACATTGATGTACAATGTTTTATCTCAGATTTCCAAGATCCATATTTTTTCCTTTGTTTTGGTGTAGAGGTTGATATTGCATATTGTTTATAAAATGAATCCTTGCTGTTGCTGCTCAAATTTATCCAATTATTAAGTAAACAAGCAAAACTACCCTCTAGGATTGCACAGCACTTTCATATTGTCACACTGAATTATTAAGATGTTTAATGACTGGCTCAATAATGTATTTTTCTATTACTGCATTTGAATGGTTGTGTTATTTAATTTATCTCTTAACACAAAACTGAAATGTTGTCATTTTAATACCTGTTTCACCTGGTATTAATGTTTTGGAATTGATTGTTCAGCCATTTTAAATTGTTCCTGTCTGTACTTTCTTAACTTCAACCTTCTACAAAAGGAGTGTGTAATTCGTTTATTTTCTTAAACTTAATATAGTAATTTTGAAGGTTTTTCTTTTCAAAAAATCTTGACAAACTGTCCTGGAAACATTCAGAAAAGAAAATACAAATATTAGGTTGGATTTTGCTATATAGACATCAATGCAGCATGAGCTGAAAGGCGTGTTGTTTCCTGTGTATCCTGTTATCTTGCCAACTGTACCCCATCCCTTCCTGTCCTGTTGATTTCTTGACAGTTTAGTTCCATAAGCACCAGATGTCTTCTGCTATCATGAATAATATCAGAATTTGAACAAAGCATTCTTGGTAATTGTTGGTATTATGTCAGGATGAGATGTGATCAGATATATATTAATGTTTATGCTCTTCCAGTAGAATTAAGATACTGATCATAGAAGAAACTGATTTTTGCTATTTGTAATTAGAGGAGCAGGGTATAATGTCATTTGTACAAATCTGTAACTATAACCTGCTTGAAACAAGGCTGAAGTTCATTTCTGGATTACATGGGAATCAGACAACAAAATGGAGTTATCCATAGCCTCACCAGCAAACACCGAACATTAAAGATCAGTTATCTATCGTCTTATTGAATGACAAAGTGGGCTTGAGAGGCTATATGGACTTTTTCTTCTGTCCCTTTCGTTCATGTCTTTTATGGGAATTAAACACAAGACAGGTTCAAGCAAAGAAATTTTGCCCATTATAAATACTACCATTGAGGAAAGTCTGTTTCCCTTAAACTATTTTTTTTCATTTTTCCTTTGACAATTCCTCCTCCTCTACCCTCATAATAGACTTGCTGGGGCATCTTTTCACAGCTCCTCTGGTGCCCCTCTTTACTTGCCTTGTGTTCTCAATGAATTTTGAGCAAGGTGAATTTCTGATCTGCCTTGATGCCCACTTCTTTCATCATGAGCTTTATTTTCCCCTGCAGGTGAAACTTTTTCCTTCGTATCTCAAGAATTTTTGTTCAGACAGGACCCTTCTGACTTTTTACCCCTTCTAGATAGAGTCATTGAGAGCTAATGGGGTGACAATGGTGGTATCAGTTTTTCTGCTCCCTCATTCTGATTTAACATCCCTTTGACCTTGCAGCAATCTATTCTTTCCCCTGATATTGTCAATAAACCTGCTAACTGGGGCTATATTATTTCTGCTTGCCAAACTTTTGTCTACCTGACAGTTATATCCACCTCCTATTACCTCACATGGGGTTATAACCCCACCAGCAAATACAAACATTACACTCCATTCCCTCTGGCAATCTCCACCCAAAGAGTCTTTCCATGGTCTCCATGATCACCACCAATTCCACAATCCCATATGATCCTATTCTCTCTCATTCTCAAGATTCATAGGCAGGATTGTCCTAGCAGACCCTCATTTCAACCATTTTTTGGGTCTCAGAATTATTTCTTACTATCTCAACTTTATTTTTGCTTTATTTATCCAGTTGCATATGATCTACATCTACCACTCTTCTGACACCCACCAGCATTAAAAATAAATCCTGTATTTCACAGTCATTTTTTTTCATTATGAGTATTCAGTACCTCAACAGCTTCATCCACCTCCAGGATGGCATTATTATATTCTATCCATTGTTGCCACTTGCATGGCTGAACTTATTCTTACATTGAGCAACTTGTCTCTATTTGCTTTCTCCAAATAAATGTAACCATGGGTCTTAGGTATGTTTGCCTTTTTGTGGGATTTGTGGAACTTGCTACTCAGAAACTTCCCTTGAATCGTAATGATGTCATCTTGTTTTGCATCGTGCATCCTTAACCAGAACATTTCATCAATTGTTTTAAATTTCTGTCCCAGCCTTGACTTCACATGATCAATCTGTGATTCTTCCCTGTTTTTTGTATTCCAGTTCCTGGGGATAAATACTCAACCAACAAGTACTATAATCCTGCAAGTACATTGATTACTATTCTACCCACCCTGCTTTCTGTAAGGACTCCTCTCCCTTTTATTTTAATTCTTCTGCATCATATCTGCTCTGAAATCTCCTGCACCAGTACTTCTGATGCCAACCAGGTCCTTGAGCCTGTTTCATCATGCAGCTGGATTCTGACTGATTTGCATCTTAACTTTGTCTGCCCATCTTAGTTCCAGACCCACAAGGCACTTGTCTAACAACAAGCCAATGTTGTCAGTTGACTTTGATTCCACTGTTTTTCAGGGAAGATTATATCAGTTTATCACTGACATGAGGAAGTAATTCTTGATGTAACCCATGAAAACCTTTTCCATTGTTCTGGACTCTCCCACTGTGAGTCACACACACAATTTGATGAAGTAGTTGGAACTCAACTTTCGACACTAGGTTTGACTATGCAATAATCTTAATTTTAGGGATATGGACTCAATGCTGCACACTTTCACTGCAAAATGTACACTTACCCCTTGTGGTCAGACACACTTCCTTAGTTGTGTTTAATTAGAATTAATTTTTGTGGGGGAGGGAAGACAAGGCAATCCTCTTCAGTTTTGTATTTGAAACCAATTTCAGAATCAGATTTGTAACATCTGGTAAGTTTTCACAAACACTGAAATACTTTATCATAGATAGTGCTGGCAGCCCAAGTTGCCATTCTTTACACATTACATTGGACAAGAAGGATTGCAAGATATTTAATCATTCCTGACCTCCCCCCACCGGCCCCACCAAACACACACACACACATTCCAGTTAAGAACACAGGGCTGTCATCTGTGAAAGTAATCCTGTCAGTTTTTTTTAAAGGTTTTGAGATCACATGTAATCTGTTGAGATCATCTTATTCAGTGTAAAACAAAACTAGAACCCAGCACCTAATGGTTCAATTACATCCTGCCTTTACCAACTAACACTGAGAGAAGATCTGTAATGAGAGATGTATAAGAATATTATCACAAGACAACTTTTGTTCATTTGTGTGTGCTGAAAAGGAATGTCATAAAGTTGCTCAATATATTTCAAGAATGTTTTGTGAATCAAGTCATGGAATATTTTGTATAAGACTTTACTTATCTTTTTGATTCTTCTTTGTAAGCAGTGAAATATTCTTTTTGTAAATGTATTTAAAAGTATACTGTGTTTATCGAACCTGTGTGCCATTTTCTTCTGTTGTGGTCAGAAATCTTTATTCATAACTTATCTTGGGAATGGTTGATAAGTTAGCAGTTCCTCATACTTTTTTGGGACCAGTTTTTCAACTCACCCTCCTAAATGTGTTTGCTTATCATTTTTTTTAAAAGGTGTCTAATGTCCTGCAGTAATGTGTATGTTCTTCATGTATGTTTGAATATTATTTAGTTCATTTAACAATAGGGAACATAAATGTTCAGTTCTTTGTCATAAGCCAGTATTGAAAGTGGCAGGCTGCAATGAATCAGCTTTTAAAAGAAAAACACAGATCTTCACTTTTAGTACTGAGATGTAGCAGATGAAAGCAAGGGCGCAATATTAATTTTGTTTTTATAAAACACTGCCACAATTGAGGAAGAACATTAAGGGCTTTGAGAAGCTGCAGTAGGAATATGCAAGAATGATACCAGGATGAGAGGTTTTATTTATCCCGAAGATTGGAGCAGCTAGAAATCTGAGAGCAGGAAGGAATAAACTGAGATTGGAACAGCCTTCAAAATCATTAAGTTTAGAGTAAATAGGTTTGCATTTGGAGGAGGAGTGGTAACCAAAGGGCACAACTTCAAGGCAAATGGCTAAAGAACCAGAGGTGACTTACAATAATCTTTTCAGTAAGTAATTGTGATCTAGGTTGAATTTCATGAAATAGTACAGAAACAACATTGTTGAACAACATGTAGAAAATAATAGGATACATTTTTAAAGCATAATGTTTAAGGCTGAGGAACGATCAGAGGTTTGGAACTAATCGGGTAGCTCCTTCAAAAAGCTGGCAATGGCTTGATCCTGTACCTCATAATTATGAATGGTGACAGGACCCTACATGCGAGTGCCAAATTAAAGGCTGAAACAGTTGCAACTAATTTAATTGACTCCATGTGATAAGAAAAGGCTGAGAACAATGAATACAGCAAAGACCATGAGATCTGACAACACCCCATCTATAGAACTGAAGATGAGAGGCCAAAACTAGGTAAGTTGTTTCACTACAACTGCAATACAGTATCAACCCAACAATGTAGAAATTGTCCAGGTTTTACCAGTCCACAAAACACAGGACAAATCCAGCCTATTACCTTCCACTTAGCTTATCAATAAGGTTGATGGAGAATCTTGTTGAAAGTGTCAGCTAGCAGCACTGATTTTGCCAGGATCACTGGCTTTGTCACAACATTGATTTAAACATGGACCAAAGAGCTGAGTTCTGGAGATGAGATGGGAACAACTGTCCCTGGCATCAAGAAGTGGTTGTAAAGCTGAAGTCAATAGGCATTGAGGAAAACAACTCCAACAGTCAGTATCATACCTTGCAAAAAGAAAGATAGTTGTGTTTGATGCAAGTCAATCATTCCCACCCCAGGACAATGATGCAGGAATGCCCTTGGCCCAACCATCTTCAGCTACTTCATAAATAACCTTGTTTCCATGATAAACGCAAAAGTGGTGATATTTGCTGATTATTTCACCATGTTCAATTCCATTATCAATTCCTCAAGAAATGAAGCAGTTCATGTATTCATGCAATAAGATCTAGGCAACATTCAGGTATAGACTGATTAGTGGCAAATAACATTCATGCTATAGAAGTGCCAAATAATGATCAGCTTATACAAGAGAGTACAGGCAACCCCTGCATTATGGAAAACTCACAGAATTTAGTGAAAAGAAAATTTTTTGCAGCTTGCATTTTTTGATGCCTGTGCAGATGACAACAACCTTGAGTTATGGAAGATCATGATACAGATCATTTTCTGGGAACGTAACCACATCCCCTCTCTCAGTAACGTAGGGGTGGCATGTATAACTATCTACCATTACCATTGCCAAATCCTCTACCATCATCCTGGGGATCACCATTGGCCAGAAATTCATCTGGACCAACCACGTAAGTACTGTTACTACAAGAACAGATTGAGTATTCTACAACAAATGACTCATCCTCATGACACCCCAAAGTCTCTTTACCATCCATAAGACAAGTCAAAGGAGCAGCTCAAAGAATACACAAGAGACTCCGCACGATCCCAATACCAAACCCACTTGGGCATCATCACACTGTTAGGGCACCATGACAGTTCCTTCATTGTAACTGAGTCTAAATCCTGTAACTTCCTACCCAACAACACTGTGGCAGTACCTTCAACAGAAGGACTGCAGCATTTCAAGAAAGTGGCTCACCCATCACCTTCCCAAGAGCAGTTAAGGATGAACAATTGCAGCTATCCTTGCCAGCAGTGCCCACTCCTGAAAACAATGAACTTAAAAAAAAATCAGTCTTGTTGCAACAAAGTAACTCATAACTTCAAAGCAAGGCAAAGCTTGAATCTTAATGTCTCACTGTGTGGCTTTGATTCAAGCAAAATGACTTGAGAAAAAGCTTGAACTGGAAGTGCTCAAGTCCCATCACTTGATGAAGGGAAAAAGCTTTTGAAGCATCACTGTTATTAGGTTATTTTCACGACAGGAGAAAAACATCCATAAGAAGACCTTAATTGTAGATAGTTACAAAGGACTTTAATACATCAGTCTTAATTATTTACTTACGTGAATTAATCAGACTTAATTTAACAGGAACAGTTACTAGTGTAAAAAGTAGACCAGGAACTCCATGTCAATATCTGAGATTACTTTCTCCTTTTCCAGGATATATTCCTGTCCTTACTGACAGAAGAATCAGAAATTTCCAGTGCAGAAGGATCAGAATCAAGTTTATTATCACTGACATATGTTGTGAAATTTTGTTGTTTTGTGGCAGCAGTACAATGCAAGACATAAAAAATTACTATAAGTTACAAAAATAAATAAATAGTGCAAAAGGAGATAATGAGGTAGTGCTCATGGGATCATGGACTGTTCAGAAATCTGATGGCAGAGGGGAAGAAGCTGTTCCTGAAATGTTGAGTGTGGGTCTTCAGGCTCCTGTGCCTCCTCCCCAATGGTAGTAACGTGAAAAGGGCATGTTCTGGGTGGTGAGGGTCCTTAATGACAGATGCCGCCTTCCTGAGGCATCGCCTCTTGAAGATGTCTTCGATGGCGGGGAGGGTTGTGCCCATGGTGGAGCTGGCTGTGTCTACAACCCTCTTTCAATCCTGCACATTGGAGCCTCCATACCAGGTGGTGATGCAACCAGTCAGAAAGCTCTCCACTGTATATCTGTAGAAATTTGCAAGAGTCTTTGGTGACATACCAAATCTCCTCAAACTAACGAAGTAGAGCTGCTGGCGTGCCTTCTTTGTGATTGCATCAATGTGTTGGGCCCAAGATAGATCCTCTGAGATGTTGACACCCAGGAACTTGAAGCTTCTCACCCTTTCCACCGCTGACCCCTCAATGAAGACTGGTGTGTGTTCTCTCAACTTCCCCTCCCTGAAGGCCACAATCAATTCCTTGGCCTTGCTGACATTGAGTGCGAGCTTGTTGTTGCGATACCACTCAACCAACAAATCTATCTCACTCCTGTACGCCTCCTCATTGCCATCTGAGATCCTGCCAACAACAGTGGTGTCATTGGCGAATTTATAGATAGCGTTTGAGCTGTGCCTAGCCACACAGTCATGAAGGATGCCATTTGGCTCATAGTATTTGTGCCTTCATTTCGCCTATAATGGATGCAGTTAGTGGCACTACATTGTACACATTCCATAGGCCATGATTCAAATCTTTACTCTTCATCCAGAAGTGTCTGTCTCTGTTGCTTATGGAGTATTTGGCTATGAAAACAAAAAAAAGATTACTGGCTTAATGCTGGAATTCTGTGAGAGTTCATAAGAACACGTGCAGATTTCTGGAGGTAAGAACATAAATCCCAGTTCAACTGATACTTTGATCTTGCAGCCTGTAATTCACACTGCCACATTAGCTCAAGTATGTGTCAAATAGCAGTGGATAATCTTAGAAAGATAAAATTGACAATTGGTTCATCGGATTGGGGCTCTGAAACAAGTAATACTGATTATTGTCTGATCCTCAGCAACTTGTACAAACATACCCATGTCACTCATCTGTGGCCCATTGTTGGCAGTCCACAGCAGCTGACTCCTTTTCCTCACAGTGAGACAGCTGGAGAGCTTTCAGAGTTGAAATAAAATGACAGGCAGGATGCCCATGTCATATTATTTATTTGCACTATTTATTTTTGTAACTTACAGTAATTTTTATGTCTTTATGTCTTGCACTGTACTGCAGCTGCAAAACAACAAATTTTACATCATATGTCAGTGATGATAAAATTAATTCTAATTCTGATGTTATTTTATTTTGGAAAAAAGTACTTGAATTTTCTTGAACTCACTATATAAGACTTCATTATGCAGCTGATCCTGAAAAAAATAGGAAGAGGTAGCACAATCACAGTTTCTGAACCTGAACAATCCGTATTGAAATTAATAAAAAGATCTTGCTCAATAAACTGGGTTAAAGGCTGATTATGGAGTCTAAGCTTGGTGCTGCTAGAATGGCTGCTCCTGGATCAGATCTGAGGGCTAAGTTTTCCACCGAGGGTAGTGAATATCTGGAATGAGCTGCCAGAGGAGGGGGTGGAGGTAGATACAATGTTTAAAGGGTGTGTGGACAGATACTTGGATAGAAAAGACGTAGAAGAACATGTGCATAATGTGAGCAAATGGTGTTAGCTACAAAGGCATCATGATTGGCATGGACAAGGTAGGCCGAAAGGGCCTGTCATTTCTATGCTCTGTGATTCCATGAATTCTCCTTCATTGGCTTTCCCCTGGCTGGGGTGTAGATCTCACATGAAACCATCAGACAACCCTGTCCTAAGGATATCACCATGCTGACCACAGTCCAAATCAGCCTCAGCTGCCATCTATCCCAAAGTCAGCTTCAGATCCATGATAAGCCATAACTGGTGTTGCACAGGTTCTTATGTGATTGACTGAAGTGTCTACCTAGGCAACATATACAAATGTCTCCTGTCTCTGACCCTGAAATGGCCCTATAAATTAACACATTTTGACAGTCAAGGACAGTGCCCTGTAAATTACCTCATTTTCATAATACAGAACTGCCAGGTTTATGGATCAAAATTATTAACAGCAGCAGCTTTTAAAGGCTACCGCTTGCTCTTAAAGCTTTACAATCAATGGAACGAAAATTACTCAGTAGTGTAGCAATCAATTCCTGGAGACGCTACTCAGGTGGTCCTCTCTCTAGCAAAGAACGACCCCTTGGATGAGAAGGCCAAGAGCGTTTCTTGTATTTGTTAGCATTGTATGGATGGAGATGTGCAGAATGTATTACCAAACCTGGAAGCACAAATCCCATTAATGTTGCTCTGGATTTGTTATTTTCTAACAGTAAAATGAAAAATGTCCCAATTACGGAACTGGTCTCAAATTCATGAAATTAGATGTTGTTGCATCATGTTAGTAATATTTTGTCAAACTTTGTTAATGTTTCTTGTTGTTAACATGGTACATCACAATAGCACAGAGCTTTGTCATCTTCTGATCATTGTAAACATACAGACATGTTGATTCTCTTCCATTTTGTTGCAACATATCAAATGGTCAACCCGGATTATCATGATCCTTTGTAGAAATGGGGAAAATGTGGGGAAATGAGAGTTGACAGGGAAATGTGCATTAACATGCATGGTTGTTCAGATGGTTACTGTGTTGCTGTTCAGACTAGGTGGGTAATATTCCCTACTTTCCTTGTTAAAGTAGATTATCTGGTCACCATCACATTGGTGTTTGTGGGAATTTGCTGTGGATAAATTGGCTGCCACATTTTTTGCATTACAATAGTCATTACACTTTAGAAATACTTCTGCTGACATGTCCTGAGAGAGCTGTGAAAGGTGCTTTTTAAATACAAGTCTTCCTAACTTCATAGACCTGAACACCAAATCTAGGATGACACTTCAGTATTCTGCAAGTGAAGATCTAATTAAGGTGTTGCCTTTTGATGAGACATTGAACTAAGGCGCAGTTTGAACCTTCAGCTGGATGTGAAATAAACTATTGCTCTATCCTGAACAAGAACTGCGGAGTTAATCCCAGTGCCTCAGTCAATATTTAACCTTCAACAAACAACTAAACAAAACATATTATTTAGTCATTATCACATTGCTGTTTGTTGGTACTTGCTGTGTCAAAATTAGCTGCCAAGCTTCCCATGGCAGCCACTTGAAAAGTACCTAATTTTGGAATGTTCTGTGGCCATGAAGGGTGTTATGTGCTGACAAATTCTTCTTTCTTTCCTCAGGATCTGAAGATAAAGAGATGTAGGCTTGGAAATATCATGTCTAAATGTAATGGGCTCTCCTATGAGTTGTGCAGTCACTAAGAATGGATCCAGTGCACCTTTAAATAACTATCAAGGAGGTCAAATATCAGATGTAAAAATAATCAGGTGTTGCAGCAGCAAGTTTACCTTTAACAACAGGAAAACAATTGAAAGAAGCAGACCTCCCAATCACTGCTCAGTCTGTTGAATCCTTGATATAGTTCCGCTTTTGAGTTAAAAATAACCTTGTGCCCAATCAATATTAATTTTGGCTGCCAAGCTAACATATACATTAGGGCTCAGGCATTCTTGGCAATCAATACTACCACTGCATAATTAGGTCATGGATTCAGGACAAGTTTTGAAATTCTGTTATTTTACTACAATTGAATGTTGTTAAGTGGACAGTCATGAAGTTTAAATTAAGACATTACCTTTGCTCTCATTATGTTCAAATTCATGCTATAGCTATAGTGTGGAATTCATCTGAAGCAGGTAGCTAGCATCGGGTAGCGTCAGTTTTTATGCTGGGAATTTCACTAAAGCCCAGCAGAGAGTTCTACATATGTGAGAAAGTCACTAATTACTAAAAATACTATTACAAATTATCCAGGAACTACAACTAAACACATCTTAAATGTGGCCTGTTACCACACCAATGTTACGTGCAATGTTTTATCAAGCTGAAGGAGTGTGATAAGGCGTTTCCCAGGAATCTTCATACTTCTACATTGCACAGTTAGGTTGGGTCCTGACAGTCCAATTACACCATTACAGTTGCATCACCATCCAGAAGTGGACAATTTATTTTATTTCAGAAAGTAATGCTAACTTTCTGCTTGTAATTTACTAAACATATTTTAATGGCAACAATGTTTGTAGTTATATTTGAATATTCCTTCTTATTTCAATTAACCCTCTCATATGTCCCTCTCCTGCTTTCAATCAAGTAGACAGGCACACACATATTGTCACCTATCTATATTTACTCACACTGGTAGGTCTGACCAAGTAAGGAAGGACAAGAAGGCTAAATTTAGCCTCCCCTGTAGATCTACACTCCGAAACATTTGCTGTGGTATTTGTGTAGGTTATTGGCCACAGCCACTAGCTGCTTGGATCAATTTAACAATTTTGGTCACAGAAGAATATTTTGGAAGATCTTCTTGTACATTACCTGATCACTGGAGAATTGATAGTGCATTTTGGCACCAAACTCCTTTCTGTTGTTTCCTTACATCGGTGATTATATTAACGCAGAGGAAAATTTAAGGAGTGACGGGAAAGAACTATGTCTGGATGTGTGTGAAACTAAGTAGAAGAGATTTTATTGACATGGAACTGGAGGTTACGTGGCCTGTGAAAATGAGCCTGGTGGACATCACCAAGATATTTTCTATGCTGCAGCCGAAAGATGAAGAAGGTGACAATGGGGAAATAAGTCAGCTGAATCAAGCAGTCTCTAACGATGATGACAAACTGTTAGCTGAACTTTTATCCCAAGAGAGGTATGTGAGATTTATTAATAGCCGGAGTGGCTGGGGTGTTCCAGGAACCCCTCTTCGTTTAGCAGCCATGAGAGGTCACCTAAAATGTCTAGAGATTCTCCTAGATCATGGTGCTGAGGTGGATAGTTTGGATGTGAAGGCACAAACTCCTTTGTTCACTGCTGTTAGTGGCAGGCATTTGGATTGTGTCCAGGCCTTGCTTAGGGCTGGAGCTAATCCCAACGGTAGTATATATAACAACAGCTCACCTATTCTGGTTGCTGCCAGAGAAGGGGAAGTGGAGATTTTGAAGGAACTGTTGGAACATGGAGCAGAAGTCAATGTCCGTTCCAAAGCACCGGACTGGGCCTCCAATCCCTGTGCATGTAGTGGTCCTCTCTACCTCTCTCTGGTGTATGGACACTTCGACTGCTTTCGCCTTCTTCTTTTGTATGGAGCCAATCCAGATTTTAACTGCACCGAGGAGAGACTGCTGACACGAATTAAGCCGCGAAAGACTGCGCTGGAGATGTGTTTCAGATATGGCTGTGGGACCGAATATGTCCAACTGCTTATAGACTTTGGAGCAAATGTTTATTTACCAGATCTCACTACAAATAAAAACATAAACCAAAATGAAGTATTTAAACTCTTAAACAGAGCCAGAGGTAAGTAAAAAGATATATTATTTCCATTATGTCAACCTGATTATTTAAAACCAAATCTGTCCTTTAAATAGTGTATATTGTTTAATTTATGGAGAAGAGCTCTGTCCCTTTACTCTCCTATTTGAAATGGCTTACAGAATTCTATTATTCATTGATTTAGTCATTAGTTTATTTGTCATACAATGCAAGAATTGGCTTATAAAAAAGTAATTTTATGGTTGCAGTATCAGTTGAAGTGAAGCCACTAAAAAAGGTGTAATGCTTTTAGCAAACCAGGATAATAAGATCCAGAGAATGTGTGTTCATATCTCACAATGACATCCTGAAAACTTAATTTTGTTTGTAAAGAAATTTTAGAATTTAAAAAAGCAGCATTTTCACTTGATACTGATTATTGATTATTGGAGATGTGCGAGCTCACTGTAACGACAGGGGAGAAAAAACAAAACAAAATCTCTTCTGTTAATTTTGGTGGCACAGTAATTATTAGAGATGGGAACAGAAAGTTGCAGGAGAACATAGATTAAGTCTGTGTGGGCAAAACTGTGGCAAATTAAGGTTATGGTGAAGAACTGTGAAGTTGTCCAATTTGGAGCTCAGTAAGAAAAATAAAACTATCTTTCTAAATAGTAAATTTTTAAAATTTGAATGAGGCGACATTGTTACAAGGTTAGGGGGCAGTCATTTAAAACTGACAATGCAAAGGACCTTCTTCTCACAGAGGGTGTGGATCTCTAGAATACTCTCCCATGGACAGTTGTGGAAACTAAATCAGTTGGGGTAAATAAATAATTGAAAGGTGAAATTGAGGGCTATGGTGAACGAGCACGGAAGAGGAGATGAGGCCTGGGACAGAATAGCTTAATCATATTGAAAGGCAGGGAAGGCTTGAGGGGTCAACTTAAGGGGCTTGAGGGGCCCCTACTACTGTGCCTACTATGTTCTTCTGATGTATATGAAAACAAATATATTTTTGGGTTAATTTCTATTCCTCACAGAAAATGTAAAGAAGGGAAGCTTTAATCTCCTATGTGTCTGTAGATGCAGATGGCATGCATAAGTGAGTGAGAAAGGGTTAGAAGCTCACAGCATCCAGGGATTTCTGGGATACCCTGAAGATGAGAAGAAATGCTTATGTCTGGTTTCTCCTCGGACTGAAAAACCCTGAGAGACCAGGTATCAAGGGAGGAAAAAAATTGTACTTAGTGCCTTTTAAAAGGTCCCCAGCGAATCTTCAAGGCAGGAGGATACCACTGCTGAGGATTCTCATCCTAACTTTAGGCCAAAACTCAACACCAATAACCCAAAGTGCTCCAACTCAGGTCAGACTTGCACCCGGGTACAGAAGAGAGAAAACTGAAAACATTATGTTCAACAACCGTGGTTTGAATTGTAAAAGTAATTGTAAAATTGCAGCTTTTATTTAGCTAAAACACTGACCTAAACTATTTTTGATTTTAGCTCAACCAAGATGTTTGATGTCACTAGCTAGGATAACCATCCGCAAGTATCTGAAACAACAGAATGGACTACATTGCATTGACCAGCTGGATATACCACCAGTCCTAAAAAACTATGTAAAACATCAAATCTGAGCTGACACTCAAGGCACTACTGATTTATGTAACGTGTTCTGTAGTGATGAGATAAATTGGGCCAAAGCTGATCTTTATCATGTCCAATCATGTGACTTTAATGGTCAGATCTCATCTGCAAGAGAGTGAGACACAGGTAAAGCATTTTACTTTAAATGGTTATGAAATCAGGTGGATTATTATAGGTAGTAATGGTTTGTGTGTAATATTGCAAAGTTAATTTTCTGCCTATGTGCTCTCAGAATGCTTATAGGCAGTTCAGGTTTTACTCATCTCTTACCAGCAACATGTTTTAACTTAACTTGAATGTAATGTACTAAATTATTATATAAAATTATTCCTTGAACTGCTTAAAAGTAAGCCTTTGTTAAACAGTGGACATTTGCAATGAAGTAAATCACAAAACAATTAATTACAAAAGAAACAGCATGTGCTGCCAAATGTTGCTCAATTTATGTCATATGCAAGAGACACAAATCCACTCACTCAGCACTGTTTATTTCAGCACGATGCAGTTCAAATGCCCTCTCATCAGAGTGAAATGTAGTAACAATAATTCCCAGAATATGTCATGTTACCTGGAAATTCAACTGGGCACTTCATGATGTGATTGGCATATGTGCGTTTGATGTAATTTCAACATCAGATACACAGCATGTGACATCATTGCCTGTGCAGAGTTGTCATGGAAATTAGTCCACATTGATCCAGGACCGGCAATTCTTGGCCACTTCCAGAACAACTGTGTTTTCATTGTGCAGCACTGGGAGGTCAGCGGGGTAAATCCTACACCAACCATCAACCCTTTGGATACCACCCCATGGTCCTCATCCCAAATGCTACTGATGATCTCCTACAAACACAAGAAAATAGGAGCAAGAGTATACCACCAAGCCCTTCAAGCCTGCCTCGCCATTCAATATGATCATGGCTGATCTATGCTGACCTCAACTCCTCTTCTGTGCCAGTTCCCCATAATCTGCAATTCCTCAATCTTTCAAATATTTATCCATCTCCACCTTAACAATATCGAATGATCGTGCCTCCACCTCCCTTGGGGGGCAGAGAATTCCAGAGGTTCACTACCCTCTGGAAAAAGAAATTTTTACACATCTCAGTTTTCAATGATTGGGCCCTTATTTTGTTGCTATGTTCCCTTGTTCATGACTCTCCCACTAGAGAAAACATCACAACATTTACTCTGTCAAGCCCCTGTAGGATTTTATATGCTTGAATATAGTTACCCCTCATTCTTCTAAACTCCAAGGAAAACAGAGCCAAACTGTCTAGTCTTGAAAGGGCAACCCTCTTATCCCAGGAAATGGGCTGCCTCTTGTGCACAATATTCCAGGTGTGGTCTCATCCTGTATAAAGTTAACAAAGACTGCTTGTTCTTAAACTCCAATTCCTTTGCAATAAAGGCCAACATACTGTTTGTCTTCTTCACTGTGTGTTGGGTCTGTCTGCTGGCATTGTATGATTCATACACTAGAATACCTAGATTCCTCTGAACTTCACTTATTTGCAGTCTCTCTCCACTTAGGTAATAATCTGTCTCTTGATTCCTCTTCCTGAAGTGCACTTGCCTCCAATAATCTGATCCTGAACTCTGCACTCTACCTCTAGTTGGCCAAGGCCACAACTCTCTAATCCTCCAATTGGCAACAGACCTCGAATCATTGACTTTATCCCACCAAATCATCCAACCCTTCGAAACCCTGAGGCCACAATGGAAACCCTGATCTCCATTCTCCCTGACACAAGTCCCTGACTGGTGACGCAAACCAGCACTCCAAGACACCATTGGCTGAGTTAACCTGACCCACCAGTTCCCAGTCAGCCCTACATCTGCAGTGCCCAAAGGAAAACTTACATTGCTGGCTCTATAGCACTCAACATATTACAATTCCTAAACCATAGTATATTTAAATAGTCAACTATTTCATGAGTGATTTATTTGATAAAATTATGAACAGAAGGTATCCTCAAACTCCATTTTCTATCTCACTTTCATTGTTTGCTTAAATGCTTGTGTGAGGCTGCTGTGTGGACAGAGTTGTGATGTCCTCTATAGTTATTCTACGCTTACATGTGAAGAGTGGTTACTTATGCTAGGAACCAGAATTTCCTTGATAGCCTGCTGATGAATTCACTACCCACAGGAAGAAGAATGTTCAATTGGCATGGAAAGAAAACAAAAAGAGGCTTCCATTGAAAGAAATATCAGCCCTTCTACATTAAAATATTTACAGTTTGTGCAATGGACCATGAAAAATGTAAAGAAAGAAAAACCCAAACTTTTGAAATTTGAGTTGTTTTTAATTATGGTCAAAAGTATTGTGCCCATGAACTGGAGGATACACAACAGAGATTGAATGCCTATGTGTTAAGGAAATAAGCTAGGCAACACCATTGTTGTAGGTAAACTATTGACACTCATTATTCTGTGAAACCAGCACTGGCACTCAATCGCAGACTGTTTTTAAATATCAGATTGCATGACAAGAACAAGAATTGGGCTTTAGGCAGAACAAAAAAAAACCTCAGAATCTGCTACAATGGTTTTCGCTATGCCAATTTTCTCTGCCTAGCAGTATTCAGTCTCTGAAGAACAATTTTACACAAATAAACAAGTTAGCAAAGCATCTACATTAAGCAAGTTTGATTTCAATAAAAGAAGTCATAAATCATTCAGAATGGAAATGAGCCCTTCAGCCACTCAGTCTGCGCCAACCAGTGACCATACATTTACACTATTCCTACATTAATCCTATTTTTTATACTTCCCTCATTCTCATCAACTTGCCCCTAGGTTCTACCATCCACTGACACACTAGGGGTAGTTTATAGTGGCAAATTAATCTTCCAACCTTCACGTCTTTGGGATGTGGGAGGAAATCGGAGCACCCAGAGGAAAACCCACATAATCACAGGAAAAAAGTGCAAACATCACAGACAGGACCCACTGTCAGAAGTAAACGCAGGTCTCTAGCCTTGTGAGGCGGCAGCTCTACTAGCTGTACTGCCTTAGAATAGAAAAGGCAAGTCTAAAGTAGAAGGCAATATTCGGTATATTCCAAACAACTACTTTGTGACTGAAAAAAAGGAAAAGCTCGTGGTGTAATTGTTGATGCTAATATTTCTTTATTTATGAGTTTTCACTTTCATATACCCTAACCAATTTCTTTAACACGAAATGGAGTCAATTCAATCGGTTCAGCTATGTTGTAGGAAAGAGCCTAGATGTACCTGAAGATACAACACCGCAGGTCTCCAGAGGAAAACTTTTCTTTCTAGCTTATTCTTCCAGTTAAAGAATAATTCAGGTTTATTCCAAGTGGGAACTTTAGTCACTAGAATTTCTGCCAACTTCTCTTGGCTTCACAATTTAAAGGAGAAATAATATTGGTAATAACTTTTTCTTATGTAGTAATACTTTTTGTCTAAAGTACTAACTTCTTGCGACATCTATCGCCCAAACTCTTTTCAAGCAACTTGCATCAAGCTTGCCTGACAATAACTTTCCTGTAGCAACAAACAAGATGCTGGAGGAACTCAGCGGGTCAGGCAGCATCCGCAGAAGGAAATGGACAGTCGCAGTGGAAGGAGTGTGACGGGCAGATGGAGTGAGTGGAAGAGAGGAAAGAATCAGTATCAGATCTATTATCACTAACTTAGATGACATGAAAATTATTGCTTTGCAGCAGCAGGACAGTGCAAAGACATAAAATTACTATAAGTTACAAAAATAAAGAAATAGTACAAAAAAAAGGAATAACAAGATAGTGTTAATGGGTTCATGGACTGTTCAGAAATCTGATGGCGGAGGGGAAGAAACTGTTCCTTAATCATTGAGTGTGGGTTTTCAGGCTCCTGTACCTCCTCCCCGATGGTAGTAACAAGAAGAGGGTATGTCCTGGATGGTGAGGGTCCTTAATGATGAATGATGCCTTCTTGTGGCACTGCCTCTTGAAGATGACCTCGATGGTGGGGAGGGTTGTGCCCGTGATGGAGCTGGCTGAGTCTACAACCCTCTGCAGCATCTCACAATCCTTTGCATTGGAGCCTCCACACCAGGCGGTGATACAACTAATCAGAATGCTCTCCACTGAACACCTATAGAAATTTGTAAGAGTTTTTGGTGACATACCAAATTTCCTCAAACTCCTAATGAAGTAGAGCTGCTGGTATGCCTTCTTCATGATTCCATCAATACGTTAGGCCCAGGATAGATAGATCCTCCGAGATGTTGACACACAGGAACTTGAAGCTGCTCAACCTTTCCGCCGCTGACCGCTCAATGAGGACTAGTGTGTGTTCTCCCGACTTCCCCTTCCTGAAGTCCACAATCAATTCCTTGGTCTTGCTGACACTGAATGTGAGGTTGCTGTTGCGACACCATTCAACCAGATGATTTATCTCACTCCTGTACACTTCCTTATATCCATCCGAGATTCTACCAACAACAATGGTGTCATTGGTGAATTTATAGATGGCATTTGAGCCATCTATAAACAGGGTGCTGGGGGACTGGGTAGGCATAAGAGAAATTGGGTAGGTCAGGAGGAGAGACAATTGTGGGGCAACACTCAAAGGCGCTGGAGGAACTCAGTGGGTCAGGAGCATCTGTGGAGGGAAATGGACGGTCGACGTTTCAGGTCAAGACCCGTCATCTGGACTGGAAAGAAAGAGGAGGGATGGATAGACTGAAAAGGTGGAGGGAAGGGGTGGACCCATAATACATAGACAACCCATAAACCTTTCCAAAAGTACAGCAAATTCCTTATCTTAATTCCTTGTCTTAATTCAGCTCTAAACTGTTCCCATGTAGCTAATTCTACTTGCTCCTCTCTCAAATATTTTAAATCTACATCAAGGTGTTACTCTTCTACTGGTGCCTGCACCAGCTGACAATATGGGGTGTGAATTGAACGTCTCACAGTCTCAAGGCTGTCAAGTTACTCATTGCACACCATCTGTAGGGAGACACAGTGGGAAGAGGCTTTTGTTGCTCTAAGTGTGATATGCCTAGTTTAGCACTGCACTAGATAAACAAGCCACAAACAAAAAGCCAAGAAGTTGCAAGAGCAGACAGCATTTCAAATGTCCAGTGCTTTTTTAATCTGCTGACAGGATGTCAGTGTTCATTGTCCATCACTCACTGTACTGAACTAAGGAGGCTGTTAAATGTCAACTGCATGGGCAGGTCCAGGATAACATACAGGTCAAATGAGATAAGAATGTCAACTTTCTTTCCCAATTCAAGATTAGTGAACCAGGTGGATCCAATGAACCTTGATAGATGGAAGGAATGGCAGCAATATCCCAATGTCCAAGCCAAATCTTCAATGTACTATGAAGAAGTGCTGTAACACTAGGGGCATTGTCTTTCAAATAATATGTTAACTGGATCAGGTAGAGTTTAAAGGTGCCATGAACCCATCCAATGAAGATTTATCAACAATAATCCCATGAGTCAAAAATTGCAATCCTTCTTTCCTCATTTCACTCAACAGAGAAGACAGTAGTTTTCTCTGACTGAGATTTAGAGGAGAAATGCCATTCAAGCAAACTGCCAAGCAGAAAATGATTGGTCTCAGTTGATGATGCGGGAGCCCGTAAGTCATAGCAGCTTCTATTTTATAGTGCAGTGTCAGACATTTCATTTTATCTATCTCACAGGCACAAGATCTCACAACAATTTTAAGGTAAGGACCCTGCAAAATGCCCATACGTCTTCCTCCTGCACCCTTGGTAATGCATTGTATGCTTCTCCAATGCTCTAATTCACCATGAGCAACCTGATGAAAGATCCTTTTATTTATTCAGTACATGTACTGTGGTACACTTCATGCTGCACATTTTGGTGACTATTACACTATCCACACACACATCTTTTGTCAGGCTTTCATCTGAAAGATTCAAACTTTATATTCATAAAATTGTAAAATTGCATCTACCATCATGAATTCATGTTCTATGAAGTTTGCATCTCAATAATTCTCTCAGGTAACTGTACATAAACAAAACAGATTCCTTCCTTAAGTTATATTAATTCTGAGTTGTGTTACAAACAACCTAAAACACAGTTGAGAGCCTTTTTACAAGGCAAGGCAAATATTTTCAATTTTATTTTCACCTGATGGAGAGAGTCTGAAAGAGGCTCACTGAAAAGGCAAGAACATACGAGAGAGGAAAAGAGGTAAACTGAAGGAACCTGAGAAGAAGAGAGATTGACTGAGGGAGGAACATGAAAGAGCTATCTCTGTCTCTGTCTCTGTCTCTGTCTCTTTCTCTCTGTCTCTCTGTCTCTCTGTCTCTGTCTCTCTCTCTCTCCCTCATATATATATATCAGAGAGAGAGAGAGAGAGAGAGAGAGATATTAAGGAAAGGATAAAGGCAGAGAAACAAACAAACTGATAATCAGATGGTGAGAGTGAGACAAAACGATCAAAGATACCATGCGTGAAACACAGAAAACTATATTTTTAATATATTCCAGGTCATTCTGACATGAACTCCAATCTACTCATGTTTCTGCTGTCCACAATTTGTGATGCTTTAACTTCTGTTTAGCCTTTGTCATTGACAATCTTTATTGTTTCCCTTTCCGTTAAGAGGTTCAATGTTAAATTCTTATTCTTTCATTCTGCGTTCAGCATTGGTAGTTCTTCTTCCAATTTTAGACTCTGCACAGACTCTTCCTCAACTCCACCATCAGTGACAAGACCTCCAGTAGTGTCAAGGTCTATTTGAAACTCTCTCCCTAAAACTCACCACCTCTCTGCCCTTCCCCTTTTAAAATATTACCCAAAATTACCTTTCAGACCCTGTTTCTGAAACAGTACAGTAAAACAGTAAAACAGTTTTAAACAGTAAGGATGTAATGTAAATGTAATTAATTGATTTACCAAGGACTATCATTCCTGGGTTTAGACAATCTCCCCTAAGGCTGATAAACACAAAGAACGTACTGTTTTCTTGTAGGGATCCAGGGAAACTTGGCTGTGTGGATTCACAATTGGCTCACCCATAGAAGATAGAGGGTGGTTGTAGATGGAGCGTTTTCTGCCCAGAGGTCCGTGACCAGTGGTGTTGTGGAGGGATCTGTTCTGGGACTCCTGCTCTTTGTGATTTTTTATAAATAACTTGGATGAGGATATGGAAGGGTGGGTAGTAAGTTTGCTGATGACATGAAGGTTGGTGGTGTTGTGAATAGTGTAGAAGGTTGCTGTAGGTTACAACAGGACATTGATAGGATGCAGATCTGGGCTGAGGAGTGGCAGATGGAGTTCAATCCAGAAAAGTGTGAAGTGATACACTTTGGAAGATTGAATTTGATGGCAGAATACAAGGTTAATGGCAGGACTCTTAGCAGTGTGGAGGAACAGAGGGATCTTGAGGTCCATATCCATAGATCCCTCAAGGTTGCCACGTAGGTTGATAGGGTTGTTAAGAAGGCATATGGTGTGTTATTAATTAATTGGGGTATTGAGTTCAAGAGCTGCGACGTAATGTTGCAGATCTATAAAACTCTGTTTAGACCACACTTGGAGTATTGTGTTCAGTCCTGGTTGCCTCGTTATGGGAAGGATGTAGAAGCTTTAAAGTTGGTGCAGAGGAAATTTACCAGGATGCTGCCTGGACTGGAGAGCATGCCTTATGAGGATAGGTTGAGTGAGCTAGGGTTTTTCTTTTTGGAGCGAAGGAGGACGAGAGGTGACTTGATAGAGGTGTACAAGATGATAAGAGGCATTGATCGAGGGGACAGTCAGAGACTTTTTCCCAGAGCGAAAATGGCTAACATGAGGAGGCATAATTTTAAGGTGATTGGAGGAAGGTATAGGGGGGATGTCAGAGGTAAGTTTTTTACACAGAGAGTGGTGGGTGTGTGGAACGCATTGCCGGCAGAGGTGGTGGAGGCAGATACATTAAGGACATTTAATAGACTCTTAGATAGACACACGAATGATAAAAAAAAATGGAGGGTTGTGTGGAAGGGAAGGGTTAGATAGATCTTAGAGCAGGATAAAATATTGGCACAGCACTGTGGGCTGAAGGGCCTGTATTGTGCTGTAATGTTCTATGTTCTTTTAGGTGAATGGACCTTGCCCCTGTTAAGCAAGGTTAATTTGAAATGTACTGTCTCTGGTTTCTCTTCCAAATATTAAGGTTAAAATTAGGAAATTACTATATGTAAATCCTAGGAGATATGTTCATATCCTGTTAGCGTTTGAAGGGACCTGTAACACAAATGTATTGTGGCACTGCATTTTAAGATCAAATGTGCAATCAGAAAATGATAAAAAGATGAAAAATTTCCCACTAACAAAATCAGTTTCTGATCTGCAAAACATTTGAACAGATATATAATTGTCATTCTTTTATGGTCATCTACCCACCATGTTTATGTCGTTACAAAATAATAGCTTCTGTGGAACAAAACTGGTGCAGCTATTTCACTACTAAAGTCGCCTGTGGCAAGGAATGGTTCCTTCATCAATCAAAACTTTTTAGGAGCTTAATTAGGATGGGTGTTAACCCTGGGAAGGAAGAATTTTTTATATGTGTATATATATATATATATATATACACACACATACATATATATCATATACCCCACCCCTCAACTGCTCTTTTCCAGAAGTATACCTCATTCTTAAAATGTTCAATTATGCTACACAGTATAATGCCCTACCTGGCACTACCTGCTTGTCATCTTACACCCCTCCTCAGCCCACCAATCACATCAGAATCCTTTCTCGCCACTTGCCTTCTCTTCTCTAAGCTGCCCACCTCACCTCTCCACTCTCAGTCCTGATGCAGGGTTTTGACCCGAAACGTTGACAATTTCTTTTCTCCCACAGATGCTGCTCGACCTGCTGAGTTCTTCCAGCACATTGTTTGTTGCCTGCAATGCAGTACATTCATCTGTCCTCATTCACTCTACCTAATATATTATTATGTTTACTTACAATATTTGCATTAGATCAACATGGCATCAATATTTCATTCCCAAACATTCCATTAGCAATGAGTTTTAAGAGGATTCAGACCTTAAGTGTCCAGTGGAGGAAGGGGTTTAAACTTTAGACATTCTCCATAGAGCCTTTGTGATAGTTGCACAGAAAGTCAAGGTGTCCCTCAACACACCTTGGAACGTGCCAGTCTGCAGCATTTGATTGCGGACAGCAGCTTGCACTTGAAGAGCCATAAGTTTGGGCCAGACCACAGTGCACCTTTCACTCAGTTGATGATCTTATTTCAGGAGTCGATGTTTGTTAGTGTGTGTCCCCAGGAGCAGCCTGCAAAGTGCAGAGTCATGTGACATGTAGCTACTTGGAAGGAAGCTCCTTAAAAACTATTTCATCTCTTTTCAGAACTTCTTGACAGGTGTGAACTCCATTATAGCTTGGTATGGCAACTGCTCTGCCCAAGACCGCAAGAAATTGCAGGGAGTTGTGAACGCAGCCTAGTCCATCGTGAAAACCAGCCTCCCTTCCACTGACTCTGTCTACACTTCTCGTTGCCTTGGGAAAGCAGCCAACATAATCAAGGACCCCCATGCCAGTCATTCTCTCTTCTTCCCTTTCCCGTCAGGCAGAAGATACAAAAGCATGAGAACATATACCACCAGTCTCAAGGACAGTTTCTATCCTGCTGTATCAGAACCTTGAATGGACCTCCCATACGCGAAAAGATGAACTCTTGATCTCTCAATCTACCTCATTATGGCCCTTGCACTTTAATTGTCTACCTGCACTGCACTTTCTCTGTAACTATCACACCATATTCTGCTTTCTGATTTTTCTCCTTTTGTACTAACTCAATGTACCTATGTGTGGAATGATCTGTCTGGATGGCATCCAAACAAAAGCTTTTCACTGTATCTCAGTACATGTGACAATAATAAACAAATGACCAATCACCAATGGAGATAGATGTGCCTTCTACAGCCACATAGAAGGCAGGCTGTCGTGGGATTGAGACTCCACCCAAACACAAAGAACGTACAAGAAATAGGAATAAGAGTAGGCCTACTCCACCATCCGTCAAGAATATGGCTGTTTTGCAACCTCTGCGATTTTTCAGCAGTATCCACATATCCTTTCATTCCTTTAATGTCCAGAAATCTACCGATCTCTGTTTTGAATGAAGACAATGACTGAGCCTCCACAGCTCTCAGGAGTGGAAGGTTTCAAAGTTTCAAAGTTTCACCACCTTCTGAAGGAATTTCTCCTTCTCTCTGTCCTAAACAGCCCATTCTTTGTGTTCCCTGGTCCTAAGCTCCTCAGCCGGGGAAATGTTGTTCCAGCATCTTGCTTCTCATGTCTATTAACTCCTGTCAGTCTTCTAAACTTTAGAGAATACAGTACTGATCAACTTAATCTTTACTCATATGATAAGCTAACCATATGATAATGAGTCTAGTGAATCCTCACTGTTCTCCTTCCATGAGAAGTACATCTTTTCTTAGAGACACAAGAGACTGCAGATGCTGCTATCTGGAGCAACAAACAATGTGCTGGAGGAACTGAGCGGGTCAAGCAGCATCTGTGGGAGAAAGGAAATTGTGGAAACCCTGCATCAGGACTGTGAGTGGAGAGGGGAGGTGGCCAGAAAAAGGAGGTGAAGCGGAGTGACAGGAAAGGATTCCGAGACGATTGGTGGACTGTGAGATGATAGGCAGGTAGTGCTAGGTAGGGGAGGTGAGTGGGGCTGGAGTTGGAAGACTGTGGCAGGTGAATGATTGTTGGAGGCAGACAAAGAGAAGGAGAGAGGAAAAAGAAAAAGCAACAGATTCTTTTTATTCCAAAATAAACTTTATTCATAATAAAAGACAAACTATATACAATAATAAAACAGTGCAAACCTTTACATTTGTGTATGGATTAATCATTAGTGTTACTTTTTATAAAAACCACAGCACTGATGCCACTCGTGTGGCTCCCTGGGGTGATACACCAATCACATATTTACAATATTTAAGGGGCTTCCTCACGTGACCCCGCCCCTCCCTCTCCTGTGGCAGAAGAACTCTAAACTGTCATCCTTCCCCACCAAGCCCTTGCGTTGGCTGCCCCCTGCTTCAGTGCGCCCCTCAGCAT
Source organism: Pristis pectinata (assembly GCF_009764475.1). Taxonomy (NCBI): domain Eukaryota; kingdom Metazoa; phylum Chordata; class Chondrichthyes; order Rhinopristiformes; family Pristidae; genus Pristis; species Pristis pectinata. The sequence goes on from NC_067412.1 coordinate 78,705,899, forward strand.
GTACTCCTGCAGCCTGGAATGTGCCAGTCAGCAGCATTCCCCTACGGACATCTCACAGTGCTGGGAGACCAACAAGTTTCGGGCAGACCAAAGGTCGTCTTTCACTGAGTTGATGATCTTCCAGCAGCAGTTGATGTCCATCTCTGTGTGTGTCCCCGGGAACAGCCTGTAGATCAAAGAACCCTCTGTTACGCAGCTGCTGGGGATGAACTGTGACAAGGACTTTGCATTTATCGCTACACCCTCCTCTCAAATCCACAACCCGCAAAGAGGTGGGCGACCGTCTCGTCCCCAGTGCAGTTCTCCCCAGGGCAGCGCGCGCTGAGAGTGATGTTCCGACCATGCAGGAAGGATCTAACTGGGAGCGTCCCTCTCACTGCCAGCCAATCGAGTTCTTGGTGCTTGTTGGTGAGTTCTGGTGATGAGGCATTCTGCCAGATGGTCTGGACAGTCTGCTCAGGGAACCACCGCACAGTATCCATTGAGTCCTTCTCCTGCAGTGTCTGCAGGATGTTACGTGCCGACCACTGCCTGATGAACTTGTGGTCAAAGGTGTTGGTCTGGAAGAACTTTTCTATGAAGGACAGGTAGTGCCTGGCAACGTCCAGCTGACTGGGGCGTTGCACAGCAAAGGGGCTAGGCCCATCTTTTGCAACACCAGGGACAGGTAGAACCTCGACATGTAGTGACACTTGGTGCCCACATGCTTTGGTTCCATGCACAACCTGATGCAGCCACAGACGAAGGTGGTCATCAGGATGAGGGCAACACTGGGGACACTTTTTGCCCCCATTGTCCAGGGACTTGTGCATGGCGACCCATCAGACCTGCTCCATCTTGGATCCCCAGATGAACTGGAAGATGGCACGGGTGATTTCCAAGCTGGAGGAGCGAGGGAACAGGCCACACATGCGCCAAGTACAGCAGACCTGAGGGCACCTCACCCCTGATGACCAAGTTCTTCCCAGTTATCGAAAGGGAGCACTGTTCCCACAGTCCCTGTTTCTGCTTCACCTTCCCAATCACTCCCGCCAATTTCTGTTGCACGACTCGGCCCCTCCGAACCAGATCCCCAGCACCTTCAGGTAGTCAGTCCTGATGGCAAAGGGGATGTTGAATCGGTCGGGCAGTTGCTGAAGAGCATGGCCTCGCTCTTCACGCGGTTAACTCTGGCCCCTGATGCCAACCTCAAACTGTCACAGATGCTGATCAATCTGTGAAATGACCTTGCGTCCAGGCAGAAGACGACAACGTCGTCCACGTACAGGGAAGTTTTCACCTGGTGCCCCAACTGCCTGGCAACGTCACCCCTCTGATGCTCTCGTCTTTCCTGATGGATTCGGCAAAGGGTTCTATACAACACACAAACAAGACAGGGGAGAGAGGGCAGCCCTGCCTGACTCCAGACTTAATGGGAAGCTGTCTGTTTCCCACTCATTGATTTGGACTGCACTACAGATGTCTGTGTAGAGCAGTTGGATCCAATTCATAGAGGGATTTGAAAGTGAAGATATGGTTTGAAGATTTTTTTTGTTACCTTTCCCCATATATTCCATATATATTTTTAAACACCAATTTAACAATAAATGTCATTGGGTAAATTGAATAATGACAAATGCTTTTTAAATTATGTTTAAGACTTCAGTATACCTTTGACACCTCTCTAATAACCTCTGGTGAATTAGGGCGATCGGATTAGCAATGATGTTGCTCTTCCTGTATGTCAAGACGCACAGCTGAGGCTTATACATGAAGGATGGACATTTCAGATGAACTTTATAGGCTGGTTTCCTCTACGGAACATTTCCAGGGTCATTGTCTTCAGGAAAGGATGACAGCAAAAATATTTACATTGATTTCCAAACAGCTATTTTATTCAAAAGTTATAAGCACACCACTAGGGGTCCTTCATTAGCTGATGATCATGCCTCAATGAAATAGCATTTATAGAAAAGAGATATGTATCATGCAGATCAACTCTGTGATATCATGTAAATCAAGACTGTTTTAGGGATTATCTAATTAATGTAAATCTAAATCACAAAAGGTGGAATTGCAGTTTTGTACTCATGAGGAATTTGATGCAAGTAAATTAATATCCTACCTGTCAATGAATGTGTATAAAAGATTAAAGTTAACTTTTTAAATGTGATAATTTTGTTGTTTTTGATAGGGTTATTTCATTAATCAAATAATTATTTTAAATGCATGAAACTGCTTTTTTATACATTCAAATAATTGAAAACCAAGGCAATAAATGTTGAGAGGCTGAGAGAATCTGGCGCAGACATGAAAATGGAATGAAGTATTTGAGGCTGTCTGGTCTCAGTGAGTTTTAGCTGACAGTGGGTGGCACAGGAGGATGGAAATGGGAGGGGGAAAGGGGAAGGGGGGGAGAAGAAAACTGGAAAGATCATAGTATAGGTGCCAATGAAGAATACCAAACCTACATTATGTCTACCATTTTCTAAAATGAAAAAGAAAAAAAACTTTCAAACAATTTATTCAGAACTTTGATGTCAATTCCCTGCCATCAGTTAACTTAATTTTATCATTTGATCTTGATACAAAATACCCTTTTCAAAGTGAATCCTTTCCACTTACTGACATTTAAGTGATTGCTGCATTGGGTGGTGTGTGAGCTGGTGCCATCATCACACCAGAACTCGTGGTTTAAAACACAAAGGGAAACATAATAATGCAATTATCTTTTGTATGACTCTGTCAAGTATTTCCTTTACCTTACAGGAGTGAAGCTGATGGAAGCTAACCATCCTTTTTTCCAGTTACATTTCATTGGTAAACTACCATGTTTGTGACGTTGCAAATCCACAAAACAGAAAGAGCTGTCTGATATGAGTGATTAGTTCCTGTAAGTGTGGGCAAACAATTCTTGGAATCAGCAATGCAATTATACTCAAGACCTGCAAGTAGAGCTTAATGTGATCAGCACCTGGATGATAAATAAAAAGTCAATGGACTCTGTTCTTCATCTGCTACCCTATAATTGTGCAGAATTATATCAGATTTCCAGGATCTGTCTTGATTCTCAGTCCTTGTAGAAGCTAATGACCTAAAAGAAGAAATATAATTGAAAATCAAAACACTGGAAATCCAAAATAAAAACTGAAAATACCAAAGGCACTCAGCAGATCAGATAGCTTCTGTGGAAAGAGAAAGGGTTCAAATTTCAGGTTGAAGACTCTTCACCAGGACAGAGAAAATGAAAAAAAAAACAATTTACAGTTGCGGGGGGGGGGGGGGGGGGGGGTGGGGGGTGAGAAGGGATGGATGGGACAAAAGGAACATCTCTGAAAGTGTGAGGCCAGGGTTGCCCAGTTGATCCCAATGTTTACAGAGATGTCTGGTTAATTGATTAATGAGGGTAGTTGGAAAGAGAGAGAAAGCAAGCGAAGGGACCTGTTAAATCTGTGAAATACAGGTCAGAACCATCACTGAAGGGAGAATGCTGGAGCGGCCCAGCATATCTAGCAGTGCCTGTGGAGACAGATAAATGAAGTTAATATTACAGATGAATAACTTGACAGTATAACTGTCCAGAAAATTAAATGATCTGAATTCCATATTGAATGTCAAAGGAAAGTCAAGGGAAGTGAAAGATGTGCTGCTCTTCTTCAAGCTCATATAAGGTTTCATTAGAATATTAAAGGAAACACAGACAGGCCAGAGTGGGATGGAGAATTAAAGTGATGGCAAATAGAAGCTCAGCTTGCGGGCTGAATGAAGGTGTTCTGTAAAGCCTTCACCCGAATGGAATTTAGGTTCCTCTGATGTAGAGGAGACCACATGGTGAGCACTGAATTTAATACACCAGACTGAATTACTGCTTCATGTGGAAGGACTGTTGTGTCCCTTGATGGTGGGAACAGAAAGATTGCTGTGTCCCTGGATGATGGGAACAGATAAGTTAAAATAGCAAGTGTTGCATCTCTTTGTACAAAAGAACAGGAGTGGTTATTGAAGTTAGAAGAATGGACTATGGCGTCTCTAGGAATGCAGGAGGGTCAGGAAGGGGAGGATGTGTCTCATTGTGGAACCTTGTTGCAAGTAGCAGAAATTGCAAAGAATGATCCTTCGATTGAAGGGGCTGGTGGGATGGCAGTTGGAGACCAGGGGAATCCTATCTTTACTCTCGTTGGGAGGTGAGTGAAGAGGTACGGGAAATAGATGGGATGTAGTCAAGGGCTCTGCAAACTATGATAGAGATGAAGCATTTGTTAAGGTAAAAGGAAGGACCATTTCAGAGGCATAGAAACTCTTGTCACCAGAGAGGGATGACAGAGACAGAGGAACTGAAGACGTATAAGTAGATTCATTCATTAATTTCACTTCATATTTGATGTTGTTTGTAGTCTAGGAACAGTGACTGTAGATGCTCTCTTTTACATTTTATTGTTTAGCTATAAAGGAAGTACAACTCTGTGAAACTTTTCTATTCCAAATCCTTTTGAAGGTAAAATTACTGGATATCAATTTATTATTTGAACACACTAAAGGTATGAAGACCCTAAAGAACAAGGGTGCAGATCCTTTACACCCTGGAACATAAAACAAGCTGCTGGAGGAACTTAGCAGGTCAGGCAGTATCTGTGGAGACAAAGGGATAGTTGACATTTCAGGTCGGGACGCTGCACCGGGATCCAATGAGTTTTGTTGTTTTGATGCCGCGACATCTTCCAAGGGTTGAATGCATTACTGATTATTGACATTTAATTTGGCATATTTTGCAACAATATATATATTTATTTTTGATGTACATATTACTTCCTCTCGACTGAAACATATGCCATTGACAGTGGTTCTGCTGCATTCACAAAGTAAAAAGCATTTCTTGACTGCTTCTATATACAAAATATTCACTCCAGATTTTTGCAAAATAGGCTAAATAAAATGTCCAAAAATATTTTAAAACACATTTCCTTTCTATACACTTTAATTCCTATTGTCTGGATTTTTTAGTCATGGTTTATTGTCACTACTTTAGCATTGTAAATTGCTATGTCAACATTTCACATTCAATTTTGCCGTCACTCATTAAAATTATAGCTGCAAGCTCTGACCATTAAATGCTCCAGTAATTGATATTCTGAAATCACCAAATTAATTTACATTTAACATATCAAATATTTAGGGATCTGATCATAAACAACAAAACAGAAATTTGCTAGTTAATGTTAAAGGAATTACTACCTGTATAAAAAATATTGAAATGCTTTTCATGACTTCAGGATGCCCAAAATGCTGTATGGTGAAAGAATTAGAATCAAGCAAAGTTTTTAGTACAGAGGGGCTATTCCGACCACTGTGTTGGGCACAAAATAATTATTCAGATTTTCTCACTTTTCCACTCTTGCACTTTATGGCATTTCAAGTGTTCATACTGTTTTGTGGCCTAACTAAAATTTTATACAGAGTTGGCATATCCTGTCTGAACTTGAACACAGAAACTGTTAGAAATATTTGGCAGGCCAGGCAGACTCTGTGGAAAGAAGTCAGAGTTAATTTTCTCTCTCCACAGATGCTGCCTGACCTGCTGATTGTTTCCAGTATTTTCTGTTTTTATTTCAGAGTTCAGCATCTGCAGTTTCTTTGATTTTCACCTCTCTGTACTTGTCTTGTATGTCTTGCCAATAAAGGAAAATTATCCTGCATGTCTTCCTAACAACCTTAGGAACTGTTATCTTCTTTCTAAATGTCATGGAGTTTATATTTCCACCAACTTTTCGGATAGTGAGATTATGACCAACGTTGCTCTTAGGGGTGAAAAAAGTTACCTTAACTCTCCTCTAATCTTTCTACCTGTCATCATAAATCTACTTCCCCTAGTTATTGACCCTCTCTGTTAAGGGAAGTAATCATTTGCAATTGCAAATGCCTGGATTAAATCTCTCCTCAACTCCCTCTATTCCAAACCCAGCCTAACCAATCTTTCCCCATAATATGTCAATATGTCATATAGGTACATTGGTCAAATTCAGGAGGTTACTAGATAAGCACACGGAGGAATTTAAAATAGAGGGATATGTGGAAGGAAGGGGTTAGATAGTCTTAGGAGAGGTTTAAAGGTTGGCACAACATTGTGGGCTGAAGGGCCTGTATTGTGCTGTACTGTTCTATGTTCTATAAGCTTCCTCAACTCTGGCAATATTAGGTCCCATGGAATCGAGGGAGAGCTAGTTAGGTGGATTCAAAATTGATTCAGAGGTAGGAAGCAGAGGGTGGTTGAATATTTCTTTTCAGAATGGAGGCCAGTGACTAGTGGTGTGCTTCAGGGGTTGGTGTTGGGACCCTTGTCATTCATTATTTATATAAATGATTTGGATGCCAATACACAAGGCTCGATCAGTAAGTTTGTGGATGACACGAAATTAGGAGATATTGTTGACGGTGAAAAGGTCACGGGGGATCTTAATCAGTTTGGGAAGTGGGCCAAGGAACGGCCGAGGATTTTAATACAGGTAAGTGTGAGGTGATGCATCTTGGAAAGTCAAACCAACGTAGGACTTATACTATGAATGGTAGGGCACTAGGGATTGTAATGGAACAGAGGGACCTAGGAGTACAAGTGCATAGTTCATTGAAGGTGGCATCACAGGCAAACAGGGTGGTGACAAGGGCACTTAGCACGCTGGCCTGCATCAGTCAGGGCACTGAGTATCGGAGCTGGGACATTATGTTGCAGTTGGAGAAATCATTGGTGAAACTGCACTTGGAGTACTGTGTACACTTTTGGTCACCCTATTATAGGAAATGCGTGGTTAAACTGGAAAGAGTGCAGAAAAGATTTATGAGGATGTTGCCAAGACTAGACCGTGTAAGTTATAAGGAGAGGTTGGTCAGGTTAGGTCTCTATTCCTTGAAACGTAGGATAATGAGCAGCGACCTTATAGAAATATTTAAAATTATGAGAGGCAGAGATAAGGTGGATGGTAACAGTCTTTTCCCCCGGGTAGGGGAGTTCAAAACTAGGGGGCATAGGTTAGGATGAGAGGGAAAAGATTCAAAAGAGATGTGAGGGGCAACTTTTTCATCCAGAGGGTGGTGAGTATATGGAACAAGCTGCCAGAGGATGTGGTTGAGGCAGATATCATTTAAGAAGCACTTGGTAGGTACATGGAAGGGTGGGGCTTAGAGGGATATGGGCTGAACACAGGAAATTGGGACTAGCTGGGTGGTCACCATGGTCGGCATGGACTTGTTGGACTGAAGGGCTCTATGACTCTATGATTCTGAAGTAAATGAACATATTTTGTTTTTGTTTATACTGATATTGGATGAAGATTGGCCAGAACCTCAAAAGATGTATGTGTTCATTTGTATGTATCTTGCAGCTTGAAGGAGACGAGAATGGGTTTTGGTGAAAGTACTCTTCTCTTTGAATATTGACATGGAATCTTAAACATTGATCTAAGTGGGCTTATCCACAGCACCAATTTCACCCTCTCATTTTAATTCCTCTCTATTGTCTTGTTCATATTTGTTGGATTCAGTTACATCACTCCCAATTACTTTTCATTTGACCTTCAATGATGCTCTTGGTTTGATTACAATCAAACTATTAATTTATTCTGCTTCAAGTTTATATTTTATTCAGTAAAAAACACAGAGATTTCATATAATTGGGATTGCAAATTACTCACATAGTCATAGAGTCAAAGAGTTATTACAGCACAGAAGGAAGACATTTGGTTCATTGAGTTCATACCAGCTTTCTTTAGAGCAAACAAGGTAGTCCCATTCCCAAGTCCTATCCCTGCAGCCCTGTAACTTTTCTTCTTGCAAAGTGCCTGGCCAATTTTCTTCAGAAATCATCAGTCATCTCTGCTTCTAGCACCTCGTAAGCAGCGAGTTCCAAGTCATTACCATTTCTATGAAACAAAGTTCACAATCTTGCTAGACCTCTTGTCCAGAACCTTAAATCTGTGTCCCCTACTCTTTGTACCATCAGCTATTGGGAACACCTTTTCATTGTTTCCCTTACTTAAACTCATCGTAATCTTTTTTTTGCTTTCTTTTTCAATCTTTTTATTAATTTTCAAATTAGTACAAAATAATATATATAACATGAGTAATTATACATATGGTGCAAAGAGATCAGGATAGCAATCATAACAGTTAATGTATATGATCACAAGGAGGAGTAAAAAAAAAGTAATTTAGGCCTCCCGTTCTCTTATTAAGTGAACGAATACAAAGGAAAGATTGAAAAGAAATGAAATTTAATTATATGAAGAAGAAACCCCCAAATCAAAAAAGAATTAATAATAAACTAAAAACAAAACCAAAAACTTCAAAAAAAAACTGGACTGATATTTCTTCAATTAAAAAAAAACATTATTATGTCATCAACTCTGCCTCCTCTGTATTCAATGGGTTATTGAAGGGATCTGAAAAAGGTCAGCTTATATCATACTGGAAATATTGAATAAATGGACTCCAAACTTCCTCAAATTTAAGCGAAGGATCAACAGTACCACTCCTATTTGTTCTAAGTTTAAACATGCTATAGTTTGAGAAAACCACTGAAAAGTGGTGGGAGGTATTCGATCCTTCCATTTGAACAAAATGGATCGCTTGGCCATTAATGTGACAAAGGCGATCATACGGCAAAGCAGAAGCAGATAAATGGCGAGATTCCATCATTGGTAACCCAAAAATTGCAGTAATAGGATGAGGTTGTAAATCAATGTTCAATACAGATGAAATAATGTTAAAAATGTCCTTTCCAATATTTTTCCAAAAGGGGACAGGACCAAAACATATGTGTCAGGGAAGCACCTTCGAATTACATCTGTCACATATAGAATTTATATGATGATAAAATGGGCTAACTTGTCCTTGGACATATGGGTCCTGTTAACCACCTTAAACTGTATCAAAGAGTGTCTAGCACACATAGAAGATATATTAACTAATTGAAGAATTTTCTTCCATATCTCTGTAGGTAAAAGTATATGTTCTCTTTCCTATTCATTCTTAATTTTATCAAGTTCCTCTGAATGTATTTTCATAATCCGATCATAAATTATTGCTATCAGGCCCTTCTGATAAGGATTAAAACCTAAATTTTTTTCCATAATTTCAATTTTATATGGTGTCGGAAAGGAAGGTAAAGTAACTTTAAAAAATTTCTAATCTGTAAATATAAAAAAAATGTGATCTAGGCAGATTGTGTTTATTAGACAGCTGTTCAAAGATGAAAAAACAGTTATCAATGAATAAATCTCAAAAACATGTTATTCCTTTCATTCTCCATAAGGAAAAGGCTGATTCAATTCTAGATGGTTGAAAGAAAAAATTAGATTGAATAGGACTTGATAAATTAAATTTATTCAATCCAAAAAATTTATGAAATTGAAACGATATCCGTTATTTTATGTTTAACTATTGGATTAGTCACTTGTTTACTCAATTAGTAAGTACAAAAGGGAATGAAGCTCCCTAAAATAGAAACTAATGAAAATCCTTGCACTGATTCACACTCAAAGTGTACCCAACAGGGACAATGAATTGTATCTAAATCTTGTGCCCAGAAAATTAAGTATCTAATATTAATTGCCCAATAGTAAAATCTAAAATTAGGCAAAGCCATACCACCACCCTTTTTTAATCTTTGTAAATATTTCTTACTTAACCTTGGGTTTTTACTCTGCCATATATATGAAAGAATTTTGGAATCAATAGTGTCGAAAAAGGATTTCGAAATAAAAGTTGGAATCACCTGAAATAGATACAAAAATTTTGGTAAAATATTCATTTTAACTGCATTAATTTGGCCAATCAATGATAAAGAGAATGGGGACCATTTAGTAAATAATTGTTTAATGTAATTAATTAAAGGTAAAAAGTTCACTTTAAGTAAGTCCTTGTGTTTCTTGGTAATTTTAACACCCAAGTATGAAAAGTAATCAGTCACTAATCTAAATGGTAATTGCCTATAAATTGGGACTTGCATGTTTAATGGGAAAAGTTCACTCTTATTAAGATTTAATCTATAACCAGAGAAAACACTAAACTGAGCAAGTAGTGATAATACTGCAGGGATAGATTTCTCCGGGTTAGAGATATAAAGTAACAGGTCATCTGCATAAAGAAATATCTTATGAGTCCCCTTTCCACAAGTAATAGCAAATATGTTAGAAGAATCCCAAATAGAAATTGCCAAAGGTTCCAAAGCAATATTAAATAATAAAGGACTCAGAGGGCAACCTTGTCTAGTGCCTCGAAAAAGCCTGAACAAGGGGGATCTCTGATTGTTAGTAAGTATTGAACCATCTACAACTGAGTAGTGTACCATCTACAAATGTATTGCAGTTACTCATCCAGGCACCCTTCAAACCTGATGGATAAGATGTCCTGGCATTCCAAAAATGAATTTAAAAAAAGTAATTTGGTCAAACCCTTAACTCTCTCCAGAAAAAAGGTTGCAATGTTCATAATTCAATCACCTTACAACCTTCCTGTGATCGGTTTCTTTTTATAACTCAAGCATTTCAATATACGAGCATGCAGATTAGAAGCAGGAATAGATCCATTGTCCACTCAAGTCTGCTCTGCAACTTAATAATAGTGAGGCTGATCGGATTGAAGAAGAGTGTTCCAAAGAATCAAAATGCTCTGAGGGAAAACTTTTTGCCTCATCTCTGCATTAAATGGGAGATCTTTTATTATTTGTGACTCCAGGTTCTAGATTCTCCAGCAAGAGGAACATCCTCTCCACATCCACCTTATCAGGACCACTGAGGATTTTCTTGCCTCAACTCCTGTATCCTCTTAGTTCTGCTCATGTTTCCACCTCTCGCTCTGTATAAATAAACTTATTAGCAATGAATTAACTTTATTGTTATTAATTATCATTGTTGTTATTAATAAAATCAGAATCATTCATTATCACTGACATGTCATGAAATTTGTTGTTTTGTGGCAGCACTACGGTACAATACATAAAGACATAAACATTACTATAAGTTATAAAAATAAATAAATAGTGCAAAAGAGGAATTATGAGGTAGTGTTCATGGACCATTCAGAAATCTGCTGGAAGAGGGGAAGAAGCTGTTCCTGAAACATTGAGTGTGAGTCTTCAGGCTCCTGTACCTCCTCCCTGATGGTGGTAACGTGAAGAGGGCATGTCCTGCGAGGTGAGGGTCCTTAATGATGGATGCTCTCTTCCTGAGGCACCGCCTCTTGAAAACGTCCTCGATGGCGGGGAGGTTTGTGTCTGTGATGGAGCTGGCTACAACCCTCTGCAGCCTCTTTCAATCCTGCACATTGGAGCCTCCATACCAGGCGGTGATGCAACCAGAATGGTCTCCACTGTACGCCTGTAGAAATTTGCAAGAGTCTTTGGTGACATACCAAATCTCCTCAAACTCCTTATGAAGCAGAGCCACTGGTGTGCCTTCTTCATGATTGCATTAATGTGTTGGGCCCAAGATAGATCCTCTGAGATGTTGACGCCCAGGAACTTGAAGCTGCTCACCCTTTCCACAGCTGACCCCTCAATGAAGACTGGTGTGTGTTCTCCCGACTTTCCCTTCCTGAAGTCCACAATCAATTCCTTGGTCTTGCGGATGTTGAGCGTGAGGTTGTTGTTGCGACACCACTCAACCAGCCAATCCATCTCACTCCTGTATGCCTCCTCATCGCCATCTGAGATTTTGCCAACAACAGTGGTGTCATTGACAAATTTAGAAATGTCATTTAAGCTGTGCCTAGCCACACGGTCATGAGTGTAGAGAGAGTAGAGCAGTGGGCTAAGCACGCATCCATGAGGTGCGCCTGGGTTGATTGTCAGCAAGGAGGAGGAGGACGATATTACTAACTTTGAGAGGACTAGAATATAAAAGCAAGGGTGTAATGCTGAGGCTTTATAAGGCATTGGTCAGACCACATTTGGAGTATTGTGAGCAGTTTTAGGCCCCATATCTAAGGAAGGATATACTGGTGTTGGAGAGGGTCCAGAGGAGGTTTATGAGAATGATCCCAGGGATGAAAGGGTTAATGTATGAGGAGCATTTGATGGCTCTGGGCTTGTACTCTCTGGAGCTCAGAAGGATGAGGGGGAATCTCATTGAAACTTACCGAATATTGAAAGGCCTGGATAGAGTGGACACGGAGAGGATGTTTCCAGTAGTGGGAGAGTTGAAGACCAGAGGGCACAGCCTCAGAATAAAAGGATGTCCCTTTAGAACATAGATGAGGAGGAATTTCTTTAGCCAGAGGGTGGTAAATCTGTGGAATTCATTGCCACATATGGCTGTGGAGGTCAAGTCATTGGGTATATTTTAAAGCGGAGGTTGATAGGTTCTTGATCAGTTAGGGTGTCAAAGATTATGGGGAGAAGGCAGAAAAATGGGATTGAGAGGGAAAGATAAACTAGCCATGACCATATGGCAGAGCAGACTCGATGGGCCAAATGGCCTAATTCTGCTCCAATATCTTATGGAATGCACCTTTTATTTCTTTTACTGCAGATCAAAAATATCATTTTTCCTAAAACTAGTCACAAGAAATGACTTGGCTCTCAGCCCAAACCACATTATTCAATTGTAGAGGGAGTAGGTGCATCATCTTCTGGCCTGACCAAGTTTTGATTGTATGATCATTTAGTCTAGTTGTTTTGGCTCTTAAGGTCATTTATCAAGCAAATTGTAGTAATACTTGTCATGATGCTGCTATCTCAGAAAATAATACATTCCCATATGTTTCTCAGAAGACATAATAGCACATGTTTCTTTGTTTACAATATTCCACCCAAACCATCCAATTTGGCTTTAAGTATTTAAGCCAGTAATTTCTAGCTGTGTTTGTCTCTTTGAATGTGAAACTCCATTTCTAACATTCCCAGCTTGTCCATTCCTATCGCTATTAACCCTTACTATCATTAGACTCTTAAGTTTCACTAATAACATCCCATCTAATAAAATAATCTGCTCACTTTGCATGTTTCGCTAAGACCCTCCTTCTTCTTGTTTGTGTTCACCCTGTTTGAGTCCTCTCCATTGCCCTGGCCTGCAGTTTCCACATTTAGCTCTATTTTCCCTACGTGCACTGACCCAATTTGACCTTTCTCTATGTCTTTTGTCTGAACTACTACTTCTTGACTGCACTGACCCTGTTTGGCTTCTCACTGTTTCCCGTGCATGCACTGACCCACTTTGCCACCTCTCCGCTGCCCGTCTACATTGACACATAGCTTCTCTTTTTCTCTATTATCCTTGACTGCACTAACCATTGGTCCTTCTTCATTGCCTCTTTTATCTATTGTCCTTGCCTGCACTAACCCGATTTGCCCCTCGCCATCGGCACCACCTAATTCCATTGACCATCTTTCCCTATTGCCCTTCTCTGCACGGAATTGCGGTCGACGGAAAGCCCGCCCACAGCATCCAAATGGACAGGCGGCTACGGCCGCTGATTGGACCATGAAGGCTGTCAGTTATGGATTGGGCGTCGTCAGGGATGGGGCCTGGCTGAGGCCGAGTGGCTTGGAGTTGCTCTGGGGTCGGCGCGGAGCAGCCGAGCTGAATCTAGGGGGGGGGGGGTAGGAGGTGAGTGACGGACGGCCAGCTGGGTGAGGGTGAGAGTGCATTTGCCGCTCCGTGTTAATGTGAGTGCAGGGCTTCTCAGCCGGGGCTGGGCTGGAGCAGGCCCGGAGCCAGGGCAGCGCCTGGGAATGCGATGCCGTGCCGGCAGACGGTGCGCCGGTCTGCGCTCCGCAGGTGAGTCCACCGCAGGCTGGTTCTCTCGGCACCACCCACCATTGCCATCCGTGCAGCCAGCGACTCCTGAAAGTTTCCATCAGTATCATCAACAGGCGGACTCGCTCCCCATTTGCCTCCTCCAAGATTTTACTCAATTCTATGTAATTATGGCACACGTATAAAATTTCTATTGTACCTGGGGTCTGGAGGGAGGATGTTTAGCTTAGAGGGAGGTGCTTGTTGTTTTGGTGCCAGTGTGTCAAAGAAACCCAGTGACAGTATTTGCTGTACCTTGGAGAGGGGCCAAGCATTCTTTAAAGTGTCTGGAATCTGAGGATAAGTTCGTGATTCTCTGGTTGCCAATGGCGTTGCTGCATGCGGGTGCTTCATTTCATTAGAAATTATCCCCCCCCCCCAAAAAAAAATCTTCCCTTGTTTGTTAATCTGTTAATTTTAATAAATTATTTGCATAAACTGTTGAATATTGTGGTGTGTAGCTTTGGCTGGATGATAGAGGACAGTGGAATTGAAATTTGTACAGTTTTTAATTTTCCATTTGTAAAAATTGTGTTTGTTTTTCTTGTGAATGCTGCTTATAGGATATGTGCCCGTGATGCTGCTGCAAGTACATTTTTCATTGCATCTGTGCATACATGTACTTGTGCACATGACAATAAACTCTACTTTGAGGGAATAGAGTAAAGGAGACTTGATAAACAACATGCTTACCACTGTCTGGGAGGACATAGTGCCATAGTTTTGAGTGAAAGCTCGTGTGAATTCATAAATCTGGTCAGGTAATCACTTTTCATTTTTCTGATTATAACTTGTAAAGAAAGGTACCTTTAATAGGTTGCCCAGATGGCCAAAAAAAAACACCAGATCTTTTGAATCATGGATGTAAACATGGGTACTCATTGGTAAATTATTTTGTGTTATGAAATAATTGCTTAAAATACTACGCGTCAGCAATTGTTGCAAAGTAGGTGGTACTAATAGTCAATCTTGACATGGGTTGATGCTGAATGTCAATATATTATTTATGCTATAGAAGTCCTATTCCCAGTAAGTAAGTATGGTCAATTTAAATATTAAGACTATTATCATGTTTGTTTTAGAATGGTGGGGAATAAGAGAGAGTGAGGTGGGGGAGTGGTGGGATGGGTAGGGTTGCCACTAGTTACGTTTATATACCCAAGACTGTTGTCCAGTGAGACCTGGTCATTTGTGGACTTGAGCACATTTTGTCCAGAGATGTGTAATTATGCTACCTTGGATATCCACCTCACCCAAAGGTCATTAAGATTTTTTCCTCTAACTTTTATTTTAAAAGAAATGGATTTCTTATTGTCTGTATATCTAGCCCTGCCTTCCTGCTTCTGGAGACATTGATTGAGCTTAAATTTAATAATTGATCCCCAACGGTACAATTTTTTGGGTTCCAGTGTTTAATAGTATTCCATTTGATTGCTAGGTTTCAATGCATTTGCATGATTAAAGCTAGCAAAGATGTATAACAAAGAGAGTAATTGATTTATTATTGTCACATGTCCTGAGATACAGTGAAACTTTGTTTGCAATCCATCCAGTCAAATCATTCCATACATCAAGGTAGTACAAAATGAAAACAATAACAGAATGTCACGTAGTGCTACAGTTACAGAGAGAGTGCAGTGCAGGTGGACAAAAAAGGTGCAAGGGCCATGACAAGGTAGATTGAGAGATCAAAAGTTCATCTTTATCCTACAAGAGGTTCATTCAAGAGTCTTATAACAGCAAGATAGAAGCTATCCTTAAGCCTGGTGGTATGTGTTCTCAAGCTTTTGTACCTTCTACCCCATGGAATAGAGAACGACTGGGGTGGGGTTAATCTCTGATTATGTTGGCTGCTTTTCTGAGGCGGTGGGAAGTGCTGACAGAGTCAATGGAGGGGAGGCTAGTTTTTGTGATAGACTGGGCTGTGTTCACAACTCTGCAATTTATTGTGGTCTTGGGCAGAGCAGTTGCCATACCAAGCTGTGATGCATCTGGACAGGATGCTTTCCCTGGTACATCTGTGTATATAAAAAAAATGGTGAGGGTTGCTGGGAACATGCCAGATTTCCTCGGCCTTCTGAGCAAGTAGAGACACTGGTGTGCTTTCTTGGCCATGGTTCTACGTGGCTGGACCAGGTCAAGTTATTGGTGATATTTACACCTCGGAACTTGAAGCTCTCAACTATCTCCACTTCAATGCCGTTGATACAGACAAGCTATTTGTGGATGTGACAGTGCCAATATTGCTGAAATTGTAATTCTGGCATTGTTGTGAACTACATTTTATTAACCACTATACTATATTGTATGTATCATTGGCCAACAATTTCTTGAACATTTAAGAATTACAGTGACAATTAACAAACTGCTGCCATGAATTTGTCAAGTTATGGTGAAGTGATCAAATACCTGGGGGGAAAGAAAGGAAATTGTGAAGATGAAGGTTGTTACCTGTCTTTTTTTTTTGGAATGTATTGGTTTATTGTTGTCACTTGTACTAAGATGCAGTGAGAAACTTGTCTTGCATACCATTCATACAGATCAGTTCATTAGACAGTGCATTGAGGGAGTACAGGGTAAAAACAGTAACAAAATACAGAGTAAAATGTTACAGCTACAGAGAAAGTGCAGTGCAGGTAGACAATAAGGTGCAAGGTCATAACAAGGTAGATTGTGAGGTCAAGAGTCCATCTCATTGTGTAAGGGAACCGTTCAATAGTCTTAGCACCGTGGAATAGAAGCTGTCCTTGAGCCTGGTGGTATGTGCCCTCAGGCTGCTGTATCTTCCTGATGGGAGAGGGAAGAAGAGAGAATGTCCTGGGTGGGTGGGGTCTTTGATTATGCTGGCTGCTTCACCAAGGCAGTGAGAGGTATAGACAGAGTCCATGGAGGGGAGGCTGGACCCTGTGATGTGCTGGACTGTGTCCACAACCCTCTGCAGTTTCTTGTGGTCCCAGGCAGAGCAGTTGCCATACCGTGCCATGATGCATCCAGATAGGATGCTTTCTGTGGTGCATCAATAAAAGTTGGTGAGTGTCAAAGGGGACATGTCAAATTGCTTTAGACTCCTGAGGAAGTGGAGGCACTGGTGAACTTTCTTGGCTGTGGTGTCTTCGTGGTTGGACCAGGACAGGCTATTGGTGATGTTCACTCCAAGGAACTTGAAGCTTTCAACCCTCTCGAACTCAGCACCACTGATGTAGAAAAGTGCATGTGCACCGCCCCCCTTTCCAGAAATCAATGACCAGCTCTCTTATTTTGCTGACTTTGAGGGAAAGGTGGTTGTCATGACACCATGTCATTAAGCTTTCTATCTCCTTCCTATACTCAGACTCATTGTTATTTGAGATACGGCCCACTATGGTAATATCACCTGCAAACTTTTAGATGGAGTTAGAGCAGAATCTCGCCATGCAGTTGTGAGACCACAAGACAAAGGAGCAGAAGTAGGCCATTCAGCCCATCAAGTTTGCTCTGCCATTTCACCATGAGCGAAACTATTCTCCCATCTAGCCCCAATTCCTGACCTTTCCCCCATATTCCTTGATACCCTGACTAATTAGATACCTATCAATCTCCACCTTAAACACTCCCAATGATCGGGCCTCCACAGCTGTACGTGGCAACAAATTCCATAAATCTACAATCCTCTGGCTAAAGAAATTTCTTCGCATCTCTGTTCTAAATGGGTACCCTCTAATTCTAAGACTGTGCCCTCTTGTACTGGACTCACCCACCATGGGAAACAACTTAGCCACATCTACTCTGTCCAGTCCTTTCAACATTCAAAATGTTTCTATGAAGGCCCCGCTCATTCTTCTGTACTCCAGTGAATACAGTCCAAGAGCTGACAAACACTCCTTGTATGTCAGCCCTTTCATTCCGGGAATCATCTTCGTAAATCTTCTCTGAACCCTCTCCAACATCAGTACATCCTTTCTAAGATAAGGGGCCCAGAACTGCACGCAGTACTCCAAATGAGGTCTCACCAGTGCCCCATAGAGCCTCACCAACACATCCTTACTTTTATACGCTGTTCCTCTTGAAATGAATGCCAACATAGCCTTTGCTTTCTTTACCGCCGACCCAACCTGGAGGTTAACCTTTAGGGTATCCTGCATGAGGATCCCCAAGTCCCTTTGCACTTCTGAATTTTGAATTTTCTCCCCACCTAGATAATAATCTGCCCATTTATTTCTTCCAAAGTGTACAACTGTACATTTTTCAACATTGTATTTCATCTGCCATTTTTTTGCCCATTCTCCTAAACTGTCCAAGTCTCTCTGCAACCTTTCTGTTTCTTCAACACTTCCTGCTCCTCCACCTATCTTGGTGTCATCTGCAAACTTAGCCACAAAACCATTTATTCCATCATCTAAATCATCGATATACAGTGTAGAAAGAAGTGGCCCCAATACTGACCCCTGCGGAACACCACTAGTAACCGGCAGCCAACCAGAACAGGATCCCTTTATCCCTTTATTTTCTGCCTATCAGCCAATGCTCTACCTATTTTGATATCTTTCCTGTAATTCCTTGGGCACTCATCTTATTAAGCAGCCTCTTGTGCGGCACCTTATCGAAGGCCTTTTGAAAATCCAAATACACAACATCCACTGCTTCTCCCTTGTCCATCCTACTTGAGATTACCTCAAAAAATTCCAATAGGTTGGTCAGGCAGGATCTTCCCTTAAGGAACCCATGCTGACTTGGACTTGTCATGCACCTCTAGGTATTCCATCACCTCGTCCTTGAGGATTGACTCCAATAACTTTCCAACCACCGATGTCAGACTGATAGGCCTGTAATTTCCCTTTCGCTGCCTCCGGAGTAGAGTAGGGGGGCTGAGGACACAGCCTTGTGGGGCACCACTGTTGAAAATAATTGTGTTGGAGGTGTTGCTGCCTGTCCTCACTGGTCGTGGTCTGTTGGTCAGAACGTCAAGGATCCACTAGCAGAGGGAGGAGTTGAGTCCCAGGTCTCGGAGTTTGGTGATGAGTTTGCTTGGACTTATAGTATTGAAGGCAGAGCTGTAGTCAATAAACAACAGTCTAATGTAGGTGTCTTTACTGTCCAGATGCTTTACTGTCCAGGTGGGAGATGGCGTTCACTGTAGACCTGTTTTGGCGGTAGGCGAATTGCAGTGGGTCGAGGTTTTCCAGGAGGCTGGAATTAATGTGTGCCATGACCAGCCTCTCGAAGCACTTCATGATAGTGGATGTCAGAGCCACCGGTCGGTAGTCATTAAGGTATGTTACCTTGTTTTTATTAGCTACTGGGATGATTGTGGTCTTCTTAAAACAGGTGAGAACCTCTGATTGAAGCAGGGAGAGGTTAAATATGTCTACAAATACACCCGCCAGCTGATCAGCACAATATCTGAGGACACGGCCAGGGACACCATCTGAGCCAGATGCTTCCTGCAGGTTCGCTCTCCGGAAGACTGATCTTGCATCCTCACTGGTGACCACGGGTTCAGGTGCATTGTAGGCTGTCAGGGTGGGTGATGACAAACCAATCTCCTTCTGTTCAAACGTGTTATTTGTTTTAATTGGAAACAAGGCAGCATTTAATCCATTTTCTTGCCCATTATGATGGATGGCTAACCAAATTTTAAATTTTCCATTGTGCTCCAAGATCATCCTGTAATGTTTTGTACCAGATAGATCCTGCATCCCCTTGATTTGGTAAAGATACTGTCCCAGTTTAGACATCTGCAGATCTTCACAGGGGACTGAACACCTTTGTTTTGATAGTGAGGTTTCTCTATGCAATCTGGGATTGTGGGTTTGATGTTACTACAGTCCTGCCTGTTGGCACGCCTTGATTTTAGTGATAGACTTTGAGTGATCTGGTGTTGGAATGAAAATTTTGCACCCACAATTGCAGGAAAGTTGAAAGAAGATGGGGGAGTGGGCGATGACAAAAGGCACGGTAGTGTAGTGGTTAGCGTAACGCTTTACAGCGCCAGTGACCCAGGTTCAATTCCAATCACTGTCTGTAAGGAGTTTGTACATTCTCCCTGTGTCTGTGTGGGTTTACTTGGGGTACTCCGGTTTCTTCCCACATTCCAAAGACGTACGGGTTAGGAAGTTGTGGGCATGCTATGTTGGCGCTGGAAGCGTGACAACACTTGCTGGCTGCTCCCCAGAGCACTCTATGCAAAAGATGTATTTCACTGTGTGTTCTGATATACATGTGACTAATAAAGATATCTTGTCTTATCTTAAATGTGTCTTAAGTTTTAAGAAGTGATTCTCCAAAATCAATCAAATGAAGATCTCTGGAAAATATTTGGAGACACGAGACTGCAGATGCTGGAAATCTGGAGCAACGCACAAAAAGCTGGAGGGACTTGGTGGGTCAGGCAGCATCTGTGGAGGGAAATGGATACTGGAGGGTCTTGACTTGAAATATCGACTGTCCATTTCCCTCCATGGATGCTGCCTGACCTGCTGAGTTCCTCCAGCTTTTTGTGCATTGCTTTGGAAAATATTTGCAATTTTTTTTAGCCTAATGTTAAAGGTTTCTGAAAAACAATATAGTAGTTCTAATACATACTGTTCTCATGATCAGAAACCATCAGGCTCCACTCATTCTATATTGGCACCTCCCCTTGCACACTGTTCCCTCTTCTACCACTCCTGTAAAGCGAGTAGCTTTTGATGAAAAGTAGCTGTCTGGATATGGAGCAGGTCTTGTTGGAGATAGTGGTGCCACAACTGACTTTGGAAAGACATTGACAAGGTGGCAAAGCCAAGACCAGTTACAAGTAGGAACACTTGTAGCAATAGTAACGTCTGGCACATAGTGCTAAGTTGGCTTTCTTCAGAATCGGAAGCTAGTGCTGATCACCGGCAAATAGGACTAGCTTAGTTAGGCAACTTGGTCGGCAAGGATGAGTTGGGCCGAAGGGCCTGTTTTACGTGCTGTATGACTCTATGGTCAATCTTTAAGCTGAAAGTTCATTAGTCAATTGATAGCTGAGCTGCGACTTGAGTTGAATCAGTGGCAAAAACAAATGCAGAATTTTAAGAATGCCTTGAATGCAAGAATCCAGATTCAAACCAATAATAAACAAAATGCTTGAGGTATTAAAAACCAAACCAATAGTGAAGGTTGGTCATTATTAGATTTCTAGGCAAAGAAAATGTGTTGAAATTTTAAAACGCTCTTCACTATTTCATTTTTTTTGATAAGGAATGGGTGTACCTCATAAGTGGCCTGATGTTGCTGTCAAGTTAGCCATTGAAAACATGCTTGCAGCCTGTACTTGTTCATTTTAACTATGTCTTTTGTAAGATTTCCTTTCCCGGTTTGCTCTACTGACACTTTTACAATGTTTCTTGCCAGGTTCATTATGGATAGATCTATCTGGTGGCCATTGGAACGAAGGCATGCATCTTGTTCTGCATTTATTGGCTGCTTGGAAGGGTGGGTTGGGGGGGGTGGTGGGCACCTGAAATGACTGGGCAATGTGATATTCAGCACTTATGTCGCTGGTACAGGGTGTAGGCAGTGGACCATCTTTATGCATCATTGGCACTTTACCACAGTAAGGCCACTGTTGTTAAATTGAGAAGTGTGAAAGTAGATCTTTGCTCTCAGTTTTTAGAGTGGTACTACACCAAAATCACATACTCCCTAGCCAATGATTGTAGTTTTTGCTTTGACTACTTTCTGCTAGTTTTAAGGATTGTTGCTGTGTAACTCAGTTTGGGAAGAAAAAAGGTGAAATCTCTTTCCCAGTTCTGACGAAGTGTCCTGGACTGGAAATGTATTACAGTATTTTCTTTTTCATATCTGTTGCCTGATGTGAGTATTTCCTGCATCTTCTGTTGTTATTTCACATTTCCAGCATCTACATTTCTTTTTATTTTAATTTTTTATTAAATGAGATGCTCTGATTCCAAGATTTTTTTCCTCATTTATGTTGTTAAAATACCATTGGTAATTTTGCTCCCTGCAGTGATGTGAAAAAGCTTCAAAATAAGTTTAAGTCCTGGTTTTTTGTTGCAGGGAAGAGTGTTTTTTGTAAATTTTCTGATGATAGTTATGATGGTTATTTTCATGTCTTTAGGCCTATAAGTGTAGGAAAATTCACTTTTTTTAGATTTGTAATATTTTTTCTGTTAATTACTTCTGCCCTTCCCTCCGCAGTGTTTACTTTTATATAATATCCATGAATTTATATTTAAAAATTGTGGATCTTCTGCTTGATTTTGTCACAAACCAGCAACAAAAGAAACACACTGAGCATGATTCAGTGTTAAAAACTATTTTATTAATCACTACTTATGATAATACGTAAAATAAAAGTAAAAATGTTAGTATGTTAGAATTCAAAAATGTTAAACCTCGAACGTTAACCCCAAAACTAAACTCTTCGTGTGTGTGTGTGACAAAGTCCAAAACTCCCAGTTCCTGAATGGTTCTTAAAGTTCAGTTCCGCAAGCCATAAGGTGAAACATGAGCAAGGGCTTCTTCAACAACCACCGTTGTCTGAAGATAATATGTAGATGTAGAAAAACATAGAGAGAGTACATACGAAATCCAAATGTTCCACGATGGAACCCAAACGACACTTCAGTGTTTACTCGGTAGTGACTTCCTCACCCCGAAAAGCATCCGAACCGTGGTCGTCCACATACAAATACCTGTTTCCTTCTACAGGTCAGCAACAAAGTGAACTCCACCGGATTACTTCCAACTTCCATACATGGATTTCAGTGGCAAACACAGTTATTGTTTCTCATCCATCGATAGAGAAAACAAGCAGGCTGGTGTCTCTCTCCCTTCTCTCTCTCTCTTCTTCTTCTTCTGACTTCTTCAACAACGTCATTACGTCCTTTATCTTCTATTGACGTAAGCACGCCCCACACACACATACACACACACTCTCTATCTTAAAGGGACTTTCACTGAGTCCGTAACAATTGTTTAAAGGTTTTTTCAGTTTGCAATAGCATCTGTTGCTTGTAGCATATTAAGATATCTTTATTAGTCACGTACATCGAAACACAAGTGAAATATATTTTTTTGTGTAGAGTGTTCTGGGGGCAGCCCACAAGTGTCGCCACATTTCCGGTGCCAAGATAGTATGCCCACAATTTCCTAACCTGTACGTCTTTTGGAATGTGGGAGGAAACAGGAGCACCCGGAGGAAACCCATGCAGATATGGGGAGAACGTACAAACTCCTTACAGACAGTGGCCGGATTTGCATTACGCTAACCACTACACTACTGAGTAATCAATAATCTCTGCTGGTTTGATTTTGTTTTAAACTAATAAATGATCTCAAAATTCATTTTGATTCATTTATGCCATTTGAAAAAGGGGGGCACTGAATTGCAACAAACATTACATCTTGAAATAGAGACTTTGTTACCATAATAAATTGTTAATGCCCTTGACAGTTGATATTAGCATTTTCATTTCATTGCCTCATCGGCTAAATGCTAGTCCTTTGAGTTTTAGGAAGACCTTTAATACCTGTTTATTTACAGAAAAAAGGACCCCTGATGATTTATTAGACAAGTCCATTTCCTGATATGGTTCTAAAGCTGATCATCTTGGTTCGTTCTGTGCTGTCACTATGGCAGCTATTGGGACCTGCAGCTGGCCACAGTCCTCTGGGACCAAGGCTCCTCTTATTCACACAATCTTCTTCAAATAGATATCCCAGCTAAATCCTGCACACCATTTCCACTCTCATAGCTCCCCACTCCTGTTTTTGAAAGCAATTTTTTTCTATCATAACTTACTGACTCTTTGATTTTCTTTTCTGAAACCACAACTTTGGAGCCCTTTTTATCTTCACCCCCTTTAAAATGGCAGCATTTCTCCTTGTGTTTAATTTCACTACTTCAATCTCCCTTATGAAATGCTCTGATTAGCTTCTGTGCAATTCTGATGGCATTCTGCATTTAGCTGAGGCCTTGTCTGTTCTTGGAGTTGAATGTAAAAGATTGTAAGGCACTATTTTGAAGTTGAATGAGAATGTTATGGTGTCCTGGCTGATGTCTATTGCTCAATCAACATCAGTAAAACAGATAATCAGTTCATTGTCATGTTGTTTATGGGAACTTGCTATGACCAATTGTTTGTTGTCTTTCTGACATTTTACCAGTGACTGCATTTCGGTGTAAAAGCACTTTTGCAACATCCTGTGCTCTGTGACAGTTAATGTGTTATTCCTATAATTAGACAGGGAAAGGGAACGCATCAGTTATGGTTACCACTCATGATACTGCACGTGTGATGTTGTCAGCCTCCTTTTTCCCTACCCAGCCTCTGTTTGCATATCGTTTATATACTTGCACTTAATGATTAGCTGCTTTAGTAAGGTCTTCTTTTGGCAGTGGATCTGTATCCCGGGGTGGGGGGTCAACAAAACTTTAAAAAAAAATCAACTTTGTGCTCAGTCAGATTATTTATTTAATGATGCAATTATTTGTATTATTTATGAGCTGCATGTCGTCCAGGTCCTGAATTGTAGCATGATTGCACTCGCTACCAAAGGATCAGAATTCAGAAACATTAAAATTTGTCACAGCTCACATATTCTTTATTAATTGTTCTTTAGTAATGTCCCACCATTTCCACTTTCAAAAAAATGTACATCTATTGGTAATTATGGGTTTTACAGCAACATTTAGTATAGTGTATGCAATATGAACATTTAGAGTCAAAAGGTTGTACAGCACAGAAACAGGCCCTTTGCCCCACTCGTCCATGCCAACCTAGGTGCCTTCCTGAGCTACTCCCATTTGCCTGCATTTGGTCCATATCCCTCTAAACCTTTCCACGTAACTGTCTAAATGTCTTTTAAACATTGTAATTGTACTCGCCTTCACCACATCCTCTGCCAGCTCGTTCCATATACTCACCACCCTCTGTGTGGAAAAACTTGCCCCTCAGGTCCTCTTTAAATCTTTCCCCTCTCTCTTTAAAACTATGCCTTCTAGTTTTAGACTCCACCCTGGGAAAAACACTGTGACCATCCACCTTATCTATTCCCCTCATGATCTATCCAAACTCATCATCAAGCTTCAAGATCTGGGCCTCTGTACCTCCCTCTGCAACTGGATACTTGACTTCCTCATCAGCAGACCTCAGTCAGAGAGGATTGGTAACAACATCTCCTCCTTGCTAATCATCAGCACAGGTGCACCTCAAAGCTGCGTGTTTAGTCCCCTGCTCTACTCTCTATACACACATGACTGTGTGGCTAAGCACAGCTCCAATGCCACCTTGAAATTTGCCAACCACACTACTGTTGTTGGATGAATCACAGGTGGTGAGCTTACCAGAGCGAGATAGGACTCCTGGTTGAATGGTGCTGCAACAACAACCTCTGGCTCAACATCAGCAAAACTAAAGAGCTGATTGCTGACTTCAGGAAGGAGAAGGAGGGCGAACATGTGCCAGTCTACATTGGGGGGGATCGGCAGTGGAGTCAGCAGCTTTAAATTCCTGGGTGTTAACATATTGGATGACCTGTCCTGGGCCCAGCACATAGATGCAACCATAAGGAAAGTGCGCCAGCATCTTTACTTTCATAGGAGGTTCAGCTTGTCACTGAACACTCTAACAAACTTTTACAGATATACTGCTGAAAGTATCCTGACTGCTTGCATCATGGTCTGGTATGGCAGTTTGAATGCACAAGAACATAGGAAGCTGCAGAAAGTAGAGGACTCTGTCCACTACATCACGGGCAGATCCCTTCCCACCATTGGTAGTATCTACAGGAAGTGCTGCCTCAAGAATCAACATCTGCCATTAAAGATCCCCACTATCCAGGCCATTCCATCTTTTCACAAGTACCATTGGGCAGGAGGTACAGAAGCCTGAAGTCTCTCACTACCAGGTTCAAGAACAGCTACTTCCCTTCAACCATTTGGTTCTTGAACCAACCGACAGATCCCTAATCACTACAGTTTAGCAACACTGTGACAACTTTGATCACTTTGCACTAAAATGGACTTTCTTTGTTCTAATTGTGTTCTTTCTTGTGAAAAAAAATTGTGTACAATTTGTTTTTCTTGTGAATGCTGCTTATATGATGCTATGTGCCTGTGATGCTGCTGCAAGTAAGTTTTTCATTGCACCTGTGCATACATGTACTTGCACATATGATAATAAACTCGACTTTGATCTTATAAACCTCTGTAAGGTCACTCCTCACCTCCTTCATTCCAGGGAAAACAGCCCTGGCCAATCCTGTCTGTCCTCGTAACTCAAGCCATCCAGTCCTGGCAGCGTCCTATAGTATGGCAACCAGAACTACTCTCAATATTCGAGCTGTTGTCTCACCAATGTCCGATACAGCTGTAACATGATGTCTCAACTTTTGTACTCCATGCCCCATCCAATGAAGGCAAGTGTGCCATATGCCTTCCTCACCACCTTGTCTACCTGTGTTGCCACTTACAGGGAATTCATGAGAGTGTGACTATCTTCTAACAGACAAAATTCCAAATTTTTTTTATACTATTTGGTAAATTCTTAAATGACATTGTATGCAAGGAGTCTAGACCGGGCATAAGTTTCAGTTGAAGAAGGCTGAGACTGCAATAATTGGATCAGGGCATCCAGTTATTCTATTTTCAGTTTAAAGGCATACATTTAGTTTACATTTCCATTATCAATTTCTGTGTCATGTTTATTGGACATTTCTTCTAGAAATTTGATATGCACTGGGTAATTATAGTATTTATAGTTACCAGGTATTACTGGAGCAAGTAGGTAACTGCAATATATGCTCCCCCCCCATTCCACCACCAACCCCCCCCCCCACCCCCGCCGACACACAGAGACGTACAGACACACCCTTTGTCTCTGTGGAAGTATTTGAGTGTTGTATTACTTCCACTACTCTGCCAGTTAGAGAGGAACAACATTATCATCTGTCTCACAGGTCAGTCTCTCAAATGTTACATTATGCTGGCTTTTTGAATTGATGACAGTGAGGTGGGAGGTGTTGGGGCTTGGGTGATGGGAGGAGTGGAAATGGGCTGCTTTTTTGTTCTGAGGAAATGGGCTTGGTGCAGAGTAATGCTGAAGAAATAATGCAAGTTCATAACGT
Organism: Pristis pectinata; assembly: GCF_009764475.1. Taxonomy (NCBI): domain Eukaryota; kingdom Metazoa; phylum Chordata; class Chondrichthyes; order Rhinopristiformes; family Pristidae; genus Pristis; species Pristis pectinata. Next base: position 78,732,754 of record NC_067412.1, read on the forward strand.
TGGCTGTTATTGGGTTGTAAAATTCCAACTTGAAGCAAAGAGGAGTGAGTTTGATTTAACAACACACTGGATGATTTTGTGCCATTTTGCTGCTAGCCATGCCAAAACCCAGCCAGTTGCATCTTACTGTATGTCTCCACACTGAAGTTCTTTGCATTACATGAATTTGCTAGATTGATATGGATTGGTGTGAATTAATCTTGCTGCAATTATTTAGGCCTGGCAATTCATGTCCTAAGCACTGATGAAGTGTCTTGACCTGAAACGTCGACTGTTTATTTCCCTCCATAGATGCTGCCTGACCTGCTGAGTTCCTCCAGCATTTTGTGTGTGTAGTGTTGCAAATTACTGATAACATTGCTGGCTTCTGTTATTTGTTGAAAATTAATGTATCAGAAACCAAGTCAAATTTGAATTGTAAAGTTTCAGGAGATAGCAAAGTTGAGACTTAAGGGATTTGGGTGGGGTGGTTTGGGGCAGAATATGTCAATGTTCCTGATTCTGTCTGGTGAGTTACATTAAAAGGTATGTCTGCTTGAACATAGAGATCACACTCAATTATAAAGAATCCTCAGTTGAACAGCACTTTAATATTTAATGTCAAGGCATAATTAACAGTTCCTTGGGTGAGATGATAGAATATAACAGCTGGAAACTACTATCGGGGAAAAGAAAAGAAATTTGGCAGAGGTAGGGAAAAAATAAATTGCATCTTTTGGAAGAATTTTTTTGTTTTGCCTAACATGTTTAATTGTCATTGTCTTTCCATTGTGCTTTCCATTGATTGGAGATCTTCTATTAAATTGTAATATTTGTAAATCCCAAAGAAGAGAACCGCAGCTGAGGATATTTTTTTGTTTAATAATTTGACCATACTCTGAAGTTGCCCGTAGAAGTTAAATTATGTTTACAGTCTCTGACTAATGGGTAGTCAGACAATGACATAAAAGCAGAAAGTTTTGCTGCCTTTGTTTAGAACCTAATTTTCTCTTTTTCTTTCCTGTAGGATGATGGTGGTAGTGCAGGTATACAGACTTTGTGGAGTTGATGCGGATTGTTGTGCAACTGATCTGATTCACAGCTGATTGCACCTGTGTATAGACACAGTTGCCATGGAAACTGGCAGCAGTGAAGAGACAGCTGGAACAAAGGCTTTGTCTCCTGGCCGTGGGGAACTTGCCAGAGGGAGCCAGACCCAGGGAGCAGCTGTGCTCGCACCATACGACTGTACTGATGCCACTGATACTGAACAGTCTTCTGGGAAGCTTAAGAAAACCGCATTTAAACTGTTTGGAGGAAGGAAGAGCATCTGCACACTACCTAGCTTTTTCACTATTAAGAACAAAGGACAAGTAAAAGGATTCTCCAAAAAGGGAATCACTAAAAGCAAAACTCTCAATGGCATAAGTGAAGTGGCTTTGAACATTAACCAAAAAGAAGGACTTGATACTGTATGGGGTGGATACAGTGATTCTTCTAGTTGGAGCTCTGCGGCATCAAGAACCTTGCGTGGCTCTAAAAGTGAGCACTCAGCACTTGATAACAGTGTCAATTCTGATTTCCATAAAAGTGAATCTCTAGAGTCGGAGAACTCTGAATGTTTTGTTCACAAACGAAGCACGGACAAGCCCTCAAGTGAGAGGAGGTCGAAGAAGGGCCTGAGGGGTCTCTTCAATAGCATCAGACGTCACAAAAAGAACAAAGCTGTTGATTCTGTGAAAGATCCACAGGACAGTAACAGTGCTGCTGCTGCTGATGTTTTTGCACATACAGAACAACCGACAGCAGGAGAACAAGGAGTGGGGGTTGAACTTAAGAAGGGTTTGGTGGAGCTGGAGCTAAACCTAAAGCCTTCATGTAAAATGAACTATAGAGGAGCAAGTGACTCGGCAGATAAAACTGGAACTGCAAATAGTACAGGCTCTTCCTCTGAATCAAGTGCTTTCAAAATCGAGAATACCACGAGAAATCAGAGGAGTGAGTTTGAGACATCAGGTGCAGAGGTAAGGAAAGTCAGTGTAGGTGAAATTAAGTCATTAAATAGGAAGCCTGGTGGTGCTATTTCTAATCTGAACTCCAGTTTTGGTAGCATGCCTGATATTGTAAAACCTAACTGCATGGATCATGACCCACCATCTGTGCATTCTTTTGATCAAGTCAGCTTGATTTTTGGTGATGTGACTTCACTGAAGAGCTTTGATTCTCTAACAGGCTGCGGGGACATTATCGCTGACCACGATGATGATAGTATTGCTGAAAGTACAGTATCGGGTGAGAGGAGTAGAACAGCTGGGAAACGGAGCTCGTGTTTGGTCACTTATCAGGGTGGTGGGGAAGAAATGGCAACTCCAGATGAAGTTGAAGATGAATATCTTAAAGCGCTATGGGAGAAAGCAACAGGGACAGCTACAGTGTTTGATAGCAGCCAGAATATAGCAGAAGATGGTGGTGAGTGTTTGAGGTCACCCAGTGATGCGGAGCATTCTGCCTTGCACATTAACTTGTCGGATCCTTGTGCTTTGCAAGGGATCACTGATAGTGCAATCAATAGTAGTGAACTGGTGACGCCACAGAGTGACCATCAGGAATCGGCTCCGAATAGTGACGAAGGTTATTACGACTCTACCACCCCAGGACATGAGGAGGAAGGGGGAGACAGTATTAGTGAAAGCAAAAACGGAAGACTTCCAAGGGATAGCTATAGTGGAGATGCCTTGTATGAACTCTTTGAGCAGAATGATAGTCTTATAAATTCTCCACCAAGTGATGAGCAATCTTTAGAAACAAAGCCACCTTCATTGGGTGCCTCACTTACCTCCATTTTAAGCTTTTCATTGCCAGTGGATACAAATGTTCCTTGTATTCCAAGTAAACAAAGCATTATGATTGCTTCAGAGCAAGAGAAATTTAATTTTATTCAGGAAGATGAGATCAGATTAGCCCACCTACAGCAACAGCTAACTTGTTGGGAGTCAAATGGGAAAATGACGTTCATAAAAGACTTATCTGTTAGAGAAAAGGAAAAGTTCTCTGGTGATCTACTTGAGACTGAATTTAGTAAAATTGGCACAGATGCTCTCGGTGTTATTGCCAAAAATCAGCAAGCTGCTGTGAGCACAGAACCACTCGTTTCAAGTAGTATGAACAAAAATGGAAAGGTGAAAGCTGAGTACATGTCAGAGGCAGCTGATGGGCAGAATTGGACAAAAATCCAAAGATTATGTCCAAAAGAAACTGATAATAAATACATGATATGTAAGCGGAGTATGTGTGAGAACTACAGCATAACAAAACTTCACAATAATATGTCAGAAGTAAGTTTCACACAAGAATACAAGAATGAAGACTCTGGTAAATGGGGACAACAAATAAAAAATGGTGAGAATCATAGTATGAAGAAACTAGTTCAGAACAGTGCAGGAGCCAATGGAGTAGTCGATGACTTAAGTGGGAGCTCCTCTGACTGTAGAGAAGTGGGAGTAACCGAAGAGAAATTCGAACAAGCTATCAACTACTCACAGGCTTTGGTTGAATTCACAGCTAACAGAAAACTTTATCCCAATCTTTCTGAAAGCCTTGGGAATTCTGAATCAGGGTCTCAGCTCACACAGGATATACATGCTCTGCCAGCCATGGTAACTTTTGATGTCGTTGACGTTGAGAATGAGGAAGAATGTGACCAGCAGAGTGAAATGGTCATGGACGAAGAAATCTCTGCATCTTATGAGGCCTTTGATAACAGTTACTTAGAGAAAGATCCTTATCATTGTGACAACAGAATGTTTCCAAGTTGTGCCCAGAATTCTTCCCCTGGCACTTGCTGGGGGGCTGCCAGTCTTCCTCGGCACAGTAGTCTTTATAAACTAAGTCCTTCTCTGCCTGCTCCATTATCACTTAGCAGAAGGAGCAGGTCCCTTGACACTGACAGCTTGGAATCTGAACTCACTGATTTGTATCTGTCAAAGGTCACTGCAGCATCGAAGAGCACCCCACAGTCTCCTGATGTTCCTCCGTATGAATGGGATGGCAGGAAAGGATCTGCTTGTCATTGGTTTGGCAAAAGAAGTGGTCAAATGGTTTCTTTGGAAACCCCAGCGATTGCACATGATTTGCATTGCTCGGGGCAGCAGTTCGCCAAATATAGGGAAGATCCTGGGTCTTTGGATAAGAGAAACACAGGGTTTAATTCCTTCTGCCCTTCAGAGACGGACATGAGTAAACTACACACTAATCAGACTGGAGGTTTGAGTTTACATTGTAAATCTAATTCAGTTAAACAGGCAGCTCAAAACCAGTCTACTTGTAAACAGAATCTGGAACCTATAATTAAGAATAAGATGCCTCACAATTCAAGAAAATTGGTTAGACCCACTCATCTACCATTGCAAAATGATGATTTTGTGTTGCAGACTGGTTCTTGTAGTTCTTCAAGGGAAATCACTACTGGCAAAGGGGCATGTGTTTCCTTAAAGGAAAGGGGAGAGGAGGAGTTCTGTAAAATTGCATCCTTGAGTAGGTATTCTGATTCTGAATCTGAACTTGCTGGGAAAGGATGTGGGGCTGGAGAGATCCCTCGGGTACTGTCTCCCTTCCACTCAAATAAGATGAAGTCTGAAGCACAGCCTGGATCCTATTGGACATTATACAGCTGCCAATAATATTATGTTTCAAGGAAAAAGTGTCCTTGTTGTGGAACTTTCTGGAGGGAGGGTGGAGTAGAAACACTACACAGGGGTGTGTAATCTTTCAATGTACTGTGTGGAGGGAAGATGGCTGGAGAAAGAGTAATGCTGCCTGGTTTTTGTTATAATACTAATTTGTAAATTCATGTTTTGTTTTGTATTCACCAAAGGCTTTGGATAATTTTTTTAGTAGGTATTAGTGAAGCAGTAATTGTAGCATTTTTAGAATGTGAATTGCATGATTTTTGTTTTGTTTAAAACATTTCATGTGGTAAAGTGATTTATATTAAGAGCATTCCGTTACTTTGGTGTAAAATGCTGCTGTAATAATGCCCAAGTATGGGAATGGCTTTTATTGCTGAAAATTAACCAAACATGACTGTTATGAAGTTGAAATTCAAACTTTTTTCATATATGTTCCCTTTTATTTTGCAATTAACTGTAAGAATTTTTAAGGTATTTCTTAAGCATAGTTTTGCATAAACCACCTAAACTGAGTATTTTAATTTTTTTTTGTATAGATTGAGTTCTCAATCCATCTGGGTAGATATTAATCTGGACTTCAGAACCTAATAAACTGGATATTAATGCATTTCTATTTAGCTATGGATTCTTGAGTCAGGGCTGCCAGGTTTCTTTCCACAAGAGCTTTTTCCCCTTAATACATACAAAAACTCGCATTTTTTTATCTTGACCATCTAATTTAAATAGTACAGTCAAATGATACATGACTCTATTAAAAGTCTATCTCCATACTTATGAATAATTGTTTTTGACTGTAAAGACCTGTAACGATCTGTGTATGCTAATTGCCATGGGTTAGTTTAACCGTTGCCAATTGTGCTAAATATATTCTAAGCAAAGAATTATTGCACTTGCATCTGAATCCTAGAAACTTGTGTAAAGGAGGCCATTCAGACCATTGAATCCATGACGGCCAATGAAGTGCTTTCTGGCTTTACTCCCCATCCCTGCTTTTGGCCCCTAGTTTTGGCAAATTAAGTGTTAGTACAAGAATTCTTTTTAAATGTGGGTTTTTCTGCCATTACTGTACTTTGGGGCAATGAAAAGAAATTATTCTCAACCACACTTTAATTGTTTTCTAATTACCTTTTACATTTTTTGTTGTTCCTGTTGAGGGAATTAGACTCTTCCTATGCACCATCAGGCTTTGATTTTTATACATCATTATATATTGTTTGCAAATTTCTTTATTATGTGGCATTTAATTGCAAGTCTTTAACAAACATCACAGAAAGCAAGGGATTTATTTAGCTCTCTGGAATCCCAAGGCAAATAGCCTTCCAGTCAACAAAACATCTGAGTATTGATTATCCTTGGTTCCTCCCAGTGATCCAATTTTGGACTCAACTTGCCACTTCTACGTTGAATCCCACTAGTTTTCATATTTTTGTCTGAGTTCTGATGTTTATAGACACTGACTAAAAGCTCTGATTTGTCTCATTAGCTTAGTCATTGTCCTGCCTGATGTGATTCTGAATCATACAGGCAAACTATCCTAGGTTTGATCGCCAAATTGACAGGACTCAACAAAGATTATGAAGGCAAAGTTGAATGGACAAGTATTGTTGCTGCTGTTTGTTATCCAGTAATTTCTGCTGGGTAAGTGTTCATCTAGCTCGCTCATGCCACCCCTGCCTCATGATTACCAGAGGTATGTCAGATGGAAAGCCGTGCATATCTTAGTTGGTGAATATTTTTACCGTAACCAAAGTAATTATTTATCAATAAAACTGTTTAAATAATGTGAAAACACTATAAGATTTGTAGTATTGAGCTTTGTGTAATATCTAGTGCTACTGTCGTGGAATATAGCTATGCAGTCCTGTACTTCTCACACATCTCAGCAATATTTGTTGATTAAATTGATCCAAAAGAAGTAATGAATATTAGATTTAATTTTTGTTCCTAATTTGGAATGTGATTTTTTTAAAAGTCGTATTGTACAAGAATACAGTCCTAGTGGTTTAACAAGTCAGCAGCATGAAACTTGAAATCTCATTTGCTTGTTCTCAAGCTTCACATCCAGGCCAAAGGTTATAAAGTTGAGGGATGTTTAAATGAGAAATTTAAAATGAATTTTCCTTGTATAACCTTAATACAACTATTAAGTCACGGATAGAGAAGAGAAAAAATGCTAAGATTCCTGCTCCAGACTCTTAACAGAAAACTCTTGCTTGATCTGTAAATTTATGCACATTAGTCCAAGACAGATTTATCTTTTTGCTGTGGTGTCATGTACGATCTCGAAGTTGTTGCCTGAGTGCACACACAAGGTAATAATGTGCCTGTAGAAATTGTAGTTGGTATCCGCCAATCTCTTCAAAAGAACAAAAACTATGCATCTTCTCCTTGTACCCCATCATTTAATTTATCTTTGGAACCTGGCTGAGGCATTGAGTAAAATGCCATGATGTTGTGATGCAAGCTGTATGCATTTGTTTGCCTTGGTGCCACGAGCTGCTTTCTAATTTTCTCCACTTCCTAAAGTTGCATACAAAGATGAGTTATTGTATGGAACTTGGGATGTTGGTATTCTCTGATCAGTTATCCATATGGCCAAATCACTTTGTGTAGCTAATTTGGAGGTGAATTTGCCTGATTGAGAGGATGCACAGGAGCACCCAAAGTCATTGAGTAGCAATTAAAAGAGAAGGGAAGTGTAAATAGTTGGTCAATAGCCTCCTAGACATGACCACTTTTTTAAAAAAAAGTACAGCTTGAATTCCAGTCACCATTACAAATGAAATAAGTAGCAGTTATGCATTGGCTACTTGCTAAATTGCCCATATTTACTGCTAACATCAGTGGCACCTCCTTATAATAAAGGGAACTAAATTTTTGAGAGTATTGAGGATTTGCCATTAGTGCCATGCACATAATTTCACCCTATTGCACTTGAAAAATTTGGAGTTCCAGTCTACTGGGCTCTTAACAAAGCCAGTAAAGTACCCTTGCAAAATATTTTTTTTAAAATTCAATGCTGGAAATCTACAATAAAAACAGAAAATGCAGGAAACACCCAACCAGTTAGATAACATTTTGGGCCTAGGATCCTTTATGAAGGGTCTCAGACTTGAAATATTAAACTGTTTCTCTTTCCACTGATGCTGCCTGACCTGCTGAGTGTTATCAGCACTTTTTATTTCCATAAAGGACCCTATCCTGCAGCTGTTAACGATCTGTTAATATTAGAGTATTGATCATTAGATGGCATATATATATTAAGGCAGGGTTGACGTGGATCTTGTGAAACAGGCCTTCCAGTATTATCTGTTCCAATTATTGTGCCACCTTGAGTATATGAAAATTTTTAACAAGATAATTTATTCATGCTTGATATAACAGTAGGGAAGGTCGGCATATCACAAAAATATGCTGGCATTACCATTTTTTTGTTAACCCTTCTCTGCAGCTTTGCATTTAAGATTTGTGATATTCTGGCAGCAAACTTCATTACAAATAGTAAATCTTGGTAATATAGGGGCAGGCTATTTGAATTCCCATGTTTGTTCTGATTCTTTTGAATGATTAGCCTCACCTGCCTGCTTTATTTTCCCCTAAAGACTTGTAATTGTAGAAATTGTGTCATGTTATGATGCAATAGCTCTCCCAATTTTAAATGTATTATTGTAAGATGATACAGTTTTATTTGCAAGTGAACCAGATGAGATTCCACATAAACAGGTGACAATTCAATTTCTTTTCCTCAGTCTCATCTCATGAATTGCAATGGTAGACTATTCATTTTACTTTCTTCACTGCATATGGGTTTTTGCTGTCTGACTTTTTGTACAAGGTGCACGAGTTGGGCAACAATTTACTAAAAAAAATTCTTGTTCTAAGTCGGTGAAACAAAACTGTACAGCATAACTACATGCAAAGGTTAATCAGTTTTTCAATGGTTTATTCCAAATATTACATGATTAATCTAATTGTTATTGACTTTTTTTGTGGCAAGTTTTGTCTTTAAATTATAAAATATCAAATGTCCTTGTATTTCAAAAATAAAACATTAATTCCTTTGAAGCTGTTAATTAAGGGTGATTTAATTTTTATTTTGTTCAAGGAAATACTGCAAGTATAACATGTAATCTAATTTAATGGCATCCTTAATTATTACATCCTAATTTTTTTGCAGAATTAGTTTTAATGTATTTCCTGTACATTAACATGAGGGATATTGGAACAGTGTAGATAGAACTTCTGTTTCATGTACACCCATTTATCAAGAAGTCACTATTATTTCAGGTGTAAAATGGTGGCATGCAGAATAAGGCTCTGAGTAATTTCTCCTAGCAATATGCCTCAACACCAATCTTGCAAGAGCATTGCCTTAATGTACCAGTGACATTTTCCAACTTCTCAGACTGTGGGCACTGATATTGCCAGTTGATGTTCACTTATCTGCAGGTACATGTACTTTGCACTCTGGATTGAGACAGACAAATTCTATTTTCTGTAGAATTTTTGCAGCTGGTTAACAAAAGTTAAATGTCATTGGATTGACCTTTTAGACTTGAACAATAATCAATGATACTATTAGACATTTGTTATATTAATGAGACAGCTTTCTTTTTGACCTACATTGGTTTACATTAAATGTTTTAATCTCTGCTATGGTCAAAATGTTTGTTTGAAAACTAGCTTGATCATTTTTTTCCATTACACTACATAATTAAAGTATAGATAAATTTTTGAGGGGGTGGGTGTTGCTGGGGTTACTGAATGTACATTGAGGTAAAATGCATGAAGATGTTCCAAGCCTATGGGAGGAGTCTGTTTTTACATTTAAATGTGATGATATTAAACAAAATTCTGGAAATATACAACTGGTATGTCAACAACTGAAGAGATGTGACTATTTCTACACCAGTTCTGACAAGCTTTTACCTGTCTTAGCTCTTTACAAATGCTGACTGACCTATGCATTTCCATGTTTACTGTGTTTCCCTGAAATTGCTAGCATTTACAAACTTTATTTTGATACCAGTCTTACTTGCACACTTGGATGTAATAAATACTGATGCATGCTTCCTGTTGTGCACGACATGTATATGTTCCAACAGCAACAAAGATCTTCGTGGTGTCTCTCTTGCATATGTAATAAATGTACTGAGGTGCCTTAAGGATGTTTTGGGTTAGTCACATCAATAACACCATTATAGCTGTCATCTCAGCCAGCACTGAATACTGCAGGCAACCTCATAAGCTTATTGCATGTAAAAGATTTCTTCAACCCAAACATCAAGGTGTCATTGTAGCTGCACTCATCAAATGGGGCAATGTGCTTATTGGTGTATTTGATCTCTGTATATATATGGTGCTGTACATAACTATGGCCTCTGTAAAGTGTGGAGAATGCATTTTTTGTTTGGTTTTGTAAATTGTATTCCAAGTCTTTGATATCCAGCTGTCATACTGCAAATATTTATGGTCAAGTTACTTTTCCATTTATCATTGCGCCTCATGATTGATTTACACAGTACTGTGTACAGAGGAAATAAAACTCAACCATAGAGCAAAAAACCTGTCTTGAAGAATGTTTTCTTTGTTTTCCTCAAGTTCTGATTTATTAGCTTGGCAACTGGCCCTAAGGGTGCAATTTTTTAAAAGTTCATTTTGTGTTTGTTGAAGTGGGGGATATGAATACTCTGGAGTCGGCATTTAGAGCTTTCCTTGCTGATATCGAACACCTTGAATCTGAGAGAAAAGTTGCTTTCATTTCATGCAACATTAATGCAATGTATTTTGGAAATGCATCTCAAAGCCATTATTAGAAAGGCAATTTGAACTTGTTGGGTGGACATTGCTTGCTAGTCCCTGTTTTTTTTCTCTCTGTCTCTCCGACCCTCCCCCCCCCCCCCCCCCGGCGTGAGACAAATCAGTTGTGTTCCTACCCTTGTGCTCCTACCTTTTGTCCTTCTCCAACTCCAACCTCACCCCACCCCAAACTCAGTGCTGGATCTCCCTCTGATCATCATCTGTAACCCAGCTGACTTCCTCTGGCACAGCTAAAGGAGCAAAGAAGTTTGCAAGGCTGATTTCTATTGTGTGCAATAACTTGCTTAAATGATTTAAGCAACAGTGGTAAAGTGCAGTAGGCAGCCCATGTGCAAAATGCATGATGGCTGCAGCTCATTTCTGATTTCAACAGTTTCTCAGCTGTTTTATCCCTGAATATGAAGGGATAACAATTGTGATAGGGGTCCCACTCCTAGGTTGGATTCAGGGATGGCACTAGAATGTGTTTTGTGTGAACATTGTCACACATGTTCAAATAGAGTCACACAGCATGAAAACAGACCCTTTGGCCCACCAAGTCTACACTGACTGTCAAATGCCTATTTACACTAATACTATTTACCAGAAAAAGTGCACCATGACACTGCCGAGCTTGGTGAAGGGTAAAACCCTCTTTAATTTGAACTCAAAATATTGAATAAAAGGGTAAGAATTTTGAGTGGCATTGAACCAAACAAATTACACATTTTTGCAGATTTGATGTTGATGAGTTGGAAATATCATCCAAGTTAGAAATATTCAAGAGCTCTTTTTTAAAAAAAAAGAAAATCAGGATAATTTAATAGACTGGTCACATAGACAAAGGCTGGTAGAAACTGAACCTTTGAATATTTTTAAGGCAGAGGTAGATAGATATTTGATATGCAAAGGAGTGAAAGGGTAAATGGTAGGAATGCAGTGTTGAAGTTACAACTATGATCTTATTAAAGAATTTCAGAAGGTCTATTCCTGCTCCTAATTCATATACTCATTTGAATGATAGTAGTGAAGTGAAGGTGCAGAAGGATGATGCTCCAAAGTACCAATACAAATATCTGAAATCTCTATCCAAAAGCTCAGTAAGGTGAAGGAGGTCTTACTATAGAGACCAGAATAGTAAAAGCAGTGGGCAAATACAAGAACGTGGGTTGAATGAAGTTGCTGAGCTGGGGATGAGTTAAATACTTAGGCTCACAATGGCTACCCGGGTGAGGTCCTGCTGAGTGGCTAGAACCTGTGAACCCAGATCACAACACATGCATACAGAGGAGCAGGGAGGCTAGAGGAAGAACAAAATCACACAAATTGTTTTGTTGTGTATGCAAGCACTGTTTGCAATTCTTTTTGGGGTCATAGAGCTTTAACATCAGTCTTGGCTTTCCACAATTGTAGTCAATGACAACCAGAAGATTTGTAGTGCCACATATGGATGCTACAAATTACTGAGTGATGTTGGCAAGAAACCAGCATGGGCTTTAGTGGTGAACTAAAGTAAGAAATCATTCATTCATGCTGTCCTGATTCTGCACTGAACAGATGTTGGAGAGAAATAGGCCAGTCTTAAGCTTGTGACAAAACGGCATGTCGTATAATGAGTGTATATAGTTATCATCATTATCATAATTTAGTCAGTAAAGCAATATAATCTCACAGTCAGAGTCTTGGATCAGATTAAATGAGATATCAGGGAAGCAGTCAGGCAGATTTTAAAGTTAAATTTGCAAAAATGATTTAATGGTCTATTCTAGCAGATCATTTGCAAAATCATTAAAGTGACAAATTTTCAGAAATATTTAGTTTTTTTCTGCATCTTTAGTGCACAGGGGGCTTCAGCTGAACAGATTCCTCAGTTAATGGTCCAGACATAGGGGATTTAAATCTTATAGACCTACAAACGTTATTACAATATTGTTAAAAGGGCTAGAACATCAGTGACAGTCAGTGAAACATGGTCATTGCTTTACATTAATAAACAACAAATTCATTCTTATGAGCACACTGTGGTTTACATCTCTCCTCCCCCATTTTCTGCTTTGCATTGTTGAAGATAGAAGTTCTGATTATGGTTAGAATGTCCTTCTGAATCCTCATCATAGTGCCTCTTTATGTCTGAATCTAGACAGTAAGCAGTGACTGACATCCCATGCTAACATCTCCTTCCTTGGTTTCTGACTGTATACCCTTTCCAGTAGAGGTCACTCAACATTAAATTGGAGTAGAATTCCCAGCATTATTTCTCCATTGCTTTGTCAATTGCCTGAGACAAATTGTACAACTTGATCACCACCTTGAGTGAGATTGGAGATTCCACAGATTCATATCCAAAACTTTCTGGAGTGTTTATTCACCACTATGGCTCATTTGTAAAGAATAGTCAGGTACCCAGTGACAGCCAGGATTTGTGGATTACTGTTCTCAGGATATGAGAAAAACAGTGGAACTAGCCAAACGTAAGTGCTGCATCCTGGTTTCATTGACTGGAGCTGATAATATATGTGGTGCACTTCTAGTCGCTCTATATGATGAATGACAGACCATTTATCATATCTGACAGCATTGCCAAGCAATTAGCTATGACTGACACTTTTACGGGCATAAATGTTTTGATTCAATAAGGATGTACTGTATACGATGATTAATTTGCAGAAAAGGAGACTGAAGGAGATGATGGATAGGTGCAGATGATGGCTGGAGGGGAAGGGTGCAAATGGCAATTATTTTCACAATGATGGGTAGTCAATAGTCAATCTGTTTTACTCTTTGAGCTATCACAAGTTGAACCACTCAGACATACCGTTCAAAATAATTACACATTTCATAAATATGTATATTTTGTGAATATTTATGCTATAGAGGTGATTTACCATCCATCAATGCCTTAGTGCTGAGGTTGGGATACTTTTGTCACCCCATGCTTTGTCAGCACATCACATGGGCAACTTGGTCCCTCTGCCAGCTAGCCAATGAATAACAATCTGCAGTGGAAGGAGTGCCTGGCAATCTTCCATTCCCGAGCCCAAGGTGAAGTCAATCGTAGCTCCTCAATTGATGCTATGGCTGAAAGTTGATCAACTCAGCTTGGAATAGGACCTGAACAGATGATCTGTATGACTTGATCTTATTACAGCACTAGTTCTACAGATTAGATACTTCTCATTAATTTCTTTTTAGATGTAATTAGGGCTACGCTGTCTGTTGCAGCTACACATAACCCTCCACTGGGATCATGGGGCATTTCGAAGCATCAATATCCTATAAACAATTTCATACCTGGAGGATGTGGTTGTAAGAAAGAATGTGAATACAGTATGAAAGAAGTTCCAGAAAACTGGAATTTATTTCAGAGGTAACCAGATATTAAAAAAACCCCAGAGAAACAAACAGACTGCATATGCTGGAACCTAGATGAGAAGCTCTATGATGCTGGAGGAACTCAGCAGGCCAGGCAGCATCTGTGGAGAAAAGCAGACGGTTAACGCTTCGAGTCAGGACCCTTCTTCAGGACTGAAGATAGGAAAAGGGGAAGCCCAATATATAGGAGGGAAAAGCAGAGTAGTGATAGGTGGACAAAAGAAGGGAGGTGGGGTGATGCAGGTAAGAGATAGTGATAGGCAGGTGTGGGGAAGGAGGGGAGAGCAGATCCACCTGGGGATGGGTCAAAGGTAAGGAAGGGGGGGGGGTAGAAGAAAGAGAGATAGGCTAGGTAAGGGAAGAAAAGAAGAGGCATGATTGGGTGTGTATGTGTGTGTGTGTGTGTTGGGGGTGGGGGAGTGATGTAGGGATTACTTAAAGTAGGAGAATTCAATGTTCATGCTGTTATCATCTACTGCATTCGGTGCTTCAAGTGTGGTCTCCTCTACATTGGCGAGACCAAATGCAGACTAGGTGACCATTTCGCAGAACACCTGCGCTCCGTCCGTAACTGCGATCTGCATCTCCCCGTTGCCAGTCACTTCAACTCCCCCTCCCACACGATCATAGATATGTCAGTCCTTGGCCTCCTCCACTGCCATGAGAATTCCAAGTGCAAGTTGGAGGAACAGCTCATTTTCCTCATTTTCAGTCTAACGGCATGACCATTGAATCATAGTATTTTCCATCACAAAAAAATACTCCAGGTCTTTCCCTTCTTGTACCCCTTTAACATTGTACCATTTAGCATGCATTGTCTATCAAAATCAATACCAAAATCTATCACCTCGTACCTTTCTGCATTGAGTTTTGCCTGTCTTGTGTGTAACCTTTACAAGTCCTTATGTTAGATCTGTCTTCATGATACTTGGTTGAGACTATCTGCTTTTGATAACAATTTTTGATTAATTTCTACTGGCATCAAAGCAATGGTCAAAAACAGTTTTTTTGATTTGGGCACAAAATGTTACAGAATTGCACAGTATGCTTCTGAATTAATTTCGTCTCTTTAAACTTTCTCCTTCATAAAATACTGCAGGTTTCTCAAAGGTCTTATAAGTTAGGTACTCCCTGCCACACACACCTGAGATCTTCAAACTGCACTCAATAATAGCCTAGATATACTTTTAAAATTCCATTATAGGAATGTGGTACCCCTTAAAATCGTAGCCTGTAATAATATATTTGCAGGAAATCTTGGAAATATGACTCTGTGGGTTAAGCTTATATAATGCTCCCCTTACATTGCTTTCACAATTGTACTGTGCCTTATAACACATGATGGAATAATATATGGAGGCAATAGTGATCGATAGGAGTATCAAATAGCACTGAATTTTCCTTAATGGGCAGCAATGAAGTCAGATGTTTGCTTGGTATTAGATGCCAATCCTGGTCCTTGGGGAATGTGTCAAGTTGCCATGTTACTGAGCCAAATCTATGGTGTAATTAAGACATCATTACATTCAGTTTCTACAAGCCAGGCGCTGGTATAGAGTTCACACCATTCAACCCACTTGGAGAGCAGATGGGGTATCAGTTTTATGTCTCATCTGAACAGAAGGATCTAAATAGGTTGGGTAGCTGGGCTGAGAAATGACAAAAGATAGACAATGAAATTAACTAAAAACCATGAGACTGGCAAAGAAACATAAATATTAGAACAATACCTGGTATAACTCAACAGGGTATAACACAGAGCAGAATCTGGAGGTGTTGAGAAGTAGATTAATTCAACTCAGTCTGTGGCAATTGTATAGAGAAAAGTACAGCATTGAGCTGCCGTTCATTACCAGGCATCAGATATCTATGTTGCAAGAATGAGCTACAGAAGCTGAGTTCTCCTGCATCAGAGAAAATAAGAACATGAGAAATAAATGCAGTAAGAGGACAATCAGCCCTTCAGACATGGTTGATCTCCTAATTCAACGTCACTTTCCTGCACTAATCTCAGGTCCTTTGACTCCCGTAATCTATAAAAAGCTTTTATCTCTGTCGTGAACATTGTAAGTACCTCTGGGCCAGAGAATTCCAATGATTCTCAACCAAACCCCCCCACCGAATGAAGGTATTTCTTCTTATCGCAACCCTAAATAAAATTGAACTGAGATCTTGATGCAATAAAAATCAACAGATTGAGGCCCTAAACCTCTCACATTTGAGAATGAATAGTATGACAGAATGAACTCTGAAAATAGGCACATTATTAAGATCCCCTGAAAGTTAATTTCCAAATTACCATGACAAAAATCTCTTAAAAAAATAGAACACTAGCCCTGTATATTTAAGCAAGTAATTGCTAAATTTGTATGGAATTAAGGGAGACTGTTACTTTTTTTAACAGGGATATCAGAGTGTGGCTGTCCAAACATCACCTGGGTCTATACAGAAGTTGCATGTGGAAAATACTCTGCATAATTTGAAAGCAGCTAAATTTGACACCATGTTCTAGCAGCAACACAAAGATATCAGAATTTAAAGGATTAAGATATTAAAGAAAATTTGTCTTTTATTTATTTCAAGCTACCTTGACTTTTGTTAAGGAAGGTTCACTTCCTCCAGACACTCTCTGTGTATGTTGGTTTTATTTCTTCATATCAAATAGAAGTACGATCTTGATGGGTAATTAAAAAAGGAATTCTCTTCCCAATTTTCTCTCCTTCCTTTTAGGTCCTAAATTATACAAGGGTGCATATCACAGATGTTATCAGCTTTCCAACAGTTCAGAATCAGAATCAGAATCAGGTTTATTATCACTGACATATGTTGTGAAAAATTGTTGTTTTGTGGCAGCATTACAGTGCAAGACGTAAAAATTACTATAAGTTACAAAAATAAATAAATAGTGCAAAAGAGGAATAACGAGGTAGTGTTCATCGATTCGTGGACCATTCAGAAATCTGGTGGTGGAGGGGAAGAAGCTGTTCCTGAAATGTTGAATGTGGGTCTTCAGGCTCCTGTACCTCTTCCCAGATGGTAGTAATGTGAAGAGGGCATGTCCTGTGTGGTGAGGGTCCTTAATGATGGATGCCACATCTGGAGGCACTGCCTCTTGAAGATGTCCTCGATGGCGGGGAGGGTTGTGTCCGTGATGGAGCTGGCTGACTCTACAAGGTTCTGCAGCCTCTTTCAATCCTGCGCATTGGAGCCTCCATACCGGGCAGGGATGCAACCAGTCAGAATGCTCTCCACTGTACATCTGTAGAAATCCGCAAGAGTCTTTGGTGACATACCAAATCTCCTCAAACTTCTAATGAAGTAGAGCCACTGGTGTGTCTCCATTGTGATCGCATCAATATGTTGGGCCCAAGATAAATCCCCTGAGATGTTGATGTCCAGGAACTTGAAGTTGCTCACCCTTTCCACTGCTGACCCCTCAGTGAAGAATTCAGCCAATAGTTCTTAATGATAATGATAAGCCCAAACATTTAATGTCAGTCAGTTCCTCATTCTTAGAGAGCAGCAAAACCAAGTAGCATTCTGAGCTCATCTGCAGCCCACATGTGTGGGTATGTTCCAACTGGAATCTGCAGATGCAATTAGGAGAGGAAAGACCAGTTGCTTTTCCTCATCCTAGTTCAGTATAGCTGCTGTATCCCAACTGCTGATCCATCCAGAGCAGTCAGTTGGGAAACATCTCTTGCTCTCTGTGACTCAGGGGTCCATAAGACCTTTTAGTAATTTACTTTATTTGATAACATATCTAAATATCAGCATCACAGAAACTCTCAATTGCCTTTTACCTATTTTTCATCTGAGAGACAGGCAACTGGCAGGTGGAACCCTGGTGGCATCCTCCTGCAACCATTTGACCACAAGCAGCAACACCTGGGGAGCCCTGTACATGACCATCCAGCAAATAACATCCCAGCTCCTATGTGTCTGGAACAAAAACAAAAAATGCTGGAAACACTCAGCCAGTTAAGCAACATCTGTGGAAAGAGAAACCAGTCAACGTTTTAGGTTACAGATCCTTCCTCAGAACTGTTTCCCGATTTCTCTAGATGCTGAGGAAAGTAATTAGTAGTCCTTACAAAATAAGCCTGTCATAAAGGTAAGGACATTTGTATTTTTAAGGCTTATGTAGGGTCAGGAAGATCAGAATTACCCAACCAGGCCAATGAAAGATCTTCTGGATAACCGCCTGCTAGTTCCTACCATCTGCCATCCTCTCTACTTCCCTCAGTACTTGCTGGTGTGTTTGTAAGTATGTGATGTCTCATGATGTATGCACACATAAGCACAGTGTAGTTGGAGTGGAATAACCAAATGCACATGTTTTAGCAGTTCTCCATATCTCCTACTGATACTTTGTATTCCTGATAACCTATAATAAACCCCTAATAGATTTCAAATTGGCAATGAAGATGTAAAGAATGGACTTTGCAGATAGTAAAGCAGACCTAGAGTCAAGCAATAAGACTTCTCTGCAAATCAACATGTTGGCAGCTACCATGGCAGGTTGAGGCACCAGCAGTGTTGCTGAGCATACAAGTCAAGCCTCATTTGATTCTTCCACAATCTTGTTCTGATCCAGCAAAAGTGACAGGTCGAATTGAGTTTGCTATGGTGTTCCGTAGTTTGCCTCCCCCATCCAAACATTGTGCAATGAATTATTCTGAAGATACTCAATGCAAGTTTTAAAGAGCATGACACATTATTTGGAAGTCTGCCTTCAGGGAAATAATATACAGACCAGAGGAGGAGGGAAGTGGTTTAAACATCACAAAGGCCATTTAAACAGTCAACAAGACTGTGCAAAATATATCATACGGAGCCTGAAAATTATGCCTTGTGTAAAATTGTCAGTGCCGCTGTCAGAAATACATTGGGATAAAAATTTTTGATATCAACAAAAAGCTAGATTTCAAATAAATGCAGAAGCTGCTGAAAATAGACAACTAATCTGTCAACATCTGAAAAACATAAAAGATATTATAGAGAGGAATTCCAGAACAGGAATAAAAACTGGAAACTTAACATCAACAAGACTCAAAGGTCCAGTCAAGTATGCCAAATGCACTAACGAAGAAATAGTTAATGGTTTAAGCCCTTCTGAGTTGATAGTTCAAAGAGCTGGAGAGAAGAACTAAAGTATCAGATGACACATCAAATATTGTTAATCTGGCAACAAAATAGCTTTACAAAAAAACTTTGAATGGTGGGGGTTGGGAAGGGGGTGTGGAGAATGGGGGTTGAATAAGGATCCAAGGTAAAAGCACTACAGTGTAAATAGGATGACGGAAACAAGCCAACGTAAGATTGTAAGCTCTCACAAACCCATTTTAAACAAATACAACAATGTTTATCTTTTATCAATGATATATAGCAAATTATTTTCAATCTTTCATCTAAATGCAAATTGCTATATTTTAGAATTAAATTTAAAGGATTGTAGAATCATCAACATGGAAGAAGGCCATTCTGCTCCTACTGTTTTCTTCAAAAGAATAATTCAAGTCGTCCCACCCCACTCTTTCCCCATAGGCTAGCAAAATTTTCCTTCTCGGTTATAGAAAATGACACAAGAAACTTATAATGTTGTTCTGATTTTCAAGCTGGTACAAGGACCAGCTAGAAGCAACACTAACTCTTGAAGGTGACAGGTTAATTTGAGAAGTGGTGATAGCATGTGGGATCCTTAACTTCATAAGCAACAGCACAGGGTAGAAAAGCATGGGGATTATGCTAAATCTTCATGAATCTTTAGGCTCCAGCTTAATTAGTGTTTCCTGTAAAATGCACTATATTTTGGAAATTGCATTGAGGCTTTGAAGAAGGTTCAGTGGAGTTTCATTAGAATAGCACCAGGGACCTGGAGTTTCAATTATTAAAAAGAATGGGATTGTTCTCCTTTGAACATAAAATGTTAAGGGGAAATTTAACAGATTCCAATTATTGAGGGAGCTTGATAATATTTTTATGCATTGAGCTTTTATGCTTCTGAACACAATAGTTGAAAGGACTGTAGAAGCAGAATCAATGAGGATCTTCATTAAGTGAACATGAAAATTTTTGCCGAGCTCTGGGGAGAAGAGGTAGGACTTTCAAAGACCAGCTCAGGCACTGTGGGCCAAATTGCCTCTTCTGAGACGAATCATTGTATGATTCTGATAATATCACTAAATAGCTTTTTAATACGGAATATTTAAGGAGCTCAGAGGAAAGAGAATACATGACTGTGAGAAGAAAATTAAATTTGAGATTTAGTAAAACATTTGGGATGGTGTGGAGTCAAATAAAGGCAAATGAGAGTTTTTTAAAAATACACAATGGATTAAAAAAAACCATGACCTTGAGATTCGCACCTCTTCCTTCAACTGTGACAGCATGTGTCTGACCTATTGACTATAATCCCACAGAGACCCAGTTGGAATCCCCTAACAAGGCAGAGGATGTTCAATAATGAATGTGAGTTTGGTGAAGAAATAGGTCTCAGCTTTCATTATTTGCAGTGGTTTTGTTATATTTTATCTATTTTACGTTCAGGATTCATGTCCTAGATAGATTGATTACCCAACACTGCTCTATTAATTCACTGTTCTGAAGCTTGGTGTTTTGTGTAATGCAGAATGCCAAGCAATTCAAAGCTATTGAATGTAATTATAGCTGGAGTGGTTTATTTCAGTTGTTATCCTTACTTTCAATTCATTGTTACATTCTATAAAACTTGGGGGCAGTTTTTCAGGTGAATTATGCTGATAAACTGGTACAGCCTGGATGAGGAAAATTAATCAGAAGCTGTTTGGGCTAGCTTTCAGTCACCCAACAGTACTTTCAGCATTTCCTGCTGGTTCATTAACACACCTGGCCAAAAATGATCAACTACATAAACCACAAATTACAGAATGCCAATCCTTGACAATATTTTCTATCATTGCAGAAGTGGTAGGTGCAGTGGTCGTTTTGGTTTGCAGGGGAGAAATGTGGCCTTTAATTGGGAATAGCCTCTTTGCTTAATATAATTATTCACAAAGCAATCATTCACATTAATAAAGGCATCAAAGTGAAATTTTAAGATTAAAGTATCATTCTTGAGCCAAAAATACTATCCAGATTATGTTAGTGCGTTACATTAATGTAATCTCAGCAAAATACCATCAGTGTTAATTTGAAAAAGTATTTTATAGAAAAGGAATGGGAGGAAGATACGGTGCTATTTAGAGCAGGACTGGTTGTTGCAGGAGTGAACAGGAGAACTAAAGGGATTGCATCCCTTGGCAGGTATTGGACATTCCTCTTCTTGTGGGCATCCTCTTGCAGGACCCCAGTGCCACATCCTAGAACCTTAGGGTCCTTTTCCCTGCTTCCCTGAACCACATTGAAATATGCCATTGTGTATCACCCAGGACCTCCAGACCTTCAATTGTTATCATTATCTACTACCACAGTTACAGTTGTATATTGTTTTATGTATATTATTTACATTGCTAAATATCATAAATCCAACCATCATTTCTACTGAGATTCCTCATGACTCCTCATCCTCATGCCTCTGTTCTCATTTTATCTTACATCTTGACCAGACCACAGACAATGAACCATTTCCCTGTTAGAGTTGGAAAGTCATCACCTCTAATCGGCTCTCTCGGGTTATTTCCAGTGCTCCCAATTTAGCTAGACCAGCTCTCTTGGTGAACCTTAGCCAGAGTGTGTTATCTTGATATCAATAAGACATGGGAACTTTTAATTTGCTTCCACAACATAATACATTCTTCCTTAAAGGCAAGTAGCTCAATCTGAGTTTGGGTCAATCCACTCAGTAAATCTATAAGCGAGGTAAGCCCTGTGGACGTCATATTCGTCCCCAGTGCTTGTGCAGTGTCACTTATCGCAACATCATCGAGCTTACCTGAACTAAACTTGCTATGAGTCTTTGGTATTGGTTTATTATTGTCACTTGTACCGAGGTACAATGAAAAACTTGTCTTGCATATCAATCGTACAGGTCAATTCATTACACAGTGCAGTTACATTGAGTTAGTACAGAGTCCATTGATGTAGTACAGGTAAAAATAATAACAGTACAGAGTAAAGTGTCACAGCTACAGAGAAAGTGCAGTGCAATAAGGTGCACGGTCACAACAAGGTAGATCGTGAGGTCATAGTCCATCTCACTGTATAAGGGAACTGTTCAATAGTCTTATCACAGTGGGGTAGAAGCTGTCCTTAAGTCTGGTGGTACGTGCCCTCAGGCCCCTGTATCTTCTACCTGATGGAAGAGGAGAGAAGAGAAGATGACCCGGGTGGGTGGGGTCTTTGATTATGCTGGCTGCTTCATCAAGACAGCAAGACGTAAAGACAGAGTCCATGGAAGGGAGGCTGGTGTCCGTGATGTGCTGGGCTGTGTCCACAACTCTCTGCAGTTTCTTGCAGTCCTAGGCAGAGCAGTTGCTGTACCAATCCAGATAGGATGCTTTCTATGGTGCATCAATAAAAATTGGTGAGAGTCAAAGGGGACAAACCAAATTTCTTTAGCCTCCTGAGGAAGTAGAGGTGCTAGTGAGCTTCCTTGGCTGTGGCATCTACGTGATTTGACCAGGACAGGCTGTTGGTGATGTTCACTCCCAGGAACCTGAAGCTCTCAACCCTCTCGACCTCAGCACCATTGATGGAGACAGGTGCATGTACACCGCCCCCTTTCCTGAAGTCAATGATCAGCTCTTTTGTTTTGTTGACATTGAGGGAAGGGTTGTTGTCATGACACCATTCCACTAAGCTCTCTATCTCCTTCCTGTACTCTGACTCATCGCTGTTTGAGATACAGCCTACAACCGTGGTATCATTTGCAAACTTGTAGATGGAGTTAGAACGGAATCTGGCCACACAGTCATGAGTGTATAGGGAGTAGAGTAGAGGGCTAAGGACGCAATCTTGTGGGGCACCAGTGTTGAGAATAATCGTGCCGGAGGTATTGTTGCCTATCCTCACTGATTGCAGTCTGTTTGTTAGAAAGTCAAGGATCCAGTTACAGAGGGAGGTGTTGAGTCCTAGGTCTTAGAGTTTGGTGACAAGCTTGCTTGGGATTATTGTATTGAAGGCAGAGCTGTAGTCAATAAACAATAGTCTAACGTAGGTGTCTTTACTGTCCAGATGCTCCAGAGCTGAGTGTAGGGCCAGGGAGATGGCGTCCGCTGTAGACCTGTTTCGGCGATAGGCGAATTGCAGTGGGTCAAGATTGTCTGGGAGGCTGGAGATGATACATGCCAATACCAATCTCTCAAAGCACTTCATGATGGGGATGTCAGAGCCACTGGTCGGTAGTCATTGAGGCATGTTACCTTGCTTTTCTTCAGTACCGGATGATAGTGGTCTTCTTAAAACAGATGGGAACCTGAGATTGAAGCAGGGAGAGGTTGAATATGTCCGCAAATACTTCTGCCAGCTGATCAGCACAAGATCTGAGCACACGGCCAGGAACACCATCTGGGCTAGGTGCTTTCCTCATGTTCACTCTCCGGAAGGCTGATCTTACGTCCTCAACTGTGATCACAGGTTCCGTTGCATTGGAGGCTGTCAGGGTGGGTGGTGACAATCCACTTCCCTTTTGTTCAAAACGCGCATAGAATGCATTAAGTTCATCAGGAAGGGATGCGCTGTTGTTAGCTATGCAGCCCAACTTTGTCTTGTAGCCTGTTATGGCATGTAAGCCCTGCCATAACTAACGGCTGGTCTGGGACTCTATTTTGAGTCGGTATTGCCTCTTGGCATCCCTGATAGCTTTCCGAAGGTCATACCTCGATTTCTTGTACAGATCAGGATTTGTGTGCAGCAGTCCTCTCCTTCAGTAGGGAGTGGATCTCCCGGTTCTTACATGGTTTCCTGTTTGGGAACACCTGTATTGTCTTCTTTGGTACACAGTCCTCCATACACTTGCTGATAAAGTCTGTGATGGTGGTGGCATACTCATCAAGGCTGGCAGCTGAGTCTTTGAACATGCTGATCTGATATGTGGATCCTTGCATTGGTCGTGACGCAAATGAACCAAAGGGTTGACTCATATTGCTATGGAGAACTGTAAGTACTCCCATTGTTATGAAAATGCCAAATCACTGGCTAAGTGATACTCTGAACCTAGGCTGTTGAAACTGGACTAATCTCAGTTTTTAAGATATCTCACTATTCTCTACTATTCTGGCTCACTTGATGCTTTGGTCTGCAGGTTTGTCTTTCCACCTTATGATCATTTCCACAGATGCTTCAGTAATGGACACTTGCTGCTCAAGTACCCCCACTGCTGATTTGCTTTTCTTGCTGTCCTAAAGCAAAGTGCACAGCTCAGTCAGCACTTTTAAAGTTGCACATTATTCTCTTTATGACCTGAGAGATGTATTCTTTGTGACAGCACTCACATAACAACTGCACATCTCAGAATATCACTGCCACATTATTTCACCGTAATCCTTGGCTTTGATCTCTTTGACACAAAACCATTGCATTTATTCACTCAACTTCTGCCTTATCTCCTCCTAGGAAGATCTCTCTTTGCTTACCTCCCTTACTAGCCCAGGCTTCACATTTCTCTTTAGAAGGGCCATCATCAAACTTCATCAGCAATGGTGCTGGTGTGTCACTATACATTGATCACTACACCTGCCATTGTGGTAAGAGATGATTGTCCCTGTTATACCCTCATCTCAAGGTATATTTTCTCTCTGCTTCTCAGATAATGAAAAGATAACCATCAGTTTCTTGCCTGCCATGACCACTCTGTTGTAGCTGGCCGGATCCTCCTGTGAACTCTTCATTTCTTGGTGTTTCTCAAGCTGAGCTGAAGACTGGTTGTTTGGGCAGGGCTAATGCATCCCAAAATTGGTTCCTGGGTCCTTCACTGCTAATGCTGTGATTCTGCCAAACACACAATTCCTTAATTCCAGTGACCTATTAGCATTGGTGTACCTCTCCATTCCAATACCATAAGAAGTGACTGGATCTACCTCTCCCATAACTTGCAGAGTCCTTCTTACTTAGGTACCCTGCACCTCAAAGGACAGTGCTTGAGTTGCTTCCAATACACATTCTAAAACAGATCAATATGTAGCAGAATCAATATGCCTTCCTATCACGGCAATCTCAATTAATAAAATGGTGAATGTTATGTGCAGCAAACAGATAACAGATAATGATTCCTCAATCTATTTGTACTGCTTCACAAAATAGTGTGGTTGCAATATTTTAATCTTCACAATACCTTTTGCTGGTGGAGGAGAGGTGTTGGAACTGCATTTAAAGAATCCTTCCTACCCATTACAATGGAAGGAATGGAGGACTAAGCCTGCTTTCTATCAATCCACTATAGAGAGCCTATAGTTTAGACAAAGCTGGGTGCAAGGGAGCCCAAACCCATGCAGCTGATTCAAAAGAAGGAATTCCACCCCAGATGCCAGCATCTGGATTGTAATCTTGCATGATTGTCCAACATCTCTTTATGTTTGACTTAATCAAGTACCACTGCCTTTGCCCTTAGGGACTTGGATCCCTGTGTAATATGCTCTATCCTGTGACAGTTACAACAATGGGCCATCTAGAAAGGACAATCTTGAGGCTGTGTGCCTCCCACAATATCCCTGACAAGGCCCCCTACGTGACTTGCAAGTCCCTGCCTGTGGACTCATGTGACCTTTTGGTTTCTTGTTGAATCTACTTGTATGTGTCTACATGCCTAGGCTGCATAGAAGATGACCAGCTGTGGGTTTGTTTCCTTCCTGCATCATAGAATCAAGCACAGAGTAGAACTGTTTTACATTTTGCACTGGCCATTTATCTATGTATGTTGCACATTAAATATTTGGAGAAATTTCAAAGCATTTGGTTTAAAACGCTGGTCAGATTTAACAGTTTCATACTTTAATTATGTTATTGTTGTAACTCAGCTGGGGAAGACTGGGTGGTGAAAGGGTTTAATTGCTGGCCTTTTAACTTTAGAACCAGGCCATATGAATGTAATGAAAGCCATCTCTGCCTGCTATCTGTATGCCAGCTTTGTTTGGGCAATCAAAGTCTAGATCCTAATGGAAATAAACCTGTAGCACTAAACTGCCCTCAACTTAGTACAGTTTACTACTAACTTCATTCTGTGAAACCAAATGCTTGGAAGTAGTGCAAAAGCCAGCAGCTAGACAGATGGATGCAATTTTGTTGTTTCTGACTTAGAAGGGGTGACAGATAAATGCACAATTGTAAGCAGATCAGAAAACGTAATTTTACATCAAATGAAACTACTCTATTTATAATAAAGGAGAGCAATGCTTTGGAAGTATTCTTATCTCATTTGCCCCATTTAATGCAGGCCTGTCTTGTGGAGACAATAGAATGGACTGACATCCAGGAGGAAGCTTGCTTCTGAATGGAATGGTTCTGGGCTGGCATTCCTTCTTTTGAATCAGGTGCATAGGTTTGGGCTCCCTTGCACCCAGCTTTGTCTAAACTATAGGCTCTCTATAGTGGATTGATAGAAAGCAGGGTTAGTCCTCCATTCCTTCCATTGTAATGAGTAGGAAGGATTCTTTAAATGCAGTTCCAACACCTCTCCTCCACCAGCAAAAGGTATTGTGAACATTAAAACATTGCAACTACACTATTTTGTGAAGCAGTACAAATAGATTGAGGAATGCAATGCAGAATCTACCTCAGCTACAATTGCCTAGTGAGGCCTCATGAATCTTGAGCGTGAGGTTGGTCCTAGGCAGAATGACACTGCGGGGTAAAGAGAGCAGAAGTTAGCAAGAAGCAACTTAATTCTCTTTTCTCTGAATGACCAACATTTGGAATGGATTTTATTGTTGTCAGTGAAGTTGAAAATCCTGGAAACTGTGGACTGAATTATCATAGCAATGCAATAGGAGTTGTACTATGGAATCTGAAGCTAAGACATAGGATCAGTGTAAGGACAGCTTTACCTAAAATCTTACCACTGTCAATGTGTCACATCTCAAGAAAGTAATCACTCATTTTAAAGCGCAGAACATTTAAAGTTAAAAGAAGCCAAAAGGAAGTTACCTTATATTGTTGGGCAGTTTTACAGATTGCAATAGAACAATTTGGCAGATTAAATAATTAACATCCATTTCCATCTTGTGGGACTTCATCAATCACATCCTGGAGTGTTGACAGTGACCCACAGTGATAAATGAGTTCCCTTAATGTCATCACTTTACATAGGTTTTTCCAATTGCTTATTCCTGTTAACAAAAAATAAATTTATTTTAATAGTTTGTTGTCCATGTTTCTGTAATGTTGGTTTGAAGTAGACAGAGGAAGAACAAGATTAATAGCTATGAACTGAAGGAAGAGCTATCAGAATGAGCAATGAGACATCCTTCCAAAGGAAGCAAATACTTTTGGATACTGGAAATTGAAATAAATGCTGAAACTCTGCAAATACTCAACAGCTGTTGTGAAGGAACATAGCTATTGTTTCAGGTTGGTGAAATTTTATCAAACAGAATGGTAAAGTGAGAATATAAATAAATCTACAATCACCTTGATCATGATCAATCCAATGTGTCAGACACATTTGCAATGTTCCCAGGCAAATTGACCAAAAAGTAGTTGGCAACAGGCATTCCTCTGTGGCTGGCAATGGGCTGTCCCATATGGCTGGCAATGGGCTGTTCCCTGTCGCTGGCAGTGGGCTGTCCCCTGTGCAGCTCCTTGGTGGGGCAGGATGGTGTTCAGGCTCCCCATACCTAGTACAAGCAATGAGGATGAAACTGCTCTAACAAACAGTTCTCTTTAGCCTAATCAGAAGTGTTAAGGCCTCATGAGGAAATGGGATCTGGTGCTGGCCGTGGGTGTGATGGGAAAAGATGACATCCAACATTTGTCTCAGTGAGAACTGTAGAGCACAGGAGTAGGAAGGGAAGGCTTGAAGCATTCTGAGGCTACGTGAGGAAAGGAGTGATGAGGTCTTAGGAAGGAACTATACCTCAGAAGGAGGCAATTTCTTCAACGGATAAGATAAGACAAGACATCTTCATTAGTCACATGTACATCGAAACACATAGTGAAATACATCTTCTACGTAGAGTGCTCTGGGGACAGCCCACAAGTGTTGCCATGCTTCCAGCGCCAACATAGCATGCCCACAACTTCCTAACCCGTACGTCTTTGAAATGTGGGAGAAAACCGGAGCACCTGGAGGACAGGTGGGAAGGAGAAAAAAATTAATGATGCATTTGCATCCAGTTCTGGTGAATCTCTGGAATGAAAACACAGAACAATAATATTTCACATCAAAGTATTTTTGCTTGAACTGAACGTTTTTGTGATTAGTCCACTTTCCTTAAAGCACATCTTTAACACAAACCATGTATTGTTGAGAAACCTTACAGTAATACCTCACCAGGACAGAATTAGAGATAAAGGCTGTTAATGCAGTGAACCTGAACTTCCCTACTCCTGCCGTTGCAGATGTCTGTGGAAATGCACGACGTCATTTTGGGGCTGCCATGGAGACCAGCTCAGATACCCGAATGCTGCCATCTGCAGGGCCGGAGATAAGCAGTGAGTGAATTAAACTTTTGTCCAAGTTAGTACTGCAACTACAAAGAGTTTAAAGCTGTCAGGATTTTACACTCAAGGTAAATACTTTGGAAGGATTGCTTCTTCAGTAAAAGTAAAATCTCCAGCCAGGAACTTAATGACTGATTTTGGGGTCAAGGAGCAGTACAGCTTATTTCCCACAAAGTTAAGCATTTTCATGTGACGCTGAAATGTTTCCTGGTGTTCTTGTTGTTTCCCCTTCATTCTCACTAAGATTTAAAGCTGGATTGCCCTCAGTTCTCAGTTGTCTACTTCTTCCCAAAGATTCACTCCTATCTGGGTGAAGAAGTTACTATTCACCTCTGTCCTGAAGTACAGGAAAGTAAATCAGAGATAAAAGATCAGCCTTGACCCTAGTAAATGGTGGACAGGCATGAAAGGGTGAATGGCCTACTCATGCTTCTGTTTCTTACATTCTCGATGATCTGTTTGGAAACCTTTATGTTTGTGTACACGGGCATGCAATCGTTTTTAGCCTGTGTGCATTTACATGTGTGTTGGTCTGCAGATATTGATCCAGTGTCAGGCTGACTCAACCAAATTGCCATTATTGATTGAATATCCAACATGGCTCACTACCCTTTGGGTGACCCCTAGTTCTAGACACTTTCAACAGGGAAACATCATCCGTGCACCAACCCTGCCAGAGCCAATAAGAATTTCGGACATATCAATGAGATCCTTCTTCTAACCTCAAGAGACTATGGGCCTAGTCTTCTTAATCTCTTCTCATGTGACAAGACTGCCTGCCAGGAAAGAATCTGGTGAACCTTCACCGCACTCCCTCTGTTGCAAGTTTATCCTTCCTGAAGTAGGGAGACCAGACCTGTACAAAATATTCCAGATGCAGTCTCACCTGGGCCCTATATAACTGGAGCAAGACGTCTGTATTCTTGTACTCTAACCCACTTGCAGTAAAGACTGTCATGCCCTTTGTCCTCCTAAGTACTTGCTCTACCTGCATGTTAACTTTCAGCGATTCTAGTACAACGACACCCAGGTCCAATCACTGCAGATGGTGATCAAGAGTAAGAAACAAAGCAGATTTTCTTTACATTGCTGAGGACTGGAATTAGGCAGAAATTATTAGAGATGGTTAAAATTAGCCTGATGAAAGAACTGATCATAATAAAGTATGACTGTTGGCTCTGTGTGTATTACATAATATTCTTAATTCTTTTCTCGTTTATATTTTTGCCAGCAAGCTGATTAATTGGTGGTTTGGAAAAGAACATAAAAGCTTGGAAATTATTGTAAACAAGTTTAAATTTACTAGATTCCACACTCCACTATGTTACTATACAATTAATTAATGGGTTGATGCCTCATTAAATACTTGTCTGATAACCTTGTTTTCAGTGACTTCTAAGCAAGGAAGTTACAAACCTATTGTATTAAGACATTTAAACTGAACCAGACTGACCCATTTTCAGAAGTTCCACCCATCCTCTTTTTTGCCATATAATTTCTTCTGCAAGAATATGTCCAGTCATCTCTCAGATCTATTTATATAAACTAATCTTCTTTGGTCGCCTTTTTTTCACAAACCCTTGATGGGAAAAATTCAATATGACCTAATTTTACTCTTCTCTTATTTCCCAGTTCTTAAGCCATGTGTCACTTCTACTGAGTGCATTGCTGCAGTGTGCAATTAGTCAGGAGTGGTTCTGCAATCCCCTACCTAATCTTGTGAGGATCTGAAATGAAGAGTATTAAACATGAAAAAGAGACTTGGGTGCTTATCTTTGATATCTGCTTAATGTGGGCACCAAGTGGGTGGAACAGCCCTTGCCTGAAGTTGCCATAGTGAGGCCATAGTTGCCATGGAGAGTCATAACAGCACAGAAACAGGTCCTTCAGACCACCAAGTCCACGCCGACCATTGAGCACCTGCTTACACTGATTCTACGCTAATCCCATTTTATACTCACCACGTTCCCATCAACACATCCCAGATTCTACCACTATCACAACACTCACCTGCACACAAGGGGCAAGTTACAGTGGCCAACTAACCTACGAACCCGTATGTCATTGGCATATAGGAGGAAACTGGAACACCTAGAGGAAACCCACATTGTCTCATGAAGAAGAGGCAAACTCCCCACAGACAGCACCAGGATTGAATCCAGGTTGCTGGAGCTATTGGACAACAGCTCCACCAGCTGTACCTCTGTGCTCAGAGAATTTCAAGGACAGCATTGTACTGGTCACCTGTTCCCACCTTCATACATCCCTTTCCTATATAAAAAAAAACTAATTTTGTGGTTCTAATATCTGGTTTTTCCTTTCCTTCTTTGGAACTGTTATTTAGAAATGTTGCATTTTTGTGTTTTCTTGATCCAATATCAATGAAAAATCAAATGTTATTTCAAAGTTGAGGTGTTCACAAAATCTGTTGCTTCCTTCTGAGTACTCTGCGGGCCTGATGCATGGAGAACTGCAGTAGATGTCATCCCTGTAATTTTCATTCACATGTGGATTACCAACATCTGTATGTGCTGCTTCAGTGTGACTTAAAGAGGAACTGCCTGTAGATGAAGCAGGCCAAAACTGCGAACCTGACTCAGGTATGTCCCCTCAAAAGGAGCCACTTCCTTAGTTCTCCTATAAGGTCCTCCACCCTATCCTCATTGGAAGTGACCCCAATCTGCCCAAAACATTCATGCAACCACCTACACTCCATCTACTGAGATGCCCACCCAACATGACATCCCAGATGAAAAACAAAACTGGAGAAGCTGGAAATCTGATGAAGGGTCTTTGAACTGAAATGTTTACTGTTTCTCCTTCCACAGGTGTTGCCTGACCTGCTGAGTGTTTCCAGCATTTTCTGTTTTTAAGACACTAAGACCCTGATTAACCCCTCGACTACTGACTCTTCCCTGCAATCATTGATCACAACCCCCATTCTCAATCCCAGCACCTGGCCCTGGTCCCAACCCTGATGGGCCCTGATCCTCCTTTCTCATCCCCAGCCCAGGCCCAAGCCACTCTTACCTGTGACCCTGCTGGAACTGGCACCAGCCATGCACTCTTCTGGTTTCGTATGACGTGGGAGTGAGTAAGGAAAGGCCATGAGTGTGCAATGCAACTCACCAACTTTTACTGATGCACCATCGAAAGCATCCTATCTGGATGTATCACGGCTTGGTGTGGCAACTGCTCTGCCCAGGATCGCAAGAAGCTGCGGAGAATTGTGGACACAGCCCAGCGCATCACGGACACCAGCCTTCCCTCCTTGGACTCTGTCTTTACCTCTTGTTATCTTGGTGTAGCAGCCAGCATAATCAAAGACCCCACCCACCCAGGACATTCTCTCTTCTCTCCTCTTCCATCGGGTAGAAGATACAGGTGCCTGAGGGCACATACCACCAGACTTAAGGACAGCTTCTACCCCATTGTGATAAGACTATTGAATGGTTCCCTTATACAATGAGATGGACTATGACCTCACGATCTACCTTGTTGTGACCTTGCACCTTATTGCACTGCACTTTCTCCGTAGCTGTGACACTTCACTCTGTACTGTTACCGTTTTTACCTGTACTACTTCAATGCACTTTGTACTAACTCAATGTAACTGCACTGTGTAATGAATTGACCTGTACGATCGATTTGTAAGACAAGCTTTTCACTGTACCTTGGTACAAGTGACAATAATAAACCAAGACCAATACCAATACTAATGCCTTGGACCTTCCAAATCTCCCAACAATTGCACATCCATTGGCCTTGCAGACTGATTACTCAACACATCTTTACAGACACCAAACATTCTGTTTTGGCCAGAGATTCAAGTGAAAAAATAGTGCACATATAACAGCTTGAGCTGCGATAATAATGTGATAACATGCAAGGCTATGTATGAATTAAAATGGAAAACACAGGAAATACTCAACAGGTCAGGGTGCATCTTCAGGAAGAGAAACAGATTCTCTCAGAAAAGAAATCATTGACCTGTCCGCTATGTTACTTCCTCCAGAGATACTACTGACCTGAGGAGGTCCAGTGGTTTCTGTCCTTGTTTAGGTGGCCTGCTTCTGTAGCATTTTGCCTTTATATTTTAATTATCATCTTTACTGGTCACATTTTGAAGGTTTACTCAGTTGACAGTCATGTGTTTTCCATTCGATGAGATTTCTATGAGGATTTGCTGAGAAGCAGATTTCAAGGACCAAGATGCAGTTGATTGCTGCCCTCCAGTGGACTAGCACTATTATTACAGAGCATCCTTTTCAAAAGAAAATGAAATATTTCAAGTGCTTTTAACAAGAAAAGGAAGCAAATAGGTTTGAAGAAAGTGCACATGGAGTTTGGTTATGAATATTCTATAAATCACTATGCTTACTAATTTTTGGATTTCTTTTTGTTGAGTGTCAACATAGAACATAGAACACTACAGCACAGTACAATCCCTTTGGCCCATAATGTTGTGCCGACATTTTATCCTGCTCTAAGATCTATCTAACCCTTCTGTCCCACATAGCCCCCTATTTTTTTTTGTCCTTTGGAAAGTTCCTCCACAATCCAGGCCGCAGTACCGAGGAAATTCTGTGTACTAATTCTGAGTAGTTTGGCGCAGCACAGTGGTGTTGCTAGTTCAGCTGCTGTCTCATAGAGCCAGTAATCTGGATTCAATTCCGACTTCCAGTTTCCTGTGTGTGGAGTTGGCAAATTCTCCCTGTGAACATGTGGGTTTCCTCTGGGTGGTCTGTTTTCATCCAACATCTAAAAGACATATAGGTTGATGGGTTAATTGGCCACTGTAATTTGCCACTAATCTATAGGTAAGTGATAGAATCTGGAGGTAATTGATGGGAATGTTGGGAAAATAGGTTATAGGGAGAATTAATGGGGAGAGAGATTGGAATGGATTTGTTCTGTGATGGATTGAATGGCCTCTTTCTCTGTTGTGAGGAAGTAGAGAGATACTGCTGTTTGTTTGCTCTGATGGACAGAGAAGGATCTGCAGATTTCATCACCACATTGAAGGTTTAGCTGGCAGGGGTGGGAAGGAGGACATGTACTTCATATCCAGAGGAAGCAGGAAATTCAGACTGCTGTCATTGTAACTGGTGGATTAGCGTGTGCAGAGGAGCTTGCAGGGTCTCACATTGGCTTAGCAACAACCATGAGATAACATTGCATAAGAGCATTCGGACCAGGCAAGGTGCAAGGAATCTACAATGGTAAATTGTTTATTTTTACACGATATGACATGATATAATTTATAGATTTTACTTCTGTATATTTTGTTACAGCATTTGCATTTGCACTGGCGAATGGTGAATTGGGGATGTGGTGCCTGGAAGGATGAGTCCTTCGTGCACAGTGGAAAGGTGAGGCCATTGGTCTTCACCTTTCCACTTCCTCGTCTTCCTTCTCCTGCAACTCCTCTTTAGCTGCTTGCCACATCACTGAGAGTTAACAAGCAAGCACAGCAAGCAATTCGGAAGACAAAAATATATTTATTGCAAGAGAATTTGAGTACAAGAATAGAGATGTCCTGCTCCAATTATATAGGGCCTTACTGAGGCTGTATATCCTGTTTTATGTTGGGGAAACGCCTTAAAATGTAAAATCATCAAACTATTTATTTACCTTGTCTTATGATAGCACAGAAGAAGGCCATTGCACCCACTGGGTCCATGCCAGCTTCCAGTGGAGCAATCACATTTCTCTCATTGCACCTTTCCCTATTTTCCCTGTGCCCTTGCAACTTATTTTCTCTCCATCAACTCCCCTTCCTTTATTCATTAACTGAAACTGAAGGGCAAGTTACAGTTGCAATTAACCTACCAGCATGTCTTTGGGATGTTGGAGGAAACCAGACCACCCGGAGGAATCATGAAGAGAATATGCAAACTCTGCAAAGACAGTACCTGATGTCAGGATCAAACCTGAGTCCCTGGAGTAGTGAGGCAGCAACACTAACTGTGCTGCTACCACAACGTACAGTTATGGTCTTCCAGTATATCTGAAGGATAGATTGTGCTGGAGGGAATGCTTGGTTCTGGGATGGCAGATTTGTCATATGAGGAGCAATGAAGCAGGCAGGGTCTATACTATCTTGTGTTTGGAAGAATGAGAGTGACCTCATTGAAACAAAGCAAAATATGGGTAGAAAGTGAGGTTAATGTTTTCACTGGCTGGGATCACAGTCTCAAAGTAAGGGGTTTGCCACTCAGAACAGAGATTAGAAGATATTTCTTCATCTGGAGGATGGTGAATCTTTGGATTTTATTGCTGAAGAATGCTTTGGAAACTTGGTGGATAAGTATATTCAAGCAAAGATAGATAGATTTTTAGACATTAATGAATCAAGGGGTATGGATTTAATACAGGAAAATGGATCTTATTGAATGTTAGTGCAGGCATGAAGAACTGAATGGCTTACTACTTCTCTCTTATGCTCTTATAGGTGGAAGCAAAGGTCGTGGCTCATGACTGTGAAATGGTGCAGCACTAATTTTGATACAGAACAGAAGGATGGTCTGCTGAAGGACTGCCCAGGTGATAGAAGCAATACTGAGGCAAACCCTTGCTGCTGAACCCACCCTCAGCCATGTGTTTAAGGCTACATGTTGGCTGGACCATTCAGCTCCACCATGGAATCATTGGCATCAAATCGATGATGACATTATGATCTTCCTCCACTGTATGGCTTAAGCAAGTACATGCTAATGCCCTCATGAATACAGTGTCCAGTGTGATTCATGCCACCAATGTGCACGTGCTGAACTCATCATTTTGGAACCAACCATTTTCTCCAGGGCCCAAACAATAATTCTGTAATGAGTGCATTTGCCTAATAAGTCATAAGTGAAGCCCAGCATTTTCATCAATAAAACATACATTATGCAAAAGAAAAGCTGTAAATTCTGAATGAATGGATATGCTGTAAATTGTGCAGTAATGTCCATAATTCACAGTCTACCAGCTGGCCAGCAATGCCTTCATAGACATTTCTAATTTAATAAGGTCAGCCTCAAAATTGAGCTTGCCTCTCTTGGGATTACTTAAATTAGATTATCCACTTTACAAAAGACTGCATCAGGTGCAAAAGCAGCATGCTAGCAGAGTGTAATGACCGACGGCTGTGTAAATCTTTCAAGAGAAGCTTTAGTTAATAAAATGAATTGGGAAGAGGCTGTTTAATTTACTTCTGGGTTGAAACTGAACTTGCACATCATTAGGATAGAATGTAATTGTGCACATATGAGATTCATTTGCTGTTTTAATGAATCTGGAATTGCAAAAAATGCACGTAACATATATTATCATACACTGGGTTTTTGATATGAAGGATAATGTCGGTCTGTTGTTTATGGTGTAAAGAAGAAAGCCTGGAATGGGAACGTACTACAGCCCATCAAACCGACTTCTTCCACAATCCATGTCTGACTACAAGTACCATTGTGCCTGGGATAATATTTAATGCAAATTTATGACAACTTTTGATCAATATTTCAGTCCATGAGCTTTATGCTGTTAGAAAATTTCATAATGGCATTGTATCCAAAAGTTGCCTTATTTAGACCACGCTGTGGTTTAGGTTTCACAATAGCTACTGCTAAGCCTGCACTTTGCAGTCTGCAGTGTGTGTGTGATAATATGCACAGTGGGGCGAAACAAAAGGGAAGAAAGTATTGAATTTAAACAGCGTCTTTCTCAACCTCAAGACATTCCACTTCATGATGATAGAATGTAGTATGGAGGGATTTGTGCAGGTGATGGAGGTGAATTTGGGAGATGTTATAAAGTAAAACATTGCAGGAGTTCTCCTTGTTGATGGCACACA
This sequence comes from Pristis pectinata, assembly GCF_009764475.1. NCBI lineage: Eukaryota > Metazoa > Chordata > Chondrichthyes > Rhinopristiformes > Pristidae > Pristis > Pristis pectinata. The sequence continues at coordinate 78,769,000 of NC_067412.1, forward strand.
CTGCAGCCATGGTGCATTGGTGCTAGGAGGAGCATGCAATGTAGTGAACTGGCTTCTAATCAAGCCCTCTGCTTCGTCTTGGCTGGCATTAAGTTCTTTGTGTGTTGTGGCTGCTGTACACATCCAAGCAAGCGAAGAATATTTCATTACATTCATGGCACATTTGCAGGTGTTGGAAACTTGGCTTCATTTTAAACCTTGGAGTTTAATGCCCCAGGGCACTTCACAAGCATATTATAAACAAAATTTGACACAAAACCAATTAAGGAGGTATTTGAGGACAAAAGGAGGTTTTAAGGAATGCCTTAAAGAGGAGTATGAGAAGGCTAGACCTTGAAGGAGAGAATTCTAGAGAAGGAATATACAGGTGAGGTAATCCCACCTCATGGTGCTTTGGGTGGACTGGGAATTTACAGACCTTATAACTTCATTCTATGAAACATTTGTTGAATTGAACTATGGAATGTTTTCCCTTAATTTGCTGTTTATATTAATTGTTATTCCCAAAAATGTTAAACTGTAGTTCGTTTTTGAAGCAAGGTTTAAACAAATGTGAAAATCCAGGAACTGCCTGGTTTTGCTGTAAAGGTTAATAATCAAAATGCCTACTTAAGTATTTATGTTATGCAAGCACACTTTGCACATAATTTTTGTTAAGGAACAAAATTCTTTTATTAATTCTTTTTTAGTCCTGGACTTAAGTTTTTATATGAAGTTTCAGACACAGAAAATAGCCTTTTAAGTGTAACTAGACAAACCAATCAACTCAAGCTTCTCTGCTTGGTGCCGAATGGACAGGGGTTGATTGGGGCCGAAGAACAGTGCATGATTTTCATATGGCATTCCTTTGCTGCTTTATTTACTGGATAAAAGCATCCACTAAAATAACAGACAAGATGAATGTTACATGAAAAGACAGCCACTCATCCACAAGTATTGCAGACAGTAATTCCAAGCCTTATATCCCTCTATTCCTTCTGTCTTTGCAGCTGATGGTTATTTATTTAATGTATTTATACTACTTCAATGACCCACCCTTTTGTGACAACTTTATTTGGATGAGGAAGTTCTAAAAGATTTCCTTCCTAACTGAATTTTTCTTTAACTTTTAGCTTTTTTTTAGAATGTTATAAAGTGTTTCATATTTCACATTTATAAATTTTGAACAACCCAACCCCTGACTATCATTAACTTTCTATCAGATTCAGGCATCAGAGACTTGCGGATGTCTAGTGCAGACATGAATAAAAACATTTCTATGCCTTTATCAGCTAATAACGATTGCAGTTTGCAACACACCCAAAGCGCACTGAACAGAAATGGTCCCCAGACTGCTCGGTAAACACTGTTGGGTTTCTGACTACTGGCAGATCCTTTAATGTAGTCACCAGGGAATGTGACTGCAGTGCTCAAGGATACAAGAAGGGAAATTGTAACACTGTCTAATTTGAGCTTTGTTCTTGTATATGATCAGTTTTGTTCACGTTCAAGGAGTAGATTGCATTGTATATACGGCTGCCGAAAAGCTTCAAGGCAAAAAAGACTGGTGTCAACTGATTTTATTTAAATAATGTTTACCTTTCCTTTATAATGTGAAAGGTTATCGTAGAAGAATAAACCAAATAGTGTGAAGGCCAAGCTGGATTGTTGACCATGGAAGATGATGAACTCATAGCTTTATTGGATAGGTTTTTAGTGCATCTCCATTGTGAGTGCACAATTAACTGCAAGAATGCAACCAATGATAATTCAAAGAAGAATTGCCTTTGGTGAACTGGGGGTCAGAGGAATAGTGGGCCACTTACTCAATGTAGTTGAAAGGAATCCCAAGTCACTCCTGTGGCAGGAACTCATTAGTGTGGCAGCTTGTAGCCTCTTAAAGAAGTACATTTCTCAATAGTGGTTAGTGATTTTCCTGAAGAAATAGTAAGCATGGCAGTATCAGGGATTCCCAGATTCTTTGAGAAAGGAATGGAGGGCCCACTAACTATGAGATCAGCAAGAAATTGGTTCTGTTCCCCTTTGATGGGAACTCAGACAAATGAGTTAATATCAATGGAATGTATCAATGTTTCCAGAATTGTCGCCCAGGGTCTGGTTGCAGTAGAAGAAGTTAAGTGACTTCACTATAATTGTCAAGCTAAGTCTTCCTTCCACATTTCTACTACCTCTCCTCAGCCCTGTACCATCTTCCTTTAACTTCACCATCATAAGATGCTTGCTGCCTTCTATGCCTCTTCCCCATTTGCTGTGGAATACTTCACTATATTGCCTTTCGGATACGCTCCTAATTGTGAAATCTGATCATTAAATCACTGGTATTTACTTTTGAATCCAAAGCAACAAAAGTAGAATTTAATCAGGTCATTTCATTGCAAATATGTTAGGAGACATCAAGAAACTATGTGTACCACCAAAAACTGGCCTCTGAACATCCTCTCAAATGCAAAAACTAAACAAAGAATAGAAAATGCCTGATACACTCAATCTCATACAAAGAGATTTTACTGTGCAGACATGTATTTCAGCAGGTGTGTCTTTTCATTGTTATACTTCCTTCTGGTGCCTCACTGTGCAGCTCTCTGACTTATCTTGGTGCTACAAGATTTTATCAGACATCCCGTGACATCATAAGCACCAGTGATCATTCTAGCATGAAGAACTTCCTGATATTACTTCTAAATTTTCCTTTAACATGTTTGAAGTTTTGGATTTTTGGCTACTGACCCAATTTAATTTGAAACAATTTAAGGAATCCCTTTTCAATTTAGTTCACTATCTTACAAGCTTACTTGTCAGTTCTCTCCTTTCGTTGCTGTAAAGTCCATGTTGTCTTCTAGGTATCAGTGTACAGCAACTGGCTTGTTTGCACTGTAAACCATAACAACAGTGACTTGATATATAGCTTTTAACAGAATCAATGCATCCAGGTGTGTAATGAGAAATAAGTCAAGATATCTGTTTAAACAAGCATCTCGTAAACAACATATTATTGCTGACGCAGTCTAATCTGCTGGGCATTTCCTACAGCTCAGAGCTGCATTTCACACCTTTTACACATCCTTTGTTTGCTTTCTCTCTCTCTTACTGTCCTTATTAATCTATCAACTGGATGGTTTCAGCAATGGTTCATCACCATGACAACCCTGGTCCCAACCTATCAGAGACATTCCCTTTGTTCTATCTATCCTTCCCCTCTCCCTCTCTGCAACTTGGAACTCGTTCTCTCTTTTCCCAAGTTCTGATGAAGCTCTTTGAACTGAAATGTTTAACTCTCTTTCTCCCTCCACAGATGCTGGCTGATGTGGTGGCTGTTTACATTTTCTATTTTTATTTCAGATTTCAAGAATTTACAGTTCTTTATTGATTTTGACCTATTGTTACAACTAATTCATTAGCCATAGAACCCATCAAAGTGTGCTGAGCATTTGAAAGGTGCTATTCTATTTTTCAGCCAGGAACAAGAACCTAATTTTTCACCTCCCCGGGCTAAAGTGACGTTTATTGGAACCTAACTGTTGTGAGAAGTTGGTAGAGATCAACAGTAAACTTATAAATACAGTTCCTAAAATCTCATGCATTGTTTAATGTTTTAAAAACCACGGATTTCTATTGTAATTCATAATTCAATTGTTGTTTTTAAATCATTCCCCGTAGTTTAGTCCTCATGTGAGATTTGTACAGAAGGTTAGGTGGGGAGGTATAACACAGTGGCCTTGTCTATAGGTCCTTTATGTGGGTTCTCAGTTGAGAATGTCTCACAGCATGTTCTCCTGGACCTTGTTATGTGTTAGTCAGGAAGACATTTCTTCCTGGAGGGTTACATTGTAATGGTTTGATACAACTGTGTGACTTGCAAGGCTACTTCAGAGAGCAGTTAAGAGCTGATTACATGATGTGGAACTGAGACACAAATAAGTCAGATCAGCGGAGGATATCAGCATTTCTTCTCTAAAAGATTTTAAGGATTGCAATTACTCATTCAACTGATAAATACTAATTCAACACAAATCAGGTGTCAAACTTTTTTGGGAATATGCTTTTATGTACATGGAGATATCTCCATAGCATTGAATTTTACATGTGCTTGCTTTTTATGAACTTCAAGTGGACATGGCACTGGTAATCATGCCTCTTCTTGGTAACAAATGTGATCCATTAGCTAAATATTATAAAGATGGAAAATCTAAGTTTACAGTTAGATATATTTTGCTCTGTCTTCCATGATTATCAGGGTAGTTACATTAACTTCAATTGGGAGTTTTGTGGAAAATCTCTCTCATTTATTTGGATGCAGTCAACTTCATTTATGCGATAGGAATAATTAAAGGTTCAGAGAGAAATAGTCCACTCAAGAACATTAAGTGTTGGATAGGCACATCCCAATTCATACTTGGATGCAGTTTCTACAATTTAAAGCAGCCACGATTTTGCACACTTCTTTCCTTCAAAGCCTCGTATCCTGCTGTTTATGTTGCAACTCTGTGGCACTGTAATTACTACAACTACAGACACTGCAGAACTTCAGCTTTGCTTCTAGCAAATGTGGCTGTTTGCTTCCTGATTTGCTACAACTTTTACTTTCACTCATTAACTCTGAATAATAATGTGAAATCAAAAGATATCTTTTTTATATTAAACTTTGCACTTGAGGAACATATTCCATTAAATGCTTCCACTGGAGTTTTTGTTATAAGGCAAAATATTTACAGCTTCTGTAAACCTAAGTAGATTTAATCCCTTTTTGTCTATTAATCTTCCCTGCCTTCCATCTTCTAACGAACCTCTCCTTCTCTGCTCACATCCCCACTTCATCTACATTGTGAAATCTGTTTAACATTTCCTGGTTGTGATGAAAGGTCATTGATTTCAAATATTAACAATGTTTCTTTTCTTAATAATACTGCTGGACCTTTTGAGTATTTCTACGATTGGACTTGTTGAGAATTTTCAGTGTTTTAATTTTATTTCATATGTCCAACATCAGCAGTGTCTGTCCCTTGTGTAGTCTCTGGGTGACATTGTGTGAAGACTTTTCAATATTGTGTGTAAGAATGGAGTTTTGGGGACATCTTAAAAGTAAGTGACCTATATTTAATGTTGTAATCTCATCACAAATGCATTGAGAGACATCATTTATGTGCTTTATTTTGCAAAGCAGAACACAAACTATTGACACATTGAGTCTTTAACTTGATGATGCTGACTGTGCCTCTCGTGATGTCATTACATGTTGCAAAACAGGTGTACCATGTGACTTTCATATCCAATAGAATCACAAGATAAATGCACACTTATAGTGACACTGATTGGATATATAGTGAATATCACATTTCTGTTTAAAGATACATTAAAACCTCACTTTGTTTTAATATAACTTGACTGTTAAAATTGTTTGCAGCATTTCCTCTGCTTATTGCCAACGAGTGTGGGTGTGGGACAGACCTGGCCTCTCCCTTGCTGCAGCAGTATATGAGAGCCATGGCACAGAGCAAGGGGCTGTGGAAGTGCTAACTTTCCTCAGCAGGACATTGGAATCCTGCATCTCTTGGAAGAAAATCCATAAGACCTGTGGGAGGTGGATGGCCTGCAAATTAATGAGAGACGAAGCATTAATAAACCTGCTCACAGCTGAAGTCTTTCTGCTGGCCTGCAAAGGGAAAATTATAATTGAATAGATATCAAATCTGGAGCTTAGTGGAAGGTAGAGAGGGATTTGAAGGCGCTTCTGAATACAGCTTTGAATGCCTAGCAGGGCGGCAGAATGAAATCACTGCCAGAGCCAGTACCATCTAAATCATTCAAGACCTATCAATCTCTGGCCTCTAGTATGACTCTGTTGGATTGTTGTGTATGATAAGGTTAGCAATATGATTAAGAAATTTCTTTTGTTCAAACAACTAGAAAAATACTAGACCATGTTGTCAACTGAATACTTAACCTGTCATTCAAAAAATGTAAAGCAAATTGAAATTACTATGGTTATTCCTCCAGGCTTTCTGGCGTATCCCACTGATTTCCCATTCTGTAACAAGTCATCAGGAAGGAGGTGACAAGGAAAACACTTTCCTTGTGGTGATCCAGTTTGTGGGATACCCCAAGGATATATTTTACAGTAATAGCAGGGTAAATATCACATTGCATGTTAACTTATGGGTAAGAAGTTGTAAAACCAATTTTTAAAAAAAATAACAAAATAATTTGTGGATTTTTCTGCTGTACTGATAAGAAAACTGAAAGGTAGGGGCCTAGAAATGTGACTGCAAAAACCTGTTTTGTTTTTCAGATGTATGAGATTGAAAATTGATCCTTCCTGGAAAACAGCTATTTCTGAGTCATTTCAGAGCTGGGGTCTTCCCAAAATAAAACACCCTCATGTGCCTGAAACAACTTCCACATCAATTTTTCAGAGGATGATATCATTCACTATGCAAGGAGTATTCAGAACGCTGCAGGAGAACTATCATAAGTTATCCTGGGAGTGACCACCATTGGGCACTTCTGGGACAATTGTGTCATCATTCTCAGCACTGGATTGAGTCCCTGTAAATTTGTACTTTGAACCTTACACCACCCCCCTCCCTTCCCTCCCCAATGTGGCATTGTTCCATTGTTCTGCACATCCACCCCCAGCACAACCCCTGATCTTGACTCTGACCCTGTGAGGCCTCTCAGTGCCTGAGGTCCCTCTGAAGCTCTGATTCTTAGGTTCTAGAGCCCCTCTGACCATCCATGGTATACTCTGGATGCACCGCCACAGCTTCCATCCATTAACCATTACCATCCTGACTCACCAATTGCCAGCCACAATCTCTACCCACCTCTTGGCCTCGTGTCCAGTTGCTGCCTGTGATCCTCGCAGAGGATTTCCCTCCCACTTCCGGTCTTCTGTGAGATCCCTTTCTCCCCTTCAGCCTCTGACTGCAGGTGAAGGTCTTCTTATCCAAGTTCCAATAATTCCTGAAGACAGGGTCTACACCCACTTGACCATGGTCTCAGACTATTTGTCATGCTTTCTTACAACATCGAAGGAGGTAATTCAGCCCATTGAGTCTATTCTGGTTCTCAGAGCAACCCCATTGATCCCATTCCTTATTTCCCTACAACCTATTCTCTCTCACATGCCCATTAACTTCCCCAATTCTCTTTCCATCATCCTACATAAAGCCAGTTACAGCAGACAATTAACCTGCCAAGCAGAAAAACTTTGGGATGCAGAGATTCAAAAGGAAACTGGAGGCCCCGGGGGAAACCCAAGCAGACACAGGATGTACAATTTATATTTCAATTTTTAAGGATAATTTACAATGTAATTGAAGCTTTCATTATGCTATTGAATCCCACTTTGTAATTGCTTACATTACAGTTTATAATAACTTCAACAGGCATTTCTCCATTACACCTTTTAATCCTGCTACCATATATTTTGAAATCAAATTGTTATACTTCTGAGACATCAAAACTCACTTGACATACCTACTCTTCTGTAGATGAGCAGGCTTTTTCAGAGTTGAAGCTATCATACTATATGACTCTCAATGACACCTACCTTACAGCAAAATCAATCAGTGTACACAACTTCCCAAGATGTATCAATATTCTTTCAAATCATCAGCTGTACTGGAGGATTATTTTTGTTAAGTTTCTTGTTTGTTAATGAAAATATTCTTTCAGTTTAGCTGTCAAAAGGATACTGAGAGTAGCTTTTCATCAAATCAATTTGGAAAACAAGAGAAGAAATGTCAGAAGTTTACTCAGGTAACATGTATATTTATGGACTTAAAAATCAAAATCCTGTCTGAATGGGAGAAAATGAGAAAACAATACTTCCTTATTGTATACCTGTCATATCACTTTTTATTTCATGCTCCATAAACTTAAAAAAGTGCACAGTAGAGGAGGTGAAAGATAGAGGAGGTCATGAGAGCCAGATTTACTGGAATTCACTGCCTGTGGGGGTGATGAAAATGGAACCAATCAGTGTCTTCAGGAGGAACTGAATAGGTACATGAGACAGAGCAGGTTTCAGGGCTATGGGGATAGAGCAGGACAAAGGGGCTGATGGACTTGCTTTATTCAGAGTCAGCACAGATTCGATAAGGCAAATTGACCTCTCTATGTGCCGTAACAATTTGATTGTATGATTCAGGGAGAGGAGAAGTATATATTTATATAATCTCTCAATCATCAAGGCAAAATACCAGTTGGATTCTGAGAGAAACAAAGGACTGCAGATGCTGGAATCTCGGTGAAAACATGATGATGCTGGAGGAACTCAGCAGGCCAGGCAGCATCTGTGGAGAAAAGCAGGCAGTCAACGTTTTGGGTCCTGAAGGACCTGAAGAAGTGTCCTGATCTGAAACATTGACCGCCTGTTTTTCTCCACAGACGTTGCCTGGCCTGCTGAGTTCCTCCAGCATCATAGTGTTTTCATTCAGTTGGATTCTGAACTAGTTATTAACAGAAGATAAACAGAAGAGATTAAATAGAGAAATACAGAAACCCAAAGGCATATGAGGCAAGAAAGCACATGCCTACATTCCCCAACATTGTTCAGTACTACAGAAAGACTAACCTGTTACTTAGAGTTAAAAGGAGCACTTAACAATGGGAATGGATTGATATCATGCTTTTGCCTGATGATCTCCTATTCCTAATTTTGCTTCTTTGATTGTACTTAATTCAAAATTATAATTATATTTGTATAATAAAACAAAATTAAGGATATTCCATACATGCCCACATTAATTGTTCTTTGGGATGGGGAGGAGGCAGGAAATTAGGAGGTCAATTGGGTTTCTAGGCATCAGTTTTTGAGAAAGTTTTATTAGCCCATCAAACTGAAGATATAGGTAACCTGATGTAACCAACAGGAGATCAAATGCTCCAGCAGCATCTTGTCAAACTGAGCTGTGCAATGTTCAAAGAGATTGTTTATCAATCAGTGCTCATACTCAGCTTTTATCCTCCAGAAGTCTAGGTGTCATATTTAAAGTTATCTATTTCCCATAATCAAGAGTGTGGGATGAAGAGGTTTTTATATAGGTAGGCAAAAAAGATGTAAATGTTGTATAATTGGTGTGAAATGGAAAAGACAAAACTTGGAAGAGTGATAGATGGTGAGGAGGGTCGTGATGGATCCAGAGAGTTCAGACAGGCTGATGGAATGGCAGATGAAACACAGAGATACATGAAATGATACGTTTTACAGAGAAGAAAAGTTATGAAAGGCTATATAATACAAAGGGCACAATTCTAAAGGAGGTGAAGACACAGAAATACCTCAATTGGCAGGACAAATTTATTAGAAGGCATATGAGACTGAGGCATGGAATACAAAAACCACGTTGAACCTTTATAAATGAAGCCTTGGCAGCACCTATAGTATTGGATCCAATTTTGAACAATAGGGAGAATGTGAAGCCCATGAAAGATTGCAGAGAAGATCTCATGGAATTGCAGAAGGGATGAGGGACGTCAGTTATGTGGATGGATTAGAATTAGTTCTCTTCAGAGAGATGTTTTGATAAAAGTGCTCACAATCATGAAGCTAAAGTGGATGAAGAGAAACTGTTCTCAATGGCAGAAAGAGTGGGAAACAGAGAAGATAGATTTCAAGTGATTGAAAAAAGAGCCAGGGTGACATAAGGACAAATATCTACATTCAGTGAAAAATTAAGCAGATATTGGAAGGAAATTCAATTGTCACCTTCAAAGGGGAATTGGACAGATGCTTGAGGGAGAAAGCAATTGCTATGAGGACCAGGGGAAAAGAGCTGAGGACTGGTTTGGATTGCTCTTGTGGAGACTTGGTGTGGGCTTAATACACCCTCCTGTACTTTAACAACTCTATGATTCAGTGTGAAACGTTTTTGGAAGGAAAACTTGACAAGATGTGTTCTTAAACACATATTCATATCCTAGATATATCGTCACAGGAAGAGGACAGATAGAACTATTTTTGGGTGGCACGGTAGCGTAATGGTTAGAGTAACATTATTACAGCGCCGGCAACTGGGGTTCAATTCCCACCGCCGTCTGTAGGAGTCTGTACGTTCTCCCTGTGACTGCGTGGGTTTCCTCTGGGTGCTCCAGTTTCCTCCCACATTCCAAAGATGTACGGGTTAGTAGGTTAACATGGGTGTAATTGGGCGGCGTGGGCTCTTTGGGCCAGAAGGGCCTGTTACCGTGCTGTATAAATAAAGTTTAAAAGTTTAAGAAGGTGGCTAAGAAGGTATATGCCACTTATACCTTTATTGGCTAAAGTACAGAACAGAACAGCAGAGAAATCTTGTTAGAAATGTATCAAACACAAGTTGGGTCACAGCTAAAATACTGTATACTGTTATGGCCAGCACACCACAGGAAGGATGTGACAGAGAAAGTACAAAAAGAGATTTATATAAGTAGTTGCCATGACTGACAAATTATAGATATGTGGAATGATTGCTGAGGCTGAGATTGATTTATTTCTAAAAAAGGAAGCTGATGGGAGATTTAATGGAGATACACAAAATCCAGAGTATTCGGGTTAAGATGAACAGAAAGGACATATTTTCCACAGTTTAGGTTCAATAACTGGGGAGACATAGATTTAATGTAATTGGTAAAAACATTAGAGAGAGTTGAGAAATTATTTTTCAACAGAATAATGGTGGGAATCTCAGTACTGGAAAGGTTGGTGGAAGAAGAAAACATCAACACATTTAAATGTATGTGGATGAGTACTTGCAGTGATATAGTATTCAAGTTTAGGGACTAAGAACCGGCAAGAAGGTTAGTAAAATAGTTATTCTTTGGCCACCATGTACAAAATGGGCCAAATGACTTCTATCTGTACTGTAAATTTCTGTGATTCTGTAATTTAAGAATTCTGCAGTACCAGGTCTCTGTGAATGCAGTTTTGACATATAAAAAAAATAAAGCAAGTTCCAATGATAACATGATTCATTTTGCAAGCCTTTGTTTGCCAGTTGCAGTGTTGGTTTGAACCCATTATAGTTTAAGTGTTGACACAAAGTGCTTATCACAACTCATTGATGGAAGAATTGGAGTCAGGTTTGGTGAGTTAACTCCAGCAGTAATGCAAATATTTTGAGATAACCTGGAGGAGCCAATCATTTTCATGAATTACAGAATGTACACAGTAAACATGCAGCTGAAGTTAGATTTGAAGAGTGTTTAGATAATCAGCTGAATGTTTTTGCATTCTTTGTAAACTTACCATGGAGTCTTTAGAATGTGATTAAAAAAGTAGAGATTGCCATATGCATTCTCAATATGAAAACAGTTCCAGGCTGGGGAAAGGATCCCTATGTATACGCATCCAAGCTTCTTTTCCGGTAGACAGAACACAATCTACAGAAGACTAACAAACAATCTACTGGGGGAGCTCCATGGATTGAGCAGCATCTGTGGGGGTAAAGGAATTGCCGAGGTTTCAGGTTGAAACCCTGCATCAGGACTCTACTACTGAAGACTAACTTGGTTTCTCTCTTTCCCATTTCCGATGAAGGATCTCAGATCTGAAACGTGAACTCTGTTTCTCTTTCCACAGATACAGCCTGACACGCTGAGTGTTTCAAGCAATTTCTGTTTTTTTATACAATTTATACTTGCAGTATAACTAGAGTATAGCCAGCAATGTTTTGAAGGTTTACTCTTGTGTTGGTTATGGATTTGAACACACCTCCTAGCATTGCCCTCCTCCATTCACATTCTCACCTCGTACCTTGCACCTCACAAGCAGATTAGAATGGTTCACCATTGTTGGAATGAGGTGAGCTGGAATTACCTAATCTCCAAATGCAATTAATGGTAGAAAATCTGCAGCTGCACTTTTATAAAATGAAAGCGAACTCACACCGATGATCCAAATTGAACAGCTACCAAAACATCGCTAAAGCTCTGTCAAAGTAATAAACCCAAAGGTTAAGCCAGATCTTTGTTTATCAAGCATGCTATTTTGGGGGGAGGGGGTTGTGGGTTGTGAAGACCACACCAAGATGTTGTTTTTTTAAGAAATTCCTGAAATTTTCTGATGTTTCCATGTTTGGGCAGTAGACATTAACATTTTAAAAGATGTTTAGATAACTTAAAAGGATATTTGTAATGTGCTAGCCAGGAAAAGTGACAAGAGTAGAACAAAGCATTTATGAAATTGCAAATAGCCGAGCATTGAAAAACACCAGTATTTTTACAAAATTCTTTAAACATCATACTTTTAGTTTTATGTAATTTAGAGATTAACTTTGAGTTGAAGCAATGGCTATTCAGTAATTATAGGAAGATCTGTTTTGACATTAATTACATAGCCTCTGGGGGAAACCGTAATTAGGCCGATCATTACTTTCTGCTGCTTGTGAAAGTCTGGCTGGGAGCCTGTGTGAACAGCCAGAGCCAAGGAATGCACACTGTATGAAACGAGGTGGAAGCTGAATTTGATTTGTACTGGTTGAAGGCTTAATCGTATTGTGGATTTATTATCAAAGTGACATACTTACGGTCAACCCCTTGTAAATTCAATCCCTATAAATGCATGGAGCAGGTCTGGGTGGAAATAAGTTGAAGAGTTGGAGAACAAAAAATCACTTTTCATCCTATATGCAATACCAAAGAGTAACATTCATTTAGTTGGATATGAGATGATCTTTATTGGAATGAACGATGCTTTTCTTTCTGTAAATGGCACTAGAAATGACAAAATTCTTAAGCAACGAGACTGCAGCTCCCGGACTCATTTGGGTAAGTCCTATATTGATGAAATTGGCTTTTGTTGTATTATGAAGATGTTTGAGATCGTATGATTTCTAATGGTATTATATTTTCAAGCTGTATCTACCTCATGATTAGTTTTAAAAAGACCTAGGAATTGTTCAGTTGTTCCCACCGTAGGAACAATAATTTGGAAATGTTGCCACCATGAATGAAGTATGAGTTTCATGCATAATATTTGCGCCACTATGTATTCCAGTGTAAAATTATGAAGAAATTATGAATAAATAATAACATTCATAAGCTCACCAAATTTAAATGTTGGAGATCATTTTCAAAGAAGATGCCGAGGAGTTGTTGTGATCCCAAAGCTTTCATCCATTTTTGGAATGTTCCTCTTAGGATTGCAATTTCAGCTTGTCAGCTATTATTCTACTATATTTATTTATTTTGTTTGTCTCTGCTATGGCTCAGTGGTGGGACTTTCACCTCCGAGTCAGAAGGCTGTGGACTCAAGTCTCAGCTTAGAGGCTTGAGCACAAAAATCTAGGCATACAAAATCTAGTGCAGTACTAAGAGGTATCTATAATCTTTCAACTGAGGACCAGGTTACCCTCACAATAGGATGCAGAAGGTCCCATGGTATGATTTTGAAGAAGAATAAAGGAAGTATCCACAGTGTCCTGGCCAATATTCATCTCTCTACCAAATTCACTAAAACTAATTTTCTAGTCTCTGTCACAATGTTGTTCCGAGAAAACTTGCTATGGGTTGGGTTTCCAACATCACAATAGTAATTACACTTCAACAATACTTCATTTACCATATAGTGTTTTGGTACATGTTGAAATTGTGAAGGTTGTTTAAGTATTTCAATTCAATAGCTTTAATTTAGGTGTTGTAAATGAACCTTATATCAAAGAAACAAATTTATTTATTGAGAAGCTGTGTTTTGCAGATTAGGATTACCCCAGGTTTGATTCCCTGACTGTTAGTTTAGTTACCTACCATTTTAGAGTGGTTGCAAGTAGGTACCATCTACACAATCCTCAAAGGTGCCCACACGCAATATTATGTGAACCACATACATTACAATGATATAACATTTAGTTCTGTGGCTACAAATCTTCAGTATGTTGTGTGAAAATGAGTGAAAAAGGTATCCATTCCTAGGTGCAATGTTCCACAACCCTAGGATGCCTGAAAGGTCTCCAACTCCATGTTAGATATGGTGTCTTCACAGGTATGCTTGGTGCCATCAATTGAAGGATGTTGTGAATGTAATCAAATGGAAGGCACAGTTAACTCCATAAGAGGAAGGTGCAAAAAATCTATTTTTAAGTTGAGGGAATGGTCTATAATATGGAATTCTCTGTCAGGATGAGTGAGCCAGCATTTTGGTTAAAAAAGACAATAATTATACTCTGAGAGGAAGTTTATATTTTAATGGAAGGACAAAGTGGTTTTGGATACTGTTGCTCATGACTTTAAAAGCAGAATCTAAAGTGTAGGAAAAAGAGAATAGAATAGACCAGACAAAAATTATAGATTCTATCTCAATAACTTAAATGGCAACGTCATGGTGAGCTTTTTATGTTGATAAGGTCTCAGTTGGAATAATTTGTGTTGCACCAGTCGGTAAAGTACTGGAAGAGTATTGGGTAAAAGGATACAAATGTTTACAATCATGACAGGATAGATTAGGGGTATTTAAGATAAAGGTGATGATTTAAGATAAAGAAAACCTGATGCTAATAAACTTAACAGTTGAAGAATTGGAGAATTGGAAACAAACTTCAGAGACAAAATAAATTTTAATTTGGAACAACAGTTTAATCAAGGAGAAACAATAAAAGAGATTCATGTCTGACATGTCCAATGAGATAACAGAAAAGGTTCATGCAGTAGATTTTATAGACTTTTGGGAGACATTCAACAAAGCAGTACACGAGACTGACTAAGATGATGGCAGCTCCTAGAATAAGGAAGAAAGTTGCGCCATAGTTGCAAAATTGACAATGGTAGGATGCAAAAGGGAGTGGAGGATGTCAGTCAGATTGGGAGGTGATTTGCTAAGATGTTCCCTACAACCAATGTTATGTCCAGTTTGCTTTGCAATTTTTATTCATGATCTAGACTTGGGTGCAGAAAGCAGCACATAGTGGAAATTTGGCAAAGTATTAGAATGAGGATAACACTCTAGGATGACATAGAATGGTAAAATGGGTAGAAACAAGAGTTTAATGTGGTAATACACAGACAATATTCTATAAAAGGCATGGTTTTGGAAAGTGTAAATGAATAGAGAAATCTTAATGTCCATAAGTACAAATCCTTGAAGATGGTGTAGCAAATTGATGAGGTAGTTAAAAAGCAAATGGCTGCCTGTATTATAAATCAAGAAAGAATACATAACAGTAAAGCTATCATTTAGAACTTTATAAAGCTCTGCTTAGGCCTCATCAGGGGTATTGTGTAAAGTTCATGGCTCTGTACATTGGGAGAAATGTACAAGCTTTAGAAAGGCTCACTAAAATGTTAACTTCACTTATATGAAGAGATTGTAAAGTCACAACTGGAGTGAAGAAGGATAAAAAAACATTTTCAAGATGATGAGATGATTTGATAAGAGTTCTTGAGAAGTTATTTCCTTTGGCATGTGGGTCAATAGTTGATGGTCATTGCTTAGAAATTCAGTTTGTTGCATTTTCTATAGTGGAAAGTATACATCTTACTTCAGGGGCCAGGTGTGGGAGAGGGCTGTGACCAGCAGCTGAGGACCTTGGCCCGAGAGTCATATCAGCAGATGGTTGGTGAGATGGTGTAAGACTGGAGGGTTGGCCTGGGATTCAGATATGTAAGGTAAGTAACAGAAAATTGGGGCCTTTGGTTCTGGGTTAGATGGTCAGGTATTGGGAAGTTCGCCCCCACCCCCAGAGGCTGTCAGAGGATGGGCAAGCCTGAAACATCAGTTGATTGGGAGAATGGAAACATTGTGGGATCTGGGATCTCCTGGAGCCTTAAGGATTGGGAGACTTAAATTTTGGGGCCAGGGGATTGCAGGGGCAGGGTATTAGGGCCTGAGCCTTAGGGGATCAGTTGCATAATAGGGAAGGCGGAAAGTGGTGGTTGGTGCTACATGGTGGGCCCAAATATTCAGTGAGAAGTTTGGGACTTAATCTGAGTCCAACTATTGTGTGGTGATATTTAAACCTGCTGTCCTGGGATCACATAGTGTTGATCACGCTGGTACAATATGATCTAACTTCCCCTGCATTTCTTCAAAAAGAGCCTTCTGTGGAATATGAGAACATCCTTTGTGCTACTGATGTGGAAACTGGATCAAGCATGCAAAAGTTGAGTGCTCTGGGAAGTTCCTGGTCGAATTTCTTGAGTGTTACAAAATAACACTCTGGGTAAGGCCAATTTCCAGATGTATAACATTGGAAAAGAACAGTGTTACATAATTGAATTTCTTTGCCCAGTGATTTAATATTAAATGCAAATAACCTAGAATGATGAAAAGGAATTATTTTACTTGAAGAATTGTTTAGATTTGAAATGCTGTACTGAAAAATAAATAATTTTGGAAGTGATTTTGCCAGGTGCCAAAACAACCCAGGGATCCTGAATTTCATGCAATTTCTCTTCCAAAGAGCCTGTGCAGGCAAGATGAACCAAATGGCCTTCTGTGTTAAAAGTTTCTATGTTTCTAAGACAGATAGAAGGGCACTCAGGGAATGAAGAAATATAAGAGAGCTCAAAGTGAGCTGGAACTGATGTGGAGATTTAGCCATGGTCTTATTGCATTAGGTTCCATGCTTCCAGAGCCACTTAGGCACATGTGCGCATCCATGTGTGTTGGTGTGTGTGTGTGTTCGTGTGTTTGTGTGTGTGTGAGAGTCAGGAGAGAGGGGGATTATGGTGGGTCTTCATTATAACGGTGCAAGGGTAAACACAAAATGGGGGCTGAATGGTGTGAATAGTCTGTAACTACAATGTACTTCCATGTTTAATTGAATTATTTTCTAACAATAGGAGAAAACACATCACATACTGATATTCTAATATTGAACTGCCCTTTCCATGTTTGTACAGTAAATTCCAGGGCAATGCCTGTGATAGACTGTTATTTCTTCACCCTTTGTTGTTTGACTAGTCCATTCCAGAGAACCCATGCAATACACTGATATTTATTAAAGTTCATTGATTGAACTAAATATTCTAAGGGTATAGTAGAAAACGTTGACCTTCCCGGACTCTATGTTTGCATAAAGAGTACAATTGAAGAATATATTGATTTTCCTCAGCCGTTTAATTTTATGACTAGTGTGCAGACTTTGTAAAGGTTAAGTGAACAACATTGCCCATTTGTGTGTGATTCAATCATTTTGCTAGACAATTTGGTTTTCTGTTGGCAATAATAATAAATTTTAAAGCAGATGGGTCCATATTTGTAGTAGTACTGTAATCCAATAATTAGATCTTCAGACTTTGTTAAGTCACTTGAGCTTAATCTTTTACTGTTTAATTTCATAATATCTTTGAATTAAATTATGTCCTATAATTTATTCTATGCTTTTAATATCATTCTCTCATTGCTGTTAGCACCACTGTATTTCATCTACTCATATGCCACTGACTGTGAACTTCTCCCTCATAATTGTCAATGCCAAGTACAAGGAATTCCACATAGAAGGGAAGATTAAGAAATTTAGATATAGTTTACAATGAAAGGAAATGTTGATATGAGCTTAATAGAAGGAAATGGACAAATCCTACCCACGCAAACATAATTTTCACCATATTCACGGATTCATATACCACAGCATGTTAGTTCAAAATTAGGTTTTGAGTAGTATGAAGGGAAATTGGGGATAGTTCAATCATGGAATTAATTACCAGAAAAAGGAATTGATTTGAACACTATAAATGGGTTCAAAAAACAACTGGATGAAGACCTGAAGAGAACTGATGGGAGAAATATATTCAGAAGGTAATGATGATGCACCATGTAATCTATTTATTAATTCTGGCTGTTGGCTTCCTTGGAGAAATTTCTATTACCTTTTCTTCCAGAGAAACTTCATAATCAGCTATCTTTAGATATTAATATTACTTCTCAGAACCCAAATTTCACTAGAGAAATTTTGAGGGGTTTCCATGTTTTATCTTAATTGAGTGGTTACAACTCTTGATCCTCCAATACCCTGCATTATCAGACTGTTTCTCTGATGATTGACATTGGATGGGCAGAACTTTCCTTCCAATAGACGATGTGAGGGTTGAAGACATTGCCTATGGCCCCCATCCCAACTCCGTTCCCTACCAGTTGACTCTAATCCTCTGTCTCTGTCTCGGTCTGTCTGTCTCTTTTTCTCTCTCTCTCTCTTTCAGTTCTCTGAAACTGAACAAGGTACAGTGGTGCAGCTAGCAGTGGTGCAGCTAGCAGAGGTGCTGCCTTGCAGCACCAGACATGGTTCAATCCTGATCTCGGATCCTGTCTTTGTGGAGTTTGCTTGTTCTCCCTGTGACCATGTGGGTTTTCTACAGGTGCTTCGGTTTCCTCCCACATCTCAATGATGTACAGGTTGGTAGGTTAATTGACCACTGTAAATTGCCATTAATTGGTGTCTGAGTGATTGAACTTGGGGAAGTTGACGAGAATGGAATTAATGTAGATACATGTGAGTGGGTTGTTGTAGTCTGTGGGGACATGGTGGGCTGTAGAGCTTGTTCCATATTGTATGTCTTCATGACTCTCTGACTGTTCATAATCATAGTGTCATATTAGATGCTGAGTTGAGTTTTAGACCTTATATCCATACTATCTATTGTCACCTCTGCAATGACTTCCAACTCCATTTCATCATCTGCTAAAACCCATGCTCATGCCATTACTTCTGGAGTTGGCTATTCCACCTGTCTAGATGCCCTTGTCCCGTTCTCCATAAATCTGAAGTCATCCAAAGTTCTGTCTTTGTTGAGTGAAGTCCATTCCCCTATCACCCACTGCTAGTCACCCACACTGGTTCCAAATTTTAAAAAATGACTTATTTCTAAACTCTCATCCTTATTTGCAAGTCTCTCTGTAGTCTCATCCCTGGCTGTCTTTGTCATCTCCACTAGAGCTGCAAACATAAGAGGTGTTTCTTGAGCATCCTGTATATAATTGTTTCACCATTAGTGGCTGTGACTTCTGCTGCCCAAAGACTGAAACTCTGGAATTCCTTCCTTAAACTTCTCTGCCTCACTGTCTGTCATCTTTCTGAAAGACACTCCTTAAAACCAACTTCTTTGACCAAGCTTTCCGTCTTCTGTCAATAGACCTTCTTATGTGTCTTAGTGTCAATTTCTTTTCTGATAGCACTCCTACGTTAAAGGTGTAATACAAATGGAAGTTGCTGTTGTTGCTGCCTTTCACTTGACTCCAGATGATCCTATGTTTGGATAATCACTTCAGATTTCCATGGGATTTTTGACAATGATTGGCCAGATCCATCTGTGGGCCCAGTGGTTGACTGATTGACAAAGACTACTGAATTTAAAGGATAGAAGCTTAAAAGGGAAGCATCGGCATTTGAAACTGAGCTGAAAGTCATTTGTGCCAGGAGACCTGAAAGAAGAAAGACCTCCTACTTTTCTTGAAATGAAGATGTAATCTATTTGGAAGTAATCAGAAAAAATTCAGCTGGCATTTTGGCTCCTGGGAAAGAGCACACTTGGAGAAGGTGCCTGAAACTTTGGATGTCATCTCTACCTCCTAGGTGATCAGGAGGAAGAAAGGTCCAGGGAAGAGGATGATGGGATCTCTGAATGGAAGATGGCTAGTTTGTGGGACACTAACATTGAAAGCTCTGTTCTTGAATGAAACATGCTAGTAGAGCTTCAAAATAATATACAGGATCCTCCAAAATATCTCCCTGCATATGTTTCATCTATCTTGTTTGTTAGGAAATTTCATCACCTGCCTGCATACTATAAACTTGGCAAGTCTAGCAACCTAAAGAAGATCTACAGAGTGCAGCTCACATGAGGTCCATTTGACCACAAGATTGAGAAGAAGCAAAGACAAACAATTTTCAGCTCTGAAACCATTTGTCTTGTCTTCGAATGATCCCTGGCCAACTGAAGATTGACTTCAGTATCAATGACCTAGCAGGCAGCACTTAATAGGTCTTGGCTTTCTCTTGGGAATCCTGGCCCATTGAGTCTGCATCAGGTTTCCCATTGGCCTGAACACATGGCTTCTCAACAACAATACCAGGGTGGCTTGGAATCTGACTCCATAGTACAATGTGGAGCTGATTCTCCTCAGGGGCCACATGTAGGTATATGGTACAATTCTTATCTGCTTCCAGATCCTACCCAAGCTTGCTATTGACTAGTTATTTTCAGGACAGACAGAGTTTGAATATCTTGGCTAGAATAACAGCATTTATACATGCTGGATTCCAGTTGGGTGTACCATCTCTGCTTCACTGTAGCTACTGGACAGCACTTACCAATGTTCATTTGAATTTTCTTGTCATTAGCTGATTGGATAGATATTATTCATGACCCCAAGGACATTAAGCCAATTGAAATGTATGCTGAAGCCAAACTACCAAAAGTAAAATAATTCAGTGCAGAATTAGGTTGAGTCTGATTTTCCACAATGCATGCTGATTGTTGCAGCTGTGCTAGAATTATCAGCACAGTATTTTCCAGTGCAACGTTGAAGAAAATTAATCTTCCATGATCCAGCTGACAGTCTAATATGCTTTTTTAACAAGAGACGTTGCAATTCTTTTTCTTTGTCTGATCTACAAAACCATAAAAAACCTGACATAATTTCATTTGACATCGCTTATTCATATTAAACATCTGAATGAACTGAATACACCATCTCTTCATCAATGCATTGTGATTTTGTGAAGAGCACTGATGTTCAAAAAATATGATCAGACAGGCTTTTAAAATCCTCAAAGAAGTAGTTCATGGTGCATTCAGTATTAAAAAGACTTCTTCTCAGCTGTTGGGTCTGAGCTTGATTTACAGTACACTTAGTACTGTAAGGACTCACAATCTGCAGTTAATGGTTACTGGAAAAGAAACCTCTTGACACAAGTTTTATGTAGTACTGGGAGGTGGTCAACAGCTCCAGTGATTGGAACTGGAAGAATAAGCCACATCCCTAACCCTAAAAAATCTGGAAATTCCTGCTGGGAATTATGATACATGGCCATTAGGTGAAGGATGCAACCAGGCTCACCACATTTAAAAATTGTTCAATGCCCTTGAGCTAGAACATATGAAAAATGATTATTGACAAGTTGATGGAGGGTTTCCATGGAATTCTGTAATGATCGGTGTCTGTGGAAGAGGAGCCAAATGAAGTGAGAAAACTGTAGAAAAAAAACAGATATCTGACAGTTGTGATTAAGGGGGAGAAATAACCCACAAGCTTCATATTGTTTGGATTCATCTCTGAAATGAAGCAAATCTAAACATTGTATTTTATGATTGAAAATAAAGTTATGTGTATGCATAAAGGGAATTTAAAATTCCAATATATATTCACTGTTTCAGAATCTCAAATTTCTGTGGACTGGATGGTTCTTTTCAGAAAGCCACTGGAGCTACCTTATGCCAATAGGTTATAGAGTTATGGAGTCATAAAGACATAGAGCAGGGATAAAGGCTCTTCAGAGTCCATGCTGATCATCAAGTACCCCTTTCCATTAATCTTATACTAATCTCATTTTGTTCTCCCCACATTCCCCTTGACTCCCCCAAGATACCACCACCCACCCACACACTCAGGGCAATTTATATGGTGAATTACTCTGTTAGTCTGCATGCAAGCTGCCACAGGAAGAAAGTGAAAACTCCACACAAACAACACTGGATTGGTCAGGATTGAACCTGAGTTTGCCGGAGCTGCCTTCTGGTCAATGGGTGCTGATAAACCCCTCTTCAGGGTGGCATACTTTACAGGAGGAGTCACTGGGTTGAGAACCTGGGTATCTTTTTCCCCTTCTCCTGTACAGTGGCACTAAAATCAATTGTAATCTAACAAATTCATTTTATATTTGTTTCTGATTTGAACTGTTTTCAACACTGCATAGAGGAGTAGAGAACTTATTGGGAAAATCTCTGAGGGACAGAATTAATGACCACTTGAAAAGGCAGGGACTGGTCAGAGAAAGCCGGTATGGCTTTGTCAAGGGCAGATTTTGTTTGATCAATCTGACTGAATTTTTTGAGTAAATAGCAAAGTGCTTTGATGAGGGCAGTGCAAAGGATATGGTTTACGTGGATTTAGTAAGGTCTTCAAAATGGGCCCATGTGGGAGACTGGTCCAGGAGGTAAGGGCTCATGGGATCCAGGGAAAGTTGGCAAATTGGATCCAAAATTAGCTTGGCAACTGGAGACAGAGGGTGATGGAAGAGGACTGTTTTTGTGATTGGATGTCTGTGACTAGTGGCGTTCCACGGGGATCAGTGCTGGGACCCTTGCCGTGTGTACTATATGTGAATGATTTGGATGTGGATGTAGGAGGCATGATTAGTAAGTTCACAGATATCATGTAGATTGATAGTGTGGAGGGTAGTCTTATGCTACAGGTTGATATCAATGTGTTGGTGAAATGAGCTGAGAAATGGCAGGTGGCGTTTAATTTTAATAAATGAGGTGATTCATTTTGGGAGTACTAATGAGGTTAGGACATATGCCAAGAATGGTAAGGTCAGAGGGAGTACTGAGGAACAGAGGGACCTTGATGTGCAAGTCCAACAATTCTTGAAGGTGGTAGTGGTTAGAAAGGCACATGGGATGCTAGCCTGGGATGGAGCATTGCGGTCATGAGGAGACTCTGGAGAGGATAAGTTTGTCTTCCATGGAGAGGAAGAGGTTAAGAGGGAACATAACTGAAGGACATAAAATTATGAGGGGTATTGATTGGGTAGACTGTAGGAAACTTTTTTTCCTTTTCAGAGATGGTTAAAACAAGAGGACATAGATTTAGAGTGAGGGGTAAGAGATTAAGAGAGAATGTAAGGGGGAACCATTCTCAGCCAAAGAATGGTGAGTACCTGGAATGCAGAAATGTTTAGATAAGCATTTAAATTGCCTAGGCATAGATGGCCATGGACCAAGTGTCAGAAGATGGGATTAATACAGATTGATGCTCACTGGTCGGTGTGGATGTCGTAAAGCAAATGGCCTGTTTTCATGTTGTATGACCCTATGACTCCATGACTCATAATTGTTGAAATTTCCAGAAGGGTGAATTGCTGAGTATGTGATATAATCTTTCAGCTCAAATGGTACTTACATTAATTGCATTCATTTGACTTATTATGTAAAATTTGCAAGGTAGATTGGCAGCTGGTTATAGAAGTTGCTCAACTTTTATTTCCACTTAATCTTGTTTCTTACAGGTTATGAACACATCAATCAGCAATACAGCACTGCTTCAGTATTATGTTGAAGTGTTATCCTAGGTTATGAACTCAAGTTCTGCTGTTGTGTGAATGATCATTTCAAAATTATAAAGGAGCCTTTAGAACAGGTCATGTGGTCATTATCAGAATATCACTGGACTGTGAGGTCTTCATTGGGATTTACATTTTCCTTGAATGGCCTCCTTCAATGCTGTAAAGATTCTACATGTTGAACATTATTGTATTAAGAATTTAATTTATACCATAATGATGCAAATGCAATGTACATGTGTAGTGCAACATTTAAAATCAATTATTTGTGTTCATTCTGTAGGCTTTCTGATCGTTTGAAGTACAGAATATTTCCACAATATGATTTCAGAAAGTCACTAAAAAAAAATCAATAAAATGTGACTGAGTGAAAGGTGACTGAAGGGAAATGAGGCTATGGAAAATGGAATCAACAACACAAGGACACCAGACTGCATTGTGAACGGCTCTGTTAAGAAGGCTTCAGACATTTATTGCACTGCAGGAAACAGAAACAAGATGAAGTTCTGTGAATCAAATCCCTACCAGATGAAACTCAGTGACAGTGATGGCAGCAGTGAGACAGAGGAAAAAACCCGAGTGGTAACATTCTTCAGTTCCTTTTTTAAAAAAACAAGAGCCTTTGGCTCTAGAAAAAGGCCACGTTCATTGATTGTCTTCAGAGAGACCTCCAAACAGAAATCAAAGTTATCCTTCCTGGACAGGCTGAAGTCATTCAAAAGGCTTAAGTCACTGGAACTTTTCAGGCTCCAATTTAATAGAAATTTAAGACGCAAGACCTCTAAAATCTGGAGCAGAGATAAGAGCAGCATGCCAAATGGTTCTTCAACATGCAAACAAGCATTAGATGAAGGTACTTTTAGACATACATACTCAGGGGATCTACAATACTTCGACACAGCTGGAGACTCAAACCTAATTACCAGTGCTCTAGAGAATATTAGCATTGAAGATGAACAGCCGGTTCACAAAAGCTGGAAGAATATACAACATTGCTTCAAAAGTTCAAATAGAAAAACATTTGACCCAAATGTAGCAAATTGTTGCAGTACAATAACCATCTTTCCAGAGGATACAAGAAATAAATATACAAAAATCTCACAAGAATATAAAAGGAGTAGAAGAAATGATGTTTTAAATTACTTGAAAAAGATGTCAGTTAAAAAGAAACTTGACTCAGGTATTATGGAAAAGAATGCAGACCACAACTGCCAAAACTCAGATGGGCTAGTTGACTCTGCATCCATCAAACAAGAATATGACCAAAGCTATTTAGAAAAATCAAGCAGGATAAGAGATAGGAAGCACTTGTTGAAAGTCATTGATTTCAGCAAAATTATTAAAGTAATCAACAGAGAAAGTAAACAGAGCAACTTTACTGACACCTACACACAGTTTGAGGAGACCCCTCAGACGAGTCCCGCCAGTCATAACCACGACTTTCTCACTATTTCAATTATTCCAGAGACTAAATATAGGAAGGCTACCTCACCGTCGCAGTCTTCTCTCACCCCAGACTCTGGAACGTGTAACCCCCTCAGCCAATCCAGCTCATCAGAAAGTCCACAGTTGCGTGAAATAACGAGGGCTGAAATTTCTGTACGGAGATGCAACTCTGAACTACTTGACTCTTTCACTCCTATTTCCTCCATGTCTGATGAGTGGAAGACCCCTGAGGTGGTGCCTAATTGTCAAGACACATCTGATAGCATCCACTGTAATGAGGCTGCTGATCCCCAAAATCTACTTGCTGAACCAAAGGCTGAGATTCAGCCAAAGGATGTAAGTGAACTTTCATGGGGAAATGAAGCCACCTGTTAAGGCAGTTATGTGACATCCTTTTGGATTAAATAGATGATGCAGGGCGTAGAAATTGTTTCATGCCCAGAAAGGCACATTATTTTAGTGATGTGTGTGGAGGAGTGGTGGGAGGAGATGCATAGGTTCTGTGCTGCAATTATTGTGAAATCCTGCTTTTGCATGACAGATTTGCAGCATATAACGGCTGGAGATAAACATGCCATTTAAACAGAGGACCCAAAATTGATAGGATGCAGAGCTGGGCTGAGAAGTAGCAGATGGAATTCAATCCAGAGAAGTGTGAGGTGGTACACTTAGAACATAGAACATAGAACATAGAACAATTACAGCACAATTCAGGCCCTTCGGCCCACAAAGCTGTGCCGAACATGTCCCTACCCTAGAAATTACTAGGCTTACCCATAGCCCTCTATTTTACTCAGCTCCATATACCTATCTAATAGTCTCTTGAAAGACCCTATCGTATCAGTCTCTACCACCGTTTCCGGCAGCCCATTCCACACACTCACCACTCTCTGAGTAAAAAAACTTACCCCTGACATCTCCTCTATATCTACTCCCCAGCACCTTAAACCTATGTCCTCTTGTGGCCACCAATTCAGCCCTGGGGAAAAACCTCTGACTATCTACCCTATCAATACCTCTCATCATCTTATACACCTCAATCAGGTCCCCCCTCATCCTCCGTCTCTCCAAGGAGAAAAGGCAGAGTTCCCTCAACCTGCTTTCATAAGGCATACTCTGCATTCCAGGCAGCATCCTTGTAAATCTCCTCTGCACCCTCTCTATGGCTTCCACACCTTTCCTGTGGTGAGGCGACCAGAACTGAGCACAATACTCCAAGTAGGGTCTGACCAGGGACCTATATAGCTGCAACAATACCTCATGGCTCCTAAATTCAATTCCACGATCGATGAAGGACAATACACCATATGCCTTCTTAACCACAGAGTCAAACTGCGCAGCCGCTTTGAGTGTCCTATGGACTCGGACCCCAAGATCCCTCCGATCCTCCACACTGTCAAGAGTCCTACTATTAATATTATATTTCACCAACATATTTGACCTACCAAAATGAACCACTTCACACTTATCTGGGTTGAACTGCAACTGCCACTTCTCAGCCCAACTCTGCATCATATCTATGTCCCTCTGTAACCTCTTAGAGCCCTCCAAACTATCCACAACACACCCAACCTTCGTGTCATCTGCAAACTTACTAACCCACCCCTCCACTTCCTCATCCAGGTCATTTATAAAAAATCACAAATAGTAAGGGTCCCAGTACAGATCCCTGAGGTACACCACTGGTCACCGACCTCCACCCAGAATACAACCCTTATATGACCCTTCAACAACCACCACTCAAAATACAACCCTTCAACAACCCTTCAACAACTTTGGAAGGACAAACTCCAAGGCAGAGTACAAAGTTAATGGCAGGATTCTGGGTAGTGTGGAGGAGCAGAGGGATCTGGGGGTCCATATCCACAGATCCCTGAAAATTGCCTCACAGGTGGATAGGGTATTCAAGAAAGCTTATGGGATGTTAGCTTTCATAAGTCGAGGGATCGAGTTTAAGAGCTGCAAGGTAATGATGCAGCTCTATAAAACTCTGGTTAGACCACACTTAGAGTACTGTGTCCAGTTCTGGTCGCCACATTATAGGAAGGATGTGGAAGCGTTGGAAAGGGTGCAGAGGAGATTTACCAGGATGCTGCCTGGTTTAGAGAGTATGCATTATGAGGAGAGACTAAGGGAGCTAGTGCTTTCTCTTTGGAGAGAAGGACGATGAGAGGAGATATGATAGAGGTGTACAAAATATTAAGAGTGGATAGCCAGTGCCTCTTTCCCAGGGCACCAATGCTCAATACAAGAAGGCATGGCTTTAAAGTAGTGGATAGGAAGTTCAAGGGAGATATCAGAGGAAGGTTTTTTACCCAGAGAGTGGTTGGGGCATGGAATGTGCTGCCTGGGCGGTGATGGAGGCAGGTACATTGGTCAAATTCAAGAGGTTACTAGATAAGCATATGGAGGAATTTAAAATAGAGGGATATGTGGGAGGAAGGGTTTAGATAGTCTTAGGCGAGGTTTAAAGTTCGGCACAACATTGTGGGTTGAAGGGCCTGTATTGTGCTGTACTGTTCTAAAAAAAAGCAATTTAGTGATCTTCATGACTGCACAGTAAGCTCTTGATAAAATCCAGTTGTGTAATGTACAAAAACATTGCACTAATCAATAGAATTTCTAAGTGTGCATGTCCATTTTTCCTATTACCTTTGCAGAGCAGATTCAGGTGTTTTTTTATTACTGCAAGATATAATATTCAGATGTGAGTGCATCTAATTC
The DNA here is from genome assembly GCF_009764475.1 of Pristis pectinata. Taxonomy (NCBI): domain Eukaryota; kingdom Metazoa; phylum Chordata; class Chondrichthyes; order Rhinopristiformes; family Pristidae; genus Pristis; species Pristis pectinata. The sequence goes on from NC_067412.1 coordinate 78,796,362, forward strand.
TCAAAGATGGATTACTCTGTTCACTTGACAAGATCATTTAAGGCAGTAATAACCACAGTCAAAATGTCTTGTGTGTGCTTATGATTTCTCCTTATTTAAAAATCTCTTTAAACATGTATATCCTTGAACATATTTGCAGATTTCCTCACTCCAGTCTTCCATAAAACGTGTTCTCTCTCATTCTATGTTCTTGTATAGAAGGTGCTCTGCATTGCTGCTCAAAATCCTGCTATCTTTTTATTTATCTCCATTTTCTTCTCTCTTCCTGGTGTGCCTGTCGTAACCTCTGTTTCTATCTGAACTCTCCTTTATCCTCATTTCTTTTCTCTGTCCCTCATTTCTTGCTTCTGAATGTATTTATTTCCTTGTGCCTGAACACTACTTTGTAAGTGTTTCTAACTTGTATCTCTGTCTGAATAAACTGTCTTTCCAGATGTGTATGAACTTTCATTTGTCATATAGAGTCATCTGAAAAGCACAGATTATTTTTGCTACAACAGAAAAGACAAAGAAATTCATTCACAGCTGGTACAGCTAAATGCAGCGTCTTTTGTCTCCAAAACTCAGTTCTGCTCAACAGAACTGAATTTCAGAGGCAAAATATGATACACTACTTTCACTATATAGTGTTTGACTGTACTAACTGGAGATGAATTTCTACGTGATTGTGCTTTTATATGATTAAGATAAGAAAACTATAATGCCTAGAGGTCAAAATCTAGTGAATAAAACTAAATTACACTATGTTATTGTAAAGCTACACAGGAATTCTGATAAACTAAATGTAAACAAATGAAATATTATGAAACTAAATACATTTATAGAAAAATCCCACATATATTTAAAAGAAGTTGTAATGGTATCATACTCTGCCTCTGAGTTAAACTTCAGAGGTAGGGTATAAAATGTGTTTTTGTTACTATGTAGGCATATTTTTTCTGGGAACTCACTCACAGAACATCAGCTCAAACCTGCCATTAAGAATTGGAAAGGAAAGAGTTCTTCACATGGAATGCCTTTTGCAAGGTTTGGTTGAAGCATCTTTTGAGAGAAAATTGATACACATTTAATGCAGATGGATTAAGGAACTCTAGGAAGAGCAAGTGTAGTTTGCAATGGCTGAGGTAAATACCTGCAAAGAAGTGACAACAAAAAAATTGCAGATGCCGGAAATCTAAAAAAATAGAAAATGATAGGAATACATAGCAAGTCAGTCCATATCTGTGAGAAGAGAAACAGATTTAATGTCTCAGGCCTGAGACCCTTCATCAGGATTGAAAAGGAGACAAAGGAAGGTTGTAAAACTTCATTACAAGCCTACCGATTCTCACAGCTATGCCATCTACTCTTTATCCCACCCTGCCTCTGTGAGAACTCGGTTTCATTCTCCCAGTTCTTCTGTCTCCATCACATTTTCTCCAAGGATGAGACTTTCTGTACAGGTGCCTCTGAAATGACTTCTTTTCTGAACCACAGCTTCCCCTCTACCACTGTTAGCAAAGCCCTTGACCACATCACATCCACTTCCCATGCCTCTCTCCTCTGCCCCCTCTCCTCCAGAACAGAACAAGGACAGAACTTCCCTGGTCCTTACCTTCCACCGCACCAGCTTCTGTATTCAACAGATCATTCTCCACAATTTCTGCCACCTTCAAAGAGATTCCACCACCAGACACATCTTCCCCTCTCCTCCCTTTCAGCATTTCACAGGGACTGTTCCCTTCATGACTCCCCAGTCCACTCTTCTGTTCCCACCAACCACCCTGCTTCTTACAGCATTTTTCCTTGCAACCTCATTTGCCCTTTTACCTGTTCCCTTCCCACCAAAACAAATGGATTTCAATGTAGCTTAAATGTGTTGGCCCCTTTGGATCTTAAAGAGATAGAAAAGAGTAATTTTGAAACTGTGAAAGGCTAAAAGATCTGGTTCAAAGAAACTTGGAGATATATTGTTGATTAAAATATCATGAAATATCAGATAAAATATCAGAAAATAATTTAAAAAAGCTGATGGAGTGCTGGTCTTTAAATCAAGAGGACTAGAATACAAGAAGCAGAGATTATGTAATAGATATAATATGTTCTGGTTTGACCACACTTGGGGAACTGTGAACATTTTGAGCTTCAGAAGAATATATTTTGAGAGATGCAACATGGGTTCACAGAATGATTCCTGAAGTCCAAGGGTTAAATTAAGAGAGATTACAAGACCTGGACTTTGGAAGGTTAAGGGGTGATTTTATTGGACTTAGAAGGAACCTAGGCAGTATACCTAGGAATTCTCTGGATCAACCTGAAATACTTGGCACCATGAATTTTACTGGGGCTCTCAGGCTCCTGAGTGAATTGCAGGTCACCACTGACAGAAAGATCAATTGTCCCTCTGCAAAGCTAATGTCATGATTGCAAGAACACCCAGATGGATCCTCTTCAGCCCTAGAGGTCTCAGGTCAATCATAAAAGCAAAGGTGTCAAGGTATAATGAGGGATAAACCATTGCTGCCTGGATGAGGTGGTGGAGGTGGTGGTTGTGGTGATTGATGGGTTGCACCTTTAGCGTCTATAACTCCCTGATATAGAGAATTCCAAAGATTCACAACTCACTGAGAGACAAAATTCCTCTTCATTTCACTCCTTAAGTGGCCAAACCCTGATCCACAAACTATGTCCTATTGTTCTAAATTTCTCCACTCTGACTCCATCTTGTCAATTTAATACTCTCAATACTGTGAGGACAGACCATTTTTCTGGCATTTCCTTATTCCACATTATTAATTCCCCTGCATCAGCTTCAAATGGTTCAACACCTACTGTTGCTGCTGTCTTCATTGCATGTTCCCAATTTTCTTTCATATATTATTTTTCATGGAATTTAGATCACTTAGCACATGAATGAAGCATTACACAATCTAGTTTCTGGGCGTTTATTTCTTCTTGTTCAGAGCCAAAATCAGAGCCAGGTTTTGCAGGAATACAAGGGAAGCTAACAATTTTAAACACTTTTCTGCAAGTGGCAATATTAAATCTAAGATCATGAATTTCTGTTACTTAAAGACATAAAGCATATTGGAGTAATGGAGGGCACGTGGGGTTAAGTTGAAGATGAGCTTTTGTCTTGTTGAATGGGAGGAGAGGCACAAGCGTTAAGTGCCTGACTCCTATGTTCCTGTGAGCAGCATAATGGGTAAAGGTCTCCATGCATGCATCTTGATTTCAAAATAGTTTCTTTTGCCAAAGATTATAATCAGAGAGTTTCAAGAGTCAAAAGGAAAATGCTGCTTAAAATAAGGCAAATCAGCTTCAGACAGCTCTGCATTATTCTCATTGTGCCATCTACTGGCTATTTGTGGTAATTCAGCCATTAGCCTCCACTGATGGCTGAATTAGCCTCTGCAGTTCTTTCTATCCAAGTTGCTGTCACAGTTCCAGGCAGGGGAGTGATGCACACATAGACCAAATGTTCCAAGAGCCATCAGGGAGATTTGAACACCAAGCCAAAGAAGGAGATTGTAGGTGGTAGTGACCAAATATTTGTCTGAAGAAGTGCACTTTAAAGAGGAGAAGGAGGTGGAATGGCTTGCAAAAATATTTCACACCCTGTGATATATTTAACAGTCTTTTTCCAGTGAACTGATTACTTTGTGTAACCTCCTCTTCCCTCAGAGGCAGTCACAGATTTCACCATGCAGCACTTGTGTGATTTTCTGACGATGTACTGGCTACAACTGAGGCCTCAGCAATGGGACAGAGCTTTTCCAAATTTAATCTATGGAGTTCACCTTCAACTATTCTACTCTAAAATTTAAAGCCACTATGAAGTACTCCTATAGAATGGTTGGATTAGAAATTTACTTCATATCTCCCTGACAATGTTGCTCAGTTTGATCTATCCTCAAACAATCTTTCACCTCCTCCAGCATTCATGAAATGGACTGCCTGGCTAACTGAGATTATCAATTTTGTGACAATGTAATTGCTGCCAATTTATGTTTTAGGTAACTTTGAGCCAGGTACAAAGTAATCTTTTCTCTCATTAATCAATGTGGGATTTAACTGCAGCCTCAGAGGATGTAAGATTAAATTAATTGCATCAAGTTAGTTGATTAATTTAGCTGCCATCATTTTGCTGATTAGCAAAAGTTTTCAGTTGTCTTGTGGTTGGCATCTAATGAACAAGTTGCACAACACAATATCAGCTTTGTAGGTGGTTGTACTTGGCACAAAATATCGGATACCACTGTCATTTCTGAGTGCTTTCTGTCTTCTATTTGTAGTTTCTTCCCTATGTTCTTTTCCTGTGATTATTAGCATAATTCAAGTTCATTCAATGGAAAATCGGTATCAATAAAAATAAATTTAAAGAAACAGTCATGATTCCTTGATCAAGGCACTACTGTCATAGGGAACACTGATTGAGAAATCTCAGGACCACTGTTCCTGATTTTCTTGTCCATTTAATTTACTGGAAAGAAACTCAGAAGGTACAGGTGTGGGAGTGGGGTATCCAAATCAGGATACCCATTTGAGGGGAGTGCTGAATGGTGCAATTTGTCCTCAGATTGAGTTTAAAATTATGAGAGAAAGGAAAGTGAGTGGAAGGTAAGATTTAGTCCAAGATGTTTCCAATTAGTACTAATTTAATTCCAATTAAATGATTTGAGTGATAAGGTATAACGTAACCTTATTAACAACAATGATCTTTTTCATTGTACCACAGTTTCTCCCAAATAACCACTAGTATTTGTGGAATAATAAAATTCTGGAAAATGTACCATTATTTAGAAAGGCAATTGCTCTGCTCTCCTTACTGGAGCCATCTAGTGTTCAACAGTGTGCAGCACTATGCAAATAAATTGGTTTCTAACATGGAAATATTTGTGATTCAAGGAAATGTCTCGCTTGATGTCATGGGTAATAAACTGCAGAAGTCCTTAGATTTATTAGGAAGGGTTGTGGCCATTTTCTGAATGAGAAAAAAGTTCCTTTCTAAAAATAATTTCTTGCCTGAAAAATGCAGTATAGGTACCTCAACTTAAAATTAAAATTGTAGTGATGGGATTTATTTTGCTTAGTACTCAGAGTTGCATGGTACTGGGGGGTAAGTTTGAACATTGTTGCTGGAAGCCCTCATCTCCAACTCAAACAGCACCATTCCAGATTTATCCAGTGTAAAGGAATGCCACAAATTGCTCTGAATGCTGTCTGCAGTTTTTTTACCCCCTGCATTTTCAATTTCTAATGCTCAAAATACAGATTTAGACTATCCTTTCAAAATTAAAAACAAAGATGTTTTGCAATAATAACCAAATAGCTATTTGAATTTTGTTTGCATACATTGGGAATGCTCAGTGTTTACTGTTGCCCAAGATGTATTGATGCTATTTTAACCAGAGTACTTCAGAGTATATTCCATTAGTTTCAGTTCAAAGATTTAAAAGATTATATGAAGAATTGATCAAACAAAATGTTCTCAAACTTTATGAGTTAGATCTGTCTACACTGTTTAAATTATCCATAGTGGCTGAGAGGTTATTTTCAATTAAATAGGGTAATTGTAAAGTTAACAGTAGCTATATGTGTGTCTGAACACGAGGGAAAATACTATTGTAAATTTTGGTTTGTGTTTAATAAACTTTATAAATGTATTAAGCTAAGAGGAAGAAAAAGAATTTTTTTACTCATGGTATTTGAATTGTGGTCATTATTTTAAAAATGTAATTACTGTTAAAATAATCTGTATTCTGGATATGGCAAAGAATCAGTGAAGTTGCTGGTGAGGTAATGGTTCTGAATATAAATTTTAGCTGAACACAAATACTGTATAGTTGACAATAAGGAACAATTAGGTAATATAAAAGGATAGAAATTGAATGGTGCCCATAAAGGTGCAGTAATAATGCAGTGTATAGCTGACAGAGCCCACTGCAGAAAAATTCAATGGCACACAAAGTCCATGGTGTTGTGCACTACTGAACTGGCCTTACCCAGTGAAAGGCCTAGTCATGTTGGCCCTGGGTCAATGCCCTTCATTGCAGAATGAAGAAAGGAAATCAGGCCAACAATTAAATGATGCAACATTTTTCAAATGTAATATTTGGGGTATACAGCTTAAAGAAACACAAGTTAAAAAAGTGAAATTTAAATCCACAAGGTTTCTGCAAAGGAGGAAGTTGATGGATTGTCTCATGATGAAGAAACCGGAAAATCAGAAGAAACAGAGAGTAACCAAACAAATACAAACTGTGGAAAGCTGTCACGTCCTGTGTCAGATTGTGGTCAGCTTAGTGACTGGCAAAGCATAATCCTAAATGATGGCTCCCCTACTATAGCAGAATTCAATGTGAAGCCCAAAGTGCCAGCAGATCCGACTGCATCTGGAAATGGAATTTGCAGCAATTCTTCACCAGCCGTCAAGATAAAGCTCAGAAGCAAGCGTGCTAGGCAAAGGCCTTTCTCTGTGATAGATGGAGCATCACTTGTTGGACATTGTGAGAAGACAAGCAATCTTCATCAAGTAAGATTTGGCTGATTCTCTTCCAGTAGTCCTCTCACCTCAGCCTGCTCTTGGATATTTGAGGAACTAATCAAAGTCATTTCCTTCTGATTGCTTTTTCTGCTCCAATTGCTTGCAGAATTTCCTTTGGAATGTTGCAGAAATTGACTGACATTAACTGCATGAAAATTACAGCACACTTCTACTATGTACTGCTCTTTCTTCTTCATCAGCTCTCTTAAATGCATTTACTTTTATTTTTCAATTTGCACAATTTTATCAACAATATACTAAATATACAAAATATGCTCTCTTTGAGCCTTATTGTAAACGGTATTGAGTTCAAGTATTAACAGCTTCACTCCTGTCCTATTTTTATATACTTAAAAGTAACTAATGATGGGTGGAGGAGGGGGGAATGCTGATGGTATTGTTACCCATGCTACTGTTACCCATCCCATGCTACTTCTGTGATGAGCAATGGCATTTCTCACTGTGGTGCTCATCCCTGGAGACCAGAAATTGCCAGATTTTGTCCCTAGTGAGTGCCAAACCAGAGATGGGGCAGAGGTTGGTGTGCTGCAATCAGTCTCATGTGGTCTCAGGTTAGACAAGGAACAATCCTCCATGGTTCCTATGCCCAATTGTATCTGTTTTCCCCAGTCAGCTGGAAAGCTACTCTAGACATTGGATGAAGACAATTGAGAAACAACATTGATGTCCTCCACATTGAAACTGCATGTTAGCAATCAGCGGGGGTTCATGCACAAAGTGTGACTACTTAACCAAATTACTGGATTGCTACTGATATCCAAGGGTCACCATTATATAGCAAGAATCAGGTTTTCAGGAAAGTACAGACATACTATTGCATTCCCTGTTTAAAAAGCCATTGCTGGCTGATTTTAAATTTCCATTCTCATGTCCAAATCTCTCCATGGTCTTGGCGCTCTGGAATCTCCCTTGATCTATCTTTGGCTCATTGGATATTCCAGATTTTTATCACTGTCCCAATGGCAGAATTGTCATTAGGTGCCTAGACTATAAATATTGAAATTGTGACCTGACATCTATGTCTCTGATTCCATCCTCCTTTAATTCAGTACATAAAACCTACCTCTGTAGACAAGCTTTCAGCCTTTTTTATAATCACTTTATGTAACTTGGCATCAATTTTTCTCTTGTAATCCTCACGAAGGGCTTCGGGATGTTTCTATTGTTTTAAAGTTGCTATAGAAATGTTAGCTGTTGTTGGTGGCGTTTAAAATAAATTGAGATCTGTGTCTGCAAGGCAAAGTGATAGAGCCTTTTAAAATAATTCATCCATAGAATCATAGAACATTACAGTACAATACAGGCCCTTCGGCCCACCATGTTGTGCCAACCTTTAAACCTCGCCTAAGACTATCTAACCCCCTTCCTCCCACATATCCCCCTATTTTAAATTCCTCCATACGCTTATCTAACAATCTCTTGAATTTGACCAACGTACCTGCCTCCACCACCACCCCAGGCAGCGCATTCCATGCCCCAACCACTCTCTGGGTAAAAAACCTCCCTCTGATATCTCCCTTGAACTTCCCACCCATTACTTTAAAGCCATTCCCTCTTGTATTGAGCATTGGTGCCCTGCGAAAGAGGTGCTGGCTGTCTACTCTATCTATTCCTCTTAATATTTTGTATACCTCTATCATGTCTCCCCTCATCGCCCTATAGCTCCCTTAGTCTCTCCTCATAATCCATACTCTCCAAACTTTGACATAAAATAAATTAATGGCGACACTAGCAGTAACTCTTAAATAGGGTTGAACTTAGATATCGCAATACAGAAACTATTATAATAACAAAGAACATCTAATATATCAAAGCATAGAAACAATTGCACCCATAATACTCCTCCTTTAGATGTGTTCACCTTCACTGTACTTCAATACATCAACTCTTAGGCGTCAAATCAAAAAGTAATTATTGTAGCCATTCACCTCTATCTTGTTGTACCTAGTTTCCTTTCCTCCTCTGGGTTAAGAATCCTCTGCTTGTGCACCCACGTGCCTAGTCTTCGTCTTTGAGCCCATACACTGAACGGCAGCATGAGCATTGGTGACAAGTTTCGATCTGTCATCGAATGATATCCATTTATGAATACACTTCCTGTAGGAGCCACTGCACAGCCTCCAGATGTTGAAACGCTGGTCACCCTTCAGGCTAGAAATGCTGAGGCCAATCATGATGTGGTTCCTGCCAATGTCACAGAATGTAAGGATCTGTATGGTCTTAGCTCTCTTCCTTGTCCATTGGGTAGTCCCATGAGCAGAAATTTCAGCCATGGTGGGATGTGAAATAGATAGCAGCAGAACGGCTGTCCTGATTGTCCTTTTCCTTCTTAAGGGCTGTATATTGGCCAACTTTTCCACCTCTATTTCCCTCGTTAGGGAAAAAGAAAACAAAGAAGTAGCTGATAATTGCACCTAATTGCAAGTGCACAAGGAGGTTATTGTCCTGCTGTGACTAAATTGCTATTTACACTACACTACAGAAGGACAGTTGGGTTCAATATTTGCCGAAACAATTTCATTGCCCATAAAGAGCATTCAGAGGCAGTTACTTATAACCTTCACACTCTGAAGGTGTTATTTCTGCCAATAGAATTTAAACTGGGCTGCAATATCAGTAAAAATTACATTAAAATGCCTGCATGATATTTTGTTGTTCATTAACAGCAATATTAAGATACTCCCCACATTGCTGTTTAGAATGATTTAATTAACACTTTTGTTACTGATATTGCACAACACAATTTATTTTGCCAAGTTATAAATAAACTGAGCAACTGCGTAGAGCTGAATGGGTAGATCGGCACTGTCAAATAAAAGGATTGTATGCATGCTGATCTAATGTTTATCCAATTTACAGACAAGGGGTGTTGATTTTGTTTTTACTCTCAATGTGAATTTTAATAATTTTTTACTGATAACAACTACAATATGTTTCATTCCAGTTGTCTGAACACCTGACAACCAGCAGTGTACATTACTGCATTGGAAATTCTGCTTATATCATCACCCAATATCATTGTTACTTGTGTTAGTCTTTGTGCCTGACTGAGGAAAAGAAATCTTAATAACATTGCAACAAGTTAAACATTATTTTGACTAAATTATTTTCTGAGTAATATGATTTTAAAGCCATACTAATAATTTTTCCTAAATCAGGCTGTGTAGATTTATTTTTCAATGTTTTCTCTAAACTCAGTTATCTAGATTATTTATACTTTGATCTTCACAAACCGTACTCAACACCTCTGGACACGACTAAGCAGTTTGCTATGTTGCGGAAGGGTCTAATGAGGCTGCTTTGAACATAGCCTATGCCATAATCACTGTATTAAGCATAACCAGGTCTCCAAGGAGTCTCATCTGCAGTCCTTAAAAGGATCACTGAATACCATTACCAAATAAAAACATTTTATTTAACAAAAAGATCTTTGAATGCGAAGCAAAGTTCTCCCTTAACTTCTCAGAACCAGTGCTGTTAACCCCTTCAGAGCAACACAATGCAGCTTCTTCCTTCCAGTGTCTTTTGTCTTCATTCATAACTCAGACAATCAGAAGAGTGGTTACAGGTGTGGTTCTGTCAACATTTTTCTCTTGAAACTTGACTTCGAACCCAGTAAAATGACAATGATCTATAGAATGCCAACAGAGCTACAAAAGGACAATACTTATGAGCACTTCAGTAACATTCTTGGCATACAATGTTTAATATATTGGATGTTAGTCAACCATCACCTGACATACAGGATATTGCTTTGAAAATACCATTGATCATCTGCTTGAAGGGTATCTGGATTATCAAATTCTGTTTGAGATGTTCACACCATATATTAACATTATTCTGTGCCATTAGACATGCCTCTGATTAATATTTTCAATTTGCAGCCAGCAACTTGCCGCCCACCACCACCACACCACGTTCCGCCTTTCAGAGCAGTTCCCCACAGGAACCGGCCACTCCACTTGTCCCAAAGCACTCCAATTGGACTTGATCAAGTCGGGTGGAAAAGCCAAATATTAGCAGTGACAGGTGAGCACACAAATGCTTCATAACTTTAACTGTTGTTTTGCAGAAAATGAGACTATACAGTCGATTCAACAAACAATCTGCTGGAGGAACTCAGTGGGTCAAGCGGCAACTGTGGTAGGAAAGGAATTGTTGGCATCTTGGGTCAAAACCTGGTGTCAGTTGATGCAATGGTTGAAATCCAGGTCATCACATTCATTGCAAACCTAAACTTACAATGTAATTGTCATTTTCCACCAACTTCAATTAAATCAACTTAAACCAAAAGTTAAATGCTTATATGAGCTTCTCTCAAAAAGATTTCTGCTCTTTTCTTTCAAAACTGTAGCTTTTGAAAAATGCATGTTAACTTGATGTTGTAATGAGAGACAGTTATGTTGCCTCTGAGCAACAATCCTATTGCAGATGAAGCTCAAGGTATTATGGATGATAGAAAGGACTTTGCACAAGAAAACATGCACAAAGTTCTGTCACATGCATTATTAGTGAGGGAGATTGGGTAGGGTTTTAGATCAGGACAGGAGCATGATTGAGTAAGCAAATGGAGATTGAAGAGTTGGAGTCAGGGCATCAAAGAGATAGGACCTTGAATTCATGGACATGGGGGTGTGGGGATGTAGGAGATATGTTTGGGTGGTGATGGAAGGGGTTCAAAACTGCAATTGCAGGGTGAGACCAACCAGCAGCATTGGGAAGTGGAAAGGAACAAACACCAAGAAAATTCTTAAAGTAGGAACAATGAAAGAAACTCTATGCAGATGGATCAAGTGAAGCTGATCCCCTATAAGTAATGAAAATGCAAGCTGCCTCTCTCTTCTGGAGTCCTCCTTCAATTGGACTGCATTGGGAATTCAAGTGATCAGAAGAAAGGAGTTGCACACCACTTGACATTAATTTGCATGCCTGGCAGCCTCTGTGTACAAGCACACTATTTACACACAGGACCCAGAACACATTTTGGAATTCCACAGTCATGCTAATTGATCAGCTTTTATACTGAATTCTTTTGTGTACTGGATAAAAACACATGCGCAAAAGAATTTGATTCTCATAGAGATATGGTTCCATGGCCATTGGCAGCCTGAGATTACTTTTCAAATTCAAACACGTTTCACATGTTAAGCCTAAACTGACAGGTTTGTCAAACTATTTGAAAATGAATAGCATCTGAGTCAAATCCATTCCATTCTGCCCTCTCTCAACTGCAATCATTCAAAAGTGATTGAACCAGGAACCCTGGAGGATTTGTAGGAACTTTATATTTGCCCCAACCGTATCAGATTTGAGAATTTTAATGGTAATTAGAATTAGTAGATTTGGTTCAGCATTTGTTGTTGTCACTTCTTTGCTATTTGTTTCCTGCCTATAATCTTTACAAGAAAATTTTAAAAACTGCAGATGCTGGAAATCATAAGTAAATTTGAAAATGAAGGAAGCACTCAGCAGGTCAAGCAGCGTTTGTGGAGGGAGAAACAGTTACCTTTCAAGTCAAAGAACTCTTTGTCAGATCAGCTCTGAGGAAAGGTCATCAACCTGAAACATTAATTTCTCTTTCCACAGATGCTGCCTGACCTGTTGGGTGTTCCCTGTATTTTCTGTTTTTATTGAACCTTTATAAACTGTGTTCAGGATTCTACTACCAATATCCAAACATATAATCAAGTCCTATTTGATCAACTGCCCCATTGATTTCCTGTGTATAAATCACTGAATTCAGATTGTGAAGTTAGGCACTTTGGTAAGAAATATAAGATAAAATCTAGGATCTGGATTTAATATCACAATACTCTCCCTTTCATTTATTTTTCTCCGGGAGTCAAATTTAAAAGCAATCATTTGCGATCATTGTGCCATTTTGAAAATGTAACTGGGCATTTCTGGACATGAGTCATCTTTGTGCTGATACATTTCCTGAGTCAGGAATGCATGAGATGACATTGTTGCCTATCAACATTCGTTCAGAGTTGCCTAGGGATCATCTAGGGCCTGATCTTCCCAGCATATCGCTGGACTGTGACCCCTATCTGCTAAGTTCCTTACTTATCTTGCATTCTTCTATTCTGAGATGGATTTTTGGACATCAAAGGTTATCATTGGAAAGTGGAGGAGGCTCAAGGATTTTCCATGATTTTCTTAAATGAGGGAGCAGGTTCAGGGGCCGTATGGTCTATCACTGCTTTTATTTCTTATGTTCTTGTATTCTTCTAAGTCTCCCTCCATGGTTCAATGGCTATGACTCTAATCATGTTCTGCCCCCAGAACACTCAACGCAAAAGATGTGTTTCGATGTACATGTGACTAATAAAGATATCTTTTCTTACATAGAGGGAAGGTGGTTATGGAATAATCTGACCTAAGCTTTTGAAATAATGAGGGAACTGTGCAAAGAGTATGACTTATTCTTGCATATGGTAAAAGATTTTGAGGGAATATAATTTTAGAAATTAAATTAAACTCAATTATATTCAATGCAGGCAAATACTTGTACATAAACTTTTGATTTTAGAGACTGTAATTGTAAAATCAATTGAATGGTTTCAGGAGAGATGGATGATTATTTTGCTTGTAAGTGATGAAGTGCATGAGGAACTGAGATTAAGATAAAGAGCTAATAATCTGCTCGAACAACCTCATGAATTATATGATCTACCTGTTCTTATCATAAATGCCATATCAAGTAAGTCTAATTGCTTAATATTGGAAAAATATGGATTGAGTTATGAGCTGTCAGAAAGTGCAGATGGATATGCAAATATGATATTCTTATTCAACAATAAAGCTGCATATTTGAATCTGGAACATAAGTTAGAAGAAGCATTCATCAAAATTTATGGTGTTCCAGTTGGATTACATGTTAAATTTTTCATCTAGTTCTGGTTGCCAAGAAACAAGAGAGATACTCAAGCAGTGGAGGAAGTGCAGAAATGATCTATGAGACTGTTCCCCAATCTTGGATGGTTCACTGCAAAGGAAATATTGTAGAAATGTGGACCTTTCAGACAACAATGATGGTGAATAGGAGGTAGTATTATTGAGTCAAGCAAGATGGTTAATGATTTAAAGAAAATTGAATGAAGGAAAGCAGGATCTAGGACCTACAATCAAATTGGAAAAGGGTAATTTTAGGATAGCTACCTGTGAATGCTTTCTATGGAGAATGATCAACATGTGTAATAAACTTACAGATAGACCATTTATGAAAAACATAAGGAACAGTTGGATGACACCACTGGAAAATACTGGGATAATTTCCTCAGCTATAGCTACCACATGAATATCTGATCAATGCATTTGGTTATGAGGTACTCATGTTGTTCTTTATTTAAAAATTAAGTGCTTATGTAGAAGTACAAAGAACATTAATCAAAATGACTGTGTGAAGTTATGTTGGCTGCTACAGACCCCTTGTGTGAATAGAATGGCTGGAGGATCCAGATAGTGCTGCCAAGCCCACTTTTCAGTGGGCTGAGCAGTGAAGGTGCTCTGTGCGGGCCTGATTTTCCACAAGCAGGATCCTCCTCAATGCCTTCTTAATTGATAGTGTAACAAAGTATGGCTAGGACTTCTCCTTTCAACACTCATTCAAAGCATGGAACAATATGTTCAATAAAAATCCAGGGGTTGGTTAGCCAACTCACAGGTGCTTTAAAGTAAAATTGCTGACACTGTGCTGCCACTTGAGCAATGATACACCCAAGCATTGCATTAGTTCAGCAGGAGGTGCATGGAAAAATATTCCATCTCCAGATGCCGCTCTGTGTCACACATAGTCCTGTTCTTTCATTGCCATGGGTTAACATCCTAGAGCTCACCATCCAACAGTTCTGTGGGAGCACCTTTAATGCACAAACCACAATAATTCAAGAAGTCAACTCGCTATACCTTCTCCATGGCAAATGGGGAGGGTAGTAAACGGTGATCTTGCAATGAAGCCCACATCCTGTAAATGGATAAAAATGATTAGAAAAGGCATAAGCCATAAAGTTCCACATTTTGTCATTGTGACAATGCATTGCCAGAAACGTGTAATGCTTCTAATAGTATTTCTCCATAAAAGTTCTGTAGATTTAGTGTTCTCATTCCTTCTTTCCTCATTATAAATTCCAATCTGCTGATTGCTCATTTAGGTACCAGATTATAAGTACAAATGTTATGTATAATTTAAAGCAGTTTGATTTTAATGTGCATAAGTAGAATGTAAATTAATTTTCTTTACTGATATCACATCACCAGTATTGATAATTAAGCTAATTTCACACAAGGTGGGGTGATTTTTCATATGCCCACCAGCTCATTTACTTTGGAAAACAATGATGGAAGCAATCAAAACATTTTTATGAAGCAACTCCCATTCATTACCTGAAGTTCTCTACCTCAAAAAACTCAGTTTTCAAGTAATCCTTGAAATAGTTGGTCAACACTTAAGCTTGATACAGGGGAGAACCATATTTCAGTATTTTCCTGCTCCTGTTGTCAGATGTTGATGGGCCAGTGGATATGTTCTGGGTATGCAGCAGCATAACCCGAAAGATCCTGGAAGTTAGTACTGCAGACTGCTTCAAAAATGGAACATAAATATTGTGTTTTTTAAGTTTCTGCTGCACATTAACATTGCTCCATCTCTATGTGGGAGTGCAGCTCCCAAACCTGTTCTGAATGAGACTCAGGTTTATATTTCAGGCATTTAATGAGAGTTCTGTCCAAGTTTCTTCATTTCTTTGCATTAGGACCTAAAATAAAGTACTTTTATATGTGAATGCATCTTGATGACAGCATACTGATTTGCATAAAAAATGCAAAAACTCCTGCATTTTCTTAAACACTCTGACCTAGAAATTCAATCACTTAATCCTGTTTCTAACCAACATTACTTGATTGATAATTGACTTGGCCTGGGGTGAAATGCAATAGCAGCTATTTCTGAGTTGTTCTGCATTCCCCCAGAAATTTGACGTGGGAACTTCCCCATGTGAATCACCCTTGTGTGTCTGTTGCAGTTTCTGTGTCAGTCGTGCAAGGTATGATGTAATTCCTTGTGTAATTGTCCATTTAATGCATTGTGGGAGAAGTTAATTTGTTTCCAAGACCAACTATCATTGGGCAATACCAAAATAGCTACGTCTTAGTAAATGCACTGGAATGGGACCCTCATAAGGTAAAGACCTTACTTCCCCATCATCCCTCCTGCCCCCTCCCTTCTAACCCCTTAATCTCTCTTTCAACCCCACAACCCCACTAAAAGGGGCCATGAAATGACCTTGGTAAGTAGGATTAAGGAGAATCCTAAAACCTTTCGTAAGTAAATTAGAAGCAAGAAGGTAGAAAAGGAAGGAGTAGGTTCTCCAAGGGACCAGGAGAGTAATCTATGCGTGGAGCCAAGGGGATATGAGTGAGATCCTAAATGAATAGTTCTCTATGGTATTCACCAGGGAGAAGGAAGAGGAGGCTGGAGGGTTAAGATAAGATATCTTTATTAGTTACATGTACTTCGAAACACACAGTGAAATGCATCTTTTTGTGTAGAGTGTTCTGGGAGCAACCCACAAGTGTCATCATGCTTCCGGCACCAACATAGTATGCCCACAGCTTCCTAACCCGTACATCTTTGGAATGTGGGAGGAAACCGGAGCACCCGGAGGAAACCCACGCAAACACGGGGAGAACGTACAAACTCCTTACAGACAGTGGCTGGAATTGAATCCGGGTCGCTGGCGCTGTGATAGCGTTACACTAACCACTACACTACTGCCAAAGGGAGGGGTATGCTGATATTCTGCACATCTGTGTCAGGAAAAAGGAAGTACTAGAAATAGTGGGTTAGTTTTCATACAGAGGGCGGTGAATACCTGGAATTAGCTGCCAGAAAAGGTAGTGAAGGCAGATAGAATTACAATGTTTAAAAGGCATTTGAACAGGTACCTGCATAGGAAAGGAGCAGAAACTATGGGCCTAATATGGGCAAATGGGTTTAATGTTGATAGGCGTCATGGTTGGCATGGATGAGGTGGGCCATAATGGCCCATTTCAATGCTGTATGTTTCTATGATTCTATGAAATCTTTGATCTTCTGAATGTCTTTCCAATTTATCACCTGAATAAATTCCTGACTTCCAAGGCCCAATTCCTGACGGAATAATCCCAGAGCCCCTTGACGAAGGTCCTGTTCTTTACCTTTCCCTGTCCCTGGTCACTTCCCTGATTGACTCTAATCCTTGTCCTCTGGTTGCTGACTATCCTCCCATCCTTAAGCCACCAGACCCAGTCTCAAATATGATCTGAGCTGGCTAATTATTGTGACTAATTTCAATATCTTTTAATGGTGCCTCGGTCCTTGGTATTAGGTGCTACTAAAATTTGCAGCAAGAGCTCTAAGCATGCAATGGTTGTTGGCACCCTGGTACTATCCCATCTGGTGGACTGATTTGGATGCACTAGAACTGCTAGGGCTATGTCAGTAGAATTCTCAGCAAACCTCAGCTGTCTCTCCTATACCTATCATACTTACTGTATGTAATAGCTTCAAACATGCTAGAAATGGACAGACTTTTCTTGTCTGCTTTTGATTGCATTACCAGATGTTGTGTGATTTGTTACTTTACCATAACCCATTCATAAATAATGTTATTTTGATGGGAAAATACCATTTATCCTTTTTTATCATCATCGTTTCATGCTTTTCATATTTATTATCAATGTTGGATGGATTGATTTATGCCTTTTTCTTAATAACTAGCATTAACCTCCAGCCCTACTACCTTCCAGGATCTCTGCTCTCTTCCATTCCTGCACTTCTATGCTCCATCATTGGCACCTAAGTTTTCAGCTACCTGAACTCTAAGCTCTGGACTTCTCTTCACTCCCTGCCTTTTAGATGCTCCTTAATATCCATCTCTCGTCAAGCTATTGGTATTGGTTTATTATTGTCACTTGTACCGAGGTACAGTGAAAAACTTGTCTTGCATACTGATTGTACAGGTCAATTCATTACACAGTGCAGTTACATTGGGTTAGTACAGAGTGCATTGATGTAGTACAGGTAAAAACAATAACAGTACAGAGTAAAGTGTCACAGCTACAGAGAAAATGCAGTGCAATAAGGTGCAAGGTCACAACAAGGTAGATCGTGAGGTCATAGTTCATCTCATCGTATAAGAAAACTGTTCAATAGTCTTACTACAGTGGAGTAGAAGCTGTCCTTAAGTTTGGTGGCACATGCCTTCAGGCTCCTGTATCTTCTACCTGATGGAAGAGGAGAGAAAAGAGAATGACCCGGGTGGGTGGGGTCTTTGATTATGCTGGCTGCTTCACCAAGACAGCAAGAGATAAAGACAGAGTCTAAGGAGGGGAGGCTGGTTCCGTGATGTGCTGGGCTGAGTCCACAACTCTCTGCAGTTTCTTGCAGTCCTGGGCAGAGCAGTTGACGTACCAAGCCGTGATGCATCCAGATAGGATGCTTTCTATGGTGCATCGGTAAAAGTTGGTGTCTTGGGTCCCTGTAGCTGTCGTATCCACACTCTCCGAGTCCTCGGTCTCGGGGGGCTCGGGGTCTTGCAAGTCGGGAGGTGGGGAGTGTGCCAGATGGCAGGATAGTGGGGACACCCCTTGGCCAGTGGGCCGTGTATTCAGCTGGTTGACGGCCTGCTGTAGCATGCTCAGCCACTCTTGCAGTGTGCGGGAAGGCGTTAGTGTGTGTACTTTCTCTTTAAGCAGGCCGTTCATTCCCTTGATCAGGCCCGATATCTGTGAGTGATAGGGTATATGGAACAGCCACGAGATCCCCGCCTCAGAAGCCCAATTCTGGACTTTAGCCCCAGCAAATTGTGAGCCCTGATTGGATTGTACCTCCCATGGGACTCTATAGATGGAGGAGAGATACTGCAATCCCTTGATGGTGCTGTTCTGGTCGGTCATCCCACAGGGCACCGCCACCAGGGCACTGGAGTATGTGTCCACCATCGTCAGGGCATACTGTTTTTTATTTTGGCGTGGGAGTGGTTTGATATAGTCTATCTGCCACATGCGACCCGATCCCGTGCCACAGCGAATGTGCCCCGGCAGCCCTGCTGACCAGCCTCGTAGCTTCACTTGCAGGCAGATAGGGCAGTTAGTGACAGTGGTCTTACATTGATCCACTGTGAGGGCGACCCCGAACTGCTCTGCCCAGCACCGTGTACCATCGACCCCTAGGTGACGGCTCTTGTGGTGTGCCCATGCAGCTAACGCGCTGAGGTCAGGTTCCTCCGGGGAGGCAGTGGCACAGCATATTTGGGCAGCCTGGTCCACAGCAGCATTATGTAGAGCCTCCTGTGTGTTTGTGGGTATGAGCATCCACTTGGTGGACTGAGATCTGTCTGTGAGAAGCCTGATCTCAGGTAAGACGCCAGTGTCCCTGTCCCCAGAGGGGGTGTCCATGAATTTCCCACCCCATCCCGTGCCATCGAGCCATCCACACTGCCATGCCGTTGGCCACTGCCCAAGAGTTGGTATAGATTTGGACCGGCCTGGTGGTGTTCTGTAGAATGAGTGCTACTGCTGCCAATTCAGCAAGTTGACTAGGTCCACCTGCTCCCTCTTTGGTCAATGTTTTCCCCGTGGTGGGATGAAGTGCCACCGCTTTCCAATATTGCTTTCCCCCCTTTCGAGCGGCTGGAGCCATCTGTGAACCAGGCGTGCGATTTTTGTTCTGGGTCGAGGGAGTCGAAGGGTTGGCCCCAGGACACGGGGGAGGGCTGGATCTCAGGTATGTCTGGGGGTGGGTCCTGGGATTGTGGAAAGGACATAATTGGTTCGTGGAGGCGGCTGACCCCTTCCGTACAGGGTTCGGCCCAGTCGGCGATATAGCACTTCCACTTCACTATCGAGGACCTCTGGGCCTGGCCCTCTTTGTGGGTGGAGTCAGGGGACTTGACACAATGCATTATGGGCAGGTGGGGGCAAAGGACCACAGGGTTGGTGCCGGTTTGGTGCTCGGTGGCAAGGAGCGCCAGGTAGCAGGCCAGCAGCTGGTGCTCGAAAGGGCTGTAGCGAGCAGCGGCCTCCGGCAAAGGTTTGGTCCGAAAGCTGAGCGGGACTCTGCACCATTGGACCATCCGCCAGAAGCTCCATTCAGCAACCGACTCACTAGCGGAGACCTGTAACTTGAAGGGGACCTCTGCCTGGCGGGGAGCAAGTGGCAGGGCTTGCTCCACAGCTTGCTTTGCTGCTTCAAAGGCAGCCTGTTGTTCAGGTCCCCGTGAAAAAGTGGCCTTCTTCGGAGAAACCCTATAGAGTGGTCTCAGGAGCATGGTGAGGTGAGGTATATGCTGCCGCCAATAGCCTAGGAGGCCCGCGAAGCTCTGGGTGTCAGTTTTGTTGGAGGGGATGGCAAAATTTAAAATCTTATTTCTGGCAGCCTCAGGGATGTGTCGTTGCCCTGAGTGCCACTGAATTCCGAGAAACAGGACATTCTTAGTGGGGCCTTGCATGTTTTCCATATTAATGGCCCAACCCCGTTCTCTGAGGGAGGAGATTAGCATATCAAGAGCCTCTGAAACAATGGTCTCAGACGGCCCTTGTATGAGAAGTTGAATGGCTTGCAGATCTTGGGAGATTAAACCATGGCATATTGTTGGACTGTGAATGTACCCTTGGGGTAGACGTTGTCTCCCGTCCCAGGTGAATGCAAATTAATCCTGGGAGGTGTGATGGAGGGGGATGGAAAAGAATGCATTGGCCAAATCCACAACTGCATACCACGGTTTGTCTGGGCGCCCTGAAATATCCTTGGCCAGAGTGACTATGTCGGGTATGGTGGCAGTGAGGTGGGGGGGCAGACTTATTAAGGTGTCTGTAGTCCACCGTCATGCGCCAGTCCCATTCTTTTTGCGGAGCGGGCCAGATGGGGCTATTGAAGGGGGATGTTGCGGGGTCGGATGACTCCCTCCTGCAGCAGGGCTTGGACGGCCTCAGTGATGTCTTGGTGTCCCCCCCGGTACCCTGTACTGTCAGCTACAGATGACCTTGGGGGTGGGGGGGGGGAAGCAATGACCCGTTCCCATTTGGCTGCCCGACTACCACAGTGGCCTGGGTGACTCCGAAAGTGAACTTGCCCCGGTTGGTGTGAAGGGACTGTCCCTTTAAGACATTGATCCCAAAGGATGCACTCAGGCAAGGTTGCTATTAAAACCGTTATGGGTCGAGGAGGTTGGTTCCCGATGGCCATGCAGACTGTGACCTCCCTCGCGGGCACAGGGAACCCCCCCCCCAACCCCTCTATCTGCATCTGTGCCCCCATCCACGTGGCAGGGTTTACCCGGGATGATGGTGTGTTGGGCACCCATGTCGACGAGTGCCATCCACCTCTGTACGTTCCCCTTTCCCCAATGTACAGCTACTGGTATATGTGGCCTCAGGTCCCCCGGGCAGGGGAGGGTGATGGAGCAAATGCGTGGGGACCCTGGCCTTCATCCAATGGGAGGGGGGTGGAGGTCTGCCACCCTGTGGGTGAGGGTTCCTGCTGGCGGAGGTTGGACATTTCCTGTCGCAGCAGGTCCCAGAGCTGAGCCCTGAGGGCAGGGGAGACTGTTTTGAGTGGAGGAGGGGCGGAGGCAGTATCAGCGTTGGCGGGGGGCAGCCCATATAGTCTGGTGGTTGGGGCACCCCCTGTGTTGGGCTTGGACCCGGGGTGGCTGTGGATCTTCCCCCAACTGGACATCCCCCCGCAGAGCTCTTTCCACCGCACGTAGAAAGCAGAGGTCAGGACCCCGTCTATGCTGGCGCGGTCCACCCCTGCGTGCAACAGGTCTATGTATAACTGTTTGTGCGTTAGATGAGGGGTTGTGTCTCCAGCCTCGTCTCTGCTCTATGACCTGGGTGGGTACCCCCCACTGCATGTACTCTAGCCCTTCCAGACAGTGATGGCACCCCGTATGGTCTTCCCACTAGCCGTCCCATGAGGGGCAGAGCACTGGCCTCACTCGGGACGCGTGGTGGCGACCAGGTATCCCGCTAGCGCGTTGGTCACTCTGGTGTTTTCTAACAACTCGCGATCGCCGGCCCTCTCATAGGTGCCGGTCACCAGCGCCCATTCCCTGATGACCCTGGTGCTCTCACTGACCGTGCTCCACTGTGGTCGCCCGTATAAATCCCATTCAAGGAGGGTAGGGTACCGGATCCTCACTGCAGTCGCTACCCGACCCCACAGGGTAGTGTCGTTCCCAGCCCTTCCCAGTGGCCCCGCAGGGCATTGTTAATGCTCTGTTGGTCAGACAAGTTCCCCAGGGCGCTCGCTTCCTGGTGAGAGAGACTCATGTTGGGGGCTCCCTCGTCCCATAGTTGGAGTAGCCACGCGGCCAGGTGTTCACCCGGCCACTGGCAGTACCATTCCGCCAGCTGGGTCAGCTCCTTGATGGAGAAGTCCCGGGTCTCTGTGGGCTCAGAGGGGCCCTGTGCGCTCTCCCCTGCGGTGGCCTCATCCCCATTCCCCTCCCTTCTGTGGCGGACCTGGGACCACGTGGTGATGGGTCGGGCATGCAGGGGTTCAGTTGCATAGGGTGGAGGGCAGGTGTGATGGGACCCCGGCTCTTCGGGCACCCCCTCCTCATCAGTATCCATTCATATATCCCCATCCCCCAGCCATGTGTCCAGCTTGTCGCCACACCGGACCAGGGCTCGAATTTTGAATGTCTCTGGCTGCCAGCCAGACCAGCGGGCTGCCTGTGCCTGCTGCAGCTGAATCAGCCTGCAGGTGACCTCAGTACCTCTGGCCTCGAGGTTGTTGGCTCGGGCCTGGGCAGTCTGAACTGCCTCCTGCAGCGTACAGCAACACTGCTGGAGCATCTCTACCTCCCTATCTTTCTGGAGACATGTGTCCTGTATCTGGCTAGTAATCCCGACCTGACATCTCAGGAGGGAAGCTAGCAGCCAGAAGGCACTCCTTTGACTCCCTTTGGCCTTGGGGAACCCCGACTTCTGGAGGAGGGCAACTACGTGGTGCCCCAGTTTCTCACCACGGGGGTCTAACTGCTCAGCCCAGTCCACTGGTTTACCGTGGTCTGCCAGCATGCTGGCCAAGCTCCCAAATCCCTCACTCTCATCAGTCCACCCGGGAATCCTTTCCTCAGTGCCTGCACTGGCCTTCTTTCCCCTGTTCCAAAGCATCCTTCCCTGCGTCCATGTTCAGCCAAGACCTTTGAGATCTTGCTCACAGCACCAATTGTTGTAAGACAAGTTCGAGGTCTCGAAAGTAATGGACTCTAAACACAGTCTGGCGAGGAAGGATTTTATTTACAAAGACAAATGTGGGAAAAGGTAATGAGGGCAACACACGCACACACACACCGGTGATAGCATGCATGGGGAAAATTGCAACAGTGTAAAACGCGCGCACACACACATATGCAACAAACTGGGTACAAGCAATCAAGGAAAAGCACTATGCTACCGACCACCCCTTGACTCAGTGCAGCATGGCTCCACACCCCTGGGAATCCTAATTTAAGATGCTTCTAAACCTGTCAAGGTGCACAGCTTACCGGTGGTCTATCCAGCGTTGTTGCATGATTCCTCCGGGGCAACAAAGAGACCGAACCAAAACAAGGAGCACTCTTTATAGTGCTGGAGGGCTGGGGGTGGCCCAGTCCAGGTAGTTCGAACAGGCCAATGACCTGGGCCCACGTACAAGGTGTTTACCGAAGCCAGTCATCAGGTATGCCCTAATGGATAGGGGTGGAGCCAGGCCTTGATTGACAGTGGTGTTGCATTCAACCAAGTGCCGGGCCATGCTGTCACGTGACAGCCTCGACCCTCCACAATACAGTTGCTTTTTTATGTTTTCCCAATCTTCCAGTTTCCCACTACTCTTGGCGACTTTGTATGCATGAGCTTTTAGCTTGATGCCTTCTTTTATTTCCTTTGTTATCCAAGGCTGGTTCTCCCCACCCTTACTGTTCTTGCTTTTAACTGAAGTATACTTCTGTTGAGCACCATGATAAACCTCTTTGAAATTCCTCAACTGTCCCACCATATAGCCTGTGTTCCCAGTCTACGCTATCCAACTCCTCCCTCATCCTGTTGTAGTCTCCCTTGTTTGGGCATAATACACTGGTTTTAGATCGAACTATTGCATCCTCCATTTGTTTGAGAAATTCAATCATACCATGATCACTCTTTCCAAGAGGATCCCTAACTACAAGATCATTAATTTTACCTGTCTCACTGCACAGGACCAGATCTAAGACAGCATTTTCCCTTGTAGGTTTACAAACATGCTCTTCAAGAAACCTATAACGAATGCATTCTATGAAGTTCCCCTCAAGACTCAAACAACCTGATTTGCTCAATCTATGTGGAAGTTAAAGTCCCCTAATGAGAACTGCTGTTCCACTCTTACATGTATCAAATATTTCTTGGTTTATTGCCTGTACCACTGTAATGTTATTATTTGGTAACCTATAGACAACTCTCACCAGTGATTTTTTTCCCTTTACTATTCCTAATTCCTATCCAGATGGACTCAACATTCTGCTCCTTAGATCTTACGTCGTTTCTCATTATTGCCCTGATCTTATTCTTAATTAAGAGTGCTACCCCACCTCCCTTACCGTCCTGCCTGTCCTTCCATATTACCTGATACCCTTGGATATTTAATTCCCACTCATCTCCACTCTGCAACCATGTTTCTGTAATGGCCACTAAATCATACCCCTTTGTACTGATTTGTGCCACAAGTTCACAAACCTTGTAAAGTGCCCTTACACTCATTGTCCTTTCAGAATCTAGTAACCTTTGTGTCATTTTCTGTAGTCCACTCTTATTTTTCTCTTTTCTAACTTTTGCTCTGGTCTCTGCCTCGCTTCCCTCTGTCTTTCTGCATGGATTCCCATCCCCCTGTCATATTAGTTTAAACCCTCCCCAACAGCACCAGCAAACAATCCCCCTGGGACATTGATCCCAGTCCTGCCCAGCTGTAGACCGTCTGGTTTGTACTGGTCCCACCTCCCCCAGAACCAGTTCTAATGCCCCAGGAATCTGAAACCCTCCCTCCTGCACCACTACTGAAGCCACATATTCATCCCAAATATGCTGCTATTCCTACTCTGACTAACACATGGCACAGGTAGTAATCCTCAGATTAATGCCTTTGATGTCCTACTTTTTAATCTATCGCTTAGCTCCCTAAATTCGGCTTGTAGGACCTCATCCTGCTTTTTCCTATATCGTTGGTAGCTACATGCACCACGACAGCTGGCTGTTCACACTCCCCTTCCAGAATGCCCTGCAGCCATTCTGAGACATCCCTGACCCTTGCACCTGGGAGGCAACACACCAACTGGGAGTCCCGTTTGCAGCCACAGAAGCTCCTGTCTGTTCCCCTTACCATGGAATCCCCTACCACTATAGCTCTGCCACTCCGTTTCCTGCCCTCTGGTGCAGCAGAGCCACTGCCGGTGCCATGATCCTGGCTACTGCTGCCTTCTCCTGATGAGCCACCTCTCCAACAGTATTCAAACCTGTATATCTGTTTTGGAGGGAGATGACTGCAGGGGACTCCTGCACTAGCTTCCTGCTACTACTCTGTCTGTTGGTCACCCATTCCCTATCTTTCCCAGGGCCTTTAAACTGCAGCGTGACCAACTCACTAAATACGCTGTCCACAACATTCTCAGCATCGCAAATGCTCCAAAGTGAATCCATGCGCAGCTCCAGTACCATCATGCAGTCTGTCAGGAGCTGCAGCTGGACATACTTCCTGTATATGTAAGTCATCAGGGACACTGGCAGCCTCACTGAGTTCCCACATTGCGCAGAAGGAGCATGACAGGGGTCTGAGATCACCTGCCATGACTAAAGAGCTTTGAGTGAAAATAAAGAGACAGAGAAAATGAATAAGAACCTACCCTCACCTGACCTTAGTGTTGCTCACCCTCCTCGCTGAAGCCTAGTATTCACAGGTTGGTATTCACTCTCAAAATGGCTGCCCCAAAATGGCCGCTCCACTTAACCCTAACTTCTTTTTATTAGCTGCTGTTAACTAGCCAGTGATCCAATCAACTATTAACAACTTGAAAATGTGCCTCTTTTAGACTCCTGCAAGGTGAAACTCCCAAGCACAAGCACAGAGACTCACTTTTTTTCAAATTTCCTGCTCCAAATCTTGCTCCAAGTCCCAACTCAGGGCAGCACAGCTAGTAGAGTCACTACCTCATAGCTGCAGAGACCTGGGCTCAATCCCGACCTTTGGCACTGTTGGTCTGAAGTTTGCATGTTCTCCCTATAACTGCAGAGAATTGTGGACACAGTTCAGCCACATCATGGATCCAGCCTCCCCTCCATGGACTCTTGTCCACACCTTTGCAGGCACAGTACTGTAGCGGTTAGTGTAACGCTACTACAGTGCCAGCAACCCAGATTCAATTCTGGCCGCTGACTGTAAGGAGTTTGTACATTCTCCCTGTGACTGCGTGGGTTTCCTCCGGGTGCTCTGGTTTCCTCCCATGTTCCAAAGACATATGGGTTAGGAAGTTGTGGGCATGCTATGTCGACGCCAGAAGTGTGGCGACACTTGCGAGCTGCCCCCAGAACATTCTACACAAAGATGCATTTCACTGTGTGTTTTGATGTACATGTGACTAATAAAGAAATCTTACTGAGATTGAGAGGGGATCTGATTGAAACATACAGGATTATTAAGGGATTGGACAAGATAGAGACAGGAAATATGTTCCAGATGTTGGGGAAGTCCAGGACCAGGGGGCATGATTTAAGAATAAGGGCTAGGCCATTTAGGACAGAGGTGAGGAAAAACTTCTTCTCCCAGAGGGTTGTGAATTTGTGGAATGCACTGCCTCAGAGGGCAGTGGAGGCCAATTCTCTGGGCACTTTCAAGAAGGAGCTAGATAGGTTTCTTATAGATAGGGGAATCAAGGGATATGGGGACAAGGCAGGAACAGGATATTGATTGTTGAGGATCAGCCATGATCTCAAAATGGCGGTGCAGACTCGAAGGGCCGAATGGTCTACTTCTGCTCCTATTGTCTATTATCTCATCTTATAACTCCTGCAAGGTGAAACTCCCCCAGGATGATATTATAAGGTCATTTGGTTTGTGCCAACTTTGGCATGCCTAAGTTGGTGCCAGGTGGTCCATGATGTTTTATTCTTTTTATGTTTCAACATAACTGTTAGGGCACCACTGAAATAACTAGGTCTGAAGTCATAAATAGGACAGACTATTAAGGAAGGCAGATTTCTGCCCCTGAAGAGCACAAACCAGCTATTTTAATGACAATCAGATAGTTTGTGCTCATCATTTTTTTAAATAGAAGAACCTCCAGATTGTCATAGTGGCTTTTGAACTTCGGTCTCTGCATTGTTTGTCTAACCCTCTTTAACACTTCATTATCAATGTACAAGGATTCTTGGTTAAATATGCATTTAGAGTTCCAGTGATACAGCAAGGGGTTGATTGATCTCTTAATCCCAAGGTAGTGTGGAGAAGCACTGAAGGTTTACCTAATAGGTCAAACTTATTTGAAACTAGACCCAAGGTTTGGTAAGATATGTTCGTATTTCTCATGGCTGATAGGAATAAGAGTGATTCCTTTTATGGCAATCATAGCTCCAGTTACCCAAATTCAATCCTGACCTCCAATATTGTCTGTGTGGAGTTTGCTTGTGATTGTGCGTGTTTCCTCTGGGTGCTCTGGTTTCCTCCCACATCCCAAAGATGTGCAGGTTACTAGATTAATTGGCCATTGTAAATTGGCCTTGGTGCATAGGTGAGTCATTGAATCTGGGGAAGTTGATAGGAAAGTGGGGAAAATAAAATGGGATCAGTGTAGGATATGTATAAATGTGTGTATGATGGTCAGTGTGGACTCAATGGATGGAAGAGCCCAGTTCCTGGCTATAACTCTATGACTCTGATTCAACGAAGTTCCACCATAGGACCTCAGAATTTGGATTTTTTTTACACTCTTTCCACCTTACAATTAAGTCCTGGCTCTTAATCTCTCCTATGTGAATGTGAACTGATTTCATTTATGTGTGCATTCAGAGTGCTGCTCCAATACTTCCCTCTTTTAGCCTGCCTTTGGTCCTTGTTTTCCAATTTTGTTCCTATTTACTTATCCAGTCATGCAATCTTTAGTTTTTCTTCTCTTGTCCTCACAACACCTCCCTCTCTCCCTCTACCCATCCTATTTCCTAAAGCAAAACTTTTAATCCTCTGCCTCCTTCCTTTTGAGGCTGTGTTCTGTTTTTTTCAACATGAATAATTTAATTCACAATGATTGATATGTCCTTGATCTCTGTATTTTCATTCCCATTATTGTGTCATATCTTGTTTTATTCCACACCACTGTGGCTATCACTTTATACTCTTGCTTGCTCTCCTTACTGCTTACTTCTCTTCTCTTAAACATTGTTTTTACTGCTCCATTCCCTTCACTGCCTCACAGTCTAATCATCACATCCTTCTCCCTTACAAATATTTGTCCTCTTTATCAGTGACTTATTGCATTCCCTTCTTTTCTGGTTCCTCTAACTTACCCTCTGTGGAATAGGAACGTAAGAATGGAAGCAGAACACAAGCCTGCTTCACCATTCAATGAGATCAGGATGGATTTGATCTTCGGCTTCGACTCCACTTTACAGCCTGATCCCTAAAAATCCTCGAGTCCTTATTGTTCAAAATCTATCCTAGCCTTGACTGTCCATAACTCCCGAGGAGAAAGAATTCTAAAGTTCATGACTTTCTGAGAGAAGAAATTCACCCTCTTCTCAGTCTTAAATAGGTAGATCTCTTATCCCATGTCTGTGCTTCTCATTCTAGGTTATACCACTAGGGAAATAAATTTGCAGTATTCACCCTGTCAAGGCCTCTCAGAATCTTACATGTTTCAATGTAAACTTTTCATTCTTTGGAAGGAGAGATATTGATTGTTTTCTCATAAGTCATCCCTTCTTATCAGAAATCAATTTTGAATTTAAGTAATAGCATAGGGTTAGCACGATGCTATTACAGTGCCAGCCAATTGGGGTTTGATTCCCGGTCGCTGTCTGTAAGGAGTTTGTACGTTCTCCCCTGTCTGCGTGGGTTTCCTCCGGGTGCTCCGGTTTCCTCCCACATTCCAAAGATGTGGCGTGGACTCATTGGGCTGGAAGGGCCTGTTACCACGCTGTAAATAAAATTTAATTTAAAAAAATTTAATTTAAAAAAATTTAATTAAAAAAAAATTAATTTAATTTAATTTAAAAGTGTAAACAGCTGGAATAGATACAGAAACAGAGGGTGAAAAGTCTGCTGGCAATAGCCATGGTGGTTCTATCACAGATAGTTAGTCAGGGATATAAACAGACCGCAGGAAGTTGGTCATCAACACCAAGGAGAAAGGATGCTGGGAAGTCTGAAAGAACAGCAAAGTGAGTTTTAATCTGAAAGATTCAAGATCTGGTAATGTGAGAAAAACAGGGACTATAGATTTAATGCCTAGAATCTGGATCACATGGAGCCCATTTTTAGGCATTAATCTTGTAAAAATTCAACACAATTGGAATAGATTGCACTGACGACCACTTCTGGTGAGGTTGTGCCAATCACAGAACTGGACTAGGCACTTTCATATGCGATCTATGTTAGTGTACCTGACCTTCTTCCAGTGTCAGATGGACACCTAATGTTGTCATTATACATGCAGCACACATTTTCGCTCATACCAGCATAAATTGGGGCTCAAAACTCTAATTTACAACCATTGTGGAAACAGCATCAATAGAAGCAGGAGCACATCACATTCATGGTCCTGATGCAGCATCTGGAGCCTAAATGTCGGCCATCCCATTGCCTCCACAGATACTGCTTGATCTGCTGAGTTCTTCCAGCAGCTTATATTTTGCGTCAGCACATCACATTAGTTTGCTGCTCTTATCAGTACTTCAAGGGACATTCTGCTGACATCAGAAAGCCTGACTGTGTAGCTCCAGAACTCACTGAGGATTGCTCAAACACTTTCCAAGGTCCACAGATCGTGTTTAAGCTAACATGGAGTGTTTGCTCTAGCAAAGTGCTGCTGAGATACTCATTCTGGGGATACCCCAGTGGAGACATGCAGACAGATTCCATTTCTGGTGGCATTATTATGACCATAGCTGGGTGGGTCTGGAATCTCAGGATGGGAAGCAAAGGTCTGCTTATCAGTTTACTCCCACAGAACCTTCAGTGACACCACATTCTCCCTTGACTTCACTGATGGACAAGGTATTTACAGGGTCGGGAGTTCTAAGGCTGTCCTCGCTGAGATATGTGACATTCTGTGAGAATTCCTTCAGCCACACTCTCATGCCTTCATGGAGGTCAAGGTCACATTGATGGTCTACATCCTTGCCTTTCCAAGCTGCTGCAGCAGGTCTCTGTGATGTCTCCCAATTTGCTGCCCACTGCCGCATCCGAGAGGTCACCCAGCGATATGGTGTCATCTGCTTTGATCTTAGTGAGGAACAGGTCTCAGCTTGGGCACAGGAATTTGTCAGCATTTCTGGCTTCCCACAAGTGCGATCTCCCAGGAACAACTTAGACTTTCTAATCGACAGGAAACGTTTCCACACTCTCTTTGTGCAGATTGCTGTGAATCATGAGGCATTTTTGGTGACTAGTGCTGCCTGGAGGGATGGATCCTATGGGAGAAAGGCTAGCCTCAGTTTATCTTGCTTCTCACACCTGTGCAGTCTGCTACCACAGTAACTGAGTGTGGATGTTATAGTACCTTCTCAGTCATGGCAAATATCATTGTTCCCTTCAAGATAAGATCTTGTTGCCCACATCACACTGGTGATGCACTACAGTGTATGCCAGCTGCTATGGAGACTTCTTAGTGCATGATGCATATGACCATTTTGCAAAACAAGATGGACCTTGCTAGAGGTAGAACAGCAAGACCCAGAGCCTGAGTGCCATGAGGCAGAGCCAGAAGAAGAGGAACAGGAGGAAGAGCAAGGCTGCTGGCAGATATCCTTGCTGAGCATCCACAGCTGAGGGATTCCCTGACAGAGAGGGCTTCTCCTAAGGAGCTTGCAGAATCAGAGTCCTCAATGCAAAGTGAGCCTCTCCACACTCCAACCATTACCACTTACAGAGCACACAAATAAGCAATGGCTTAAAGATCCCTCCCATTCTACTTTGCAGGTTCAACTACATTGAATATGGCACAGCCCTTATGAGTATAGCTCACTGGATATAGCACAGCCTTTATGCTCCAATTACTTAAACATCTTGCTGCAGCATCACTGTATTTCCTGATGATTATCACCTCGCTTAAAGAACAAATTTCCACATAACATGCACATTCCTATGAGAATCCCCACTCTGGAGGTGCAAATAGTAGTGCGCAGATTACCCTAACATATCAAGTGGGGGCATTAACTTACTCTCCACATTCCTTTGTTGTGTGGGGATTCTCATTCCCACATGAGAATACTGTAGCCATATCCTGTCAGCTTTTATGATGGACCACCCTTCTGGCACCTGTCTCATTGACCAGGACTTGAACATCCCTTTAAATGCCAACGAGAGTTGTCTCCTCCTTTGCAACCTCTGTCACCTTGTTGGCAGGTATAGTGTGCATTGCTGCTATTTGGTTGCTATGGGGTGTGTGCCTTTAAGACCTGACACTCCCTTAGACTGCTATGCAGCAAAGTGTAGGGACCTGCGCTGAACTGAGTGTGGCCCCGTTGGAAATCATGTAAGTCCTGTTCTGGTGTTTGCCTCAGAATAGATCACCAAACTTTGTGGCATACTGGATTTTGACTTTTTTTTTCAGAGGACCATTTTCTGGGATCAGTACTAAATCTAACATTGTGCAATCCAATTTTCAGACAAACAGTTTGTACTTACATAGTAATTTTAATTGAGGAAACGAAATATTTCACACAAAGCACACTAAACTGAAGCCCTAGAATTAAAAAGAAAAGTGTTTAAAGAAAGAGATCCAGGTCATAGATCTTTTGCCACTGAAATGCAGTCGGTTCTACCAGTAGGGGGAATGGTGTGAGTTGGGGAAGTGTAACTTCATCCCGACTTTATAATTTATACTCTTGCATTTTTCAGCTGTGGTTGTGTCATGAAATGTATGATTTAGACCTTCACCTGGTCTTTGATTTAAGGAAAACTGAAGAATGTTCTTCAGTTGGAATAAATGTAGTTGAGGCAGGTTTTGTTTTGATGGAGTTACTGTATTTCAATTTGAAACCTTTGAAGTCAATGACACATGCTCCAAATTCTTGCAGGTCAACATAGCACCTTTCCAACGCATGTATGATTGTCGTACCAGCCAATGATACAGCCATCTCATTCTGCTGACCATTGCTGGTCATAAGCCTCAATCAAATGGCATATATCTAGAGCAGAAAGTGGTCCCAAATCATTTGTAGTGGGCCATTATTCGGCATTCTAACACTGACATAAAAACATGTAAAGTATTGGGGGCTTTTGAAGTATTATGTAAATGAAATGGGAATGCTCTTCTGAAGTTGAATTTGGATTGCCTTTACAAAATATGTGCAACTATGCATAAATGAATGACACAATTGTTACAAAGTGGCACATTGTACTTACTCAGCAAGTGTGACTCACATGGTATGCCCATAGTGTCACAAAAAAATTATTCATCAGATAATTAGTCAAGCTTTATCAGATATAATTGCTTTTAATTATTTTTCCACTTCCAGTGAACAAACCAGAGTTAAACCAAGGTTGCTGGGCAACAAAGGTTGTAGTTGGTCACTCCTTGACATTTTGTATTACATATGGTGCTTTTCCTTTTCAGCTAATGATGCAGCTGGATTGGAGATGACAAGAATCCATGAAAGCAATGCAAGTATTAAAGACTATGGTTTCTGTCATGATACGGGCAGGCCTCTGATGCATGGTGCGGAACAGCTGTTGGTGAATAAGGTAAGAAGCGATTCCTCAGAGAATTACTAATTTGTTCTTGTCTGAGACTTGGGGCTTTATTTAAATCCCAAACTGCCTTCAAGCATTTGTCATGTTATGCATTCCATTGCTTGTATTTTTATATCTAGGCCTGAGGCTTTTGCACATTACCTGACAATTCTCATACTGCTGTATCACACAACTTTGTTTCCCACTACAAAACATAATGTAAGCCATCCATTGTTCTTCCCTCATTTGCTTTCTTGTCTGATGATATTTGTGGAGAATGGCTCATGGAAAAAACTTTCCCTTGGATCTCATCACTGCAGTCTCTTGGCGGCTCCAGAGGAAGAGCAGTTGACAAACAAAATGGGTTTCCTGTAGTGCACCCACAGATTTCTCAGCTGCTCAGGGATGAATTATCTCTAAGGAATATAACTCACTAATTCACTGAGATCTCTGGATGAATGACAGAACAGACTTCACTCTGAAGGCTAGGGACTTACTATATCTGCTGGCAATGTATTGGAAATTGTCCAAAGAAGGAACAGAAGGGTACATTGAAGAGGTATTCACAAATGAAATTTTGAATTAGTAAGTATCGAGTGATGTGAATGCTTGATTTTGAAACTGATCTATCTGGGGACTCCTGGACCATAGTTTTGAAAATCAGTTTTATTTATTGAATGAAAATAATGCCGTTATTATAGAACATGTGTTTTCCTTAATATATAACAATGGAATGGCAAGCCAATAAGTCAAGTATAGCCAAATTTCCCAAAACACTGCTTATAATGTGAGGTAAGTGCCACATCAGAATACCACAATCTGGTGACCTCATGAACCGTTTGTGATTACAGAACTTATAGGGAGAAAGGAAAACAGAATAATGTTGTCAGAGTGTAGAGTGGCCATAAAAATGGCTTAAAATAGATCTCTGGCCCCATGTGAAAATTTATATATTGCAACACTCGCTCATAGTAACCAATGCTCTGAATTCCTGTCTTAGATATAACTGTGTGCATTCTTTGTCACTGACTGAATATTTTCACAGAACTTTTATAAACTTTACAGATACCATGTCAAGATTAAGGATGTTCCATTGACCACTCTATCTATAGTAGTTATATCTATAGTTGATAACTACAATTTTAATTTCATTAATTAATCACCATGGAGGAAGAAATGGAAATTTATAATCAGCTAAAAGGTTTCCATTATTGATTGTATTGCGGGGACTGCCACAGGAACATTGTGTGAATGATAGGAGACATACCAAGCTTGGTGATAGTGCTGTCTTCCATTAATGAATTGCTGCTGCCATTCACTGTCTATCTTCACAAAGGAAGAACAACACTGTTGTTGAGATATCAATGCCCAGGTGTTATTGGGCACATTTCCAGTACGTGGAAAAAGCCTACAATTTCGTGAGTGGTGCTCGTTGACAGATGGGAGCAAGTGATGGTGTGGGGAGAGAGGCCTGGAGTGGAAGTAAGGACTAGGGATTGGGATAGTAAGGAAAGGGCTTAGGCTGATAACTATCTGCCAAGAATTGTTAGGCTGGAAAGGAGGCAGGAGTTTTGCTGTGATCAGGTGTGTTAGGGCTCGATTAGTGGATGGGTGTTGGATTTTTTGCAGATGTTTGATTTGTTCAGGGAACAGATTGGTGACGAAAAATAGTGAAGGATGTGGTGTGGAAAGTGCTAAGTTCACGGGAGGGCTCACTGTCATGCTGGAGGAAGAACAGTCCCAAAGGAAAACTGGTGAATTGACTTAAAGGGGACATACCTGATTTAGGGTCCCAATGTTGGCCTGGGACCTGCTCCAGAAGGCCCCCTTTTACTTACAAAGAAGCAGGTTTCATAAGCCTTTGAGATCTTGTGTCCACATGAGTGCAGAGACATTTACAAAGGTAGCATTCAGGTGTACGTATGTTTGGAATTCTTATATGCTGCAAGTTAATTGTGAGGAAAATCCTTGGATGAAAATCAGTCTCAGTGATCCATGTTGTTCATCCTTGATTTTCATTTATGCATGTTTTTTATAGAAATTTACTTGTGTTATGCACAAAAACATAGTGGGAGTCAAGCACTTTACAGTGGTGTTGCTGAGAGTAATTTATCATAATGCCAGATTCATGTGACCCCTTCAGGGCTTTGGACCTGAAATAATAATTCTGTCTCACTTTTAACAGATGCTTCCTGACCTGTTGAGCATTTCCGGCACTTTCGATTTTTATTTTAAATTTCCAGCATGTGCAATTTTTAATATTTTCATTGATCCAGTCGAATACTGACTCTGTGTAGCTGGATTATTTTAGCTCCATATTTTTTATGTTTGCAATCCTTTAATATTTGAGGATTTTGGTCTGGACCACAGTAAACAGTGAACATTTGTGAACAGGTTCTGCTTTAAGTGCATGTTGAAGTATCTGCTGGTACTCGTACCACACCTGACAAGTGACCAGTTGGGGACCATAGCAAATACATCCCAAGAAGAGGCAGAGGGAGAAAATCAGGGGAATAAATAATCTGTCAAAAAGTGCCAGTGTCACGACATTGTTTGGGAAGTGGTGCATTAAAAATGTTATATTTGTGTTGTAGGATCTCATGAGTCACCTACACCAGCGTAACTCCTGATTTATTAAAGCCTGACATCACTCAAGGCTTATTTTGCATACACCCCCATGTAGTATCGTTTATCCACTATAGATTATTTGTGTAAGTCTGTGGGAGACAAGATGAATCACTTAATAAAAAGCATTTGCACCATTTGACGTTGCACTTAATGAGAAAGAGGTAGATCCAAGAGATTGCAGAAGTTGTGAAATGTTCACATTTAGGGAGTGTTATTTTTATTTGCAAGTATTACATCTTTTTATTGTGTTGGCAAAACATCATCAGCTAGAAATTGCCTTTTGGCCAGTTATCGAGCCCGAAATGGGTGCTCTCTCCCAAGTCAGGAGGCTGGGGATCTCAGCATCCCTGTATGGGTGAGCTGTCACTGCTCATTCATGTCTCAACTGTCATCTTGTTTTATTTAAAGAAGAGGAATATCAGGTCGTTGTTTCACTGCCAGCAGCTGAAGGTAACTCCCAGGGATAAGGGATAGGAGGAGGAATGATTGGGGCCAAGGTGTGGCTGAATATACATGCTTCACCTCCTGTCTCCAAGGGAAAGATAGGAAGTGATGAGGAGGTGATAAGACAAGGCAGGTGGTGCAGAATGGCAGCCACCTGTGGCTTTCAAGGTCAATGTAGAACTGACAGGAACATTTCTGCTCCTTTCCTCGTCACATTCAGGGAATTTTTATTCAGAAGAAGTACCCTTTGTTGATGGCCTCCAGTGTTGACCTTTAATGAGTGCAAATTGGATCACTTATATCCTTAGTTATCTTGTCTACAGCGGTCCTGTGAGCCTTAATTCTTCCTCACGCATAAATTGAATGAAATCAATATTATTGTTGAACTTGTCAATGTGAAGTTGCTTTGTTAAAATAAAACTTAGTGTATTAATTAATTTGACAGACCAAGTGATTTTATTTCAGAAGTATCATTGTGCAGTTGCTCATTTTATCAAGCACTGTTTAAACCCAGTGGCGTGTACTGCATTTGTTTCATATAAACAATCAGGAAAAAACAAAATTTCACAAACAGGAAAGTGCAATAAATGCAAGTCTCTGATTCTTGTAGTATCAGATAAGTTACTTTTTGTAGTGTCGTGATTGTTGTGTAGGAAAATATGGCATCACATCATAAGATGAATTGGATGAGTAATATTATCTGGCTCATCCACAATGTCATGTTTTCCATGGTTCAGTGGGTAGCACTCCTGCCTCTGAATCAGAAGGTTGTGGGTTCAAGTCCTTCTCTATGGACTCGAGCAGAAAAACCTGCGGTGTCCCTCCAGGGCAGTACTGAGGGAGAAATGCACTTGCAGAGATGCTGACATACAGACAAGATGTACAACTGTGGTCCTGTCCCATGTGGAGGTAAAAGATTCCATGGCATCATTTCAAAGAGAAATAGGTGAGTTATCCCTCGGGGCCTGACCATTATTTACCTCTCAAAACAATACCTGGTTATCTGGTAATTATTGCACTGCCCTTTACTTATTTGTCCTCAGTTTGCACTTCACTATGTTTTGTCCCCATTTCCTGCAATTACATTTTTAATTTGAACAGTTTGGATTTAGGATTTCTATCTTGTATACCTTAATGCCTACCTCAGTATCAATAATCAGTAAAATTATTGAAAATGATTACCATAAGAGACAATAACAAAATTAAAGATTGACATTACTGGGCTCCAATAAGAGAGATAGGCCCAAGAGATCATGAAGAATGGTGTCAACTCTTTCTATCGACTGTTTCATGTTTGCTGTTTTTACCAGACCCCTTCATTTGGGAGATCTGAGCAGCTGACTGAGCAATTCTGATAATCTTATGGAAATCAGGATAATGGGGCAGCACGGAAGTGCAACTAGTAGAGCTGTTGCCTTACAGCTCCAGCGATTCAGGTTCAGTCCTAAGCTCTGATGCTGCCTGTGTGGAGTTTGGCCATTCTCCCTTTAACTGCGTGGTTTTCCTCCAGGTGCTCCGGTTTCCTCCTACATTCCTGAGATATGTGGGTTGGTAGATTACTAAATTGCCCCTGGTGTGTAGATGAGTGGTAGAATCTGAGGGAAAGTTGATGGGAATGTGGGGAGGATTAAAACGAGATTAGTGGAGGGTTAGTGTAAATGAGTACTTGATAGCTGGCATGGACTTGTATTGTCTGTATCAATGTGCCTGTGATGCTGCTGCAAATTTTTAATTATACCTGTACCTCATCGTACTTGTGCACATGACAATAAACTCGACTTAACTTGATTCGGTCGGCCAAAGAGCCTGTTTCTGTGTTGTATGAATTTATGATCTCAGATGTGATTACTATTCTGGGATAATTTTGGATGCAAAACCAAAATAGGGCAATGAGATAGGGCCATCCTGTGACCTTTTAAGGTAAATGCTGGAATCAGAAATCAAGTAGCAGATTTAAAGGAGTAAGTGCTCCCTGAATGCTGACTTGGGTGCTGTGGAAAGATTTGCAGCTTCACCACTGATTAGAATAAAGAGACCGTTGTCAATTCTTGGAAAGTTCCATCTTAATCTTCCAAGGAAGCAAATGAGATAAAGGAATGAGAATGATTCTCACAATCCAATCAAGGGCAGTATGGAAGGAATAAGGTGAAAATGCTGGAGCTGCCTTGGTCCTGCCAGAGCACAATGCACCACACAAGAGGGGAGGGGAGGGGTGGAGGTTCTGCACAGTTTGCTCAACGTACCTGGAGTCTGTGGAGGCAGAATTAGCCACCAGGAGTGCCCAAAGGAGCCATGTGTGGGCACAGTTACTTTCTGCTGGCAGCACCCCCTGCAGCAGAGGCTTTTTTTGCTGTCAGATCACCTGCAGGTTGTAGTGGCAGAAACAACAACTGCCTTCAATTTATTTGTTTAAAGGGTCCAAAGTTTACATTGGGGATATAACACATAATAGCCAGTTGACTACATAAAATAGATAACACATGCTCTGTTGATATGGATTATCTTCTTTGGACATGGCCAATCAGTAAGATAGAGAAATGCGATTTGCAAGAATAGTCAGGTTCCTACAGGTCTAAGTGCTTATTACTGCTCTCTTTTGCCTCATTGATTGGTTCAGCTCTGCTAGATCTTCAACTTTCTGCTTAGAAGCATGGAGAGAACTAAGGGGTGAGGCAAGCATTACTGTTCTGTTGACAGCAGTGGAGGAGTGTGAGCGCCATGCAGCACCAAGGTGTTACACAGTCTATCTGCAAGCTCGTAAGGGAAAAGGACAGACCACTAAGAAAAAGAAAGCACATTGCTGGGGTTGGCAACAGTCTCCTCATCTCCAAAGGCTCTGCCTATTCCTTTGCCCAATATCTCAATTGCATCTTCTTCCATACATATAAGCTACTGGATGGAGCCAGGCACCACAGCCTTGGTTTGGGCCTTCATCCTCCTAGTTCCAGCCACACAGTTTCAGAAAGTTAATATTTCTCTTTTTGTGAACTGCTGTCATTAAGATAAAAGGAACATTTCTTCTCATAAATCAATATTAGATTCGACTGGTGATGGAATAATAGGGTGTTTTTTTTCTGGGTTACAAATTGAACAGTGGTGAATTAGCAGTTCATTTTAGGGTCAGCCTGATCTTACTTCCCTTGTCAATGTGCTTTATCCTTGTGATTCCCTTAGTCAAAATACAAGGTAATTGCTTTCCATTTTTTAATGTTGTGCACCTTCAAAGTATTTCCCCAGTGTAAATGGAAAAGAGGTGAATGACTGTTGGGTATCACTGTCTGCCTCAAGGGATAAGTGTTTCAATAGTTCCCTGTATTGGGTCAGGTGAGTGCCCTATAATTACAGGTAGCTGTACAGACTTGTATGTTGTCTGACATTCCTTCTGTCATAATTGTGGAGTGGATAGATGATGTGTTATTACTTCATCCAGAGAGATATCTCCATTACCCTTGTCAGCGACAGGCATTCCCCTGCCTGCAGGCACACCTTCAATGGAGAAATATATGAAAGGGGACAGCTGGATGAATCTCTACATGTAGCCTTTCTTCGTCTTATTCCCCGACAGATTGCTGTAAATTGGAGCCTATTGTGCCCATAATCCCAGTCTGAGGTTATTCATTATAAAAGCTATACCTGAGTTTAGGACAGTGACAAGGGGAGTAGGTTGTCACTAGACAGAGCTATTGAATGGTTCTACTTTCCATGGTGGTTGGTCAGTCAGTCGTGAGGTTATATAATATTGTAAAGCTGTGGATTCCTACTCATTTGAGAATGCCCCTTTGAAGCACCTTGAAACTTTTACTATTTTAGAAGGTACTATATGAATGCATGTTGTTGCATCTTTAACTATGCTTTTACCTGTCATAATTTCATATGTCTGATGTTGAGATACTAAAATGCAATTGTGAACAGGCCCTTTATTTAAATCTTCTGTCTCAATCACTGGAGCAACCATCAAGGCAGTCTTGTGCTCAGTAGGTTGCTTCATTTTTCATTCTGATTATTCCATTTTATCTTTTCCCTTGCATTGTTTCTGGTCTTGCTTGTTTCCCAATCACTTTAAGTAAATTACTGCGTGATTGGGAATGGATAGAAATAGTTAGCACCGGCACCAACTATGTCTCATGGCGACATAACTAAGATCATCTATTTCAAGCTTTCAGTTCCTCATTTTCTTGAATATCTTTAATTACAATCAGAATGAAATGCACAGCTATAGATAAACTATGGGAAAGTGAAAGCTTTAGCAGTTTTTGCTTACCCTGGCATACTGGCTTGCAAAGAGCAACACTGGGCTGGGTGCTCTAACCACTAATTGATTGAGGATGGGAAACATACAAATACAGGGAAAAACATGACCAGGGAATGAACAGAATATTGCATCCACCACTCAGGCTGGATCTTCAGAGTTCAAGTTCAAGTTCAAGTTCGAGCTATACTTTATTGTCATTCACCCATATGCTGTAAAACACATGGAGGAACGAAATGTCATTTCCCCTCGACTCACACAACAGAGGACGTACATAGAACAGAGGACATACAATAAACGCAGACAGAAAATTGTGCAAGCACAAATAGTGCAAGAAATGGTATATACAGATACAAAATTAGTGCAAGGTTAGTGCGAACTGAATTGGACAAAAAATACAGAACTCAGTGTATTTGCACTAAGTGTATAAACAAGTTCAGCAGCAGACAAAATTCTTATGTGCGTTGGTGCAAACCCAGGACTTTTGACGCGGCATTTGTCTGAGTCTGCCTACAGGGTATTCAGGGACCTGACAGCCTGGGGGAAGAAACTGTTGTACAGTCTAGTAGTTCTGGCCCGGATGCTCCGCTACTGCTTGCCAGACGGCAGTGGGACAAATAGGTCGTGGGAGGGATGAGAGGGGTCATCTATGATTCTGCAGGCCTTGCGGGTGCATTGTGTGTTGTAAATGTCCAGGATGGACGGAAGAGGTACTCCAATGATCTTTCCAGCTGTGCTTACAATTCTCTGCAGAGTCTTGCGGTCTGAGGTGTTACAGTTACCGGACCAGGCAGAGATGCAGCTGGTCAGGACACTCTCAATCGTACCCCTGTAGAATGTGGTGAGGGTGGGGGAGGGCAGGTTTGCTCTCTCCAGCTGCTGTAGGAAGTGGAGACGCTGCTGTGCCTTCTTGGCAAGGGAGGAGGTGTTGGTTGACCAGGACAGGTCATCTGCTATGTGTATTCCCAAGAACTTACAGCAGCTGACTCTCTGCACAATGGTGTCATTGATGCACAGAGGTGAGTGGTCAGCCTGGTCAGAGTTAAGCACTTCTTAATTTTCTGAGCCAGAGTTTCCTTATTATCCATTTTTCCACCTCAAAAAACTCATAAAATATTTAGATGTGACCAGTTTTCAGGAGTCATATTGTGAATTTTGAATCAGCCCTTGCCTTTCCTTGTGGTTGCTTGTGTTCCCTTCCAGTATGTTCCCAACGAGAGATATCAGGCTGATGGGCTTACAGAGCCCAGGCTCAATCTATCTCCTGCTGATGTCTTGGAAAGTAGGGACTACATGTGCTAATTTCCAGTTTAAGAGATCTACCTCTGGCGTTACTGAACAATTGAAAGGGGTCAAATAGTCATTACTCCCTTAATCTTCCACAGTAGAATTATCTGAACATGGAGTCCTATCACTTGAGCTTTCCTGATCTATCCAATATGATGTTATTATCTATTTTAATCTTAATAATACTATTCACTACTGTGTAGTCCTCAGATCATGAGCATCATTTTAGTTGATACAAAGTTGGTCATTTAGGAAGTCCTGCCTATAACAAAGCTTGAATCAGTCTATCCCTACATTTAGTAGCTCATATTTTTATGGTGTTTTCATATTTGATACAGTTAGAAAGGTTCATCTGCATCTCCTTTGTCTGAGTTCTCTTAACAATATATAGGTTATTGTTACGTGAGTTTAAATGTCTTCAGAACATACGATGTCTTCTCTTTTTATTCATGACCACAAGAAAATAGGAACAGGAGTTGGCCACCTGGTCCCTCAAGCCTGCCCCATCATTCAATATGTTTCTATTCATTCTTCATTAACCATAATGGTTTTGTTTAGTGCCATATGTGGCTCATTTGGCATGGCTCTTGTCTCTCAGCCAGGTGTCTTTTGCTCAAATCCCACTCTGAAGTGTTATGCACAAAAATTTAAGCTCACTGTTCCATTCAGTACAAGTGAGTGCAGAACTATTGGAGATGCATTCTTCCGATGACATGTTGAACTGAGGGTCTGTCAACTCTCTCAGGTGAATACAATAGCACCTATGTGACTATTTTGAATAACATCAGGGGAAATGCTAGTCAATATTTATCCCTGATATGATATTACTAAAAGAAACCATTACCTGGCCATTGTCATACTGCTATTAAAGGTAGATTTATGTAAATTTACTGCTGCATTTCCTATATTACAACATTGAACTACAATTATAAAGCATTCCAGTGTCTGTAAAGTACTTTGGGGCATTCCATCACGTTTATCTAAGCTCCCATGAGTTGGTCTATCCATCTCCAATGTGCCTTTTTAACTATTAAAAGATACAACCTCATCCCTCTGAGGAACTCTTTTTTTATCAGACCCATTTGATCTCCGTTCTTTACTACCTGTGCAACAGGTTACCTATTCGATTGTTGTCAACTCCTCAGCCATTTTTGTAAAGTCATCTCAAAGTCTTGGACCAGCATTTTGTCAACTGTTGCAGTGAGGTCCAATGCAAGTTTGAGGAACGGCCCCTCATCTTCCATCTGGGCACATTGAAGCCTTTTGGATTTAATATTGCATTCTACAACTTCAAGTAATTTGATTTCTCCTACTGTAACAGTTTTCCATCTGTGATCCGAATCGGAATCAGGTTTATTATCACTGACATATGTTGTGAAATTTGTTGTTTTTCGGCAGCAGTACAGTGCAAGACATAAAAATTACTATAAGTTACAAAAATAAATAAATAATGCAAAAGAGGAATAATGAGGTCGTGTTCATGTGTTCATGAACTGTTCAGAAATATGATGGCGGAGGGGAAGAAACTATTCCTGAAACATTGAATGTGGGTTTTCAGGATATTGGCTCAGCTTATTCATTTTTTTCCTTCTATTCTTTTTTTCTCTCAGGAACTGGAAAACATGCCAAGCCTGACTTGCTGGGCATGTCTCCCTGCTCTGTATTTTGCAATTCCTACATTCTACTCCTCCCCTACCCTCCCTGCAGCTGAACGAGCTTCTCTTCTCTCCTTCCCAGTTCTGACAAAGGGTCTTCGACCTGAAGTGTTAACTCTGTTTCTCTTCCCACAGATGAGGCCTGACCTGCTGAGTATTTGCTGCATTTTCTGTTTTTATTTTAGACTTCCAGCATCTGCAGGTTTTTTGCTTTACATTTGACTGGCTGCAGCTGAGAATTGGCCAATAAGTTTAAATTGAATTATATTATCATTTGAGCTTCCAAGATATTCCTTCAAATGGAAATTTGCTACCGCACTGGGATCACTACTGAAAAGCAGTTTATTGCTAGTTGCCTCAGCAACATTCTTGTTAAGGAAACAATTATTGGTGCTGTCCATAGAAGTCTCAGTTACTCTATCCCCCTACGTGAGTTGGTTTAGCATTGGGCCAATGAATACTCGAAAAGTTAAAGTCTCACATACAGCAAATTGGGCCCAGGCTGGAAGGTTGGAGAAGGAGTATGTGCTTGATGTTTTCCTCAAATGATAGGCAATGCAGGATATGCAGAAAGTCATGAACAATGATGACAACATTATCATTTATTTTGGAAGGTTCTGTTCACTTTTATTGGAATGTTGGCTTCTTTGAGTTTGATTGTCCTTGCATTTCTTTCCTACTTTAATGGTGCTCTAAAAGGGACAACAGTATAGATTCTCTTTTTTTGACCTTGAGCCAATCAATGTGACACTGATTGGTCTTTCAAACTTGATCGATCTTGAAGTGCTGGCAATCTGTGAGGAAAGTTCTTCAGTAGCTGTTTAAGAATGGCCTCTGTTATGGGCCTCCTGTTCTGGATTGAACAAAAAAATCTAAGTGCTTGCAGATTATCTGACAAATAAGACTTATTCCTTCTGACCAATTCTATCTTTCCTGAAACATTTAAACATGAGATTTGGATCATTTATTTTTAACTCAACCATTGCTCACTAGCATCTATAATGCCCTTTTTAAATCCCATATAAGTATGTCCCAGCAGGTTATTAAAATTTCTCACATTGCAAAACACTCAATGGTTGAAAAGCCAAAGGATGCAGCTGCTGTAAATTTGAAATGCTCAGCTCAAAGTTTGTTGACCTGAAATGTTACTTCTGTTCCTCTCTCCACAGTTGCTGCTTG
This sequence comes from Pristis pectinata, assembly GCF_009764475.1. NCBI lineage: Eukaryota > Metazoa > Chordata > Chondrichthyes > Rhinopristiformes > Pristidae > Pristis > Pristis pectinata. The sequence goes on from NC_067412.1 coordinate 78,840,293, forward strand.
ATCTGCTGAGTATTTCCAACATATTCTGTTTTTATTTCAGACTTCAGAGGTCCACTGATTAATTGATTGTGGGTACCATTCCCTTTTCTATGCTAAACCTTTAGAAAAATCTCAGAGACTGTTTCTTCTGCCTATCATAGTTAAGCTACAGGATAGTTTCATTATTGTAATTCTCGCTCAAGTAACTTAAATACAGCCATCATTCCTTCAACGAGATTATCCTTCTCAGAAAGTCTGTCTTGCTGCCAAAAAGCTCCCCTCTTGTCTATAAAAATAAGCCTCTCCCTCTTCCATAGAGTATTGGGTTATAGATTGTGTTTGGCAACGCTCCTTTCATTCACCACGTCCTTTGTTCCACCATGCACTTTTCACCTTTCTGATGAGGTCATCCACCTCAACCATGAAGATCATTAAATATGGCTTCTGGAAAACGCAAATTCACAAGGGTAGAAGTTTTAGTCCTGCATAATAATATTACCTCCGTTGACCAAAACATCATCTCTTACACAACTCTTTCTGTGTCGCACTTTTCAGTTCTGCTTTGCCTTGCTTCATTGCCTTTTAGTGGTAAGGCAATCTGTGCTGTCAGGCATGATGCAGCTGTATCTGCATGGAACCTTTCTTTGGAAGAGCAACAAACCTGTCTTGGAGGCAAAAGTGCAATCCAGCATACAAAACAACCCATAAAGGCAAGTAGAGGAAATACTTCACAGATGTCCAATTAATGATGTTTTTCACAGATACATTAGGTATTTCAGATCCTTGTAATAACTGTTTGAAGTTGCATATCTTCTGCTTAAAGAGTAAAAATTCATCCTCTATTATATGTTCTAAATACAGGATAAAGTAACTTTTCTTCTGAATTCTGCTTCAGGAGCTTGGTTCCAATTATATCGATGAACAATGCTGTACCATTCACTTAACACATAAGAGAGGACAATTTTTTTCCTATTAAGAAGTATGTATTTAGAGCTAAATGCATGGTGCAGGCATGGTAGTGTAGTGGTTAGTGCAATGTTATTACAGCACCAGCGACCCAGGTTCAATTCCGGCTGCTGTCTGTAAGGAGTTTGTACGTTCTCCCCGTGACTGTATGGGTTTCCTCCCACATTCCAAAGACGTACAGGTTAGGAAGTTGTGGGCATGCTATGTTGGCGCCGGAAGTATGGCGACACTTGCGGGCTGCCGCCAGAACATTCTAGGCAAAAGATGCACTTCACTGTGTGTTTCGATGTACATGTGACTAATAAAGATATCTTTAAAAAAAAATGTCAGAAGTGTAGGTCTCACTGCCAATTACTGCCATTACTCTCACACTTTAAGCATGAGGACATTACACATTTTTATATTGTTCCCTAAACACAACGTAGAAGGAGGTGATGGTATTTGGAAGTGTTTTGATGTCCCACATGTAACTGGAGAGAGAGAGAGAGAGAAACATAAACATGCAATGATATTGGAAAATTAAAACTAAAGATGAATGGAGCCCACTTCGTACCACATTTGCTGTCCACAGCATTCAAGGCAATCAAGTTCTCTCCACAATCTACAGAGTTAATCTGAAACTCTTTTCATATAAAGTGCAGCAAGAAAGGAACTACTGAACTGTTAAAACACTCCTGCATTTACTTCTCCATCACCACTCAAATCTGAGCCACCAGTTTATAAACTGGTCCCACTCTGGAGACTTCAACACAAAAATCCAGGCTGATACTCTGTGGCAATATTGGAGGGAGCGCTACATTGTCAGAGGTGCTGCCTTTACGATGTGATCTCTCACTTGATTGAACGTCTCATTTTACTGAGGTCACAAGCTGTTAAACTTTTGCTCAAGCTGGTGGATGATAGGATAGCCATTCATATTCAGCATGATGTATTTGTTCTAAAATTTGAGATAGGAAACTCAGCAAATCATTTTGAAGTTCTAACACAACAGGGTTGTGAGAATATTGTAGCAGGCCTTTCAACAAGTGTACTTGATGATAATGACAAGAATGCAGGAAAGACTTGTTTTCTGAAGTGTAGTCACTGTTGTGATGTGATAAGTATGGCAGTTAAGTAGTGCACAGCAAATACCCATCATCTGCAATATGATACCGATCAAAAAATGTTTGTGATACATAGAACATTGTGATACATAGAACACAGCACAGGAATAGGCCCTTTGGGCCCACAATGTTGATTAAAAAATAAATGTTGACGAAGACACAAGGATTGATTCACTGCTCTTCTTCAGTCTGACTATTTCATCTTTTATGTCCACTTGAGAGAACAGACAGAGCATCATTTAGTGTCTTATCCAAGAGGTGATACCTCTGATTGTGCTGCACTCAACTGGATTTTTATCCACGAGTGAATGTGGTACTTATAACCTTCTGACTGTTTGATGCGCAGAATACATCTGACATGATCTTGACTTCAAAGTGTACTGAACCACAATGGAACAGCTCTGATGAAGCTTCCATACAAGAGAAGGATGTCAATGATTCGCTTTTCTGAATCAATTAACCTCATCTCTAGTCATGCAACACATGAAAACATGAACATCAAATTAGCAAGGCACCAGGAAGAGGAGAATGGACAATAGCAAACTTGCTTTGTAGAGAGAAGAGGTTTGTACCAAAATTACCAATATTTTCTCTGAGATGAAGAATGAGTCTTGAGATTAGAATGCTACTTGTAAATAGAGAGAGGTAATTGTGACTTTTTTACTTTAGCATCCACAAAGCTATATCTACTCTGAGACTCTTGCAGAAAACAAGTGTTGATGAAAAATGAGCTTGACCAAATGTTGGACCTGAAATGCCACATACAGTCAAAATGACAAGATTTATAGAAGTACCCTTGGTTAATGACTGTCTCCACCGATTTGACTGACCTTTATTTAAAGTGTGCAGGCTCACTGCCAGCCCTGAATAATATCATTTTATGTACATCCATCAAAAATTTGACAATAATATATGCATTTTGGATGGATAAAATCCCTTCTTGCATATAATTCTGCCAACTGTAACTTCATTGTTAGTTTTATATGATCCTGCTATTTGAAATATATATAGTACCTCTCATTACTTTGGTATAATGTTCTTCTTTGAATAATAAATAGCAGAATACCTGTTTTAAAGCAAAATTATTAACAGATTAATATAATAATGCATTCTGAATTAGCACAATCCCATGATTTTTCTGAGTGGGGCATTAATTACCGCACAGGCGTTTGTTTTTGCTTACAGGTAGATCCGATCCAAGCATTAACTTGTATTCCTTTTGCTTAAGTAGAAATACTACTTGGTTGCATATTAATGGTGCACTACTATGAGTTGTCCACATATCTCATTGTCCTGAGCATTAACTCTGTACATACCCTGTGCAGATTTCCTATGTGCAACTTGCTGGATGAAGGTGTGTCCAAGACCCACGCAAGGCACTCAGTTGCAGTCGGTCTTCCATCCATAAACTGGGGGTAGGTTTGGGCAAAATAAACTCAATCCAGGTAAATGCTGTCTTAACCAATTATCAAAGCTTGTCAAAAAATTTTGAATGATTCGGAATGTTTTTGACATTGCATATTTTAATATTTAAAGTATTACAAAAACAAAGAGGAATAAAAACTAAAAGAGAAAGAAACAAAACAATTAATATGATGAAAATAATTTAAATAAAGTAAAATAATACAAAAATATATACATTAACTTAACCTTGTTCTCCTCCTTTCCTCTGAAATGAATAGCAAACCTGTTCCTTCACTAAATTTACCTATTGCAGATTTTTCTGGTAAATTGCTACCTGCAAGTATTGGGGAATTACTGCAGCTTTATGTTTCCACTGCTCAGCTCCATGATGCAAAGCCATCAGGAGCCTTGGGACTTGCATGTCTATGCTCACATTATCAGAGATGATAAAACTGTCAGCAATTCCCTACAAAATCCAGGTCACTTGTTGTATCAGAAGCAAGAAGTGAGCCAGATCTCACATGGCCTTCCTGACAGTTCCAAACCACGAGTGTTTAGCCATTTAGACTCTCTGTTAATGCTGTAAAGCACAAGAATCTGGGTCTTGCTGACAGATTTGGAATGCAGAATTGTGCTGGTTTGTGGGGTGGAGTGAAAATGTGTGTGAGGAAGGTTGGTTATGCAACTGAATAAAGCCTGTCCTCATATGATGACCATATTCACTTTCCAACAGTATTGACTGAATAAACATTGGGAACAAAACGACTGGCTATTTATTCACTTCTTAGCCAGTGATACTGAGACCAATTGTAGTATCAATGTGACTGAAAACATTTGAACTTGGGACTTTCTGGTCTTTATGAATCAGTTGTACACTAACTTCACCAACTGACTGAGAATCAGTAGGATTTTTTTGATTTTGTGTCTTTACCTTTCCACAGGAGGCAAGAATCATAAAATTATTACCACTTGACTGTGTTTTAACATTGCAAGTAACAATGATATGGGAATCTTGTAATTAAAGTAAGCACATTAATCTAAATACTTTAAAATTGATTCTGTTTTGAAAGCTAGAGTAGAACAAAGCAATAAATCTTTAATTTTGAAATGCTTCCACAATTTCTTTTGATTTATAGATTTTTTAAATTGTGAATTACCACTGGAGTGGGAAACCACAAATGTGATTACATTGTTCATGAAGGGAGGAAGACAGAAAGTGGATATGTAAAGGCTTTTTAGGTAACATCTGTTGTTAGCAAGATGCTGGAGTTCAAGGAAGAAATGGCTAGTCATTTAGAGAAGCTTAATGTAATCAAATCAAGTCAATATAGTTTTATGAAAGGGAAATCAAGTTCGACAGATTTGCAAGAGTTCTTTAGAACATAGAACATAGAACACTACAGCACAGTACAGGCCCTTCGGCCCACAATGTTGTGCCAACATTTTATCCTGCTCTAAGATCTATCTAACCCTTCCCTCCCACATAGCCCTCCATTTCTCTATCATTCATGTGTCCATCGAAGAGTCTCTTAAATGTCCCTAATGTATCTGCCCCCACAACCTCTGCCGGCAGTGCGTTCCACGCACCCACCACTCTCTGTGTAGAACACTTACCCCTGACATCCCCCTTTGATGAAGAGTTGATAGAGGGGAACCTGTAGATATAGTGTATTTGGATTTTCAGAAGGCATTTGACAAAGTGCCATAGTAAGGGCCAGTACACAAGAGTTCATGATATTTGGGGAAGTGTGTAAGCATGACTGGTTATAGCATAGAAGGCAGAAAGTCAGAATAAATGTGTCTTTTTCAGGCTGAAGGAATGTAATTGGTGCTATGCCCCAAGGATCAGTTCTTAGCCCTCAATTATTTTCAAATTATATTAATGACTTAGAATAGGTTGCAGAGTGTACGGTATCCAAGTTTGTCAAATCCATCCTTCAAGCTATTTATCAAGTTTCATTTTAACGTCTTGCCCAATTCAAATTTCTGAAGTTCATTTGGACTTAAAAATAGTTGGGAGGGCATGTTGCAATGAGGATATTTTGACTCTGCAACTGGATATAGATAGATTGAGTGAGTAGGCAAAAACTTGGAATTTGGAATGGAATTTAATGTGGGACAGTGTGAAGTTACTCACTTTGTTAAGAGAAATGGCTAATAGCTTGTTGCAGGGTTGTAGACTCCGCCAGCTCCATCATGGATACAACCCTCCCCGCCATCAAGGACATGTTCAAGAGGCAGTGCCACTGCATAAAGGACCCTCACGACCCAGGACATATCCTCTTCATGTTACTACCGTCAGGGAGGAGGTAAAGGAGCCAGGACACCCAGATTCAATGTTTCAGGAACAGCTTCTTCCCCTCCACCATCAGATTTCTGAACAGTCCATGAACCCATGAACCTCGTTATTCCTCTTTTGCACTATTTATCTATTTTTGTAACTTATAGTAATTTTTATGTCTTGCACCATATTGCTGCCACAAAACAACACATTTCACAACATATGTCAGTGATAATAAACCTAATTCTGATTCTGATTCTGACCCTATCTACCTGTGACACCACTGTCAAGGAACTATGGATCTATATTCCCAGGTCCCTTTGTTCTACCGCACACCTCAGAGCCCTACCATTCAGTCTTAGCCTGGTTTGTTCTCCCAAAGTGCATCACCTCACGCTTGGCTGCATTAAATTCCTTCTGTCATTTTTCAGCCCATTTTCCTAGCTGGTCAAGATCACGCTGCAAGCTTTGATAGCCTTCCTCGTTGTCCACTACGTCCCCCCAATCTTAGTGTCATCCGTAAATTTGCTGATCCAGTTTACCACATTATCATCTTAATCATTAATATAGATGATAAACAACAACAGACCCAGCACCAATCCCTGTGGCACACGACTAGTTACAGGCCTCCAGTCGGAGAGACAACCGTCTACTACCACTCCCTGGTTTCTCCCACTAAGCCAATGTTGAATCCAATTGGCTATTTCATCCTGAATGCCAAGCAACTTAACTTTCTGGAGCAGCCTCCCATGTGGGACTTTGTCAAAGGCCTTGCTAAAGTCCATGTAGACAATGTCCACTGCCTTTCCCTCATCAACCATATTGGTAACCTCCTTGAGGAACTCTATAAGATGGGTTAGATATGACCTACCATGCACAAAACCATGTTGACTAAGCCTAATCAGGCCCTGTCTATCCAAAGTACTTATATATCCTGCCCCTTAGAATACCTTCCAATAATTTACCCATGACTGACATCAGGCTCACCCAGTCCATAATTTACCGGCTTATTCTTAGAGCCTTTATTGAACAATGCAATTTCTGCACTAGCCTCCCATAATGTCTGAGATGACACCTTGTCTGGCCTTGAGGATTTATCCACCTTCATTCACCTCAAGACAGCCAGCACATCCTCTTCCATAATCTGGATACGGTCCATGACCTTTTGCCTCAATTCTATTGAGTTTTCCTTAGTTTGCCTCAGTTCTTTTGCTTCAGTTCTACTTTTTCACCTCAGTTCTATAGTCTCTGTGTCTGTCTCCAGAGTAAATATGGATGCAAAAAATTCATTTAAGATCTTCCCCATCTCTTTTGGCTCCATGCATAGATGACCATGCTGATCTTCAAGAGGACCAATTTTGGCCCTTGCTACCCTTTTGCTCTTAATACAGCCATAGAAACCCTTGGGATTCTCTTTCACTCTGTCTGCCAGAGCAACATCATGTCCTCTTTTTGCCCTCCTGATTTCTCTCTTAAGTGTTCTATTGCATTTCAACCACCTCAATATCCTCAAGGTCAATGTAATCTTCCTAAGGTTTTGCACCCAAGACTACTGCAGATAATTGTGATTTAACTAAGATTTTGTTTGGCCATTACATCATGTTTTATGCTGAACTGCTGGCAATTCTCTGCATAAGTGCTACCACATTTAGGATATGTAATATTGCATCAACTTCACAGCACTTACACTGGAAAATGTACTCAAGAGATGCGTACTAATTTGGACCTAGCCAGATTTCATCTCCATTCATTTAAATGGAAAGGATTGATTACAAAGGAATAGGTGAAAACTACCCTAGGATTGACTGGGAGTGATACATATTCTGTGCTGCTTTCTTACTCAAAATAAAACCAGAAAATGTTGGAAACACCAAGCAAGCCAGGCAGTATCTGCAGAAAGAGTAACAAAGCTAATGCCTCAGGGGTGTGACTTTGTTTTGTTTTCAACCGTAGTTTTCTGCTCACCCCCCCAAATGTGATGACATTTTTACTTGCAATGTCCTGCCAATGAACAGAGACTTGTTATTGCTGATCGGGCCAGCATTTACTAGCAAGCTAACATTGGAGCATCCACAAATGGAAAGTTGGATACACTCGATAGATCAGCCTTGGGCCTGGGCATTTGCTGCTGGCAGAAATTTCTGGACCAAATTCAGTCTGCTTATACTCAGAAAATCTACAAATAAATGCCAGCAGCATTATTGTCCGTCCATGTCCACGGCATTTTAATGACCTACATGCATGAAGCCTGCCATCCCCAGCTTTCACCATTCAGAGTACTTTGTTCTGTTACTGAAGGTACAAAGTAAACAATTTCAAATTTGTTGTCATCAAAATTCAATTGTTACGGTTTTGCTTATTCACTTAATAAGTCATTTTTTCTATCTACACTGATTGCAATGCTACCTGTCTTTGTATCATGACCAAACACTTACATATACCACCTAGAAGTTGTTAGGGAAGAAAACTAGGTGAAATAATAAATACTCTTCTGAATAACAAACACTGCATTAGGAAACTACCAAGAGGAAAAGATTATTTTATCTGGCTGAAGTAATTTTAATTGAGGGAATATACACAGTTCTCTTTAGCAAAGACAAAGAATCCTGCTGTACCATCTGCCAGATGCCAGGGTTAAGGACATCGCTTCTGGGCCAGAGAGCAACAGAGTAAGAAGGGGATAACCCAATTGTCTCGGTCCACTAATGAGATAAGTAGTTCGAGGAAGAAGGTTTTGCTGAGTAATTATGTAGTCCCGAGTAAAACTGAACCGAAAAAAAAAATAATCTCTGGATTACTGCCTGAGCTATGTGCAAATTGGCAGAGGTGAAAGTAAGATTAGAAAAGTTAACACATGGTTGAAAGACTGGTGTGGGAGAAATGGGTTCTGATGCATGGGACACTGGAACCAGTGCTGAGAGAAGAGAGAGCTGTTCCACTGGGATGTGCTTTGTTTGAATTATGCTGGGACCAGAATACGTTCAAATCACATAAGTAGGGTTATAGACTGGGTTTTAAACAAACTAGAGTGAAGAGAAATTTAATAAATCAAACAAAAAGTGAGAGAACAATGGCACAGGGTGGTGATGGGACGAATGAAAATCTAAGTGTGACAGGAAGGGGCAGAAATTATAAGTAAGAGTGTGCAGCAGAAGTTGGAATAGGTGTAAGTAACATTTGCAATAAGTCAAAGCTTAAGATTCTTTATCTTAATGCACACAGCATTACTAACAAGATAGATGAGTTGACCCAACAAGCAGGCATGGTAGTGAAGCGGTTAGCATAATGCTTTTACAGCACCAGTGACCCGGGTTCAATTCCGGCCACTGTCTGTACGGAGTTTGTACGTTCTCCCTGTGGCTGCTTGGGTTTCCTCCAGGTGCTCCAATTTCCTCCCACATTCCAAAGATGTTAGGAAGTAGCGGGCATGCTGTGTTGGTGCCGGAAGTGTGGCGACACATGCGGGCTGCCCCCAGAACACTCTACGCAAAAGGTGCATTCCACTGTGTGTTTCGATGTACATGTGACTAATAAAGATGAGTTTGATTTAATGGCTTTTACAGAGATGATGTTGCAGGATGACCAAGACTGGGAACCCTATATTCCAGGTTAATCAATGTTCTAAAAGAGAAGGCAAGACGGAAAAGGAGATGGGGTTGGTTTGTCAATCAAAGGAGGAATCAGAGTGAGGGTGATTAGTGATGTCGGTAATGTGGAATATCTTTGCATGGAAATAATCACGGGAAAGAAGACATGGGTGGAAGTGGTCTATAGGCTCCAAACTGTTGCTTCGTGGTAGGACAAAGCAAAAAGGGGGAAATATTAAAGTCATGGAAGGGAACTGCAATTATCAAAGGTGATTTTAATCTGCACATTCATCAGACTAATCAAATTGCCAAGGGCGTTGTGGAAAGGACTGTATCAGGAAATGTTTCTTAGAGCAATACGTTATGGAATCTATGTAGGAACAGGCAAGTTGTTAAAAAGGTGAAGACCATATTGCCTTTTAGTTTAATAATAGAGGAAGCATTGTTACAATTCTACAGGGTATAGGTGTGGCTACACCTGGAGTACACTGTATGGTTTTAGTCCCCTTATTCTGGAGGAAGTCCAGAAGAAACTCACTGGGCCCATCCCTGGGATGAGAGGGTTGTCCTATTCTGTATGGCAAAAATAATTAGACCTGTATTCTTCGGAGTTCAGAAAAATAAGGAGTGATCTTATTGAAATATGTAATGTTCTAAGGGGGCATGACAAGGTAGATGTGGAAATGTTCTCACAAGTGGGAGAGGCTCAAACGAGGGGATTCAGTTAGAAAATAAAGGAGCAGTCATTTAAAACTGACATTGTATTTCTTCTCACCGAGGGTAGTGAGTCTCTGTCTTTGGAGGCTTGATCATTACATGCCTTTAAAGAGGACATAGATACATTTTTAAAAGATTGGAGAATTGAGGGCTATGTGGAACTGGCACAGAGGGAAGTTTACGTCTGTGGCAGACTGGCCTTGAGATTATATAGTGGAGTAGGCTTGAGGGGCCAGGTGGCTCACTCCTGCTCCTATTTCTTTGTGTGTGTTCTTGTGTACCACAATTATAAAAGTAAATGGAAGGGGATTGAGGTCAGTATTTACAATATACCAACAAATTCTAGGATCTACAAATGACGGAGTCTCAGTTGCAGCTGTAAAACAAGACTGCTGATGTTGAAAATCCAACAAAAATGCTGGAAGCAGCTCGGCAGTGCGGAGAGAAACAGAGTCAATGTTTTGGGTCATAGAACTGGTAAGGTGAGGAGACAAGTGTGTTTAAGTTGCAAAGAGGGAGAGGTGGTAACAGAGGGAATGTCTGTGATAGGATGCAGACAAAAGTTGACAAGGTAAAAATTACTTTAAAAGCCAGCAGTTGGAACAAAATGATACAGGCATAAACTGGAACAAACCAAACTGAAACAAAGATATAGCCACTTCTGTGGAAAAAAGGGGGATTTAACTGAAATTGTGAAAGTCAAAATTAAGTCCCGAGGATTGTAACATGCCTAATCAGAAGATGAGGTGCTGTTCCTCTACCTCACACAGGAGCCTTAGAGCTGCTTTTCCTACTCATCTGATAATTGCAATGGAATTGCAACAGAATTGGCTTTGAGTTGGAATAAAAACAGAAAATGCTAGAAATATCCAATATATCTGTCACCATCTGTGGTGAGAGAAATGTTTCAGGTCAATGATGCAACAGGGAAAGATCTGTCCTGTAATTTAAAGAACAATAAAATATTCCTCCCATAATGTCCTAGTCAATCATTATATCTAAAACAAACACAAATAAACAGATTATCTGCACTGTCTTCCTGTGCACCTATTGGTTGCAACAACACTTTATCAAAACAGTGATGATATTTCAAAGCACTTCATTGATTGTAAATTGTCTTTACATCTTGGGGTCCTAAAATGTGTTATGTAAGTGTGATTTCTGAGATTCTTTCTTTAGTGTTGTTTTAGGTAGATTTTTTCCGTGGTGACACTTTTAAATATTGCTTGGACTCCCGGTGGGAATTGCTATGGCACTGGTTAGCCCATTTCTGGGGTACTAATTACAGTCAATTCCAAATATAACAGGTTGCCAGTTTGCTCTTAAATGAATCAATATAATATTATGTTGTACCTATTCATATCTTCAATGTGCCATTTTTATCAAAATGCAGGGACTTGTAAGGATGAACATATTCGGTTTTTGTATAAACTAAATAGCTACTTAACTGTTTGAGAAGTGTGACTTGTGTTTCAGAGGTACCATAACTGGCTGGGATTTAATTGTTGTCTCCAAATGAATGTGCATGTTTGGAAACCTCGGCAACAGTATCACATGCAGTAAGCAAATTCATTTGGATTTGTTACTGTCTGTGATATCAGGAGAGCTAACCATTTTAGGGAATATGTTCCTGGACTTTAAAAATAGTAAATATTTCATGAGTGTTGCAGCTTTAACTGATTTTTGTTTTGCTCTTTTAATCCTTATAGCACTGAGAAATTTATAAAATAAACCTTAATTTTTCATTTGTATTTAACGAATGCAGATAGGAGCACACAATTGTCGCAAGAAGACAGCAGTGGTATTTTGTGCTTTAATTTTGTTCGGTTTATGGTTTGAATCTGATATCTGCAGAATGTTATGCCTGCAACATCTGAATTATATATCGGGCTGGATTTTATTGCCTATTGCCAGTGTCACCGGTATTTGCCCATTAAAACAGATTTAAATACCAGATGCTGTCAAAAACATGCGATTTACAGATTTGGAAGGATGAATGTGCCAGTATTGGTGGATTGCTAGCTCCTCCCGCAGCCCGGAATCACTGTACCTGATTTCCCAATGTGAACACCATCCTGTACACGTTTACCTGGTCTGCAAGCAGAGGGCGAATCCTGTTGGCTTGATACAGCTCAGAGTCCAATGGCATTGTCTGAGAAGCAATAAGATCTCTTGTGTTACTGTACACTGGTCTTGCTGGGATTCCCCAGCCTTCTGCATCTTGGATGCATCTTGGTTCCTTACCGAGGTCAGACTTGGTGTGGGATCTGAAAGTTAATTTTAATGGTAACTGTAGGGCAGATCACGAGGTAAAGAGGAAGGTCAGTTACTTTATTTTAACTATTTCATGTTTAGTTTAATGTTATTAATTATGTTCAGGTTTGTTTCAGCATTTTTGTCCTTAATTACTTCAATCTTAATAGTTTTTGTCTTTGAAAATTTAGAAAAAATATTTTAAAAAATCATTGACAGTTTTGCAGCTGGCAAAGTTGGGGATGGTGCTTTGCAAAGTTTCAACCGCCTTCAGCAGCATTTGGGGCAGAGCCTCATTACTTTGGCACCAGATGTCCTGTCACTGCTCAAACCATCTTCAGATGTTTCAGGCTAGTGATACTGGTCCTCTGCATGCAGGTAAGGCAAATACAAGCTCGGGGAGATCAGGGATGGTGAGTTTGCGTGAGGTGACGGGCCAGCATCCTACCCATGGTCTTATAATTTTCTCTCTGTCTACCAGGAGAGAGTCCTGTATTTATGTTTTTACATGATAAACTAACATATCTTCAATGATTTCATACCAGCTCACTCTCAAAATACTGGAAAAATTTAAGTTACTTTTTTACTTTTAAAATGAGGTTGAGAGGACCCAAGCACTTTATAAACCCTTGCTTCACAATGGAGCGACATGGGGCAATGTACCAGACCCAAACAAGGAGGAGTGACCTTTTGGAGGGATGGGAGACAACTCCATTCTGTAGGCTCGTGCTCCAGAGTCATACTGTATTGTTGCAAAACACCAGCAGCTTCACTGTGACTGAAAAAGTGATAGATACTGCATTCCTGAGCTGCTGTGTCTGCATTTGGTAAATGGGCAGAAGTTACAATATATGGTTAAAACTGTATTTTAAGTACAGAAGCATTTTTATTAATATTTTATTTTTACAAATTTTTTTTATTTGGTCTTGAAGATCTGCATTTACTGTGTCAGCATGCCACCTTAGGTATATTTTCCTAGGGCGGTGTCACATATACTGCATTGTCTAGCAGTGAAAATTAAATCTGTAGGAGTAGCCTCTTGTGATGCAGAGTACGTCTATAATGATGACTCATAACCATACAGATAATGCATCTCACCGATGAACAATTTTTTCCAACCCACTCATTTCAATTTTTGTTGTTTTCATCAAGTGGATCCATTGCTTCATGGATTTTTCTGCAGTTACATCTAGCAGTAATAAAACAATTGGATTGTTTTCAAGACGATGCTACCTATTGCTCTGTTAGTTTTTTTTAAAGAAACATAGAAGGTGACACATGCCCCAGATTGTGTGAAACTGAAGTCGATGCATAGTCTGCTATATCTTCCCACTCAGTTTTTGATTTCTTACTCAAACAGGTTCTTCAATTTCTCCTCATTCTGCTCGACACTCTCATTTTTGGGACTTGTAACCTCTATGTATAATACTTGAGCATGTGATACTAACTTTTATTTTGATTTGCCCATCTGTACTGTATTTGATAGTAGAATTGAAAAGATCAAGATTCAGGCATCAACATTTCTTTTACTGATCTAGGATTTAGTGGCAGGTTTCAGAAGAAAATCCATCTTGGTCACGTATCTTCAAAGAGAACATAGAACAGTACAGCACAGGAACAGGCCCTTTGGCCCACAATGTCTGTGCTGACCATGATGTCATTTTTAACTAATCCCATCTGCCTGCACATGGTCTTTATCTCTCCATTCCCTGCCTGTTAATGTGCCTGTCTAAGTGCTTCTTAAATGTTACTTTCATACCTGCTTCCACCACTTCCCATAGCAGCACATTCCAGGCACCTACCGCTCTCTGTGTAAAAAAACTTGCCTTGTAAATCTCCTTTAAACTTTTCCTCTCTCACCTTAAAACTATGCTCTCTAGTATTTCACAATTCCATGCTGGTAAAACGACTCTGACCATCTACTCTCTCCATGCCTCTCATAATTTATACATTTCCATCAGGTTGCCCCCTCAGCCTTTGACACTCCAGAGAAAACAATCTAAGTTTGTCCAATCTCTCCTGATAGCTAATACTCTCTAATTCAGGCAACATCCTGGTGAACCTCTTCTGCACCCTCTCCGAAGCCTCCACATCTTTCCGGTAATGTGGTGACCAGAACTGCACAAAATACTCCAAATGTGGCTGAACCAAAATTTTATACCGTTGCAACGTGACTTCCCAACTTTTATACCCAGCACCCTGACTGATGAAGACAAGTATTGCTGTACACCTTCTTTACCACCTTATCTACTTGTGTTGCCACTTTCAGGGAGCTATGGACTTGCATCCCAAGATCCCTCTGTACATCAATACTCCTGAGGTTCCTGCCATTTACTGTATACTTTCCTCTTATATTTGACCTCCCAAAGTGCAACAGCTCACACTCATCTGTATTAAACTCCATCTGTCATATCTCTGCCCACATTTCCTACTGGTCTATATTCTGCTGAATCCTTTGACAACCTTCCTCACTATCCATAACTCTGCCAATTTTCGTGTCATCTGCGAACTGACTAATCAACCCACCGACATTTTTGTCCAAATTATTATGATCCCAGCACTGATCCTTGTGGAACACCACTGGTCACAGACCTCCAGACAGAATAACACCACTCCACCACTATCCTCTGTCTTCTATGGTCAAGCCAAATTTGAATCTCAATGATTTCGGATTATTTTGGATCCAAATCTAAATCTTCAGTATATTTCCCACCTGCCATCTCAAGTGAAATCTTTTATTGGAACTTTCCATGGGAATTTTCCTGATTGTCCATTGCATCTGTGACAAGTGTTCTGGATAATCAGGTTTTCTAACGATTCTTGACTGAAGTCTCTAGACTAGGAGAGAAAATTCCAAGTTCCCAATCTTTAAGTTCCCTTTATTTCCATATTAATAATGAACCCTGAGTAAACCAGACACGCTCAATTTAGGAAGCTCAGAAGGAGGGAGTTATACTGTAAGCATGGCCATTTTGCATGTGGCAAACAAAAATCAGGGAAAAGTGAGCAAGAAGCACCTCGCCAATTCTCCTCTGCCTCATGCTAGGGGGACCATCTTTCCAAAATGATAAAGTGGGACACATGAGATCGACAAAAATTGGGGGCCATGGTCCATGTAATTATACAGGTAGGGCTTGTTTTAGAGCCATAGACTCATGGAGAGATACAGCATGGAAATAGGCCCTTTGGCCCACTGAGTCCACCCTGACTATCAATCATCCATTTACACTAATCCTGCATTAATCCATTTTTCTTTATTCTCCCCACACTTTCATCAGAGCTCCCCAGATACTACCACTCACCTGCACGCTCAGGGCAATTTACAGTGGCCAATTAACATACCAACCTGGGATGTGGGAAGAAACTGGAGCATCACTGTAGAAACCATTGTGGTCACAGTGAGAACATACAAACTCCACACAGACAGGACTTGAGGTCGGGATTGCACTTGGGTCTCTGGATCAGTAGCACAGGAGTTCTAGAAGCTGTGCCACTGTGCTGTCTTCTGAAATATCAAATGGAAACCTAGGTTTGGACCTGCAAATGTGATGATTTAAATGAGAGCCTCAGTCAATGCACAATGTCCCATGTGAGGGATTGAGCTAGCACTGGGCTGTAAATTCTCCCGCGATTTTATTTTTTCAAATAATATTTCTATTCTCCCACTCCACTTACAATAACTTTTAAAGCTGTAAGAGTGGGGGCAGGTACCGTAGCCCAGTTTCTGATGCTGGTGATGAGTGATCAGGCCTCCAAAGGTAGGCAGAAGGAAAGATTCTGCAGGTGTGTGGCCTGGCATTGCAGCACACAAAGCAAACTGGGCACTCACTCAGAGACGGAAATGGACTCAGGCTGAGGTGGGTTAGACGATAGATGCTGTGGCCTCGATCCCTGCTCTGATACCTCTGTCCCCCACTTATTTCATCTCCCCTGGCTACTGCCTCCCCATTGCTTCCTTCAGGCCATCACTTCCCCCACTGTAATCGCTTCTTTTAAGTTAACTCCATTTCTCTCTCCCCAGATGCTGCCTGACCTACTGAGTAATTCTAGAATTTTCTGTTTTGTTTTTCCAGCACCTGTCATATTTTATTTCTTGCCTGACTGGAATATTGTCTGGTTGTTATTCAAGATAGACTGGATTCTTGTGGGTTGGGACTGTCCTGACAAAATAGGGACATATGATCCTCCAGAGTCATAGAGATATACTGCATGGAAGCAGGCACTTTGGCCCAACTCATCCATGCTGACCAAGGTGTCTGTCTGAACTAGTCCCATTTTGCCTGTGTTTGGCCCATATCCCTCTAAACCTTTTCCATCCATGTGTCTGTCCAAATGTCTTTTAAACATTGTAATTGTACCCACCTCTAGAGCTTCTTCCATATACCCACCACCCTGTGTGTGAAAATGTTGCCCTTCAGGTCCCTTTCAAATCTTTCCCCTCTCACTTTAAACCTATGCCCTGTAGCTTTAGACTCCACTACCCTAGTAAAAAGACTGTGGCCATTCAGCTTATCTACATCCTTCATAATTTTATATGCCTCTATGAGGTCACCTCCCATCCTCCTAGGCTCCAGGGAAAAGAGTCCCAGCCTATTCAGCCTCTCCTTATAACTCAAACCTTCTAGTCCACGTAACATCCTTGTGAATTTTATAAATAACTTGGATGTGGATGTGGAAGGGTGGGTTAGTAAGTTTGCTGATGATATAAAGGTTGGTGGTGCTGTGGATAATGTAGAAGGTTGCTGTAGATTACAACAGGATATTCATAGAATGCAGACCTTGGCTGAGAAGTGGCAGATGGAGTTCAGCCCAGAAAAGTGTGAAGTGATACACTTCAGGAGATCGAATTTGAAGGCAGAATACAAGGTCAATGGCAGCACTCTTAGCAGTGTGGAGGAACAGAGGGTCCATGTCCACAGATCCCTCAAGGTCGCCGTGCAGTCGATAGGGTTGTTAAGAAGGTGTATGGAGTGTTGGCCTTCATTAGTCGGGGTATTGAGTTCAAGAGCCGCGAGGTGATGTTGCAGCTCTGTAGAACTCTGGTTAGACCACACTTGGAGTTTTGTGTTCGGTTCTGGTCGCCTCATTATAGAAAGGATGTGGAAGCTTTAGAGAGGGTGCAGAGGAGATTTACCAGGATGCTGCCTGGATTGGAGAGCGTGTCTTATGAGGATAGGTTGAGTGAGCTAGGGCTTTTCTCTTTGGAGCGAAGGAGGATGAGAGGTGACTTGATAGAGGTGTACAAGATGATAAGAGGCATAGATTGAGTGGACAGTCAGAGACTTTTTTCCAGGGCAACAATTGCTAACATGAGGGGGCATAATTCTAAGGTGATTGGAAGAAGATATAGGGGGGATGTCAGGGGTAAGTTTTTTTTTAAACAGAAAGTGGTAAGTGCGTGGAACGCACTGCCAGCAGAGGTTGTGGGGGCAGATACATTGGGGACATTTAAGAGACTCTTAGATAGCCGCATGAATGATAGAGAAATGGAGGGCTATGTAGGAGGGGTTAGATAGATCTTAGAGCAAGATAAAATGTCAGCACAATATTGTGGGCCAAAGGGCCTGTACTGTGCTGTAATGTTCTATGAATCTTTTCTGCATCCTTTTCAGTTTAATGATATCCTTCCTCTAGCTGGGCAACCAGAACTGTGCACAATACTCGAACCGTGGTTGCACCAATGACTTATATAGCTGCAACATGACATCCCAACTCCTGTGCCCAATTCCCTGACCAATGAAGGCAAGCTTGCCAAACACCTTCTTCACTACCCTGTCCACCTTTGTTGCCACTTTTGGGGAACTATGTATCTGTAGCTTTAGGTCCCTCTTCTCGACAACACTCTCCAGGACCCTACCAAATTTTACCCTGGTTTAATTTACCAAATCGCAACACCTCACACCCTTCAGCCTCATTGCTTATACCAAAGGAATTCAGAAAGATGAGAAGAATGTTCTCTGATATTCTCTCCATCCACTACAATATGTAGGTTTCTCATTGCTCGGTAGGTGATTCCACAATTTCATTACAACCCTTCTGCATTGTACCGTTCAATATCGCTCTTCCCTTCCAAACAATATGAAACTATTGGAAGGATCGTCTATGGCCTTAGAAAATAGAACAGTACAGCACAGGAACAGACCCCTCATCCCACCATGTCTGCCCCGACCATGTTGCAAATCTAAACTAATCCCATCTGCCTGATCACGATCCATATCCATCTATTCCCTGTTCATTTGTCTGTCTAAATGCACTTAAACATTCCCATATTATCTGCTTCTACCACTTCGCTAAAGCACTTTCCAGGCACCTACCACTGTGTAAAAAAACTTGCCTCGCAAATTTCCTTTAAACTCACCTTAAAACTATGCCCTCTAGTATTTCACAATTCCATCTTGGGAAAATGACTCTGACTATCTGCTCTCTATATACCTCTCATAATTTATACATTTCCATCAGGTTGCCCCCCTCAGCCTTCGACACTCCAGAGAAAACAAGCTAAGTTTGTCCAACCTCTCCTAATGGCTAATACTCTCTAACTCGGGCAACATCCTGGTGAACCTCTTCTGCACCCTCTTCAAAGCCTCCACATCCTTCCGGTAATGTGGTGACCAGAACTGCACAAAATACTCCAAATGTGGCTGAACCAAAATTTTATACCGTTGCAACATGACTTCCTGACTTTTATACTCAGCACCCCTACTATGCCCTCTAGTATTTGACATTCCCACCTTGGAAAAAGATTCTCATTACTTTATATGCTTCTATCAGGTCTCCCCTCAGCCTCCTTTGCTCCAAAGAAAATAATCCAAGTTTGTCTAACCTCCCATGGCTAATACACTTCAATTCAGGCAAAGTCCTGGTGAACCTCTTCTGCACCCTCTCCAAAGCCACTACATCTTTCCTATAGTGTGGCGATACATGTTGTGGTCCCCATTCCCACTGTACCTCTGGGAATTCCTCACACTGTGGGTACACCACTGTTCCTCCTGCTGCCTCAGAGACCCCACTTCCGCTGCTGCCTAGATGCTCCCACTCTCCCTGCCATCTCTGGACCCCCACTCCTGTTTCCACTAAGGGAACCCTCTCCTACTGCTGCCACTACAGGTACACTGCATCTGCAGATGCCTTGGGAACTGTAAGCCAGTCACTGCCTCAGGGACCCCACTCCCACTGCTTCTACAATGGGGATGACACTCCTGTCACTTCCCCTGGACATTACTCCCTCCACCACCTCGGGAACTATGGATACGGCTGCTGCCTTGGAGACCCTCTTCTAGGATCACGCTCCCCTTGCCACCTATGGGGTCCACACTCCCACCACCACCTCCAGGTACCCACTCTTGCTTCTGCCTTGGGGAGTCCACACCTTCTCCCATCATCATTTAGTGTGTCCTACTCCCACTTCAGGCACCCCAATCCCACATCTGCCACCACCAATTGCTTTGGAAACCCTGCTCTTGCTGCTGACACCTCAGGGACTCTGTTCTAAAGTATCACTGGAAGGCAGTGACTCCAGGGGCTCTGGGCACAGTGGGACAAATGCTGCCCTGCTGTCAAACACTGCAGGGTAGGGGCCTGATTTTTATATGATGACTTTGTCTTGAGCAAATACGGATTTATGGTCAATCTAACTTGGTTGTATTCCTGGGTAATGAGGGGGGAATGGGAGTGAAACTGACGTGCAATTTCCATCCCAAATTGGACAAGGCAGCAAAATTGGTGACGACTTTAAAATATATTAACCCAACCCAAATGTAGTCAAGGGAGAATAATATTGGTGACAGTAAAATGGTTTCTCCTCTCTCCAAGTAAGACAAATCATGGCTGAAATGGACATTGAGATTCAAATTGATTTCAAGCATGGATAGAAGACATCACTATCAGTTTCAACGTCCTTCATAAGTGCTGTTGGCATATCAAGCGCTATTACAACCCACAACATTGAAAGCTTTTTTAGTTGCTAGGCTGCATCCTCAGTACGCAAAAAGGGCAGGTTGCAGCTCGAATTCAGAGTGCCAAATTTACATTTGTGCAATTTAGAGAAACAAATTTCAAAATATTTTCATTAGAATTGATCTGCAATTTGAACAGAAATCTTAGTAGCAGACAGACAGCAACTCACTGTTGTCGGGTCCGACGTTCTCCTGATTGCATTGGGTGCCTTGTTTGTAAATTTTTCCTCATGTCCTTTTTGGAGGAAGAGAACCAGAAAGAGCATTTCAACAACAGTATGGCATCAATAAAAGACATACGGTCCAGCTCCCTGCCATCAACCATCAGCTGAGTCGTTCTCTTCTGAGCCAGTAGTTGAACATGTACCAGGTTTTCTCCATGGAAGTTCATGCAGGCACCCCTAGGCTGCAGTGTCCAGCTTCTAACCGGCTAAGCAAATCTAATTTTCTCCATCACAGCAACTCTAAGCTGACTGTACACTTCAGCACCATCTTTCAAGTTTTGAATTCTCCCTGGCTTCCACTCCCTTCATCACTGCCCCCACCCCTCCCCTTTCCGAGAGTCTATTCTGGCAGGGCCAACCTGAGTCTGCACACCTGGAGAGCCAGGAGAAGGGGAGAGCATTCAAGTGCCTTGGTCTGGAAGTCACCAATGAAGTTAAGCTTTAAATGCATGCTTTGAATTACCAGGGAATTATTCTTTCACTTGATTAGATGCATTTGAACAATAATTCACTGTTTGAACTAAGTGTCCTCTTCAGCAACCTCCATAACCTAATTGCATAAAAAAGTGTCATCTTCAGTAAAATCAAATAGTAAAGTAAAACCAAGCTATCCACACATTCTTTGCCTGTCTACAGCTTCAGTGACAAAACCCTACTGAAGTGGAAAATAATGTTGGAGGGAAAACAATTTTATTTTGAGTTCCTCCCCTCTTCTCTGGAAGTCGTGGTTGAGTGCACTTTCATGAGTGTCGACTGCCCTCCAGTATGTTGTCCAAAAGGCACATTAACATTCTTGTGAATGCACCCAGACAGTGAACATTAGCAGACTATTCAATCACAATCACATCACAACTGAGCGTGGCCCTGTTACTACAGGTCAATGTACAATGCCTCAGTGTACGAAGATCAATAAGTGGAAAAACTGATGGTGTTTTTTTTAAACTATTCCTAAGGGAGTAACAAACTCAATTTTAATACCTTTATCGCCATCCCAGCTGACATCAGCTAACAGTTCAGACCAGGGACTGACGCTGGAGCTTTCCTGTTTTACTAGAACAACATATCTTATGTTTATTCTTTGAGCTAGCTGGGGAGCTGAGACTCTTCTCAATGTGTTTCCTGTCATTTTAAGTCTCACATAAATAGTCCTTCAAACCCTTTTTTGGTAAAGAAAAATTATTGCCTTGTAAGCTCCTGCATCCCTTGGTGAATCATGTCTTAGGCTGAGCAGTAATTGCAGTTGGACTCCAGACATAAGCCAGGGGCTTTATCAACCACTTGTATGTTGTTATCAATAGGATTGGGAACATGCAGTAATTATGGCAACATCTTCCCAATGACTGTTTTCTTTCAGAGGCTGATTGCATACAGCACATAAACAACTTAACTGAAACTACAGTACTGATCTATAAAAAGAAAATTTCAACTCTCAAACAAACCTACCCAACTACAAACTCAATAACTATAATGAGTCTTGCATGTAACCATCCTTCACATGTACTTTGTTACTGCAGCTTCTTCAACCATAAATGACATCACAGGAAAGTGAAGCTACAGAGTATTTTTAGACATACACAAACACTCAATGTCAATGAGAGGTTTGAAAGCTGGTGCGCCTAGGGGTGGAGCCTCACCAGCTGTCAAAGCCACCCCCTTCCCTGTGCTGGGCTTCACAGAGGAGTAGGGAGCTGGTCTCCCGACAGAACAATGCACCCTGGCCATGCTGGGATCAAGCAGCGTGGCCCAAGGGTAGATGACAAATGAACAAGCAGCTCTCTGGCCATTGTAAAATCCAGCTCCATGTATTAGGGCAGGTCTGATTCACGAGTGCAACCCTAATCCTATGGCTCTGCCAGTAGCTTTACAGTGATGGAAACCTTCAATTACAACCATCTGTAGAAATTGGCTGAATGAAATGCTAACAGGTGGTAAGTTTTTGTCACTGAAGCTGGATACCTTACTTTCCTAGTGAATAAAAAGGAGTAATAGAACAGGAACTGTGTTTTTTGAATGCTAAGATTCTACAAAGTGTTCAATGCATCAATATTCACCGAATAATGATTTGAATGCGATTTACTGTGGCAGCTGCCATGATATCTTTGTTTCCTGCCATCATTAGAGCATACCTAGAAAGCCAATAACCAGATTCTCAGATAATCTAGTTTATAATTCAAACTTTTTTGTCTTGTACACATTGCATAACTTTGCAACTTAAAGATACAGTTGCATTGTGCCTCCGTACCAAGAGCTACTGAGAAATAGCTCAAGGATGTCACTTGGGAATCTGAGAAACTGGTGGCAGCAACAGCACAAGCACCTTTGACAGTGCAAAATACATTCCACAGATAACTTCTGTTAGTTATCCAAATCCTTTCTATTACCAATACTTCTTGAATCTTTTCTAGCCCCTGAAATAAATCATAATACACTACATTGTTTACACATCTTGAAGAAAGATCATACTTTCTTTCCTTATATACCCTGTGAATCCTTCAACCCAGTACCTACTCTAGATTGGTCCACCACATCAAGTTGCTTTGCTGCTACATGACAACGCAATTTTATATTTTATTAATGAATTACTGAGCAAGGTCTAAATACAGCTTTCCTGGTATCACCAAAATCTGCAAAGAGAAACATTATTTTTGGCAGTTGGCAAACATGCAAGTTCAAAAAAACTCAGTACTCAAAAGAGTTAATTTTTGAATGGAAATGTTGTGCCAAGTCTCTTCAGTGACCTGTGAACATTGTTAATAGTTAAGCACAAAGTGCACATTCTTTTTTACTACCAGTGCCTTTAAAGCGAACATAGGTCATTCTCTCCTTTCCTTACAGTCTGTTTGTTCCAAGTATCTTAATATGCATTTTTTCTACTATTTTATTGCTTACTTAAAGGTCAGCTTTGCTAGACAAAGCTGGCTACCACTGTGATGTAAGACTCTGGTGGCTCGCTTTTCATGATAACTTCAGTGTAGAGGGGTAACTAAACACTGAGTGCACCCCTTGGGCTTCTGCTCTGGTGTCACCCCTGATTTGCCTCTTACATACAGATCAGATTCCCAGCACGTGCTGCTGTCTTGAGAGGTAGAAGCATTACGTAGGGTTGACTCCACCATTGCCACTTCATTGCTTGCTCACTGATCAGTAAGCTGACTGGTCCAGTGACAGTACAGGCCCTGAATCCTCTAAGGGACTATTTCACTGTGTGTGTGTACATGTGACTAATAAAGATCTGATCTGATCTGATCTTATCTTATCTTATCTTATCTTATCTTATCTATGTCCCATTGCTCATCTTCAAAAGCCATTGGAAAACTAATAGAAAAATTGCTGCATGTCATGTTCTCTACTGTCATCATTTCTGAGGAGCAGAGCAGAAAGTCCTTGCGAGGATAATGGCTGCTGTAATAGGATAGTAAATTATGTTAAGCACCCCATTTAAAATCTACCCCAATTACTTCAAAGCTCATATCCTATATTCTCCACAAACTCTAAATTATCTAAATGCCTTAAGCCCATATTGTCAGACATCCATTTTTCCTATATTTCAATGCAGTAAATTCAATGTCCCTCTCCTTGTTCTTATGTCCCTCCATAACCTTCTTACATCCTTCTCCCTATTCACTCCCTGCATACGCTGGTCTTTTAACTCTTGTTTTGTACACATCTGCCCTCCAACCAGATTAACTAAAGACCTTACACCCACCCATTGAGAACCCCATTCAAAAACCCTGCAATTTGTCCACTTCACCCTCTACTAATAGCCTTTCCCTAAATTATCCTCATTCAAGTTTTTAACCAGTGGTCCTAAATTCTTCCTTTTTGGCAGTGTTAATTTCTATTTTGCATTGCAAGTTTCTGCTGGCAAAGGAATTGAGAAATTCCCTGTTCCCCAACTTTGGTACATTTCTAGTAGATCATTTGCTAGATATGGAAATACCATCAAATTATGGGAAGGATTTAACTTTGGGGTTAAGCTACCTTGGTTTTCTCAGTCGGGCAAGAGCATATGGTTGCTGAGACTACATTCTCAATTTAAGTATTACCCTGATGATCACATGGATCTTCTTCTCCATTCAAAAACTCTTCCATGAAAATGTTGCCTCTTTAATCGTACAGTATATCAGAGATTACAAAACATTTAACTATTTCTTTATATGAATGAAAATCAGGATCTTTATTGCCCAGAGTTTCTTTCTCCCCTTAGCCACTGATTCCTGTATGTTTTTAATTTTGAGTGAGAATCAAAGAAACCATTTGCTCACCCAGAACATGATGCCAAGCACATTTTAACTCCAGGACCTCACGTCACAAACAAGGAAGGGAGAAACACTTGATAGGGAAAGCACATGGTATGTTTTGGGTTAGGAGGAGAACTCTGGCTCCCTCCTCCCTACAAGGAAAAGTGCAAAAATTTATCTGGATCTCATTTGGTCTGGGTCCCTACTATCAGCTGACAATTCAAAGATGCTGTGGTCTTAATTAGGCCTGCAATTAAAATCATAGTGCTATTAGGAACTGCTTACATGAGCATCAGCAGTTCCCTGTACCTCATCAAATTATCCATATTTCACGTATTATCTTAGAAAGGGTTTACAAGCAATTTAATCATGGAGGGGTGATACTGCAGTCAGTTATGCTTTACACAACCAACAATCACAAACTGAATTTTTCTGCGGAGGTCAAATGATAAAATCAGCAATTGGAGTTCTCAGTTACCTTTCAGTTGCCTCACTAAAGATCAGTTGTGGAATCTAATGCCCCAGGATAGACCAGATAAATCAGTACAGATTTTGCACATGGCTCCTTGTTGCTTGATTAGTCTACATTACAGAATGTGGTGCCTTTACCTGCTCTGATGTTGTTTGGGAGTAAACTATGAAATTTACATTACATTGTGCCTCGTATAATTGGTTTGCATCAACAGTATAAAAAGTAAGAATGACCCTTAACCTCACATGTTCAAACCATTGAAAACAGGTGAGATTTGTTTGAGGTTTTTGCCATGAAAGGTAACCAAATAGAATTGGAATTGCAAATGTTCTGAAAAAGATCTTTTTTTTGATGATCTAAAAATAGACAGCTACTAAAACTCAGCAGGGGTCTTCCATGTACAGCCTGCGTTGTGACACGCACTTCTATTGATGTGCAGATTTGTGACGCATCCTTGCTGCCGAATCACAAAAATCTGTTAGGTCTTTTTGTGAAGAATGGCATTTTTTATGATAAAAACTGTGATGTTAAATTCAAGCCGCTTTTCTAATGAGTCACCAGACCCTATTACAAATTCTTTCTCTTGTTTAGAATATTTGCACACCACAATGGTGGCTGCAGCAGTTCTTGAAAAGGTGATTAAAATTGCAAAAGGTTTTTGCTTATTGAATCTAAATCATTGTGAATTTGCATAGAATATGTTAACCTAATAGTTGTGATGTTCCATGGGCATTATAAGTTTCGCTTAATAAAACTTAATATCAATCATCTGGAATACTGACAATGTTTTAACATCAACAGTCAGATTTTCTATCCCTGTTAATTATGCCTGAGCTGCAGCGAATTACAGCACAAGTGGTGTGCTTACAGGCTTCTTTCTAACATTTTCTCTCATGATGGAATGATTTAAAAAGAAGCTGGATACCGCAACAAAGCGACTATAAGTTCTTTTTGGATAAATGTGCTAGCGTTAACCAAATAGCCTTAATTAAAGGATGATCGAAGAAACTCTGTATGTTTGAATTTGAGGTTATGCTGAAATGTGTACAGCTGTAAGTTGCTGATATGCTTTGTGCATTTTTTCACCTATTGGAATACTGACTGTTTCATTCCATAATATCAGATTTACTCCTAATAACATGTTTCTTCTAGTCCTTGACCCTTCTATCACCCCCATTTATAAAGCATTGGTTTGATTTGTGTTCTTGGATGCTACAAAAGCCTCAGACACCCCTTGTCATCTCAGGGATTAAATTAATCAAAATTCTTAAAGCAAGGCTTCCAAATGTGCTATAAATCCACAGCTAGATGAGAGAGCTTTGCAATGTTCTATAGTTAAAGGTGCTGTATAAATTTCTGCTGATGTTGATAATATCGTTTCACTATGGATTTAAATCTAGCCCAGGCTAAAAGCTTACTGCCCAGGCTGGAAACTACCTTGCACTTTAAGGGAGCATTACATTCACATTTCATGCCAGGCCAGGTATTATGAACGAGGTCTGAGGCATAATGCACAGTGGTACACATCTTGCACAAAGCCCCTTCCATCACCATTGTTAGCAGAGGATGCTGGTGATGGGGATGCCAGAGAGAGATGGTTGATAGGGGGAATCTGGAGTCACACATTGCCAGACTGGCTAGGGGTGTGGGAATTCCTTCTCTGAAGGACATCTGCAAACCAGTTAGGCTTTTGTGATAACTTGGTAGTTTTGTGGCCACTTTTTCCCAACAAGTTAATTTCATTAACTGAATTTAAACTCCCCAGCTGTCACAATAGGAGTTGAACTTGTATCTATGGATTATTAGTCTAGTAACATGCTGATTCTTCCATTGCTGGCCTTGAGAGCTAGATGTTGTTTTACTGTATCACTCATGATGTAGCAGGAAATAATTGAGGTGAAAGGGCTGCCACCAAATCCTTATTCTTTGAAGTGTCTTTCTCTTGGTGGCAAGCACGGTAGTGTAGCGGTTAGCGTAACGCTTTACAGCACCAGTGACCCGGTTTCAATTCCAGCCACTGTCTGTAAGGAGTTTGTATGTTCTCCCCGTGTCTGCATGGGTTTCCTCCGGGTGCTCTGGTTTCCTCCCAAATTCCAAAGATGTACGGTTTAGGAAGTTGTGGGCATGCTATGTTGGTGCTGGAAGCGTGGTGACACTTGTGGGCTGCCCCCAGATCACTCTACACAAAAGATGCATTTCACTGTGTGTTTCGATGTACAGTACATGTGACTAATAAAGATATCTTATTTTATCTTAATCTGAGCTGCTTGAACTGCCTTGCTGAATTTTAATGGTTGCTTGATGGAACATGGGCTAGAATGCTCTGATAATATCCCTTCCTCACTGGTTCTACCGTTACACAATTCACAGTAAGAACAAACATACTGATTTTTCATTGATGAAAATATGAGCAAAAGCAATAGAAGAGGGCATGCTTCTAGTTCTGGTTATCCTTTCCTCTCTAATGCCTCTTTAAGGGCAGCTATCTCAAAGTTGGCACATGCAGAGCCAGGTACAATTTCTTTTACATCTTTAGGAGATTTGCAATTGATCTTTCAGCATTCTTTCCCACTGTTGGATTCACCAGCCATTTAATGGAATTGTCATTGAAAACCTAAGTGGCACATATAATTGACTTGGACTCAACAAAGCGGGATGGAATCAGAGCAGAGTTGCAATGAGATGTAACCCCTCACTAAACCACCTCAAACAATAATATTCTCCCAGTGCTCACCGACAAGACAAGCTACATACAAGAGTGATAACAATGTCTGGAAGATGGTAACCTTAGCAAAAGTTAATGTTTTTGGAGGAAAATGGTAAAAAAGGGAAACAAAAGGCAAAATAAAATTATTATAGATTTATTGTCTTCTATACTTTTGTCTTGCATATGCATGTACAAACTAAGAATTTGCAGAATGTGTTTGTTGATGCACCATAAAGAACCAGACTGCCCTGGAACATTATTCAGAAGGTGCCTGCAGCATTCTAGTTATATCAGCAGCACTACTTCTTAAAAAATGCTCATCTCGTTAATTTTAAATGCTCTTGCTTTTTTTTGGCCAACGTGCCTTCTGTGATAGTATACAAAGAATTTTCCAGACACACCGAAGCAGCAAAGTAAATGCTTCAGTAACTTTAACCTTACATGGGAAAATGCAAGAGTGAAAGGATGGTATTTATACAATGCTTTCAAAAGCTGAATTAATTTCTTAAAATGCTATTAGTGTTGGCGTAAAAGCAAAGATGTCAGCCTGCTTTATACATGTAAGATTTGTGATGGGATTGCACCCTAACATTTCTACACTGGCAAAAAGATTCTGACTGTCTATCTTATCTGTATCTCTCATAATTTTATAAAATTCTATCAGGTCTCTGCTCAACTTCTAATGCTCCAGAGAAAACAACCCAAGTTTGTCCAGTCTCTCCTAATAGCTCATACCCTCTAATCCAGGCAGCATCCTGGTAAACCTCTTCTCCACCCTTTCCAAAGCCTCCACATCCTTCCTGTAATGGGGCGATCAGAATTGCACACCATACTCCAAATGTGGCTTAACCAAAGTTTTATATTGCTGTAACATGTCTTACTTACTCTTATACTCAATGTCCTGACCAATAAAGGCAAGCATGCCATATGCCTTCTTTACCACCCTATCTATCTGAATGATCACTTTCAGGGAGCTGTGTGTATCAATGCCGTTAAGGGTCCTGCCATTAACTGTATACTTTCCCCTTACATTTGACCTCCCAAAGTGCAACATTTCACACTTGCTCAGATTAAACTCCATCTGCCATTTCACCACCCATATCTGTAACTGATACTTTTACCTGATTCTATAATTTACTCACAGGGATGGAACAATTCAGTCCCCAGTAATGGTGAAAAACTTATGATAGCAAGTCCACCACCAGTTTATCCACTGATATTTTTATTGTTGAAGAAAAAATTTCATTGCACCACTTGTAGACGAAGTGGCCCATTCTTCCAGTACCCCTCAAGCAACAACATTTGAGATAAAAACAATTTCTGATCCTTTATTTCATTGACATCTGTGGAACCCTACTGAGCATAAATTGGTTGCTATGTTTGCCTTCAATAACAAGTGACTACACTTTAAAAATAGTTCATTGTCAGTAAAGTGCTTTAGACCTCCTGAAGGTTTGAAAGGGGAACTAGATGAATGAAATTTCTTTCTTTCCATCTATCATCTATCCCTTGACAGTGATGCCTTTCCCCAGGATGGGATTTTGCCTGAAGGTGCATCTTATTGCACAAGCAGAAGAGTTGTCTTACTGGTTAGACATAGAGGGAGCATGTGCCCAGTGATTGCCAAGCTCAATGCATATGTCACAAGATATTATTAAGTGGCATTTCAATAAAAAGCTAAAGATGGTTCTGAAATTGTTTTGGGTATAGATTGGCTCCCTAGAGATTGTAAATTCATATTGTATTCATAGCAAGTTATTTGGTCATTATAAGAAAACAGAAGTAATCATTAAATGAGCTGGATATTTACATAAAACAAATTAGTTTTTGGCTGTCCTTCAGGGGAGAGAATCTATGTTCTTTTGCAGTTTGGAATACATGGGAATCCAGCCCCACACATTATGCTTGACTTTTAATCCAATCAGAGGAACTGCAAATTTTGCTCATATTTGTTTCTGAAATCAGTAAAACACATACAGTAATTAGCACAGTGTAGTTTGTGGGATTGCACAGCACAAACTTTTCCCTATTTTACAACAGTGAAAACACATCAGAAGTACTTACAGGGCTGTCAACCTCTTTGGGATGTCCCAAGATTGTAAAAATTGTTCTTGAAGTGCAGCTTCTTCTGTTCTTTCTCAGTGTCACCCACATCCCAAAAGCAATTTCTATATGAAGAATATGAGAATTTCAAAGATGTGTCACTGGGAAGACTGGCATTTCTACTTTGTATCCTGAAGGGATGCCCTCTTGGGTCTGTATAAGCTACAATGAACATGAAGTCTAACACAAACTTTGTCAAACCTCTCTTCTGTAGAGATATTCCAATTGCTTGCAAAAAATAACGGCAACATCCTATCAAAATATTTTTATTGCGGGCTTGGCTTTTGTAAGAAATATATGTGGAGCAGGCAGTTCACTGAATGAAACAGTCGGGGGACTGTTAGCAAGATACATTGCACTGTTAGGTAGTATTTCCTTTCCAAATTCATTGAAGTAAATAACCTTTTTATTCCACATCTGTTTTCAGGGTCTGTATCTAGTGCAGGCATAGCGATCCTTCTTCCAAGAATGATGGACTACTGTCCATTTGATGTAATGTTCTGAAGTGACAGATATTTGAAAATAATTTTGGAGCTCAATATAGACATATGCAGATACTTGTCTCCCTATGTAGGCACTGTTGAATGCGCAGGCTGCTGGGGTGAAAGCTGATAGCAAGGACTACCCAACCCTTACTGTGGCTGGAGTTGAGGAGAATGAGATCAGAAGAGTGGGAAACAGAGGAGCTGTAGTTAAGAACCCTGTCAATGGTGCTCATCTGTCATAATTTCTGCAACCTTCCACAGAATTCAAGCACCAGACACATCTTCTCCTCTCCTCCTTTTCCAGCATTCTAAAGGCACTGTTCACTCTGTGACTCCCTGCCTACTCTCTGTCTCTACCAACAACTTATCTTCTTATGGGACTTTCCCATGCAAAAATGGGAGATGCAATACCTGTCCTATCACCTCTTCCCTTCCCACTCTCCAGGGACACAAACAGTCCTTCCAGGTGAAGAAGCTGTCCTTCTTTCAATCTGGTATAATGCACTCAGTGTTCACAATGTGGGTTCCTTTTCATTGAAGTAAGCAACCACAGACTGGGTGTCCTCTTTGAAAACACCTCCATTCAGTCCATAAGAGCTTTGGTCTTCTGCCATTTTAATTCACCATGCCACTCTTAATTTGACACCTCCAACTTTAGCCTGTATATTGCTCCAATGATGCCCAATGTAAGTTTGAGAAACATCACATCTTTCATCTGGGTACATTACAGGCATAAATACTTAATGCTGAATTTAACATTCTCAGCTAACCCTTTCTTTTTTAATCTCTCTCCACAGATGTGGCTGTACCTTTCTTTTTATTTTTTTAAGTCTCCAACTGCCATTTATTACCTTGACCACTTTGGTCTGCATTCTCTCACTGACAATCTCTCTGTTTTCTCTTTGCTCCTCCTCTTGGCATATTAAAGGATGCTTGTTATTTTTTTCCAGTTGTGATGAAGTGTCCTTGACCCAAAATGTTGCCTCTGTTTCTCTCCCTGATCTGCGGTGTGCTTTCACAATTTTTTTTTGTTTTGTACTTTCAGCACCAGCAAATTTTTGTTCCAAAATCCTCAGATAGGTGTTGCACTATAGGATGAAATTTGCATACAGCTCGAATGTCTCTTTAGGAGAAGGGATGTTTGACAAATTTAGTCTTACCTATTAGGAATTTACATTGCTGCAGCCTCGATAGCTCAGATCGTAAATACTGCAGAAAGTAAGTCTGTCCATTGGGAGGAATGGACCAGGATCAGTTCATGAACTGTGGTGAATAAGTCTCTTTCAAATGGATGCTATCATTTTCCCTCACATCGTTCACCAAGGATGGGAAAATTCTGCTGTTGAATTATAAACAGTAACTTCTCCTGGAATGTGCAAAGGTGTGTATTCTGTGAGGAAAGGATTTTGCTGTGCGATGTACTGCCACCAGAAAGGCTGATGTCATTTATTACTGACTATACATGTAAAGAATGACCACCTGAGAGAGATACTGGAGGGTATCAGTTGAGTGAGAAAAATCTTGTGAAGGGTCAGCATGGACAGTACAGAGAAAGCTGAGGGAGGGAACCCGTGCTTTTTTGAAAAGAAACCTTAAAAATAGAAAGTCCTGTGATCAGCTGGGAACTGGATTAATTGTGCCTTCTAAACCCCTAAATAACCGAAGTATGTAAACCCCATTCAAAGCAGAGATAATTGGTTAGTTCTGATTTACCAAACCATCATGAAACACAGAAATATCAAATACAGAAAATCATCAAAGCATGCACATTCTACATTTCTGAGCAATTTACGAACATTGACCCACCAGCAAATAACTGTTTTTCACATTTGTTGACATCTCTGATCTAATGAATGAGGTATTTCAGCATTAACTGAAGAAACACAGAAATACTTTACAAGATGGGGGTAACCTAGGCAACCTAAAGTACAGCTTAGCATATCTCTATGCAAAGTTCCATTTTACAAAGACACCAATCAGCTATAGTTAACCATCAGACCAGCTCTAATAACAATGGAAGGTCCATTCTTTGACCCTAAAAATGTGTACCATCTCTGAGGATATGGTGGAATTAACATTTGATTTGAATTAACATCATAGAAGACAGGAAACAGAATTGTCATCTCGAACAGGTAGAAGCTAGATTTTAATGAGTGGTAAATAGGGTACTACTTTCTATTAGGGACATGTTCATCCACAGTACCTTGGTTGGGCTAGCCACAGAAATCTCGATAAATAGCATTTTCATTTTTTTAATGATTTCCACAGCTGTTCTGGATGAGTTAGGTGCATGAGTTAAAACAATCCCATATAGAAAATTTCCTCAGCTTTTGGAGGATAATCATCTGAATTAGCACCTAATATCTAACTTGGAAGGTGCAGGCAAATGATTGAATCTCAAAAATCCAGTTCATTCTTGTCTTTCTATCTTTCTCTCTGAACCTTTGTGCCAATTGTTCCAATCATATTGTGTCATGCTGTGGGAAAGAAGCGTTATAATAACGCATACATTGATATCTAATATTAAAGAACAGTCTGATTGGCTGATGTTATCAATCAACTGGTAGTATTATAATATATACATACTTTAAAAATAATATATACATTATGTATTATGATACATGTATTAATGCATATATTATAATAGTAAATACATTAGTACATTAATACACTTTCTGTAGGCCTTACCATACTTCCCCAACAAAATGTTATCATGGGATCCTCGCCAGCAAAAAGCAGGATGCAAAACAGTGCCCTCCTGCTTATAGTTAAGATGCAGCCCATGACAGTCAACAGTGGTCTGAATATTAGATCCACCTTCTGGTAGGCTTGCTTCAGTGCTGACCTCTGGGAATCGTGCCAAGGAATGGCTGCTCTTCTTCCATGCACCATATGTCTTCATTAACTCCTCTTCTGAACCATTAGATAGCAGGGTCAGAATCAAGACAAGTGAGCTACTTATCTGTACTCTTGTTCTCACAGCTTGGTTTTTCTTATCTGTCATTTTTGTGTGCAAATTTTAATTCCCTTCCTCTGCACTTTTGTCTTTTGATCTCCAAAGCGAAGGGAAAATCAGTACTTCTGGTAATTTGACCAATAACAAGTAGCAATAAGCAGAGGGTGCAAGTGCAGTTTCATAAGAAATGAAATAATTTGTTTGTCTTTAGTTTAAAGTGAGAAATATCAAGAATAAGGGTGATGAACTCAGAGCATGGATCAGTATGCAGAATTACGATATTGTGGCCATTACAGAGACTTGACTATCGCAAGGACAGGATTGGCTGCTTGATGTTCCGGGGTTTAGATGCTTCAAAAGGGATAGGGAGGAAGGTAAAAGAAGTGGGGGTGGGGGGGGGGGAGTGGCATTGCCAATCAGAGATAGTGTCACAGCTGCAGAAAGGGAGGATGTTGTGGAGGGATCATTTACAGAGTCAGTGTGGGTGGAAGTTAGAAACAGGAAGGGAGCGATCACTCTATTTGGAGTATTTTATAGGCCACCCAATAGCCACCAGGACACTGGGAAGCAGATAAGTAGCAGATTTTGTGAAGGAGCAAAAATAACAGGGTTGTTTTCATGGGAGACTTCAACTTCCCTAATATTAATTGGCACCTCCTTGGTGCAAAAGGTTTAGGTGGGGCAGAATTTGTTAGGAGTGTCCAGGAAGGATTTCTGACACAGTATGTGGACAGGCCGACTCAAGCAGAGGCCATACTGGATCTAGTACTAGGCAATGAACCTAGTCAGGTGTCAGACCTCTTGGTGCGTGAGCATTTTGGAGATAGTGACCACAACTCCCTGATCTTTTGCATAGCCATGGACAAGGATAGGAGCAGATGATATGGGAAAGTTTTTAACTGGGGGAGGGCTAATTACAACAGTGTTTGGTAGGATCTTGGGAGCGTAAATTGAGAACAGATGTTCTTAGGGAAATGCACAGAAGAAACGTGGTGGCTGTTTAGGAAATACTTACATGGGGTTCTGGATAGGTTTGCCCCACTGAGACAGGGAAAGGATGGTGGGATAAAGGAACCATGGTTGAGAAGAGAGGTGAAATATTTAGTCAATAGGAAGAAGAAAGCATACTTAAGATTTAGGAAGCAAAAATCAGGCAGGGCTCTTGAGAATTATGAGGTAGCCAAGAAGGAGCTTAAGAATGGACTTAGGAGAGCTAGAAGGGAACATAAGAAGGGCTTGGAGAGTAGAGTTAAGGAAAACCCCAAGGGATTATACACGTACGTGAGGAACAGGATGATGACTAGAGTGAGGGTAGGATCGGTCAGGGATAAAGGGGGAAACATGTGCCTGGAAGTGGAGAAGTTAGGGGAGGTCCTTAATGGATACTTTGCTTCAGTTTTCACAATGGAGAGAGGCTTTGACGAATGTGAGGTCAGCGTAGAACAGGCTAACGTGCTGGAGTACGTTGAAGTTAAGAAAGACATAGTGTTGGAACTTCTAAAAAATATTAGAATAGATAAGTCCCTCGAACCAGATGGGATATACCCCAGGTTACTATGGGAGGCGAGGGAAGAGATTTCTGGGGCATTGATGATGATATTTGCATCCTCCCTGGCCACAGCAGTGGTAGCAGAGGATTGGAGGATGGCAAATGTTGTTCCCCTGTTCAAGAAAGATAATAGGGATAATCCTGGGAATTATAGAGCAGTGAGTCTTACGTCAGTGGTGGAAAAGCTATTGGAGAGGATTCTTAGGGACAGGATTTATGAGCATTTGGAGAGGGATAGTCAGCGTGGCTTTGTGAGGGGCAGGTCATGCCTCACGAGCCTAAATGAGTTTTTTGAGGAGGTGACAAAACAAATAGATGAAGGTAGAGTAGTGGATGTGGTGTATATGGACTTGAGTAAAGCGTTTGACAAGGTTCCCCATGGTAGGCTCATCCAGAAAGTCATGAGGCATGAGATCCATGGAGACTTGGTTGCAGGGATTTGGAATTGGCTTGCCCACAGAAGGCAGAGGGTGGTAGTTGATGGAGGATATTCTGCCTGGAGGTTGGTGACTAGTGGTGTTCTGCAGGGATCTGTTCTGGGACCCCTACTCTTTGTGATTTTTATGAATGTCTTGGATGAGGAAGTGGAAGGATGGATTAGTAAGTTTGCGGAAGACACAAAGGTTGGAGGGCTTGTGGATAGTGTAGAACGTTGTCGTAGGTTACAGCAGGATATAGACAGGATGCAGAGTTGGGTGGAGAAGTGGCAGATAGAGTTCAATCCAGAAAAATGTGAAGTAATACAGTCTGGAGGAATGAACATAATGGTGGAGTACAAAGTTAATGGCAGGATTCTCAGCAGTGTGCAGAAACAGAAGGATTTTAAGATCCAAGTCCATAGATCCCTCAAAGTTGCTGCGCAAGTTGATAGGGTTGTTAAGAAGTCGTATGGTGTGCTGGCCTTTATTAGTCGTGGGATTGAGTTCAAGAGCTGCAAGGTAATGTTGCAGCTCTATAAAACTCTGGTTAGACCACACAGAGTATTGTGTTCAGTTCTGGTTACCCCATTATAGGAAGGATGTGGAAGCTTTAGAGAGGGTGCAGAGGAGATTTACAAGGATGCTGCCTGGATTAGAGAACATGTCTTATGAGGAAAGGTTGAGTGAGCTAGGGCTTTCTCTTTGGAGCAACGCAGGATGAGAGGTGACTTAATAAAGGTGTATAAGATTATGAGGGGCATAGATAGAGTGGACAGCCAGCACCTTTTCCCCAGTGTGGGAATAGCCAATACCAGAGGACATCCGTTTAAGGTCAGTGGAGGTATGTTCAGGGGAGATGTCAGAGGTAAGTTCTTTACACAGAGAGTGGTGGGTGCCTGGAATGCACTGCCAGGGGTGGTCGTAGAGGCTGATTATAATAGGGACCTTTAACAGAGAAACTAAGGACTGCAGATGCTGGAATCTAGATGAAAAACACGATGATGCTGGAGGAACTCGGCAGGCCGGGCAGTATCCGTGGAGAAAAGCAGGCGGTCAACGTTCACCACCTGCTTTTCTCCGCGGATGCTGCCTGGCCTGCTGAGTTCCTCCAGCATCATTGTGTTTTTCAGGGACCTTGTAAAGGCTCTTAGATAGGCACATGGAAGTAAGAAAAATGGAAGGACATAGGCTGTGCAGGAGGGAAGGGTTAGTTTGATCGTGGAGGAGGTGTTCATATAGTTCGGCACAACATCATGGGCCGAAGGGCCCGTACTGTGCTGTATTCTTCTACATTCTACATTCATGAGGAGGTGGAAGCACTCGGTCACATTCAGTTATGTGGGATTGTTTCTCTCTGAAACAGAGAAGGAAAAGTGGAGATATGATAGTAAATTTTGTACTATTCCTTCCTAACTAATATCTCTTGATTTTGCCTTTATCCTTCTATCAACCCCTATTTTGCCACTTTAGCCCTTTTCCGGCAGCTCTGTTCCCCAAATTCACTTCAGTGGAAGCTTGTAGAGGACAACTCTTTTGCCAACATTTATCAAAATCAGTACCTGAATGTTTCTGTCAGTACAATACGCAGGGAAAATACCCTGACTCACAGGTTTCAGGGAAGTACTTGCTACTGACATTACTTGATCAGCACATACAGTATTTCTGTAGGAGATGACATGTAACACAAGGGAGACATGGTCCCAGAAAACGTAGGTAGTCAATTTGAGTTAAATCCTGAGCACAAATAAGCAGGCAAGGCTGAGATTGTAGGACATCTCCATCTCTCCCCAGCTGCTGAGCGTAAGTATGAAAATTTTCACAGCACAATTTTTAAAAGGAATGGTTTCAAACCACCAGGGATTGGTGGATTCAGTTGAAGGTAAGCCTGGATACTTCAAAATTTATCTGTGGCTCCTCATATTTGCTATAGAAAGTATGCAGTCAGTTTTTTAAAAAAAATATTCTTACAGTGCAGGTGGTATGGCCAAATTTGCTGCTGAGTTGCCTTGAGATGGTAGTGATTAGGCAGGGGAGGCATTGCTTCCAATGGTGCAATGTAAATTGAGACATTTCCCTGGGGGCATGTTCTAAGTAGGAGATTGTGGAGTGTGGTTTGTGTCAGTCTGCTGGTAATCCCACACAGTCTGCAGGATCAATGAAATGATGGTGAGTTTCCAGCATTCCAATGCTACCTCTTGGGACCATGTTATTCAAGATTGGATAGGATGTGAATGTGGCTATTGGAGTTCAAGGGCTAGAAAGGAACTTTCAGGCTGTGTTTACTTTCAAGGATGTTGGTGAGGTCTTCCTGCCTCAGTTTCAAGTTTGCATTTTGTCAAACAAAAGAGAAAAAAAAACCTCAAAGCGTATTTGGCTTGCCTCAGATCCAAGATCTTAAAGTAATTACCAAAAAATATGGTTCGTATTTCTCTCCACTCTCTGTAGTAATCCTCATAATAATATTGGAATGGTCTCACATCCAAGCAAATGAGAATCTCAGTCATTCTCCTGAAAATGGACTAGGAAACATCTTTATAAAGCAACTGAAAGGGAAATCAGCATCAGTGGTCTTGTGATTAAAATTGGAAAAGGCATAAAGAGCAATTCATGCATCGTCCATTTGTTGCCACATTGATATAGTTTCTTTCGGCTAGCAATTAAAGGTGTCTGACCACTGTCCACAAAGTGTATCCATGAGGATGTTGGTAGAGGATGGTTCTGGCCTCTGATTTATTCACATGGAACAATAGTCTTGCTGCATTAATTGTTATTAGTAAGTGAGGGTTTATTTCCCTAAATTTAGGAGTGGGTGACTGAGTGGGTGTGAGAGAGAAAGTGAACATGTGTGTGCACCATATGCTTATTCTTTTTCTATTATGATTAAGAGTACAATTCATTTATGATTTTTTCCCCTATCTGCATTTAGTGCAGCTGAGTAGAAAAGACTTATGAGGCCATAATACATTTTTCTTTCATTTGGCTTATTAAATCAGTTCTAATTTTGATCACTTCTTTTAAAGTACTAGCACCCTCAGGGCAAGAATTCCCCAGGTGTCAGACACACCCACCCATCACACCCGTATTACCTCAGTAACTGGTTTATCGGGCAGCACGAACTGAATCAGTGGATCTCTGCAGAAAACAGTCGCCAGTTACCAAGCACATTCCCTTCCCTGCCAGGTGTTCGCCCGTACACATTTTACTGTTTCTGGACAGAAATCAGTTGTGCAAACCCAGACCGAATCTCTTCTGCCCTAGCCTAAGGGGGCTAAAGCCAATTATATTTTCATGACTGCTGCCCCAGCTGAGATTAGATAATTTTGTACAGACCCTGAATCAAACCTGAGACCTTCTGGTCTGCCTGACTGATACAGTCTGCTTTACTAATTGGGTTATCACGGGAACTTATCGAGTTTGTACAGCAAGCAAAAACAGCTGCGTCGATGCTTCCTCAAGGAAATGTTACTTCTGGTAATATATTTTTCCACAAGAAATATCATACTTCTGGTAATATATTTTTCATGGGTCTTCAAGAGTTAACATGGTGATGATTGTTTGCATTTTGAAAGTAAGCAAATACACTGAAATGTTCCGGTGACATTTAAGGTGCTTTACATTTTTACCATATTGTTAAATATTCCCATCAAACCCCTCCCCTCTCTAATGCTGTCTGATATGTGACAACTAAATATTCATGACATTACCTTTTCATAGATGATTGGCAGCTGCATTCCTGCTTACTTGGTCACTGAGTGATTAGCATGCGACGCCCGCCTCAGCTGTTGCCTCACACTGTGAGATACTGCTCACGGGGCTGTTATTCAGAAACTGGCACTCTCTCTTTCTTATCTACATACAGTGTGACGTGTAATCTCTGCCGAATGGGTTTTTGCAAAGAATTTAGTGCAAGTGAAGCACTTGAGACTGATGCTGCAATCAGCTGGAATGGAATGAATTAGAAAGGGAAGAAGAAATCTCATCTGGCATGGTGGATCTGCTGGACAATTTTAGTTCAGAGCCCAGGTTGACACCACAGAGTCTGCCAGATCCGCATCTTGAGTACTACAGTCTCCTGCATTGCACCATGACCTTGGATATACAGACCATTGTTGTATTTGCCATTATCGTAGTGTTGGTGCTGGTGAATGTAATTTTAATGTTCCTGCTCGGCACACGTTAATGGATGACTCTTGAGCTATTGGGTGACACAGCGCTTCAGAGGCACAGCTACAGTATGGCCCTGCAGTGATATGAATGACGTTGGTATATTATCTACCTAATCTTTTGTCGTGTCTTGTCTTTAATATGCCTGTAAGTCTAGTTATTTGTTGGGAAGATCTTGTGTATTTTTTACATAAAGTAGTAAAGCGCTTTAGGGAGGTTTTTCCAGTATTAGAATCTGCGCTCTGTAGAATTTTCTAGCAAGTAATTATTGATGCTCTGTGTATTACTGAAAGCTAGTATGAGTGTGTGTGTGTGTGTGTGTGTGTGTGTGTGAGAGAGGAGAGAGAGAGAAAGTGTGTGTGTATGTACGTGTGCAGCTTATGAGCAGTTTTGGCTGAAGGATATCAATGTGGACGTTAAAACATGAAGAAAAATATACAGGGCATTCTCAAGAAATATTTTCTGTATGACAATATTATTTTCACCAATGAATTTGCTGGTGGATTGATGGTCTTCTAAACAGCATATTTCAATATGGTCAGCATGCTTTTTCAAAATAAATTGTTATCTGTAAAGGAATTGATATTTTTGGAGTGCGTTTCATATATAATAAGGCAGATTTGTTTATGTTGTGAATCCTGGGGAAATCTCACATTGCAAATGCTGGCCTTATCTTGTGCAGAGTGGATGAAGGACATAATGTTTCAGCCCTGAGAGAGTTAATAAACCATCGTAGATTAAGACAAACCCTGAGGCAAATCTGTTCTTGCAGTCTTAATCAAATGATTTCAGTTGATGCTATTTCTGTAAAACAGCATGACACAGCTTTGTTCATCTATTTTTGGTTACTTTTGAAACTATGAAAAAAAATCAGACCTTATTTTGTGCCATTTCCTTTGTATTTTGACTAAATTATTCTGGTAGAATTTATAATGATCTGCATTTTCTTTCAGCCATTTTTAATGTTTGGCCTGAAACTGATATTCAACAATATGCCAAGCTTGTATCCTTCGAAAATTAAAACATGCTTTTTCATTACACTTTTTTAAAAAATGAATAAGGGTTGGCAAATTATGTGTTGGCTTTTGTAAACCACCTCCATAAACAATTTGCCTCCCACCACTAACAAGAACCACATACATAATTCACCTTCTGGGCTATTACTAGGGACCCTGTGACTGAAGGGACATGAGATGTGTTTAAAAATATCATCTAGTCAGCACACGGAGGAGGTCCGGTCATGATTCATGAGATCTGTAAAGAAATGTCAAGGAGCAAAAGGCAGGCCTCTGCCCTGCCATCTTTTAACCAAGGTGAACGATAAGAGTATCAAGTCTGGACAATAATGATTACTAACAAAATAATTTGTTAACTAATTAAATCTCACCTATCGTGGCTTGTAGGCTTTGCTGATTTTTCATGATAGGAATTTTTAAAAGACAGTATTATTGATTGGAAATTGGGAAACCAATAGTATTTAGGTGCATTGTAAGACAATAAATTACCTGGACTTTCTTAGTGCAAGCCTTAAGGAAGGGGACGAAGAAATTTCCTTAATTTTATTTCCTCTCCGTAATTACTTTTTTTCCTTTTCAGAGGCAGCTTGCCTCCTCACACATCTTACACTGGATTGGTGGGTGCGTCACTCTGGCTGTAAGTTACTCCCAGAAACATTTTTGAATCGGTTTTGCAATCAACCAATCGGAGGCCTGGAGGCCTGGCTCAAGCCCATTGTCCTCTTCCAAAAAAGAGTCTTTCTATTTCCCATGGAGTGTTCTGTCTAGCAGGCTAATATTAATAGGCAGAAATCATCCAGATGAGGGAACTGAGTGTGGGCTTAAAACTCATAACCTCCAGCTGCAAGATGTGAAATACTTAACCCCTGCTGAACTCAATCAGTATTTTATTTCTTGGTAAAGTTTGAGGTTTATAAAAAAAGATAGAAACTTCTATTGATAGTCATTCAGTTGCATCAATTTTTTTTCTCTTTTCTATTTTAATACAGTTATTAATCTGTTAATTTTAAATGGACCAGTGCTTGCCAAAAAAAACTAAAAGAATCCCAAATAAAAATATAATAGTTGCACTAAGGAAGAAATCAAAGTTTTGGAGAAAAAAATATTTTCTATTTTTCTTCCTGACAATTTTCAAGACACTATTCCTCCATTCCTGATGGTGTTTTCTGTTGCTCAGCTACAGATCAATCATCTTGATCATCTGCTGGTATCACATGCCAGTGGCCTTTCTCCATGTTTATGGAGAATATGGCCTGTATATGGAAACGGATGTTTCTTCATGTGGTGTTGAGAATTGGCTGCTGATTATAGAAATGGCCTGATTAAATTTCCATTGATTTCAATGAATGTGAAAGTCTTGTACAGGGGCGAATAGTTTGTGAGGCCAGCTTTATATCCAATCCGTTGACAACCTACCTCATTAATTCTTAGTAAGGTGTGTGACATCAGCAGATATGTAGATAGTGATTGAGAACACTGGCTATGTTGTCCTCTGTTAACCCTGAGCACCTAGTGAAAATTGTAACACTCTGTCTCTGCTTCAGCAGATAGCACTTATAATCCTCCCAAGATCTCTGAACTCATCTAATCCCAACCTCTTGTGCGTGCTAGATTTCTATTACTCTATCAGTACCTTCAATTGACTGGTTCCAAGGCTTCTTGAATTCCCTTCCTAAATGTCCCTGTGAGTCCCTCCTTGTTTAAGCACCTCCATGTGACTGACTTCATTGAAGAACCTTTGGTTACTTGTCCAGTCTTTCTCTTTAGCTTGTCATCATGCTTAGCCTGATTGTGTGTCAGAATCAGAATCAGGTTTATTATCACTGACTTATATGTCATGAAATTTGTTGTTTTGCAGCAGCAGTACAGTGCAAAGACATAAAATCACTTAAAATTACAAAATAAATAAATAATGCAGAAGGAAAAAGGAATAACAAGGTAGTGTTCATGGGTTCATGGATCATTCAGAAATCTGATGGCGGAGGGGAAGAAGCTGTTCCTAAATCACTGAGTGTGGGTCTTTAGGTTTTAATAGGGTCTTAATAGCCCTTGGGACATCTTAAAATGTTAGAGATACTATATAAATCAAATTGTGTTTTTGATAGCATTTAATTTGACACCGACTGAGAAGAAACCCAGAACTTTCCTCATATTGATAGCTTTGCTATTCACTGTCTTAATGAGTCGTCTAACTGAGG
Source organism: Pristis pectinata (assembly GCF_009764475.1). Taxonomy (NCBI): domain Eukaryota; kingdom Metazoa; phylum Chordata; class Chondrichthyes; order Rhinopristiformes; family Pristidae; genus Pristis; species Pristis pectinata. The sequence continues at coordinate 78,883,072 of NC_067412.1, forward strand.
TGCTCTACTGTTAATGCATTCTGATAATAGCATCTACCCGAAATGATATGAAATTAGGAAACCAATAGTATTTGAAACAATACTAGGCACCTTAATTGAAAATTCTTGCTATGTCAATGAGGAAGTCTACACATTTTTTGTTACTTCATTGCATTCTTAAGTTTGTGAAGTGACCTTCAGTGTTATTCAGTTGTCTATTAAACCCATTATCTCAGCTAAAGTGGAAAGTAGAATTTCATTGTCTGATTTTTGTTTTGCAATGATTGACAACTGAACACAATTAATACTTGTGGTGTTATTTGGGATCTTGACTCTATATTAAAAACAATTTTTTCAGCACAACTTAACAGTTGTGGCATTACAATTTTTTTTTAAACTTTACCATGTCATCTTTTTAAATAAAAAATGGAAAACACTGAAAATACTCAGCAGATCAGACAATTTCTGTGGAGAGAAAGAAACGGGGTTATCTTTTGGGTCAATGGCTTCATCAGAATGAGGGAACATTAGAAAACAAGCTTGTTTTAAGTTAGAGGAGAGGGAGGTGTGGAGGGCTCAAAGGGATGTCTGATATGCGAAGACCAAGATTGGTGTTGGCTGAGAGAGGGAGGTGAAGGCTTATTAATCTCAGTACTTGGGAGGATTTAAACTAATTTGGTGGGTGGATAGGGGTTGGTGTGGAAGGCAGAGTAGTGGTGCAGTAACATCATAATTTGAAGTGCTGATCTATATTCTAAGCTCATCAGACTTGTCTGTGAGGCAGAAAAATGTGTAGGAAAAATCAAACATCCAGTGGGCAGAGCAGACACAGGCAGTTTAGGGAGCGTGGGAGGGCTGGCACACTCAATTCAGTTACTTTAATGCAAGGATCCTCACAGGTAGGTCTGATAAGTTCAGGGTATGCATCAGCACTTGGAATTATGATGTTACTGCAACCACAGAAATGTGGTTGAGGGAAGGGCAGGACTGGCAGCTTAATGTTTCAGGGTGTAGTTGTCTCAGATGTGACAGATGGGAATGTGAAAGTGGAGGGGAATCGCATTACTGATTAGTGAGAACATGACAACATTACTTAGAGAGGACATCTTGGAGAGATTGCCTCTTAAGTAGCCATATGGGTAGAATTTAGGAATAAGAGAGGGGCAATCACCTTGCTGGGGTTACACTATCAGCATCCCAATGGTGAGCAGGAATTTGAGGAACACATGTGTAAGCATATTGCAGAAAGGTGTAAAAACAATAGGGTTGTAGTCGTGGGGGATTGTAACTTTCCCAATATTGACTGGGATTATCTTAGTGCAAGGGGCTTAGATGTGACAGAATTTGTTAAGTGCATCCAAGAACATTTTTAGAGATAATATGTAGAAAGAATCCAACTAGACATGGGGCAGTACTCAGATTTATCTTAACTGAAACTGGGTAGGTAGTGGCACTGTCAGTAGGGGAACACCCTGGGAACAGTGACCATAATTCTCTCGGTTTCAAGGTAGTTTTGGAAAGGGATATGGTTGGTTCTTAAGTTAACGCCTTGAATTGGGGAAGGCTGATTTCAATTGCGTAAGAGAGGACATGGCAAATGCAGATTGGGAGCTAATGCTTATGGATAAAGTAACAGCTGACAAGAGGGGGTATTTTAAAAGAAGGTTAGTGAGAGCTCAGGGCCAGCATGTTCTAGTAAGGGTGAAAGGCAAAAATGGCAAGATTAGAGAACCTTGGATGAAGTTAAATATTTTATCAGGAAAACAGAGGAAACATATGGTATGTATGGGCAACTGGGGTGAGGGGAGCCTTTAGGGAAATAAATTAGGAGGACACAAAGGGCCACAAAATATCCTTGGAAGTAAGATTCAGGAGAATCCCAAATAATTTTATATCAGGACCAAGAGGATAGCCAGGGAAAGAGTGAGTTCCCTTAGGGACCAAAAGGGTAAGCTATGTGTGGAGCCAGATAATGTGGGCAGGTTCTTAAATGAATGCTTCTCATCTGTATTCACCAAGGAGAAGGGCAAGGAGGAATATGTGGATAATCTGGAGCTGGTCAGGACTAAGCAGGAGGAGATCTTAGATGTCATGGGACAGATAAAGGTTGATAAATCCCCAGGATCAGATGAGATCTATCCCAGGTTGCTATGGAAAGCAAAGGATGAGATAACTGGGACCTAGACGAAGATTTTTGCATCTTCATTAGCCACAGGTGAGGTGCCAAAAGACTGGAGGAGAGCTAACGTTGTTCCTTTATTTAAGAAGAGCAGCAAAGATAAGTCCATAGTTCCCTGAAAGTGGCAACACAGGTAGATGGGGTGGAGAAGAAGGCATATAGTATGCTTGCTTTGATAGGTTGGGGCATAGAATATAAAAGTTGGGATGGTATGCTGTAACTTTACAAAACATTGATTAGACTACACTTGGAGTTCTGGTTGACACACTATGAAAAAGATGTGGTTGTGCTGGTGAGAGTCAGAGGAGATTCACCAGGACATTGCCTGGATTGGGGAGAGATTGGATAGACTGGGCTTGTGGTCCCTGAAGTGAAGGAGGCTGTGAACTGACCTAATAGAGAGATATCAAATTATGAGAGACGTAGATGGGGTAGATAGTCAGAATCTTTTTCCATGGTAGGGATATTGGAATAGTTTTATTATTGTCATTTGTACTGAGGTACAGTGAAAAACTTGTCTTGCGTATTGTTCATACAGATTAATTCATTACACAGTTCATTGAGGTGGTACAAGGTAAACCAATACAGAATGCAGAGTAAAGTGTTACAGATACAGAGAAAGTGCAGTGCAGGTAGACAATATGGTGTAAGGTCACAACGAGTTAGGTTGTGAGGGCAAGAGTCCATCTTATTGTACAAAGGAACCGTTCAATAATCAGGATAGAAGCTGTCCTTGAGCTCGGTGGTACGTGCTTCCAGGCCTTTGTATCTTCTGCCTGATGGGAGTGGGGAGAAGCGAGAATGTCCGGGGTGGGTGAGGTCTTTGATTATGTTGGCTGCTTTACCGAGGCAGCGAGAAGTATAGACAGAGTCGATGGAGGGCAGGCTGGTTTCTGTGATGTGCTGAGCTGTGTCCACAACTCTCTGCAGTTTCTTGCGGTCATGGGCAGAGCAGCTGCCAAACCAAGGATATCAAAAACAGGAGGTCATAGGTTTAAGGTGAGAGGAAAGAGTATTAAAGGGCATTTGAGGGAAAAGTTTTTTTACAGAGAGAGTGGTTAATATCTGGAACTCACTGCCAGAGGAGGTGGTGAAGTCAGATGTAGTCACTACGTTTAAGAAACATTTAGACAAGCAGCTAAGCAGGCAAGGCATAGAAGGATACAGACCCAATGCAGGCAAATGGGATTCGTGTAGGTGGACAAAATGGTCAGCATGGATTTGGTGACCAGAGGGCCTATTTCTGTGCTGTACGACTCTATAATCTATGACTGTAATTGCAAGTGATCTGCTGGAGGAGATGAAAATGGAAAGAGATGAATGAGATCAGAGGTGAGAGGAATGAAAAAAAGAACAATGCTGGAACTGTGAGATACAGAATTCAGCAATAAAACAACATGCTGGAAAACACCCCAGGTCAGGCAGCATCAGAAAGACTTAATTGGTGGGAATTAGTCTTGAGGTATGTCAGGGTGGAGCTCTCTCTTATTAAATTAATGAGGAAAGTGTATAAAAATTAAATAGATATGTGCACACTTGCAAGAGGAGTGAGCATGTGCATCCATCAGGATCAAGTGCAGGCGAGCAGAATATTTCTGAGTGAGGCTTGTTGACAAAACTATTGTGAGACAATGGATATAAAGATAAAATTAAATGTTGACTAGAGATTCTTATGATGCACGACATCAGTTAGATGTCTCTTTAAATGGTGATTCTCTGCCTATGATTGGCTGGATAAGTAAGGAACCAGGCAAGTGTGCTTCCATACAGCTGGATGTTGGTCCCATAACTTGTGTCATAGCTGTTGGAAATACAAGTTTGCAAGAGTGCCATGATGCTTAACCAATGAGATGTAAGACAGAGAAAGAATCAAGGGGAGTGCAGGAGGAGGGCTGCTTAGAGGCAAATCAGTTGCAGATAGAAAAATTGAGGCAAAAGAAAAATTGGACTATAAAAGGGAAAAAGAGATACAGAAAGCAAATGTAATGTAAAAATAAATAAATGTGTGTAATTTATAAAATCTTCACCAGCAATGTACTACAAGCATGAGTGGGATTTATATCAATTTAAAATTGTTTTCCTCTCTCACCTGAGTGACACTTCTAACAGTAGAGAACTCCCTCAGTGCTCCCTTTGAGAATCAACATAGAGTTTCATGCTCAGCTGCCTGGACTGGGCCTTGAACCTTCTGATGCAGACAAGCATGCTGCCAGATGTGCCAAAGCTGACATATTCCTTTGTAAATGAATACATATGCTATTAAGTTCCAGTCCAAACCCCTCAGATTGACTTTACTGGATTATTAATGTTAAATCCATCAATTTATTCTGAATGAAAGGGAGGATGAAGCTGAGAACAAATGGTACACTGGATCGATCAGCATGTTTTGGAGATTCAGAACTCATGAACTCACTGGATGAATTTGCACATTACTTATACTGTGTTAATACACCATTTTTAAAAGCAAGATATAGTTCAACACTGCAATGTAATTTGGGTAGAAATGCTATTAGCATCAATGACACAGTTATGTAAGTAATAGACAAATTTATTCAGTTGTTATTTGACCATCAGTGGCATTGGGCTTTGTAGTATTTGCGATATCAATGAATGGCACTGAAATGTGTATGTATTGGAAGCAAATTCATTCCTGCCTGTGATACTATCTTTGGCCAAAAACTGACCAACACTTATTCACATGCCAAAAAATGGGAGAGATGTTACTAGGTCACAAATATCTTCCCGGTGCAGGGAAGAGAGATTGGGGGAGAAATAGTTTAAGCTAGTAAAGTTTAAGGGATGCAGGTAATAGCCACTCAAATTAAGACATTTATACCAGATACTGAATGGTATTTCTGCATAATGTGATACTATAAACAATTACAGGATTAGCATAATGACTGTGGGAATGTGACCATTAGTTCTAATTTTCAGTATATGAACTGTGTAGATATATACTTCAATGGAAATTAACTCCATTAATTTTTAATGTGCTTCACAGCCAGAATTGTCAATGCCAGGGAAATTTGAAGGGTGAGACTTATAATCAAAAGATATAAAATGGACCACAACCCTTATAAAACACATTTAGCACAAATGAGATACATGGGAAAAAAATCAAATGTTCAAACCAAGATGATGTCCCATTCCAAATATGTGAAATTTTAGAAATCTATCTGCAGTGCAAATATATAGTAGAGAAAGATAAACACATAACTTGTTGATAAATTTTATTTGGTATCATTATATTAGGAAACAACACTCTAAGCACAGGTAACTGATAAAAGAACCAGGGGCAAAAGATTTCTCTGCAACAATTTAGTATGCATTTGGACTGTACTGCCTGATAGTGTGGGGAAAACAGTTTTAACAATAACCTTCAAATGTGAATTGTATAAATATTTGAAGAGGGAAATATTTGAAGGGGGAAAATTGGATTGCTTTTTGAAATAGATGCTGCAGGTTTGAAGGGCTGTGGCATCCTGTGCTGCACAGTTCTGTGATTCCAGGATTCTATTATTGTGCATAACTGTAACATGAAAACTGTCTCATATGTATTTAACCATACATTTAACTTGAAGTTGCTGTCTCTCTGGCATTTGATTGAACAATCATTTTTCAAATAGATTATTTTGGGTTTTCTGAAATATGAAATAGATGAGTTTTCCCCTTAATTTTTTTTATCTGTTTTGTTTCTGGCTCTAATGAAACAAAGATATTAGAGAACACTTTCTTCTCAAGTTGTTGGAGAGAGCACTTCTAGCCACTAGTAATTTATTCACGTAGCCATTCTTCAGAATAATTTTTTCATTAAATGTTTGTCATGTCATAGCAAGTGCCCAAATTCATGTAATAATCCGAGGCTGTTTTACCCCAGTCCTGCCACTCTTCCACCCATACATCAGGAATAAATCAGATGTAAGGCTTGCTGTATGGAATCAGAGCAGTTAAAAGCCTTACAGCTTCTAACATCAAATGTATCTGTTTGTTAATAGAGAAATTAAGGTTCTTTCATTTTGTTAAATTGTACCTATGTTCTAACAGAAGCAGATTTATGAGCTTAATATTTATCAATTAAAGACATATGGATCTAGAAATGCAACCAGCCAGCACCCATTTCTCAGGAATTAAACAAATCATGCTCTTATTACGATAAATGGGAAGCATTGTAGACCAAAAGTACACCACCCACGGCACTGATAAAGGCAAAATAATGTCACCAGGGCCCACACTGGAAATTGAAAATTAGGCCATTTACGTTCAAAAAGTGGTCCTAATGCCTATGTAAAACCACATCTGTGATATTGGGTTGCTTGATTATGGCCAACACCAAGCAGCCTTTGGTAGGAAATTCAGATTGACAAGCAATCTTTAAAGGAACCAATAAAGACCACAACCAGCAAGGTAGTTGTTTGAAACACACTTGGCTGAATTTGAAATTCATATTCAGACTGAGAGGCTGTTGTCCACTTGTGATCAGTCACTGCCACATTGAAACCTTAAATGTGCCCTGTCAGTACTGCAAATCAGCTGATCGCTGCCATCATCTCCGCTCCATCCCAGCCTCAGCCCTCCTCAGTCAGCATTTCACTACTCCCAGCCAACTCTGTAGCCCTGACTTATTTGCTTGAGGGATTATAGATTGTTGCATTAATTTTCGAGAAGAGGTAACGCCTTCAGCCATACAATACTTTCTCATAGGACAACAGCACAACATCAACTTTCTGCCATACCAATCAATCTCATCATTCTTCAGAAATGCATTAAATACAATTGATTACTTCAGTATGCTTTAACAGTTTACTTACTAGACTACCTCTCATGGCTTTTATCCAACATTATTATCACCTCCAACATACAACAATTTGCACACCATTTTACTTTCAGCCTTCACCATTCTCTTATTAATTTATTTATAAATGAATATTCAATTTATTCACTGCCATTTATAAAATCACCTAAAACAATTTGAAAACCATTCAGGGATTCTCACAACGAGACAGTTGTGAATCAGCCCCACCATAGTTCAACCTACCAGCCAACTGCAGAACCCAGTTAAAGTATCCAACTATATCTGAAATGATTCTAGGGTTTTTGCTTTAATAGTTCAAATGAGAAATCCATTCATTGGCATGGATTTTGTGCTCTGTAACAAATTCACTGTGCTAAGAAGTTGGGCAGGAAATATGAAATCTCCACGGTCTTAGAAATCGTGGTGGAGATTTCATCTTTCCTGCCAGGCTTCAGCTTTGGGAGAATTGAGAATTATGGGGATCAGGGAAGAAAATAGATTTAAAGTGAAAGATCAAATCAACTGTGATCTTATGGAAATGTGGAGCAGGCTGGAGGAACGGTATGACCTGCTTCTGCTCCTGTCTATTCTTATGAAATAAAATTTAGAACCTTCACAGAGAATAAAGGAAAAGTTGTAATATTAAAACATTAAAAAATATAGTTTTTAAAATTTTAAGCAGGTATAGAATTTCAAAATATTTATCAGAGGGAAGTTCAATTTGTGTGCACAAAATTAGATTTTTACATCCAGAAGTGTAAGGATCAATTAATACAATTTAATATGTCATTAAACACATTGTTACAATTTATGCAGCAAAACAACATTTTCAGGTCTCATAAGCAAGAATTGTTCCTGGAAACCTAACATTTTTGCCAGTTGACGAATTTCTGCAGATTATGTTCAAGACAGCCGCAGAGCACTGCCCCCGTGAAGGAGCAAAGAATCACTAACTGCAGTGGTTGGATTTCTATCTGCTTACTCCAGATGTTGTTGTCAGATTTCCTCTATTATTACGATGAGTGCTGATAAGGTCTGTGTTATTTTCATCACAAGCTCCAAATCAGTGACTAGTTACTCATTGTTTAAATAACTTGCTGATGTTGGTCTTATGTCATAATTTAAGTTAACGGACTGCCCAGCTTCTCTCTATCAGGGTGCGGCCTTGAGACCCACACCTCAGTGCCTTGTGGCTGCACAGTGCAATCCCAGTGCGCCCAACACCAGCCCTCACAACCAGACTCTCTCCACCAAGCCATGAGGCAACGCTGCCGTGTCAGGAATTTGCCAGCAATCCAGCTGTGCACTGTCAGTAAAGCATCTCTCTCTAAATAATGCCATATCGAACCCTTTCAGTGCTCTTGTACCTGGGAACACATCCTGAGCACTGCACAAATTACCACTGGAGTGAGTTTAATCAGAATTAGATCCATTTGGTGCTATGACAGAGGCTTGTTGAGAGAGGTTTGAATATTAAGGTCTGACTACAATAGGCACAAATTTTGGCAGCTTCAACAAACATTAAAAATCTAATTGTACCCTTTTAGATTTCAGTACCATTTACACATCTGTATGTTTACCACTCAATCACTGACACTTAAGTGTCTGCAATTCTTCATAATCAGTCAGTCACAGGATTCTGGTGATGAGTTAAATTCAGAGACTAAAGGGAGCCATGAGGGTTGAGAGTGATAGAAGGATTTGCTTGGGTCCTCCAGGTGCCAGCTGTGTAAATGTGATGGCAGTCACGGCTGCTGACCACACATCAATTTTGGAAGGTACCTTAGCTGATACTATTCACTGCACTAATTACTCCAACTAAAGTCTCACTACAGTCAACCAGAAATAGACCCAAACATGCTTGAGGTCAGTGGAGTACAATGTGAGCTTTAGAATAAAACAACGTTGATATTTTCATGTAACTGGGGAGAGCAGTAAGTGACAGTACAAGAGAGGAGATTAAACCATTTTGAATGTAAAAGCTTCATCAATCTGCATTTAAGGTTATTCTGAGCATAAAGCTTTTCCAATTACAATAATTTAACTGATTTCTTGGATAGCCATTGATTTAGTATTCAAATAAATCAGACATCAATAAGAATATAAACAGCTAAGGATAATGGATGAATTTGCTGCTACTTATATTTTCACCTTTGAAATTTTTATTTCAGTCAGCCACAGTCTCATTGAGTTCTCTGCATCTTCCTCCTACCTATATCCTCATGGTGTTGAAACCCAAGAACGAATTGCAAATGTAGGAGTCACCAAAGGAAATTGGTGAGAGGGAATTTTCAACCATAATTTTAATAAATGGAATATCACAGGCTGTGGACCTGGAGTTTTCTGCTTTGCTTTATGCTTCTCAATAGGAGCACAGGACTGCAATATCATACCTTATGGCAATATATGTTCTTTCCCAACTCAAGACCACAGAACCATAGAATACTGGCCTGGGAACTATTGTCCACCTAAATGGTGGGCAATGTGGTTGCACTTGCCAATGGCTATTATGGATGTGGCCCTGTTGATGTTAGCATCAGGAGCACCTGAGGTGTACATATGAAGATAAATATGCCATGTGGGACTGAAACCAAATCTGGAGACAGGGTGATGGAGAGGTTGGACATTGGAACAAAATAGAAATGCTGGAAGAACTCAGCTGGTCAAGCAGCATCTGTGGAAAGAAAACAGCTACTGGTTCAGGTCAATGAACCATCCTCAGAACAGTCATTGATCCAAAACATTAACAGGTTTTTTCTTTCCACAGGTGCTACTTGAGTGGCTGAATTCATTCATCATTTCTGCTTTTGTTTCAGATTTCAGCATCTGCAGTTTTATTTGTTTTCCATTAATAGCAGCTGGATTTCTAATTGGGACCTATTGGTGGGAGTGATGGCGGTGGTGCAATGGGTGGGATCAGCAACTGGAAGATCAAGGCATAGAATGAGGCAAGAGAAGGGGTGGAAGTTGCCAGGTTGGCTCTCAGGTGGCCAGGGCCTGGTGGTGCAGGTGTGTAAGGTTTGCCTTGGAGGTTTCTAGCTGCTGGGGGGAATCAGAGAGTTGGAACTCAGGGTGCTGGAGGGTTGGGGCAGTGGTGTTCAGGGGGGCCAGGTCTATGGTCTGTGTCTCAGGTGTGTGTTGGACTGGAGGGTCAGGTGAGGAGATTGGAGGGTCAGGTGAAGAGATTGGTGGGTGAGCAATTGGTGCTGTTGTGGGGGGATGAGGAAGGGTGATGGGAACATACGCAGGTAAGTACAGAACATGACTTAGTGGGGTACCAGCCCTGTGCAATGTTGGTTAAACCTAACTATACCTTGTGTGATCAATGCTGGTCTTTCCTTGGAACATCAGGGTCTAATTTCCTTGTTGATTTTGTGCAGTGAATGACATCACTTGATGCACTTCTTGCGTGGAAAAAGTGATTCACACTGACCATTAGAACCTCCTGAGCGGTGCAAACTGACCCAAGTATCACGCTTCACTTCAAGATAAGTCATTATTCGATTACATGGTGCTGAAATCAACAGCATCATGCAATCAATTTCCAGAACACTGTTCGCACCTCAGTCTCTTCCTGCCACCATCTTGAGGCTTTTGAAATTAAAGCACCTTGTTGCTTTCTGACTTACCTATTAAAAGATGAAATGATTTCCAATGTTATTAGATGAATTTTTAATGTGCCCATATCAAAACTCTTACTGTTATTTTAATAGAAGCATGAACAAATTTATTTTAATTGGATTAACACCTCTGTCAAAATTGCAGAGAAAGCAATCTGGGACAAACATATTCAGTGCTCATATTAATCATTGCCAACTGGAATTTCCATCCTTTAGTCATCAGTCAGCACTTTAATCTGTGGCCTTTTACCTTGGCTTGTCAATAAGATTTTAAAAATTCATGAGCTATGGAAAGTGGTCCACAGAACAAGAAAAATTGACATTTTTTTCTATCCATTCAGGATAATTACTCTTCAAATAATACACTAAACGGATATTTTTAAGGAATACAGGGATTTTGGAAAAATAATTCAAAATCTGGATGTTAGGAACATATAGTGTGTTATAGTTGAACTAACAGCATATTGTTCTAAAATATATTGTAATCCAAGGACACATGAATCCCATGCCATGTATGAAGAATAACAGCACTTTCAGAACAGAAGAAAGACTCTATGGTGTTTTATTTCATAAATTATTGGAATATTTAAGTTGAAAACACAGCATTTTCTATTTTCACAGATCTGCATTTATTCATTAAATCCTCAAACCTGTTTTTCCGGAGAAACACATATCACATCTTTAATTCTTTCAAACCTTTTTTTCAATGGAAAGCATTTTGGGATTGTTATGCTTAAGGGTCATAATTATGAAACAACTTGCTCTCTATTTTAAAACAATATAATTAAAAAGTAATAAAATGATGAATGATCTCAAGAGATTTCTGGATTCTTCCAGAGAAACAAAAGGACTGTCGATGCTGGAATCTAGATGAAAAACACTATGATGCTGGAGGTACTCAGCAGGCCAGGCAGCATCCGTGGAGAAAAAGCAGGCAGTCAACGTTTTGGGTCAGGACCCTTTTTCAGGACTCAGGACTTCCTGAAGAAGGGTCCTGACCCGAAATGTTGACTTTTCTCCACAGATGCTGCCTGGCCTGCTGAGTTCCTCCAGCATCATCGTGTTTTTTATCTGGATTCTTCCATTCTGGTGTCCCTGACTTTGCTCACTCCTACACACCGTCCTTAGGTTATGAATGCTCGACTTCTGAACACCAGTACAAACAAATGAGCTCCCATAATATTATTAAATTCAAAAGTCTGACATGTGTACATATGTTTGTTCCCCCCCCCCCCGTCTCTCTCTCTCTGTCTCCACTTTCAGTAATTGTTCTTTCTTATTAATCTTCAGTGCCTTAGATGTCATTCATTACAGTGCTGTGGAGGGAGGTATAGTTACTATATTAAGTGAATTTTGTGTAATTTCTGACTAATGGACAAAATTGAATGTAAAAATGGAACCTGTTCATTACCCAGGGTTGGCCTGTTTTAATCATTATTTCTTCAGCTATCTGATCTGTAAATTATAGAACTTCCAGCTTGAACACTCTGCCTTTAAGCTCTTCGAAGCTTATCTCTTTAACCAAGCTTAGGGTCATCTCCTAATGTTTACTACTCTGATCAGACTCCTGTGAAATTTTATATTTTGCAGTATTATGGATAATAAGTGCAAGGTTGTTACTTTTATGCATCAACCATTGCCACTGTACATACTTCCCTTAACTGACCTCAAATTTCCTGATCTTGTCCCTACTACGGACCTGATAGCCAATGGCAGGTGGCCACTGTTAACTATACCAAGGGCATTCCAAAGCATGGGGCCTGAAAGATTACTGCCATTGATGGTACTTAAACAGAGAGAATGTGCGAGAAAGCAGTGTTGGGGCAATAGAGAGTACTTGTTGACAACAGTTATAGGGCTGGAGGAGGTCATGAAGATTGGAACAAACATAACCATGAATTCTAAATTTGAGGCTTTTTGAACCAGAAGCCTTGGAAGACCACAAGGATTCATTTAATGACTGTTCAGGACTTGGTGCTGGATGGGCTACAGGCAGCAGAATTTTGGATGAGCTAAAGATTATGGAAAACAAGGAGCTGAGAGTGGACAGGAAAAGATTGGAAAAGTCAAGGCTGCAGTTGGCAAATGAATGGGTGTGTTTAAGGACACCTTCTCTCACCTCCTTCACATAAACCATCTCCATGAGGATGGGAGTAATGGTGGCAGTACTTGTGACAGAGATTACATGAGATTGAAAGCTAATAGAAGTGACACAATCTGGATTAGCCTGAGACAAATGATAAGAGTTTAACGTTGCATTCAGAAAGGAATGCTGCTTCTTCCCAGTGTTCACCTGAAGGATATTGTGGCTTATCCAGGGCTGGGAGTGTTGAGGCAGTGCAATGCGGAGAGAGTTGATGGAAAGATAGATCTGCAGCCCGTCAGTGTTTATGTGGAGTCTGACAGATCTCATGCCTAAGGATGATGTCAGTACTGTACTCACCCAATGTAACTGTACTGTGTAATGAATTGACCTGTACAATCGGTATGCAAGACAAGTTTTTCACTGTACCTCAGTACCAGTGACAATAATAAACCAATACCAATACCAATACCAAGATACAACACATAAATAACAAAGAGGTGGGGTCCAAAGACAGATCCTTTTGGAACTCCAGTAATGTGTGATGGAGGAGGTGATATTGCTGGAGCTATGTAGCTGTTTTTGGATAAGTAGGATTGAGGTCAACTGAAGCAATCCAACTGAGCTAGATACCAAATGAGGAAAATTGTAAAATGATGAGTTGATTGACTGTGCCAAAGGCCACAGTGCAACCAAGGAGGATTTAGGAAACTTGGTCACAAGCCAAGATTATTATCAATCTTTGCATGCACTCAAAATTTCTAGTTTGTTTTTATTCATTTTGTCAGGTTGTTAATTTTGACCAACAAAACAGAAGAGGTGCATGTATCATAATCCCGTCTGTGGAAGGTACCTCTCAATAGAGCTTGCAATACATTGTATGTCACGGTTTAGTGGCTATCTTCATCCGAGTGCATGTGAATGAGTTTTGAGCAGGGGGTAAAAAACAGATGATGCTGGAAATATTCAGCAGGCCAGGCAGCATTGGTGGAGGTCAGCAACTTGAAACATTAATCCTTTTCCTCTGTCCACAGATGCTGCTTTACCTGTTAAGTATTTCTATCATTTTCCGTTGTTATTCGAGATAAAATATGTGTACCTGAAAACATATTGGGATAGAGAGCAGTTCAGAGTTATTCATGCAGTTTTGTTGTCCTGCCTCTTTTTTGGATCCGCAACCTGATGTTTCACCAAGCCATCTATCTCTTTCCAGCTTGTTATACTTGAGTCAGCCCATCAGTTTCAAAAATGACAGTCCTTCTTTAGCAAATGTGTACTAAAGTGCACTATTAGTGAACTTGGTGACTCAAGCCTGTACTGTTCATGGATGTGTTGTTCAAACTCGCCTTCTTAGTTTTTAGGTAATCTGGCTCTGTTAATTGCTTTCAACTCTAATCCTGGTGCAGATGGTCCATTAAACGCCTATGGGCATTTATAAAGCTTAGGCACTTTGTACAAGTACTGAATATTAGGAGCAAAAAGCCATGTGTGACGGCAGAAGAGGCATTTGCATCAAACTTTTTACCGATGTGGGGTACAATCTATGATCTCCCAAGATCCAGGTATCTTTTCTTCTTTTACTACATCCTTTAGTGGGCTAGCCTAAGTTCATTTTTTAGTGGAAAATTTCCATCTGTTTTCTGTTGTTATTCATTTGTATCACTCTTTACTTTAATTATTTGTCATCATGTGGCAGGAATGTAACACAGAGGAAGAATGCATGCTTTGCACGTATTGGCCCTGGGATCAGTCCTCAGCTTCTCCAAGCGGGTTACCCTGAATCTAAAGGTGGTGCAGTTGTGCAGTTAGTAGTGATGTTGCCTTGCAACTGAAGCAACCCATGTTCAATCCTGACCTCCATTGCTGCCTGTGTGGAGTTTGCACATTCTCCCTGTGACTGCCTGGGTTTCTCCCTGATGCTTTGGTTTCCTCCCACTTCTCAAGGATGCATGGGTTTATGGGTTAATTAGCCACTGTAATTGGCCCCCGTGTATAGGTAAGTGGTAGAATCTGGGTGTGGGGATGTAGAGGGGGTGGTGGTTGCAGTTGGCTGGGAGGGAATTGGTGGGAGATTTTTTGGGACTTTTGGGAGAATCAATAGGATTAGTGTAAATGGGTGCTTGATGATTGGTATGGACTCAGTGGACCAAAGAGCCTGTTTCTATTCTATGTGACACGATAAATGCAATTTACATACACATTGTGTATTTTCCCTTTGTTAAATCAGGAACCAAGACAGAGTTACCTCATACCCAGGAATTTGTTTTATGCATAGCACTGATACCAAATTGAGGATAACCAAATCAAAATGTCAAGCATGTGACGTTGTCACTTTTAAAAAAAAACTTTTATTGAGATTCTCCCCCATTTGAACGTGGTAGAACATCACCTGTGCATTCACAGCTTGCATTTGGTGCATCAGTCACACACTGCTTGGTGGGAAGTAGGTCAGTTTAGTTAAACTGCACCTTTGCAGCAGCCACACAAGCTGCTATGGGGGTGAAGAATAACATGGGGGGAAAAGGGAAAACACTGCACTGTTCTCCTTATGGCACAATTGCTCTGATGCCACCAGTGCACACTCATTACAAGCAATGCACTGATTGGTTATCTCGTATTGCCATAGCACCTCCCACACCACTGCAGTATCGTGCACTGAGGTGCACAGTGCCGAGGTGCTGGGATCTGAATCAGTGCTCCTGTGGTGAAAAGATCAGCAAATGAAAGTGAATGTGAGCAAGTCAGTACTTATTAAAAAAATCCCAGTGGGTTAGGATTACACTTTAGTGAGGGCACCTTTTCTTCTGGAAGGGGGCCTTTGAGTCATGATGGCTCTTGACTTACTGTGTGGCTTTACTCAGAGTGAAAAGCAAACATTGTAGTTCATGACCTTTTGATCCAACTTCTGTTGCAAAGGAAGCAATAAGCAGCATGCACATTGATAACATCATCACGTGCACAGATGGTGATGGAAAAATGAAACATGATCGGGTGAATCATAACCAGAAGCATCAGATCCAATTTCCCGATTTATGGGACTTTAACAGGCAATGGGTTGATTTTTATGCATGAGTTATACATGTAAAAAAAACAAGGACAAGTATTTCCTATTTCTAGGTAATAGTCTCACCTTTCTTAAAAGTTCCATAACCTTTCCTCTGTTCTTATCTGCTTGAAATTTTATTTCCTAAAGATGGCTTAAGGATAAGAACATAAAAGTGTCTGATCTTCTACCTCAAATGCCATTCTTTTTCCCTATCCCAAAAACCCTTCATTGCTTGACTATCCAGAAATCTATCATCCCTGTTTTGAATGAAATCAATGACTAAGCCTCCACTGCCCTCTGGGGAAGAGAATCCCAAAGATTCATCACTCTCTGAGTGAAGAAATGTCTTCACATTTACTCCTAAAAGGCCCATCTCTTAGTTTGAGACTCTAACCTTTAATTCTAGATTCCCTCACCAGGTGAAATGTCCCCCCTGCATCTACCCAGTTGAGTCCTTTAGAAATTTTGTGTTTCAGTGTGGTTACCCTCCATTCTAGAAGAAAAGAGTCCTAACTGATTCAACCTTTCCGCATATGGTAAACCTGGAGCTAGCTTAGTGAATATTTACAGGGCTCCCTCTGTAGCAAGTATATCCTTTCTTAGTTAAGGAGACCAAAATTGTATGCAATATTCCAGGTGTGCCCTCGTTAAAGTTTTATATGTCTACACTTGTACTCAAATTGTCTTGTTACAATGGCTAACACAGCATTTGCTTTCCTAATTGCTTGCTTTGACTGCAGGTTAACCTTCAGTGATATGTGAACAAGGGCACCCAGATCCTTTTTAACATCAATATTTTTCAATCTCTCATCATTTAAAAAATACTCAATATTTCTGTTTTATCTACCAAAGTGGATAACCTCACATTTTCCATATTGTGTGCCGTTGGATCCAAAACTGGATGGGTGATAGGAGGCAGGGAGTAATGGTGGATGGGTGCTTCTCTGACTGGAGATCTGTAACAAGTGGTGCACCACAGGGCTTGGTGCTGAGATCTTTGTTGTTTATAATATATACAAATGACTTGGATGTAGGGGGTATGTTTAGTAAGTTTGTAGATGATACAAAAATTGGTGGGGTCATAGAAAACAAAGAAGGTTGTTTAAAGATACAGTGGGATATAGATCAGCTGGAATGTTGGACGTAGTGGTGGCAGATAGAATTTAATCCAGACAAATGTGAGGTTGTGCACTTTGGGAGATCAGATTTTGTTAGGACATATAGAGTAAATGTCAGGGACTTTAGGGACACTGATGTACAGAGACAACTTGGGGTGTAAGTCCATAGCTTTCTGAAACTGGCAACACAGGTGGATCAGGTAGTGAAAAAGGCATTTGGTATGCTTGCCTTCATAGGCTGAGGCATTGAGTATAAGAGTTGGGATGTCATGTTGCAGTTGTACTCTTTGACTGCACTGAGTTTATTTCTCTCCATAGATGCTGCCTGACCTGCTGAGTTCCTCCAGCACTTTTTTATGAGTTGACTGAGAATATTATGCACAGTTCTGGATGCCACACTACAGGAAGGATGTGACAGCAATAGAGAAAGTGCAGAAGAGATTCACCAGGATGTTGCCTGGAATGGAGGGCTGTTATTATAAGGAGAGATTGGGTAAGCTGGGTTTATTCTCACTGGAATGTAGCAGGATGAGGGACATAGATAGGAGAGATAATCAGAATCTTTTTCCTAGGGCAGGAAAGTATAGAACTAGAGGGCAGAGGTTTAAGGTGAGAGGGAACAAATTTAAAGGAGATCTGAGGGGTAAGTGTTTTTCCCACACAGAGGTTGGTGAATATTTGGAACAAGCTGCCAGACGAGGTGATGGAGGCAGATACAATTACGTTTCAAAGGCATTTAGAAAGGTAGATGGATAGGAAAGCAGTAGAGGCCTGATGCGGGCAAATGGGATTAGTGTAGATGGGCATCACAGTGGGCATGGATGAGGTGGGCTGAAAGGGCCCATTTTGTACTGCATGATTCTACGATTCTATGATCTGCTGTGTTGTGGCCCACTCACTTAGCTTCTCCTTATCCCTTTGAAACACCTTTGCACCCTTATCACTATTCATTTAGTTTTGTGTCATCAACAAACTTGAAAATGTTACAGTTGGTTCCCTCAGCCCATCATCAATGCAGATTGTGAACAGATGGGGCCCAAGAAATAATTTGCATGGTAACCCCACCAGTCAAGGGCTGCCAACATGAGAAGAGTGGTTTATTCCTATTCTTTATTTTCTAGTCCCTGTGCCAACATATATTACCTCCAATTCCATGTGCTATAAACTTGTTCAGCAACCTCCTGAGTGGGAATTTATAGAAAATCCAAATACACCATCTCTACTAATTATACCTCACCTGCTTTAGTAGGCACATCCTCAAAGAACTCCAATAGATTAAGTCAAACATGATTTTCCTTTCAGAAATCCATGTTGACTCTGTGGAATGATATTATTTTCTAAGTATCCTGATATCACGTCCTTTATTATCGATCCCATCATGTTCCCTATTACCAATATCAGGCTAAAGGGTTGGAAATTCCCTTTTGTCTCTCTCACTCCGATCTTAAATAATGGAGTCACATTTGCTGTCTTCCAATATGCAGGAACCATCTGCAGGATGATGGTTAAACTGTCAGCTTCAGTACATGTTCAACCACTTGTGACCTCAAAATCTAAATATTAAACCGTCTTCGGAACTTGTCTAATTTAAGTGCCAGTATGTGCCCAAAGTTACTAAACTAGTACATTGATAATCATCTCTTTTCTAGTTATCCTCCTTGAGTCACAATTAATGATCCTCAGATTGTTCATTCAACATTACATGATCTTTCTCTCATTGCACAAATTATTTAGCCTTGAAGTATTTGAAACTTACAAGAAAAAATTGAGCCAACTCCAAATGGGATGAAGAGATAGTGCACAGGAGAAGGATTATTTAGCAGACTTAGCTGGAGTGAGAATGGTCAAAGGTCAAAGGTTGTTCCTGTACTGATTAAAAGTGTATACATCCATTAATGGCATGCTGAACTTTGTTATGAAGACTGTCAAAAAGGTCCGGTTTGAAAGTATTGTATGATGTAGTGCATTGTCCAAGAATCAAATTGCAGTCCTCTGAGCCCTAGAACATGGGGACTTAGACACTACCTCAAATATGCTTTGGCATAAGAGTGCTAGAGAGCATATTGTTGCTTCCTGAACTTCTGAGGATGGCGCAGTTTCAAGATAATACATGAATGACCTAAATTTATCCCTTAATTGCAATATAGGTCAATACTCACAGGATGTAAACACTAAGTCTCGGATTGGTTGCTATTTTGTTTGTGCAAAAAAGTTAATAAAATAGAGCCTAAAGATTGGGAATTTGGTGTGCTAACCTGGATTGTGTGTAGTGGTAAAATCCATCTGTTTTTCTTGCAAAAACTTATGGAATTGGCAACAAACTGTTTGAGAAAGCATTAGGGCTGTTTACGCCAATAAATATGGCTAAAACAAGATCTACGCAGTCACAAGAGATTGCAGATGCTGGAAATCTGAAGGAGCACACAGAGAAACTGGAAGAACTCAGTAGGTCAGGCAGCATTTATGGAGGGAAATGGACAGTTGACGTTTTGGGTCGAGACCCTTCATCAGGAAGCAGTTCCTGATGGGACTGCACTTAATTGAATGCAGCTGCTGACAAATTGTTATGCTATCAGCATTGCACAATATGACTGCCATGAAAAAAAGAAGCTGTAGGGAAGAGGAGGAGAGTCCTTATATTTAGTAAATGAGCGATGGAGCTGTGTGCTGGGAACTAGGAGACCAGGTAGGACAATCACAGTTAGAGCCCACCAGGAGATGGCTGCAGCTCTCTCCCTCCTCCAGGTTTGAGAATGCCCACTCATTTGAGGAATGCTGAACTTTAATAACCTCATTATATACGTCAGGGTGACCTGCATGTCAGTGATGATAGCCTTGGGAAACCTGAACTTGCAAATACATTATTCATCAGAGAGGTCTGAATACTCTGTGGGAGTAGACTGTTCGCTGATGGGCACCACTTTGTCTGACCAGTTGTGACCATAACACCACCACCAAGAATAGATTTCTGCCGGCAGTGTCATAACTGAGATACCCATGGAATGAATATCTCAGCAGATAAATAATGGAGACAGCGTACTCAGAACTTTGGAAGGAGTTTGAGCAACCTGCAGTCAGATCTAAAACTGGCCTATTAAGTGTTCCTTTAAATAAAGGAAAAATACAGCAAATTAGCATGATGAGCTCTCAGTTGTACTGAGACTGTTCCATTGTGGTGGAGAAACAAAGGACTGCAGATGCTGGAATCTAGATGAAAAACACGATGATGCTGGAGGAACTCAGCGGGCCAGGCAGCATCCGTGGAGAAAAGCAGGCAGTCAACGTTTTGGGTCCTGAAACATTGACCGCCTGCTTTTCTTCACAGATGCTGCCTAGTCTGCTGAGTTCCTCCAGCATCATCATGTTTTTCATCTGTTCCATTATGGTAGTAGGTTGAACCCAAGAATTTCAATTTATGTTGGCATGGGTGGAAGTGGGAAAATAATGATGTCATTAAAAACATATCTATTTTGGGGAAAAAATCAGATGCACAAACCTGCACTGAAGTGGTTAATCCAATTTCCCAATGGCTACTATTTCACCCTGAAATGATCACTAGTGATATTTGACCTGTATTAAATGGCATTTATGCATGATTTGTGCATACAAAAAAACACTTACAATCCAAATTCTTAGGGCAGTTTTCTTCCCTATTAGTCCTGTTAGACAAGAATAATTCTCATTGTAAACTGTCATGCCATTATCTGTTTGAATTGCCAAGTGGCAGCAGTCTAAATCTATTCTCATCATGTTGTAATAATCATAGTTCTGTCTTCCCAGAGGTAAAGAATTCAATCCAACTTTCTTTGAACTTTCTGTTTGGATCAATGTCTGCTGCTTTCCTTGACTCTTTTATTGTTTTACTTAATGAGTGGAGTGAAAGAAGCTCTGTCTGTCCATTTCTAGTGTAAACCAGTGAGGCAGGCAGGCACTTAAAATTGATCAGGAAGCTTACCTGTCTACACCCCATGTTTTTTTGCTGGACTGTTTGATCTGCGTGGATAGCAAGGACATGGAAAGTAGCAGTATTCTTCTCGTGACAATAAAAATTGAGTTCCACTTAATGTTCTGTGGCCTGACTGCTGCTCTGGTTTCCTGAGTGGTGAATCCCACCAGGTCATTATAGGAAGAAGAGTCAAGCAAATGTCCATTCACTATAGAGCCAGGAGCTTAGAAATGCTTTTCCAGGCTGAACAACGTTCAGGCCTCCTTTTGTCTGGATCCACTCCATCCTGATTTCAAGAGCTTCCTGAAACATTTGATCTGAGCTGCAGAGACTGTGAATTTGGCCATGGTCAACAGTGTCAGGCAGACTGAGGTTCAGCCATTATTCACTAGCCTGCTGCCAGTCACCACAATAACCCCCCGAGCTCCCCTCAAACTTCATGCTGTCAAGGAGAGGGTGATTTGTAGTTTTCCTCAGCATGTGAATCAAAAAAGATATTTTGCATCAGTCTTTCACTACAGAGGATATAAGTAATATTCCAGAAAGAGCTGTAAGTCAGGAATTGGGAAAAGGGGAGCATTCAGGAAAATTACAATCACCAGGGAAAGGGTAAGTTGGAAATTGTTGGAGTGCTGGGGCCTGACAAGCCCCAGAACCTGATGAACATTCCAAGATCTTGAAAGAAATGCCCCCTGAAATAAGTTGATGCATTGGTTTTTAATTTTCTCGAATCCCCCGGATTCAGTGAATATTCCATTATTTTGGAAAATAGCAAGTATTCAAAAAGAGAAAGCCTGAGTTCAAGAAAATTCAGTCCAGTCATCTTAACATCTGTCATAAGGAAAATTTTAGAAGCAAATTTTTCTGATGTTATAGCACTGAACTCAAGGCAATTAGGCAAAGTCAGGGTAGTTTTGTGAAAAGGAAGTCATGTACAACTGATTTATTGAAGGTTTTGGAGGAAGTAACTTGCTCTGGACAAAGGGGAACCGCTAAATGCAAAATACTAAGATTTCCAAAAGGTATTTGATAAATCACCACAGGTTGCCACGCAGGTTGATAGGGTTGTTAAGAAGGCATATGGAGTGTTGGCCTTCATTAGTCGGGGTACTGAGTTCAAGAGCCACGAGGTGATGTTACAGCTCTATGAAACTCTGGTCAGACCACACTTGGAGTATTGTGTTAAGTTCTGGTTGGCTCATTATAGGAAAGATGTGGAAGCTTTAGAGAAGGCGCAGAGGAGATTTACCAGGATGTTGCCTGGATTGGAGAGCATGTCTTATGAGGATAGGGTGAGTGAGCTAGAGCTTTTCTCTTTGGAGAGAAGAAGGATGAGAGGTGACTTGATAGAGGTGTACAAGATGATAAGAGGCATAGATCGAGTGGACAGTCAGAGACTTTTTCCCAGGGCGACAATGGCTAACATGAGGGGACATAATTTTAAGGTGATTGGAGGAAGGTATAACAGGGATGTCAGGGTAAGTTTTTTACACAGAGAGTGGTGGGTGCGTGGAACACACTGCCCGCAGAAGTTGTGGGTGCAGATACATTAGGGACATTTAAGAGACTCTTAGATAGACACATGAATGATAAAAAAAATAGGGGGCTATGTGGGAGGGAAGGGTTAGATAGATCTTAGAGCAGGATAAAATGTTGCACAACATTGTGGGCCGAACACTGTGCTATAGTGTTCTATGTTCTCTGTTCTAAGATAAAAGCCCATGGTGTAAGAAGGAACATGTTGACATGCATGGACGATTGACTGGCTAACGTGAAATGAAGTCAGCATAAATGGGCAGTGGAAACAGAGTCTTTGAATATATTTAAGACAGAGTTAGATGTATAAGTGATAAGCAAAGAGCTGAAAGATCACCATGGGTAGACAGAAATGCGAAGTTGGGGTTCAAATCAAAAGAACCTCCATCTTATTGAATGGTAGAGCAGAATTGAGGGGCTGAATGGCATAGTCATTCTTCTAATTCATATGTTTATCTGCTGTCCCTGCTTGACAGCTGTTAAAATCAAGCATGAAGCAAGATAAGTAGCTTGTTGACTGTGCCAGAGCAGTACAGAGAAGTATCTGCTCTATTGATTTCTATTCTTCTCTCCTGAATGCATTGAGTACTCACAACTTTTTGTTATTCTCTTGATCTTTCCTCAGGATCCATTAATCATTAAGTGTGAGCCTTGACAATAAACACAAAGGCATTTTTCAAAGGTATCATGGGTAACATAGGGCAAGGCAGAAAATCATTTAACTTGCCTCATGTGATCAGTGTGCGGTGTATCCGATTATCTAATGGAAGATTTGAGGCAATATATGATCCTATGCAAAAGCCTCTTTCAGATTAACTCACTAAAGTTGTGTTTCAATTGTACTCACTCAGTTTTCCAGTCTTAGAAGTTCTATCCACACTCTGCACATCACAATGAAAAGTGGGATGCACTGAGAATCTTGACACTTGCCATGCTCCAGAGAGGTTCTCTAACAAGCAGCTCATCGCACAGTAATGAATAGTCTGTTTTTGTACTTTTGATAAATATTGCTGCATTTTGCTTTGTGTAACTGTTGGTTTTGTTGGAAGGGACTCTAGTTTTGCATCTTTTATTTCTGCCAATACTTTCCTTCACAACTTTTTGATGATACTCCTGTTTAAGCAGCACCATACAATGTGATAAGTTTGGGGATTCCTTGGAGCATTGCGACAGTGCAGATGATTCACGTAAGGAAGACAAGCTGATAATGGGCCAACAAGAGTATGTTGAATAATGCCCGAAGTGCATAGCCTGCGTTGATTTCCCTGGGGACCTGCATTTATGAAACCTTCTATCTTAATTCTGACATGGAAAATGACCATCATGGTGTGCAGAGATCGAGCTACAGCCCTTGTTGTGCTTTGACTTGTTGCTATGGCACACTGAGAAGGGTAAGGAAATAATTATATTTGGATTGTAACACCATGGCCATAGCTCTTTCAGCACAAGGTGGGAGCTGGAACACTGACAATACATGCTACTGATAGACTTGAATTTTGTCATAAGAATTTCCCCATCTGTTTCCCTATTTCCTAATATTTCTTCCAAGTGCCTGCCCAATGATTTCTAATCTTTCTTGCCGATGCAGAGTGAAAAAGTAAAGGCTGGGGTTTCTCCAGGTTGAGGTAGTTTGCTGACATCAATTGTGGGCCACATTCTAATTTAAAGAGAAAACAGAGAAGATAGAAAATCGTGAAAATATCTTTGACTCCTTCATGTGAAATGAAATGAAGTTGTGAAAAAGTATTTGTTAACAGGCATGTGTACAAAATTGCTAACCACAAATGTGAGCCATTTGCTTTTTCCTTTTGTGATCATTTGTGATCATTCAGTGAATTATATTCACCAAATTATATGGGGAATTTTTGCTGTAGCAAAATCCTGTGGTATCTGAGTTGATTGCAAGCAATCTCCTGTCAGAAGAACCAACTGGGTACAACAGGAGACATTTGTTATTCCACTGCAATTAAATCCAAGTAGCTTCCTGATATCAAGCCAGTATTCAGAGACTAGAACTTTTGCTTCTTTTCAGTGGGATGGCTTGGAGTTAGGCTGAAGTCCAAAACATTCTGATTCAATAGCTGGAATGCTAATAGGGGACTATGGTTCCCCAATGAAATGTGAAAAGCACTTACTTCAATGAAGAGTTCTGTGGTGTGACTATTTCCTTTTACCTAGTTTACTCTGGTGAGATCATTGAATTGAGCAGCCATGCAGAAGTTGTTTGAGAGTACATACAATAATGAAACTATTCCACGGGGTATAAACATGTCCCTGCCTTTAAGTCAAATTTCCACTGCCTTCTTTGCTTTATTTTGAACAGAAATGAGAGAATGTAAAGCTTTGGGAACTTTTGCAACCTTGGAGTTCTCTGTGTTCAACTCTTTCTTTTAAATAACACAAGTCTGGGCTTTATTTAGCCACTGCATCATTTAGAGACAGCAGTGCCAGATTCTCCTCTCCCCTCCACAACACACCTTCCCACTGTGTGAGCCTAGAGCAAAAGGCAGAGAGTACAGGAGCCCAGACTTGATAATGAAATGAACCTGACACTGGAGTGTGGGAGGGAGGTGAGACATCAGCAGGTCAAAGTGACATCTTGATGTACTTGTGTAATGGAGAAAGTGCCAACAAAATGTGTTAGGTTTAATTCAGCCAACCTGCAGCATCTGAATTAAGGTGCAAACTGTGACAAGGTTTTATGTTGTTTTCTTGCTGGGGTCAGCTATGAATAAGTAGGCTTTGCAATATAGGTTGAGGACCACCGCTTTTTAGCTTCTAGACTAATTTGGGGCAGTGGGAACTCCACTGGGCGTCAGCTTTTATTTTATGTTATTTGAGATTGGAGATGGAAGAGAGCAAAACCAAGCACATGAGATGACACCAGAGAAGAACCACAACTGCAATCCCAACTGCAAAGAGGCAAAAGTGGATTTTTCAGAGCCTGTGACATTATAAAAGTCCTTAGGCCAAAAAAGCCTGAAAAATTTGACCAAGATTGCAAAGATCCTGAAAGTTCTCCTTTTCTGCTTAACATTTTTAGATTGAAATATTGGAAAAGTATTTTTTATTTGAAAGCGACATTTATAAAATTATGAGAGGCATAGATAGGGTAGGTGGTCAGAGCCTTTTTCCTAGGGTAAAAATGTCAAATACTAGAGGGCATTGGCTTAAGGTGAGAGGGGAAAATTTTCAAGGAAGTTTTTTTTTAAATTTTACTTACAGAGTGGTAACAGGCCCTTCCGGCCCAAGGAGTCCGCGCCGCCCATTTTAAACCCCAATTAACATACCCGTACGGCTTTGCAATGTGTGAGGAAACCGGAGCACCCGGAGGAAACCCACGCAGACATGGAAGAATGTACAAACTCCTTACAGACAGTGACGGGAATCGAACCCCGATCGCTGGCGCTGTAATAGCGTCGCGCTAACTGCTACGCTACCGTGCCGCGACTGTACCATGCCAAAACTTGTGAGGCAAGTTTTTTTTTTACATAGAGTGGCAGGTGCCTGGAATGAGCTACCAGCAGAGCTGGTAGAAGCAGATACAATGGCAATGTTTAAAAGACATTTAGACAAACACATGAACAGGCAGGGAATACAGGGTCCATGTGCTGGCAGTTGGGACTGGTCGGTGCAGACATGGTGGGCTGAAGGGCCTTTTTCTGTGCTGTACTGTTCTATGTTCTATTTATTCTACCTGAGATCCAGCTGCAACAATCTCTTCCAATCCTTTTTAGTGGCTACTGTCAGAACATTTCACCAAGAAGCATATTTTAGTGAGGTTAATAGTTGAAGTTTTCTAAGGATATGTCACAGTGCGAAAGAAGGAAACAGAAAAGGAGAAGGAAAAGCAGAGGAGAGTACTTGAGTACTCTTCACCATGCACATGCAGTATATTTGTAAAATGAGATTAATTGATTTACGGTTATCATTAACTCTTGGCTTGACTGACTGAAGGGGAATGCTCTTGGAATGGAGACCATTACACATGAGGCTTGTGTGTGGTGGCATCGGCTCTTTTTTGTTTTCTGCCACTACTGTGGTGAGCAGAAACCATAGAGGAAGTGAGCTGGGGAGAAGGTCTCTGTTGCGGGTTGTGAAGGGCGCAAGGAGAACATTGCAGAGAGGGGGATGGTCACGATTGTGGGGAGGTGATCAGCGTGGAGTAGGACAGAAAATGGGGTTATGTTTGAGGAGACTGAGTACAAGGGCATGGGTGTAGACATTTAATGATGATGAAAAGTTAAAGAAAGCACCTATCTAGGGAAAAATGAATGTCTCAGACTCTCCAGCATGGTACAGTGGTGATGAACTAACGTCAAGCATGCTTCAACTGGTTAAGACCGGAGAAATAAAGAACTGCAGATGCTGGAATATCGAGATGAAAAACACTATGATGCTGGAGGAACTCAGCAGGCCACAGATGCTGCCTGGCTTGCTGAGTTCCTCCACTATCATAGTGTTTTTCACCTCCATTTAAGACCTGCTTCACTCTTTTCAATGGCCAGGAAACTCATGGTTGAATTTTGCACAAATGACATCAATCAAATGTTTTTGATGTCACAGCACATGCCCTATGGACTCTTAGTGTTAGGATACGATGTGCATGGAAGCATCAGCAACAGCTTCAACTGATTGTACTAACCTGAACTTGTTCCTCAAGCTCAAATATTTGGGCAACCTTGATCTATACCACTTCACTCAAATGCACTCTGTTTCCTCTGGACTCACTGTATGATGTCCTGGTGAAAACCCTATGTTGATGCTTTCTAATTCTTTACTTCCCCACAAATGAATGAAGGAGTGCTAGAAACCAAAAAAAGAGAAAAGAACCTGAGCAGGAGAGTGAAAGAAGGCACAGAGGGCAGAGGCCAAGGGAGAGAAAGAGAGAGAAAAATAGAGGGGGTGAGACAGCAGAGGAAAATGGGTAGGGTAATGAAATTAGAATGAAACAGGAGCGGGAAGGAGACAAGCTTTGGAAAGAGCACGATGAAGGTACAAACAAAGGAGGTAGTGATGTATGAAGGAGAGAAAGTGAAAGGAAAACCAGGGTCCCTGTATATCAACAGGTCTTTTGTATGCAGAACTGCCTTAATTATGTATTGTTTTTATGTGTAGCTCTGTCTAATGCAGACACTCACATGCCTTGACATATGTATCGGACTCACAGCTTCAAGATGTTGGGAGTCCCTGGCATAGACTTGGAAGCTGTAGGGCACCATTGCTGCTGAAACTACTCAAGTCCTTTTGCTTCTATCTCATTCCATGTTGCTAAAGGCTGTCAGGCCTTTGTTGTTGTTTTATTAAGCAAGTTCACCAATTTCTCCATGACCAACCATTAGCAATGCTTTTTCAAATTTCAGGATTTCTCATTATTGAATCCACCTATTTGGCATTCAATTTCACAAAGTAATTGTATCATTAATTGTAAGGGAATTGATGCCATGAATCTACATGGGACCAGGTACATAATGCACAGAACTCAGGCAGCAGATGTGATGCCACTATTATGAGGACATTCACCATGCCGCCATTATTTGACCCAGAACCAAAAGTAAAAGATTATCTTCATTCCTGGGGCATTAAATCTGCTATCTATCTATCCATAGATGACTAATTCATTAGCCCTCTATAGCAGCTATATACACTTGCCAAGTATTGGTTTAATAAGATACATCCACATATGAATGTCATCATTGTGCATCAGCTATCTAGACAGATCAGGGGTCCTATAATGATGCAGTTCAACTAATGCCTCCATATCAATGTCTGCTACACAACTTCTACAGTTCAATAAGACTTAATAAAGAAATACCTGAAACAGGAAAGAATTACAGTAAAGATGTGGGAATGATGTAAATGGACCTATTAATTATCCACATTTGCAACAGCGTTGTGCATCTTCAGAGTTTGCAGTAATCATTGACAAAGAAATAGCGACTTCTCTGATTATTTTAACAAAAGCTTTCTGACTATTTTGAAAAGATTGAATATCATAAACTCTATCCCTATAGGCTACTAAGGAATGGAAGATTTTTATACATATAGCAAAAACTAGAGATGCATATGGTTTAAAATTATAAAGAATATTGGTAATGTGATTTGAGAAGCTGTTCAGCAAAAAATCAGGAAGGAGGAACAAGGGACATGATTAGAAGTTGTAGAAACTCCAGCACAAGGAATAACATTGATTAATTCTTTCCATTGTGGAATAAATTAGCATTTTAAGCAATGACTAAAGGCTCAATTTAAGCATCCAAGAAGAAAATGGATCATGTACTGGCTCCGTTAAGATGTGGGTGGTATGCATTTGGCTTAGATGGAACAATCTGGAAAATATCTTGATATTTTTTCCACCATCTATTTCAATGCATTTTTATGATACTCAGCTGTCCTTCAGCTAACGTTTTCATTTCTTAGCAGTCATCCTCTAATGTCTCATTTAAGTAGTCAACATTCATGTTGAACCTTGACATATCATTTTTACACGATAGCTTTTCGTCAGATGTTCACATACAAACTTTTCCATCACAGATTGCTGGCTCATAATCAGGATCAGTAACCTTTGCCATTTTCCTTCTTTGTAATCCAGGGAGACCAATTTGAGTGCTCACATTAACAACTAACTGAGGTTAACTGATTCAATATACAGTCCGTTGAATTTCCATCCATGCTCTGACCGTCAGTATGTTGCTGCAACGGATATTTCAGGCTTCTTAACTGCTATCTAATGGAATGTAATAAGCATTTAAGATAAGATATCTTTATTAGTCACATGTACATTGAAACACACAGTGAAATGTACCTTTTGCATGGAGTGCTCTGGGGGTAGTCCACAAGTGTAGCCACGCTTCCAGTGCCAATACAGCATGCCCACAACTTCCTAATCTGTACGTCTTTTGGAATGTGGGAGGAAACCAGAGCACCCGGAGGGAAACTCACACAGACACGGGGAGAATGTATAAACTCCTTACAGACAGTGGCCGGAATTGAACCCAGGTCGCTGGCACTGTAAAGCATTACGCTAACCGCTGCACCACCGTGCCTGCCCTTGTTGCTTAGTGTCTCAGCCATATTTATTTTTTCATCTTTTTTCACAAATGCAGGCTCTTTCTTGGCAGTAATTTTCTTTCCCTCTGTTGGGTTCCATTCACATTTTGTCAACTTTACCCAATCAGTACATTATATAATTATCTAGTCAATCAACTGCCAAATATTGATTGTATACCGGTGTTATTGTGTGTGTGTGTGTGTGTGTGAGAGATGGTTTTTATTCATTTGTGATGATAATGACTTTAATCTCTTATGCTTCTTTCTTCCTTTTCTGTGCTTATTTTTAGCTGATCAGTGGCGGTTACATTGTCAGTGCTGAGGCAGTATGGGATCACGTCACAATGGCCGACCGTGAGTTGGCATTCAAAGCAGGGGACGTTATTAAAGTCCTCGATGCCTCTAACAAGGATTGGTGGTGGGGACAGATTGACGATGAAGAAGGCTGGTTTCCAGCCAGTTTCGTGAGGGTAAGTGAAAGAGAATTAAACCTTTTCTGTTTATGTTTGATTACTGCTTGCATGGGAAATTAACCCCCCAGTGGTAAAATGTGTCAGAACAGAAAATGTAAAAGTAAAAAGAGAAAGTTGAAAATGAGAATAGGAAATGAGGGAACTGTACGGTGGGTCGGTTAACAGTAAAAAATTCTTTTTATATAAAAGAAATATATACATAGAGACCTTTTAATTCTGATAAAGAGTTTAAACACCAAACATTAGGCTGCCTTTGTGTTCATTGATGATGTGTAATTTCAATATTTTATCTCTAAAAGTCATGGATTTACAATACTGTACATGATATTAAGCAATGAACAATTCTTAAAACCATACAAATATTAAGGATTAATAGTTACTTTCCTGTGGCACTAGACAAGAGCAGTTGAGACAAATGCTCTATTTACATTATTTGCTCTGAAGCACTGGATGTGATGGATTGTGACTAACAGCAACTATTTGTCTTTGAACAAATGCAGTAATCATTTCAATATACTGTCCAGTGATTAGAAAGATCAAGTCTCCACAGATCAGAAAACAAATTAAATTGAAGACTACTCCTAAACCTTACCATGAGTGTTGGTGTACAAGCTGACTGCAAGTGGATTGCTGTTACTAGGGGTGCTGGACAGTCACATAATCCCCAACCACTGTTAAAGCTCCTCTTGGACCTGAATCTTTGGAGCTAGATGATGCAAATCAGGAGCTGGTTCTTTGGTGTTAGATAATGCAAATAGAATAGTTGCATGCTG
Organism: Pristis pectinata; assembly: GCF_009764475.1. NCBI lineage: Eukaryota > Metazoa > Chordata > Chondrichthyes > Rhinopristiformes > Pristidae > Pristis > Pristis pectinata. The sequence goes on from NC_067412.1 coordinate 78,913,667, forward strand.
AAGTATTTAATTCCATATAGTAGCAGTTTGTAGTACCTGCATCTTGCAAGTGGAAGCAAAACCCATGGAATTTCAATCCCATAGGCTTCATGCAGGTTAATAGATCCAGAACACTGATTTCTAGGAAATTGCAGCAGGGAACTGAAAATAAAAGTGTACTATCACAAACAGGTGATCTCATCTGAGTACCTTGTGTAGCTGATATAATAGACAAAGGGCCAAGTAAATTAACACCAATTTTTTATCCCTGAGATCTGGAGTCAGATCCAGTCAGACTAATGGAACAAAAGCCTCTGCAATATGATTTTTATAAGAAATGAATCCGTATAATCTAGTTTCAAACCTCCTTAAAATAGATATCCATATTGGAAACTTGGTTACTAAACAAATAGGTGTGATAGAAAATTGTCAGGAGAGGTTCTCTCTTGTGTTGGAACAATCTGATTAGACAGCTTTATTCTGCAGCTAACCATGCTCTCCTAATTAAGGAGCTATAACAGCACTTATAACAGACATGGTGGTAGTTCAGCATTACAACAAATTAAATGTAACAGAAAGAATGGTTTATCTATTAATATGATAATTAGAAATCTCCACAGAAACTTTCCAGTTATCAGTGAGTATCTAGCATGCCCCAAGTTACTTAAAAGACAAGTAAATGTTTTGTAATTCAAAGTAGCCATGTTTGTGTATATATTTAATTTAAATGAATTTACTATTTGAATGGAGCCACAGCTAAATAAAAGGACGAATATTATGTTGTGACTGATGGGACTGACAAATGCACATTGCTTCAAGGGGCATAAGCTCTTCATCGGAGAGAAGAGGTTTTCACTCTGGTGGATTTGATCAACTGTTCAATGAATTAAATCTGTATGTTTCCTCTTTTAGTTGTTAATCTAAAATATAAAAAAACACTGGTAATATCCAAACTCTCTATGCCTTATTTAGCTTAAGCCCAAAAATTATGAAGGCACAATTCAGTCAAACAAAGAGAGTTAAATCCCACACTTCTGCCTTTATTTATCTGTGAATACAACACAAATTGCTTGGTATGAAGATAATAACAAAAGCACTAACAACAACTGGTAATGAAAAATGGAACTGATTATACCTAACATTCTGAAAAATATGACAATAATATGCCCATTATTTTAATGAACATAGCAATAGCTGTGCTCAATGTGATGATGAGTAAGGCCAATAGATAAAAGTCAAAGTCATGTTTATTGTCCAATGCACAAGTACAGATGCAATAAAATACTTACTTGCAGCTGCATCACAGGCACATAGCATCATATAAACAGCATTCACAAGAAAAGCATAAAACTAAACATAAATTAAACAATTTTTACAAGAAAGAAAACAATTAGAACAAAAAAAGTCAATTTTAGTGCAAAGTGATCAAAGATGTCACCAAGTATGTTGAATATGGCAATAGATATGCCTAATAATCATGCCTAATATGATTATACATACAACCTTCCTGGCTTGGCAGTTTGTGTTGGTTATAAGTCAGTTGGGTCAGTCTGATCAAATCAACACTCGCATTTCCAACTGCAGTGACAAGCCAGTTCAGAGCAAATGGTCATTTCACCTCCATCAAGCAATTCTTTGAAGTCTGGTGACCTTCCAACTGACTACAGTGACGTTCATCAGTATTTCAGCTGATTTCACTCTGGTTCTGGATATAATTGCAGCACCCTTTTTCTCTAGCATAACAGGTTTATACTTAACCCGCATTTCCTCTGGGCAGTTTTTCAGAACAATTTATCTTTAAATTTCCATATCCACTTGTAGGGAAGTCTGCTTAGCTGCCACACTTAAAACAACAAATGGTCGTCATTTTCGATCATGTTTCCACCTCCCTGCTTTATTGGTACCTCAAGTACAAATGAAGGGTTTGACCCTGTTGAACATTCTCATTTATGTTCACTGAAAAGTTACACGATGGGAATGGTACCTATAAGTTCGGGTTTATTTATATTTCAATTATTTGTTGACTGAGTAATGGTTTAACTCGAGATCTTGGTATTGACATATCCAAGAAGCCAGAATGCACCTGATTTTGAAAGAGGGCTATGTTCCCAATGCTCAGAAACCCATTTTCAGTGAAACTAACCCTGATCTGTTTTATCTTTGTCAGATCAGATTTTGATGTTAAAGAATTAATCTCACAAATGTCTACCCAAGGCCAGTATCACATTGCTGTAGCAAAAGCAAATTTATCTTCAGAAGTTATTTGAAATGCTACTTCAAAAGTTACAACATATTTGAAAATCAAATACAGATTCAAATGTTGCAATATATGGAAAGCTGCAGTTTAACATACAATCCCAATTACGAACATAAATTCCTTCAGTATAACTTTTTAATTGTATCTGTCCCATGGATAGTTATCACCAGGTATAAACTCCCTTTACACATCAAGTGCAAATATAACCTCTATGTCTCCTTCCATTTCTATGTCTCCTAAGTCCTTTTAAATATTCAAATCCAGAAACAATTATCCCTGTTTCCCTATGGGGCATATAAATCCCTTGAAAATTTAAAATACTGTCTCAGTGTCCTTGGTCACTTCCTTTCTCATTGTGCTGCCTTTAAGTAACTGTGCCATGGCCAAGTCCTGTCTTTCAGTGAAATTCAGAATGCATTAAAACAGGTTTGTTACCTCAGATACAGTACAACTTGCGCAAACATACTAACATCTGAATGTTAGGTCAGACCTGTCACTTAACATATACCATCTTTCTGTTTCTAGATGCTCTTGCCAAAATATCATAAAGAATCTGGGAATCTTTACTTATCATGTTTTTATGGTCTTTCCTTGCTAACAGGCTGTGTTTTTTCTCAATACCCATCCATTACAAGCTAAAGTAGCTCCTGATTTCACTGATGGAAATATAATTCTCTGCATGCTTTTTCTGATCATTAATCTGAATATTTTGGTGATGTGAAGCAATTTTTAAAATGGAAAAATCAGGCAGGATTTTCATTAATGTAAGAAATACAAGCACAGAAATGCAGACTAATGTAATGAGACAATAAGATAAGGTGGTAATATGATACTGAGACACACGAGTGTTACCTCTTAAGATTTTCTGAAGGTAGGTATTATAAAGAAAAAGATGTTTGGAATCTCATTTTGTAAAATCCTAGAAAACCACCTTAAAATCATCTAAAAGGATCTCCTTGCTGCTAAACAAATAATAAAAAAGAAACAACATTCACTTAGAGCCTTAGAGAGACAATTATGAGAGGATGATATTGTTTGCTCAGACCTGACATTAATTTTCTCCCAGATGTGATGCTGCTCAGGAGTAAAATTTGATCCCAGATATAAAATGAAAGAAAAATTATTTAGTGAACAGTCATAATAAACCAATGGCAGTATAATAAATTCACACACTGAGATCCACAGCTCTGCAAGCAAGTCAATCATTATCTGTATACATCAGGTGGCACAGAGGTGCTGCAGGTAAAGTAGCTGACTCACAGTTCCACTGACCCAGGTTCAACCTTGACCACTGGTGTTGTCTGTGTTGAACCATAGAAGAACCATAGAACCATACAGCACAAAACAGGCCCTTCGGCCCACTGTGTCGTGCCGTCCATCAGACCACCCTCACACTACCTAACCCCTTCCTCCCGCATATCCCTCTATCTCACGTTCCTCCATATGCCTATCCAACAAGCTCTTGAACCTGTTCAATGTATCTGCCTCCACCACCACCCCAGGCAGTGCATTCCATGCACCAACCACTCTCTGGGTGAAAAACCTCCCTCTGACATCTCCCCTGAACCTCCCACCCATAACCTTAAAGCCATGACCTCTCGTCTTGAGCACTGGTGCCCTGGGAAGGAGGCGCTGACTGTCTACTCTATCTATTCCTCTCAATATTTTATTGTGACTATATGGGTTTTCCAGGGCTGTTCAAAAGATGTGGTGGTTGTTAGGTTAATTGGCGACTGTACATTGTGGTGACAAGTAAGGGAATCAGGGGAATGTTAATGAGCAGATGTGAGGGAATAGATTACAGGGAAATGAGTGGGGGAATGGGATTGATGAGATTGCTCAGAAAGCTGGCATAGATGGGCTGAATGAACTCCTTTTGCATCATAAGGAAACATGGAAATAACTCCAACTGGCTTTATTGAACTGCAGCTTGAAATGATGGAGCTGAGATGCTGGTGTATTCCCTTTCTCTACAAAGCTGCACTTTCAGCATGATATTGTATTTGTGTAGCATATTTCTGCAGGGAACTCATAAATTATAACTATAAGTTATGTAAATTGTTTTGAACATGCTGACTCACAAAGTCATGCCGCTTCACAAATAATGTAACTACTCACCATGTCTTAACTATGTATTTATTGCACATTTATAAATTTCTTCTGAGAGATTTAACAATATTACTGGATTGCACCTCTTATTCCACAAAGATGCAATACAATCTAAACACACAATTTTTTACATTGACATTGATTCATAATATTTTCCAGTGCAGTGTGTGATGCCTCTTTCGCTAAAACATTTAGGATACATACATCCTCAGACCATGGACACCCTCCCATTTGGTAAATGTAAAATTTGGATTCACAGATTGACTAAATCCAAAATCTATATTATTTTCATTGGTTAAGTTGCTCAAAATATGACAATTCTTCTATCTGACCATTTATCTTTAGCCTGGTGAGAAAAGTAAACATTCCACCAGGCCCTGATTATTTGATGTGGAGGCCTAGAAATTCTCCTGTGCAAAGCCATTTATTTAGATGGAGCAAAACACCACAGTAACCATTTTCAGGTTGTTTCACCCTGGAGATTCCACTGGGCATTTTCTGGTCAGTCATACTTATGCATCTGATGCAATTTTCACATCACTCCCAGGAAAGCTGTTTTCATAGTACCAACCTGCTGGCATCTTAAGAGAGATCAATCCATGATAACTCCCACAGTCCCACAGCCACTCTAGTGAAATTAGGGCTCTTTGTTTCCTACAAAAGAGAGTGCAGCAGGCAAGGTCTGGTAACTTAAAAACATTTCTTTGGCTTCCATGGCTGGTTTTCAACTCACTCAACCCCATCATGTGATTTGGTTCTCATTTGGGCATTCTCCTTTCATTGTTATTCACTGCTTTAAACCGGCCAATGATAGCAAGAGAGAAATGAAAGGAGGGTGTGGAAGTTGAGAGTTTGTGGTGGATGTGCAAATACTGTGTGAGAAATATGTAAGTGCAAGCAGTATGAGGGGGTGTTGAATGAGATAGCTCTCTGAAATGTCAAGTGGGGAAAGAATCCTGAGAAGATTCCAGGATGAAAAAGGAATAATGCTAATGGCTGATGCAAAGGGAGCAAGGGAGAGGTGAGTGTGTGTTTGCATTGAGAATGCAATATACTGTGTATGCTGGGTAGTGAAGCAAGTAATGAAGGGAAGACCATTGTTGATAGTGGTTAGGAAATGAGAAATTCACTTTTCTTTCTCACTGTTTTCAGGGAGACTTCTCAGATCATTGGCAACCATTCCCATTACAACAATTTTTTTTCTTGCATTTAGAGTCACAGAATCATAAAGCACAGAAACAGGCCCTTCAGCCCAACTCGTCTGTGCTGATCAAGTTGCCTCCCACATTCCAAAGACGTACGGGTTAGGAAGTTTTGGGCATGCAATGTTGGTGCTGGAAGCGTGGCGACATTTGTGGGCTGCCCCCAGAACACTCCACGCAAAAAAGATGCATTTCACTGTGTGTTTCGATGTCCATGCGACTAATAAAGATATCTTATCTTACCTGAGCTAGTCCCATTTGACTCATATCCCGTGAAACTCTCCTATTCATGTACCTGTCCAAATATCTCTTAGATATTGTAATTGTACAGCTTCTACCACTTCCTCTGGCAGCTCGTACCATAAATCTTCTACCCTCTGAGAAATTCTTTCCCCTCTTACCTTAAACCCACGTCCTCTAGTTTGAGACTCCCCCTCCCCTGGGAAAAAGACTGTGACCATTCGCCTTACCTCTGCCACTCATGATTTTATGTATTTCTATAAGGTCACTTCTCAACATTCTCTGCTCGAGGGGAAAAAGAAAGTCTCCTTATAACTCAAGCCTTCCAGTGATACTATCATCCTTGTGAATCTTTTCTGCACTATTTCCAGCTTAATGACATCCTTCCTATAGCATAACGACCAGAACTACACACAGTACTCCAATCGCAGTTTCACCAATGTATTGTTCATCCCAACTCTTGTACTCAGTTCCCTGACTGATGGAGGCAAATGTGCCAAATTGCTTCTTCATTACCCTGTTGCCACTTTCCACTATCACCACACCCACTACGTTGCCACTTTCTGGGAACTATGTACTTTTCCTCCAGGTCTCTGTTCTACAACCCTGCTATTAACTGTACAAGTCCTGCCCCGGCTTAACTTCACAAAATGCATCACTCTGCACTTGTCTGAGATATATTCCATCTGCCATTCCTTAGCCCACTTTCCCAGTTGATGTAGATCCTGTTGTAACCTTAGATAACCTTCTTAATTGTCCACTCTACCACCCATTTTGGTGCTGTCTGCAAACTTACTAACCATGCCACCTACATTCTCATACAAATTGTTAATATTGATGACAAACAAGAGGGGACCCAACACAGACCCAGTAGCACACCACTGGTCACAGGCCTCCAATCTGAAAAGCAAACAACTACCACCACCCTCTAATTCCTACCACCAAGCCAATTTTGTATCCATTTGGCTAGCTCACCCTTGATACCAAACAGAATAAGCCACAAAGGACCATAAGCTGTTTAAGAGGTGAATTCCAGCTTTTATTAGACCACTGGCCAATTTGCCACTGAGTTGATCCAATTCAGTGAGGATTCTGCAGGTGAAAATACAATGAGGTCATGGAGGTAAAATGTCCCAGGATAGCTTTGCCTTCAGCAGCTGGGTTTTATGCTGAAGCCAAAAAGTACTTGCTAAAAGAATGATCTGGAGTTAATATGATCATCTTCCTGTAATTAAGGTGTACCGATATGACACATATTCCTAGATTTGCTTCAGCTTAGCTATCTTTTAAAGGCAGAAAGGCCGAAGTATAAAAAGGAAAGGAAGTCAATGCAACAAGACACTTTAAGATCATATAATTTGAAAATAAACACAAACCCTACAGCTAAGGTTTGAATCAGAATTAGAATCAGCTTTATTATCACTGTCTTATATGATGTGAAATTTGTTGTTTTGCTGCAGCAGTACAGTGCAAAGACATAAAAAAACCTATAAATTACAAAATAAATAAATAGTGCAAAAAAAAGGAACAGTGAGGTAGTGTTCATGCATTCATGGACAGTTCAGAAATCTGATGGTGGAGGGAAAGAAGCTGTTCCTGAATCGTTGAATGTGGGTCTTCAGGCTCCTGTACCTCCTCCCGATGGTAGTAACGAGAAGAGGGCATGTCCCAGATGGTGAAGGTCCTTAATGATGGATGTTGCCTTCTTGAGGCACCTCCTCTTGAAGATATCCTGGGAGGGTTGTGTCTGTGTTGGAGCTAGCTGAGTCCACAACCCTCTGCAGTCTCTTGCAATCCTGTACATTGGAGCCTCCATACCAGGCTGTGATGCAACCAGTCAGACTGCTCTCCACTGTACATCTATAGAAACTTGCAAGAGTCTTTGGTGACATATCAAATCTCCTCAAATTCCTAACTAAATAGAGCCGCTGGCATGCCTTCTTCATGACAGCATCAATGTGTTGGGCTCAGGACAACTCTCAGAGATGTTGACACCCAGGAACTTAAAGCTGTTCACCCTTTCCACTGCTGACCCCTCAATGAGGACTGTTGTGCGTTCTCCCGACTTCCTCTTCCTGATGTCCACAATCAATACCTTGGTCTTGCTGAAGTTGAGTGTGAGGTTGTTGTTGCAACACAACTTGGAAATCAAGTGTTATGTGGAATTTATGAACATTGAGCAGTGTTCTGCTTTCATCATACACTTTGTTCCTACCAGTTGGGTGCATGACAGAAGAAAGCACCGAGCACACTCTGTAGTGTTGCTTTTTGGAAGGATGCCATTGTATCATTAAATCCAGATTAAAATTTTTGCTAGTTAAGCATTTCTCTACTTGTGTTTGGAAATTCTTGCACACTTTGATTTCATTCTATTTCATTTCTTCTCTTGGTGAAGTCTTCATTTTCTAAAGAGGAATCCTTGGAGCCACAATGATTCAGGAACAGCTTCTTTGCCTCCGTCATCAGATTTCTGAACTGTCCTTGAACCCATGAACACTACCTCACTGCTCTTTTTTTTCCACACTATTTATTTATTTTGTAATTTATGTCTTTGTACTGTACTGCTGCTGCAAAACAACAAATTTCACGTCATATTAGACAGTGATAATAAACCTGATTCTAATTCTGATTCAAACCTCATCCTTGCCAGCAGGCTCACTGTGTTCACTGTTATAGCTCCAGCTTTAGACTCACAAGTCATACTCCTTTAAGAAAACTCGTAAGTGAATCGCAGCAGCTGATGCTATGGGAATGATTTACACTCCCTGAAGATGACTAATATAATGTGCTAGTGTGTCGGCTAGTCTTCCTGGACAAAGTTGCACAGAATTCTAAATGTGATATGGCTGTCAAGATCACTACTTTAATTAGGTGACAATCTGCATGATCCAGCTGACAAAATAGACATTTTAGGAAACATGGTGTCATCTAATTATGATGATACAATGCATTTATCTAAGTGGAACTTTGGATTATTTATGCCATAGATAGCAATATTTCTCCTTGTTACCTTTTTTAAACTAAGAAGCAAAGGTGAGGGTTAAGAGCCTGTTGATCAGAACATTCTGAAGATGGAAAGAAAAAAGGAAAAGTTGAAATAAATTAGGAGTTACTGATAAAGTGGCACCAAGTTTAGTATTGAGAGACTGTAGATTGTTGGAGGAGGGAAGGCTGAAGAAATTAGATTGTCTTAGTGCTCGGGCCCTTAACAGCATTGATGTACAGAAGGATCTTGGGGTCCAAGTCCATAGGTCCCTGAAAGTGGCAACACAAGTGGACAGAGTGGTAAAGAAGGCATATGGCTACTTGCTTTTGTTGGTTGGGGCATTGAGTATTTGAGTCAGGAAGTCATGTTGCAATTGTAGAAAACTTTAGTCAGGCCGCATTTGGAGTATTCTGTGCAGTTCTGCTCAGCCCATTACAGAAAGGATGTGGAGACTTTGGAGAAAGTGCAGAAGAGGTTTACCAGGATGCTGCCTGGATTAGAGGGTATTAGCTATAAGGAAAGGTTGGACAAACTTGGATTGTTTTCTCTGACCTCTGGAGACTGAGGGGTGACCTGATGGGAGTTTATAAAATTATGAGAGGCATAGATAGGGTAGACAGTCAGAATCTTTTTCCCAGGGTAGAAATGTCAAATACTAGAAGGCATAGTTGAGAGGGGAAAAGTACAAAGGAGATGTGTGGGGCAAGTTTTTTTACACAGGGAGTGATAAGTGCCTGGAACACACTGTCAGGGGTGGTGGTGGAATATGATAGTGACCTTTAAGAGGTATTTAGATATGCACATGGATATGCAGGGAATGAAGGGATATGGATCATGTGCAGGCAGAAGGCGTTAGTTTATTAGGCTCAGACAGCATGGGCCGAAAGGCCTGTTCCTATGCTGTACTGTTCTATGTTCAAGAGCCGTGAGGTAATGTTGCAGCTCTATAGAACTCTGGTTCGACCACACTTGGACTATTGTGTTCATTTCTGGTCACCTCATCATAGGAAGGATGTGGAAGCTTTAGAGAGGGTGCAGTGGAGATTTACCAGGATGCTGCCTGGATTGGAGAGCATGTCTTATGAGGATAGGTTGAGTGAGCTAGGGCTTTCTCTTTGGAGAGGAGGAGGATGAGAGGTGACTTGATAGAGGTGTACAAGATGATAAGAGGCATAGATCAAGTGGACGGTCAGAGACTTTTTCCCAGGGCAACAATAGCTAACACGAGGGGCACAACTTTAAGGTGATTGGAGGAAGATATAAGAGGGATGTCAGGGGTAAGTTTTTTTACACAGAGAGTGGTGGGTGTGTGGAACGCACTGCTGGCAGAAGTTGTGGGGGCAGATACATTAGGGACATTTAAGAGACTCTTAGACACATGAATGATAGAGAAATGGAGGGCTATGTGGGAGGGAAGGGTTAGATAGATCTTGGAGCAAGATAAAATGTTGGCACAACATTGTGGGCTGAAGGGCCTGTACTGTGCTGTATTGTTTTATGTCTTTTGTGTGGAAGTCCATTAAAAGGAATGCAGGAATGTGATGCTCTTTATCATCAGTAAAGAACCCCCAAATTATTAGGTTGTCCTCATTATTTGCCAAAATCTTGGACATAAGCCAATGAGAGCAAATAAAATCTTATATGTAAAAATGTGAAAGTATTAGCTAGTATCAAGGATCACTTACGTGTCTTTTGCTATGTTTCAACTTCAATGGATGCTGAGTACATAGACTTTCATAAAACACTGGAAACTAGTGAAAACTTGACATTTGATCCATTTTGTGATAAAGAAGAAACTCTTTTTGTATTTATCAATTTAATCAGGAACAAATTAGTTCCATCAATGGCTTAGTATGTGAGTGCATTGTCATGAACTAAAGATCACTTTGACTCTGAGCAAGTCATGGAAAAATAAGCAGCTAGGAGTTCTACTCTGTGTCACTGCACAGTGACCCCAGCTATCAAATGTGCATGTCCATGTTGTATAAGGACAGGATCAGATTCAATTGTCATGCCCTTGCTTGTTCATAATGCTAAAATTGCTTGTCTCATTCTGCACATGAATAATAGCTATTTGAGTAAGATACTGAAGAGCTGTAATAGCCCATGGAATTGTCGACTAGAAAAAGTCAGTGACTCCAGTGATGGGAGAAAGTTGAAAATAGTCACAACCGGAATCACATTGCTGATTTGTTGTGTCAGGGTACTGAGCTGTGAGTAAAATTTAGAGAAGTTGAGAACATTCAGGCTTAAAAAAGAAGGCTATTTAACAAATTATTCGAGACACTAATCGGAATAGAAAAGATATATCTGGAATTTTATTTTAATTTAAACCACAACAGCTGGTTAAAGGGGCATGACCTTCTGTTCCTTTCTCCCTTGGGGGTTTATCTATCTTGCTTGTAGAGACATCTATGCCATTCTCTTCAACATTCTCTGGATAAATAATTTCTTCTTGCTTATTTACCAAGCAGGATTACACAAGATTCCGTAGTGCATATGGCACAGAAAGGGGCAATTTGTCCCTTCTATTCCATGTCAGCACTTATGCTAAACTAGAGTCCCCACTTCTTTCCTCATCTAAATCTATTTCCATAGCCCTGTATAACCTACTCTTTCATTTGCTTGCCTAGCCTTCCTATAAATGTACTATTTATTAGTGACAATCTCATATTTTTAGAGTAGTGTGGATGGGTTAAATGGCCTCCCTCATCTGTTCTGTTATTTTTGTTGCATCAACTGCAAGAATTAGTCTGTCAGCCCTGGAGAATGTCAGAATTAATCCTGATCCCTTCCTCTCCTGTCATCAATATACTGTGTACATTTCAGCAAAGTGACTGGATAACATTTAGAAGCAGGACCTTTGGTTAATTTTCACAATCTAACTCAGGGCACTGAGGCCAGTTACCTACTTACTGCAGGTAGGTAATTTGTGAAGGGGGAGGGCATCACACCTGGGACACCTGCACCATGTGATTTCATGTTCTACTAAGTGATCCCTTAACTGATTGTTACATTGGGTAGCTGAAGTAAAATTTTGGATTGCAAGAAACTATTCTCTAAATGATCTTATCATAAAACTGAACTGTAATAATGTAGAGTTGAGTAAAAGTAGAGTAAAAAATCATCGATTAGGTCCCTGAATGTAACAGGGGAAATGGAAAATGGTAGGTTAATTGGCCACTCTAAATTGCCCCAAGTATGTAGATGAGCGGTACTGTCTGATGGGGGAAGTGGGGGTGGATGTTGATGGGAAATGCAGGGAGGATAAAATGGGATAGGGTGGGATTAGGGGACTTACTGATTGGTGCAGACATGGTAGGTCTGTGTAGTATCTCTCTCTATGACTTGAGAGAAATAAGCTAGCAGAGCTTCAGGGACAGAGCAGAGATTGACTGATTACTAGTCAGGGAGCTAGCACGGACTCAGTGAGGCTCCTTTTGTGCTGTTATGAATCTTTGACATTGCCTGCTGAGTGTGAGTACAAAATAATTTATTTGACTGACCATGTCCATGCTGACCTTTGTAAACTTCTACACCAATTTACTAAATGTTTTCCTGATTTTTGGTAATTTAAGTGACTACCTTTCATGTCCAGTTTCTGTTTTCCATTTACATAAGAAAACAGGATCAGGCTTGGACCCTCAAGTTTGGCCCACCATTCATGGCTGATCTGCCCCAGGTTTCATCTCCTCTTCTTGCCATTTCCACATAACCCTCAATTCCCTCATCATTTCAAGACATTTCTACTTCCTCTTTAAATACTCCCAATAATCCTGTGATAACCTCCACAGCCCTCTAGGAGAGAGAATGTCAGAGATTCACCATTCTCAGTGAGAAGTTGTTCCCAGACACCTCAGTTTTAAGGGCCCACCCCCAATCTTGTAATTTATCCCCTTGTTCGAGGTTCACTTGTGAAACATCTCAACATCTACCTTGTCATGTCCTCTCAGGATCTTATATGTTTTAATAAGAATCACCCCTCATTCTTCTAAATTCCAAAGAATACAGATCTAATTTCTTTAGCTGCAGAATCTGCCTTCCATTTGCTACTTTCTTCTTGACTCCATATGTTCTGATCTTATTCATGAGCTTACTTTAAGGTTAATAATCAAAAGCTGCCCAGGCCCTTCCCACTCCCCCAGCCCCTCCCAGTCCTAGTCTTGCTTCCAGATACCCCTTCCTCCTCCTTCCAACTCCAATCTTGCTTGACAATAACCCTAACCCACTCCAGTGACTTGACTAGTTTTCTGGCACTGATTGGACCTACATCCTCTTGCTCTTTCTCCTCCCTGACTTGGCCATTGCCTGGGGTGGCACATTTTCAGTGAAGTCTAATAAAGTGTAGCAACCTTTCAGTAGCTCCTGGGTGCTTGAGTACAATTAAAATTTACAACATGGGGCCCACGACCTAAGCAGTCTTCTAGCTGGCCTATCAAAGTGCACTAGAACTTTGAATCCATTGTCTCCACTACATTACACTTACTTCCTTTTCTGTGATTTCTTCAAATAACTAAATAAGGTTGATCAACACAATATTTTCTTGGAATTTGCACTGACTCCTATATTATCTTTTTACTTTCTAGGTGGTTTTCTATTACATCTTTGAGTAAGGATTGAATTATCTTTCCTACCTCTGACGTTAAGTTAACTGCTCTATAGTTTCCCAGATTTATTCTGTCTACCTTATATTTATGGTCCTCTGGCACAATTCCATTTTCTAATGAATTTTTACATGCACATGTAATGGTGTTCCCGCACTCTTCCCCTACCTTTATTTAATAAACATGAATGCAATCCATCTGGTCCTCTGATTTCTCCTTTCTAAAATTGGATAGTTTATCAGTTATCGTAAATGCTTTTTACCCTTTTAAATCTCATTTTCCGATTTTTATATTTGACTTCCTGTTTCCCTGATTAATGCTGAGATGAAATAATTATCTAATATTTCTGCTATTTTACCTTTGAGTTTTTTTTATTCATCCCTGGTTACCCTAACCTTTTCTCAATCTTTTCTTTTAGTATTAACATACCATTAGAATACCTTACTATTTCTTTTTATATTTCTTTATAATTTAGCTTTGAAGGTTTTCTTTGCCTTGCAAACTGATTTTATTCCTATATCCTTTTGTCATTCTTCCCTTTGTTGTTTCATGATTCATTCATCCATGACGTGCCTTACTGACCAGTTTGTTCTTGTTTACAATGCAAAATATCTCATCTGGACTCTGAAAATTACCATTTTAAGATTTTCTCAGACCTGTCCTATTTCCTGGATTGTCAATCTTATTTATTCCATTTATTTTTCCAAATTCTATTCTAATCCTCTTAAATTTCCTTTTTCAAGTTTTAACATTGGTCTTTATCTCTCAATTATACTTTCAGCCTTATTATGTTATGATTCCTATTGTCAAAATGTTCCCCTAAATTTACTTCACTGGTCAGTTTTGGTTCAATTCTCATTACACATTTGAGCACTGTCCCCTTTGTTTTTGGGACATGTACACACTGGATAAGAAACAAGTCCTCCAAATGTCATACAAAACATCTGTGTACGCTGGACCAACATTTATAACATTAACAACAAGGTAATTGAGGCATTCAAGTCAGAAATATTCAGATTACATATGTTGTCTGTATCGGCTATAACAGATACTGCAGTGCCTCCTGGGATAGAGATTTGAAGTCAGTCTGAACTGCTACTCCTGATTCATTTCCATTGATGCCTGCCAGAAAAAGTGGGCATTAGACAATGTCAGGTTGAGCTGCTCTATGGCTAGTACTATGACACTAACTTTTTCATCGCAAATAAAGTGTGTGATCTTATCAAGGTTTTGGTGGATTGATCTCCAGACCTAGACTTCAAGTTACTCTAACTTGTAGAATTCAATGTTGAGTCCAGAAGGCTACAATATGCACAGATGGAAAATGAGGTGCTGTTCCTCAAGCTTGCATTGAACCTCACTATGACAGTAAAGGAGGCTGCAGACAAATAAGATCAGAGTGGGAGTGGGATGAGGAATTGAAGTGGCAGGCAATGGGAAGTTCAGGATTGCCCCTGAGGACTGAACGCAGGTGTTCCACAAAGCAGGATTTGAATTTAGATTCCATTTTAGATTTCCAGCATCAGCAGATGTTTTTATAATTTTTATAGAACATTTAAGTTGCATTCATCAGAACATTTTTAGCCAGTATGTAGTTCAACAAGATGGGGAGAATTCTGGAGATAGTTTAATGGAAAAAGCTGGCAAGGTGGAAGGAGTATTAGTCGGAGAGTGGTTTTGTGGTAGTGGTTATAATTTGGTAAGATTTAGCAAAATTTTACAACAGGACACAGACAAAATAGGAATAAATGAGGGAAGGCCAATTTTACCAGACAATTAAGTAAAAATGGACTGGATGCAGCTATTGGAAGTTTATCCTGGAGGAATGGGAGGCATTTAAGAAAAAAATTCAAGAGTCTCGGGGTAAACATATTCCCACAAGGGAAAAGGACTGCCAAATCTAAAGACTCTGGGAGGATAAGATGCATAAAAGGGGAAAAAGGGAAGCTAGTGTCAGACAACCCCAGGAAAGAATTATATGTGTTAGGGTGAAGTTAAAAGGGAAATTAGGAAATCAGAAGGCATCATAAAGTACTGGTAAATAAAAGCAAAGGACATCCAAATATATTTTATAAATACATAAAGGGTAAGAGGATAAATAAGAAAAGAGTGTGGTCCATTAGGGACCAAAAAAGTAACCTGTGTGTGGAAATGGAGGATATGGCTAAGGTTCTTAATGAATACTTTGCAGCTGTCTTCACAAAAGAAAGGAACATTAAGATGAATGAACATAAAATATAGGATGGGATAAACACAAAGAGAGAAATTATTAAAGGGTTTCATTTTTGAAACAGACCTGCTGCTAAAAGAAAGGGAGAAACTTGGGAGAGGCTTAGACTATAATTTTTCAATCCTCTAGCTATAGAAGTAGTGTCAGAGGATTGGAGGAATGCAGATTGGCAGTAGAATTGCTTGCATTGTACTGTTGTGTACATTGTATTATTGTATTGTATCATTGGCTATGGAAATGCTCGCATTGTGTTGAGAGAAAATATTAAACTGAATATTTACCCAACTCCTGAAGGTAGCAGGTCTGGTCAAAAGGTGGTTTAAAAAGACATTTGGGATGCTTTCCTTGGTCAGTCAAGGCATGGAAGATAAGAACACAGATATTGCGAGAACAAAATATGGCAACATATTGGACAATTATCCATTCTGTCTCTTTCCTTTATTGGCAGCTTTGGGTGAATCAGGAAGACACTGTAGATGAAGCCAGTAGTGAGATTCAAAATGGACATCTGGACCCAAACTCTGACTGCCTGTGTCTTGGCAGAAGTGTGCAGAACAGAGACCAGATGAGAGCAAATGTCATCAATGAAATAATGAGCACAGAACGACACTACATAAAGCATCTGAAGGACATCTGTGAGGTAATCCAAAGTCCCTCTTAAGGACAAAATAAATTACACACAAGGTCTCCTATTTCTACACATTTGTTCTTGTAAACATTTATTGTGGGTCTTTAAAATGTCATTTAAAATTCAAACCACTTAATAAATTGTGTATTTGCAGCTAATATTAAAAGCTGCACTATATTAAAGAATCATAAGGAATGAATTGTCTTGAGTCTTCACATTACACCACTGTGACATTAACAGAAGTTCAGTAACATGTGCTTAAATGGAGTTCCATCAACTTTGTGCCAACTGCTGGTAATATTGGATGAAAAGCCAACAGAAAACTTTCACTTCTGCAATATCTTTCTCATTTAATGAAAATTCAAGACCTCGGTCAATATTTTGAAGGAAAACACAGCCAAGAAGTTCTATCATATAATGCAATATTTTTGTGAATTATGCAGTAGTTTATCTAAACCTGATCACCAAACACAATCTGGTAGCATGGCATTTGCATAGATCTGCACGTCTGCCGTGTGTTTGATCTGCCTGCATATGAAAATCATTGGGCATTTACGGTGATGTTGAATACCATGCAAAACTTATTTTGATGTCATTTGTGCAAAATTGTCCTGCATAGATACTGCCCACGACAGTGTAAGCCTGGCATTATGAAGCAGGACTGAAGTTACTGTGATAGTATTTAAAGGTGCTTGATCTCACTTGGTCAGAATCATAGTACCCAGTAAAATTTCGCCGCATTTTAGTTTGCATATGAACTTGCTATGACTAGCTTCTGCATTTATTGTACAATATGGTTGGTTAATTTGATTGGTTCTTCTTAACCATGTGGCCAATAATAAGACATTGTTAGTTCCAATAACAAAGCAGATTGGAAACTATATTCAAACATAAGGGTTGATCCTACAGTCTTTTCTCAGTGGCACCTGGACTTTGGTAACTCAACAGCAGCGCATATCAACCTTTTCTAATATGGATCATGATCACCACCACATCAGCTACTTCAGGTCCTTAATCGGGGTAGTCAAGGCAACTGTCGTCTTCGGATAGGAACCTATTTGCAAATCAAGGTTGAACACCAGCTGTACAACTGTATCACATTCTTGTGTTGGCAATGTACAAACCTTGCAGGGCACACACTTGATCTGACAATAACAGACACTGAAAGCCCTGACCGGTGATTCTCAATGAGGGTCCTGCAGGCTAATTATGAAAAAGAAAAAAGATAGTTGACCTGCAGCGTGTTGCTGATTTCACTGTGCCCTTTTAATACCTATAATCTTTTAATCTGAGATTTATATTAACAATTGACTGAGCTTTTTGCAGTTTGCAGAAGGGAATCCACATTTTACCATGTGTAAAATCTTTGCCTAACTGCACTTCTGAAAGGCTTGACTCTACAAGGTACCCAATCCACGGGCAGAATAAATAGTTTTGTGTAACCTACTTTATTGATTTGTGTTAGAATAACAAACTTTAAACAAGCTACTTCAAAATTCTTGGTAGTATAACAATGTTTTCTCAATTTCTTGTAACTGATCCATCAGAAGGCAGTATGTAATTGCTGCAGTCTCTCCATGGCCAATACATCCTTTCTGAGGTGTGGTGCCCAGAACTGCTTAAAGAAATCTGGATACGGTCTAAAACCAAGGCTTTTTATTGCAGTACCAAAACGTCTATCTGCTTTTTCCCCAATCCTCCAGATTTAAAGGCCAGCATTCCACCAATCATTTTAATTATTTTTTTGTTTCTACCATTTTTCTGCCATATCCCTCGATTCATTAATTTCTGAGTAATTTATGCAAAGTCTATTTGGGTACCAAAATCAGATGACTGAATCCTACCTCTTCTGGTACGGTCAACACATGCTGCATAAAGTGCTGAAGCCCACCTGGCTCTCCTGAAAAAATTCATGAAATTGGGCAAAAACCCATTAACAGTAGCATTGTGGTGTTTTGCACACAGATTCATGCACTAAAACAGGACTTGTGCAGGTCCCATTGGGAGTGACATTGCTGTGCTGATGCATAGAACGCTCTCCATGATGGCCCAGAAAAGCCGTAGAAAAGGCTGTGATGGAGGTGAGGGAGTACTTGAGAGCAGACCGATGCAACAATTTCAAACATATTTAAGAAAAGGGTGGACCATGCCTGCCCTACCATTCAATAAAATCATGGTTGATCTTCTATCTCCTCTAAAATCCAGAAACCTACCATTCTTTGTTTTGAATGCAATTAGTGCTTGAGCCTCTACAGCTCTCTGGGGTAGACAATTCTTAAGGTTCTTCGAGTGAAGAAATTTCTCATTTCAGTCCTAAAAGGCCAACCTCTTGTTTTGAGAGTGATCTCCATTTCTAGTCTCCTCATCCAGGGGAAACTTCTTCCCCAGTTCTAACCATCAGGCTAAGAATTTTTGTATTTGTCAATGAGGTCTTCCCTCATTCACGTAAGCACAAAATAATGAAGATCTGGCTTATCTTATCCCTCTTCATGTGACAGACGTACCATCCCAGGAAATGGGCTGGTGAATCCTTACCGCACTTCCTCGATAGCAAGTATATATTTTTTTACATATAGAGACTAAATTGCACACAATTTGGGGATTCCCCACATGATAGATTGCCCAGATTGATTCCCATGCCGCAAAGGTCCGCAAAAATCTTTAAGGGAATTTCTCTTCCACTTTCTGAAATGTGTTGGTATTAACCAAGCTCGTTTCAATGCCCTTTTGCCTCTGATTCAAGTTCTGCTCCAGAGAATTGAGCATGAAGGCCAGACTGACACCAGAGCAATTATTCTGCTGACGCAATCCTACATTGATCAGCAATGTGTGGGCTTATCACAGAGCAGGAGATCGGAGCTTGCAGCTGGCAATTGATTTGGGAGAAAAAGTCTTCAATCGCTGGTGGAAGTTCCACTAATTAATTTTTCATAAAGCTGACCATAGAATACTAAGCCTGGAAGATGCTGTGTGAAAGCTATTGACACCACTGTGCAAGTAGCTTAATTGCCTTCTCACTTTAGACCCCACACAATGTGATCCCAGTTTTACTTTGAGTGAACAATGAAGGTTACAGGTTGCGCCAGAAGACTGGCAATGGGGTGATATGACACCATTAGCTACAGCACTTATACCAGAAGAATGGCAGCCACACAAAGGTGGATCATACAGGCAAGTGCCCTGGTTAGTTTGACAATGGTGCTATCTGACCCAGAAATGATCGCTGACAAAATCTAACTTGGAGGAAATTGCTTTTATGTACAATTTGTGCATAGAAATTGTACACAAATGGGCACCAAATATAGGGAAAAATTTTTACATTTTTATTGTTCAGAAAGTGCAATTACTTCCAGGTCCAAAATGAATGACTTCACTTTTATCTGCACTGAACACTTTTTATCAATTGCTTAATTTACAAATAATTATTTTTTACTTTAATTCATCCACACCGCATGCAATGTTGCATAGTCATGTGCCAAAAGCAAACTTGAATATTTGGCTTTCGATCTCCTCTCCCATGTCCTTGCTAATTCACTGAATATTCTGTGCAGAAAACAACTGGTTGTGCTCTGTCTGTTCAAGTCCCTCTCCATTATTCCTACTCTCTGCTGCTCAAATAAGTTCCATGAACTTCAACTTTAGCTATAGTTTCTTCACAGGGACTTCAAGTGCCTTTTGCAAATCAATATGAATAAGATTCATCAACATTTTCTCATTCATTATTTCTGTCACATTGATGAAACCCCTGGTTAGACTGCACTTGAAGTATTTTGTGCTGTTCTGGTCACCACACTATAGAAAGGATGTGATTGCACTGGAGAGACTGCAGAGGAGATTCACCAGGATGTTGCCTGCATTGGAGGACTTTAGTTATGGGGTTGAACTTGTTTTCCCTGTAACGAAGGAGGCTGAGGGGTGATCTGGTAGAAGTATATTAGATTATGAGAAGTATACATAGAGTAGTTGACAAAATCATTTTTCCATGTTAGTGGTATCAGAAACAAAAGGGCACAGTTTTAAGGTAAGAGGAAGGAGATTTAAAGGAGATCTTGAGGGTAAATTTATTACACAGAGAGTGGCTAATATCTGGAACATTCTGCCATAGGAGGTGGTGGAATCCAATACAATTACGATGTTTAAGATGCATTTAAACAGACACGGCAAGTCATAGAAGGGTATGGTTCTAATGCGGGCAAATGGGATTAGTGTAGATGGGCAAAAAGGTTGGCAGGGACGTGGTGGGCCAAAGGGCCTGTTTCTGCGCTGCATAAATCTATGATTCTATGGCACTTTGAAAAATTCAGCCACGGTCATCAGGCAAGACCTACCCTTGATAATTCATGCAAAATCACTTTGAAAATGATTTGATCAAAAGGACGTTCTCGAGGTGATTAGTTACTCTATCCTCAAGTAGAGACGTTAGTAATATTTTTCAATCATAGTTAGGCTTATTCATCAATAATTCTCTTGTTTCCTTATCCCAATTTTCTTATGTAGTTGGGTACCATGTGACATTCTTCCAACCAATTGGAATGGTACCTGAATAGAGAGATCTTTTTAGACTCCCAAACTATAAACCAACAATATCTTCACCTAATCCCTTTAAAATCCTGGGATAGAAATCGTTTTGCATTTTGATCATTTATTATTTCCTTCAATTATTTCCTTCATTTATTTTGGTTATGTTAATTTATTTGAGATACTATTCATGAGACTCAATTCTTTGACTTGCCCATGCATGTTATCCAGATGTTATTATTCTATGAAAAACATACATGGATATAAGGAGAATTGGTTCAGCAGAGAATGACTGACTTGTTACTAATTAATCATTATTTTGATTTAACTTGCTATTACGCGCAAATCAAATTTGCCACAAACATATAATTTTTTTTTGTTTTAGGGGTACCTCAAACAATGCAGGAAACGCAGAGACATGTTTAGTGATGAACAGCTGAAGGTTATTTTTGGAAATATTGAAGACATTTATAGATTTCAGATGAGTTTCGTCAGAGACTTGGAGAAGCAGTATAACAAGGAAGATCCTCATCTGAGTGAAATTGGACCATGCTTCTTAGAACATGTAAGTTATAATTCCGTTAGATTTTATTATCTTTTGGATGTTCTTTGTGTAATTGTTCGTGTTCTGTATTTTGACATTTACAAGATAAGATACCTTTATTAGTCACATGTACATTGAAACACACAGTGAAATACATCTTTTGCATAGAGTGTTCTGGGGGTCAGCCCACAAGTGTTGCCACGCTTTTGGCGCCAACGTAGCATGCCCACAATTTCCTAACCCGTATGTCTTTGGAATATGGGAGGAAACCAGAGCACTTGGAGGAAACCCACGCAGACACAGGGAGAACATACAGACAGCAGCCAGAATTGAACCCGGGTTGCTAGCGCTGTAATAGCGTTATACTAACCACTAAACTAACATATACTGCCACGGTGGAATATAATACAAGGGTGTTCAAATGTACTGTGTTTATTTTATAGTTAATGCATAAAAATTTCTCTGGCTGCTATTTTAATGAAAACATTAACCCCTTTAATTTGTTTTAATTAAGTTATGGACAAAGCAATCTCAAATTCATTAGAAATATTGAACATCGCAGTCTCAGCCCAAAAGTTGTGTGGTTCTAGTAACCGTATTGCTTTATCTCTACAACAACAATGACATTATTAATCCAATTTATTTTCTTCCTTAAAATTATTCTGCTACTTCAAACATCAAAAATATTGAATTATTAACAACGTAGTATGATGGGTCCCATCCCATAACTACCAGTACAGGTTTTTCAGTTGGAGCTATCCATTCTAAACACATTGACTCAAGTCAAGTTTATTGTCATATGGAGAAGTACATGTATGCACAGGTGCAATGAAAAACTTACTTACAGCAGCATCACAGGCCCATAGCATTAGAGACACAGCATTCACAAGAAAAGCATAAATTAAACATAAATTATACAAGAAAGAACACAATTAAAGCAAAAAAAAGTTAAAAAAGGAAAAAAAACAAAAAAGAAACATTCATATCCTCCCTTTCCAAATGCATACCCACTTTAATCATGTTATGTACTCAAATGTAGTAAGACCTTCCATGTTCACATTGTTTAAAAAAATCTCCTAATATTTCTATTTATTCTAGTGTAATCCTGAAACTCTGTCCACTCCCCTCGTTATTGGTATTCTGGTAGCTAGCACAGTAACAGATTTAAGCCCAATGCAGAGGGAAATGTTCTTTTTTTTTGCATAAGTATGCCTGGATTGCATATATGGATGAACATTTAATGAAAGAGTTGAATGTCTGCAAAGAAGTAAATTCAGTTCATTTTTCATTAATTGAGATACATAGAACATTGAATGAGGAGTGTTACAAAAGTCACCAGTTGATCTTTTATGCATGCCACCAGATGATTAGATACAACGGTGTAAAAATGGAAAATCTGCCAATTGCATAACAATCATTGGCAACAGAAACTATGCTTATATAGCATCTTTAATGTTGTAAAATCTCCCATGGTGCTTCAGAGAGAAGACTGACACAGACCCTCAAAATGCAAAATGTGTTTAAAGAAGAAGATTTTAAGAAATTTAAGAAATCGAAAGCTTTACGGAGAGATCTTCAGAGACTACGGTCTCGTATGGTCTCCATTAAAACCTCAAGTGCTCAAGAGGCCAGTATTGATGGAGGATGATGGCATGAATGGATATCATGGAGGGTGGTAGAGCTGGAGATCATTGAGAAAGAATTGGATGTGGCATGAAAGGAATTATAAATGTGGATGAGAATATTAAAACTGAGATGTTGCTTCATCAGAAACTAAGAACAGTGAGTGATGAGTGAGTTGGTGCATGTTAGGGTATGGGCACTGGGCTTTTTGAGGCAATCAGGGTATGGTTGAAGACTTCAGCAGGGAGGAAAGTTGCAGTACTAGACATAGTTCATCGCAAAATAGTTGGAAAGATCACTGGTGCCTATATTCATAGTGTAAAGGAATAACATTAAAATAGCACCTTTCACAACATCAGGTTATTGTAAAAATCTGTGTATGCAATTAAGTCATTTGACATGTAGTTGTTGTTGTAACATCAAGAAACATGGCCACCAATTCGCTTGTAGCAATGTCCCAAAAACAGCTGGGTGATAATGACTCCATCATTTGGTCTAGTGATGACGGTTATGAAATTAGTATTAGGAGGAACAGACAAGAATTTTGTGCCATGGGACCTTTTACATCCACTTGAGAGAGCCCTGGTTTAACATCTCATTCAAGAGACTGCACCTCTGGCAGTGTAGCATTCTCACATCTGTGAGTGTGATCTGTCGGTCTGGATTTTTATGCTCAGCTCTCTAGGGTCTCTCTTGAATCTACATTTTGATTGAAGCAAGAGTGCAACTGAACCTTGGTTACCACCTTCACATCCAAAGGAGTGGTAGGGAGATACTTTGTTTTGCTGCTGTAGATTACAGATTAGACACAAAGGATCAAATATATTTTGTGATTTATTGTGAGCACATCCCAGTCATCTGTGCTGCCTACTTCTAAAGTATTACTCTGTCAGCTCACAAACCTAATCATCTGACTTTTTCTGTACATCTCATATATATTTGTTGTATTCATTTATAGCAAGATGGATTTTGGATTTATTCAGAGTACTGTAATAATCATCTAGACGCATGCATGGAGCTCTCCAAGCTGATGAAGGATGGCAGGTATCAGCATTTTTTTGAAGCTTGTCGTCTCCTGCAGCAAATGATTGACATTGCCATCGATGGTTTTCTCCTCACTCCTGTGCAGAAGATCTGCAAATACCCACTACAACTCGCAGAACTACTCAAGTATACAGCATTGGAACATAGGTAAGAGCTGGAAGGCAAATGTTTTATGCCCAATATTATTTGTTTGATGATATTATACTGACCAATTTCTTACCTTTGGTCAGCAACATGATCTAAAAAAGGTGTTTCAGGTGTGTACTTCACTTCAACGAGACTTGGGGCTTTAAGAAGAAAATTGACGAAGAAATATTTCACTTTAATGTCTGCAAATTATTAACACATACATAATAGAAACAATGAAAGATGTGGAAACTACATTCCCAATATTAAAATGCATGCCACTTCCAAAATGATTTTGTTTCCTAAACTAATTGATAAAATGTAGGCTTTCCTCTAAAGTTACCAGGGGCTAGCCTCAAGAAATGCTTGAGGATTTTGCATCTAAGTGAGTAATGAATGGGATTGTCCATGTTGCCACGAATTCTCCCATTTTCCAATGTATCCAAAATAGGAAGACTGATAAACTTTTGATGCTTTGTTTGTTATTCTGAGTTTTGAAGGGAACAACTCCTGTGATGTTAGCGCTCATTAATGGAAAGTCAATGAACTGTTTCACTTGTGATGGCAAGTGTTAATTTAAGATTAGGTAAAGTATAGAATCCACATGTTTGTGCTTCTCGGCAATCTGGACAAGGTTTGTAACTTGAAACATCATGCAGGAGAAAATGAACAGTTAGCATTTTTGTCGATTTGGTTCCCCAGTCTTTTATCAAGGCAAGAAAGGAAAATGATCATACTAAGGTTCATAACTAGATATCATTTAAAGTTATTGCATGCTTGTTTTTTTTTGTCTTGCTTTCCTTTTTCTTACATTTTGTTCATCTTTCCTCACCTTTACTTGTTTGCTATTTTCTTTAACGTGTCATTTTCCTTCTTTTTGTCTCTGTATTAGTTAGTTTTACCCTTTTAGTTGTTATCTTTATATATCACTGCTTTCCCTGCATTTCATTTGTTTCCGCAGTTGCCTTTTTCATAATTTCTCTTTGTTGCCGTCATTGTATCTGTTCCATTTTCCTAATTTCTTAAATTTATTCCATGTTATTCATATCTGATCATCAACACTATCTCTTTCTCCTTGTTCACTTCCTCTTATCTAGAAACCATGGATCAGGCATCAAGTCATTTATGTTATGGTAAGAATGAGTAGTCAGACTCGAAGTAGAATTAGATTTTATATGTGCATTCTGAGGGGTAGTTTTTAAAGAAAGCTGAGTTAAGAAGAACTAAAACAAGATGGGAGTTTTCTGTGTCACCACAGTTGATAAGCCTGAAGTGCTTTTTGAAAACAAAATTAAATTTAAAAATTCATTAGCAGTACAGATAGCTCAGGAGCTTATCAGTGAGTGCCTGAGCTTTGCTGACCAAGTTTGATCCCTGGTTGCTACAACATCTGCTCTTGGGAGCGGCAGAAATGATGATCATTCTCAGGATTATTTGGTTGTTGGAAGGGCTCACTTTCTCAGACAATCCTTCAGGATCAAGACTTACTTTCACTCTTGAGTCTGTGGATTCTGAGATAGTTGATGAGAGCAACGTTGGACCCGCAGACTCTGCTGCAGGTAGGACAGGAGGTGCTTGATAAGGTGGGCATCGGGGGGGGGTTTGGGAAGTGGTGTGCTCCATTCACATTATTGATGACTTTCTCTGCGCTCCCACTACATGGATGAGAGGTTCTCAATGCCAACTCAAAGGCACCTAGACTGTTAGAGCTCAACTACTGCCCAGCCATTCAATGGATAGTGATTAATGAAATGAATTCTGCTTTATCCTTTCCCTTAATAGCTCAAGGGTTGTAAGGACAATTTTGGGACCCCATGTTAAGAACAGCTAGCACAGCACAGACTAAAATTGAATAATCCTAATCCGGTATGTAGTTTAACTCTGAAATGGATAGTGCACATGCTGAATGGACCATTGTAAAAGATCACCAGCTCACTTTAACAGGACAGGTAAAGCTAAGAATTAGTTATATGTGGAACAAAGGAAATGACCTCACATTCTATCCCTATGTGAAACGGTAAAGTCTTGAGTGATGCATTGCATGATTTCTGTGAATTAAATACTAAAACTCATGAATAGGCATTTTACAAAACAACATGTAACATTAATTAACAGAAAATAATGGCATTGAGAGATAAATCACATTACCTAGATCTTTGGTGCTATTTTTTCACGGAGCTTATATTCCCTCAGGGACCTTTTCCTCTTCAGAATCTTTGCTTATCTTCAACTCTTGTCTGAGTTGGTGTTTCAAACAGGAAGACAAAAATAATCTACAAGCAGTGCTGAACATCATTCTTTCTTGATAATCAGACATGCTTCTCGACATCTTTGTCTCAACACTTCACCCACTCATAGTTTTCAATAATGTCTTCTGTTCTAAATCTCAGTATGCTTGATGGTGGCTTAAAATTTCTTTAAAAAACAATGAAGAATATTTCTTTGAAATAATATTTTGATGTTAATTATGTGCTTGTCACATCAGGTGAG
Organism: Pristis pectinata; assembly: GCF_009764475.1. Lineage (NCBI taxonomy): Eukaryota > Metazoa > Chordata > Chondrichthyes > Rhinopristiformes > Pristidae > Pristis > Pristis pectinata. The sequence continues at coordinate 78,940,247 of NC_067412.1, forward strand.
GGATGTTAACTGAAACATTCATTGTTATGGGCATCCCTATCCCAATTCATTTCAAGTAAAGCAGGTCCAATTTCAGCTCATATATAGAACAGTACAGCACAGTACGGGCCCTTTGGCCCACAGTGTTGTGCCGACCTATATAAACCTTATTCCCATTCAATCTATCTCCCTCTCTACTTCACCTCCCACAACTCTCTATTTTTCTTTCGTCCATGTACCTTTCTCATTGTCTCTTAAATGATCCTATCATATTGCCTCCTACCACCACCCCTGGCAGTGCATTTCAGGTACCCACCACTGTCTGTGTAAAAAAAAACTACCTCTGACATCTCCCCTGAACTTACCTCCACACACCTTAAATGGGTGACCTCTAGTATTGACCATTGCCACCTTAGGGGAAGGATGTTGGCTGTCCACTCTGTCTATGCCTCTCATAATCTTATATACCTCCATCAAGTCATCTCTCATCCTCTGTCGCTCCAAAGAGAAAAGCCCTAACTTGCTCAACCTCTCCTCATAAGACATGCTCTCCAACCCGGGTAGCATCCTGGTAAATCTCCTCCACACCCTCTCCAAAGCTTCCACGTCCTTCCTATAATGTGGTGACCGAGTGTGGTCTAACCAGAGTCTTATAAGGCTGCAACATTACCTCTCGGCTCTCAAACTCAATCCCCTGGCTAATGAAGGCCAGCACATTATATGCCTTCTTAACTGTCCTATCCACTTGTGAGGCAACTTTGAGGGATCTGTGTACTTGGACCCCAAGATCTCTCTGTTCCTCCACACCGCCAAGAATCCTGCCATTAACCATGTACTCTGCCTTCAAGTTCGTTCTTCCAAAGTGCATCACTTCATACTTCTCTGGATTGAACTCCATCTGCCACTTCTTGGCCCAGCTCTGCATCCTGCCTAAATCCTGTTGCAACTTACGACAACCTTCTTTGCTGTCTACTACACCACCAACCTTCATGTCATCTGCAAACTTACCAACCCATCCTTCCACTTCCTCATCCAAATCATTTATAAAAATCACAAAGAGCAGGGGTGCCAGAACAGATCCCTGCGGAACACCACTAGTCACCGACCTCCAGGTCGAATACACTGCTTCTACAACCACCCTCTGCCTTCTGGGGCAAGCCAATTTTGAATCCACATAGCCAATTTTCCATGGATCCCATACCTCATGATTTTCTTTCTTTTTCAATCTTTTTATTAATTTTCAAATTAATACAGAATAATACATATAACATTGGTAATTATACACGTAATACAAAGAGATCGGGAGGACAATCATGACATATATAGTCATAAAGAATAAAAAAAAATATTCTAAGCCCCATGGTTTCTTAGTAAATGAATATATTACAAAACAAAATCAAAATGAGAAAGAAAAAGATTTATTATATAAAAAAGCCCCAAATTGAAAAAAATTATAAGTAATAAAACGAAACAAACTAGAAATAAATTTCAGAAGAAAAATAATCTGGACTGACATTTCTCGATAAACAAAGAGCATTATTATGTCGTCAACTCCGCTCCTCAAAGTTCAAAGATTATTGAAAAGGGATCTATATCATATGAAAATATTGAATGAATGGACTCCAAACTTCCTCAAATTTAAGCGAAGAATCCACAGTGCCACTCCTAATTTTTTCTAAGTTTAAACATGATATAGTTTGAGAAAACCATTGAAAAGTAGTGGGAGGAATGATTTTCTGAATGAGCCTACCATGGGAACCTTGTCAAATGCCTTGCTAAAATCCATATATACCACATCCACCTTCATCAATTTGTCTTGTCACTAGCATAATATATACCCAATAAGATTACGTCTGCTTCATTGAACCTTAGAAGATTTTGCAAAAGTGTGATCTTTTATCCTGGATCGACTTAGAAGTTACCAAATCAAAAATAATTTTGTGCTGTGACCTCTTATCTGTTATGAACTGTAATTAAATTGCAAACTTATTTCATGCAAGACTATCATAGTCTTCAGACATAGGTCACTTCCTCTCATCAGTCCAACCTAGATTTATTTAAAACTTGATCTCAGACTGGAAAGCCTTGTTCCTTTTGTAGAATTCTTTTCAGTTTGTTAGTGTTGAACACAATGGGCCTAGAAATCAGATCACATGTAATGGCAAATGTACTCACTGAGGACTGAAACATGCTAACAACCATTCATATGTTGTTATTCTTTGGTCTGGATACTTAACAGGGCACTCTTTCAAGATGGCTTATGCATCTGAGTGATTTCCATATTAGGTGCTCATCAAATTGTATCAAGCAGTTTTTGGAATATTTTGGGGAAAATTAGACTGCAGTGACCATTGTTCTGAATTCCTGACAATTAGGTCTTTATACCCTTTGGAGATCCCCCTATCAATGGTCAGGACACCTATGACCACCATTACCACCCTCTCCCATGTATTCCCCCAAACTCCACATGCACTGATCTCCTCCTGATTACCCAAGCCCTGCTATCCTCCACTGATTTCCTTCCAGCCCTGCAATCCCAGCAATGGAGATCCCAATATCTACTCCTGTTCCATGGTCCCCTACTTGATTATTGACTTCTACCACCCTTTACACCCCCAGCCCCTGATCCTGACTGCAATAGCCACCATTGCACCAGGCCTGGATTCTGATCGCTGTCCTGATACTGTCACATCTCCTCCACTTGCCTGATCACCGACAATATTCCAGGCCTCAATTCAGTCTATGACTGACACCCCTCTCACTGCTGAATCTGCTTCCACACCCTTTCCAGTTGTTCATTCTAGGTGGTAATAATGGCTCCAGTTTCTAAAATGTCCCTGCACTTTCTATCTGGTGCTTTTGTCATTTAGTTTCCATAAGAGTTATCCTTACCATTTTTTCTGTTCCAGTGACTATAGATACGTTGCTGCAGCTTTGGCAGTCATGAGGAATGTGACTCAACAAATCAATGAACGGAAAAGAAGGTTGGAAAATATAGACAAGATGGCTCAGTGGCAAGCTTCAGTCCTTGACTGGGAGGTAGGTTTTTCATTATAACTTGTGATGTTGATGTTAATATTCTAATGTTAGGTTCCATTCTAAGGTTTGGGTTAGCACCCTGCCATAGTATTTTCTATGATGTAATATTAAACAAATTAAATTGAAATAGTTACAGCCACACAGTACAGTTTTTTAATATTACAAGATAAGAAAATGCGTGTATCATGAATGTCATACTTGTAATTATAATGATAGCTCACATTTTTAAGACACTTACTTTCTGTACCTATGCTGTCTTCATCAGCTTCCACAAACCATAGGAAATTTTTGCAATCACATTGAAAGCATTTGTTCAATCATGCATTATTTTTGGTTCCCCTTATTCAGTGTATCCAACCACATGTTTTCTCTTTCATTGACAAAAATCCTATTCATATTGTTCCTATCTGGGAACCTTATCTCCCAAACACTGTCGTGTGCTTTTTGGGTGTAGTATTCCTTGTAGCCTTGCAATTCCAAAAATATGCCCAAAATAATAAATGCCTAGTTGTCTCAGAATCAGTATGAATGAGTAAAATTAATTCTGGTCTTTTCATTTTCATCACAATTTCTTATTTTGCTTTTTTACTTTCCCAGTCATGGTAGTGTTTTGCAGTAATATTGTATATCTACAGTAATCACAATTTCACAAGATTTTGAAAATTTTATGAAAGTTTACAATGTTTAAGATCTTTCCAAATTTCACTATGTTTTTACATCTAAATCAGTCATCTCAAAAATTGAGAATGCAAGAATTAGTTGAAAAAAGCCATGCTTCTCCTTGATGTTGCTCCACCATTCCAAAAGATTGGAGCAATTCTAAAACAAGTCCACTTATCCATCAAAACTTTACACTCCTTGATTTCCTTTAAATTCTATGATCCATTGGTCTCAGTCTTGAATATACTGTGCATCCACAGTATTTGAGAGTAGAAAGTCTGGTTCCACTACTCCTTGATTTCCTTTAAATTCTATGATCCATTGATCTCAGTCTTGAATATACTGTGCATCCACAGTATTTGAGAGTAGAAAGTCTGGTTCCACTTTGAACATATGCAGTGCAGGGCTGCCTCAGCAGAATGCTAGTGAGATCTTACCCCAGGCTTATCAGTTGTCAAAGACATCAAAGTGATTCAGGAATACTTGGACATGCTTAAAAAAATGTTGTCACAAAAATTTTGTTAACCATTGTTTATCTTTAACATTCTCATACATAAAAAACCCTTGAAACTAACTTAAAAGAAGATAATCCTTCCTTTTTAGCAGTCAGTGTCTCCCATTCTTTTAGAACTGCTGTGCAATAGGCTTGTTCTGCAGGTACCACAAATAAGTCCCAGCATTGGTGTTACCTTCAGGGTAATGGTTCCAGACCTAAGAGTGGTTCATAAATTTTAATGATTCATTATTTGCCTTCTTCAGAGAAATTGAATGAGGGCTGAATTATAATAATATTTTGCTTAGAGGTATCATTACAGGTTTTCCTTCCTGTGATGAAAAGCTTTTTTTTCATCATGGGTACTGAGTTAACAATTCTGATCCTCAGATGACCTTAATGTCAATGTAAATAAAGTTCCAGGTTAATAAAACTTCAAATTTCATTGCCACTCAATTTCATTGAAGTAGGGATAACAACTTTGGCAGTCATCCCAGGGATTGAGATATTATTAGAAACATTCTAGCATTCTTATAAATCAGTGTGACAGTCCCAGATGGTCGGAAGATTCAGAGCCATTACACAATTAGTTAAAGAACTTGTCAATCGTTTTTTAATAGACATGCCACTGACAAGTATTGGACCTTATCATGCACAAAGGTGGTAATTATCTCATTCAGCTTGATGATTTTTATTTTACCATTTGCTTACCTATTTGCTTTACTTCCTTCTGAAGTTGTTGACTAGTAGCTGGAGTACAATTCCACAGATGCTAATTATCTTCTGGTACCTTTTCTATTCATGTGCATGTCATGATAATAAGTGTTGCCAGGCAGTGTCCGTTTCACCCAACCAGGAGTACGGCATGCATTAATTTTATTGCTGCTCCAGTTGCCAACAAGTCAACATTTTGAGAATAGAAGCTAGAAACTTCCTGATCATTATATCTTCAGGCAGGGCTAATGGGAGTTCATTGATTGTGAGGTACTTAAGTGAGATATGTTTTCAGAAGATCTTATTACTGTTCTTCATTCGCAAGGACCTACAGATCATTTTTTTCTCTTTATATTAATGTTAAATTTGTTATGTCCATGGGATGGCCATGGAACAAATAAAAGCACTGCTCCACATCTTTTGAGTTTATGGCAAGGGAAGGTGTGGTACAATGGTAAACTGGTTTAGAAGGAACTTTATTATGTGTCTAACCATAGCATAAGTGAGTTGGATTGCTGATGCTGGGAGTTTGAAATTTGAAAGTATTCAGTTTATCATCGTTATCAGAACAAAATGTTATCAATATTGCTCTGTAACGTGGAGAGTTATTAAATATAATATCATTACACCACTGATCACCATGGAATAACAATCACCAGAGCAAATGTGATTATCGTCAAGTCAGCTTAGCAGTCATGTCTATTATTGGTCGCCAGGACACAAAAGCAAATACTCAAGCCTGTTGAACTAACGACCTGGCCCTATTGACAGATGATTGAATTAAGAGGAAAAAATCAGGAATACTTTTGCTCTTCAAGTTGAAATTAGTGAACTGTTACATGACATGTAAAAAAAATTTAGAACTACATATTCATTGAATAAGTCACAGGATGTTTGTCCAAATTATTGATGAGTTGAGTAAATTGTAGTTTACCTATTTCTCATTTGTAAATGATGCAAGGTTTCCATGTTAAGTTAAAAGGCTCAGAACATCAAATTTCATGTTGTATGAACAATTTACAAACTTAATTTACAGAATTAAAATTAATTTTAGACAGCCTATGTAATCTGTGTTGTTTTTGCTTTGACGGAACTTGCCAATAAACCACATTTTCCTTTTTGGATACTTTTTATAACGTCAAAGACCAGCCTTCAAAAGACTTCAAAATTATATAATAAGGATTAAGAAATAAAATCCACTTGTGTTGTCTTTGGATAAATGCAGAGCTGACATGATTGCCATGGGAACAGTTAAGACTGTTACCAAGATCACATTGTTTCCTCATTGTGCCTGAGGGGAAAACAGATGACCTTTATGATGTAAATGCTCCAGTCTCCTGATAAACAGAAACCCTCTATATCCAATACAAAAGGACTTCATGTTTGTTTTCTACAGTGTTATCACCTTAAAATGCCCATTGTAACTAAAACCCCTGCCTGTTTTATATTAACTGCTATTATCTGCTTAGAATAAGGAGATTAACAACTGTTAAAATAGCCCTGCAATTTAACACAATTGTTAAGATAGCAGTTTAACAGAACTGCATTCAGTAAGCAACTAAAAATAATGCACTCAATAAATAACACTAGCAGACGTGTTTATCGTTCTTTCATGAAAGTTTGTTAATCAGTCTCACACTGTTTAGTGTGTGGTTATGAATAATCAATGGGCAGAGATCACATTGATTCTTATTTAAGTTTTGAATTTATCAAGATATGGAATGTTAAATTTTCATCACTGCATGGCTTTGTGGCAAAATTAACATTTCTCGTGAGAAAAGTAAGTGACACTGGTCCTCAAAGCAAGCAGAAGATAGAGAAAGGCCTGAAAGCATGTACCACCAGGCTCAAGGACAGGTTCTATCCCACTGATATAAAAACTACTCAACAGCTCCCTAGTATGATAAGATAGACTCTTGACTACACAATCTACCTCATTATAGCCTTGCACCTTATTGTCTGCCTGCACTACACTTTCTTTGTAAATATAACATTTTATTATGTATTCTATGTGTTTTTCTATTGTACTACCTCAATGCACTGATGCAATGAAATGATCTGTATGGATGGTATGCAAGACAAGTTTTTCAATGTACCTTGGTACATATGACAATAATAAGCCAAATTACTAATGATATATCTTCAAAGTGGCTTCCCTGTGCCACTGTAAACTTTTCTAACAAGGGCAGTATTGCCCAACAGCCCTACCTCCTCCAGCATTTTACTCTACCAGTGTCAGCTACAATAAGAAAATGCACAAGTAGTCCATCTCTAAGTAAAAAATTTGCAATCCATGACTCACAAAAACCTCTTTTTTTTTGAAAGCTGGCCTGATTTCACTTACTAAAAGTAGATTTGGCATAACTGCTGACGACATGCTATTGTTTTACTGCTAGACGTCATTTGGATAACAACTCTTGGATCATTTTTATCCTGAAATAAATAGTGTTTCTATTTTTCAAGTTACATTTTGCACAGTAGTTGACTGAAATATTATTCAGTAGAGTAGTTTGAAAGTTTTTGTCCTATAAATCATTTCTGAAGCAAGTGCATGGTAGGAAAGAGTGGAATACACAATCATTCTAGTTATCAGGGGTATGTTTCATGTAATTTCTTTTAGATACCCAAAGGACTGTATATGTTGTACCTTTTTATTCCATGTTAGTGAGGAAATAGGTAAAAAGGTAAAGGAAATGCTGTGGAATATTGGTATGGATAATCTGAAGATAAAGAGATAATTTTATTCAGGTATTCAAAGTGGTATAGGGCTTGGATAAAATAATTTCCAATGGCAAGGTAATTCATGCCTGGTTATTAGTGCTAAACATGTCCTATGGTAGCGACTGCACATTCTACTCCACTTCTGAAATTCAAACTTAGAAGAGCATCAAAAAAAGGCAGTTTATATTTGACTGCAGAGAGGAATAGATCACCATGGAAACAAAGAGGTGAGTGAAAAAACAAATTCAAAAGTCAATAGGACAAAGACTAGACAAAACATTTGATAGATGGTATCAAACATTTTCTCAAAAGCAGGGTCAGCCAAGGGCTTCCAACGTGCTTTCTGATCCTACTGTATATTCCTTTGTGATCCACCTTGAAAGCACCTAGGTTTAATGAATACATTAGATGCACAAATGCTTTTGACCAAATAAACACCCATGAAATGTCATCGGAGAACCATGTACTTTGAGAAAGTTGTAGCCTAGTTCTGATTTGGAATAATGTGAGTTCATGCTCCATTCAAGGGACACAAAGAAAAAATCCAGACTTACACTCAAGTGCATCTCGGAGGGAATGCTGTACTTTCTGCAAATGGGCTTCACATTTCCAACATTATACCAGAGGCCACTCTATTTAAAGTACTATGCTGACTGTGTAGAATTCCTGAGATAGTGAAAGATACTTTTGGATGTCTTTATTTTGAGAACATGATGAACTTGAATTAATGGGAGTAAATGGTATGTCCAGATTTGGTCACATAAATGAACAGCAAATTGTCATACTTCAAGTGTTGCACTAATAATGATATCTCAGGAAAAAACTTTTTTTATATTTTGAATCGAATAAAGGATTATATTCATGATAGCAGAGGCTATCATCATATACAGCAAAATAACTCAGTGAGTAGTCTTTTGATTTATATTTTCCCATTATTGTTTATTTCCAATTACACGGGCATTATTCCTTGGAAACTAGATCTATTAGTTCCCTTTTAATATGCAAGAACTGCACATATAAAGCAAATTTTTGCATGCTGTGATGTCTTTGCACCCACTTCAAGTTGAAGTCCTGCCCTATCAGGAAATTGGAATAGCATCTGTAACAGCTTTTCCTTCATCTGCAGTCAGGCAACTGTATGGTTATGTTGAAGCAGCCTGATTGGGGATGTTGCCACGATGGTACACATTTGTAGGCCCACCATCGCAGTGGCATTTAACCAAGCCCCATCTTTATTTTCCCCCATCCCCTTGTCCCACTTCCCCTCTTTTCTCCCACCCTCCCTTCCCCACCCCCAGCCATTTTCTCCCATCTCCATGGCAGCCTGTGTGAGATAATTTTAACTGTGTTGACTGACTTCCTAGCATGCAGTGTACAAATAAGATAGCAGTCTGTGAGCTCCAGGAGCAACTGCTGACTGTGAATGTGCAAGGTGGGCTTTAATATTTCTTAAACAGGGTAATTTCTTAAAGCAAGGATGTCCCAATTTCTCAATAATATTTGATGAGCTCGGTAGTTTTGGAAAAAAGGCAAAACATGGCACCCAGTAGTGCACCAGGAATGGATGAAATCTATCATCTAGGTTTATCATACTTAAAGGCTTAAATATTGTTGCACCCAATACTAAATAAAAAATTACAACTAATAACAGGGTCTGAAATTACATACTGTCATGGTCCTTTATATGTCAAAATGGCTAAAGTAATTCTAATATTTAATCTTGTTATGTAACAAAGTAGTTATATAATTATAATTGGTAAAAAATAATATCTTAATACTTCATTAATGAAAATATGCAAACATGCAAAGACCTGAGAATATTCCAAAGGGATAAGGGATTTTATTTATGAGGGCTAATTTTATTTTTAGTCACTCTTTTATTTTTCTTAGTCTTAATTTCAGGAAAAAAAAGTCTGCTTGAAAATCATTGCCTTGGTGTTGTTTATTTGACAGTTTTTATTTAAATTGTGTCCCTGTTTCTCCAGCAATAATTATCAAATTATCAAATGCAACATCAAACACAGGGGGTGGGGAAGACACACAATTGCTACATATGTGGGATAATTGGGCACTTTCTCATTTCTAAAAGGAAGTTTTGTGCACAAAGAGTAATAAGATTGTGCAATAAATTACCAGGAGGCCATTGATGCATAGAGTATGAATAGAAAATTAGAAAGGTATGCATAGAGGAGACAAGCCTTTTACACCGACCACTTTTTCCTTCATTAGAATATTCTACTTTCCTCATTGCGCCCGACTGACTCCTGGATTATTCCAGCAGTTTTGTCTGTCTGGAAGATTTCCATGGAATGCTTCATCAGCTCAATTTGAACTTGTCCTTTAACAGACGGAATTTCAGTTTCTGTAGTTGTATTCTTTTAAAATGAGGATCATTCGGATATAAAGCCAACTTCAGTAACAATAACTCAGCTGTCTGTTTAGAACTTTGTCCAACATTTTTTTTGCTATAAATTTAAACCAGATTATGATATATCTTTAAGGTATCATCTCAGTTAACTCTATTGAAGGCCAAGAATTGTGTTTACCAACCCTTGCTCATAATTTGGAACTTTAACACCAATCTGAATCAGAATCAGAATCCAAATCAGGTTTATTATCACTGACATATGTTGTGAAATTTGTTGTTTTGCAGCAGCAGTACAGTGCAAGACATAAAGGCATAAAAATTACTATAAATTACACAAATAAATAAATAATTCAAAAGAGGAGTAACAAGGTAGTGTTTGTGGGTTCATGGACTGTTCAGAAATCTGATGGCGGAAGGGAAGAAGCTGTTCCTGAAACGTTGAGTGTAGGTCTTCAGGCTCCTGTACTTCCTTCCCAATGGTAGTAACATGAAGAGGGCATGTCCCGAGTGGTAAGGGTCCTTAATGATGGCACTGCCTCCTGAAGATGTCCTCGATGGCTGGGAGGGTTGTGCCCATGATGGAGCTGGCTGAGTCTACAACCCTCTGCAGCCTCTTTCAATCCTGCACATTGGAGCCTCCATACCAGGCGGTGATGCAACCAGTCAGAATGCTCTCCACCATACATCTGCAGAAATTTGCAAGAGTCTTTGGTGACATACCAAATCTCCTCAAACTCCTAATGAAGTAGAGCTGCCGGTGTGCCTTCTTCATGATTGCATCAATGTGTTGATCCATCTCACATCTCTAGAACTTGAAGTTTCATGGTTTAGAATTGATGCCATTACTCAAACTGTGATCTGATCAGGGGACCTGGAGGATGGAAATTATATTCAACTGATATAACAATAGACAAGTGAAGGTAATTCCAAAGTGAGAACTAGTTGAAGGTATGGTGAAACAGTTTTAACCAATAAGATAGGGATTAGCATTTTGTGCCCCCTGCCTGATGAACATATCCTTCTCCAAAAAATCCTTGGGATAGAAATGAGTTTATCAGAGGATGGCTAGCCTGAAATTGAGTGTTGGTATCAAGGAAGCAATCTGGGCTGAGCCAACAGCCCTTATTACAACTCGAATGGTGGTTCACTCTTCTGCATGCTTCAGACATAAGCAATGGCTTCAGTTGTTCTGCAGGGTGTGGGGGGATGGGAGTGGGCTGTGGAGGAGGATCAAAGGAGAAGGTTAAGTTAGGCTAGCAACTGGATGTAGACATGAAAACAGCTAATGCGGTCAGGATGACAGCCCTCCTGGTTATATTTGGGAACCTTTTCACTTAGATCCCCCAATCTAATGGCTGCATACTCCAGAAGATGCATATGCAACTTTGGATGTGAATTGGCAGGTGAGGGGTGACAGAGGAATAATGTTCTATAAGGAAAGAACTCCTACAATCCCATGGGCTGTTCTCATACTACCTTAGTATTCATTATTTTGCTTCATGGAGTTTCTATCGTTATTTGACTTGATACTCTCAGCAACGTTTGTAAATTACTGATAACCCTGGGGAACATTCTCCAAAGTTCTCAAATATACTCCCAGCTAAGCCTGATTTTTTTAGTTTAGCCTTTCCAGTGTCAATTGATTCCTAAGTCTCAGCATCTGCTCCAAACTGTGATACCAAATTCCCAGGAAGTCCTAAGACATCTGTTTCATTTTCTTCTTCTCACGCATTTGGGATCTGAGTGCTTGAAAGATGTCCCAACCTAATTTCAAGACAAATGTTTATTAGGCAAGTTTGTTGATCCTTGACTTTGTCCTTCATTGCAGGTAAAATGGGTCTGAATCTGTCCTTGTATGAACTAATGGTATAAAAGGATTGAGATGGATTAGATTGGATATTGATATATCGTTTGCAGGACTTTCCCTGCACTTAGCACCAGCATGTCATTAGTACGAATCAGTTTTGTTTTATTTTTCATACACAAACGTTAATGTAATCTGATAAGAATTCTACTATTTTTAAAATTTATGTGTGTAATAATCTTAAATCCTGGCAAAAAATTTGGATTCTTGTTTTCAACTCTTTCTGCTTCCTAAATACCAAACTAAGCCAAACCAGGTGGTTCATAATGTTGGTGCTGTAAGCACAGTTCTCATTTTCTTTCTATCATCAAGATGTCTTTCATTCACCTCTGCAGAATTGTTTGCCTTTGCCTCTTTTCTGTCATTCATGGAAACTGTTTGCCTTTGTTTCACTCTTTGCTTCACTGCTGCGACCTTTATTTCCAACCTCAATACATACCTCAAAACCCTCTAATTTACAGTTCCTCTTTCCACCACGAAACCTCTTGTCCCTGCCACTTCATCTTAGATAGCAGACAGCTCCCCTATTTGACTCATTTCTTCTCTCCGTATAAAATGCTTTGGGATATTAATCATACAATACAAATACAAGTTTTTATTTGAAAAATTTATTCTTTATGTTTTAAGGGTGATGATGTTCTGGACAGAAGCTCTGAATTGATATACTCTGGGGAAATGACATGGATTTACCAGCCTTATGGACGGAACCAGCAAAGGACCTTCTTCCTCTTTGACCATCAATTGGTCATGTGTAAAAAGGTAAGACAGTGGCTGTGAATCTTTTGTACTTGTGACCATCTCATAGAATGATTACAGCCCATCATGTCCAAGCTGGATTTGATTAAGGCAAGATCTTCACATAAATATGAATGAAGAAGATGCTTTTCCACTATTTGATCTTATCCTTTTAAAATATTGGAACTATCATCTCATCATTTAGTTATCAGTGAGCAGAAGCTATTGTGATACAATTGGGCCCAGTGTTCAAGGAAGCATAAAAAGGTAATGGTGACCCTCCTTTTTATTCAATGACCAGGTGAATGGTCCCTGGCTGAGTCGGAGGTGGGCTGCTGGTATATGAGCAGGTGTAGAGATGGGCAGGACAAAGGGAACATCTCTGATAGCACATGGCCAGATTTTCCATGGTATAAGCTGGAGAGTTCATGTAGTTAATATGTTAAGGGGGCAATTAGAGGCAGAGTAAAAGCTATGAAATGAGGCCAATTAGAGAATGTGAATATAAACACTCCCTCAGGATATGCTTGCTCAGCCTGCATAGCCCACATCCTTTTGAATGAATATTTTTTAAAATTGTGAAATGCAGGGCTGTGGGACATGTGCAATTCTTATTTGAAGTCAGTGTTACAGCGTTCCATCCAAACGTTCTTTTAAGCGTACATGTCTGAACACCAATTCAGCCTAAAGGAGCACACTTTCATAAACGGTTTTGAAAGGGTTATCAACTCCCTGCAGATTAGTCATTTGTTGATTTCTTTTGGATGTTGCTGCAATTCTCCATATTTTTTTGCATGGATGCTTCATTTTGTAAAAAAAATAGAGAGAATGGTCTAGTATGTGCTTAAGGACATTTTGGTTATTTCAAGTCTTCTACTCAATTCAGTTGCTCTTATTTCCATTGGTAGTTCCTTTCTTCTTGAGCTGATGGGGAGAACTGCTTTGAGTGTGTGATGACAAGCATGGCCCCAGCTCTCCGTTCACTAACAGCTCCTAATCTTACTTTGCATTGATCATTACAGTTTTCAGTTGGTCACATGGAAAATAAAACAGATCAGAGAGTAAATATTCCAAATTAGGCTCCAATCATGCCAAGATCAATCACTTTTATACATTTTCTAAAGCCTGTCTTCTGTGTGCCTTTGGCTGTGCTGGTATTCCTGTTCAGTGATATCTCAATAGCTGCTGGGTGACTAGTGGAAAGCTACTAACTTAGAAGAAGCTGTGGATGACCTGAGAATGATGTGAAGTAGCTCTGGGCCTTGAAGACTTGATTGTAGATTGCACCATCATGACTTGGGTGGCATCAATGTAGTCTGCTGGCTGAGTGTTAAGGACACAGGTGGAAAGACAGTGGTGGGTAATTATCCTGCAGTCTAAGGTACTTGCCCTGTAGCATGCAGATATTGGATAACTACTGCTTATGCTGCAGTGGAAGCTGCAACATCTGTCATCAGGCCCTTCATCAAGAGTCCATGGAGGGGAGGCTGGTTTCCGTGATGCGCTGAGTTGTGTCCACGACTGTCTGCAGTTTCTTGCAGTCACGGGCAGAGCAGTTGGCATACCAAGCCATGATGCCTCTGAATAGGATGCTTTCTATGATGCATCGATAAAACTTGGTGAGTGTCAAAGGGGACATGCCAAATTTCTTTAGCCTCCTGAGGAAGTAGAGGCACCAGTGAGCTTTCTTGGCCATGACCAGGACAGGCTATTGGTGATGTTCACTCCTAGGAACTTGAAGCTCTTAACCTTCTCGACCTCAGCATCATTGATGTAAACAGGAGCATGTGCACCGCCAACCCCCCTTCCTGAAGTCAATGGGCAACTTATCAATCTCTTCAAGGCCAACAGGATCCTATATTTTACATACATTGGGCAGGATCTGTTTTGCCAATACCACACAAGCAGAATTTTACTGAACATAGAACATTACAGCACAGTACAGGCCCTTTGGCTCACGATGTTGTGCCGATATTTTATCCTGCTCTAAGATCTATCTAACCCTTCTCTCCTACATAGCTCTCCATTTTTCTATCATTCACTTGGATGTGGATAGGGGAGGCAAGATCAGTAAGGTTGCAGATGACATGTGCTTGGTGGAGTTGCTGATGGTGTGGAAGGTCATCTTAGGCTTCAGAGAGTTGTTGATGTCCTGGTGAAATGAGAAGAAAAATGACAGATGGATTTTAATCCAGGCAAATGTGAAATGATGCATCTTGGGAACACTGATAAGGCTAGAACATACACCTTCAATGAAAGGATCTTACAGAATACTGAGGAACAGAGGGACCTTGGAGTACAATTCCTTTGATTCTTGAAGGTGGCAATGCAGGTAGATAACGTAGTTAGGAAGGCATATTGGGATATTGGCTTTCATTAGTCAGGGCACTGAATACTGAAGTAGGGAAGTTATGTTCTAAATTCATAAAACATTGGTCAGACCTCAGCTGGAGTTCTACATGCAGTTCTGGTCACCAGAACTGCATGTAGTACTATAGGAAGAATGTGATAGCACTGAAGAGGGTGCAGAGGAGATTCACCAGGATGTTGCCTGGGATGGAATAGTTTAGTTATGAGGAGAGACTGGAGAAACTAGGTCTGTTCTCCCTGGAGCAAAGGAAGTCATGAGGGGACACAACTGAGATATATAAAATTATGAGGGGTATCGATAGGTTAGACAGCAGGAAACTTTTCCTCATATCAAAGGTAGATAAGATTAGAGGACATCGGTTTAGAGTAAGGGGGAAGAGATTTAGAGGGGATATGAGGGGGACCTTCTTCACCCCAGATAGTGGGGAGTGCCTGGAATGCACTGCCTGAGAGTATGGTTGAAGCTGGGTCACTGACAGCCTTTAAAAAATGTCTAGAGCACTTTAATCACTTAGGCATAGAAAGCAATGGACCAAGTGCCAGGTGATGGATTAATGTGAATGGTTGCCCACTGGTTAGCGTGGATGAGTTGGAAGGAATGGCCTGTTTCCATGCTATACAATTCTACCATTTAATTTTTTTAATGCTTTAATTTTTTTAATGTGGAGTAGCTGTTGCACAGATGTAGTGAGGACAGACGCAAAAACAGGTTTTATATTCATCTGCCATCTACTTACTGTCCATTATTAATGCCCCAAATTCATTTTCTATAGGACCTATGGTCATTTGTTGAATCTTCTTTGTTGACTCTTACTATCTGTTTTTGTAGCTCTGGCCAGCTTTATCTCATGCTCTAATTTTTCTCTCCTTATTAATCTTTTAGTTGTTTACATTCTGTACCATCTTCTGACCTGCCACTTGTCTTTTTCTTTAAGTTTGTTGCTGTTGTTGACTTTATTAGTTTATAATGGGTGGTGGTCCTCCCCTTGGAATTTGCACCAGGCATGTTAACATGTTGCAGTCGGAGAAGGGTCAGACTGTGTTTGTGTGTCGGGGAAAATTATCACAGGAGATGAAGATACCCTCTTATGGGAGACAGCACAGAACTTTGCAGCTGGGATCTTCCAAAGTGAATTTAGGCACATCATTCGATCATGTTTTTTCTAGATATGCAGAATTGCCCCAGATTGATTTTAAGCTTTAAAAACATTAAACAAGTCAATGAGAAATATATCTTCTGTCTTTTGCAAAATAAAAAAAATGCCCTTATTTGCCTGACATAAAGAGGGTGGGTGTTACTGGCATATACCTCAGCTGGCAAAATATGAAATTCTCTGATTTTCAGGGATAACATTCACCAGAATTACATTCATATGAAATGTTATTTTGTTTTTTTTTATTTTCGTGACATTTATTTCAGACTTATTAAAATGCCTTCTCAAAGGACACCACAAAAAGTTATTTCAAAATATACACAATTTTTTATACATTGAACAATATTTTATACATTGAACAATTTTCCTCTGTCTCTTTCCTGTCTTCCATTATTCTCATAAATGTCCATTCCTTGGTGGAGTGTGGTTCCATAACCTCTAGGCATCCTGTAGTATCTCAGCATTAATCTTGATTCCATGTGCTAGGTGCTATTCAACCATGGTAGGCTTCACAGGTAAATCTCTCATTAACTGCTAACTGCATATCTCTTTTGCATCACTGAATAATGCAGATGAGGTGTAATCTTGGTTGCTATTCTTCTTTCTGGTCCATTGCACAGGGAAATATTGCACCATCACTGCAAGCATTCTAGCCAACATCTACTCAACACAGATTAAGGTCCCAAGCAAGAACCTCCTTGACTTCACTGCCTGAACCTACTGAGCTTCTGTGTAAATCGTATAATTTCTGATGCCAAGTACTGATCTTAACCAATTAATGGACTTATCCAAACTAAATCTTGGCATCTGTCTTTTGAGTAGCAGATGCACAGTGCAGACTACAATAAATCTAGTTAATCCACTGTTAAATTAATTCCTTTAGAAAAGACTGGATAAACACTCAGTGATGATGAGATAAATATAGAAGTAAAGAAAATGTCATTGCGCTGTTGGGGCAACACAACCAAAAATATCCATGAAAATATAACAAATCAAGATGAACAGTGCAGTTTTGAACATGAGAAAAATGACTTCCTGATTGTTTAGCTTTGATTTAGAAACAAAAAGATATTTAACAGATCTTTATCTTCAGTCAGGTTTTTAAATAAATTAGATATATGCATGGAGAAAGCAAGATTGGTGAGAAAATCTTGAGTTCTTCATTTTCTTGCTCTGGAAGCATACCCTTACTAAACTGTCCTTATAGATACAGTTTTATATGAATCCAAGACTAAGGAGGATGCAACATTGACTAATGAGATTTAATATGAGGAGAAAATTCTACACACAGGAATTTTTTCCTGCTCATGTTCATGGATGCTCTTCTCTTGTTCGTTGTTGTGTTTAATAGATTTTTGAGCAATCTCAATGAAGTTAGAGATTGGATAGGAAAGTATACTGGAGGAACAGGATGAACAATGATTTTATTGAATGGGATTGACTGTTCTCTTCCTGTTTCTATTTCAGTTGTTCTTACTTTAAATGATATTCATATGGTTTGGGGGGTGTTGGTTAAGGGATAAACATGGGTTAAGACATGTTATTCTCTTCTTTGAATTATGCATGGATAATTACTTTCTGTTTAAAGAGCCAGGGCAGGCAGATAGAAGCCCAAATTAAAGTTTCATCCATAGAATTGCATCTTTGACAATGCCACAGGCCCTGGATTGTCAGCCTATAAATTGTTCAAATTCTGGTGTGGATACTAAGGAAAAAGCTTTCTTACCTGACCGAAACTGACAAATTAGTGCAAATTAGATGTAAATCTTGATAGCACTATTCTCTGTGCTTTAATGTGGCTGCTTCTGGTCAATTTTGGAAGCATTCAGGATTTTACTGTGGTGTTACTTGACTTTCACAGTACCGTGTAAGAGTTCCATGGATCATAATCACTACAGGTTTAAAAAATATTGTTAATTATAGAGGGATTACATGTTCTTGTCAAGCATTAATGTCTTATGATTAGTAAATTAAACACAGCAAGCAAATCTATTAATTTTGTAGCAAACATGAAGTGTTCATCTACTATAAATGTAACAACACAGATAATGTAGATGTTATACATTGAATGCATAGGTAACCTGATCATAACTGAAAGTGTGTGTTTAAAACAAAAACAAAATCCCCTAATTGTCTTCTCCTTCACTTGAAGGTACAGACTATTGATTTTAGTTTGTTGCATGCTGACTTAAGCCCTCTCAAATCTTAGATGAAAAGTCATTTTTAGTCTTTGACATTTGGCAGAGGAGTAAATCCAGTCTATTTATTCACTGAGGACAACAGAGAACATAGGTAGAGGGGGAGGTCATTTAACCCCTGAGCCAGTTCTGCCAATCGATTAGGTCATGGCTGATCATTGTCTTGTTTCTGAATTCATTAATGCCTTTGTCTAACACAAATATATAATTCTCAGATGTGAAGTCTTCAGTTGTCCTTGAAGAGCTTTTTGGAAAGACAGAGAGAGACAGAGTCAGACCACCAGTATTCCAGTACTCTTTTTGTGAAGAAGCTCTTTGTGATATCTCGCTGAGTAAACTGGCTCAATTTTTAAGGTTATCTTTCCTTATCCTGGACTCTCCCATCATTTCCTTTTTATGTTTAAGGGATGTGGGATTTGCAGGCTGAGCTAGCTTTTAATTGCCCACCCCTAACTGCCCTGGAGAAGGTTGTAGTGAGCTGCCTTCTTGAACTGCTGCAGTCCTTGAGATGTGGTTATACCCACAATGGTGTTAGGAAAGGAGTTCCAGGATCTTAATCCAGTGACGGTGAAGGAACGATGATATATTTCCAAATCAGGATCGTGTGTGACTTGGAGGGCAAATTCCATGTGTTCCCATGATTTTGCTGCCCTTGTCCTTCCAGCTGGTAGAGGTTGTGGGTTTGGAAGATGCTGTTTAAGGAATCTTGGTGAGTTGCTGCAGTATATCCTGTAGATGGTACAAACTGCTGCTACTGTGCATCAGTGGTGGAGTGAGTGAATGATTGCAGATAGGGTGCCTATCAAATAGGCTGCTATGTCCAATACAGTGCGGAACTTCTTGAGTGTTGTTGAAACTGCACTCATCCAGGCAAGTGGAGAGTTTTCTATTGCACTCCTGACTTATGCCTTGTAAATGGTGGAGAGACTTTAGTGAGTTAGGAGGTGAGTTATTCGCCGCAGGATTCCTAGCCTCTGACCTGTTCTTCTAGCTGCATTGCATATATAGCTACTCCCATGGTCAATGGTAACTCCCAGGATAGTGATAGTGGGGGATTCTGTGATGATAAGGCTATTGAATGTCAGGGAGTGATAGCTGGATTTTCTCTTGCCTAGCATTTGCGTAGCATGAATATTACTTGCCACTTATCAGCCCAGGCCTGGATACTGTCCAGGTCTTGCTGCATTTGGATGTAGACTGCTTCATTATCTGAGGAGTTGTGAATGGTGCTGAACATTGTGCAGTCATCAGCGAATATCCCTGAAGAAAGGTCATTGATGAAGCAGCTGAAGACAGTTGGGCCTCGGACACTACCCTGAGGGACTCCTGTAGAGATGTCCTGTGACTGAGATAATTAACCACCACAAACACCTTAGTGCTAGGAATGATTCCAGCCAGTGAAGGGTTTTCCTTCCTTTTCCCATTTACTCCCATGCAGAAGGGCTCTTTGATGCCATACTCGATCAAATGCTGCCTCAAGGGCAGTTACTCTCAGAGGTAATAGTTTCTCTGCATCTACACTTCCAAATCCTTTAATAATTTCAAACGCTTCAATTAGATTATTCCTTAATCTTATGTATTTAAAAGGATATAAGCTTAGTTGGTGCTAGGCTGGCCTCAGTTTAATTCTTTTATCTCCAGAATCATTCTGGCAAACGTGCACATCAGCCCCTTCCAAAGCCAATTTATCCTTTTTTTGTCTGTCTGCCTTTCTTTCTCCCCCTCTCTCTGTATTCCTCACTTAAGCTTCACTTTAAAATCTGGCTCACAATCAATTCATGATGCCTTGCATTTATTTCCTGTGGTGATCCCGTTACTCAAGTATGTGGTTACTGGATGGCACGGGCACTGAAATAAAGACACCATCGGTCGCAGCCAGCCTGGGTTATTGATGTGAAGTGCACAAATGTGGATATTGGATAAGGAAAGAACTGGGCTTATCTGAGGTGCCGTGCAAAAGAAAGTAACCTGCCTCAATAATCACAAAGATAATTACAAACAGGGAAGACCAGATTGCCTTATTGAGCTTCCATAGAAATCTTCAGTCATCACAGATGCAGAATAGCCACATGGAGGAAATAACAAGAGAACAGTATACTAATCCTCTTTTCTCCTCTGCTAATGCTCTATCATACAGCTGAGAATTGTATGACTGAGCATTAGCAGAGAAGAAGGGATTAGTAAAATAGAAAATAACATAATGAAATATCTGACGAAGTATAATGCTTTTTGTGTTTTTGGTGCTGCATTCATAGTAAAGCACATTTTAGAAACCAGTATTGTCTTTTCCACATTTATTAAGTTTATCAGTGTTAACTCTCTGTGAATAGATATACTCGACAGTTCTATTACTTGCAGCGATTGGAGGCACATTTCCTTTGCTCAAGATTGAGCCTGAGCTGCTACACCTAATCAGATATTGGAACTACAAGGAACAGTTTTGATAGCCTCCAGCATGATTTCAATTTTAACTAAATTGGCCTGAATTAAGTTACTTCACCACAAATTGTTACTCATTTACACCAGTTATTGCTGAGGTTATAAAAGAAACCAGAAATCTAGATTAAGGGACAACGTATATATAAGATGCCCAGAACAATTTTCAAACACTCCCAGAAGCATTTTAGTCAAATCAAGCAAAAGGCAATATTGTGCTATCCCAGCTGAACCACTTCTTATGTAGATCTAGCAGTTTAAAATCACATTTTAAAATGGCTAAGGGACATGATAAAGTTGAAATCTCGATTGAACCTTCATCACAATGAGCTGCATTTTAGTGTTTCTTCAGCACCTCTCAAAATCATGTCGCACTACACATGGCTAGCAAGTGAGATTATTTATGTGTGCATCTCTAATTTCGTAATCAAGCTCTTTTAGTAACTCTGGCCTGCCTATGAACTAACTGTTAGCAGAGTGCAAAATATAAAAAAAACACAGGGAAAATATCAGAACAATCAAACTATAACAATTTTTTAAAGTAGAAATTTGTGAAAATGCAAAGCATAATTTGCATGGTTTTATTTAAGTCAAGATCCTTCTTTTAAGAAGGGTGAGATACTGGGAAAGGATTGTTGGGGGGAGGGGGGATCTGAAAAATCATGAATAGCACTGCATGATATTATCAGGGGAGGTAGAAAGAGGAAATTCAGCTGAGACTTCTTTTGCCAACTGCTTGCTGTCACTGTGTAAAACGAGTGGGAGGGTAACAAAAGACGGCAGCAGTTCTGAGCCAACAACAGAAAAAATTGGCAGGGTGTATCATGGTTAGCCTATCTGATCTGATATGCCTAAATGTTGAAATTACCTTCTTAATGTGGAACTTGTCTTAATCTGGATCTGAAGCTATACTGACATTGTGCAAAGAGAATAAAATTAATTTTGAATCTATCCAAATCTCTTTCAAACACACAATACCAATAGCTGGAAATCTAATATTCCTTACAATGGGGGATTGCCAGATGCTAGTGGCAAGGTTGTGAGGACATTTGATAGTCGAACAATAATATATAACAATCATTACTCTACATCAAACTGTTGTTTCTTTGAACAAATGTTCTGATGTTTCTGACGAGTCCATCATTCACATAATTCTCATGGCCTGTTGTTTAGCTGGAGCTGGACTTCTAAGGAGAGAAAGATTGGGACCAGCCAGGTGTAGTAGCTTTTGGTGGTGCTGCTTGCTAAGGTAAATAATGGGGGTAGAACTACCAATTAGGCATCCTTTATTGAAGGCAGTCAAATCCCAATTAATAGCAATGGCTGGTACAAAATGTATCAAAATTCATACTACAAGGTATGCTTAATTCTTAAGGGTACACTAACATTTAGTCTGTCATAGGCCAGTTCACACACAGAACCAACCCCCAGTATCTATTCTTGTGGCCCATGGTTGCACGTGCTAAACTTGTAACTCTTGAAGATCTCTGAAAGGCTGGATTGAAATGTTCCTTCATGTTTTTTTTTACAATGTCCAAGTAAGATACCTCATTTATAGTTTGCACCACTGTAACTCTTCCCCCCTCCCACCCTCAGCACTGATAACAATTTCATCTTTGCTGTGTTATTCCGTACTGTGTCCTTCCCTCAAACCTCAACGATATTGTTTACTCTCAGGAAAATTTCTGAAAACATGGAAAAATGCTGAGCCTAATCAAAATCCTCAAGCTTGCTGACATATCCACTATGTACACTGACTGCCATGATCACTGCTTGATCTAGAGAATCCAGTTCTCTATGTACTTTACACTGGATTGCTGCCTTGATATCCCTTAAGCTGCAATATTCCAACTCAAGGCCAAAGTACCTAGAACATAGCACAGTAGAGCACAGTATGGACCCTTCAGCCCACGATGTTGTGCCGACCTATACAATCCTTATCCCCTCTCTACTTCACTTCCTATAACCCTCTATTTTTCTTTCATCCATGTGCCTATCTAATTGTCTCTTAAATGACCCTATCGTATCAACCCCAACCACCACCCTGGCAGTGGTTTCCAGGCACCCACCACTATCTGTGTAAAAAAACCTACCTCTGACATCTCCCCTGAACTTTCCTCCACGCACCTTAAACGGGTGACCTCTAGTATTGACCATTGCCAGCTTGGAGAAAAGATGCTGGCTGTCCACTCTGTCTGTCCCTCTCATAATCCTGTATACCTATATCAAGTCTTCTCTCATCTTCCGTCGCTCCAAAGAGAAAAGCCCTAACTCGCTCAATTCTCTTCATAAGACATGCTCTCCAACCCAGGTAGCATCCATACATCTTTAGTACTGCTATTCACTCAGGCAAATAACAGAGGTAGACCTACCAACACTGAAGGCAGTCAACTCCCAATTGGCTGGTACAACTCATTAAAACTCATACCACATGATGCACTAAGTTCTTAATAGTGCATTAGCCCACTTACATGTTACACCTGGGTATAATAAAAGACTGAGAGTACACAAATACATGTGGGGAAAGTAGTTGTGATCAGATGCATAAGTTCAGACTTCAAAGTCCAACAGGAATTTAGGAAGAAAAATTATATCAGCAGTTCTCTTGTTCCACCAGAGATTTACTTACCAGTTAATATGGCATGGTATATGCTCAGTACTTCAATATTCTGGAACCAAGATTTCAGAAAATCACAGGTGATAATTTTTCCCTGAAACTGTACTGCATTTTGATCCATGTAAAGATCCGGCTGTGAGTCTCCAATGACAAAATGGAAAGGCAGTCTGAGCCAAATCTCCCAGCTCAAGTTTACTGGAGATTGACACTCCAGATTGTCCTGCAATCTTTTTCTCCCTCTTAATCTTTATACAATCAAAAGAAATTAAGTATGTTGGGAAAAGATGCCAACAATAGGAGAAAGAACAATTTAGTGCTGGAAATACTCCAGCAGGTCAGGAAGCCACAGCGCAGGTAGAAACAGGGTTAACATTTCAAATCAGTGACCTTCCATCAGAACTGTTGAAGTTATGACATCCTCAGATGAAGAATCATTGACCTGATATGTTAACTCTATTACATTCTCTACAAACGCTGCCTGAACTTCTGAGTATCGCCAGCAGTTTCTGTTTTTATTTCAGATTTCCAGCGACGAAATTTTTGATTTTCTAAAACGGGTGATATTCTATTGTTGGACTGTTACATTTGTGCCTGGTTGTTCTTTTTCATTCAAACCAACAGTAAAAGGCTCATTGACATTTACAAATATTACAGAAGGAATGCAATAAAAGGTTCACTAGATTGATTCCTGGGTTGAGGTCTATGTCCTATGAGGAGAGATCAAGCTGAAAGGCCTATTGGCTTTGCCTCTTGACTTCAGGAAAAATGAGAGGTGAACCTAATGAAACATATAAAATTCGAATGGGGGTTGACAGGGAAGATGAAGGGGTATTGGTTTATTATTGTCACTTGTACAGAGGTACAGTGAAAAACTTGCCTTGCATACCCTTCGTACAGATCAATTCATTACACAGTGCATTGAGGTAGTACAGGGTAAAAACAATAACAGAATACAAAGTAAAGTGTCACAGCTATGGGGAAGTGCAGTGCAGGTAGACAATGAAGTGCAAGGTCATAACAAGATAGATTGTGAGGTCAAGAGTCCATCTCATCGTATAAGGGAACTGTTCAATAGTCTTATCACAGTGGGATAGAAGCTCTCCTTGAGCCTGGTGGTTTGTGTCCTCAGGCTCCTGTATCTTCTTCCTGATGGGAGAGGGGAGAAGAGAGAATAACCTGGGTGGGTGAGGTCTTTAATTATGCTGGCTTTAATTATGGGGTCTTTAATTATGCTGGAGGGGAGTCCATGGAGGGGAGGCTAGTTTCCGTGATCTGCTGGGCTGTGCCCACAACTCTGCAGTTTCTTGTGGTCACAGGCAGAGCAGTTGCCATACCAAGTCATGATGCATCGAGATAGGAAGCTTTCTATGGTGCATCGATAAAAGTAGGTGAGTGTCAAAGGGGACGTGCCAAATTCCAATGATTCCAATAGCCGGGGTGTCTAGAATCAGGACACACACATTGCTAAAATGAACATTTAGGACAGAGCTGAGAAGGAACTTATTCACCCAGACGACTGGAATTGCCAATCCTAGAGGGTTGTCAAGTGAGATCAATAGACTTTAGGATATTAAGTGAATTGAGGGATATAGAGTTAGTGCTGGAAAGTGGAGCTGAGGTAAAAGATCAGAGACCTTTGTTGCTTCTATTTCTCATTTCTTCTGCAAATTCAGGTCCTATGAGGCAAATAGGTTGTGAGAGGGTGTGGTGAATCTCTGGAATTCTCTGACCAGTAGGTGATGGAAGCTGGATCATTAGTAATGTTTGAAGTGGAGGTGGATAAATATTTAATAGAACGAGGAGAAGAGGAGTTGAGGCCAGCATAGATCAGCTATGATCATATTAAATGACAGGGCAGGCTTGAAGGCCTGATGGCCCACTCCTGACCCTATTTCCTTGTGTTCAGTGTTACCATCAAAATGGATATTGCATTGCAGACTTGTTGGGCCTAACATGTTCTGTGGTACATCAAGAAGGAATCAGTAATTTTGGGTCAAACTTAGAGGAAGATTTGTGGACAAAAATTGTGGTTGAAAATTGTAATTGGAAAGGGTGATAGCTTAGCGGACTATGTAGGGTGAACGAGGAGCAGGGGTAGACAGACTGAAGGGGCAACTAACCGAGGAACGCGCAACAGTAATCGGCCGCAGGGAGTGGAAGTGGACTGGGCAATGTGAGGAGGCGTAGGGTGACAAGCCAGCGCACCAGGTAGGAAGAACTATGAGCAGGCTGAGAACCCAGAGCAAAGCATGAGCGAAATACACATAGGGCACAGAAGTAGCGGGCAGCAGGGAGAAATG
Source organism: Pristis pectinata (assembly GCF_009764475.1). Lineage (NCBI taxonomy): Eukaryota > Metazoa > Chordata > Chondrichthyes > Rhinopristiformes > Pristidae > Pristis > Pristis pectinata. Next base: position 78,965,895 of record NC_067412.1, read on the forward strand.
CAGAGGCAGCAGCATGGTCTGGAATGGCTCTGGCAAACTGGATGGGGACCTGGCAGGGTGGAGCTCAGGCAGACCTGAAAGGCATGGTGCAGCTCCCTCGGACCTGGAAGGGTGATGGCCTAGTGGACCGTGTAGGGTGAACTGGTAGTAGGCATGGATCAGTGAAGGGGCAACTAACCCAGAAATGTGCAACAGTAATCAGCCTTAGGCTGAAGCAGAGGGAGTGGGGTGATTAGAAGTGGACTGGGCAATGTGAAGAGGGTGAGGACACGGCAGGGTGAAGCAGAAAATGACATGAGTAAATGGAATTAGTGTAGATGGGTAGAAGGGCAGCATAGACATGGTGGGCCGAAGAGCCTGTTTCTGCGTTGTATGACACGGTGACTATGTTTGTCGATAGTCTAAGTTGCAGGCTGTGGAGCCTCTTGCAATTTCCACATTGAATTTATTCTCTGCCTTCAGGAGGGACAAAGAGCAGGAAGTATGGAAGTGATTTTTGAATCCCGATTATGGATAAAGGAGGAGTAGCAAGAGCAGTGGTATAACAGCTTTAAGGAAACTAAGCTGGAGCTGCACCAAGTGCTATCAGGGAATGAAATTGGAGGAGCATTGCCCCAAGCTGGTTTTTAGGGAGCAGACTCAAGGGTAATGCTTCAAGAGCTTCAGGTTTCTGTAGCAAACAATAGCAGAGCAATGCAACATCCTGAAAGAGAACCTGCAGGCTTCTACGACAGCTAGTCACTTTCTGTTAGCTGCTTGGCATGAAACTTTAACTTCATTTCTCTCTTCATAGCTGCTGCCTGACCTGATGTGTATCTTCAACATTCTCTGTTTGTATTTTAGATTTCCAGCATCTGCAGTATTTTGCTTTCCATCATCTTAAATATATTCAGCATATCTCTTTAGTCTTGATCTCTGTAACCTTTCTCATAAAACTCTAAGTTCAGCTGATTTTTAAAAAAGTGATTTTATCCAGCAGCAGTTGTGCTCTGTGAATTATACGTGAATGCCTAGTTCTTTATTTATTCACATTCTTCAGTGTTTTTCCAATAAGCATATGGTTCTGCTCTTTGTTTTTTCCTTTTGAAAATGTACCATCTCACACTTAAGCATATTAACTTGCACCTGCCATCTGTCTGCCCATCCCACTGTTTACATATTCTTGAAGATTCTTGCTTTGTACTTTTTCCTTATAGTATGTTCAACTTATTTTATTCTGTGTCCTCTGTATCCAAGCACAATACTTCTCCTCCTGTCCAAGCCACACCCACTTATCCACAAGTAATCATCAACCAGTTTTCATAAACATTTTACCTTGTGCAGAATGTCCTAATCTTTAAAACAAGTCTTTTGTGAAATATCTTAAGAATGGAATTTGAAAGCTTATATACACTACATTTAGTTCATTCCTTTAAAAATGCAATGGTCACCTTAAAAAAAACTAATCTTCAAGAAATCTCTGCTTGATGTGTATAAGGATTTTATAAAAAATAATCGGAGCAATTTCAATCCAGCTCTCAACAGATTCTTAAGATATCACTAATTTAGGACTAGATTTGTACCAACAACTAGAAATGTGCCCTTTCAAAGACTTCGGTACTTCAGTTATGTTATTGAATGGATAGATCAAGACAATAAATAAAAAATAAATATAAGTTGTTTAAATTACAGTTAATTTACACGGGTGGGAATTTTACTTATTTTTTTACTTCAAAAATACTAAACTTGTCAGGTTTAAATATTCTGTGCATTTGATTTTTTGTTTATTAGATCTACCTTTGTGGCTGTGCTTAGGGACATTATGAACTCTTTGCATGATTGTGATTACAATCTAGTCAAAACAGTGATACTGAATTCATAATCAAAGGTGAGCCTCACTCTTCTGCAGAAAGAGGAGTGTGAAGTGGATAATGGCAGCATAATGCAGCACACTGAAGCATTGCCAACATTCAATGCCCAGGTTCACAAATGAAAAATAACTACTTGGGTGTAGTATTGAAACATGCCCACAAGACTGCAACCTAGTAAAGCAGCAGTGCTCTTGGGTCAGAGGAAATTGGGCAAAAAAAGATGAAAGAAATACTCTGTGGTTACTCTGACCTGAAGAACTAATGCTTCAAGGCACCAGCTGACAGAACTGTGAGCCATACTAACCAAAAGCTGCCACATTTCAGTATGAATGGATGTTAAGGAAAATGTCTCAGTTGCTTAAGTTCATATGAGAAGATTGCACATCACAGTAGGAATCAAAAATTTTAGGGGAAGTCTTGGGAATAAAAAAATTATTTTGGTCTTTATTTTAGTGATTCCTTTCCACTATAATGTGAAGGAAAGTTCAGCTAGACTTTTGGTGGCATATTTTTAGATATTGTAAGAGAGAAATTCTGAGTGACTGGTTTACATTTGATGGCTGTAGTGACCATCTACAAGAGCCACTGCATGAAGGATTTTTCAACAGTACCTCCCGCTCACTGACCTCTATCTCTTAAAAGAACCAAGGCAGCAGACGCCAAGCAAAATCATCTCAATGTTCCCTTCCAACTCACATGCCAGGCTGACATTAGAAATATGTCTCAATTCCTTCATTGTCCTCTTCAAAAATCTGCAACTCCCTCCCTAACAATGCTGTTGTAGTAGTTCACCAGATGGACAGCAGCAGTTCTTAAGGGCAATTAATGAACTCCATTCCAATAATACCCATATCTCATGAATGAATAAAAAAAATGCAATGTTTATTGGGGTTCTTTCTAATTGTCTTTTCCTGGTATGAAGGCTTCTTAATAGAGCAAGTGTCTTTCCTCAAAGGAAAAAAGGTAATGTGGCAGGCTCTAATTTGAAAGGTCTTCTCACTGGTAGGTGACTGAATTGTCCTCCTATTTCCAGTAATTGGCCACGTTATTTTGAAAACCGGGGTTCAATATTGTAAGTAGGGCAGAAAATGCTATTTTGCCTGGAATTGCTCCAGTTGTCACAATGCAGGCTTCAGTCAGTTCCACAGGAGGTGCCTGGTGATGGGAAAATTAGAGTCAGGTTTTTCATGTTACGGAGTACTTCTGTTTGGTAAATGTTTGTAATACTCTTCCATGAAGGCACTTGATGGTATGCCAACTGTTAATATTAAAACTGAGATTGATAGATTTTTGAGAACTGAAATTATCAAGTGATATGGGATAAGGGAGGATATATTGTGTGAAATCACAAGTTGACTACTATACCATAGCAAAATGGGCTTGTGAGGTTGAATGGCCTTCCCTGTTCCTATGTGTAAAAGGGGCTAAACAAAACCTCAGACTAAATGTTCTTCTTTCAGGGTTTGCAAAGGAGCCCCTTCTTTTACATTAAATCACTACCAAAAGCAATGCTCACCACTGCTTTGCAAATGGTAACCACAAATCAAAAATGAATATCTTTTAATATGCACCAAGGGAAAAGCAGCAGAACAGAAGGCAGTTAGGTGTAATGGCAGACTTGTGCTTTTAAAGCTAGATCATGTTAGAAGCTGTTGACTTATTCAGGTTAAATAACTTTGCAATCATCTTTATCTTTTATAATGTCATCCAAATTAATGCATAACAAGTTATGTAACCATGTTGAGTGGTGAGCAGACCCATTGTTTACTATTGCTCTTTGTCCATCTGAGTCCAGGTCCTTCACGTTTTCTACTATAGAATCCTCTGAATTTAAAAATCGTCAGACATTGATAGGAGTAATGAAGAAGAGAAGTGGATAGGAGCTTAGCCACTATTTGATCTAATGACAGTATTTTACCTCCCATCCCTGTGCGATGATTCATCAGGCATACCCATTAGTAGACCCCAATGTTTATGATGATTGAGTGAATCAAACCCCAAGGATTCCAAGATGTTTTTCATCGGTTTTTGGGTTTATGTTTTGTGATCTTCTCTAATTTCTTTTGAAACTTAGGTCCATCAATTAGCTTATTGTCTGTCTGCTCTGAAAGACTTATGTCCTTATCTACGAAGGGATAAGATAAGATATCTTTATTAATCACATGTACATCGAAACACACAGTGAAATGCTTCCTTTTGCGTAGTGTTCTGGGGGCAGCCCGCAAGTGTCGCCATGCTTCTGGCGCCAATGCAGTATGCCCACAACTTCCTAACCCGTTCGTCTTTGGAATGTGGGAGGAAACCGGAGCACCCGGAGGAAACCCATGCAGACACGGGGAGAACATACAAACTCCTTACAGACAGTGGCTGGATTTGAACCCAGATTGCTGGAGCTGTAAACCGCTACACTACCGTGCCTGCGTGTTGTAAGCAGAGAATAAGTACCTAAATTTTATCTGGGGAATATTTCTTATATGCACTGAACATAATGAACTTGTAATCCCGTTTGTATTGAATGATTTTGTTACACATAGCTCACAAAGGAAGCCTTTCACATTTAGTTATTTGTGTGGCTACACAGGACCTCGCTGTTAACTTAAGTGACTAATAATCCTCAGAATTAAGACCATGGAATATAAAATTGATATTATTCTATGCAACAGTAGATGGATGATGTTGGAAGTTAACTTGGAAGGAACCTTGAATTTTTTAGTGTCAAATCAATGGTGCCAACCTCCAAATTGGATGACATTATAAAGAGTTTTGCAGTAATTTTTGAGGTGGATAATTACTCCTACTAGAATCAAGCCTTATAAGCATAAACGTCACCACTCTTTATTTTCTCTTTTGCCCTTTTCCCCTAGGTGCATATTAAAAATTATTTATTCTCAGTTTGAGTCATCAGTGGCAAAGTGGCAGTGAGCTTGTTCATGGCGATGATTCAGTGCAACTAAATGGCATGGTAGAATCTTCAGTTGCAGTTAGAAGTCAGTGTGGTGAAACGGGACTAAAGTCATGCGCTAAAATTAATGATTTCAATTCTTAGTGAATCACTTTGGCTTTATGAAGAAGTGGCAGGACCGTTTTATGGGTAACAAAAAATGTTTTGAATCTGAATATAAATTCTCAACCTTCTATCGTTGGATTTGAGCAGATCTTTGCTAGTTAGTTAGTCCAGATGACAAGCTGAGTAACATATATAATTCACTACTTTATTCCTGTCATTTTGTTGTCCATTTTGCTCCATCACATCTAATTACAAAGGAAGGAAACCATTTGGTATCACATGACATACTGTAATAAATCTCATCAATTTCTACATAGCATGATTTGATGCTGCATATTTGTATCAAAACTTCCAGTGTGTAGTCAAACAAATGGTTCCTGAACGAGTTAAAAAAGTCCTAAAAAAAGTTCCCAAACTAGTTAAAAAAATCACTTTTCCAGACAAATGTCAATGGTTCCTGTGGTGTAGTTGGCTGTCTGTTCTAAAACCTATTGTTTCTAAATTTCTTTCCTCAAGGATTTGATACGACGGGACATCCTTTACTACAAATGCAGAATTGATATGGACAAGTATGAAATGAGTGACATTGTTGATGGAAGAGATGATGAATTTAATGTTAATGCCAAGAATGCCTTCAAACTAAAGAACAAGGAGACAGAGGAAGTGCACTTATTCTGTGTAAAGAAGCCAGAGGAGAAGCAAAGATGGTTGCGAGCACTTCATGAGGAGAGGAGGATGGTTCAAGAAGATGAAAAGATAGGCAAGATAATATGTTATTTTTCCTCCTCTACCAAAAGAATTGTGCCTGATAATGCCATATTTGTCATAATAGAATTGAGCCACTTCATTTTATTGAAATTGTGCAGACCTGCATATAACACGGATGTTGTATCAGTGAAGTAAATGAAGGAACTGAATAATAATGAATGGATTAACTCTTGAAATAGCTGCTCAGTACAAAACCATTGAGCTCTGGAAGTGATTAATAAGTATTTTTAGATTGACAGAAGGCAGTGGTCAAGGAAAGGCTCAAAATTTCTTAGTTGCTCTCTTCTCTTTTCGAGTATTCACTGATTTAGGTGCAGGACAGTGGCACAGCTATCAGAGCTGCAGCCTCACACACCAGCAGCCTGGGTTCAATCCTGACCTCAGATGCTGCCTGTGTGAAGTTCGTATATTCTCCCTTCGAATGTGTGGGTTTCCTCATGGTGCTCCATTTTCCTCCCACATCCCAAATACGTGTGAATTGGTAGGTAAATTGGCCAGTGTAGATTGGCCCTAGTATATAGGTGAGTTGATAGAAATGTAGGGGGAGTAAAATGGGATTAGTGTAAATGGCTGATAGGTAATCAGAGCAGAATTGGTGGGCTGAAAGGTCTGCTTCTTTGCTGTATGACCTATGATTATAGTACAGTAATTCATAGGAAAGGATGTTATTTTCCATTACAATCAATAACAGCAGTGCCAACTCAAGGTGGATATGGGTGTTGCTGGCAAACTAAATTAGGCCATAACTGTTGGACCGTGTCCAAGTCTGGCCACCTAATGTTAGGAAAAATGTAAAGCTCCGAGAGAGGATACAGAAAAGATGAACTAGAATGATTCCATGATGAGGGACTTCTGCTGTAAGGTTGGACAGGAGAAGATGGGGTTGTTCTTCTTGAAAACAGATAATTGAGAGGTGATTTGATAGATATACACAAAGCCATGGCTGGTTCAGACAGGGTAAATGGAGAAATGCTGTTCCCACTAGCAGATGGGTTCAAGGACTAGGAAAGGAATTCAACATTTTGATTTACAAAAAATCCAAGGCAGATGTGATGAAAAACTGTTTTATTATTCTGTGAGCTGTTATGATCCAGAATTCATTGTCTGTAAGAGTGGTGGAAACAGTATCAGTTGGTATCTTTAAAAGGGAATTGAATGACCTCTGGAAAGGAGCTGGAAAATGGAAATGATGGGATCACTCTACTGGGAACAGGCATAGACTCAGTGGAACACATAGCCTACTTCTGTGCCATATCAATTCTTAGATTCCTTGGTTCTCTGAATGATTAATGAATCAGAATTGCATATAGAAATTCTAAAGAAATAAGTTGCAATTATATAGGGGCATTAATGGAATAATGACTTCCCAATCTAATGTATTGATAGTTTGTCAGATCTTTTGAACTATATGGGGACATTATGTCGGGAATAAGTGATGCTTAGAAGCTGAAAGTACGCTGTGCAAAGATTATTTAACCATGGGTTAATAGTAGCATTGCGATAGCAAATAAACTAATTTAATATGAATACTTGAGCATGGCATGCAAATTTTCATATGGTGTAATATGAAGTTTCTTATTTATCATTGGTTGACACCATTAGTCTGTTGTTGGTGTGTACTTTTGAACATTGGTCTTGTCAAACACAATTACTGCATTTTGAGCCAATTTTGCTTACGGGAAGTTTTTATGGAGGATGAAGTCAAATTGAGAGAGCAGGTGATGTTCCTGAAGTTTGTGGCCTCCACAGGGGACAAGACAATGAAATATTCCAGTGAGACATTCCTCAATCTTTGTCACTACATTGCTGTCCCTTATTTCCAAAAATCTTCCTGCTGAAGTGGAGCTAATTGAGAAGAAAAATGAAAAATTGTCCAACCTATGTTGCTTCCATTTCAGAACGAAGATCATTCCAACCTTGGTCATTGAGCTGAAGCACGCAGGCAACGTTTGTGTATACACAAGTTAGGATGTCAGGCTATAGACTTCACAAAACAAATGTCCTCGACTAACCTGACCCGACTACACATCACCCCCCTGACCATAAATGTCCACATTGAGACCCTGAAAAATGCGGACCATGTCTATTTCTTAGGAGCCACCTCTCAATGAAGGCATTGATGATGAAACTCACAATTGCCTTCAATGCATCAGCGTAGCCTTTGGCCATCTGAAGAAAAGAGATTCTGAAAATCAATATCTCAAACTCAACACAAAGCTATTGGACAGCAGTGATGTATACCTTCCTGTATGTTTCTAGACATGGATTACCCATGACTGAAAATGTAACACCAAGGCTATCTTCGCAAAATCCTCTAAATCCACTGGTAGGAGAAGTGAACTAATGTCAGCATCCTTTCCAAGCCAATATCCCATCACCAAGGCCATAATTGCACTCATTTGATCCACTGGGCAGGACACATTATTGGTAAGCCCAACAGCAGACTCCCAAAGCAAACACACGACTCTGAGCTCCATCATGGCAAGACAGAGCATGGATTGAAGAAACAATTCAAGGATGTTCTCAAAGCTTCCTTGAAAAAATATAGCATGCCCACTGACTTGTGGAAGTCCCTAACCCATGACCTTTCGAAATGGAGGCAGAGTATTTGGGAGGACATTGAGAACTCAAGTCCACCAGCTGCCAAGCGTAAATGACAGAGGTACAGAGGTGAGACAGAGAGAAACTGAAACGGGAGGATCCGGTATGGAGAGTTGTGCAGTGCTGGTCTGAGGAAGCAGATGAGCTCCAGCGTGACTGCTTTGAGACAGTGGACTGGTCCATGTTCAAAGACTCAGCTGCCAGCCTTGATGAGTATCTATTTGGTATTGGTTTATTGGTATTGGTTTATTAGTATTGGTTTATTATTGTCACTTGTACCGAGGTACAGTGAAAAACTTGTCTTACAAACCGATCTTACGGGTCAATTCATTAAACAGTGCAGTTACATCAAGTTAGTACAGAGTGCATTGATGTAGTACAGGTAAAAAAAACAATTACAGTACAGAATAAAGTGTCACAGCTACAGAGAAAGTGCAGTGCAGTAAGGTGCAAGGTAACAACAAGGTAGATCGTGAGGTCATAGGTCATAGTCCATCTCATTGTATAAGGGAACTGTTCAATAGTCTTATCACTGTGGGGTAGAAGCTGTCCTTAAGTCTGGTGGTACGTGCCCTCCGGCTCCTGTATCTTCTACCCGATGGAAGAGTAGAGAAGTGAGAATGTCCCGGGTGGGTGAGGTCTTTGATTATGCTGGCTGCTACACCAAGACAATGAGAGGTAAAGACAGAGTCCAAGGAGGGGAGACTGGTGTCCGTAATGCGCTGGGCTGTGTCCACAACTCTCTGCAGCTTCTTGCGATCTTGGGCAGAGCAGTTGCCATACCAAGCCGTGATACATCCAGATAGGATGCTTTCTATAGTGCATCGGTAAAAGTTGGTGAGAGTCAAAGGGGACAAACCAAATTTCTTTAGCCTCCTGAGGAAGTAGAGGCACTGGTGATGGTGTCACCACCAACACGGACTTTATCAGCAAGTGTGTGGAGGACTGTGTACCAAAGAAGACAGTACGGGTGTTCCCAAACAGGAAACCATGGATGAACCGGGAGATCCACTCTCTACTGAAGGAGAGGACTGCTGCACACAAATCTGGTGATCCTGATCTGTACAAGAAACCGAGGTATGACCTTCGGAAAGCTATCAGGGATGCCAAGAGGCAATACCAACTCAAAATAGAGTCCCTGACCAGCCGCCATTTATGGCAGGGCTTACATGCCATAACAGGCTACAAGACAAAGTCGGGCTGCATAGCTAACAATAGCGCATCCCTTCCTGATGAACTTAACACATTCTATGCGCGTGTTGAACAAAAGGGAAGTGGATTGTCACCATCCACCCTGACAGCCACCAAGTCCCTGCTTCAATCTCAGGGTCCCTCCTGTTTTAAGAAGAGCACTATCATCCTGGTACCAAAGAAAAGCAAGGTAACATGCCTCAATGACTACCGACCAGTGGCTCTGACATCCGCCATCATGAAGTGCTTTGAGAGGTTGGTCATGGCACACATCAACTCCAGCCTACCAGACAACTCGGACGCATTGCAATTCGCCTATCGCCGAAACAGGTCTACAGCGGATGCCATCTCCCTGGCCCTACACTCAGCTCTGGAGCATCTGGACAGCGAAGGCACATATGTTAGACTATTGTTTATTGACTACAGCTCTGCCTTCAATACAATAATTCCAAGCAAGCTTGTCACCAAACTCCAAGACCTAGGACTCAACACCTCCCTCTGTAACTGGATCCTTGACTTTCTAACAAACAGAACGTGATCAGTGAGGATAGGCAGCAATACCTCCGGCACGATTATTCTCAACACTGGTGCCCCACAAGGCTGCGTCCTCAGCCCTCTACTCTACTCTCTATACACTCACGACTGTGTGGCCAGATTCTGCTCTAACTCCATCTACAAGTTTGCAGATGATACCACCGTTGTAGGCCATATCTCAAACAGCGATGAGTCGGAGTACAGGAAGGAGATAGAGAGCTCAGTGGAATGGTGTCATGACAACAACCTTTCCCTCAATGTCAACAAAACAAAAGAGCTGGTCATTGACTTCAGGAAAGGGGGCGATGTACATGCACCCGTCTACATCAATGGTGCTGAGGTCGAGAGGGTTGAGAGCTTCAAGTTCCTGGGAGTGAACATCACCAACAGCCTGTCCTGGTCAAATCACGTAGATGCCACGGCCAAGAAAGCTCACCAGTGCCTCTACTTCCTCAGGAGTCTAAAGAAATTTAGTGTGTCCCCTTTGACTCTCACCAACTTTTACTGATGCACCATAGAAAGCATCCTATCTGGATGTATCATGGCTTGGTACGGCAACTGCTCTGCCCAGGACCGCAAGAAGCTGCAGAGAGTTGTGGACACAGCCCAGCGCATCACGGACACCAGCCTCCCCTCCTTGGGCTCTGTCTTTACTTCTCGTTGTCTTGGTGTAGCAGCCAGCATAATCGAAGACCCCACCCACCCACCCAGGACATTCTATCTTCTCTCCTCTTCCATCAGGTAGAAGATACAGGTGCCTGAGGGCACGTACCACCAGACTTAAGGACAGCTTCTACCCCACTGTGATAAGACTATTGAACGGTTCCCTTATACAATGAGATGGGCTATGACCTCACGTCACTTGTTGTGACCTTGCACCTTATTGCACTGCACTTTCTCTGTAGCTGTGACACTTTACTCTGTACTGTTACTGTTTTTACCCGTACTACATCAACGCACTTTGCACTAACTCAATGTAACTGCACTGTGTAATTAATTGACTTGTACGATCAGTTTGTAAGACAAGCTTTTCACTGTACCTTGGTACAAGTGACAATAATAAACCAATGCCAATACCAATACACCAACTGCCAAACTCAAGTATCTCCTGCCCCATCCCTAGCAGAGTCTGTGTGTCCCACAATGGCCTCACAGCCACAGATCTGGGGTGGAAGCAAATTATCCCTGGTCTTAAGGGTGGGGGTGGGGGTGGGGGTGGGGGGGGGGAGGAGAGAGAGAAAGAGAGAGAGAGAGAGAGAGAGAGAGAGAGAGAGAGAGAGAGAGAGAGAGAGAAGAATGCAATGCATTTATGCTAAGGAAATCAGGAACCTTTAAGAGGTTCAGGCTTAATATTTCTACCACAACCAGTACCAGTTGTTTGAGGGACAATTCTACCATGGGACAATTGCTATGTTCTCTAAGATAAAATGGTATTATATTAATGCAAATATTATCACTACCAGAATTTTCATCTGACTTGCTTTTCATTTGGTATCTGCTTGCAACAATTCAGAATTTACTTTGCACTGGTGTTTTGAATATGTTTGTCCTTAAATGGACGCAAGTTCATGAGACAGTTTGTGTGATTTCCTGATATATTCATGTGTTCTTGGTATACCTGATATACAGGAACAGAAAGAAGTGTATTAGAATTTTCACCTCAAATTTGTCAGTTTTGATTTAATTATTCGTGCATAGTAGATTACCCTGAAAAATTGTATTTTTTCTATTGGAGGATAAAATTAGATATAATTTGGATAAAACTTCTACTTAATGCGTACAGTATGTGATAACAAACCTATTTTTTTGAAGTTGATATCAGCTCCCTGTAAATCTAAATAGTGGGCGTTGTACATATTGTACACAGACATGAGGTCAATTCCAATTACATATTCACAGCAACTCTTGGCCTGGATCAGAGCCCTTGCTGGGAGCTTAACACAATGATAGAAAGAGGAGTGGGAGGAAATTATGGCACCCCACAGCAGGCATTTAATGGGGTGAGATTTTTAACCAATAAATATTCATCTGAGCTTGAAAATTTTGGCTGATAAACGGAGCATCAGCAGACCTGAACATCTGCTTCAGGGATGGAACTGTAAATCTGTAGCTTTAAAAGTGGTGAAAAGAGAGTATTTCTGTTTGCCACCAAAAAAAAACCTGAGGGCAGTTGAGAAAGTTACTTCTCAAGAAATAATTAGCAAGGGCCAAGCTAGCTAGCAATTCCCTGCACAAGTTGAGCAAATACATACTGTATATCTCTTAACACAATCCCTCTCAACCAATTGAGTGCAGTGCACACGAAATACTAAATTTTTCATAGCCTAATGTACCTACCAGCATCACAGCAAGCTAATCAAACAGCTGAAATTAAAAAATCAAAGCTATGGTTTCATTAAAAAATATATTAAGTATCCTTCAAGCACTTCTCAAAACATGGCTGGGTGGATGCTGCTTGCACATTGACTTATCTACATGTTGGGATGTCAGGTGGCTGTTTGCATCTCACTATGTTTGCTCTTCAAACACCCAGCAACTCAACATTGCTTACTTCCTTGCTGGACAAGAAAGAAGAACAGGAAGAAGCAAACCTAAGTGGGAGAAAGGCCCTGCAGTTTTAAACATTTGAATCACTATTATGAAATATTGCTGGAAATTGTGGAAAATAAAAGCACTATGGAAATGGAGAATGATTTAGTCTCCCAAAGTCAGAGCTAACACCATCCATCCTTCACAGCTTTTTTCTCTCTCAGTGTATTCACCCACTGATTCATTATTCCCTCTGACACAGCCGTGTAATCAAGCACCACACCATGACATTATATTGCCATGTAAGCAGTTTGCACATACATATACATTACTGAGTTAACATTCAAACATAGCTTCTGTCTCCATAAGTGATCTGCAAGAGCTAGCACAAGCCCATACTGAAGTGCTGGGTGATATTCATTCCACATTCTTGAAGCATCACACAATTACTTCCGGCCTGTGGAAGTAAATGGTCATCTTTGCAAGTCAGCATCGGGTGCATTAGACCCGGTGCATCCTACTCTTATCTCCAGAGCATCTGGATAGTAAAGACACCTACATTAGTCTATTGTTTATTGACCACAGCTCTGCCTTCAATACTACAATTCCAAGCAAACTCAACACCAAACTCTGAGACCTGGGACTCAACACCTCCCTCTGCAACTGGATCCTTGACTTTCTGACCAACAGACCACAACTAGTGAGGATAGGAGGCAACACCTCCAGCACGATTATTCTCAACACTGGTGCCCCACAAGGCGCGTCCTCAGCCCTCTACTCTACTCCCTATATACTCATGACTGCATGGCCAGATTCTGCTCTAACTCCATCTACAAGTTTGCAGCTGATCCCTCCGTAGTAGGCCGTATCGTAAGTAATGATCAATCAGAGGACAGGAAGGAGATAGAGAGCTTACTGACATGACATCATGCCAACAACCTTTCCCTCAATGTCAGCAAAGCAAAAGAGCTGGTCATTGATTTCAGGAAAGGGGGTAGTGTACATGCACCTGTCTATATCAATGGTGGTGAGGTTGAGAGGGTTGAGAGCTTCAAGTTCCTAGGAGTGAACATCACCAATAGCCTGTCCTGGTCGCCACAGCCAATAAAGCTCACCAGCGCCTCTACTTCCTCAAGAGGCTAAAAAAATTTGGCATGTCCCCTGTGACACTCACCTACTTTTATTGATGCACCATAGAAAGGCTCCTATCTGAATGCCTCACGGCTTGGTATGGCAACTGCTCTGCCCCGGGACTGCAAGAAACTGCAGAGAGTTGTGGACACAGCCCAGCGCATCATGGAAACCAGCCTCCCCCCCTTGGACTCCGTCTTTATCCCTCGCTGTCATGGTGAAGCAGCTAGCACAATCAAAGACCCCACCCACCCGGGTCATTCTTTCTTCTCCCCTCTCCCATCAGGCAGAAGATACAGGAGCCTGAGGGCACGTACCACTAGGCTCAAGGATAGCTTCTATCCCACTGTGATAAGACTATTGAACAGTTCCCTTATACGATGAGATGGACTCTTGACCTTACAATCTACCTTGTTATGACCTTGCACCTTATTGTCTGCCTGCGCTGCACTTCACTGTAGCTGAGACACTTTACTCTGTATTCTGTTATTGTTTTTACCCTGTACTACCTCAATGCACTGTGTAATGAATTGATCTGTACAAACGGTATACAACACAAGTTTTTCACTGTACCTTTGTACAAGTGACAATAATAAACCAATACCAATACCTTGTGGCATTGACAGTCAAGGTTTATCTACCTGCCACAGCTACAAAGCTCAGGTGATTACTATCTGAGAATGGTCCCCTGCAGGTAGTTGAATCAGTACAAAACCCAACCGCACACTCTGATATTGACCCAAGAGGAAATCACTAATCACATCTGTGCAATCATGCTGCAGTTTACTGAAACCGCAACCATGGCAACCCCATGCAGCTCAGCAGCTGAGCTCCCGACATGATATTTCCTGCAGTGTTAATGTGATGTCTTTGAGCTCAAGTACCCATCCTTTCAACATGTTGTGTTTTGAGAATGAGAGAGCCTTTGCAAAAACTCAAATTTGATTGCAGCCCAGAAGCTTTTTCCCATGCAGGTCATCGGACATATCCAGTGACTGCCCAGCAACAGTGACGTAAATACAACTGTTATCTCTTGTAGTAATGCCACATCCAGCCACAGGGGCCCCTGACAAAAAATTGCTGGAAACTAGGAAATCATGCCCCGTGTCCTAATGTATGCCAAGTCCATTCACTCATCATCCCTGTATTTGTGGAGAGATGTTAGCTCCTGGCTAAATGATGCCTCTTTAAAATTGTTTTCACATCTCTCCATGGTTCCGTCCTTCCCATTTGTGTAATCTTCTGTAGTCCCAATACTCTCTGTGCTATCTTGTCTCGTTCAATTTCAGCATCTTCCTGATCCCTGATTTTTGTCACTCCATTCCTGGCAGTTCTACCTTCAGCTGCTGCGGCCCAAAGCTTATTCCTTCCCCGAATCACTCCACCTTTTGGCCTCTCTTTTCTCCTTTAAGACACTTCTAACCCATCTTTGACAAATATGTCAAATTTTGTTTGGTAATGTTCCTTTGAAATGCCTTGAGAGATTTTACTACCTTATATAACTATATTCATTTGCTTTTAATGTAAATTGGAAAAATATCTGAACCAGGCAAACAGATATCTTCAGGGTTATCTTGTTTGCTTTAATCTTCATATAAAGCAGGAACAGAGAATTTCCTATAAATAAATAAGTCTGAACTCTTGCATGAAGATGCATGATCTGACATTTCAGCGTTCAGATGCCCACTGCGTTTGTGCTGAGGAACAACTTGCTATTCAGGAACAACACGAGGGCTAAATTACACAGTGCTGGAAAGCATGCACTGGGATTAGGGTGTGCCCTCAGCCCCCCTCCATCCGACCTGTTGTAGGACATGCACTCAATTCCATTCTTCCAAACCATTACCGCAGTTTCTGTATTCAGACAGTACCAACCATGCAGTTTATCACATTAGTTTGGAAGAATGGAATTGATTGCAAGTAATCCAATATTGAGAGTGCTAGCACCAGTAGAAGTGAGCTGATGGTGATTAATGCCTCTGAGAGGGGAGGTGCTGCTGAGGTCATCACAGCATGGGAAGGTCGCATCTAGGATGTGACGAAGCATAGATTAAGAGGGAACCCTTATTTTCTAGTGGGGCACTAGACACCTCAGTGAATGAAATGGAGACAATGAAAATGTTCTTTTATCTATAGGTACTGAGAAAGCACCCCATTTGTAGTGTTAAATGGTAGTGGGGGGGGGGGAGGGTGTGGTGGTGGCTGGGGGGAAGTTCACCTTGGGGTCAATGACACAAATAAACCTGAAGAGTACGGATGCAGTGCCACAAGAAATATAATGACCTTCAAGGGTTGTCAAGGTCTGTGGAAACATCTACTGCACTGCAGGCCTCACAGACTTGTTCCATCATGCACTTCCATCCCTCCTCCCAATCTAGACTTGTACTAGATACCTGCCTCACCCAGCCTCACACAGCTTCCACCTGCTGACACCTGTTTAACTGGGGCACCACATCACCCAAACCACTGCAACACACACATAATGTGAAATCTTCTCTCATGCCGTTAAAACAGGGTAAAGCCAGCACCATCAGAACAGGCAATTGGCGGAAAAGCCACTGACTCTCTGGCCTGAGCAGAGAAAGTGCTAGCAGTTACTGGTGTATGCTTTAATTTAATCCTCCTCCTCACATCTCACTTCCCCTCATCCTGAGTTACAAGCTGCAGATGGTGTAATCAGGGTTTTATTTCTTGTTCCATCCAACTCCTGCAACTCCCTACTTGAATGTATTTCTTTTTTCAGATGCACAACAATCTCTACTGGCCAAAGGGGCCCCAATGAGGAAGCAGACAGCAAAGAAAAGCACCCCGCATTACTCTCACAATCACCAGCTCACTTACTGACATTTGTACACTGTGGAGAGTAGCTTTGATGCAGTAGATGCATGTGTCACTAGGCATGAGTCCCTCTATTGGAAAATGAAGGAAGCACACAAAATTCTCTTGAAGTGGACTCAGATGTGGACTTTGATGGGGCTGAATCTAGGTGAAGGTTGTTGCAGATATGCAATGCGTGCTTGGGGCACTTGGGGAGTCAGCAACTGGGTCCCTGCACTTTTTTAACCACAATAATTGTGTCCAGATAGATCTTTGGTTAATGGCAATCTGCAGGACGTTAATGGAATTTGATAATGGTAACTTTGTTGATGGTGAAGAGGAGATAATTATCCTTCCTGTTGTTGGAGATGATCATAGCCTCAGACTTATGTGATGCAAATGCTAATTACTACTTATCAGCCCAAATTTAGATGTTGTACAGTTGCTTTTACAACACAGCTTAATTCATTGCCTCACTGCTGCTGATTTGGCTCCAATTTTTAATTGGGACCAGAAGGTGGTGAGTTTGTTCCCATATCCAGGACAGTTGTTGCCTCTTCTCCCCCTCCTTCCCTGTCCTTCTGCACAACTCTAGGAATGGATGATTGTGTGTTGGCACGGGTATGAAGGACACAGCAAGCCCTCTCTAGACTCTACTACAGAGTGCTTCCAGAGTAGCTTAGATGGCAGAATTGCATTCAATTATATTATGGGTAGTTGTATGTCTGTCATTGTATAAGAATCTTGCTCTTGTACATAGAACACTGAACTCAGAAGCTGCATGAACAGAGGATGCCTCTTGTCCCCAAGCAACTGACCATTGGTCAGGAATGATGACTGGAAGATAGCAGGCACAGCTAACCAGTGCAAGATGAAACCATCGTCTAATCTTCCTGGGTGATTGATAAGGATATTTTGGTTACTGTGGGTTTCAGTTCAGTTGTCAGATAAAACCCAAAAGGCAATGTGTGTTAAAGCAGTTTCACCCCATACCTGCTGGTGCCCATGGTGTTTGTTGAATCCTATCCATGTGCTTAATATAGATATTTGTATTAAAGAAAGAAATCAATCGCCTTTTTCTTGAGGAGCAAGCCACTGTCACCCTTCTGATCCAGTGCTGAATGGAATACTGGAAAACCTTGCAATCTAGAATAAGACTGAGTCAAAAGAATTTAAGATCAATGTCACCTTTACAACCACAGGAGGAGTATTCCAGGCACAGATCTGTGGCTGCAGTTGTAGATACAACATATGACATCTTTCTGTAACTATTGAAAATTAAGGCAGCTGAAGACTTTGTTCCTCAGTCAGATGAAGAGTTTGGGTAGATAGATTCTTCTGATGACAACCTGTCTGCCCTTTGATTTGTGCTCCTTTCCTCTTCCCTATCATGCTAGGGAGCTGGTGAAATGACCATCAATATAGTCAGTAGCATAATGGTTAAATTACTTGAATAGCAGCTGGAGTTCTGAATCCTTGATCTATGGAAGCTGAGGGATTTAACTTCAAGTAATTAAATAAGAATTTGAAATTACAAAAAAAAGTTAGTCGTAACAAACATAGGATTATAGGATTGTCATAAAAACCCATCTGGTTCAGTTATATCCTTCAGAAAAGAAAATCTGTGGCCTTCACCCAGTCTGACCTGCATCTGGCTGCAGTGATTGACCTTCCTCAGTTTTGGGTCAACTAGGGATGGACAATATATGTTGGCATTTCCAGTGACATCCACATTCCATGCTCAATTGAATAGATTGAAGATTTGTGCCAAGCACAGGAGATGACAAAAGGGATAAATGCAGTTTATAAGCATTTGGTTAAATCATGCCTGTACAAATCCAGAGGTCCAGACTAATGACTTGCTGTCATGAGTTCAGATCCCTTCATAGCAACTAGGGAATTTACATTCAGTTAATTAAATAAAGCTATTTCAGTAACTGTGATCATGAAGCTACCAGATTGTTAGAAAATCCCATCTGGTTCATTAGTATCCTTCAGGGAAGAAAATCTGCTGCCCTTACCTGATCGGTGTACTTGTGCTTTGCTCTTAAGGGCCTCTGAAATGATTCCTGGAAATGAATAAATGTTAAAGCAGCTGGACAATGTTTGTTGAGATAATAGAATTTAACTCTTTGCTCCAATGAATATGTGTAGTCCTTTCAAACCAAATGATTCCCCATACAACCACCAAAAACTTTCAGGTCATAAGAACTTAGGAAGTAGGAGCAGCCCATATGCCTGCTTGAGCCTAAAAGACATTGCATCTCAACTCCACATCCTTTTTGTCAAGTCACTGTGAATCCCTTTAAATAGCACAGGTGGGGGTGTTCTTCCTGCTGCCAAATGCCTGGCATCCTAGGCATGAATAGCACTGTGTTAACCAGATCTTTGCAGTTCAACTTGACTAGACTGTTAGGTGTTCCCTGTGGACTGAAGTTACCAGTCTGCCAACTTCCAGCGTGAACATACAATGTACCCAATTCCGCATTGTACAATTTCCTGAGTTACACAAAAAATATGGGCTCATGATTTGTGAACAAAATTGAAAGTGAATCAGCACCTACAGCACAAAAAATCCAATGGCACACACATTAATTTCACATCCCATCTGTATGGCCCCAAATCTCCAAATGGGTTTTAATGTGATAGCCAGATGAATGCCCTGAAAATCTGCAGCTGTTCCCACGTACATTTGCTGTAATTTTGACAGAGGCCTTCTCAGTTGGGCAGAGATCTATCTTGGGTCACGAGTACACAGGGTTTCAGCCTTTCATTGAAGTTTCCTCTCTGGTCAGCTAACAATAGAAATGAAACCATAATCAGGGATGGCCCTAATTGTTGAAAAGTTTCCAAATTCCCTGTCCTGGACCAACAGTTAGTCTTTATGTATCATTGCTGAATGTGGGATTTGTCTGTAGAGATGTTTTGGATAACCAAGACTAGAGTGCTTCTCTCCTGAAGATTCAGGCAGGAATTGTGACCCCTGAACTTAGGGGTAGACCAAAGGACAGGTGTGAAGATTTGCAGTGATGTTCTGAATGCTGCACCAACACTATGGGCAGACCTTGGCCTGAGCTCAGAATGAGCAGCCAAGGAGCAGGCACATGAAGAAAAGAAGGACAAGAAGAAGCCGTAACCCAGATGGACACTTTCTGCACAGGATTTTGGTGAGAAATCATCAGAATGTTATACCAGTTATCACATCCCCAGTTCCACACTCATCAACATTGGTCACTGATCAGCAAAATATTAAAAATGCAAAAATAAGCTTTATTGCAAAATAAACATACTGAAATAGATTTATAAATTACTACAGGCTTTATTTTAAACAAAACTCATCTAGTTATCTTTGTACATTTGTCTAATTCATGTCTCTCCTTGCACCTTTGTTGAGGTAGTGCTCCAAGCAGTGCTAGCCCATTTGTTGAGGTATTATTGGTGGAATACTGCTGCTCTCAGGAGGAAAGGCTGCAGATGGCCTTGGCAGGCCACTTCATTCTCTTGGCATGGAGGGCATGATTTCAGACTGCTTTCTTCTGTATCCAGTTCCATCAATGTCCTCAGCAATCCAAGCTGGCTTGCAGCAGAGAGCACTAAGGGTACTGGCCAGGGTGGAAGAACAAACACTGTCATCCCAATAGATTGCTGAAAGGCTGTGATATCCTCTAAGTCCTTATGAACACTGTTGTACACAGTTATAATGACAGTAGTCTGAGCTTGCTTGGTAGCAAGCTGATCTTACATAACAGTTGTTTGGTTTATCCCAACGGGATTCATTCACTGGGTGGCCACTACTTCCACACTGGAAAGGATGGTGCAGGTTCTGAGTAAAGCGCTGTGCCAATTGGTGCCAGACCCTTCCACACACCTCGACACTGAACATAGATTTTCCAATACAACTTGCATTTCATGGTGCCTTATTCTCTTACCTGCCTGATCAAAGTCCATATCTGAGTTCTTCAACAGAAATCAGGTGTAACCTCACTACTTGTATTCACTGACCTTGACTCCTTATGTAAGGTTATTGTATTTCTTGTTGTCGCAGTACTGTGGGCTTAACTCCTACCATAGACCACCATGGCTCTCTATTCAGATGGTGTCTGAAAAGTTATCTCTTCTACTTTGCACCTATATTGTATCCTCTAACCCTGGAGCCCTCTGTCTTATCTATTGCATCTGTTTAAATTAATTTCCTGCACTACTGCCAATAACTACTCAACTCACAGAGCAATTTCGCTTTAAGAGGTTCAGGTTAGCTTTATATTGTGAAGAGTAACTTTATTGGTGCTAGCAACCCATATTATTAGGTCTCTGCTATTTCATTCAGCCAATCAACAGCACGATTAGTACTGCCAAGAAATTAAAATGACCAAGTAGCAGGAAGCTGATGTGCTGCCTGCACTACAATTATCAGTACACATTAATCATGCATCAAGAGACACTTCATTTATGACTATCAGATTTAGTATCTTCAGTATTTACCATATTTTTTTCCTGTTTTCTGCTTGATGCAACTATGCTTAATAGATAAACAAATGTCCTTAGACACAAGAATACAATTTGAAGCAAGCTTTTCAGCTTCTTATCTTGTGTTAACATAGCCAGCAATTGAGAGATTGAAGTGATGGAGATGCAAAATAAAAGTGCAGATTTTGCAGAGAAATGAGATTTCCCAACTGTGTTTCCATGCTGGACTCTTCATGAGCAAAATTGTGACAACTTCCCAGCACTTTAGCCCAGAGAATCCATTTAAAGAACTTGGTGTAGGGATTTCTTTTTCATTAATTTTAAAGGAAAACAGTTGCAAGAAATTAAGATATTTTTAATTGCCTGAATTTATTTAATTGCATTTAAATGTCTTAATGGCTTGATGATTTTTTTGTTTAGGCAAGTTTTTTAATATTTCTGAATGTCAAAAATATTTAGAAACATTTATAGTGATTGAAAATATTGATAGTCGGCTCAACTAGGAGGTGGCTTAGCCACTTGTTAAATTTATTTTTGGTCAGATATGTTTCACATTCCCTCTCTCCTCTAGTTTGATGGAATTTATGATCAAAAGACTCTGCTATTGTCGAGAGTCTTTTCACTGAGTTTGAAATTGGCCTTTTGTGACAAGCTCTCAACAAGGGAAGGGTAAGCATGGGCTTTACCCGTAGCTCAGTGGCGATTAAAGTTGGGCTATTAGCATTATGCTGTGATTCAAATATGTGGAAAACAAATCTTGGCAAATTGTTAAAGTGCCTTCGCAGAATGGTACACACTGCAGCAATGGTATTCCAATGATGCGTGGTGTAAATGATTAATGTGGGGAATTAAGTGACAGCCTAGTGAACTGCTTTGTCATGGATGATGTACAGTTTTTTTTAAGCATGATTGAAGCTGCACTTATCCAAGTAACTGGAGATTTTTCAATTGCACTTTTGCTTTTTAAGTGATGGAAAGAGTTTTGGAGTCAGGTGATAAGTCACTTTTTTTAAAATTCACTTTTTGAAATAAGGACATCACAGGCAAGTCCTTCCCTAAATGCTATTGTATTGGTGTAGGCTTGGCAAGTAGTGTATTTTGAAGATGACACACATTAAGAACACAGTGCAATGCTGGTGGAGGGAATAAACACTTAGGGTAGTAGATAGAGTGTCAGTCAAGTGGAATGTTTTTTCCTGGATGATGTTGAGCTTATTGAATGTCGTTGGATGTGCATTCATCAAATAATAAGTATTCCATCAGGCTCCTGATTTGTGCATCGCAGAAGGTTGAAAGGCTTTGGGGTATCAGATGGTGAATTTAACTTGCCTCTGATCTTCTTCAGCATTTACCTGGCTGGTCCAGTCAAATTTCTGGTCAATAGGGAGTCATGGATTATTGATGGTGGGATCTTTGCAATGATAATGCCATTGAATATCAAAGGTATGTGGTGATATTCTCTATTATTGGAAAAGGCATGAATGTCCCTTGTCACTTGTTAACCCATGTCTGAATATTATTTAGGTCTTTCTGCATTCAGGCATGGGCTGCTTCATATTCTGAAGAGTTACAAATGGAATTGAACATTGAGCAATTATAACATACGAACCCACTTCTGATTTGATGATAGAAGGAAAGTTATTGACGAGGTAACTGAAGATGGTTGAGCCTAGGATACTGCATTGGAGAACTCCTGCAGGATGTCCTGGCACAGGAATGGTTGACCTCTTAAAATACGACCATCTTCTGTGGGGTTTGGCTCTAACCATTCGAATGTTTGTCCCCTTCATGCTTATGGAAATCGTTTTTACCAAGGCTTGTTGATGTCCCATTTGGTGAAATATTTTCTTAATGTCCTGGGCAGCTACTCCCACCTCATCTTTGGTCCGATTTTGGATCAGGGCTGGATATGGCCCAGAGCCAAATGGTTTTGGCAAAACCCAAACTGGGCATTGACAAGCAGGATATTGGCAAAAAACTGTTACTTGATAAACATTATAGATAACACCTTCCGTTATTTTGGTTATTATTAGAGAGGTAACTGATTTTTTAAAAATTGGTTAAGTTGGATTAGTCTTAACTTTAAGGACAGGCCTTACTGTAACTAAGCTACTTCACCCACTGTTGAGTAGATGCCAATGTTGTAACTAACATGCAGTTCTGGAGCCCAAATTTCAGTTAAACAGCAGCCAGTCCCATAGGCTTTGCTGCACCGAGTGCTCTCTGTCATTTTCTATGTCATCTGGAGCATCTCAAATTGCTTAACGACTAGCTTCTATGATCATGGGGATCTCACAAGGAAGCTGAGATGCATCATCCACTTGGCATTTTGGACTAAACAGGGTTTTGATTGCTTTAGTTTTGTCTTTAACATTCACATGTTGAAGATGAAGATGTTCCTGGAACCATCTCTTTCTGTTAGTTTTGATTTATCCAACATGATTCACGACTGGTTTGGTAGATATGATCTGCTGGTTGTAGGATCACTGAGCATTGTCTATTGCATGCTGTTCTTGCTCTGTTGCTCTGTCACTGGATTGGCATTTCATCTTAGGTGTACCTGGTGCAGCACCTGACATGACATGTTTCGCCCTTCAGTGAATCAGTGTTGGTGTCCTGACTGGATCATAAGGGTACACTGAGGGATATACCAAGCCATAAGGCTACATATTGTGGTGAAGTACATTTCTGCTGCTACTGATAGTATACAGTGCCTCATGATATCCAACTTTGAGCTACCAGAACTGTTCTGACTCCATCCCATTTAGCATGATAATAGTGACACACACAGAGAATATTCTTGGTGTGAAGATAAGACTTTGTCTCCACTTGTCACAGGATATCCATGCTCTGAGTAGTCACAGTATTTATCCAGTTGGTCCAGTTAAGCTTCTGGGCAATCGCTACTTCCCCTCTGTCCAGAATTTAATGGTTGGTGATTCAGTTACATTAATACCATTGATTGCAAAGGGGGCTGATCTGAATTACTTTTGTTAGAAATGGAATCATTGCGTCATAGAGTTGCTACAGCTGACAAGGTGGCCATTCAACCCTCAGAGTTTGTGTGTGCTCCAAGTAAAGCAATCCTGTCAGTTCCATTCCCTTGCTTGTTTCCTATAGCCCTACAAATACTTTATATCAATTGCCAATCCCCTTTTGAAGACACTGATTCTGCTTCCAACACCTTTGTAGGCCATGAATTTTGGATCATAACTACACTCTGTTTGAAAATAAAAGCTTTTCTCATATCCGTCTTGTTTCTTTTGGCTAAAATTTTAAATCTGAGGGCCTAGATCCTTAACAATCTATTTCCCTCTATTTACCCTATCTGAACCCTTCATGATCAGAACCCTACATGACTACACCCCAGGGTTCTGAAAGAGGTAACTGAAGAGATTGTGGAGGCATTAGTAGAGATCTTTCAAGAATCACTAGAGTCAGGAATGGTTCTGGAGGAATGGAAAATTGCAAATGTCACTCCACTCTTTAAGAAGGGAGGGAGGCAAAAGACGGGAAATTATAGGCCAGTTAGCCTGACTTCAGTGGTTGGTAAGATGTTAGAGTCCATTATTAAGGATGAGGTTTCAGGGTACTTGGAAGCACATGATAAGGGAAATCTTGCCTGACAAACCTATTGGAATCCTTTGAGGAAGTAACAGGCAGGATAGACAAAGGAGAGCCAGTGAATGTTGTTTATTTGGATTTTCAGAAGGCCTTTGACAAGGTGCTGCACATGAGGCTGATAAACAAGATAGGAGCCCATGGTGTTACAGGAAAGGTACTAGCATGGATAGAAGATTGGCTAATTAACAGAAGGCAAAGAGTGGGAATAAAAGGGGCCTTTTCTGGTTGGCTGCCAGTGACTAGTGGTGTTCCTCAGGGGTTGGTGTTGGGTCCGCTACTTTTCACTTTATTTGTTAGTGATCTGGATGATGGAATTGATGGCTCTGTGGCCAAGTTTGCAGATGATACAAAGATAGGTGGAGGGTCAGGTAGTGTGAGAAAGCAGGGAGTCTGCAGAAGGATTTGGACAGGTTGGGAGAATGGTCAAGGAAGTGGCAGATGGAATACAGCGTAGGGAAGTGTATGGTCATGTATTTTGGTAGAAAGAATAAAAGCATAGACTATTTTCTAAACTGGGAACAAATTTAGAAATTGGAGGTGCAAAGGGACTTGGGAGTTCTAGTGCAGGATTCCCTAAAGGTTAACTTGCTGGTTGAGTCAATAGTAAGGAAGGCAAATGCAATGATAGCATTGATTTCGAGAGACTAAAATATGAAAGCAAGGATGTAATGCTGAGGCTTTACAAGGCATTGGTCAGACCACATTTGGAGTATTGTGAGCAATTCTGGGCCCCGTATCTAAGGAAGGATGTGCTGGCATTGGAGAGGGTCCAGAGGAGGTTTACGAATATGATCCTGGGAATGAAAGGGTTAATGTGCAAGGAGCGTTTGATGGCTCTGGGCCTGTACTCACTGGAGTTTAGAAGAATGAGGGGGAATCTCATTGAAACCTACCAACAATTGAAAGGCCTGGATAGAGTGGACATGGAGAGGACATTTCCAGTAGTGGGAGAGTCTAGGACCAGAGGGCACTGCCTCAGAATAGAAGGACATCCTTTTAGAACAGAGATGAGGAGGAATTTCTTGAGCCAGAGGGCGGTGAATCTGTGGAATTCATTGCCACAGATGGCTGTGGAGGCCAAGTCATTGGGTATATTTAAAGCAGAGGTTGATAGGTTCTTGATTAGTAAGGGCGTCAAAGATTATGGGGAGAAGGCAGGAGAATGGGGTTGAGAGGGCAAAATAAATCAGTCATGATCAAATGGCGGAGCAGACTCGATGGGCCGAATGGCCTAATTCTGCTCCTATGGCTTATGGCCTTATTGTCTTATGATTTTGTACACTTCTATCAGTTGTTCCCTTCAGCTTTCTTTGTTCCCAGAATAATAACCTCAGCTTCTCCATTCTATCCTTGTAGCTGAAATCCCTTATCCCTGGAGCCGTTCTGGTGAATATTTTCTGCGTACTTTCTAGGTCCATCACATTCTACCTAAAGTACAGTCATCAAAAGTGTGTACAATACTCTATTTTTCTAGAGGATGAACATAGTAACCTTGCTTTTGCACTCTTTGCCTCTAATTATTAATTTCAGGATCCAAAATTCCTTACTCATCACTCCCTCAACATCCCCTGTCACTTTCAAGGATGCAGGCATATCCAGAGCCAGGTCTTTCTGTTACTTTATAACTGTGTCATTTATGCAAAATCATCTCTTTGATTCTTTCTGTCAAAGTGCATCACCACGCATTTTTTACACTTCAATTTCACCTGGCAGGTGTGTGCCCATTCTGCCAGTCTATCTATTTCTGCCTTATGCTAAGTAAAATAGTCAGAGGCGAGTTGGAGATTTTGTATGGTAAAACACTGGATGTTAGCAAATTTCTTCCTAAAGAATACTAGAGAGATTGAGACAGGGCTTGATATAAGCATGAATTAAAGTTTTGGCAGTGATTGGTGTGAGGTGAGGAGGAGGGTGTGTGATACCAGTGTGGTTTTCACATAGAGTCCTAATTTAAGCAGTGATCGCTTTGTAATCAAGGTTCTCAATTAGTCCCTTTTGGCATTTATAAAATGCTTCAGTTGAGCTTATTTCTGCTTCTGTGAAACCTTCAGTACATTGGCGAGGAGATTGTACCGATGATTTCATATCTTGCAGAATAAGGTTGCTTCTTGAGGTAAGATTTCATTGCAGAATATTAAAAGAAAATGTAAAAAAAATCCTCATATCATTTGAGTCCATATGAAGTGGCAAACGAAGCACTGAGAAATATCTTGAAATCCAACAGTGGAATAAAGAAAAAATTGCAATTTCAAAATCTCACAATTTTACTTTTGAAGTGTAGTTAGTGCTATATTGAAGGAAAGCTCACAGTCAGTTTGTGAACTGCAAGGTCCCATGGTCCAATGTGATAATAATCAGATCCTCTGCTTTAGTGATATGAATTGAAGGATAAATGACCAGGATTTGGGAAAACCCTTTCCTTCTTAAATGGTACCAAAGGTTTGTCTTTAATGTCCATCTGCAATGGGATCTGTTTAATGCCACATCTGAAAGACAGCAGTTATGACAGTGCAGAACTTCCTCAGTGCTGTATATATCCACATTTAGGTCCCGCAGCTGGAGAGATTTAAGAGATTAAGATATGTATACAGCATGTTGGTTTAGGTAGGGTGTGTCAAGTCAAATCTCTGGATTAGGAAAAATTCAAAACCTGTTGAAAGCCAGAATGCAGTGCTGAAAAGATGAAAGTAGATTAATTAACTTGCATTGTTGGTGCAGAAATAGAGAACAGAAATGTAGCACTGCCAGGCTTAAACACGTCTTGATTTTAGAAGGCGTTTTCTTACTGTTGCCAAATTAGGAATCAGATATTGAGGCTCCCAACTGGGCAATTGATCCAATGAACAATTAACACCTCTCAAAAAGAAGTGGATGAATATTTGTCTGAGAATGGAACTGAGGGTAGCAAAAATAAGTACAGAGGCAGATAATCAAATGCTGTGTGAAACATAATGGAGCTAACATTCCAGCTGTTGTGTTGTCAGTTCAACAAAACTGAATGCACCACTCAAATTATGATCCGACTTAGGCATTGTACAGTTCGATTATGTCTTCTGAGTTATGCTATACTGGTCCAGCAATATATTTTAGCTTCCTATTTGCTTTGTTCACTGCTGCTTCAGACCATTCTCATCAATCCTAGATCTGGCCATCTTTGTCTACACAAATAACAGTAAATCTAATAAGTTTAGGACATACACAATGAATGGTAGGGTCCTAGGGAATATTGAGGAACAGAGGCACCTCTGTGTCCAAGTCCATAGATCCCTAAAGATGGCAGCACAGGTGGATAAGGTAGTTAAGAAAGTCTACAGGAAAGTATCCAGTTCATTTCAAGATGCCGTCTAGAGGAAGGACATGCTTGCATTAGGGATGATACAGAGGAGATTTACCAGGATGTAGCCTGGGATGTAATATTTCAATTGCATTGAGAGATGGCAGTGGCTGCATTTATTTTCTTTGACATAGTTGAAAATGAAGGAGGACCTGACAGAGGTATACAAAATTATGAGAGGCATGGATGAGGCAGATATTGAGAAACGATTTCTCAGGCAGGTTTGCTATTGTGGTTCGCTATTGTGGTTCGGGAGGGTTTAAACTAGTTTGCGAGGGGGATGGGAACCGGAGGGGTAGGTCAGTGGAAGAAGTGCATGGAGTAAAGTCAGATCTAACATATAGAGAGGCTTTGAGGAAGGAGAAGCAGAGAACAGGGTATAAAGTTAGAAAAGTGGATGGGCTAAAGTGCGTTTACTTAAATGCAGAAGTATCAGGAATAAGGGTGACGAACTGAGACCTTGGATAAATACATGGAACTATGATACTGTGGCTCTTGCAGATACTTGGCTGGCACCAGGGCAGGAATGGATACTGAATATTCCTGGATTTCAGTGTTTTAAAAGGGATGGGGGGGGGGGGGGGGTGGTGAGAAGAGGGGGAGGGGTGCCGTTACTGGTCAGGGATACTATTACAGCTGCAGAAAGGGTGGATAATGTAGAAGGATCCTCTCTAGAGTCAGTATGGGTGGAAGTTTGGAACAAGAAAGGAACAGTTACTCCACTGGGAGTATTCTATAGGCTCGCCAGTAGCAGCAAGGATACTGAGGAGCAGATTAGGAGGCAGATTTTGGAAAGGTCTCCCATAATAACAACCCTGTTTTGGAAAAAACAGGGTTGTTATCATGGGAGACTTCAGCTTCCCAAATGTTGATTGGCATCTGCTTAGTGCCAAAGGTTTAGATGGGGCAGAGTTTGTTAAGTGCGTCCAGGATGGATTCCTGTCACAGTATGGTGACAGGCCGACTAGAGGGAATGCCATATTAGATCTAGTATTAGGTAATGAACCGGGTCAGGTGACAGATCTCTCAGTAGGTGAGTATTTGGGGGACAGTGACCACCGCTCCCTAACCTTTAGCATTGTCATGGACAAGGATAGGAGCAAACAGGACAGGAAGATATTTAATTGGGGAAGGGCAAATTATGAGGCTATAAGGCTAGAACTTGTGAGTGTAAATTGGGATATTTTTGAAGGGAAATGTACCGTGGAGATGTGGTC
Organism: Pristis pectinata; assembly: GCF_009764475.1. Taxonomy (NCBI): domain Eukaryota; kingdom Metazoa; phylum Chordata; class Chondrichthyes; order Rhinopristiformes; family Pristidae; genus Pristis; species Pristis pectinata. Next base: position 78,994,965 of record NC_067412.1, read on the forward strand.
AGTGTTCAGGGATCTCTTGCAGGATGTTAGGGGTAAATTTGTCCCGGTGAGGCAGAGAAGGAATGGCAGGATGAAGGAACCAGGGGTGACAAGAAAGGTGGAACAACTAGTTAGGAGGAAGAAGGCAGCATACATAAGGTGTAGGCAGCAAGGATCAGATAGGGTTCATGAGGAATATAGGGTAGCAAGGAAGGAACTTAAGAAGAGGCTGAGGAGAGCAAGAAGGGACATGAAAAGGCCTTGGCGAATAGGGTTAAGGAAAATCCCAAGGCTTTTTTTCACTTACGTGAAGAGTAGAAGGATGACGAGAGTAAAGGTAGGACTGATTAGAGACAAAGGTGGGAAGATGTGCCTGGAAGCTGTGGAAGTGGGTGAGGTCCTCAATGAATACTTCTCTTCAGTATTCAGCAAGGAGAGGGGCCTTGATGATGCTGAGGACAGCGTTGATAAGGTTAATGTTCTGGAGCATGTAGATATCAAGAGGGAAGATGTGTTGGAGCTGTTAGAAAATATTAGGACAGATAAGTCCCTGGGGCCTGATGGAATATTCCCCAGGCTGCTCGCGAGGCGAGGGAGGAGATTGATGAACCGTTGGCTAGGATCTTTGAGTCCTCATTGTCCATGGGAATGACACCGGAGGATTGGAGGGTGCCAAATGTTGTCCCTTTATTCAAAAAAGGTAGTAGGGATAGTCCAGGGAATTATAGACCAATAAGCCTTACGTCTGTGGTGGGCAAGCTGTTGGAAAGGATTCTTAGAGATAAGATCTATGGGCATTTAGAGAATCATGGTCTGATCAGGGACAGCCAACATGGCTTTGTGAAGGGCAGATCATGTCTCACAAGCCTGATAGTGTTCTTTGAGGAGGTGACCAGGCAGATTGATGAGGGTAGTGCAGTAGATGTGGTCTACATGGATTATAGTAAGGCATTTGACAAGGTTCCACATGGTAGGCTTCTTCAGAAGGTTAGAGGGCATGGGATCCAGGGAGCTTGGCTGTGTGGATTCAGAATTGGCTTGCCTGTAGACAGCAGAGAATTATGGTGGAGGGATTGCATTCAGATTGGAGGGCTGTGACTAGCGGTGTCCCACAAGGATCGGTTCTGGGACCTCTACTTTTCATGATTTTTATTAATGACTTGGATGAGGGGGTAAAAGGGTGGGTTGGCAAGTTTGCAGATGATACAAAGGTTGATGGTGTTGTGAATAGTGTGGACGACTGTCGAAGATTGCAGAGGGACATAGATAGGATGCAGAGCTGGGCTGAGAAGTGGCAGATGGAGTTCAATCTAGAGAAGTGTGAGGTGGTACACTTTGGAAGGACAAACTCCAAGGCGGAGTACAAAGTTAATGGCAGGATTCTGCGGAGTGTGGAGGAGCAGAGGGATTTGGGTGTTCATATCCACAGATCCCTGAAAGTTGCCTCACAGGTGGATAGGGTAATTAAGAAAGCTTAAGGGATGTTAGCATTCATAAGTCGTGGGATCGAGTTTAAGAGCCGCGAGGTAATGATGCAGCTCTACAAAACTCTGGTTAGACCACACTTAGAGTACTGTGTCCAGTTCTGGTTGCCTCATTATAGGAAGGATGTGGAAGCGTTGGAAAGGGTGCAGAGGAGATTTACCAGGATGCTGCCTGGTTTAGAGAGTATGCATTATGATGAGAGACTAAGGGAGCTAGGGCTTTACTCTTTGGAGAGAAGGAGGATAAGAGGAGATATGATAGAGATATACAAAATATTCAGAGGAATAGATAGAGTAGACAGCCAGCGCCTCTTTCCCAGAGCACCAATGCTCAATACAAGAGGGCATGGCTTTAAAGTAATGGATGGGAAATTCAAGGGAGATATCAGAAGGAGGTTTTTTACCCAGAGAGTGGTTGGGGTGTGGAATGCGCTGCCTGGGGTGGTGGAGGCAGGTACATTGGTCAAATTCAAGAGATTGCTAGATAAGCATATGGAGGAATTTAAAATAGAGGGATATGTGGGAGGAAGGGGTTAGATAGTCTTAGGCCAGGTTTAAAGCTCAGCACAACATTGTGAGCCGAAGGGCCTGTATTGTGCTGTACTGTTCTACAATTCTATGATAACGGAAACATTTAAAATCAGAGGGCAAGGTTCAGGATAAAAGGTAAGAGGTTTAGAGGTGATCTGAGGAAGAAGTTTTTTACCCAGAGGGTGGCAGGAATCTGGAACACACTGCCCAAGAGGATAGCAGAAGCACAGACTCTCACAACATTTAAGAAATACCTGGATGAGTACTGGATTCGTCACAGCGCAGAAGGCTATGGATGAAGGGCTGCAAAGCAGGATTAGTATAGATGATGACTCAATGGTTGGCATGGACATGATGGGCAGAAGGGCACATTTCTGTGCTGTATGACTCTATGATTCTAAGTTTTACATCATTAATAATAGTTGTAGCATCTCTCATTTCTTCCAATGTGTGTGCAGTGCCTTGCTTTTGTTTGTAATTAATTCCATTGCTCGCCTACAAATTTTATTTAGCTCATTTTACAGGTTTCTTGTTGCTTCCTCCTCCCCAACTGCTCCGCCTCCTTCCCATGTCACATCATTTTCATATCCCAGCAGTTGCATTAGAACTCAAAATGTATTTTAGGAATTTAGCCAAATTCTTTTACCTTCTTGGATACTTTGCCTACATATATGTAAATCATTGGGAGATTAAGTTAGAGATCAGGATAGTGGAAGTTTTATGTATTCCACTAGGAGGAAGGCTTTAGTGGACTATACAGACTTATTTCATTTCACGCCAATTTAAATAACAATAAGTGGTCAGCTGGCTCACATGATTATCTTAAATTGATATCATTAGAGATGGTGCCATTTAAATTTTGGTATTCCTCTTTGCGTTAAGGTTTTATTATTTCTATTATGTGAATCATTCTGAAGAGACTTATTTCATAATAACTGTGAGTGAGAAGAAATGCCTGCCAAGGAAGAGAATAGAAAGAAAGCTGCAAAGTGACTCATGTTTTATTCGAGTTGTGTTAAGAACCAGAAATAACTTGGTGTCTGATTTTTTTTTCACAATATACAATGATGCTTTCTTCAGATAAAATTCTGGAAACTCCACTTATACATGCAGAACATTTCAAATGAGAGTCAGTATTGATTGCTTATTTCATACACTGGTGTCAGGCTGCAGGCAAGTTGTAATCTTCTTTCTTGCTGTACAAGATCTGTGTCTCATAGGGAAGCCTACTGATGTGAAACACTAATTATGCTTTTTTTCCCCTAATTCCATTTTCTATCCTCTCCTGCTGAAGTCATTGAGGTTTAGTAGGGCAATCTTCTTAACATACTATTGCCAACAGTAATCATTGTTCTACTCTGGAAAGTTGTCTTTCAATGAGACTAAAATCATAGGCAAAAAGAGGCCATTCAGCCCATTTGTGCCTGTCCCTGCTCTTTGCTATTCAAAGATATCCTGCTCCTTACCCAGAGACCTGATATTCAGATATTTATCCAATTTGGATTTTGAAGGTATTATTAAACCTGCTTCTACCATTCTTTCAGCAAAACATTTCATTGGTAACTAGCTGCATAAAAAATTCCCATTTCAACCCTGTTTTTTTTTTCTCAATTACTCAAACCTGGATCCTCCAGAGTAGAAATGGTTTTCTTTTATTTATTCAATCAAAACCCTTCATGATCTTTAAAACCTCTTCTCCAAGGACAATAACACTAGCTTCTCCTTGAAAATGAACTTATATGTTAGATTTAAATTATCCCATTCAATTCTGAAGTTGGAGGCAAACATTGTACATTATAACCAGCCTTCACTCCTTTTAAAGTGGGCCACTATTTGCAATTTCTTCATCTTATATTTTTATTTCAAATTATCCTGAGAAGAGTGGATCAGAAAATGATTACCATTTTATTGAGATACAAATGATAAACAACATCTTCAAGGGAATGAGGATTATAGTGTAAATGGCAATATGAAGTGTCTGTGGTTAGGGAGAATTTAACCATTGGATATCAAATGTTGTTTAGCAGCTGCCAAGTTGTTGAAAGATGACCCACTTCAAGTCAGACAAATAAGTACCCTGGTACTATTTTAGTAAATCTAGTAAATCCACAAAAACAGAATTGGTCCTACTCTTAGGCACAGGGGAAGCTTACACCCTCAACAATAGTCACAGAATTACCACTCCAGACTCGGTGTAACCACTGATCAACACTAAGTGACCAGTAACTACCTGTGAAGATATGATTGAATAATAATTACTGATACTTTGGCTTGGCTGTCATTCTGAGCCAATTGAATAGGAAAACTGCTCTCCGGTTTGGAATGTTTGCCTTGAATAGGAACACATCATAAAGATTGTGAAATTGTACAACCCAAAGGCTCTGTTTTTCATTGGAAATAGAATATTTAAACCATCCTTTATATCCAACAAAAGCTAGTCATTGATTTACTATTGTATATACAATCTAATCATGTGCAAACCATAGTTACAAAGGTAGATCAGAGACTGGGTAATCAGCTCCTGACCCCTCCAACTGATATTTTTTGAAAAGTGAGCCCTCAGTCCATGTCTCATTCATTCTTAACAGCAAACTATTATGTTACTCTATAAATCATTTTAGAATGTATTCCTGGAACATGAACCACATTGGTAAGGAAACATTTATTGCTTTATTGTATTGAAAAGCTGGCAGTGGACTTCCCTTTAAAACTGCTGCAGTTCTTGTGATAACTGGCGTTCTCACCATATGTGGGGAAGGGAATTCCAGGAATAAACACTTCCTCATTGATGCTCTGCATTTATCCTTAACAATGCTGAATCTATTTTTATAAGTGCCTTTGAGACATTGCTTAGATGCTTCATAGAAATGCTACTGATTTCCTCTTTGAAAAATTGAAAGCACGGTTAAATATTGTAGTGGAGTATGTCCAAGTCATAACATTGCCATTGTAGGTAATTCATTTATTAGTGTTTGCAGTAGATGACTTCAGAGGTCCTTTAATGCAATATTATTCAGGGATTACATCAGGGATCTGTTTTTTTGCCTGAACTGAGGCAAGGCATTTGCTTTACTCTAATGGTCAGTCTTGATTTGCTTGGCCTTTTCAAATGTAACCATACTGTTTGTTGGGCCTGAAGTAGAGGACAGAGTAATAGAAACTGTACCTGCAATTGAAGTGTTCAATCTGCCAGCAAGTACCTCTCCCAACCAGAAACCTGTCTGTGGCAAATTTCACCTCCTTATATTGGAAATAATAATGTTCTATTTCCCAAGACCAGAAGCCTACATTTAATCTTATTTATTAGCGACAAAATTATATGGAAATCTTTTTGTATATTAATTCTTTAAAAAAAACTCGATATAGATGTTAAATTGTGTTCCATTGTAATAATGTGCTTATTTAGGATTATCTGCTTCTGTGGATTAGAACATTACTCTTTTTTTCTGGGGCCCACTTAAGTACTGCCAAACGTGCAGATAACAATGTGTGATTTTGAATATTTGTGAGACGCTAACAAAGAAGTTAGAAAGTTTAAACCTAAACACCAGCAAGGTGCATAGAATTCATCAGTAAATTGACGTCCTCTCCTCTAGACAGCATATGATTTGTTTGGTGCAAGAAAGGAACATGACATCTTGATGCAATTCTGTCCCTGATATAAGGTGGTTGAAATGTTAGTTGTGGTTCAGTTGGGAGCATCGTCATCACTGAATCAGATGGGCCTAGGTTCAAATTTCAATCCAGAGATTTAAGCATTAACATCTAATCTGACATTTAGAGAGTGCTGCATAGTTATAGGTGCTGTCTTTTGGATGAGATGAATACATGGATGTAAAATATCCATGAAGAAGAGTAGGAGAATTATTCCTGGAGCCCAACCAATATTTACCCCTCAATCATCATTGCAAAACAAAAAAAGATTTTTTGATTCATATTTGGTAGTTGTTTGTAGGAGCTTGCTATGTGCAAATGCAGACTCATCTTTCCCACATTACAATAATGACTACACTTCAAAAATGTCTTAAAAAGAGATGTGAGAGGTGCTATATGAATGCAATTTTTTTCAATTCCCTTCTGTGCTGAAATCAGATCATTTGTTGCACATTTATCTGTGTATGGTTGTGACTGGTTTTAGGGGGTTCTCACCATTTTGGATGTAAAATTACTTTCAAATCACCTTGTTTGAATCTACAAGTCTCCCATTTGTTCTCCTGCTTTTCAGGGTTTGAAATCTCAGAGTATCAGAAGAGACAAGCTGCAATGACCGTAAGAAAAGTCAGCAAACAGAAAGGTGAGCATGTATCCTTGTAATCCTTTCAGCAGACAGTATTACAGGCAAAGAGTCAAAAATCAGAGCTGGAAGAACTTGGGTTGTAGAACCGCTGCCTCACAGCACTGGAGATCCTGGTTCAATTCTGACCTCCAGTGCTCTGTGTGTGGAGTTTCTGCCTCCGACCATCTGGGTTTTCTCTGATGCTTCAGTTTCCTTTCACATCCCAAAGATATTCAGGTTAGGTGGTTAACTAGCCACTGTAAATTGCCCCTCGTGTGTAGGTGGGTGGTTGGATCTGAAGGGAATGTATATGAATGTAGGGAGAATAAAACATGGAAATAATGTAGGATTAATGGAAATGGGTGGTTAATGGTTGGTGGTGACTTGGTGGGCCAAAGGGCCTGTTTCCATGCTGTACGTCTCTATGACTCTAACATCCTTGAAGCCCCACTGGGCATAGACATGATCCAAAGTACTGCACATTCATGGTGCTCAGGAGTTTCCAGGTTTCATTGCTAGTCTCTACTGAGTTAGCTAACTCCATCTAGCCTGTAGTTGAGGCTTAGATGTATGAATTTGATTAAAAACACTTAGTTTTGGTCCAGAAGCTCTTGGTTCTTGAATAGCTTATCTATCTTATTTACCTATCAAGACTCACATGGAAGAGATACTGAAGTATTGCTGTCATTTATCAAATTGTACACCGGCAGAATTTATTGAAAATTGCTTGAAGGATCTAGGGAAACTATACAAAGGTTTTAGTCAATGGCACAAGTCTGAGCAATCAACATGATGTAACATTTTACAACTTTGTGCTGCCAGCAGCAATCTTCAGCAAATATCCAAATTTTCAGGGTGCACACCATTTCATTTTCTGGCCACGAGAGTTTTAAAAATAACGTGCAGCGCATGACAAACTTTTCCTGCTCCAATAATATACAAACATCTTGCATTGCAAAATGCAAATATTCCAGAAGATATCAAAGGCTTTAGGGCACGTAAATATAATGGCAAACTAAAACTCTCTAATAGCTTGCCTACTTTAGGCATCCACACCAGGCAGTTTCGAAACCACACAATTAAGTTCATGGTGGATTAGCAGATTTTGGAGGAGATATATGAATAACCATTGCAATCTGTGTAGTGCCCATAAGGCATAACATACCCGAATTCAATGATTTCAAAGACATAGCTTGACAATGTCCTGAGGAGAAAAAAAACATTATTTGATCATCTCAGAAAGGGCTGGTACAAGTTGAGCCTTCACAAGATAGATTGAAAGTACCTGGAATTGCATGGGTTTGATGTTGGATAATGGTGAGATTAAGCCCAATTGTGATGCCTCCTGTAGTCAGTAACCTATCAAGATTCACTACTTAAACTATTAAAATCAATGGCCAAGGCTAGTGGTACCTATGGAATCCTAATGAAACACAATAATTTCATTCAGGATAAATAATAGAAAAACTGGGACCAATTTAAAAATCTATTTGGTGATATTAATCCATGTTGAAATCATTCAGAGTAATAATAAGATTTGCCAAGCTGTGGCTAATCTGAGAGTGAGTGCCACCTACCATGCAAAAGTTATCCTGTAACTTGTTAATATTTACATACCGTATTTAGTTTTAATTTATTAACAATTCTTAGTTCATTCCTTTAAATGCTAACTAGCTGATAAATTACATAATTCATCTTGCTTTGCCAGCATTTTATAGATAAGTGGATGAGATTGTGACTTTAAGTTCCTGTGGAACCTGATTTTTTGTGTATTCAAATCATATTTATTTTAGAATATAAATCAATGTCATTTAAAAACCTTTAGTTTTAGTTTATGGTATTCTGAGAAGCTAAGATAGAATAAACAGAAGAGTATTCCCAATCTGAACCTATCTTTCCATCTGGTAATGTAGATTTGCATTTTAAAAGAGCTTCCAGCTACACCAGTGATATTTTTAGAATACCTTTGTTCAGCAAGTAGGCCAGCGTGCATAAAAAAATACTCTACAAAATAAGGAAAGTGTGGAAAAGGCTGACTTTTAAATTGATCTTCACACCCCAATATAGAAATGCTGGCTGATGTAAAATGATGAGCAGCTGTTTTACTACTGGCACTTATGTAAATTAAGGCTCAAACTAGGGAAAGGGCAAAGATAAATCCCCACTAAAGGAGTTAATATTATGCAGATGTGAGCAAACTGGCTTCATTTAGATCTTTCTGATTGATTTCCTCACTGTTCATATGATGCACTTCCACTTTGACACGGGTCCAAGAACAATGAAAGGACACATGGAGAACAAATGCCTTTTCCCAATTAGGCTTCCAGTGAGACATATATGTTATTGGACATCAGCATCTGGAGGTCCCAAGTTTCCATTTGAGCATCACAGTAGAAATATAAGGTGAATGCATAATAAGAAAATATGCTGCAGATAAGTTACACATATAAGCAATTGAATATACATAACACCACATAAGCTGTGTAAAGGATTTAACCTCATCATGATGGACCTTTGGAAAGACTGTGGTTAGCTTAAAATACACAATTAAAAAAAACTAGAAATTCAATTGCATGTTTTCAGTGTTTTGCAACTGAAATTTCAACTTTTCCAAATGTGAAATTTGATAATGTTCAGTTTGAGGTCTCTTTGTGACACTCTGGCCATGAACTTGGGTATTTCCAGCCACAAGTTATTGGCCAATGCAATTTCTGCATTAGTCATGCTTGGTATGATTTCATCTCCAGCTCATTGCTTCTCTTGGACTAAGACTTAGCCAATCTTGAGATAATTAAGTCTCTATTGGGCACTCTTGGGACAAGCATATTTTAGCAAGTTAGTAATTGCTTGAGATGCACATAAGCTATGTGCTTTACTTTGCTCCTTTAGAAATATTCCCACAATTTTGTTTTGACCTTATCATCCATGATCCACTGATCTCATTCCCAACCCCAAAGCTCTAATCTCACAATCCTTCAGTTCTGACACCATCCTCCACCCAACCCACGTCCAGGATTCCTCTGATCCATCCAATCTTCCAAGGCCCCCTCTGAACCTCTCAACCCATTGATTAAACTTCTCTTGAATCTCTTCCAACCTAACCAACATTTCGATGACTCCTACTCCCCCCCCCCGCCCCCACCAAAAGGCTACTCCAGACATCCCCACCATCTGTCCAAGGCCCCTTTGATACAAATCATTCATCTCCCTCCCTTTTCCCCAAAGCCCCTCCGATCTTCTCAATCCATCAACTACAACCCCAATGATGGAAACATTGCCAGGCTAACACCCAGTGATCTCCCCAATCGGCACAGTCTCTGCTTCTGCAGCAGGATTACCAGGACTTCGGCAATCTTCTCACTCCAAGATCTGCGGTCAATACTGAAACAATAGCACTTGCCACTGATTGCAAAGAAAGCTTCCTCAAAGACCTAGTGAAGTCGGATGAAATCTTCCTTGTTCTTGGTACACACATCTATAGTACCATTAAACTAGCTGAGTGGTCAATTGCATTAAACTGAATCAAAGAATTTTCATAGAGAGCAAACTGAAGGCAAAAAGCACCATTTTTAGTTATAATTTTAAATATTATGCAAAGTATTAAAGGTTTGAACATAAACATATGATTAAGTAGAAGCTGCAATAATTTCCTTTTGTTTTAAATTCCTGTTTTGAAATATTATTTTGATGAAATAATAATCCAAATATATAATTTTTTTTATGGAGAGGTAGTCGGTTAAGCAGTAATTATGGCTTGGCATTGCCATTAAAAACACACAGATCTAATAAACTGTAATATTTTCAGAACATCTTTGCAGCCGGACCAGTTTATAAATAGCAGGAACTTACATTAGTTGTAATGACTTCCCTGATCCTGGTGAAGTCTGCAAGCAGCACAGCCCATGAAGAAGCAATGAATCATTGACAACAGGTTTGGCAATTCCACATTAAACTGCATGTACCTGGAAATCCCAAAGATTCCTTTCAATTTCAGAGCTATGACTGTGAACACCGGTAGCTTTTCTGTTATTACAACAACAGTATCCAGATTTACATCTGTAAATTAGAGTACTCAACCTCACAAAATTGGGGAACAATTTAAACTTACTTCTAGGCCTGTTGCTTGCCCTCTTTGAAAGTAATGTCTTTTTCAGATTCAGCATTTTGTTATTTATGGGGAAAATGTCAAATTACATTTCCTGCCAGTAGCATCTGTTAAAGAGTTATGATTTATTCAGCCTTGTAGAGTTTCATAGGAAAATGAGAAATATAAAACAAAGATTTCAGATGCACAGACTACTTCAGTGGTGTAAAGTCCAAACTTAGAACTGACATCCAGAAATATTTCCGTACACAGATAATGATCAAAAGCTGGAATGGCTGCCAGGAAAATTAGGTCAGGATATTGGACCCATGTGGGAAATAATGAGATTTCGTAATGGAAGATGCTGGCATTTGTAATTTATAAGCATAAGGTCAAAAATATCATGCAAATAGATTGAACACCACTGAGGTTTTCACAAAGTTGTTCACTTAGACCCTTTTGCATTACTTCACACTTCCCAAGCTTAGTGCTAGGACAAAACCAAAACCAGCTAGTAGTGTTGTTAAATATGGAAGTGTAGTTCAGGTGTAAAGGCCAAAATGAGTTCTGAAGTAAAATGGAATGAGAATCTCTTACTGCATAAGTTTTCTTCTGCTGCATTCTGGCAGCAAATGGGAGCATGGTGAAAATTTCAGATGGTTTTCCAATACTACTTAGACATTGGTTTGAAGTTAAACCACTAATGTTACTGTTGTAGTGTACGTAAAGCTGCAATTAAACATTGTATTTTGAAAGAATTCAGTTGATCATATAATAATGTCTAATGACTTTTTTTTCCATTTCAGGGGTGAACTACACAAGGTCATTACCTCCCTCATACCCAGCACCACCTGATCCTCTTCATCAGAGGAACTTCATGCTCACTGATGGCATACCTCAGGGGTCAATGTATGAACTAACGGAGCCTAAACGCAGTCAGTCTCCCTTCTGGCAGAACTTCAGTAGGTTAACACCATTTAAAAAGTAACAGGCCATGTTGTTTGGGAGGAACTAGCCCTTGACATTTATTCTTGGCAGTTAAAAACAAAGTGTGGATCAACAAACCATGTTTGGATCATGGATCTAGATGATTTAAACATCTGCTGACACCTTTCCTGCTGAGCCTTGGTTCAAAACAACATTTTATCTCATTATTTCTTAATGTGATTCAACTGTTCATAAAGCATATAATATATGACAACAGAAAGTCAGAAAGGAAAACTGAAATTCAGACTCAGCCTTCATTGCATTATATCATTTGTGATTATGTGAATCTAGATTTGCTCCTTAGTGCACCGTATTGCAGCTGTATACACGCAGGCACACACAGAGACAGACAGTTTCATGCACATTCACACACACATCTTGCTTCTGTTGTTCTAAAAGCTTATTACATATATACTGGAGTGTGACTGTTTTATTGCTTGATCAGTTTTACATAAACTATTACAGATATTTTAATGACTAATATCATAACCATGCTTTTGATGATTTAATATATAACCATGTGCTGATATGATATGTTGTACTGAATGAACAGTTCAAACTCTATTTGAAGAACTTAGGAATAACTCATGCCATTTCTACCAGTATCCATGGAGTTTGTAATTATTCAGAAGGTAGGAGTTAATTGACAGGGCCATTCCTTTGCCATCTTTGTCCTAGTTGGTTTAACAACCAATTCTCTTTGACAGTACAACAAAATCTTTCAACAGAATGGATATATAACTATAACCTTTTGACCAGAGAATCAATTGCTTAATATAATTAACATTCTTTGTTATGTTTTAGTCCAAGTTTGTTACAGTGTTACACTTAACAGTTAATAAGGCTTAATAACTAATCAAATTGTATTTTAACTCTTTAAATTTGAGTTGGAAGGCATAATGTAACACCGACAAGTCTTTGTTGTCGTCAGTTAATACTTTCTTCACCTTGTGCATCCTTGGACATTTGCCAGTCCTTCCACAGCATTAATCATCTGATCCCATGTGGTTTCTCTACAATATCTCTGGACTACTTCAACTGAAATGTTTGCAATTCATTGGAGTTCTGTGGATTGAACAGTGCACAGCATAGATTATAAACTAGGTTATGGCGGAACCATTGCAAATTAAGGAATTAAGTTATCTTTAAATATTGTCCTACAAAAATGTTTTGTGCCACAAGTGATGTAAACATTTGTTTTGTGATGTGCTAAAATTTCACTATTTTGCATTTCAAATGCATACAATGAAATCATACATGATATAAAATGATAAACTAGCCAATCTTTTGAAATAATAATGGACATTTTTATAGAACTACAGAGCTACTTTTCCAATAATCATAGCTAGATATTATTTTCTAACAGTCTAAATAATTAAATATTTATTAAACTAGTGCCAAAAAATGTAGAAGCAAATTCAACAAAAGGAAAAATTGTTAGTATATGATTCAGTACACAGGCACTTAGCTGCCAGCTGACAGATTGTTTGTTCTGTACTGTTCCTATTTAAAGGCTGTTGGTGCCCTTAACAAAGACAGTTAGCAAAAGTCCTGGTTAATCAAAAATGTATTTTCTCATACTGAAGTTATAGGCCATCAGGAATATGTTATTGCTATCCATTTAGGGAGTTTAGTGGCTTGCTTTTATTTTATTTCTATAGTGAATTATTTAATTTCATTGTAATGGCTATGGTCTTTGTCTAATCATATTCAAGCTCTTTGCTCAGGTAAATTCTTGCATGATGTGCCATATAAAGTAGTGATTGACTGGTACGTAGTTCTACAAGTCTGGTTTTCTGGTTTCTTTAGTACTTGCCTCTACTGGTAAGGGTAACAAGCAGTGTCAAATTATCAGTTGGATCAAATATGCATCGCAATTAGTGATTGACGTTGTACCACACACCAGCGTTGTATGTGACTCATATGAAGAATGAGGCCTATTTACCCATTCTACGGTAATCTGAGGCTAGCCAGACCTAATTATTGAAATTTTTGTAGAGTGCACAGTCAAGTGACTGTATAGTTGACCAAAATAATGCTAATGGTATCTTTTCTTATCACTTGACCAGGAGTATTGAATAGGAGAGTCTGTTGGTGGAGCTCGATGGACTAAGTCATAACTTGGCTTTGGTCCAAGCACTTTTCAATCATTATTCACCACTCTTTAATAAGTCTTTTACAATACTGGCACAAGTTTAATTTTGATTTTTAACTGCTAAAATGAATACCAGATCTAAAGCGTCAGCTAATGGTAAAGGTAATGGAGACCAACCTACTTTGGAAGCTATTTCTAATCTGGATAGAAAGTTTGACCGAAGCTTTGCCAAATTGAAGTCCATTTTACAGGACTATGAAGGAGTATTGAATAGGATGTTTCTCAGGGGAATATTGGTCAAAACACTAATATTGCTAGCTTATGCTCTTTGCAATAAGTAATTAAGAGGTCTAGAAAGTCAAGTAGACCAGAGTGGATCTCAGTTCAAGATTTCGATTGAGTACAGCACCCTCCTCCAACATGTGCCCCAACTCAGTGTTCTCAGTTTCACACTCGAATTACTGTGTGAACAGACAGAAACTGAATGTGGTCCATGCGCCCACTGGTTTCTCAAGATAGGGGCAGGAGAATGGTACCCATTGAATGTACTACTACACTGATAGCAAAATGAATCTATCACTTAATGGAAGGGGAGAAAATGATTTGGATGGGGAGAGGATACCACAGATAGATTTCTGGGTATTATTAAGCTAGCTTTAGATATTTTTGCCAAATACATTCACCTCTCTGTGAAGGAGGAACAAGAAGTACCTGTTTCCCTCTTGTCAAGGGTTGAGGTACATCTGTGATTTAGTGCGAGAAATAATGATCAGTTGCAAACGATTGGTATGCAAGACAAGTTTTTCACTGTACCTCAGTACAAGTGACAATAATATACCAATACCAATATTATGTTACACAGACAAGGTGCCAGGAATGATTCTTAGTCTGTGCTGAATGATGTGATCTGGAATCCTAAGAACTGTTTTTAACAGACATAGACTAAAAATACAACAAAATATTAGCCTAGGGCTCCCATTCCCAATCACTATCCAGTGAGGTGCACATAGGTAATGATTTGGTAAGGGTAGACATTCATGTCTAATCTTACATATGAAGAATGGCTTTTTTAGAAAGGTTCTGGTATGTTGCTGACACACACAGAACTGTAGGCTATCAAACAAGATTAGGAGGAACAAAGTTGAGTATTTTTTCAATAATGAGGATCTTTGATATTTGACTGAATATGAAATTAAATGACATTATGGTTTCAGTATCTTGCTGCTTTTACCTCACCACAAGTGTTACCATCCAACTGAAATGAGTATTTGTGAGGTTAATTAAAAATCAAAAGGTTTATATTTTGGATTATATTGTGGCAAGGCAGAGTATTCAATGCTTGGAAGCATTGTAACTGATGCCAGGACAAATTGGGTTATTGTACCAGTCTCTCACTAATACAACCCCTCAATTTTGCTTTATTGCATTAACACAATGAGGTAAAATTATACCACAAAATTGGGTGACACCAGCTATCCATTTTGTATTGTATCCTTCAGTTGCGCTTGTAAATGTATGCAAGTCCTAATCCTCTACACAATTTTCAACTATGAAAACAAATATTTACACACATTGGTCATTGTACATTGTTTCCATGATTTTATTTGGCATTGTTTTCACATTGTTACATAGTCTGTGTAATGAGAGTTGTAAAAAAAATTCAAATGAACTTACTTGGGGAGTGGCTCTACCTTCCATTTTACTAATTTAAGCTGTTAAATTCTGTTTTATTTTAATTTGTGATTTCTTATGTGGAATGTCTCATCATTGAAGACATGACATTATTATTTCAATATGGCAGTACAGTGCTATTTAAAATTAATTCTGAGAACTACAATGCACATAAAGGCAAATGTAGTCTGTGCACTAGTGCTGAGCCTTAAGGAACAAGACTTGGATGGGATGGGTATGGTGGTCTAAAAGATTTAAAAAATCTGGTCAGCATCTAAAGAGATGTGGGAAGAGTTGTTCATCTGCAGTTGAGAAACTCAAGCATAAGTGCTATCATTAAATGGATTTTTGATTTGTGATAAAAAGACAAGATACAAATGAATACTGCTTGCAAGGGGCAGGAACATTTTTAAAAAATCCATACAATGTAGATGTGAATTATTGCATCTAGGAAAATTGATGCTTCAGTTATGAACTCTTGTCTTTGTATTGAAAGTTACAGGCACTGGATTTGTAAATGACATCGAACTATTCAAGTGTTTTAATGGAAGATGTTCTGAGTGAAACCTTCTCCTTGCACTGGCATTTAAAGTCACACCAACAGCAATGTTCAATTACAATATTATAAAAATATGGTCTTAACAGCCTCTACTGTATTAATAAGAAATAAATAGGACTTACATGTTATTGATGTGCAAGTCCACATGTATCTTGTACAAAATAGAAATGTGGTTCTCAGCACCATAATGCAACATGCCATGGAACAGGTGCTCAACTGAGTGATAAGACAGTCCTGTTAAAGCCAGTTGTGTAACATTCATTAGTTAGAGTGAAGTCTTTCAGTAAACATTTTGATTTAGCTTCATGCTGTAAAATACCAGCATTTTGCTCAGAATTTCATTTCTAAAGATATAGCTATTAGTTGTAACAGGATTATTTCATGGACTCGCACTGTTTATGTTATAAAATTACTGTTTGAATTTGAAAAACAATGCATGCATGATGCCTTTGGAAGTAATGCATGGTCTCACTGCTGTTTTTGCAACACATGATCATTTTTTCGGGAATGATACACCACCGGTCAATAAAATCTAAGTGCAAATCCTGACCTTTTGTTACAAGCAAAACCATAGCATGGTAAAATAACTAATGAAACATGACCATGTTAGATTCTAGTTGCTAATGATGTAGATAAGCTTGTGATTCCTAAGTGAATCCTGCTGTAGAGAGTAGGATGATTTTGTCAAATTGAGATCTTGCCTATTAACTTAAGCAGACCAGAGCTTAGATATTCAATTCCCTAGACAGAAGTGTGGCTAGTATTTTAAGAGATGGGATCATTAATGTGTTTTGTCAGTTTTTAGAAATGGATAGTTAGAATTGAACACTATCATTCATGGAAATAATCCTCTACTAAATAAGGATTCATTCCAGTTTTAGTCAAGGGTGTAGAATAAAAGTGGGATAGCTCCATAATACACAAATTTATCTCCAGCCCATTCGCAGTTAGTCTAACTCAACTGTGAGTATAGTAGTACTCGCCAGTATACATAAACTTCTGCCATTGATTCCCTCAAATAAAAAAATGCAGATAATTATCATGTGTTCATTTTAACAATGTCCTTCCTGTTAATTATAACAAATATTGTACCGGCAATGAGTTGGAGGACAAAATTTAGATCTCTGCTTGTCATTTGAACGTAATTCTGTGGAAAACTGAAAACCTGCTGATTTGGGAGCCAAGTTTGCTGCTGGTGAACTGTTCACTGGTGCAGTTTAAAGTTGAAGCATCACGAATAAAAGAAGATAGTTGAAGGATAACTCATTCACTTTAAGTAATCCACACTACATCTGGAACTTAAATACAAGTAGCTTTTATTTGCTTAAAGCCAGATCAGCATACTTGCAAATTGTACAGATTTAAGTTGAATTTTAAAGTTGATCCAAATAATATTTAAGTTTCAATTAGTTAAAATCAAACCATTTGATTTAAGCAATAAATACGTTCACAAAATATTCCTTCGTCTGCCATTTCATTAAAAATTTAACCTACAGTTAATGCTTTTGTTAAAACAGCAATTAGAAATATTGTATGAATGTGTTAATAAAATCTTATAATTTAGTTTTGGCCTCTATATTACAATTGTCATAGTTGGCAAATACATTATTCATAAAGAAATAATTGTATTTTCTCCATAATAGCCTAAATGTGTATATCCGTAGTCTTTATACTCCAAGATTTTATTAAAACAAAATTATATTTTCTCTATACTAGAGTTATAAAATGTTGTTAAGAGAAATGTGGAGAATGAAATAATTAGTTATAATAATTAATTATATGGCATAGTATTTAGAGATATTGCTATATGAATAAATTCTGATGATGTCAAGTGAATTGCTTGGCTGTAACATTAGAAAATATTCCTCCAATAGCTTAATAACTGAAAGCATTTTCCCATGTAGTACCAAGACCTATAGACTAGAAGGTTCTAGAATTTATTGCCAATCTTAACCAGGACAGTAATTTGAGTACTACAATTTTTCTTGGCACCCCTTTGTTACAGTGGGTCAAACACAGTCAAGAGTGCCTGCTCTTGGTGGTAAATTCTATCTCTGTGAGGCCAGGAAGTAAGGATGATCACCGAGGTCAATTAATCTGCGGACTTCCACTGCAGAATTTAGCATATGACAGCTGGGAACCATGGGACTTTATGGCAAAGGTTAACACCATTAAATTTGGACGATGTTGCATAATTTAGTAATTCCAGTTTATAGATTTGGACACACATATGGAGAATCCAGCACAGAGGTTAGCATACTAATATTTTCTCCGCATAACTTTACATCGATTTAAAAAAGTAATGCATGAACCTTAACATCACAATTTCTTTATTGATAGCTAAATTGTGCTTTCCCTAATGGTATGAAGAATAACAATTAACATTTTCTTATCAGAGTAACTCTCCATTGTAAAATACTTACATATTTTCAAAACAGTTTGAGAAACTTTCTAACAGAGAATTATGTGATTTAGGTAGGTTAGATAATGAGACCCACCAACAAAAAAGTATGAACAATTACAAAACAACTTCTACAACTTTCACTTTCCAGGAAACCATGCATCTTAGTCAAAAACCCCACAAAGTGATTATGTTAATCAGAGATTGGTAATGGAGTGGTTTAGATTCCTCATCTACTTCCCTTCTTTCTCAAATCGGCCTATGGAATGGAGGTTTCTTCTGCCTTTTGGCTGTAAAATCTCTACGTAAAATTAATTTGTGAATCTTTGCCTGTTTCCAGCATGAACAACAAAACACTGTCCTTTAATGCCACAAAGATATTGGTGTGAAAAATGGAAAAGTATTACACTGGTACAGTAGAGGCTGTTTGGAGCTATGGCATTTTGTCAGGCAGATTAGAGAGAGCTTTATTCTGCAACTAACCAGGCTGTAGTTGACCAGAGAATTATTGATGCTGGGTATACACATACCAAATTAGTTTAAGGATACTATAGATTAAATAATATTTCTAATTCTCTGGGGTGATTTTAAAGTAGTGGGCTTCTGGTGGATAGTTTCAGGAGTCACTTGATTACTTGCCAGCATGGGTTGGAATGAGGCAAAGTAAGTCCTATTAAACATGTTATCAGCTGACCAGAAGTGGGCATGATGCATATTGGCTGGCCTTTAACTGCTTGCCCACACTCAGATAAGTATAGGAAGATGGGTTCTTCATGAAAAGGAAACAGAGGGTGTCTGGAATAGGGAATACTTGAACATTACTTTTGTGAACCAAAGGAATACTCCTTTATTCCCTGAATACAGAGAAGTAAGAAACGTAATTTAGATAGTCTTTTATACTTTTGATCCATTTTTGACAGGCCTATAAGCCAGAGCTCAAATTGCAGGTGAAGTTTGATGTTAACAAACTTCAATCTGCCTATTTTAGGAACTATGGAACCTTGTTTGTGTCCAGAAGTGATAGTAAAGGTCAGCAACAGTGAGCTCAGTATTGAACATAGATGAATATGTTGTTACTTCATTTGAACTTCTTTCTCATTCAGTTTTACTGGGTAGGAACAGTTAAAATTCACTATCATAAAAGATTTTATTATTGACTTGCTCAAATAATGGTAATGTTCACTATAAGAGGATTCTGATTGTACATTTTATGGAATTAACATTAAAAATTACAACTACATAGACATTTAAATAATTTTATTAATTATATTATCAGATCTTGCTTTGACCTTTGTGTTCAAAATTAATAGTAAGAAATAACAGTGAACTTGCAGTCACAGAGGAAAAAAGGTAATGAATTGAAAAATTCTCATCACCAGTGAATGGTGGATGTTGAGTTTATAATATTGCTCAGTCCAGTGTAATTTGGTCTCAGTATGAATCCTGACTCTGGTTAACTTTTGGTAGTAATGGGATCTGTCTAAGTCATTATAATCCTGATACAAGTCAAGCTAAACTCACATCACTGCATTAGTTGTAAGTTTAGGTCGGATAGTTTCCCTGAAAAATCAGGTGCATGGACAAATTAAACACATTGATGACCAGGATTTCTTCATACATCATTGAATTCTGTCTGACTCAGAATCTGTCTCAAGAGATTGCAATGCAAATACATATCTAACTAAACATAACTGTATTAATAACAATGCAAAACCACGTTAAGAATTCATGAAATTAAACAGATTTTAACTGGAGATATAGAAGCAAAATATCTTACTTTTCTCATCCATCCTATTCATCAGGGAAAACTTAAAGAATCAAGTCACAAACCTTTTAGGGTCTCAGTCTACTGTAGAAGAGCATAGTTTAACAGGACAAAAAAGTATCAAGGGCAAATACAATGTTGTCACTTCATGCTGATTGACAAGGGTGCTTGCTGTAATTTTAGTTGAAGTGAACAGCAGATGGGTTCTATAGAAATGTTTTTTTTTCCTGCCTTGATGTTAAGTGCTATGACTTGCCTGGAGTAGTACAATTCCTTTTTATCAATGAAAGATAATTTTGAGTTGTGTTAAATCCAATGTATTCACTGTGGTGATGCTCAAGTTGATTGTCCGAGTAAAGTACCACGATCTTCTGGATACCACTCTCAAGATTTAGCATATGTGTAATGTTTTTATAATGCATTGTTCTCTCTGATAGGGTTAAACCACCGCTGGAAAGCAGAGTAAGATACTTCTTGGGGAAAGGGAAATCTACCTGTATTTTTAAGTATGTTATGATGGATGCCAAATTACAGTATTTACCAGACCTACAGTTAAAAAGATCATAAATCAATGAAGATAAATGTCTAAGAATGACAAAAATTAATTACATCCTTGCTGCTGCACCAGCAGAATTTTATTACATTTCTTGTCTCTTAAGGTTTTTTTAAAGGTTTGAGTAGCCTCAGGCATATCCCAGACTAAATGCATATGTTTAAAAAAATACTAAAGTTGACATGTAAGAACTGATTTCCAAGGCTAGTGCTGCTGTTTTCTGCGACAAAGCCCATCAAGAAATTATGGGTGCACTGCCTGCAATTTCCTGAAGTTTGCAACTAGTAGTTGTGCCACCCTCCTCTCCCACTCACCTAACACGACCACACACCAACTGCTGTCTAAATGAAATCCAGACAGATCCTCTCCCATTCTGTATAGTTCCAAATAAATGTAAGCTTGGTGCTGTAATGTTAGAAAAGAAAAAAATGTTCTTTCTATTTTGTTTATCAAATTTAGACATAAGAATTTTGTAACTTTTGTGAATGTTTGTCAATGTTGTTCTACATGCATTAAAACCGTCTTGGAATTAAAAAAGGTATCAGCTGATTTCCAAAGGTTATTTTTCTTAAAGCTTTGTCACCATAAAAGAGAACATTTTTCATTTGTGTGAAACCGTGTTAAACATACCCAACTCTCCTTCAAACCATTTCTATTTTGAACAATTTATAATTACATCCACAATGGAGTCCATGGTCATCTGTAAATCTGAATGCAGTGTAAGATTAAGCAGCTGTAAAATGGTTTGAAAACATTAGCATAATGATCTTTTGAAACTGAAAATATAACATCTCCTATTTTGGTCCCTTTGCATAAAGAATCCTTTTAAAATTTTGAAATGAATGATGTGATTAAATTCTCATTTTTTCAATGATTAATAATAGGCTATACTGTCATTAGCTTAAAGTTTGTAACTGGGAGCTCCCTCAATGACTGTACAGTAGCCATCACCAAACTATATGGAGCTAAGGATCCCTGCTCTGTGGTGAGTAAGCTCAGACAATTGTTTTGGGGTCCTCCCAATTATTAACCCTGCTGCAAAGTATGTACATGTGCATAGATGTTGTGGATGAGCACAACTTCAATCATGGCTTTACTAATCCCTGAAGGTAAATCCCTTGGTACATTGTCGTGACTTACACCATAAAGCATGAAACATTATGTAATTAGAATCAAGCTCTCAGGGAAGTGAGAAAATAGAGGAAAACTAGGAATTGCCATTTTCACTTTCTGAGTCTGGGGCAATGATAGGATTAGACATTGAAAACTACAGGTGCTTTCACATCAGCAAGACAACTAAAGAATCATAATCAGTTTTAACCAGCTCAAATGATAATTTGGCCATTTCAAGAATGTAAGGAGAAAAATGCACTAAACCGAATCACAGGGTTTGTGTGTATTAATAAAAATGTGTCAAGTATGTGCCAGATGAAGGAGAGCAGAATGAGATTCAAAATTCCTTTTAAATCAGATATTGTCTTTAAATATAACGAGGGATATTTGACAGCATTTTGTGAAATAATCATTAGCCTCCCAATATTGTTCCATTTGGTACAACTCAGTTTACGTTTTGCAATATTGCCGCTTACTCGCTTTTCAGCATTTTTATGAATGGCCTTGGGTGCTTTCTCTCAGCATTTACTTTTCTACGTAAATAGGAAATGACCTTTCTTTCACTGCTTTCTCGGATTTAGGGACTTTAATTTCCCCTTTTATTTTAAGGCCCTATGTATGTATATTATAATGTTTGTGGCTGAATAATATTTTGTTACAGTTTTGTACCTGTATTGAAATCACACAATGTACACAATAAATGCTTTCAGCTACTTAGTGTATTGTATGTGCCTTTGCCACAAACATTAGTCTGAGTTTGGATTAATATTTCATTTGCAGCCTTTTCTTGTTGATTTATTTCCCAGTCCTTTCCTGAAAATTATGGTATCTGGTAGGGTTTGTTATTTTTTAAATTATAATCACCTTTTAATACCTCACCAGCCCCCATCCTTCGAATAGGTAAGACTGGATCAACTCTTCCTTCACCCAATGCTTCCATAGAGATCTGCAGCTTACAGCTGACCACCTCTCAGACTTCTGTGCATTTGTAAATCAATGTTTGGGTCAGATGAGGGTAGAATTGAACTCCCAACCCACCAATGCACCTACCTTGGGATCCAGTGCAGAGAAATTACATACTAAGCAGAGGATCCAGAAATACATTTTGTATTTGTCATTTCAGTCTTGCACTGTGCCTGGTTGGAATAAAAACCATGACCCCATTCTCTTGAATAATGTTGCAAACCCTACGATAAAATGGTTGTGTTTACGTATTTTACTTTATTTTATTTTTTTTAAATTATTTGCCAGCATTTTAAGGCATTTTTAATGAAATTTATTTTCTTAATTTTGGCTGTTATTTATTTTAATCTCTTGGGTATTTTCTAAATGTGTTTGACATTTAAAAGCCTTTGAAAGTGTTATGTTGTCAAAGGCCTTCATGGCAAACTGGGAACAGAACCTCAGGTTCCTCCACCAGATTACCATTCCACAACCCTAGTATACCAGGGAAGAGTAAAATTGGGCCATGCTTGAAAAAAATTAATCCCTCACGTGGAAAATGGCGGTCTGGCTGAGTTCCTGGAGGATAGCTGAGCTAATGGAACTATATTACTGGAAGGAGAAAGTTGCCTTAGGAAGGAGCTGGGAAAAATGGAGGGGGAAGAAGGAAAATACTAATACAATTTTTCACTTGGACAGGGATGATTGTAGGGAGATGGAATTTGGGGCTGGTCAACTATTAGTTTCTAGAAATCACTCTAATAACTAATGGTAGCAGCCTTAAATATGTAGAAATATAAAAGATTATGAATGGGTAATTATGGTAATTTAATAAAAGGTCAGTGAAAGACCACAAGGCACAACTTGAGTATTTAATTGATGTTTGAAGACTAATTCCATGGCATTTTTTTCAAAGCAAATTTTCTTCTATAAAAAATGTCCACTGGTATTTCAATTGTGAAGTAAAAATTTAGTGCCAATGACCCACTGCAGCATCATTACTGTAGAAAACTTGCATGCCATGGAGGAATAAGATTTTTAACATAACAACAACTAAATGTTTAAAAGATATTATAATAGCATGTAATACTCTTGGACAGAATACAAGCAAAAAGCTTGTTTGCAGATGGTGTCCCATTTCTTATGATTCTCTTATTTCTATTTGATTAGTGGTGTTGTCATCCGTGCTTTTCAGAAACTTTCTTTCATTTTCTCCTAAGATTGAAAAATGTCATTAGTATCTTGCTTTTATCTTTGAGCATATTTCCCTGGGACAGATTTTAGATACAGAATTGCTTTAATACATTATGAGTTAAAACAACTGTTACCCAGTAAACAGATAGCCAAACGTCATGATTTTGTTTGCCTGGTGATCCAATTTCTATGAAGAATAAAATATGAAAGAAATTTGGGGAGTTGTAGTGTGCAGATCCAGAATTTTTATTCCAGTTTCCTTTGTGCATCTTGACTCATGACAAGTGGAAGACCATGCAGTTGCATCCAACAAAGTATAACACACTTATGGAATTTCATTCACATTGGATTGGCTGCATACCATCCATAAGCCTGTGCGGCCTATTTCTGCACAACTTAAAAAGGAGCTCTCAAAACAGGTCCAGCTGAGTGCCGGGAGCATGAGATGGGTCGGTCCATTTTAAGTAATTTACTTACTGTTATTTTTCACCCCCCCCAACACGCTCCAGTGATACTAACCACCACCTTTCCCATGCCTACTGCCTTGACCCTCACTTGACTTGCTCCCCACTAATTGTGTGACCAATCTCATCCCACAAATTGGCAACCATAGCCTCCCATCCCTGAAACATCAAAACCTTGTCCAACTACTACCAATCTCCCCATCTGCAACCACTGAACACCAGGAGCTCTAATCAACCACTGAACCCCTCCAGGTCTGGCCCTCCTACCACTTCCCTATGGTCCCCTGCACCTGACCCTGGAGCTTATTTCCTTAGCATGAGCTGCATTGGCGCCACACAAGAAGGAAAATGCTCAAGCATCACTGAATTTCCAAGAGACAGGTCCACAAGGAATCCAATCATTTGTTAACCAGGTAGGGAACATTTAATCAGTCTTGTTACATGGAAAAAATAATTTGAGCATTTTCTTGTTATTTTTTTCTTATTGTATGGACTGTGATATTTAATGTTATTCTCAGAAATTAATATTTAGAATGAATTGTATAAGCAGAAACTTAAGTAATTATTAAGACACAAGGAATGCAGCTGGAGAGCAAATGCTGGGCCTTGGCCAGAATGTTTAAGGTGTAAAACCAGGGGCACAGGCTGATCACCTTATGGCCTCTCGACCATAGGTTTGGCAATGTGGAGGATCAGTTGCTTCACAAAAGCCAGCTGTTCAGTCTGGCCAGGTAAAGGTAGGCCCAGCTGCTCAGTCTGCCAGGTAAGACTGGTCCCATCTGTCTGGACAAGGCAGGAGGAGCTGATCAATCTGCCCAGGTAAGGATGGAGCCTGCCACCTGGTCAGGAGGAATGCCAGCAAACAAACTGTATATGTTTGAAACCATCAGTACAGATGGTTCTTTCAAATCTCCTTGTGAGTCAGAAGCAGCAGGACTGCTTCTTCCAGGCCTCCCTTTCAACCTTCCCAGTCGCTTAATCACCAGCTTTCCAGCCTCCCCCTCCAAAGTGTCCTCTTTACTGCACTTTCTCACCATTTTCTTGAAAATTATGCTTCCTCTTACAAGCTGTCACACTTACAATCCTCCCCAGTTGCCAAGCACACCAATACTGTCTGGTCTTCTACCACTGGTGATCGTTCCAATCCACTAGAGAAGTTGTGCACTTTCAAGTGAGGGGCAGGAGGCAAAGTTACCTGATGCCAAGGAGGCCTTGTCATTAATTTTGGCAGAACCTTCACGTCTCCAGCCTTGTTGGGTTCTACAATCATTCCCAGCCTCAGACACATTTTCCCTACCTCCTTAAAGTTATAACAGGTAAACGAGATTATGTGTGTGTTACGAACACCCAGCTTACACCCCTGCATACAAACAAGTTCCCATAATACTACTAGATTCAAAAGTCCAACCTATGTACATATGTTTGTTCCAACAAGTGACAGAAGTAGTTTCCTCTCTCTCGCTCTCTCTCAATTTTTAGTAATTGTTCTTTATTATCAGTCTTATGTGCTTTTAATGCCATTCATTACAATACTGTGGATGTATGGTTACCACAATGAGTGATTTTAATGCAGTTTCCAACTTACAGACAAAATTGATTCATGGACATCTGTTCATTACCCAAGGATGGCCTATATTGGGCACAGGCAGTGATACACTTTTCCCTCTCCCCCACCATTCACACTCTGCACTCTCTTTTTTTTCAATATGCTGCTTTCCCAAATTATCCCATAACCTCTAACTTGACCAGACCAAATAAGCTCTCAGTCTTGACAATCTTCATTCCCCGTGTAACAATTCACCCAGTTCACTGAACATCTTCCAATATTAGATTCTTTTGTAATCCCTTCACTCTCCTAGTCATCTCCTCTGAGAAGCTCTCACAAAGCACTCCAAGTTATTACCTGTCTCCCCTTGCTTCAAAGGTACATCAAGTTCTTCTTTCATCTGTGCTTGCTCTCCAGTTATTTGTGCCCTAACAAGTGTTTTGGAAAATGTAACCATGCTAAAGGAGCTTCTTAAGTTCCTGTGACAATGTGCAGCATAATTTCAATCAAAAGAACCCTCACAACCAGGATTCCTTTTGAATTTGAAACAACAAAAACAGATTCATAGATGATTTTAACTTTCGTTTTTACTTTTGTGGCATGTTGAGAATTATTTAGTTTATGGTGAATTCTGATATTAGATTGGGGGAGTAAACAGTCAGCCAATACTGAAGTATGGTGTGTGTTATTTCATTCCTTTGCAACAAACAATCTGCTGGAAGAACTCAACGGGTTGAGCAGCATCTGTGGGAGGAAAGGAATTGTTGACGTTTCGGGTCGAAACCCTGCATCAGGACTGAGAGTGGAGATAGCCAGTATAAAGAGGAGAAGGGGAGTGATGTGAAAAGAGTCCGAGGTGATTGGTGGACTGAGGAGAGGTGAAAGATGACAGGCAGTTTGTGCCAGGTAGGGGAGGGGAGCAGGGGTGGAATTGGGGGACAGAGGCAGGTGAATGACAGATGGAATCAAGCAAAGAGCAGGGGTGATGCAAGGTTTCTTGTTTGTTGCTCCACATTCCAGCATTTGCAGTCTCTTATGTCTCCAGCAAAGGATGGTCAGCGGTTTCATGCAAAATGCAGAACAGGTCCTTTCTTGAGTTGTATCCCAGAGGCTCATCAATTTAATTGCATCTCCCATTCTATCATTAGCCTCCTGTTGCCAATTAAATGAAACACATGATAAATGAAGCTTTAGTTTTAAAGGCCTGAAGTGAGAAATACTCACATCTGTTGCAACAATGAGAGGTAAATCTGAGTAAGGTATTCTGGGATGCTAAACCCATGATCAGCTGCTGTTCAGCACATTCAGAAACAAAAGTAGCCTTCCACTAAATTCAAGAGATACAAGAGTTTGAATGGTGGGTGTTGAGGCACATTCTTGCACAATGGCTCATGTATGGCCTGTTTATGAGTCTTCGTATTCCCCCACTCCTTAATTTGTGGTCTTCCTGACTTACAATAAAACTTTTCAAACTCATGCAAAGAAATCTGATTAAGTAATGATATTTGATATGTTGATAATTTGGGGGAAAATAATGTGAAAGTGAATTGGAAATTTTGATAATTATACCATCTAAGGGATTGCTTCCTCTCTAAACTTTGTACACTGGTTTGTAGAGTATCAGTTTTCTGAGATTCCTTCATTGTACCTAGGTAATTAAATTGATTTAATTTTTTTTCATAAACATTTTCTCTGTATTTCACTGCACCTGATCTCATTTGACAGGAACTGGGAACTGAACTCATTACTCTAACTAGACTGACACTCCAGTGCGGTTTAAGAAGGGAATGGATTGTCATAAGTGTCATCTTTTGGATGAGGTATTAAAGTGGATCCTTATCTGTTTAAGTAGGTGCAAAGATCCTCAGGCACTGTTTAAATTAAAGCAGGTGGATTATCCTAGTAGTTAATAATGCTAGAAGTCAAATCTGGGATCTTGGAGTATATAGGCTGTATTTCCCTACTCTGCGTAGACTGTGCAGCACCTTGGCATGTTCAAAGGATGCAAAATAGCTGTATAAATATGAGTCCTTTCTTTCCTTAATGCTATAGTAACATTGCCTCATAAATAGTCAACTCTGTAACTGCCAATATTTTCTAAATGAGTTACTTTAACTACATGAAAGAAGTACAGGAATGAGGGAATTAAGAATCTGTCTTTCATTTACCTTTCTCATGCTGGACTCCCTATCAATCACAACCATGAGACATTGCTTGGATATCAGAAAAGAAGGGTTATTGAAGCGGTGTATACTTAGGGAACTTTAATTGTTACCATGCAGCTATCAGTCTGTCAGGAGGAGTAAAATGATATGGTTGCTTTAAGAAATTCTCAACTTTCTGTCTTCCTGTCTTCCTGTCTTGAAAACAATTTCATTCTGTGGTGCTTGCCTCCTTCCTATGAAAGTCTACATTTGGCACATTGTGATCCTTGATGAGTGAGTTGACTGACTTACTGTGGCCAAGATTATCTTTTACCCACAAAATCACTGCACATATGTGGTGTCCAATGAAGGTCAGAACTAAGAAAACCTTCAGGAAAAGAACCCAGGCTTTCTCACCAGAGATACTGAGGTATATTGTAGCAACCCCTCGTCTGTTGAGCTGAATTAATTAACTTGGCACAGACCTGGGATAACGCATGGCTCAATCACTTTTATCAACATTGCAAATAGCAGGTAACATTTAGTGGCCAAGAAATTACTTGGGTGGAAAAACATGCATTAAAACATATCCTGGTAGTGTTAATCTGTGATGTTTTTGTGTCTGTACTTCATGAAAGCACAAGCATTTAAGAGGTGCCAGTTGTCGTGCTTTATATTTGCCTATCTACCTCTAACCTGAGGATCTGAAACTGGGAGTTTGAAAAAGGAAAACAATGTGTATTTAAATGGTATCCTTCCTGACTTCGGAATGCCTCAATGAAGCGCTTTGCAGCCCCCTTAAATTTCCAGCTGAAACAAACTTGGGTTAATTCACCTAATGCCTGAATGCACTGAATCCAACCACCCCTTGGAAGTCATTGTGTAGCTTGGGAGCACTGGCAAGAATGATTGAAACACAAATCTGGAAGTGGCACCCCAGCTCACTGTCCCTGACCTTGACCTCAACATCCCGGCTGAAGGGGAGAATAGCAAAGATATTCTGCACACTCGGGACTCCAGGAAGCCTCTAAAGCATGAGATGAAGCATCAGTGAGAGAAGTAACCATTGAGATCATTGCCAGAACTGATGCCTCAAGAATGTGTTCGCAGTGTTGTGAGAAGTTTAATGATTCATTCTTGTGGTCAGGGTTAGTATGATCTGCAACAAATATCATTCTTCAAAAAGTGCGCTACTACTTATTTGATAAGGTCCCACATGTTGAATTAGGTTGGAGAGAAGAGGGAGGGGACTCCTTCCTTGGATGTGGTAGCCGTTTCTCAGGCTCCCTCTCCGGAATCGAACCCTGATTCCCCGTTACCCGTGGTAACCATGGTAGGCACAGATAGTACCATCGAAAGTTGATAGGGCAGACATTCGAATGGATCGTCGCCGTCACGAGGACGTACGATCGGCCCCAGGTTATCTAGAGTCACCAAAGCTACCGGGCGGGCCCGGATTGGTTTTGGTCTGATAAATGCACACATCACCTCGGATGGGTTCAGCGCTCACAATCTTTTGCTCTCCTAACCTTTCCTTATACCTTACACACATTCTCACACATGGCAGGCTGGTCCAGAAGGTTAAGGCACATGTGATCCAAGGTGAACTGGCTAATTGGATCCAAAATTAGCTTGGTGACAGGATGTAGATGGTAGTGGTAGAAGGATTCTTTTCTGATTGGAAGTCTGTGACTAGTGGTCTACCGCAGGGATCGGTGTGAGGACCCTTCTTGTTTGTTTGTCCCCCCTCTTCCCACGCTCTCTTCCAACTATACAGAATGGTTTAAATGTACCTTGCTTATGAGCCCTTCCCCTCCCCTCTCCTTTCAGACTTGGATGTGAATGTAGGAGGTTTGATTAGTCAGTTTATGGATGACAGAAAAGTTGGTGGTGTTGTGGATACTGAGGAAGGTTGTTCAAGGCTACAGCAGGATATAGAACAGAAGGAAAGTTGGGTGGAGCATTGGCAGATGGAATTTAATCCCAACAAGTGCAAGTTAATGCACTTTATAGAACATAGAACATGACAGCACCCTTTGGCCCACAACGTTGTGCCGATATTTTATCCTGCTCTAAGATCTATCTAACCTTTTCCTCCCACATAGCCCCCTATTTTTCTATCATTCATGTGGCCATCTAAGAGTCTCTTAAATGTCCCTAATGTATCTGCCCCCACAACCTCTGCAGGCAGTGCGTTCCACACACCCACCACTCCCTGTGTAAAAAACTTACCCCTGACATCCCCCTTATATCTTCCTCTAATCACCTTAAAATTATGTTCCCTTGTGTTAGCCATTGTTGCACTGGGAAAAAGTCTCTGACTGTCCACTCGATCTATGCCTCTTATCATCTTGTACTTTGGGAAGTCAAGCAGGGGTAGGACACATACAGTAAATGGTGGGCCACTAAAGAATGTTGATGAACAAAGGGACCTTGAAGTTCAAGTCCATAGTTCCTTGAAAGCAGCAACACAAGTTGATAGGGTGGTGAAGAAGGCGTGTGGCATGCTTGCCCTTATTGGATGGGGTATAGAATATTGGGGGATTCTATTGCAACTTTACAAAACACAAGTTAAACTGCACTCAGAGTATTGTGTACAGTTCTGATTTCCACACTATAGGAAGGATGTGGTTGTGTAGAAGAGATTCACTAGTATGTTGCCTGGATTGGAGGACTTTAGTACTGGGGAGGAACTGGATAGACTTGGGTTGTCTTCCCTGGAGCGAAGGAGGTTGAAGGGTGACTTCATAAAATTATAAGAGGCATACATAGGGTAGATAGTCAGAATATTTTCCACATAGGGGAATCAAAAGCAAGAGGGCATAGGTTTAAAGTAAGAGGAAAGAGTTTTAAAGGGGATTTGAAGGGAATGTTTTTTACACAGAGAGCAGTTGATACCTGGCACTTGCTGCCAAAGGAGGTGATGGAATCAGATGCAATCACTACGTTTCAAGGACGTTTAGACAAGCACTTGAATAAGCAGGGCATGGAAAGATACAGACCTATTGTGGGCAATTAGGATTAGTGTGGATGGACAAAAGAGTCGGCATGGATGTGATGGGCCAGATGGCCTTTTTCTGTGCTGTACATCTCTGTGACTATAACTCTATACACCTGCATTGCCACTACAGCAACATTCAGAGACTCAGCTCACACCCAAAACAAACTTTCACCTATTTAACCACACTGCAACATGCTCACTAACTCTTTCCTCCAAGGTGATGGGGCTCCCAAATCCTGCTCACGACAAAAGATTGTCAGTGGTCTTTACTGAGCCAACAGGCTGTTACCTGGAAGACAGAGTGCTTGGGATCATGGGTTAACTGCACAGATCCAGTGGCCGGGGAAGAATCAGAGTACTGAAGATGACAGCATCCAATCCTTCTGCTCACGTTCTACTTCCCTCCTCTTCCCACACTCTCTTTCAACCATACAGAATGGTGAAGTGTATCTCTTTTGTGTGTCCCTCCCCTTTCAGATCAGTTGCATGGGCCATGGAGTAGTCCAGGACATACTGAAGATCCACATGCTGAAGGTGACAAGTCTTTGGCATCACCGTCTTAGAAAGGCTTAGCCTCTGGACAGGTTGAGTTAGAAGCATGTCTCCTGGAAACTCTGAGGTTAAGGACCTCTTCTTTCAGTCTTCTCTATAAGGGAGGTTCTTGCCTTTGTCCCTCTTGTTCATCTTCTGAACACATTAGCAGGCCAATGGCAATCACCCATTATTTTTTGAAAAATTGGATTCAGATACAAATTACCCAGAGTAATTGCAACCTTAAAGTTATCCATAGCTGTTTTTCAACTGATTCCCACAGAAATGTGCATGCAATAGATACTCCATTTAAATGACATGGGTGCAGAGCTTGTCCATGGTGTTCAGAGCAAATTTCCTGTGCGTCGTCCACAGTTATATGGTAATTGTATATATTAAGTCAATTTCACAGAAGAAGTATTAATTAATTGGCTCTATGTCCCCTGTGTGCCTCAAGTACGTGCAAAATTTATGCATGGAAAATGTGCCATAACACTCATTTACTCTCTGTTCAACTCTGTCATTCAATTACAACTTAAATTGCAATTCGATTCTTGATATTTCTGATAACTGCAAATAAAATTCAATAGAATCATTGGAGATTAGGCAATTTTTTTCTTTTCCCTGAATCTATTCTGGAGAATGATTTATCCTAAATTAATTTCTTGAACATGTAACCTGATAGCACAAGTGCACCATTAACTTTACCATGGTAATTATTCCCCTGCAAGTTTTGCATTGTACCCACCGACAGAAAGGTATTCTACTTGGGTAGATGGATCAAGAAAAAGATTACTTACTGATGTTGTACAAGAAATGTTTAACATGACACATAAACTGTTTATTTTAGCAGAAATATTTTACAGAGTCTTATGTACAAACATTTATAATCAATGGATAAAGGATGATACTGTATTGCAGTTGTCCCAATCCAATAGCTCTCCGAATCTGTGATTCCGATCAGGTCCCTCCTATTCTGAAATGTTCTGTAAGTTTCGTAATTGGTCAAGTAGTCTTTTGATAATTGTGTAATGTTTCAGACCTGAAAAATTACTAAATTACTAAACAAAAAGTAGGACTTCCTTTATTGAAGATGAAGGTGTAAAACAACAAATGCATTTGTTTTACAATTGCAAACCCTGTGTGTTCATATGCCTTGATTGTGTAAAGCATTTACAGTGAAAGGTAAATAAATGGATTTGAAAAGTTCATTGCAGAGTGCTTATTTTGAGAAGAGGATAAATGGCACTCGTTCAATGTGGCAAAGATTGGACTGACATCACAAGTTCTGATTAGCACATGGAATGAAGTTCTGAATTGGCTTTTGGAGTTGAAAACCTTGTAGTCCCATAAGGCTGTAATGAGATGCAATAGGTTCTTCTAAGTAGGTGAGCTAGGAAAAGTCAAATGGTTTTCCTCATTTTTTTTGTATAATTTCTGACCTTATGACTTTCAAGGTAAACAGAACAGGATAGGTATATATGTTTCATACCAAGGCAAACTTCTGTTATTCTTGATTAAAATCAGTGATTTTGTAAACAATGTGATTTTCTTTTGCTTATGTGACAATTCAGTAGTGAAAAAAATGGAAAATAAGATGGAGTGCTCAAGTCATTTGAACAAATTATAACATAGTTCTTTCTGAATCATACAATGGACATAACCTTTTCTACTTCTGAGCTCAATCCAAATTTATGTCTGCATTTTGGTTGATTAAATGAGTTGATTTAAAAAAAAAGTCTGGCAACTTTATGACAACATTTTATACCACTGGGTTAACTCTTCCATAGCCACGGTCACCACTTACTGTCGTTTATGATGTAATTCCTGTCCCTATGAAGTTAGAATTCATACCACTACACAATTTTGTAGCTATTTTTGCTGCTCTGTTCTGACAACTGTGGTTTTTGGCAGAGATGCTGCTCCTGCCCTTGAGGTTCCACTTACAATCAGGCTGACTGAGATTGACTGAGTTGGAGTTGAAAGTCCTTTCTCTCAGACTTTGGATAGACAATGCTATTTGAAGTAAAAACATAAACTGATGGAAATGTAGACTAGGACAGTCATCTTTTGCAAAAGGAGAAGAAACTGGTCTTTGATGCTTCAGGTTGCATCATTCACTAAAACTGAATGAGGACATTTTAACACAGCACACCTGGTAAGAAACAATATCCCTTTTGCACGACATCCTACTTCACTCTCCATTAAGCTCAAAAACTCCTTTCAGCTCAAGCTGTTGTGGCCAATGGACAAATGTTTTCACCCACCCATATGAACTGGAGTTAAGCCCAGATCCAGTACTACATTCAGATTTTGTTGTTTATAGGAATGCCTTTTGCATTGATTAATCCCTAAGTCAAGAAGTTGACACAAGTGAATTTACCAGCATGCACATTTTCTCTTTTCTGAGAGATGGATCAGATTAAAGTTTAGAAACAGGTCTAGACCACTGAACTCCTTAATATATTTTGCCATTTAATTAGATCACAATTCATCTGTGAGTCATTCCCATTTATCTGCTTGCTCCAAGTATTTAGCACACTGGCCTTCATCAGTCAGGGCACTGAGTAAAAGAGCTGGGACATTTTGTTGCACCTGTATAAGTCGTTGGTGAGACCACACTTGGTTCTGTGTACAGTTTTGGTCACCATGTTATAGGAAAGACGTGGTTAAAATGGAAAGAGTGCAGAGATGTTGTGAGGACGTTGCCAGGGCTAGAGAGCCCGAGTTATAGGGAGAGGTTGGCCAGGCTATGTCTTTATTCCTTGGAATGTAGGAGAATGAGGGGTGACCTTATAGAAATATTTAAAATTATGAGAGGCACAGATAAGGTGGATGGTAAAAGTCTTTTCCCCAGGGTATAGGAGTCCAAAATCAAGGGGGAGTATGTTTAGGCTAAGAGAGGAAAGACTTAAAAGGGACATGAAGGGCAACTTTATCACACAGAGGGTGGTGAGTATATGGAACGAACTGCCAGAGGAGGTGGTTGAGGCAGGTACAATAGTATCATTTAAGAAGCACTTGGACAGGTACATGGAGGAGTGGGGCTTAAAGGGATATGGGCTGAACACAGGAAATTGGGACTAGCTGGGTGGGCACCGTGGTCCATATTGGACTGGTTGGGACGAAGAGCCTGTATTAGTGCTGTATTGCTCCATGACTCCATAAGTCCATTAGTACTGTTGTCCCAAAGATAGGATAGAAAGAAATGTTGATAAGACTGGAATAAATAACGAGGAAGGTTCATTCTGTGGGAATGAGGATCTGTGTAGATACAGCATTTTGTTTTTCTGTATTTCCAAAATTTATAGCTTTTCATTTTTATTTTGTTGGTATGCCATTGAAAGATAGAATTTTCTATCTTATATGAACCAATCAAAATGATTTAATATAATTAATTTCACTTTCAGGTTCTGAAGGAGCTTGCTATGGTGGGGGCTGAGAAGTTGTTTCCCTTGGCAAGAGAATCTAGAATGAGGTGGCATAATCTCAGGACCAGGGGTAAGGTACATGGAACTGAGGTCAGCAGGGATCTCTTCACTCAACTTGTGTGAATCTTTGGATGGTTGATCACCAATAAATACTCAAGATGGAGAAACAATAGATTTTTGGAATTCAGGAAACTGAAGTGATGTGGAGTTGGAAAAATAGAATTGACAAAGATGATCTGTTGCGATCTAGATGAATGGCAATCCAAGCTTAAAGGCCATAAGGTCTCATCTGGCTCCGATTTTATATGTTTGCACGAGTAACTGTATGTAGCCAGTTAAATAGTGTTGTAAAGAATATAGCACCAAATGCAACTATCTACCTGTTATCCAATCCCCATTTTAACAACCTTCAGAGATAAGGTGAAAGGGGTAAAATGTTTACAATGGACAGAAGTAAAACCACAGCTGGATAAAACTTGTTTGAATTCATTGGATGCAGAGAGATGAGTGGACAAGGTGTTTGGATCTCCTGTCATACACAAGCACACACATGGCTTTTATGCCTGTTTTATGATGAAATATTAATTTGAAATTTACTTATAATCAAGATCAAAATGGGAAATAAGTCTTTTTCTGTTCTGATAATTTATGTGCTACTGGAAGAGCCTCAGTCTGAAAGAGACTACAACAATTAGGAATTGATGTCTTTCTGAATCTACAATTTCAGCTTTAGGGTAGGAGAAATCTTAGCAGTTGTCGAAGTGGTCATTTGGATAGAAATTGTTTAAATAAAATATCAGCAGAATTAGCTTTATTTTTGTTTATCAATTTGATTATATACCATTTATTATTTCTCTGAAATGAAGGGAAAGTATTGATACTAGTTGTTAATTATTTGGAATGCTAGCTCTTACTTAAAAGAGTAAAAATTGGAAAATAATTTGCTTCTCTATTTTTAAATTACATTCTAGTAAGTTGTTGCAAAATGTCATAAAATGTGATATGCATCATTCATTTTATATTCTCTTTCTTAGTTGCCAGGATTAAAGAGAAAGTTTCATTTTGTTTTTGAAATTCACAGGAGAGGTTTTCTGAGTGCACACAAATCACAGTTAGTTTTGCTAAATTAAACCTCATTCAAATTCTCATGTCTTGCAGAAGGTGTGAGAGTTGACAATGGATTTAACAATGGGCAGCACCACAACACAGCATGAATAAGAAATAAAATTTGGTGTAAAATATCATATACCAGGAGTTATTTAGGGCAGGCTTGTGTTGGCATTTGTCAGGAGATGAATTGAGACAAAGGGCTTCTGAAGTCAATACATTAAAAAATTTCAGCTCAAATCCAAGCTGAATTTGTACCCAAGTCCCAGTGAGTAATCTGTTGATATATCCAGTCCTTTTACTGGTTCTGTTCATATGATCAAGTTATCTCCTCCCTATGATTCTCTGTGGCAAAAATTTGGAGAAATTACATATATCATTGGAAATATTTTTAAATCAAGGAGTATGAAATTGTTATATAAAAAGTTCCAGACTGATATGCATTGAGGTGGTCATAATATTATCTAACAATGTATCAAAACTGTCGTGACTAACTATTAGCCCTCTTCAGCCACCTAGCCACTTCTCAGTGCACCACTGAATCCTCAAAACTAATAGGTCTTGAATTTAATTCATCTTCTGTGTTAAGCAAGATGTTATTTGGGATAGCATTATGATATAATAGCCAGCATGATTGAAAAAACTCAACCAAGCTCATGCCAATCCAATTACTCTCCAGTGTGAGTAGTATCTGCATAAAAACCTCAGGGGAACAAAGTACAAGGCTCAAGCCTTGCCTCTCTAGTTTAAGTGCCTGCACTCTCTCTCTAGTGCATGAAGAATGGCTTAGGTGATTTGTTTGGAATTGTACCTCAGTTAAAATCAGTGCTCCAGTAGATAAAAAATCCAGTTGCTGAACTCAGCTATTATCTACAATCTCTTCTTACTTGTGCTATGTGACAGCTAAAAAAAACTGCAGCTGAGTAATGGAGCAATGGTGACAAGGAAAATTATCAAACCAGTCTGATGGTGCCATTAGTTTAAAGGAGTTCACTTTCAGCAGTTGCACTGCCATGCTTGCTCCATCACGTCGTTTTCTTTTGCATTTGGAAGAAAGAATTTGTGTAAATAGCTGAAGAAGAAAACAGGCTATGATCATCTTTAGATTATTATTTTGCCAAGGAAGATGATGTTACTGCTGTTGGGTAAGGCCAGGAAAATATTTGATTAAAAGGGAGAGAAGGGATCAGAGATCTCTTAGACTCTTCACTAAAACATTTGCTGAAAAATTGCAAACAATTGCTGATGCTTGTTTAAAAGGACAGAAAATGTGGGGAAAGCACAACAGGTCTTTCAGGCTCTGTGAGAGGCTGATGATTTGTTTGGAGTATCTTTGTTCTTACAGAGGGTCCTGATCCAAATCTGTTGCTTTCCTCTCTTAATAGTATGGGGCCTACTGTGCATTTTCAGAGTATACCTCTTCCATATGCCTTATCCACAATGTTGTCTCTATTCCTGAGTTAAATTATAAATCTAATCTCTATGTTCTTTATTGACCAAGAAGAAATTCTCCTGCCCAATTTGACAACACATTTACCTGATAAACCAGTGCAAAATTGTATTAATAATTCCAGGAAAAATAGTCATCTTGGAATGAGGCAGAAATTGGTACTTGATCAGAAAGTTAAGAAGATTTGGAAATATCTCATTGGGACTTGTGGAACTGTCCAGCAGCTTCACCACAACTTTCCAAAAACTTCTGCAATCTTACTTCATAATGGTTTCTCTTTGCCTATTCTGAGGATGCAAACTGAACTCAAAGCATGTAAAAAAATTATCAATGATTTTTGACCAACCAAGAGACCAAACTGGTATAAAAACAGAAAATATTGGAAAAACCCAGCAGGTCAGGCACCGTCCAGATTTAGCGCTTAAGGTTAATAAACTCTTATTCAATGAGACATTAACTCTGTTTCACTCTCCACAGATGGTGCCTGCCTTTCTAAGTATTTCTAGCATTTTCTGTTTTTATTTCAGATTTCTAGCATCCACAGTTTTTTAAGCTAAACTGGTATATTGTCTTTGGTGACCAAAATGGTCAAAGTTACGCTTCAAAATATCAATTGTCACATCATACTCACTTAGTCAAGGCTAAGACATCTTGCAATTTATTTAAGTAATGCTTTCATGTATGGAGAAGACCTCCTACAGTTCTGGATACAAGAAAAATTGATACCTGCTTCTGTTAGACCTTGCCATTAAGATTTCTAACATGCAGACCACAGTTAATGCTATTATAGTTAATGCTCTTCTCAACTTTTCCACCTTGTTCCTCTTACAGTCCCAGAACATTATTCTGCACTTGTTTTGGATCTCTCACATTTCCAGTGCATTGAAGTTAGGACTCTACTTTTACTTCAAAATCATGATATTCCTTACCTCTCTTATTCTTCCTACGATCAGCAAGCTTCTAAAGTTCAGGTAGGGTATCATCTAACCACTTTTCTGGATCTTACTGTGTTCTTCTCATTTGCTCTTTGTTTTAACCCTGATAGTGTCCTGCACTATGGGCTTTACTCCACATAATGTGTTCTCAGTAAAAAAAAATATTTGGCAGTCTTCTCAACTGTATTTGACACAGTACCTGACCTAAAACATTATTGGGAGAACATAAACTGAAAATTGATCAAAATATACCAATGCAGTAGCAACACTGTTAAAAATACAATTCATGTTTTTGTATTTCTGACTGAATCAACAATGAACAAGCTGCCTGTTGTCATTTTACTTTCACTTCTTAATAAAAAAGAAAAATTCAATTTATTCCTGCAATCTGTTATAACTAGAACCATATTGGTCTAGTTTCCATCTTCTTTCATAGCTGGTAACGTTTGTAGTTGTAGTAAAAATCCATCATTTTAAAGGTTTTGAAATGTTACAGGATTGGCGTACGTCAGTCCATTCCTGCTTAGTGTTCTGCAAAGCCTGGGTCTTCTGTTCATCTACTTGGACATAATCCACCCGCTCTTCCAGCATGGATGAAAGGAATGGTTTCTGTGTGTAAGACAGGACGAGCAATCTATTAAAAGCTACACTAGATGCATTGGTTCCTCCATGCACTTCTCACTTGTACTTGTTTTCACTGTTTTGCTATTTTTGCTCTTTTCTTTTATCTCACAGTCCTCTTTGTAGATTTTCACACTTTCTCTCACAATCACCTCGCTGTCACAATTTCCCTTACACTCCACATTTTCACACCCTTGCTGTCACAAACTATTTAAATCTTGTTTTCTTCCATTCCTTTCTTGTTGCTACTATGGACATTTGTATTAAGAGATTTGTTCATTTGGGGTACAAGTTATAGAAACCATCCAGATTTGTTTAAAAATCATTCATTCACAGGATATGGCATCACTGACAAGACCAGCATTCACCTTGCATCTCTAATTTGCTACAGTACTCAATCATTTCCTGGTCTATTTCAAGAGGCAGTTAAGATATAACTACATTTGTAGATCTGGGATGGCATTCCGGTCAAACCAAGTAAGGATGGCTGGTTTTCTCTCCTCAAGGACATTAGTGCAGCATACAGGCTTTTAAGAACGATGTGATATTTTTATGGTCACCATCACTGATACTTATTGAAAAATTATTTAATTACTTGAATTTAAAAACCCCAACTTCTCTAGTGGGATTCTAACTCATGTCTCTGAAATAACTTAACCCTGGCACGATTATTCTCAGCACTGGTGCCCCACAAGGCTGCATCCTCAGCCCTCTACTCTACTCCCTATACACTCATGACTGTGTGGCCAGATTCTGCTCTAACTCCATCTACAAGTTTGCAGATGATACCACCGTTGTAGGCTGTATCTCAAACAGCGATGAGTCGGAGTACAGGAAGGAGATAGAGAGCTTAGTGGAATGGTGTCATGACAACAACCTTTCCCTCAATGTCAACAAAACTAAAGAGCTGGTCATTGACTTCAGGAAAGGGGGCGGTGAACATGCACCTGTCTACATCAATGGTGCTGAGGTCGAGAGGGTTGAGAGCTTCAAGTTCCTGGGAGTGAACATCACCAACAGCCTGTCCTGGTCAAATCACGTAGATGCCACGCCCAAGAAAGCTCACCAGCGCCTCTACTTCCTCAGGAGGCTAAAGAAATTTGGCATGTCCCCTATGACTCTCACCAACTTTTACTGATGCACCACAGAAAGCATCCTATCTGGATGTATCACGCATTGGTACAGCAACTGCTCTGCCCAGGACTGCAAGAAACTGCAGAAAGTTGTGGACACCAGCCCAGTGCATCACGGACACTAGCCTCCCCTCCTTGGACTCTGTCTTTACCTCTCGTTGTCTTGGTGAAGCAGCCAGCATAATCAAAGACTCCACACACCCAGGTTATTCTCTTTTCTCTCCTCTTCCATCAGGTAGAAGATACAGGAGCCTGAGGGCACGTACCACCAGACTTAAGGACAGCTTCTACCCCACTGTGATAGACCATTGAATGGTTCCCTTATACAATGAGATGGACTATGACCTCACAATCTACCTTGTTGTGACCTTGCACCTTATTGCACTGCACCTTCTCTGTAGCTGTGACACTTTACTCTGTACTGTTATTGTTTTTACCTGTACTACATCAATGGACTCTGGACTAACTCAATGTAACTGCACTGTGTAATGAATTGACCTATATGATCGGTTTGCAAGGCAAGATTTTCACTGTACCTTGGTACAAGTGACAATAATAAACCAATACCAATACCAATACCCTGTGTCTTCACGTAGTTACGTTCTACATTGCTGCACTAATTTTACGTAGCAATTAACTATTGACTCCAATCAACCAAAATTATGACAAAATACCTTCTGAACAGGAGAGGGAGATGTTGCATTGAAGTCTAAGGCCAGATAGTCAAGGTTTAACGTTCGGGGCCACTGAGTGCTGCCATTACCATTGTACACAGAGCTGGAGCGTTCCTGTGGATAAGGATAGTGAAAAATCAAACTCACTGACAAAAGTAGTTCACAATAATTATTATGCAGTATAAATAACACAAATGCTGAAAAATTGAAATAAAAATATTGGAAATACTCAATGTCAGGCAGAAAGTACTAATATTGAATTACTGTCAAAAATTCCTTCTGACAATGTACAACATGAAATTCACTTAAGAATAGTCTCACATTGAATAAAGAAACTTCATTAATCTGATGTGGAGAACATTGTTGGGATATGTTCACAAACTTCTCAGAACAGTGTTTATTTTAGGTAAAAAAAACCCTCCATTATACTGATCTCTCCTTTCCTCTTCTTGCATTCAAACCTTATGTCCAAATCTCGTCTTTCTTTCTGAAAAAATATAAATGGTGTTTTTTGTAATCCATTTACTCCGCTTTTGATAACAAATTGTTCCACTTCATAATTATTCTACGGCTAAAAAAAAAGCAAATCATTCCTTGATGTCCCCTCTTATTCATTTCCTGGATTTTAGTTTGCATGCATGTACATTCAGATACTACACCATGAGAACACCTTTGCCTCCTTGGTATATTTTTTGTCATCATACCTGGAAAATGCTAATTGACTGCAATATTGTTTCTTAGCTTTAAAACAATATATAAAATTTATCCCCATTAATTTAAGGGGGTGTAGATTGGTCCTTGATTCTTTTATAGACATAATACAAGAGCACCCAAATACAAATTTCAGAGCATAACAATCTACAGCCAAATGAAATGTGAAAATCACCAATGCAAAATCTGGTCAATTTTTGTGAGGCTGATTAAAATAGCAATGAGGACTCTTGCATACTTTAATGAGTTTCATGTCCAGTGAAGGACTCTTCTCAGAAATTTGGCCACCCTGAGCACAGAAGGCATTGACTGATATGCTCTGCATTACCAAAGGAACCCTGCCCTATTATTGGCTACACTATTCCTCATGCATTTCTTTTTTTTTACCATTGCAGTGTAACTTTCTTCACTCTCCCCATCAAAGGTGCTGTAAAAACTTCTGCCTGAACAACTTTGGCTTTCAGGTGTGATGCAATTAGCGGTACTCCATCTGCTAAATTAGAAAAGAGAAAGGTCAGGATAATGACTACACACAGCATGGCAAAGAACACTGAATGATTACACAAAGAAATCTAGAGGAACAGGACATGAAGAACCTTGGCCTGTTCCACCATTTCATTTGATCATGATTTTTCTGTACCTCATCATCACTTCCCTGGCTTTGATCTATATCCCTCCTAGTATAGAAGATGGAACTCCAAGTCATTTTTACATCTTAACATGAAATCTGAGACATGTTTTTTGAGTCAGAAAAATAATCTCTAAAATAAGTTCGGCAAAAGACTAATCAGTAATTCACTTGTGCAGGGTGTAACAATAATTGCCTCAATTTTGCTCTGGAAAGCAGCCAGAAGAGGTCTACAGCTATTTAAGGCAGATGCACATGATCCAATGCAGCCAGTTTAAAGGCTGAACTTTGCTTCAGCTCCCCCACTAGTTTAATAGGTACAGACATTACCAACAGTGTAAATGAGGCATGTATATCAGAAAGTCCTAGCGTTCATTTCTATTCCATGCTGGGTTAGTTGTTTTATATGGATTGTTTCAGGAATGTTTAGAAAGTAAGGGATAACTGTCTGATGAAAGCCATCTGGAAGATATGTTTAGACATATGCTGGGTGAGAATGAGATTCTCAGTGATGCATTCACAATGAAATAACCTACTACCACACACTCAAGAGTACATGTTTTTCAGACTGGGGGGATTGGGGGAAGTTTGTGAAACTGTAAGAAAGGAAAGAAAATCTGTTTTAGGAGTGAGTATACTTACAATGGCATACTCCGTGTCCTGTTGACACCAGGATGGTTGCAGTGTCCCCTGATTGTCGACAAGCTCGTCAGATCTAAAGGTGGTGGCTTGACTGCAATTTGAACCACATTGTGAAGCACAGATTAATTAATGTAGGGAGCAGTTGTGAAGCCTTCTACAATGGGAAAAGTCAAATTGGTTGTTTCATTTGCTTTTATGTTTTTAATATTTTAAAACATCAACTTTT
This sequence comes from Pristis pectinata, assembly GCF_009764475.1. NCBI lineage: Eukaryota > Metazoa > Chordata > Chondrichthyes > Rhinopristiformes > Pristidae > Pristis > Pristis pectinata. Next base: position 79,037,843 of record NC_067412.1, read on the forward strand.
CAACTGTTGGGTGGTGTGGAGGAGGTTGGTCTCCATGTCAGCCGACCATTTGTGGAAACTGCAGCCTGGATTCTCTGTTAGAGTTAGAGTTAGTCCCAGAACACGCTCCCTGTTCAGCACCTTCACGCACGGTGGAGATTGTAGGCATGCTGCATGCTTACTAAAGCAGTGTTATACAAAGAAAAAGAAGCAGAAGTGGGCTATTTTGCCCCATGAGCCTGCTTTGTCATTCCACAAGATCATGGCTGATCTTCCACCTCAACAACAATGTCCTGCCCTATCCCCACATGCATTGATCCCTCCAATATCCAAAAACCTAGAAATACAACAAATTCTGAGTCATCTTCAGATATTGTGCCAATAGAGTGAAGTCTAAAGGTTGAGTATGGCATTGTACATTTGGCCTTACTGACCATGAGAGCATGAGGGCAGGCACAGTAGTGTAGCAGTTAGCGTAACACTTTACAGCGCCAGCGACCGGGGTTCAATTCCGGCTGCTGTCTGTAAGAAGTTTGTACATTCTCCCCACGTCTGCGTGGGTTTCCTCCGGGTGCTCCGGTTTCCTCCCACCTTCCAAAGACGTACAGGTTAGGAAGTTGTGGGCATGCTATGTTGGCACCTGAAGCGTGGCGACACTTGCGGGCTGCTCCCCAGAGCACTCTACACAAAAAGATGCATTTCACTGTGTGTTTTGATGTACATGTGACTAATGAAGATATCTTATATATCTTATTGTATTTCCAGGCATGTGTTTCTCATATAGCCTTTCACTCAGGAATGCCCAATGCCGGAAACTAAGCATGCAAACAAGCTGTAGAAATACATCATTTCCCACATAAAGAAGCTCCCATTTGTAAAGAGATGAAATCGTACCCCATATATAGATAAATGTACAATGGATATTTGAAATTATCCTTACTCTTTCTGATTCGAGGCTTGAGGTTCCTGTTAACTGGAGGAGGTTCAATGTCTGCAGGAAGTGTAGGTAATGGAAAATTGTCTACGGTGACTGATTGGAAGACCAAATTAGTACAAGCTGGACTCATAGGAATGTAACCATCTGATGTGCAATCAGCTGTAGACATTATTGGAGAAGATCCTGGATTCATAGGAACATAGCTGTCATCAGTGCTGTCCATGGTACTACAGTGCTGGCCAGGGAGTTTCTGCATTAAGAGAAAGAAATAGCTATGTTTATATAAATATGAAGCCCAAGTTATTTGCCCTAATTTGCAACATACTCTTGATAAATTAAATAAAAATGAATTAGGATGAACATTGGGCCAACCATATTGAAATATGACCCAGATTTTGGTGGCAAAATAATAATGAATTTAACGAACATGTTATCAGTGTGTAAAAGTTCCAGCAACTTTTGGTAAGAAAAAAATGAGTGTCATGAGCTGCAAGTTGATCCAAAATGTCAGACAACTTGCCTTGTGAAAATGAGAGCTCATCAGTCTCCCAGGAATTTCAAGAAATTGTTGCATTTGTGTGTTGATTGACAAATAGACTCACAGTTGGAAGTTAGGATTTGTACCCAACAGCACAAGAATCAGTTTAAATTTGAGATGAAAATTTATGTGATGTCACTCAGCCTCTGCAAGCCAGAAAGGAAATAAACAAAACTTATTCTAAGTTTATAAATATTCCCTCGATTCAAAATTAAAATGTTTTGTTCCTTTCTGTCTTTGTTCTCAATTAATTAAATCTTTTTTTGTGTACTTGAACTGACTCCAGTTCATCCTAATTCCTTTCCAAATCTTAAATTTGATTGGTTCATAAGAAAGACTGTTGGTCCCATTATTCTTGCAATGGCCGTAGTTATGTTACTGGGCTCTTAAGCCAACATCATCCCAATGATTTAGAGACATGAATTCAAATCCCACAAGTGCAGCAGGGGAATTTATGGTAGTCAAGTAAACAGACCTGGAAGAAAAAGCTGCTAAATACTGGATTATGAGTTAAAAAACTGTCGTCTTTTAGGAAAGGAAATTAACTGCCTATTATTGGACTGTTAAAGTGGTTAACTCTATTCTCTAAGTGTTCAAACTTTTTTTCAGGCAAGCCATTTTAACTAAATGGTTCACCCATGCAATCCAACTTTAATAACTAGTTAACTATGAACCTATCTGTAGGTGCTATCAAAGTACTGACATAAGCAAGAATCTGCATTCATACCACACCTATTGAATGTACTGAATCTTACAAGAGGTGGTTGGTTTTGAAATCACAGAGTGTAACTGTCAATAAAAACAGCAGCTCTCAATGAGAACAGTAGCTGAGACATTATACAGCAAGCAGACACTCTCTGTCTCTTCTGTGCAGGGGCAAGCCATGGGTAAAATCAATTTTGGTGACCCATTTTGTAACATACAGTACCCAACCACTGGTTATGGGCCCACTTTGAAAACCACTGCTCTAAAATGATCTGCCAAACCATTCAGCTGTAACAATCATTGCAAAAAAAAGTAACCTTGCAAGTACTTTCATTGTATAGGCCACAGAAGCTCAAGATGGTGGCTCTCTGCCATCTTTCAAAAAGCAAGTGAAGATGGGTAATTTAAGCTGTTTTTTGCAACAATGCCCACATCCCAAGAAAGAATGCAAACAAACCTTCTGGTGGGACTATTGAATAGCTAAACTCCGAAAGTAAACCTTGGATTCCTTTGTTAAAACAGTGACTGCAGTTCAAAAGTACTTCAATGGCTGTGAAAGACTTTGGGAAATTCCAAGGTCATGAAAGGTGTTCTTTAAATATATATTTTTTAAGCTGTTTACTCCTTATTTAAACATATTAATCCCATATATTAAAGGTGACAGATACATATGGTGCTAATAAATTGAGTGGGCATTTCGTATTTCCAGACTCTCTTGCTTTCCCATATAACACACATGGTGACACATCTGATATTTACGCTTCATACACAGCACTCACCAAGTTTACATTAAACCCTTCCTCTGCAGTTGTTATGCAATTCCCTTGGTAATCAGTAAAAGGAAAGAGACTGCACTCTTCAGCATCTGAAACACAAAATTTGTTTATTTGATTGAAGCGCACATCCTTATTTTGCAACAAACAACTCGAAAAAAGAAAAGAAATATTGATCAATTGTGAATCTCACTTCAGACTTTGAACTTTTTTCATTCTTACACCATGGCCCTACCATTGTAAACCATTTAGCTTTAACTAAAGATTTTGAAATCCAATAATTGCTTTATGATATACTTTGCCCAAAAATACAGTCTTGGGATAAAAAATCCCAACATAATGGGCTGGGAATTGCAGTAAGTGCTGAATAAATGGACACTTGCATAAACTTCCTGCGGAGCTTTGCTCCCTAACTTCCTTTAAATTTCAAGTCATTTCATCTCACCATTCTCTACAGAGGATTCTTAGACTGCATAAACAGAACAAACAACTGTTCATTTTTATAATCTATCAGTCAAAGGATTACTTATTTTCATATTTTTATTTCATATTTCCTTACACCAAAGGAGGCCATTCAGCCATTCAGCCAACTGATCTATTCACCAATCCCTTTGACCCATTTATTTTGTGGAAACCTATTCCCTCTTGCACAACCTGCTGATTCTCCTACCACCCTCTACACTAATAGTACTTCATAGAAGCCAATTAAACTACTAACTAGCATGTCCATGGAATGCATAAGGAAACTGAAGTACCCAGCAGAAATGCATGCAATCACAAAGAGAATGTGTAAACTCCGTACATGCAGCACTGGAGCTCAGGATTTAGTCCAGATCACTTGAGTTCTGGAGCAACAGCACTAGCTGCTGCATCTCTATACTACCACAAGGCCAGAATGAGGAAATTATAGAGATTATTACGCATGACAAACCAGTACAGAAAGTGAAACAGAGGGAATGAAAAATGTAATTAGGGTGAAAGATATGGAGAAAAGGTTTTTAGTATTATGTATTTTCTTTTTTTTAATCTACAACAATATTTAAAGTCTGAAGAAGTGTGAGAACTCACATTGTAAGTCAATTTTACATGCCGGAGAACTTGTCTGGCAAGAATTAAGATTTATCACACCATTAAAAATTGACAAGGCTCAACTTTCTCTGGTGAATTTAGTGCCTATCTTGCACTCGTGTAACCCAAATTGACACTGCACAATGTATTTACTTTATAAATCTCTCAGTGACGCGCAGTTTTCGCACAACTTCTGGAGGAAGAGGGCAACTCAAAAAGCAAGCCCTGATATCCATGTTTAATCTCATGCGTGAGATTGCAAGAAGTTCCTGCCTGACTTAACTCTTCCATAATGTTGAGTGGAACTGGTTTCACCTTTACTTCCATAGTGAATATGTCTGTATAAAATTAATTGTCTTATAACTTAGCCAAATTATTAATCTAGTTAAAAAATTATTTGTTAAAATAATTGATACATCAATTTCATACAAAATATATTAACATGTTTCCATTATAGTAAAACATAGTGCTATTTCATTCCATCCTTGTCAGAAAATAAAAACAAGAGGGTGAATTTGGTATTGGTATTGGTTTATTATTGTCTCTTATACCGAGGTCACTTGTCAGTTGTACTGAGAATTTCATTGTCTGGTAGGTATTATCATGTTGTCTGTTAAGCACAGAATTAAACAGAATTAGACATGGCTGTGATGCTCCCCTTCCACCTCAGCCACCTAACTCTTCAATTAAATATCCCGCTAATAGTCACCCTGTCAGCTCAAAGATGAAGAACAATCATTTTGCTGAAGTCCCAGGGAGATGTTTGGAGTCTAAGTGGTCAGCCATTTGAGAAGAGAATAAATTTCTTCACCAAAATGTTTGGAATTCTCTTCCAAAGGGGACTGTGGAGGGTCAATTGCTGAGTTTGTTCAAGAAAGTGGTTGATAGATTTTTGTATATTGAGGGAATCAAGACATATAGGTTTAATGTAGGAAAGAGGCATAGAGTCATACAGTCATACAGCACAGAAACAGGCCCTTTGGCCCAATTCATCCATGCCGATCAAAATGCCCTTCTATGCTAGTCCTACTTGCCCACATTTGATCCATATCCCTCTTATTGAATGGTGGTGAGGACACAAGGGGGTGCCTACCCCTTCTTATGGAACCAAATCCTAACAATCTTTTTCTTGAGAAAGGGAAAGGAAACTGGAAACCAAAAATGAAGACGCGGTAGGCCTTTCCTCTTTTTTAATATTAACAGCATGTGTCCATATTTCATTATTAACAAAGAGAAATATCACAAGACGCTTCACAGAAGGGTCTGAACATATTTTAAAATTGATCGATTGTGGAAACTAGAGTACAATGCTGGTCATTGATAACAGAAGCAATGAACCAGGTGGAGTCAGTGGAGAATAAGAAAAGAACATTAGTGTTTTACAAAGGGGGAGTTAATAGGCATGTGTGAGAGAATAGATTATAGGGAAATAAGTGGGGAATAGGATTGCTCTTAGAGCCAACATAGACTTGATGGGCCAAATAGCCTCCTATGCCATGAGAAAGCATGAAAAGAGAGCCTTTGTCAATGGACAGCAGATGAGGAAAAGTTGGCCATGAGAATCTCAGAGTAGTCAAGATAAATCTATGCTGGACTTTAAAATCTGTAGCATGCCTAAGGTAACCTTTTTGGGTTATCTCTGAAAAGTTGGGAATATTAACAGGTATTAATAAATTAAATAAACATTATACATGTGAATCATGAAAAGCTCTACAACAATATCTGGTTTTGTAATATTACCTCTCCAACATTTTGTTTTCTCCAGACTTGAAAGAGGGATTCTTTTGGGTACTGGTGCTGGGTTTACAGCATAGGCGCCATCTCCATTCTGAACCACTTTGTGTGTCTTTTCACGGTCAGTTAACTGGTTTGGCTTTGGTGGCCGTGGAGGTGGAGTGTTTGATAAAAGGTGAATCCCTGTTACGCCAAAGGGTAAAGTATTGTGGTTTTTGTCAAAGTTAAAGATCTGTGAGAATGAATAAACTGACAATGGGGATGAGGATGCTGAAGAAGGTCCACTGTGATCTTGGCTGGGAAGAATGACCATTTGCGAATCTTGCACGTTTTTGTACAGTGGTATATTGCAAGACAACTGTGTTGGAGTGCTGCTCTTGGGTTGTAGATTCTCTTGAACATCTTCTGATCCCGTCAACTCAAAGGAATGATCAAATGATTTATCACATGGGGAACAACTGTTGCTTCTGCAAAAGGAAAATTATCTGGTTTAGAAAGAAAGTGTATCATTTATTATCAAGATTCTTAGAAATATCTTCAAACACTTCAAATATACTAAGTTGCATTGTGAATGTAGTGACTGTTATAATGGAGCCATCTCGCAAATGCCAAGATGTCATGAACAATAGTGAGATCAGAGATTAGTAATCAATTTGGGAAAGAAATTTTGACCAGAACATAGGTAAAGTTTGCACTTCTTTAAGTGAATAATGAGGCACTTCATACCTTACTGAACTGTCAGCTCAATTTTGTGCAGAAGTTCTAATATAAAGTTTGAATCCACAACCATAAGAGAAGTTGATACAAGTGCCAGGTAGCTATTGGAGACTGAAGATAGTTTCCAATGTATTATATTGTTTCATGTAATGTCACTTCAAATCAAAAGGCTTTATCAAATTCTTTCATGTAACTTTTATGTGTATCACAAAAAGAGGGAATCATGATGCAAAATACTTTTAACAATCCAAGTTTCACATGGGTCCAGACAATAGATCAAAATTATAGTTGCAATTACCTTGGCCATTTGTGCAATCTTTGAGCCACAGCTGCTATGTAGTGCCTATTATTTCATATACCCGATTTTCTCTTACTTCCTCTTGAAAAGAATGGCACTAAAGTAAAATTCCACATCTACTGAGCCTTCAATTTCATGCCATTAGTCATCATGTATGAGCTTAAATTGAGAGATTCACCTGCAAGATGCTATCAGGACTGATTTGATTTGATGGACATCGTGTTGTATGAGAAAATGATTTACATTAAGAAATCCCAACAACAGGAGCCAGAAGTCCACTTCATATCAGTGAGTTTCCATTTTCTTCTTTACACAAGATGGTAGGGGGTTGGGGACGGGGAATTCACTGGATAATGATCAAAGGCAGGAAGCCCTTCATTGTTTTTTCAGGCCAAGACCATTAAAGCCAATTACTGTGCCGGACAGAACTGCTGCGCCACTCTGATCAGCCAACTCACAACAGGAACTGAACCAGGGTCAGTGCACTTTATTGCCAGACTTCAGAAAGGCCCTTTCCTAGATCCTATTATCCTAATGTAGTACTTTATCACTTTGTTTTTCACCTGTAAGGAGGCAGCCAGAAGGGGAAATGAGAGCCAAAGCTTCTTGGAGAAGAGCAGTTCCTTTATTTCCTGCTTCATCAACCTGCTGCTCCCTCTGCACTTATTCTTTTAAAAAGCCAGTGGTTGGCAGCTACAGGAACAGAAGTATATTGGAAAGGCACTTTTATCTAGTTGTTGTGCATTGGTAATCAGGGTTGATGATCAGAGACTCAGTACTGACACTCCGTGGTTGAGATTTCAAAAAATGTCAGTACTGACCAAAACCCTGTCCATCAATAATTTGATAAGATTGCATTTGACTCGCAGCCTTTATGGATATGCTAAGCTTTACAAGCTGAATCAGGGCAGGTTCTGTTCAGAGTGATACTGAAGTGACTGACTCCTGCCGAAGCTGTTGGGAAAGCAACACTGCCTTGAGCTCGGGCAAGCATAAGTCAGTCAAGGTTCTCACTTACAATTGCTATCCAGGAGGCTCTGCTGGAAAATACATTCCCAAGAAAAGGAATCATTAGAGTTATGAAATCCTCAACAGAGAAATTTCATGCCATGATTCGCCACTTGGTTTTGTATACATAGACTACTTAAGACATTGGAAACTACAAAGCCTGAAGAACCATATCTAGCAAAAGCCAATAGCTTAATAGGAGATGAGGAGGAAATTAGAAGAAATATTCTGCTGGTGGTATTAAATGACATTCTGGCAGCAATTATATCAGTGTAAATAATAACATGCCTGCATAATGTTCTATGAAATAAATATGTGAGACAGTGAGAATGTACAGGAAATGAGAAAGATTGATAATCATCTGAAACAAGATTGTGGCTAGAGGGGTTAGCTTTGTCTGTAATGAAATCATTGGTGATCAGTAGCCTTCTATAGCAACAACTTAATTTGTGGAGTCTGTTCAAATCTTTTACCTGGCAGTATCTATTGATTTGGTCTCACATTGGGATAAAATAAGATAATCCAAAGGTATGGAAGCAGAGAGCGTGGAGTCTGATTCACTTCTCCTGGAGTCAGCTTCAGTTCCAGAATCTTGAGTTGAGGGAAATTGGTCTCTATTCATTGACTGCTGTGTGTGAGTTGAAACAGCAGGAGATGGTTGGAGTGAAGAGGAGGTGGTAGGAGATGAACTGCCAAGGGAATCTGAAATAAAAAGTATTCATTATTGTGCTGTACAATGAACGTTCATTCTTATTTACATAGTGGATGGGAAGATCATCACCTCCATTTCCCTCAATCTCCAACCGCTTCCACCCCCGCGCCCCCCCCCCCCCGCAGTGACAAGCCATCCATAATTGGATGTCTTATTGGTGTTTCTTCATCAATGCAGTGTTAAAATCCTGGAACACCTTGCCCTACCAAGTGACTTTGTGTAAGCATCTTCAGTCCACAGAGGGCAGGACTTCAAGAAAAAAGCTAACTGTAACCTTTCAAGTACAGGGGATGAGCAATCAATTGAAAGTAAAACAAAACTGCATATGCTGGAAATCTAAAATAAAAATAGACAATGTTGGAAATACTCAGCAGGTCAGGCTGCATCTATGAGAAGAGAAACAGAGTTGACACTGGATTGAAGGGGCGGGGCCTCAGGATACGCTATGGTGGCTGTGAGGCATGGCCTTATTCTTCCCTCTACATCCAGAACACTGGGTCGATTCTGATAATGCTTCTCTTGTAACAGATGGTTCCCATTATCCTTAGTCAGAACTTAAATTCATGGGATATTTTCTGGACTGTTGCACATATTTTTCCCCCAACTTTGCACTTAATTTAAAAAATGACAATACTGGGAAATGTAACAAATTTTATTCTCAACATATATTCTTAGTCAGCATTAAGTTGTTGGGATCCATGTGCTATGAATGAATGAATAAGAAAAAAAAATATTCCCAGACTGGTTATGGCATGGGTCAAATGCAGGTTAAACGAGATTTGAGCAATCGCCTCTTTCTACTAAGAATTGCATTGAAACATAGAAAACTATTTTTTCATGGGAACTTTGTAGACAGTACATGTGAAGGAAACCCCATTCTGAACATGGGTCTTACATTCCTTCACAATAGAATTCATAGATTATTGTCAAAAATCATCAATTTACTTTCTATTTATTAAATAATCCAGCTGGAACCCTTACTATGGCTCTTTCATTTATCCTTGAAAACTCAAATTTATTACAATTTATTAAACTTGTTAAAACTTATTAAATTTAGTGAATTTAAAGGAAATAGTTATTTTAAAATATTCCACCAGAGGGCACCAAAACTAAGTTACAAGGACTGTTATGTACATTCACAGCCACTGCACAAATTCATCACAGATTGAGATGCAAAACCAGGAAAGGGTTGCATATATTTTGAAAATGCTAAAAAACTGAAACTAACAAAAGTTTTTATTTCTATTTATTAAGACTTTCTATATGTTCCCATTATCATTTCTCCTGCTATCATTTGTTTGCTAGCTGGTATGTCTTATTTTGAATAATATATTGTTGTGCACTCCCATTAATGCTCTTCCGCAGTTGACTGAAGGAATGGGTCCATCTGTGGGTGGGACTGATCTTGACAACTCTCCGCTTTTCACCCTGATCGAATGCCAGTGAATAGTTAAAATGTAGCTGGAAACAGAAAATGTTCACTTATTGGCAGTTCAACTAATAGGGAGCATAATAGGAATAAAATGGAAAAGAGAGAAAAACCTATTTACCTAAAGTGGATCAGAGTTGAAGAAAAACTCTTGAATCAGACAGTATAAATTAATATAAGAAACAAAATTTAGTTTCTCATTCTAGCAAAACCTGACCAGTTACAGGAACTAGCCTATCAAACACTCATTTCTCCAGCAAGTTTCTCTCTCCTACATATTTGCCTTTCTAGCTCTCGCACTGGGGCAAAACTCACAGAGACTTTTCTTCTGTCATTTGTGCTAAACTCACCTCCTGAGAATTCAGAAGCAGATTTCAATGTTAATATATCACATGTGGTGTGTTCAGCACATGCAACTGTGCTTCTCAAGGCTTCCCACATCACTTAATGCAGTCCATTCTTTCCCACATCATTAAGTTGGTAGTTGTCCTCCCCCAGTCCTAAGACATCTCTCCCAGCTCTTACCTGCCTCCTATTATCCCCTTTATTTTCCCAATTCTGCTTTTGGTTTTTCCATCCCAGAGCCTCCTTTCCAAGTCCTACTACTCCGCCTCCCCAAGCCTCACTTCCATTGTGAGCTTTGCCACTTCTTAGGATAAATTTGGCCACTCCACGTTATAGGTGAGGATTCTTGTTCTTGTAGCAATACAGAGGCCAGGCCACTTCCATTAATAGTGAGTGCAGTCATGATGGTAGCAGTCTGGTAAATACTAACATGCTAGTAAATACTGAAACACAACTTGTGTTTGGTAGTGTTCTACAGTGCTGACACTTGTATGGTTTCTTGTGAGCAAAGAAATTAATGGATGTAGCAAGACATTGGGGAGATGGTGTTGAAATGTAATAAGACAACAGCCCTTTTCCTTTCCTGAAATATTTATATTTTTAAAGTTTTAATATCCAAACTCTGCATTATTTACTCTTCTAAGTCATTCAATGAATCCAGAGATGTTTAAACTTTTAATTATAATCACAACACATTACCACAGTCATTGCAGCCCAGACCACTGGACAATATTTTGGTTTTTTTTGCTGATTTGCTAAGATACAATTCCACAATTACTATTGGTTGTTCCCCAGGTGACTGTTCCTCATCTTTGTGTTTGGAGAATTGGAGTCATTAGCATCTTCAGGTGTGGAAGGCACAGCAGCTTAACTGCTTCCTTTCTGTACCTATTGAGAAGGACTGTGTGCAAAGACTCTGGTGCTATTTGTGTCCTCCTTAGTTATTTAGCTTCCGAGGGTATTTTTCTGCTACCTGAAAAAATCATCAGTCTCAATGGGTGCTGTGGAATCATAGGTGAGATGTTCATCTCTTGCCAAACAAATTATCTGGACAAACTCAGTCTTATCGCATAGGACTATTGAATGCTCTCAAAACCAAAGTCAAAGTCGAGTTTATTTTCATAAGCACAAGTACATGTACACACAGGTGCAATGAAAATCTTACTTGCAGCAGTATCACAGGCACATAGTTCTGTGATTACAGTTCACATATAATCTATCCACTTCTCCCAAATAGCTCAATTGTCTGTTCATGTCAACTTCAAGGCCATGAGTGAATTAGGGAGAGACAATTTAATGGTTGAGGGAAAATGATAGGTTGGCACCAATCTCAGCCTGATGAGGGGAAACAAGAAACTAGTGTTCCTGCTTCACATGGCCATTCAATTACCCCTTCTAAAAATTGGATTAATGCACTTTTTCAGTTGGGACAGCATTAGGCTCTGCTACAGGGGGCTCGATAATAAAAGAGCCCTGCGAATAAAGAATGGCTACTATGGCACTGCGGCAAGCTAGCTCCTAACCACATCTATAGTCAGTACCTTCACATGAGAAAAGGAGAGACCAGAGGGCAAAAAAATAACAACAGGAGACAACAAAGAGAACATATTCTGATTAAATACAAAAAAAAATCAAAGCAAGCTGCCCTTCAGTAACCTTAAGTTCTGGTGATTTCCCAATGGTACTAAGGGAGACTCTTCAGCTGAAGTAATCAAATCACCATACATCAATGTCAATTCACAGCAAACATGGCTGCAGCATCAAATATTCATATGCAGTTTCTTATATCAGAGAACATAGAAAGGTTTCAAAAAACTTTAAAAATAAAACATAAGCTATGTCCAAATGAACACAATGGATGTGCTGAACTTCAAAATGCCTCTGCAAGCTGGAAAATGTAAATTATCAGAGCTGTTTGTCAGAATACAAAGCTAAAACAAAATTGGTTTGATACTGAAGCATGATTGATGAGTAATAATGAGGCTTACAATTAAGATGTTGCCTAATGACTCCTTTCAAATGAAACAGACTTTATTTTTAGCATCTCTGACGCAGATTGGGTAAAGGCGTTGCCTGATATAGAGTGTAACTACTTAGCCAAACAGCCACTCAGTCACTCCCAGTTAGTGCTAGAGTTGCAGTTTTCTTGGCCTCGGTACCCTAGATTAGAGAAGGAAAATCAGCCTAATCTTGATAAGTCTAAAGATCCCCCTGCTGGAAAATGTATACAGGCAAGGGCAGGCAGTGATGTAATTACTCACGGGTTAGTTACCAAACCATATCTGGAGTTGGATAATGGAAGAATATGACCTTGGTGAAATGGTTGGTGTTTCATACAATTTACCTTGTCTCATTGTATCATGGAGGAAGGATAACAGTCTATCTCACATTGCTCTAGGTGCTAATTTGTAACTATACTTTGGGGGCAGCAGAGACTGCAGATGTTGGAATCTGAAGCAACAAACAACCTGCCAGAGGAACTCAGCGGGTCATGCAGAATCTGTGTGTGGGGGGTGGGGTGTAAGGGGAAGAAATATCCACATTTCGGGTCATAGCCCTGCATCAGGACTAAGTATGGAGAGGGAAGAGAGTCAGTATAAAGACGAGAGGTGGAGTAACGTGACAAGGGCTGGTAGGTGATTGGTGGACTGAGGATGGGTGAAGGATGACGGGCAGATTGAGCCAGGTAGGAGAGGGGTGGAGTTGGGAGACAGAGGCAGGTGGATGACAGGAGGAGGTAGGCAATAGAAAAAGGCAGAGGGAGCCAGGTGAGGGGAGGGGAGGGTGAAGGTGGAGACAGCTGCTGGAGCATGATAAGTGGGAACACAAGGGCTACCGCACCTGTAGGAACAAATTTGTGGGGACTTAGGGCTCGTGCTATAAAATTAACCTCTGCACATTGAATGAAATGAAGTCAACACAATAATTTCATGCGAGTTAGTCCTTCCTGTGATCTCAGTGCTCAGGCAACACTAACTGTGCGGTTGATTGACTGACTCATTAACTGGGGCTCAGTGCCATGAACCTTTAGCTTTAGTTAGCCATTGTATGCAGAGGAAGGCACATTGTGCTGGAACAGGTGGCTGGATACAACTGTATCATCTGAAATACAAAGAAAAATTGCAAAGTTTGGGCTACAGTGCAGTCTAAGATGTTTGGATGCTGCATTGGAAATGTAAATGAGGGAGGGTTCAAAGTGAGAGAGGTCCTGCATCTTTAGGGGCCAGAAGACCATCCAAACATGGGATCAAAAGGCAACAGGAGCAGAAGGTATTAGAGGCCTATGCCAACACTCAAGCCCCAGGGACCTAAATGCGGTGCTACAAAAATGAACATTCAAAGTGAGTGATCACATCTTCAAAGCCATATTCTCATAATTACATCAGGAGGTGCTCAGTTCACCACAGCCCATCATTCACCTGCCAATAATCACTAAATCAGGGCATATGTGAAATTAATTTGCTCCACCGCACCATTAGGAATTTAACACTGCTGAAAGGCTCACACCTACAAATCAAAGCAGACATTTCCTGTTAGCTAATCAACCATGACAGGCATGTCTGCCAAACACATAGCATGACAATTACTGACATGCCTCACTCTCTCCTGAAGGACAAGGTGGCACAAAATCTGAAGCAACTGAATCCAACTGGAGAGGACAGGTGTACCTATATCACCTAACCCCCAAGAGAAAGTTGTTGGCATGACTTGAATGGTCATTGCTGGGGCTGTGGCCGGCAACAAACCTGAGCCATTAATGATGACTGCATCTTCATCGTTCTTGTTCTGCTTGATGATCTAGGCATGCACCTCCTTCTTTCACCCGCATAATCTTCCCCTTGCCCCTTTTTCTCTACACAGCTCTGTACGAGAGCTGTAAACTAGCCAGGAAGTGGAGGAAAAATAAGAAGATAACATTGATAAAAACACAGATTGACTAGTTATATATCATTCGCAGCCATAGCCTTAGATGCTACCACTGCATGTACTTTATTAGAGAGCGTAGAGGCTGGACCAGCAAATGGTAAGTCAGTGGGTAAGAACGGCTTGCAGCCAGGACAGGAGTAAGGTCAGGTGTCATTTGGTGAGGTCTCACACAAGTTCCATTGTAGAAGCCTCAGGTTGGTAATTTGATAAGGCAATAAGGCCGGTGGTACAGTAGTTGGAGGTTGGGAAACCTGACCCATGAGACCCATATGCGGAAAGTTTGCCAACAACATCACCTTATACAATGGAGAATTCCATATTTCAATGCAGAAAATGATGAATGAGGTTTCCTGCTCTCAGTGGACCTTTCTTCCAATGCAGTGGAATCCAACATGAAATTTGTGGGCTATTGGAATATCCAGTGATTGTATGCAATGTCCACCAAATATGCAATGGTAGTTCAGAATAACTTCACATTAATCTTATTAATCAGCAGTATTATCCCTCATGCTTGCACTGAAAATCTTTATTGATTTAACTCAGCGATGCTTGAGAAAGAGAATGTGGGATTTAGTCCTACACTGCCAAAATCTAGCAGTAGTAAGAAAACAGCATTGATTCTGTTTTATTTAACAAATACAACTTGTCAGACTTGTAGTTATGTAACTCAAAGTGGATTTTCATGAATTTAAAACCAAAGTTTCAAACAGTGCTATGGACTATGAGGAGCACACCGTCTTAGCAACTCTTCTCTCATTTGGGTTCCGTCTTGTGAATCTCTGACAGGCCTTGACTGAAAAAGGAGAACAGCATTACTGAGAGTGGGAGCTGGTTGTCAAAACCCACAGTGATGCCTGTGTCTTCTAAAGATCATCATAAATCTCTCAGCAGGAATTGACGGGCAAAACCCACAGTGCTGCCTGAGACTTCGTAAAAGTCCTCATAAATCTTTCATCAGATCTGCTTTTTCTGGATATGGGAGGCACCAAGAGCTAGGCCGCCTGGGATGCAAATGACCAGGGTAGGGGCCGGATTAGTCAGCTAGGCTGCAGGTTAAATATCATCAATTACATGAAATGGCCAATTAGACTCAAGGATAAGCAGATGCATTTTGAATAAGAAAATATGGGATTTGTGAGGTTGTCTTCTACCTTTGGAGGACTTAACTTTAATCTTAGTACTTATATTTTTAATAAATAAGTAGAAATGTTATATATTACAATTGCTCCTCAGGATTTAGAAGAAGAAAATTGTTCAATTTGTACCCTTACACCAAGCCCACACAGGACTGGATTTTTTTCAGCAGTATGTGATTGAAAACTGTTTTCACTTGAAGTGGATCATAATTGCATCTGTTTCCCGATCACACTGTGGCAGTTGGGAACCTGAATCAGCCATTTCCCAACATCTGACACTCTTGTGATTCCCATGTGATTTCTACATCTGGATATGTGGGTGATGTCATTCCCCACACAACACTCATTATGGAGCATATTATTCTTGGGTTACCTATTATTGAGCACTGCATGGACAACATGCTCTTAATCCCACAACAAAAGCCTGGAGTGCCTGTAGGGTAGGAGACTGCTTACCTATATCCTTGTGCACCTCACCACCCCTTCACCCACACCAACTGCACTGCACCAACAATGTACCCAATTTCTAGCCCATATCCCGACCACTCCCCATGCAATCTGAGGCTCACCCTACTCCTCAATTTTTTTTATCTCTCTCTCTCTCTCTCTCTTTTCTTCCCTCTTATCCCTCCCCTGGTCCCCCAACTAAAAGTGCTGGATTTCCCACCCCTGATCCCTTTGTGAACTGCTGATTCTTCCTCCCTCCATCTCTTACCAAGCTCACAGCCAGTCTTCCCTGGTACCCTGCCACAGAGAGGATTCCACTCTTCCCCACCCATCCCCAACTAACTACTGGCCCACCCCCTTTGCCTGACTCCCCAAACACCAAATCCCTACTCTCCTCATTAAAGCATAGGCCCAAGGAGTTCCCAAGCCAGCCTCAAGAAAGAAGGACTAGCCAGCACATTTTCAGTTATAAAAAATCTGTCATTGAATTTTTTTTGCACCATGCTGCACTAGAAATTCTAGGCAATAGTTACTTTGTTGGGCCTGATACTCCCAAGTCTTTCTAATTGCTGTTGAAACATCATTTCTTAAAGGGCCAGCTGGAGGTTGCCATGAAATAAGTAGGATTTCCTAAAAGAATGCTGAGCTAGTTGTGGAAGCAGTATTGTTGCCCTGGGTGTCAGTCCATCAATAGGTCAGCAGTGTGTGCCCTGATCACCTTCCAAAACAAGAAATGTATACCCCCGAGTGCACTTGGTCTTAGAAGCATATAGGAAGGCAAGGATGTGCTTAAACCCTCCTTCAAAGAATTCAACATCCTTACTGACTCCTGGGAATCCCTGGCCCATGACTGCTGAAAGTGGAGGATGGTACTGAGAACCTTATGCTCTGGGTGCTCACAGAAGCCCGTGCAGCTGGCAGAAGAAGCACACCACCTCACACGTATCTGTGGAAGAGTCTATGATCCCAACATTGGTCTCCTCAGTCACCTCAGAACCCACAAAATTGCACCAGAGGCAAGTCATCCTTGTTCCCAAGGAACTGTCTAAGAAGGTGGAGACACCCAAGTGCTGCTGCCAGTACCACTGTGGCCCGACATTTATTTGTTCCTAGTCAACAAGTTACATGAGAAAGTGCAGTGGGTAGGCATAGCTCACCAGTCTTATTGAAGTGAGGGCCAATATGGATTCTAAAACAGGGACTCAAAAATCACTGTTCCCTGTTTAAAAAAAGTCTTACTAAACATCTTGTTCCTAAAAACTTATTAGTAACCTATCTGGTAGTTAGAGAGCTTCAGCTGTCAACTCAGTGATATTATTCATCCACCCTATGATACCTTGAATGAAAGGTCTCAGCTCTGGGAGAAGAAACATTGATGAAGGCTAATGCACCTCACAGAAGGTACATCTTGCATTGATAACATACTGACTGAGAAAGAGAGAGAAAAAGCAACCAATAAACTGGACCCTAGAGTACCTCCTTTACACGCTTTATGTGAAAAATAAAAAATAACAGAGAATTGGGGGTCTGCAATGTTTGTTGCAGACCCTTGGTGCATCTGACTGACCAATAAATACAGGAGCCGAGTCATTTGCAGCAGTTTCCTGTGGCATGTGATGCATGCCTGGAAGTCACTTCTGGGACACTTGTCATTGATGAGTGGTCATTGCCATCAACCAGCCTTTCATGCAGGTCCAGGCCCTCACAAGGCTTGTGAGGTTTGCTTCAGTGGTACTTCAAGGAGTCCCACTGAGCAAATACCATGCGGCTCAGTCCAGCTCCACCCTTCCCACCCCACCCTAAGAGTGACATGTGGCTCATGACCCTCGATCACCCTCTGCCACCCACCTTCCTGCTGATCTGTCCCAAACATCCCCACTCACTGATCTGCTGACTGGACATCTGCCGATTTATCAACTGCCCGCTGCTGATCACCAACCCTATCCCACGACTAACAACCTATCCCAACTGCCTGTTCACTCCCACAAAATTAGCAACATCCACCTACCAACTAATGCATTGGTGCACTGTGAACTGTTTAGTGTACCTCAGTTCAAAAAATTAAATCTTCTCCCTATTTCAAAGAGGCTTAGTGAAAGATAAATTAGTTATTGATTACCTTTCAACTTTACAGTAATTATACCGCATTTGTTAATCCCTTGAGATAGATATCATGTTAATTATTTGCAATCTACAAGTTAGTAGCATCTATATTGAAAAATTGGGAAATTTGCTGTTGTGTTCCTTTATTTCTTAATGCTGTTTACAGAAGGGAACCAACTTGAGGAAATAATTATTTGAATAGGAACAATTTTAATTCCTATTTCTTCAATATTATATGGATATGATAAAGGTTTACATACTATAACACTGGAAGCAAAATTAAATTCTGTTTTCCTTTTGCAAAATCACTGTGACAGAATTTTTGCAATGCATTCTGTGTTCAGATAAGTGTTAGCATTACGTTGAGTTTTAGGTGTCCTTCCATTTTGAACAAGTCACAATGGACAGAGAGGGCACTTACTCACCATGCAGCACTCGTTTTAAATGCAGTGACCTCAGTGCTCTTTCTTGGCAAAACAGCCTCTCAAATGTAAGCCATTCATGAAGCAGAACAAAATGGTTCAGCTTTTTACTGCACAGCAACACCGAACCTATGTCATTTTTGCTCATGACCTTAGGCTCTTAACAGACAAGATACTGTCTTTATTGAATTCCAAGAGACCCGACTGATAGATCAATAGCCTCCAAATGTGTCAGTCAGTTACTTAGCAGTGCTACAGGGCAGTACTGCAGGACTTTTATTTTTAATAGCCCTGAGCTAAGTAGGTTTTCTTGTGCTGCCAGCTGCAATGGAAAACATTCAGGACTGGATGATGATCTGTGTCACTTGAAGAGACAGGACTCTTTTGATGGTCCAGATGCCAGAACAGGGCTAAACCTTTTCTTTCTGATTTAGAAATCATGGACAGACAGAACTTTGAAGCCAAAAGCAACACAAGATGATAAAGATACATTGTGCTTAACCTTTTTTTCCTCCATTGAATGCACATGCCTAAAAACTGGAATTTGTCCTTTCTTATTGTGCTAAACATGCCTGTGTATAATGTTAATGCCCAGCTGGATCATCTGATAAAATTCACCAAACTGAGCAAAAATAAGTTGAAAGTAGCGCGATGGCATTTTGTACACTGATTCATGTGTGAAAAAAGGAACCTATGCAGTTCCCAGCAGGAGCTGTCTGTAGGTATCATGCCAGCCACGTCATGGTCGCATTAGCCACTGGGAAGGTGATTAGACCATAAAGAACCCCTCTCCAAGGCAGCTGCAGCAAAGACTGTTGTGGAGAGATTGCAGGGGAAAGCTGCAATCACCAACATGTGCGGCTACCTCCCAACACAATCCAAGTCGCTTGCCATGAGTGATCCTGTGCCACTACAAGGAATGGACTGATTAGTCCAGCAGTCATGGCAGCATTTTACACTGAGAAGCACAGGAGATGAATGCTGTGATTATCAAGGGAATCAAGGGAATGCACAGTGATGCTTCTGGGTGATGAAAAAATGGCATAGGCTGTGATTTAAACTATTATGTCACATAAGGGATCCTTTAATTCATGTCTCTTTACTGAGGGGATTTGCTCCATGATTTTAGTATCAAAGGTCATTGGTTATAGCTCAACACATTAATTTAGCTTGGTAAGAGTGGAAACGACCACATGCATGTGATGATGTCATTAGCAGTATGACTCACACACAGCAAACATCAACTGCATTCATGGGAATTACACGTCAGTATCAAGCCCAATTTCTTGATTAGTGCTAACCAACTTGGAAATGATCACTATTCCAATCTAACCCATGCATTGTGTCTTTTGTGTGTGATTTCCACATAAAATAACATGCATGATTGTGTCCAATGTTTTAGTGTAAGATTTTGAAACTGTCATTCACCCCTGGCCAGATCACTAAAGTGGTGATTCTTCACATGTAATCCTGATAGTAAAGCACAGACATAGAGATTAACATCTACCAAGCTCCATCGGTCACTCCATCAGATAACGTGGTTCACTTCTGAGATCTTAGCGCAGAACATGGAAGTAAACTGCTGCAATTCAATTGTCACACTTGTTGAGGTAGTAAACAGTAAAGACTGGTAAAGAAGATTGAGAACATCAGTCTGTAGAGTTCTTATTGCTCCTTAAGTTGATAGACTGTTCGTTGCTCATGCTTGATATCTGTACGAGAATCAGCCATCAGTTGTACTCAGAAGGAAAAAGACTGCAAATGCTGGGATATGGAATAAAAAGCAGAACGCTGGAAGAACACAGCAGGTCAAGCAGCATCTTCAGATCAAGACCCTGCACCAGGACCCAAAGGAAAGAGGAAAGATTGCCAGGATATAGAAATGCGATGGAGGTGGGATAGAGGCTGGTTGATGATGTGGAATGAGATGGGGAGAGGGTGATGGGCAAATGGAACTGGGTGGGACTAGTGGATGGAAAAGCTGAACAGAGGGAGAAGAAGACCGGCTGGAGAGAGAACAACAGGGAGAGGAGAACAACAGGGGTGTGGGCAACCTGAAACTGGAAAATTCAAAGTTCATACCATTGGGTTTTAAACTATCCAAGAGGAATATGAGATGTTGTTCTTCCAATTTGCATTTGGCCTTTCCATAGCAATGGAGAAGGCCAAAGACAGACAGGTCAGTGTGGGAGTGAGGAGAGTTAAAATGACATGGAACTGGAAGCTCAATTGACCGTTGAAGAAGAAAACAAGTACTCCACAAACTAGTCACCTGGTCTACGCTTGGTTTCACCAATGTGGTGGAGGCCACATTGTGAGCACCGAATGCAATAGACCAGGTTGGAAGAGGTGCAGGTGAACCCCTGCCTCACTTGGAAGGACTGTTTAGGTGCCTGGATGGTGCTGAGGGGAGAGGTGAGGGAACAGGTGTTACGCTTCCTACAATTGCAGGGGAAAGTGCCAAGGGATGGATACTGGCAATCTTTCCCTTTCCCTCTCAGTCCTGATGCAAGGTCTTGACCCGAAACATCGACTTACACTTTTGCCTCACAGATGTTATCAATTGTACTCACTACTGTGTGTTCTTCCCCAATGACTTAACTGAATATGCAAGGATAAGTACAAATGGGAGACAAAATTCTCGCCCACATCTAAAGCAAAAGTCAAATTTCTCGCTTTTGTAATGTTAAACAGCTTTTTTACTTATTCCTTATGTTGACAGAGATTCTCTCTCCTTTCTGCTTGGTTTCTATATTTGTTAATTTTGCTCACACAATGCTGCATTGAAAATCCTGGCACTGTGATGTGTGGTTCTGAGTTATTCCTGCCCTTTGGTCGGTTTTAAAGATCATACCACTAGGACAGGAAGACCTTGTATGAGAATGACTACCAGTTGGGGTAGAGTTGCTGGAAATAGGCTTGTTATTGAGCAGAGTAGAGCTAGTTCAGGGAACTAAATACAATCAGGGTCTGACAGGGAGAGGGATAAAGGATTGGTTGCATCCTAGGCAATATCTGATATCTAATGGAATTTATCAGAGAAGGATGTTGGAGCTTTTGTTAGATGATTACTCTGCATAACAATTTACATTTTTATGATTTATTATGTCTTGATATTTACAACCACTAAAATTTCCTTTCCTTAATAATGTTACTTTGATTTTAAAGCCATGAAGCATTGGATCCAGATCCAGTGATTCAGGATGCGCTGGTCAATTTTATGTCAAATAAACCAAACAGCTCATGTCGACACAATAAGAGCAACTCTCATAATGGTGAAGTAAGTCAGTAGGACTGTAATTATCAGGGTGGAATAAATCACATAACTGTTATCTGCAGTCACAAAGACCATGACTTGAAGTGTCTAAAGTAGCTCTATTAGCTTGAAGAGCTGCTTCTATTATGTCAAAAATACCTTTTGAAGTGACAGTTTTATTTAAATCAAACCTGATTTAAAAGAAACAGAATTATTCATATTCATCACAAGAAAGGTGTAAGAGCAACAGGGTTATAATGGTAGGGAAATTAACTTTCCCACTATTAACCTGGATTACCTTCGTGCAAGGCACATAGTTGGAGTGGAATTTGTTAGGTTCATCTAAGACAACTGTTGAGACAGGGCATTACTCAACTTTAATTCAGGAAATGAAACTGGGTAGTTGGTAGAAGTGTCAGTGGGAACGTAAAATTGACTTTAGGAACAGTGACCATAATTCAGCAAAGTTCAAGGTAGTTATAGAAAGGGACAAGGTTGTTCCTCAAGTTGAGGTCTTGAATTTGGGGAAAGGCTGATAGCATATATCAGTTTATCAACTGCACATAGCAATTTCGATAGCATAAGAGAGGACCTGGCAAAAGTAGATTGGGAATCGATACTTGTGGGTAAAATGACAGCTGACAAATGAGGGCCTTTTAAAAGAGAGCTTGTAAGAGTTCAGAGCCAGCATGTTCTGTTAAGGGTGAAACGCAAAGATGGCAAGATTAGGGAGCTTTGGATGATGAAGGATGTTGAAAGTTTAATCAGGAAAATAAAAGAAGCATATGGCAGGTATAGGTATCTGGAATCGAGGGAGTCTCTTGAGGAATATGGAGTGTGTAAGAGAGAAGTTAAGAAAGAAATTTGAGGGCAGAAAGGGGTCATGAAATATCCTTGGCAAGTAAGGTTAAAAAGAATAGGAGGGTAGCCAGGGAAAGAGCGGGTTCCCTTAGGTACCAAAGGGGTAATCTATGTGTGAAGCTAGGTAATGTGGGTAAGGTTCTAAATGAATACTTCTTGTCTATATTCACCAAGGAGAAGGACGTGGAAGATAGTAAGTTCAGGGAGGGGGGGGTGTGGGCAATCTGGAACAGGTCAGTATTATGAGGGAGAAAATGTTAGATGCCATGGGGCACATAAAGGCTTATAAATCCCCAGGACTGGATAAGATCAGGTTACTATGGGAAACAAGGGAGGAGATAACTGGGGCACTGACTGGAGGATAGCTAATGTTGTTCCTTTATTTAAGAAGAGCAGCGGGGATAAATGAGGTAACTACATGCCTTCTTCACCACTCTAGCCACCATCGATTGTTCGAAATTACCGGAGAAAATCCTAATGGGTAGGATTGATGTACATTTGTAAAGGCAGGGGCTGACCAGCGATAGTTAACATGGCTTTGTACAGGAGAATATCCAGTATCACGAATTTGATTTGAGTTTTTTGAGGAGGTCACTAAGAAGATTGATGAAGACAGGGCAGTAGATTTTATCTACTGGACTTTAGTAAGGCTCTTGACAAAGTCCCGCAAGATAGTCTGGTCCAGAATGGCAAGGTGTGCTGGTTAATTGGATCCAAAATTGGCTTGGTAATAGGAAGCAGAGAGTAGTGATGGAAGGATGCTTTTCTGATTGGAAATCTGTGATCAGTGGTGCACGGCAGGGATTGGCACTGGACACTAGTTATTTGTGATATATATTAATGACTTGGATGTGAATGTAGGGGGTAGGATTAGTAAGTTTGTGAATGACATGAAAGTTGGTGGTGATACAGATAGCAAGGAAAACTGCCTGAGGTTACAGCGTGATATAGATCAGATGGAAAGTTAGTTGGAGCATTAGAAAATGGAATTTAATCCCAACAAGTGCAAGGTGATGTATCTTGGGAAGTCAAATAGGGCTGGGACAAATACAGTGAATGGTCGGGCACTAAGGAATAGATGAACAGAGCAACCTTGGGGTTCAAGTCCATAGTTCCCTGAAAGTAGCAACAATAGTAGATGGGGTGGTGAAGAAGGCATCTGGCATGCTTGCCTTCGAAGGTCAGGGCATAACATATACAGATTGGTAGAGAGTGCAGAGGAGATCCACCAGGACGTTGCTGGAGTTGGAAGATGTTAGTTCTGGGGAGAGATTGGGTAAGCTGGGCTTGTTTTCCCCGGAGCGAAGGTGGCTGAGTGGTGACCTGATAGAGGTATATAAAATTATAAGAGCAAATATACAATAGATAGAATCTTCTTCCCTTGGTAGGATATTAAAACAAGTGGGCATAGGTTTAAGGTGAGAGGAAAGAGTTTTAAATGGGATTTGAGAGGAAAGTTGTTTTACACAGAAAGTGGTTGCTGTCTGGAATTCACTGCTGAGGAATCAGATAGAATTACTATGTTTAAGAGACATTTAGACAGGCACTTTAATAGGAAGGCATGGAAGGATACAGACCTAATGCAGGCAAATGGGATAAGTATAGATGGGCAAAAAGGTTGGCATGGACATGGTGGACTGAAGGGCTCATTTCTGTACTTTACTACTCTATGGCTCTATGAATATCGTGCATGTTTCAGTGGCCATATTTACTGAACTCTATGATTCTATGCAACTGCATTCAGACTCATGATTCCAAAGTTTTTGCTCCCAACACTATCCATAAGCTCATTCCATGCATTAAACACATTCTGTGATAAACTTCCCAATCCTAAATTTGCCCTTTGCTAGTTTGAATCTCTATCCCTTTATCCTACACGCAGAACTTAGAGTCATGGAGTCATACAGCATGGATACAGGCCCTTTGGCCCAACGAGTCCATGCCGACCATGATGTCCACCCAGCTAGTCCCAATTTCCTGCGTTCAGCCCATATTCCTTTAAACCCTGCCCCTCCATGAACCTATCCATGTGCTTCTTAAATGATACTATTGTACCTGTCTCAACCACTTCCTCTGGCAACTCATACCATGTACTCACTACCTTCTGCATGAAAAAGTTGCTCCTCAAGCCCCTTTTAAATTTTTCCCTTCACACCCTAAATCTAAATCTATGCCCCCTGGTGTTGGACACCCCTACCCTGGGGAAAGGACTGCTACCATCCACCTTATCTATGCTCCTCATGATTTTATAAACCTCTGTAAGGTGTCCTCTCATTCTCCTACGTTCCAAGGAATAAAGACCTAGCCTGGCAAAGCTCTCCCTATAAACCAGACCCTCTCATCCTGGCAACATCCTTATAAATCTTTTCTGCATTCTTTACAGTTTAACCACATCTTTCCTATAACACGGTGACCAAAACTGTACACAGTACTCCAAGTATAGCCTCACCAACAACTTATACAACTGCAACATAATGTCTCAACTCCTATACCCAGTGCCCTGACTGATGAAGGCCAGCATGCTAAATGCCCTTTTCACCACTCTGTCTACCTGTGCCGCTACTTTCAATAAACTATGCACGTATTCCTAGATCCCTCTGTTCCATTACACTCCCTGGTGCTCTACTATGCATAGCCTAAGTCCTATGCTGCTTTGACTTTCCAAAATACATCACCTCACACTTATCTGTATTGAAATCCATTTGCCACTCCTCCGCCCACTTCCCTAACTGATCAAGATCCGCCTGTAATCTACGATAACCTTCTTTATTATCAACACCTCCTCCTAATTTCATGTTATCTGCAAACTTACTGATCAAGCCTTGTGCATTTGCATCTAAATCATTTATATAAAAAACAAATAACAAGGGTCCAAACACCGACCCCTGTGGCACACCACTAGTTACTGGCCTCCATTCTGAAAAACAACCTTCAACCACCACCCTCTGCTTCCTACATCTGCGCCAATTTTGAATCCACCTACGTAGCTCTCCCTGGATTCCATGGAACCTAACCTTCCAGACCAGCCTACCATGTGGAACCTTGTCTAAGGCCTTGCTAAAGTCCAAATAGACAACATTCACTGCCCTACCATCATCTACTTTTTTTGGTTGCCTCTTCAAAAAACTCTAAAAGGTTTGTCAAGCACAACTTTTGTGTGAAGTAATTTTTCAGACTTAACTTTCATACCATTCTATGTATTTTATATACAGTTACCCTTCAGTCAATTACTTCAAGATTGAAAAGTCCAGGTTTCTCTATTTTTACAGATTCTACAGATTAGCCCCATGGCTCCTTAAACTGTTTACAGTTTCAAGGGTTCTGTAACATTTACATTTACTGGAAGTAGATACAGACTAAAGATATGATCTGACCAAAAGCACCTATATAATCACAGTATGATGTTTTTCTGCCACATTATTCAGCATTCCATTTCCTTGTTGACTGTTGCTATGCCATCGTTGGGATATCTTGAGACTTAGAATCCTTACTCACTTTCAAATCAACGCTTGAGCATTTTGACACCATCAGTGCAGTATGACTGATTTACTCATTTTCTTTCTGTGTGCAATGCTTGGCCGTATTTTTCCCTTTTATGTCATACCTAACTCATTCTTTATCTCCCTAGCTGCCTTCTCAGAATAAATCGGCCCCTTTATTATCTCTGAGAATACTTATTCACTGTACCACAAGCCAACTGTGGCTGTTAATCTCAAAATGCACTGCAATCACCAGCATCTCTTCACAAGAACCTCTCAAACCCACAACCTCGACTAGATGGAAAGGCAAAGGCCGCAGCTGTATAGGAAAACAACTTACAAGCTCTCCATTAAGTCACATACAATCCTGACTTGTAAGTAAGTCACGGTTAGGACATCCTCACTGGGGGTCAAAAACCTGGAACTTCCTGACAGCACTTTGGGATTACCTGGTCCACAGGGATCTCATTGATTCAGGAAGGTGGTTCACAAGCACTATATAAAATGCAGGCCTTGCCAGTAACACCCATAACACATGAAAGAATAAAAGAAATCTTTGAACTTGAACCATCCACCACTAAGGACCTTCACCATCCAGGGCAGACCCTCTTCTCTTTACTACCATTGGAGAGGAGGTACAGGAGCCTGAAGACCCACAGTCAATGTAGGAACAGCTTCTTCCTCTCCGCTATCAGATTTCTGAACAGTCCATGAACCCACAAACACTGCCTTGTTATTCCTCTTTTTTGCACGATTTATTTATTTTGTAATTTATAATAATTTTTATATCTTTGCACTGTACTGTTGCTGCAAAACAACAAATTTAAGTCATATAAGTCAGTGATAATAGACCTGATTCTGATTCTGAAAACAAAACCAGAAAATGTTGGAAGAATTCAACAGGTCAGGCAGCATTAATAGAAAGAGAAGTAAAGAGTCAACATTTCAGGTCACTGACACTTCATCAGAACTGAAAGTCAGAAAATAGGTTTGTTTTAAGGAGCAGCAAAGGGGTAAAGTGGAAACTGTCTGTGATAGAGTGCACACCAAGGTTGTCAAGGTAACAATTACATTAAATACTGGCACTTAGATACAGGACTGAAACAAAGGAACAAACTGAAGCTGGAATATCCAGCAACACATGTGCAAAGAGAAAAACAAAGTGGTAATCATGAAATTGTTGTCAATGGATCGTCAGTCAATAATTCTGTTTATCTCTCCACGGATCCTGCTGAGTTCTTTCAGCAATTTCTGTTTGTATTTTAGATTTCCAGCAACAGCAGTTTTTTGCTCCTTTGAACTTGGCCAGTTTGGAAATTCATTGCATATTCATATCATTCCAGAAGCAAGTCAACAAATTCCTCCTCACACAGCCAAGTATGCTTCACAGCTTTCAAATCAGGCGCTTCCTGGAAATATTCAACAAACTTTAAACAAAGGAAACTTTGCTAATACAGCTTCATAGGTAATAAAGCATCTCCACTTTCAAAACTGCATTGTGTTCACTGTAGCAGAAAAAGATAATGGAAGTTTTCATATAATGCAAGGGAATAAGGTAGAGAAAGACTCACTGAAGCTACTCATGTGGCTGAATGCAAGGTCAACTGAAAAGCACCATACATGGTGGAGTGGCGAACCTGAAACAAACTCTAGGATTTACAAGGGCTGAGTGCTAGTGTCTGTGGCCAAAGAGCATTCTATGAATGTGCTTTTATCACATCCTCATGTTTAGCCATTCCTGATGGTAGTTAGTGAGGCTGGCTTCAGCCAACATTCCTGTCTAAAGGAGAAAGTTGTTTTGTAACCAAAGTCCATCCAATGCTCAGGGCATTTGTGCAAATAATTCAGCAATTATTATAATTTGTACCTGTTCCATCATCACTTGAGCTAAACCCGCAGATCAGTCTGATGTGCTGTACCCATCGATTCATCTCGTCCTCAGTTTTAGCTACTAAGTAGAATGTCCGAGCTGGAGTCTTCACTTCAAAAATGTAATTGTTCTGGAATTCCTTTTTACTGAGCTTCAACCCAGCTTCAATATTATTGCATTCAGTGAGGTTTATCATGCGCAGCGGTTTCTTGGAGTGATGGTTTTTGTAGTATTCAAGGACATCTGGATTGCCACTCAATCGCCCACTACGCAAGACAAACCAACGTTTTCTCCAGGCCTGGGAAAGCAGAGAACAGTTAGACTTAGACATCATCGCAAGGGTAGATGTTACAAAAATGCTTCTCCCTTTTGAAGGGGTTGACTCTCTGTACTATATTTATTGTATATCACAGCGAGTGGTCAGCATTCATTTGAAAACTTTAATACTGACAGTCACTGTGTGGTTTAAAAACATTAAAGGAGGGGTTGGGTCGAAGTTGGAACCATAGTGTCCAATCCTGTTACTTTTAGAAATAGGCATTAGTGGATAATGAAACCAAGATTGATAACTGGAGATTAAATACAAATTAGGCAAAATCCAACTAAATGGCTGAACTGGGTAAATGGAATACTTATCTCCAAGGTTCTTGGTCCCTACTGGAAGTCCACACCCTTACATGTTTCTTACCCCCAGAGCAGGAACCCTGGGTAGATTATCAGCTCTTCAACGCAAGAGGATTAAAGCCAATGCCTGTCTTCTAGTTACCCAAACAGGTATGAACTAATTGGTCACAGACTGGTGGACAGGTGCAGGTTCCAGACTACACCATGTGCACTTGTGGGAACCTTGCACATATCCACATGACAAAAGACACAAATCTATGAAATGCCTCTTGCACACTATAGCACAAGATTGTGTTTTAATGTATCTCCATTTGCATACATTGCACTCAGGAAAATCTAGGACACAAATTTATTCCAGCTTGTTGCTGAGTTCAAAAATTAAAGCCATGGAAATCAGAAGCTCTACTCATGGTGAACTTGGGTCTCATTTAAGATGAGTCAGCCCACAGGTTCTACTGCCTCCAAAGGCAGCTTCTCCAACCTTGGGAATAAACTTTGCCTATCCAGCTAAAGTAGCTCTCAGACTAGTCCTAGCAGGGGAGCTTTGGTTGGAGAAAGGATGAATCACAGTATGCAAAATAATCACCTAATCCTCTTTAACGTGAAATCATTTTGTTAATTTGATTCATGTGTAGAATGAAAAACAGAGGACTATGTGGAAACATCTTCTCATCAGGGTTTGATTACAATGCTACAGAGGGGTATGTTGCTGGTGAAGTGGTTAAATTACTGGACTAGTAATCAAGATGCCTGAGCTAGCAATCCAGATAACTGAGTTCAAATTCCACTATGGCATCTGTGGAATTTATATTCAGTTAGTTATTTGGAAATTTTTAAAAGCAAATGACAATAAAACTACCAGATTGTTGGAAAACCACATCTGGTTCACTAATAGCTTTAGAGAGAGGAAGGATCTTTGCTGTCTTTACTCAGTCTGATCAATATGTAACTCCAAACCCCTCAATGTGGTTGATTCTTAAATGTCCTCTGAAATGGCTTAGCAAGGCACTCAGTTTAAGGGCAACTAGGGATGGGCAATAAATATTGTTCTTGCCAGACTTACCCAGTTTCTAATACGTATAAAAAAATCATTCCAGTGTGTTATGTGATTTTCCAATACTTTGGAATGAGAGAACTATGAAAAATGGAGGAGAAGCTGTGGAGGTACAAAACCAACAGAAACAACACAAGTGGGATGTTACAATTGGTTTCATCTTCCCCAAACTGGAGAGTAAGAAAATCAGCCAGTGCTTCCACACTTGACTACTACCTGACTGGAAATGCAATTGTGGAGAGCTTGTGTGTGAGCTGAGGTAAACTTGGGTTATCACGTACCTTGTGGTTTAATGAGTTTTACATCTGATGCCTAGGTTCACATTAGCAAAATACTATTTGAGTAAAATACTGCTAGTCAGCTAGCACTATGGAACTTTGCCCCAGCAAGATTCAACTCATACAGAAATGTATACTCCAGCAAGACACACAATCCTTAGGAGAGAGAGAGAGACAGAGAGACAGAGAGTGATAGAGAAAGCAAAGAAAATGTGCCAATAAAACTAAGTATCTGCATTTTACAATTAAATAGTCTGCCACTTTACAAATATTAAAATTTATATTAGCTCATCGTTTCTTTAATTACAGATGGGTAGACAGCAACGCAATATAATTATGATAAATTCTTTTATAGATAAAAGATTAGCAACTATTTCTTGTAAATAATGTCACATGGTTTTGAATGAAATACATGCAGTAAAAGTGGTTTAACGCAGAGACAAAATGTATTTTCATTTCAAATTCGCAGCTCTGGGTGCTTAAAGGAGAAACCTCCATTGTAATTACGCAAATCATTTGCTCATTCATATCTTGTACTCTTTAATATTTCTTGGATTTTTTTGCAAGACAACCATAGTATCACAAAATAGATACAAAGCAGGAAACTCGTTGGCCATTCAACCAGGAATAAATCTATGGTTGCCCATTACAATATTCAGTTAATTCTTAAGGTAATGTAGTTTTACCTCAGAATTCAGGAAGCAGGTGACTATTTGCCCGCCCTCAGCTCCAGCACTGCTAAATATGACTCACAGAGTTTTGAAGAACTCATTATGTGGGTTTTCCATGGGGACTGCTTTTTAACAGTGTCAGCTGGCAGATAATGACCTGCTGGAATCAAAATGAAGATAGGACTCGTGTAAAACTGACTTCCAAGCCTTTGGCTTGGCTATACCATCTGGAAATCTATTTCACATGTTGTCTTTTCTTAATGTGAAGAGGTTTCTAACATCACAGTTTGATTCCAAAGCAGGTGCAAAGCATGAGAAAAGATGATTGTACAGCAGAGAGTAAATTATTGTTAATGTACTTGCCAAACAATTTGCCTTTATGTTTCAAGAGGCCTTTGTCCTTAACATTGATTTTAACAGCTTCAAACTGTAACTTTCACTCTGACTACAGATATTGGAAATATGAGATGGGTGCGTTGGAGTTTCCAGGGATGGGAAGTAGTGTGGGTTGGTGTTTGGATAGGTAATCCTGCCTTTCCTGCCAATCACTGCCGGCGGTTCATCTGCACCCTTTGTGCCAACCTGTTTCTTACATCAGACCCTTTTCTCCTACCCATTGTCCCTGTTTGAGTTCTTTTTCAATCATGGGGTAACACAGAATTCCCAAGCTGTTGTCAGTGATTTGGCCCTCTTCCACAACCTGTGCTATTTTGCTGCCTTCACCATTTCAGTCAACAGAAATTAGCTGAAAATTTCAGGTATTTACAAATGAATCTTTTTGTAAAATATTCTGAGAACAAACTCTGAAGTCTAATTTTTTAATGGGGTACTTAATAAATTCTCTGAATCAAATAATCTAATTTTATGTATGTGAATTATAATGGTTGACATCAATACTTAAAAATATAACAGACTCTTGTTTTTGAGTTGTAGTATTTCACCATCTGTCTTAAACATATGTGCATAATCCCAACTGCATTTATCACTCTGTAAAATGTTTAAAAAGTCAGATGAAACTTTCTTTTCCTGGTTTCATGTTAGTGAGAATTCAGGAATATTTGATGATATCATTGATGCTGGACACCAAGGTTTCCCTGAACTGTCGCCTGACAAGCATCACCATCGGAAAAGGTGAATTCCTTGCTACAGAGCTGGGCAGAGTTTTGATAGTGGCTTCCTTTGAGGCCAACAGTGACACATCAGGGAGACTCCTGTTTTGCCACAGATCATTCTTGGACTGGTTTTGCATTTTGTTTTACAGTTTTGCAGCATCTGCAGGATTTTGCTTTGTCCTGGATGTAGGTTGAACAAAAAAAGATAATATCCAGACTTTTATTTCCATGTGAAAAGCATAAAATAAATGAGAGTGCAACCTATTATAAAGCTCAGTGTCCTTTGAATGGTATGAATACTTATCTGAGGTCATTTTTGTCATTATATAATGGCAGCCTTGCTATTTATACTGGTTTGTTGTGACTGGGTACATTGGGGAGAAAAATCAATCCCAAATCAATCTTGAGAGCTTAAACATATTTTGAAGCCAATGGAGGGATGCTATCCATTTACAGTGAATCTAATACTATCTGTGTTTATATTATAGTAGCATCTATTTAAACTAAAATCCTGTCAGTGCAACGTACTTATTTCAGCTTGGTTTTATGACACTTATATTAGTCAGTTGTGAGTAACTCCTAATCAATTATTTATCAAGCATGACATTAGCCTGATTTTAGCACATCATTTCTCAGTTACTGCATTCATAAGTGACATTTTACATGGTGTACGGGATAAAGGTGCTCCTAATATAAATAATAAAGGTCTTGCTATTGTTTCTGTGAAATCATAAGCCTTAGCATTAAAATTGTGTTTCCTCTTTAAAAAAAACTTTCCAATTTCTGTCTTCCAATTGTACATATTTAAATTGAAAGGAACTGTGCCAAACTGGAACTAGAAAATTATATGGTGGGCCTTGAATGCTTATTACTGTAGGAGGAAGGAGGCAGCTGTCAAATTGCCTGCAAAATCTAGCCTTTCTTTTTTTAAAAAATGATTCCCACTTTGGGGAGCTGTGCAATGTTATACACTAACAAAAATCCCACATGTCCTCTGCAGATAACCCCCAGAATCCCACAACATCATTACTAGATGCTATGACTTAAAATGGGGCCTCAGCTTTTAGAAATGAGTCAAATGTAAGGCAGCATGACGGAGAATGTGTTTACCGTATCTCAATGTGATTTGCATGATCCCACACACTTATGAATTAATGTTGCAATGTGTGATCTTGAGTACATTTCCAACATAACCACAGTGGAAGAGGGCCAGAAGAGAGTCCAGGGAAATGTGTCAAAAAGAAGGCTCTGAGTGATGTTTATGACTTGTGAATTCTAATTTTGGGTTTGCTGAGTTAGTTCATTTCAGTTGGACTCCTATAATTACTTGGGAAGGGAAACTGGACATAAGATTCCTATGAGTGACTATAGATAATTGGAAAATGCTTATGTTCAGGTGCTTGGTGAGCAGAGAATCAATCTCATCTGGAATAGTGGAGCAACAAACAATATGCTATAGGAACTCAACAGGTCGAGCAGCATCTGTGGGAGGAAAGGATTTGTTGATGTTTCGGTTCAAAGCCCTGCATAAGGACTGATGCAGGGTTTTGACCCAAAACATTGACAATTCCTTTCCTCTCACAGATGCTGCTTGACCTGTTGAGTTCCTCCAACAGACTGTTTGTTGCTCCAGATTCCAGCATCTGCAGTCTCTTGTGTCTCAACAGGAATAGTGTCTGATTCAAATGTCAAAGCTCCTTGTTTGTTTCACCATTCAATGAGAATATGTGTCCTAACGTGACCTAATTCCATATGGTTATCTTTGTCCCATATTTTATGATCATTTTCATTAAAAAATTATCAATCTTCTATTTAAAATTAACAATTGACTGACTATCAATAGCTACTTACTGTATGTAAGAATTCCAAACAACTGCCATCCTTTGTATGTTGAAGTGTTTCTGAGCTCTACTGTTGAAATACCCGATTTTTAAAATATTATTCCCCCAGTCCAGAAACAAGTGAGATATTTGTCCTTGTCCACCCTGTCAGTTCGCCCTAATAACTTGAAAAAGATAATCAAATCATCCCTTTAATTTGGTTGATTGAAACCTATCCTGTTAATACTTACTAGATGGATTCGCGCAGATAAATGACTACTCATGCAAACCTTAAGAGGGCTACTGCTTTTCATACCCCATCAGAGGTCAAGATTTTGGTATTTGAAAGTAATTGATTCGAAAAAAAACTTGTTTTGCTAACTCATAACATTATGTGAAGCATATATACATACACACCACAGTTACAGTCAAGTGGGTAGAAATTGGTGATAGAGTGTTTTTGTGCATATAACCAGCTCTATGCAGATCGATCGTGAGAAAACAAGAAGGCCAGAGGCTCATCCTAAATTGGACCTCGCCCTAACAACTTGGGCAAAATGCTAATGCCTATTGTGTTGCCTGAGGCAGGTCATCCATTTCAAGAAAATAAATTCTGGCCAAATCTCTTGCCGCTAGATAGGCTCAGGATATGGAGGAAGTTAGGGTGCAAAGGTGAGGGTGGGATGTCTCACAGCCTGGTAGTGCTACTCAGCATTGCTGTGCACTAGGAGGAGTATTCTGTCTTCTCTTGGCTCTATGTCTAAATTTAAAATGATTTAGTTATTTATTTTGTTGGTTGGCACCAGTACTGACCCACAGGGGCTGCTGACAGAACAGCTGGACCCTGCCACAGTGTCATCCAGTTTAGGAGAAGGGTCCTAAAATAGTTGTTACATCTTTCATTTACCCAATATGGTGAGGGATGTATTACAGGGTCTTGGCAGTGTGTGAGACAGCAGCACGAAATCAGCCCAATTTTGTACTTGAGAAACAAATAGAATTAGTTCCAATTTCCCTCCCCATCAGTGTTAAAAAGCATTCAGCTAATAGCTTCAAGAGAAAATTATGCCATATTTTTAGCATCCCAATGGTCACATTTATTATTTACCTTGCAGCATCTCTGGGCTTGATGCCAGAAGCCTACAAGAGTCCCATGGGATTGTAAATGGGATTCTGTATTTTATAGACTGGTAGCAAATGTAATATAGCTCCATTTATGAACACTTGAAACCAGTGAGTTTGACCTTCTCTAATCTGTGAAATGTGTGTGTAGCTGTATATATATATATGCGTTATGAGTTTTAGGGAACAGGGGTGGGGATGGTCCTTAATTTCTAGTAAAAATGATTAAAACACAACAACTACAGTCAATGACTACAGCCACATATATTAATAACCTTTGTGTATTAGGAATGTGCAAATATTATATACAGTATGATTTATATCTTTATAGAAAGATTGTGTATAATTATACCAGTGATTAATTTTTGTCCAGGTATATATGCATTATGAAATATTGCAAAAGTATCTTACTAAATTCTTTCATATTTTCGAGATGTTTTCTCAGCTTTCTCCATTCCCTCAAAGACCAGTTTTGCAATGCAGTTTCAGAGATGCATTACCCTTGGCAAACAGCTATCTTTTATGTGGGCCAGCATCTTGAAATTCCCTTCCTCCCCACTGGAATAGCTTTCACACACACTGCAGTGGTTCCAAAGGATAGCTCATTACCACCTTCTCAAGAACAATTTGGAATGGACAGGAGATGAAAGAATAACAAAATAACATGTAGATCTGGACATTGAATGTAATTAAGCTATTTGACATTGGAGGGCATTACACCGTGTTCAAATACTGGTCTTGTCCAATTCCCACAGTGCATCACTTTCCAGCCAAAGGTAGAAAGGATGGAGACAAGTGACGAAAGGCATTAAAACACTGGCCAGGGGGTTCTCGAAGACTTCAAATTTGCGCACTTTTGAAAGGGCAAATTCATGAACACACAATAACCTGTATGTGTATGTGCTTAAGACTGTGTTTAAGGGACAACACAGTGGCAGCCTTTAAGTTGAGCTGCTGCCTCACAGCTCCAGGGTCTGGGGTTCAATCCTGACCTCGGGTGCTATCTGTGTGGAGTTTGCACATTTCCCCTCAATGTTCTGGTTCCTTCCCACATCCCAAGGACATGTAGGCTGGTAGGTTAATTGGCCACTGTAAATTGCTTCCAGTGTGTAGGTGAGTGGTAGAGTCTGATAGAGGAGAGGGGGGAACATGGGGAAAATATGGAGAGAATACAAAAGGATTAGCATAGCTTTAGTGTAGTTGGGTGCTTGATGGTTGACATGGAAGGTGGGCCAAAAGGCCTGTTTTGGTACTTTATAAGTATGACGATGACTATTGCCACTATGCCTCTGTGTCCAAGCTCATGATCCTGGCTAATTTTTCTATCCCCAGCTCAGGATACTCAGAACAACTAATGAGGAATCAAAATCAGGATGTCCCAGTCTTTCTAGCTTTTATGCAGATTTTCTTATATGTGTGTTATGTAAAGCTCTTTATCTTCTTTCTGGGTTTACATTCAAGTAACCATGATAATAGAATGAATTATGTGCAATACATTAGCATACAGCATTCGTATGGCAATCCTCATGCATCTTGCTACGACTCAGCTGAGTGAAAATTGCACAGTTGTTATCAGTCTTACAAGCTTTTTGTGATTCTGTCCACTTAAAATAACTGCACTTACCAGCAGTGTGCTGTGTGTGTCTGATACAGTAAGATGGTCAGCAGCTTCTCTTGTTCCTGTTCTATTATTAACACAGTCATTGCTGATCCTTTGAGAATGAACTATTGTCAGATGACAGAATACTGCCATGTTAAATGTGACAAGTAAGCACTCAATATTTCTCATTGCTGAAACTGCGCTTTTAAAAGAAACACAACCCTAGCTTTTGTACTCCCAGTAATGACCTGGGAAATCAGAAGTAAAGGTGTTTTTTTCTGGTTAACAATTTCCTATAACAGGAAGTTGATTATATTTATCAAAAAAATACACGAGAAAGGAAGTTTGAAAAAAAGTTGCTGACCCAGAATCAGATGACAATGTTCAAACTTATAAAGAAACAAAGGCAACAGTAGCAAAAGATTGAGTAATCTCTTGCCTTGCTTTACAGTTTCAGAACTAATGGAAGACATTCAAGTTTTGGCATTTAAGTTGCCTGTATAATACTTATTCATTCATTTGCTCAAATTTAATGGAGTTCCCAATTTTCTGTTTACCACTTTTTTAGTCTTGCTTATATAATAAATTCAGTTTTAGGTTAATAGGCTAAAAAGCTCAGAAAATCCTTCCAGTTATGTTTCTGCTTGGTAACTACTTAAACTTGCATCTGGCAACATCCAGGGAATGGAACTGTTGGTTGCAAGTATAAGATTAAACAGCCAGATGTGTTTCTTTTTAACCTCAAAAGGGCATTTCACCATAAGGACATAGATTAAGAAGAAAAAAAAAGGCAGATCAGATGATGCTAGATATTGTAGATTGCTATGAGGTTTAAAAGAAAGTTTCTGGTGACTAATGATGTGGCAAATAAATTGGTGAAGATTTCCTCTGTTAGGCATTTCCTGTAAAATGTAAATGTGTTTGTCTAGATAGTAATTATGCTTAGAAGTTCATCAGCTCTTGAAAAACATGTTCAATCTGTGCTTTATAGCAGGTCATTCCATGCTTGTGCTGAACCCTTGCTGAAAGATTCTATTGCACATGAGGCCAAGACTATTGTATGCAATAGAAGGTGCTCAAAGAGCTTTCCTCAGCTTGGCATACCATTGCCAATCTGGTGAAGTAAGTCAGGTAGGTCATAATTTCAGTTTGTGGGACGTAAGGCTGGGTGAGAGGGCGGGGCAGGAGGAGAGACTTGGAGAAAGGAGGGACGCTGGGTTCGGTAGGGGAGAACCTAGACCAAGGATATCATGGGGATAGATTTGGAGTTGGGGATGGGGATGCTTCAGTGTCAATTGGCTTTGGAATGTCAGGATGCACTTGGCAAATAAGATTGTGATCAGCATTGATCAGCGTTGGAACTGGGAACAGCAGGATGTGGAGGTCCTAAGGAAGATTGGCAGTGAGCACAAGCTGTAAAACAGAACAATCTTGCTCCCAACTATGATCTAGATCAACCCACCCCCTCCAATTCTAAGCCCCAACTCAGGATCCCACTCACCCCCACCTCTACACCTACCTCCCAAAAAGTACAATGAAACTGATACCCAACGTCAGACCCAATGGCCCAGGACCTTCTTGGGCAGGTCATCTTTAAGTCACGCTGAATCAGGGCTCAGGTGTCTTGTGAAGGTCTGCTTCTGCAAGAGCAGTCATCCGCAACAGTGGACCATATAAACACCAATGAAATTTACAGATGTAGTACTCAGACCAGCAACTGCATATATTTAGTTACCTATATGTGTTAGTACATGATACATTTCGAAGATCCAAAGGGAAGATTAGACTTTGCAACAGCCATCCAATTACTTGTTGCCATTGTTTTCCTGAACAAATTCTGTTGTGTAACACATGTAAATATTGCCTTAGATGACAGAATTTCTAGGCCCTAAAGCCTTGCTACCAGTAGTAAAATTATTTAAGACTTATCAAAATGTTCAGAAGAATTCTCAAGTATTCTCAAGTAAGCTGTTAAGGCCTTGATAGTTAAATAACATGACTGACAGGTTTTGAATATAGATCTCAATGGAAGGGATGAGATCAAAGTCTGCTCATGGAGTAGCAAGTTGGTGAAGTTGTAATCATCTACTCTGCTATTGCTTCCTCCTGTGCTCTTGTGTGACAGAGGAATCTGTGACCTTATAATATAATCATGTTTCATATATTATAGACTTAAATGGAAAGGAAATAGCTAATTTTCACCAATGGTACTTTTAAAAATGAGAAATGATTTAAAATGTTTGATATTCAGAGGGACTTGGGTCACTCTGAAAGTTAATATATGGGCATAGCAAGGAGTTAAGAAGGAAAGCAGGCTCTTGGTATTATTGCAAGAGGATTTCACTGCAAGAGTAGAGATACAGTATCTTGCTCCAATTATGTAAAGATCTGGTAGGATGGTATCTGGAATATTGTGTCCAGCTCTGTTCTCCCTACCAGAGGAAAGATATATTTGCAATAGTGCAGCAAAGATTCACCAGACTAATTCCTAGATTGACATATTGTTGTACAAGGAGAGGTTATGCAGACTGGTCCTATACTCTCTCACGTTTAGAAGAATGAGAGGTGATCTCATTGAAACATACAAAGATCTTACAGGCTTGATAGGGTAGATGTGAAGTTGATATTTTCCCTGGGAGGGATGACTAGAAGCAGGTGTCACAGTCTAAAAATAGGAGGTCAGCCATTCAGGAGAGAGATGAGAAGAATTTTTTCACTCAGTGAATAGTAAATCTGGGGAATTCTCATGCCAAGAGGGTAGTGGAGGCTCAGTTGCTGAGTGAATTCAAGATGGAGATCAAAAGATCATTTGATAATAAGGGAATCAAGTAATATAGGGTTTGTGTAGGAAGGTGGTGATTTGGAAAAAAGATCATGTTGAATGGAAGTGCAGGCATGAGGGCCTGCTCAGGTTTCTGTTTCTCATTTTGTGATGTTATATTTATTATTTGTTGTATCTTAATAAAAAGGTTGTTTCATTGGTATAACACAACACATTCTCAAGTGTGCAAAAGTTCAAGCCCAGTCTAGCTCTTGCCTATTTGAAAAGAGATCTTGTACTTCAAAAATAAATACACCAGTGTGTGTAAAAATAACATTGAAATCTTTCTCATAACATTTTATCCATTAATTTCACTTCAAACATTTCCTCAATATTAGCATGTTTGTAGCTGTGATTTCCCAGAGGTCAATTTCCTCACCTCCTTGGATTAGCAACAGAAGGTCAATGCTACCCTTCTTAACCCTGCAGACATATCTATGGTGGTTAACCAGTGACACTGGCCAAGCTTTGATATCAATTCACAACTCTTTAAGAAAGAAATGCATTATTAAACACTGAAAGAGAAGGAAGAGTAAAACAAGTACCTTTGAGAAAATCTAGTTATAATAATTTTGTGCAGCAAAGCAATCACAGGGTTACACTAGTTAGCTTATTCTGAAGTCAGAGACTGAGCAACTTTCCACCACAAGTAGGGAGGAATAACACAGCATTTTGGGCCCACATTCTCAATTTTTGCCTTTTCCATAATCTCATTTGCAATCTTTTCTGGACCCATCTCCAGAAGGTGCTTTTGATAAAGCAGTCAATAGTTTGGGCTGAAAGCACTAAATTAAGGACCTAATGAAGATTCTTTGAAACAGTCCTTGTGAAGGCTGCCTGCCAATTGTTTGTGTGGGCTGGTCAAAAAAGAAAGTTTCAGACAAAGACGAATGGTAATTTAACAAAAGCACCCTGATTCAGGAAACCAAATCCTAGTATCATATTTACATGATGGATATATAGTATTTATTTCAGACGATGGTTTCCCTTTGGACACCTGGACCACAGGGGCACTGTTTGTGCTCCTTACTTTTTACTAACATTCTGGGAGGTGGGAATCACAGGCAAGGCCAAGATATATTACCCATCCCAAGCTGATTTTAATAAGATCGTAAACCACTCTCTTGAATTGTTGCAGTATTTCTGGTGAAGTACTCTAGTGGGTAGGAGCTTCCAGGATTTAAACCCAGTGATTATGAAGGAGCGGTTACATGATTCCAAATCAGGATTGTGTGTGATTCCATTATTGTCACTTCAGCGTTTCTTTTAGCACTACTGCAGATTGCACTACAATATTTTCACCATTCTGCTGTCTTGCACTCATCGTTGTACATATTGTTGTATTTAATATTACCACATATACTGTTTACTCTGTGAGCTTCATGCGAACAAGGAATTTCATTGCGCCCTGGTGTATATGACAATAAACTAATCTAATCTGAGTAAAGGCAGTTATAGAGGATCACTAATTTTTGAAGTTGTACATACACATGTGAATGAATGTCTGTGCACATGCATTTTGTATATCTATATGTGTGCAAGTCTTTATGTGCACGTGTGAGCTTGTGTCAATGTGTACACATATATTAACACAGTGTGTTTCAATTTCTCTGATGATTTAAGGATTTCTAGATTATTCAACATGTATGCAGTTTGGTTGTCACATGGATTTTGTGGTGGGTCACTTCCAGGAATAGTGTAAAACAGTTTATTTGGAAAACACATCACGTCAATGAGGTAAGAGAGATCAGGTTTTCCTCTAAGTCAATTACATGGTAGGAACAGTGGTCTGCATTGAAAGGATAATTAATCCTTTGGGCCTATTTGATTACTGCACCAAGAGGCCTCATCAGTTTCATAGGCCTATCTGATGCTGCTTTCAATTTGCATGCTTGTGAGTGGCCAGTATTCCTGCGTCAAACATAAAGGAACCTTCTTGCTTGTGTAAAAACCATGGGGTGTATTATTGTTGTCTGGACCTAGTTTGCCATTGTCAGTTGCAGTGGGGACTCCATGAGCCATACTTGCTCTGTCCAATGGTACAAGTGATCCAACTAGCAATCATTAAGGGAACCATCACATGCTGCTGAAAAACAGGGATGTTTCAGTTTTAGAAAATGATTAATACTCTTCTGGACCCCAACATTATCCCCAACAACCCAATCCTCGATGGCCACCTCCATTTGTCAGACACCATCACCAGAATGCACCAACCTCCCTCCTTCTTGCCTCTTTCCTCCCTCAGCTATTTCCACTGGTTATGCTGCACTCTATGGCAGTCACATTTTTAACTCTATTCAATCAGCCAACACTTGGAACAAAGGAGCAACTCACTGATGGAATGGAGGTAAAGCTTGACTATGAAACTGATGAGGCCTCTTGGTGCAGTAATCAAATAGGCCAAATGGATGCCCACTCACCGCATGCATTTAGGGTAATAATTGGAAATGATTTGCTCCCTTGCCTCTCACAATATAATTCCTACAATTCTGTTTTCTAAAGTTATCAGAACTCATTTTAAGTCGATTATTTTGCAGAACAATAAAACAGTGGATCAATCATTAATAAACCCTGTACCCAGGCTTTGTAGCTGCAGTTTAGTCTTTCCTCCTACGTTTATCTATCTTCCCCTCCTAAAGGCATCTATGGATCCATGACCAGAAGCAGTCCTCTCGTATCTCTAGTCTTTCTCTGTGAGCTTTGGAAGGCTTTTCTAGCAAAGGAAGCAACAGGTGCAAGACTTATCCTGTTTTGTTCCGGTGCACATACATGTTATTGCCAGCAGGCAACACTTAATGATGAGCAGGAGCAGGAAACAGTCAAATTTCCCCACTCACCAGTCACTCAACCCTCAAACTCCCTTCTTCTTAGCCTTGAGTCATTGTGGCATTTCTTTTACTTGTTCTACCAGAATTAGCAATTCTGCACAGGATTCAATGCAACTTGCAAGTAATTTAGTAAGAACTATACAACATGATAGCAAATCCAAGGTAGGAGGAGTGATTGACAAAGTTGTGGGGCTGCCCCAGTGCCCTTTAAGTCATATAGATCTATCATTTCTCCTGTGATGTTCCAACAACGTTTGGGTTATAGGAAAATAAAGGTAATGTCGATTAACAAAGAGAAAGATTCGAGGAAGGAAATGGACCAGTGCATCATCTTAGCCACACAAGGGAGGTGAATTGTTTTAATTTCTGTTCAAACTATATGAGTACAGTTGCATTGAGGTCTGCATCGCAAAGCCACAAAAATACCTGTGCAATTTAGGAATGGATGCTTTTACTCTACAGTACATTAAAACAGCATAGTATGTATCTATCTTCAGTAATGTTATACACATTTCATTGTGTTAACAGCAGTACAACTCCTATCCAGCAAGGATTGGGTTGTTGGGGATAATGTTGGGATCCAGAGAATATTAATCATTTTTTTAAAACTGAAACATCCCTGCTTTTCAGCAGCATGTGATGATTCCCTTAAGGATTGCTAGTTGGATCGCTTGTACCATTGGACAGAGCAAGTATGGCTCATGGAGTCCCCACTGCTACTGACAATGGAAAACGGGGTCCAGATAACAATAACACACCCTGAGGTTTTTACACTATCTGGAGGTGAATATCCCACAACATCTGCAGTGTTAGAGTGGTAATTTCCTTTGATTTTCTGCTTTCTCTATGAATACAAAGAAATTTGCAACCTACTTTGCCTGATATTTTGTTGCAAATATGAAAGACTTTCAGCCTGGAACTGAACTTTCCTGATGCCAAAAATATGTAATAGAACTTAACGTATTAAAATTGTGACTTACTCAATAGATATCAGTCTCAGGCTGATATAACTGTCATATAAATGTAGCTTTGGGTATTGTATTGTTTTATTTACTGCAAGTGTTTATTGGGAACAGTATTTTGTTGGCAGGTCCCGCTGACATTTCTATCTCCTGCATTGCTCTCTGGCTGAGAGAAATGGAGCATCAGCTCTCTAATTACATTTTATCATTAACATATGGTTGATTGCCCTGTCACGTCAGTTCTCCATTGGCACTATAGTGATTTAAATGGAAATCTCAAAACTCCTGTAGCCTTATAAAACTTAAGTCCTACTGGTACGTATTTATACAAGGCAGAAAAGGAGCCCAGCTGTGTAATACAGTAACTCCTCAACTGATCTTGCATCATTGTCTAACAGCATTTTAGGTAACTACGCACCTACACAATTTAAAGCAGCATCCATATTACATCTAAACAAATTATCAAATAGCAATTGGTCAGTAAGCCTACCATTGTTGAAGTAAATAAGGGAAAAGAATAGTCTAATGTCATTCAGAATTAAAATAAAGTTGGAGTCCAAGTAACTTTAGAGCGAGTAGTTTAGATGTGGTTAGGCTTGAACAATTCACATCTTCCAAAGCTTCGCCCTCGTCCAAATCATGGTTCAAAGCAAAATAGTCTGGGAAGAAACAGCACATTATTGCTGACATACCTTAATTATACAATATCCTCCATATGTAGTTTGTTTCTTTAAAACTATTTCTTTAACTTTTTCAAATGTAAGCAGTGCATAGGCCGAAAGGCACACCAGGCACCTAGAGCAGAGTGGTTTTGTATTTAAATGTTTAAAATCTAGAGGCCATCAAACCACACACCACATATAAATAAATTATTTTCCAGCTGGCCTCCTGTCTTGGGCAGATAGCCAGAAATCTTCTCGTTTCAACAGCACAAACCAAGTTTTCCAGAAGCCATAGTTTTGATAAAATAAATATGCTTTCTAACTTTAATAAAAATAATGGAATGAAAATTCTTTTGATTCTTTAAAGTCTTGGCGAATGGTGTTCATGTCTAACCTTTTGTAACGTAAAGGTCAACAACAGATCATCCTGTTCCATGTGCAACACTCAGTCTTATATCACATGACTTGGAAAGACCAAATGTTCTTAACTGAAAAGGAACATAAACAGGAGATTGTGCAAAGTGGATCTGTCGCCATGGCTATATGTGACGGTTTGATGTTTATATTCTACTTAGAAGAAATGGAAGATAATACGTTTCATATTTGCATAAAACTTGTACTTCATGAAACTAGCTATCTACATAAAGTGGTTTCCATTAGTGAGTCAGCCAATGTATTATAATGAAATCGTTACTGATAAAGATTCCTTCCCTAAAAATTCAATCAGATGGCCTTTTTATCTGGAGCGATATTCAATCAAGATCAGTTCTATGTTATTTCATGCCACTCTCAATATTTGACCATCACCTTTGTCCAGGAAACCTGACACCTTTTGTCAGGTTTTGTGAGCCACCTTTTGCCCCATCTCATGAGCACGATGGATGATACCATTCCCAATGTGAAATCCCTTTTGGAACTCACAGCAGGATCTTGGACCACCTTGCCTGAGGATATTCCCAGAACTCACAAATCTGGATCCACTTTCAGGTGAATCCCATGCATAGATTTTATTTTTCTGGTGGCCTGCCAACACTGTACCAATCCTTGAAGGATACAAGAGGTATCAGAACAGGAGCAGGAAGAGACTGCATAAATAATAATGGAATTAGAAGGCTGTAATGCACTCATCTTAAAATTGTTCAATACTTGACAAGAAAACCTTTCTGTTGAGTTAAAGGCGTAATTTGATATTTCATTCTAAGATTTGTTTGTTTTCAATACGCTAAGTAATACAATCTTTAAGGAAATGGTCTGATTTGTAAACAAGAATGGCATCTTTTGACCCTAACTGTACACTAATGGTCCTTTTTAAATATTCACTCCTCCTCTTCTGAAGACCTTGACTCCTTTTGGTGTAATAGTTCACTTCAACACCTATCCCAGGTGGTCTTTGATCCTTTCTGAACCTGATGATCTAGACACATGTTGAGTATGTTTTGCAGATGCTTGCTGGCTTTTACTGGCGTTGGCCACTCATAATATTGGTCTCTTGCTGATGCATCTGATTCAACAGCTTGGTTAGCATTGGCTGGACTCTAGATCACCAAAATGAGCAGGTAGTGTAAAATAAGCATGCTAGTTGGGTTTTGCCAAGTAGTTACTGATATTTCCCCTATTTTGTTTTCCTCC
The DNA here is from genome assembly GCF_009764475.1 of Pristis pectinata. Taxonomy (NCBI): domain Eukaryota; kingdom Metazoa; phylum Chordata; class Chondrichthyes; order Rhinopristiformes; family Pristidae; genus Pristis; species Pristis pectinata. Next base: position 79,082,770 of record NC_067412.1, read on the forward strand.
TCATGGTTAGAATTGCAAAGAATTGCTAGGGTGAGAAAAGATGAATATCTCTTGTTGCTCTTTTAAGTGATATGTAAAATGTTATTTAAATAGATAAGGTTGGAAAGAAATAAATGTTTAGCTGTGTTCATTTTTATTTCATGCAAAACCAGGTGGAAGTCCTTTAAGGTGTATCTGTTAATTTTGCAATATGCTTCTTAACCACAGATTTCATCAGAATGCAAACCGCCAACAGTCTTAACTTTATTGTCAACCAAGATGGGATGAGAAATCTATTACTCATATCCTGGTCAGCAGAAGCTGGCTACCCTGCAGTTACCATAATGGAAGCTGCATTTGACAGCACCAAAAACAGATAAGGGGATTGCAATGCAGGAGTAATACACACCCATTTATTGCAAACCAAACAGCACTTAACTTTACGTTCACTTTGGAAATTTTAAAATCCAGCCAACACCAACTGTGCAATTGATTGCCTAGACTAATCAACAAGAGAGGCCAAGTTCAGGCAAATCTACCTTGTACCAGTTAAACCTGGTCTTTAAAGGATGTTGCATTGTTGCTGGAATTGCAGCCAGCGGGCATATGAAAAGTGCATCTGACCTAGAAAATATCATGAGTTGGACAGAATGGACTCCAAGGTTTTCATATGATGCCCATTGGAGGTCAGATATCTTTCATCCACAGGAAGTCAGGAAACAGCAAAGTGGTCAATGCCATGAATCAAGTCCTGAAGATGTGGATTCTGTGCTGCAAGAAGTTCATTGACTTCATGTGAGTGGTACAGGTCAGTATTCTACAACCTACCAATCAATCTACCAACCTTAGACACCGCTCAATTAATTACACCCTATTACTCAACTACCGACAACTTCTATTGAATAAGACACATATCTAACATTCACCCCACTCTCTCACATGCAGGGATTGCTGCAAGCCTCATAGCCACATCTCAAAATTTGTACATGTTGTTAGTTCTCAACCACGACAACTCTTTATCCATATGGATTGTAGAACACTCTGTGATATACTTCCTCTCACGCAGCCAACAGTAGCAGGATCTAACTCCAGGGGGCAAACATACCTGAATTCGATGGAGGGGATAGGAAACAGTGCTGGCCATTACTGGGGCGACATTACCAAGTCCATTGTCAAGCACATTTGCAACTGGTCCAATCACCTGCATGTATAGCAGGTAGAGGATGATGATGAAGATACATCATCACTTAATTATATGGACATAATATACACCTTATAGTGTAGCATAGAGGCAGAATCTGATTGCAGTGAAACAAAGGCCTAATGTGTAACAATGGATTTAACATAGAAAGGCCTCATGGTGAGCATGGATGAGGTGGGCTGAAATGACCTGTTTCTGCACTGTCTGTCTCTGTGATTTTATCATTCCATGAAACACATGTGCTCTTCACGTGCAGCTGGGAGAGGTGGCAGAGATAGCACAGATACTAGTTTGCCAAGGGACAGAGTTGCATATGGGCTCTCTCTCTGAAGGTTTGGGTGAGGACTTAATTGGCTAATGGGAATGCAAACAAAATGCTTGGTGCATTGGGATGCCTGTCAGAAAGCTTGTGTTCAGTCGGAAGTAAAGAGGACTCCACCAACTTTCTGCAGAGCTTTGCACTGAGCTTGATCTATACTCTCCACCTTGCAACTGGTGGCCAAACCATTTGCACACTTGTGCACTCAGCCACAATACAGCATCTGAGGCTCAATTTCTCATTCCAATGCAGTATAAGCAGCAGCTGATATATGTGTGCTGCAGTGGAAACTCAGTCAGCTGTTCAAGGCCATGCCCCCAGCTATGTCCAGTCTCTTCCAAAGCAAGTCAGAACCCTTCCCCCAACCACGCTGAGCCATTGAGGAAGCTTTCTGTAGAATTGGTAGGCAAGGGAATATGGTAAACAGACATTAAAGGAATGAACAAGGATAATCAGGGCACAGGGTGGCATTGACAGCATCAATATTGCATAACAGCTGCAACATGTCAATTCTGATAAAAACTACATGCAAAATGATATGATCTCATTTATTTAGTTTGGCACTTATTGCACTGTGACCAAGCAGATGCTGTCATAGTAACAGATGGAAGGGAAGGTGGAGACTGCTGCTGACTGGGGAAGTATGTCTCTGGTTACTCATTTTGGTTACTTTGTATCAAGAAATGGACTGGCAAGGTTGTCTCCTCCCTTTTTCTCCTCACCAGCTAATCATGCAGTTGGTGTGAAGGACTCTCCTCACGCTATCAAGGTTGTGCAGCATAAACCTTGAATTGTTTTGTGGAGTCTTACAGTGTTCCTCTCACATAGTCCCAGCTTTGTTTCTGCATCTCAACGGCTGCCTTTTCACATGCTTTGTAGCACTATGGATTTCAATGTGAGCATGCTACATGTACAGTGGCATGCAAAAGTTTGGGCACCCCTGGTCAAAATTTCTGCTACTGTGAATAGTTAAGTGAGTAGAAGATGAACTGATCTCCAAGAGTCATAAAGTTAAAGATGAAACATTCTTTTCAACATTTTAAGCAAGATTAATGTATTATTTTTATTTTGTACAATTTTAGAGTGTAAAAAGGAAAGGAGCACCATGCAAAAGTTTGGGCACCCAAAGAGATTTGAACTCTCAGATAACTTTTACCAAGGTCTCAGACCTTCATTAGCTTGTTAGGGCTATGGTTTGTTCACAAGTCATCGTTAGGAAAGGCCAGGTGATGCAAATTTCAAAGCTTTATAAATACGCTGACTCCTCAAACCTTGTCCCAACAATCAGCAGCCATGGGCTCCTCTAAGCAGCTGCCTTGCACTCTGAAAATTAAAATGAATGATGCCCAGAAAGCAGGAGAAGGCTATAAGAAGATAGCAAAGCGTTTTCACGTAGCCGTTTCCTCAGTTCGTAATGTAATTAAATGGCAGTTAACAGGAATGGTGGAGGTCAAGTTGAGGGCTGGAAGACCAAGAAAACTTTCCGAGAGAACTGCTCGTAGGATTGCTGAAAGGCAAATCAAAACCCCCGTTTGACTGCAAAAGACCTTCAGGAAGATTTAGTAGAGTCTGGAGTGGTGGTGCACTGTTCTACCGTGCAGCGACACCTGCACAAATATGACCTTAATGGAAGGGTCATCAGAAGAAAACCTTTCCTGCGTCCTCACCACAAAATTCAGCGTCAGAAGTTTGCAAAGGAACATCTAAACAAGCCTGATGCATTTTGGAAACAAATCCTGTGGACTGATGAAGTTAAAATAGAACTTCGAGGCCGCAATGAGCAAAGGTATGTTTGGAGAAAAAAGGGTGCAGAATTTCATGAAAAGAACACCTCTCTACCTGTTAAGCATGGGGGTGGATCGATCATGCTTTGGGCTTGTGTTGCAGCCAGTGGCATGGGGAACATTTCAGTGGTAGAGGGAAGAATGAATTCAATTAAATACCAGCAAATTCTGGAAGCAAACATCACATTGTCTGTACAAAAGCTGAAGGTGAAAAGAGGATGGCTTCTACAACAGGATAATGATCCTAAACACACCTCAAAATCCACAATGGACTACCTCAAGAGGCACAAACTGAAGGTTTTGCCGTGACCCTCACAGTCCCCCGACCTAAACATCATCGAAAATCTGTAGATAGACCTCAAAAGAGCAGTGCATGCAAGACGGCCCAAGAATCTCACAGAACTAGAAGCCTTTTGCAAGGAAGAATGGGCAAAAATCCCCCAAACAAGAATTGAAAGCTCTTAGCTGGCTACAGGAAGTGTTTACTTGCCAAAGGGGGTGTTACTAAGTACTGACCATGCAGGGTGCCCAAACTTTTGCTTCGGGCCCTTTTCTTTTTTTGTTATTTTGAAACTGTAAAAGATGGAAATAAAAAAGTAATCTTGCTTAAAATATTAAAGAAATGTGTCATCTTTAACTTTATACCTTTTGGAAATCAGGTCATCTTTTACTCGCTTAGCTATTCACAGTAACAGAAATTTTGACCGGGGTGCCCAAACTTTTGCATGCCACTGTATATGTGGGTTGCACACTGCAGTCATCAGCCATGCTGTAGATGGATAGAGATTACCCAGTTATGACCCTTTGATTCGGTGTGGTGACTGAAATATAGTTGGCACTGGGAACTTGTGTAAAATGAAGGCTTCTTGACTGCTGCAAGGATTCCAAGAGTAGCCTCCATCATGTACTGTCTATGGTCGCCCATAACATGGACAATGAGATAATAGAATTCCTTATTAGTTTTTATCAGAATTGACATGCTGCAGCTGTTATGCAATATTGATGCTGTCAATGCCACCCTGTGCCATGGGGAAACTTGCAATCCTACAACCTGTTAGTCTTTGGGAAAAAAATGGAATGTAGTTACTTCCCTTTGAATAAAGAATGTGGGTAACATCTCAACATAATACTGGATAGAAAACTGTGAGATTTCACAAATATATTCAGCTTCATCCTGGAAAGAGGGTGGTGGTTAACTATTCATTGGCATAATCGCCATAAGAGCTACTAACAATTCTGTCCTTGCTCTGCTCTGAGGTCGCAACTGAAGTTATTTCTGGTGGTAAATTTCAGTGAGGATATTTTTATTGCAGTTCACCCACCTTGTTCATTGTTCTTTCCTGACGTTCAAATAGAAACTTTGTTCTGTGGGTTTCTGGATGGGTTCCCTTCTCCCATTCCTCTTTCAGCAGTTACTCTTCCTCTGCTTGCCTGCCCTCACAGTGAAAACAATGTGAATGATGACTCATGTTTTCATCTCTGGGAGCACTCAGTTTGTACAGACATCAGCAAAAAGTTCATCAGCTCCTGCCATGCTACTCCTTGTAGGCTTTTGCCACTTGAAATAACCTAGTGTGTTGCAGCCAGAAGAATCAACAAGCAACTAATTTGTAAATAATGGAAGATTCCTACAGATGTGCTGTTAGGAGTCCTTACTGCTACTAGAAATATGATTGGCCATATATGTTTAAAAGCCTGTTAGCTAGTACATTGAGCTCCAAAATGGCAGCACAAGCAATGAATCAATATAGCATACTAAACGACATGATGAACTGCCTACTGTGGATACTTCAAAGAACTATTTACTGCATGTGGGCTAACGACGTGCACGGTAGTGTAGCAGTTAGCCTAATGTTATTACAGTGCTAGCGGCCTGGGTTCAATTCCCACCTTTGTGTATAAGGAGTTTGTACGTTCTCCCCATGTCTGCATGGGTTTCCTCCAGGTGCTCTGGCTTCCTTCCACATTCCAAAGACATACAGGTTAGGAAGTTTTGGGCGTGCCACGTTGTCGCTGGAAGCGTGGCGACACTTGCGGACTGCCCCCAGAACACTCTATGCAAAAGATGTATTTCACTGTGTGTTTCAATGTACATATGACTAAAAAAAGATATATTATCTTATCTTACAACTTTACTTATATACCATTCTGTGCAATTTGCCTCACAAATGTTTGTATCATCATAATGCCATTTTGGACCTTTAAGGACACTGGTAGCACCCAAAGAATGACCACTAATGATTTTGGTTTCAATAGAGGTTTCCAAATCCAGAGCAACAAATGGATCAACAAAACTGTAAGTGTTAGTTAAATCCTTGGTTAAAGTTTTCAGGTCTGAGCAACAACTTCATGGTGTCCCCTTACAAAGTGGCAAGCTCAAACTGTCAAATGAATTGTGTAGTCAGCTAGGTGTACTTTTCCTGCCTCATGCACAACTTATACAGTTGAAAAAAATACAGCATAATCCAAGATGAAAGAAAATGGAATGCGTTGAATTTGTAAGTATCAGATATGTAAGGCCCTGATTAGATCCTACAATACGCCACAGAGGAGGTCCTTTCTAGTTTCACCAGCATCTGTATCCTCAATCATGAGCAGTGGCAATGGCTTAACCAGACAGGCTGAGCATTATGCCGACGTGAAAAAAGAGAAATCTGGATCATTATTAAGATTTATCAAAATAGGTTTCTCTATAACTTTAACTTTTACATGAACTGCTAAGAATTTGCCTCATAACAAGTGAACTCTGCATATTTAATCTATAAATATTGGTAATTAGTTGCTAATTAAAAACTGAAAACTAGGAACAAGATTGAAACAAAGAGCAATACTGAGATGGCCAACCTTACTTCTTGTTGAAGTCTTATTGCCAAAGGACTTGCATTCCATCAATGAACAGGACCCTGTTTGTCCCAGAGAGAAAGGTCCCTTGTGTTTTGAATTTGCATGAAGCTTTTGAAAAAACACCTGCTTGATATTCAAAGCAGAACCTTTCAACAATGTGCAGAGTATTACTATGCAGCATGTTTTATATAAATGCACAAAGCATATGCAAATCATAGATATTTCTCTTCAGACCTTACCTTTAAGCCAAGAATTACTTAAAGGAAATAAAGTGGAAATTTGCTTAATGATTCTTTTCTCTCCACAGATGCTGCCTGGCTGGCTAAGTGTTTAAAAATCCAAAATCATTAAAAAAAATTAAAATGATACTTTGGATTTTTCTTCCGATGATTGAGCCTTCCATCAAACCTCAGCTCCTGGAGACACATGAGGTTCAAGGTAGCTTGATTTTAAAGAATAACTTTCAGATGCAAGACACTTCTACCATTAAAATTATTTCACGTCTAAGGCTCTGTTAAATACATCCTAGCAAATATGGAAGACCTATGTGAATTCAACAGTTTGTCTACTACCCTCCTTATATATTAAGAAAAAAAAACATTTAATACAATTTTGGCAGCTTCAGACTTCTTTCTCCTTATCCCACTTCATATTTTCAAATGCAGTAATTGTTATGATAACTCAATTGCATGAAGGAATGTTAAGTGGGAGGACAATTAGATATTATGTAATTGACTGAGGCATCAACCCTGTTTGCACATGAGAACACACTCAGTGTGAATCAGTTGTGAAGAGTTAGACACTGAAATTCCTCGGGTTGTAATTCCAGTGGTTATATGAGAGCCATGCCCTATGATACCACCCAGCACTCACACAGGTCAATGGAAGGGCATGGAATATAAAGGCATAAACACTACTTCAAAGGTACCACTCATTCTATCCAAATGTGAATTCAAAGATTGCTCTTTTCATTGAAGGAAAAATTGATTTGTCCAACACACAATCCAACACCAGCAAACTCTTTGTTGCCTCTAAGTAAGAGATCAGGCTGATTGTCAACCTACAACCAACCCTCCCACTGTGACCATCCCCAGGTTGTTTCTAACTTTTCTGGACAATATTTGGGGTATAGTATAACTTATGAGTCTACCCAACCCCAGATGTTGAAGCAACATTTGGCCCTGTGATGCTGTTACCTTCACTGACTCTATGATCTGTTTGTTATACAGATACTAGATTCCACCTGTGGATCAGCATCTCTCTGTCTTTTGCCTTATAGCTGAGACCCAGGGTAACCAGATCAGTGCCAGTTCTGTAATGGCTCTGCTGGCTCTCATCAGAACTACAGCAGGAGTTCAACGAATTTCAGCAACTTTGTAAAAAATGAGAAGTGAAGTAAAGAAGCTGATCCCAGCCTGCCCAATTTAACTGAATATTACATCAACTCTGATTTCACAACCATTGTGTAACAAGTTACTGGCAGACCTTCACTTTTAGTCTGAGCAGACCGCCAGGTATTTACTGGTGGCATTCCTTTCCCTCCAGCTTAATGATTGAAATATTTTAGCACCACCCCATGAACCTGAACAAAATATGTCTGGTACCTATAAGTTATTTTCAATTATTACAACAATTACCTTTCAGGTTTCAATTCTTGTCCAGTGTGCAATCTCAGGTTTCTGAAGCATTGCATGTGTCATCAAGATCTGTGCTGTGGATCAACTGAGCTTGAATTAATCTTGGACAGGTAATTAACATGCTATTGTTCACTGTCTGAAACAGATTTTGGAAGGAAAGCAATCTTTTCTAGGAACTAATTGGACTCTTGTCTTTGTAAAGTAACTTATACAATCATAGGAAGTCAGGAAAAATAATTACCCCACTTAAGCTCAAAATGTTAGGATGGTTAAAAGGTAGAAGTAATGAACCTACAATGCACGAACTATTATAAAAACTACAATGTGCATGAGTGAACAGCACAAAATTGTTATAAACGCTCACACCAATACTTTAAATTTAGGAATTGAAAACAAATCCTTTTCCATAAGTTGAGAGGGGAAAGATTTCAAAGGGACGTGAGGGGCAACTTCTTCATGCAGAGTGTGCTGCGTATATGGAACGAGCTGCCAGAGGAAGTGGTTGAGGCAGGTACAATAACAACATTTAAAAGATACTTGGTCAGGTATACGGATAGGAAAGGTTTAGATGGATATGGGCCAAATGCGGGTACATGGGACTAGCTTAGTTGGGCATCTTGGTCAGCAGGGACCAGTTGGGTCTAAGGCCCTGTTTCTGTACTGCATGACTCTGTGACTCTTTGTAAGGGGGGAGCATTTGTGCGTAATTCCAAAACTGGTGGTTTTAAAGACTTAAGTCTTTTAAAACAGAACACTTTATTAAAAAGACAAAATAATTTTATATCAGTCTCTGAGCTTCCAGTTTTAGAATTAATATTGAAATTCTGTTAAAATTTGTTAATAAGCATGCAGTGAATCTCAATAGCTTAATATGACTAAGAAGATGAGCCAAGTGTATCTGATATGCATGCATTAGTTGAGATCCAATGTGCCCTTATTGTCTATATTTGTCCAAGTAATAGTTTGCTTTTGAAGGTGGCGTGACCTCAGATTGCTCCATGTATTCTCTTTCAACCTCCACAATTAGCCTCCTTCTGTCCTTTCAGTGTGTTGCAAAAAAGTTTTGATATCATCAATGCTATAAGAAACAATATGCTCTCTTATTATGGGGGAAACATTTCCAAAATAAATTCAATATACTGCCTAATGTTACAAATGAAGCAGATAACAAGTATACGAAATCTCCAACTGGTCATTGAGCAAAATGGATTCCATGAATCAATTAAGTTTGATAAACTGCAACAATGATTTGCAGTAATTATCTTTGCTAGTACTAATGTTGATGAGCATAGACAAAATCTAGAAACTTGAAGTGATGAGCTGCTGAACCTGGAGCTTTGAAATTGATCACAGGGTCTGTTCTAACTGACATTTCAGGCGGTTTAGTTGGAAATTAAGCAACTGCTTCTGTTAGGTTGATAAAGGTATCTGTAAATCATAGCTAAAATTAGTCAAAAGGTCAATGCAATTATTACTAGAGTGCAAGTTAATCCCATAAATGATATTGTCCAGCAAGGGGAACAGATGGTGGCATGCTTTCAGTAAACTAATAAAATGCCCAGCTCTGTCAGTCATTCAAGAATAGTCTCCCACAAAAATATGTTGCCCTGATATACTTACACTACATAAATAAAGCTTTCAATACAACATAATGTGCAGCAAAGTTCTGAAAACTAAAATTAAACAAAAGTGGAACCCACAGCTTTGAGAATATATGTACCAGAAGTAGCTTACATTACTGTATTCACATTTAGCCCATAGAATTGATGTCAAATTTCTACTCTATTGCATTTGCATACACCTTTTGACAGTTTTCCATAATTATAACTTGATAGGTTGATTCAGATATGGGATTAATTTTGATCTTGGGTTATAGTTTGAAACAGGCAATACTGAACCTCTCCATCATTACATATCCCTCCCAACTTTCACTTTCACCAATTTCAATAGAAATCCTAAGCAGGATGATTGTGAAATGGGCAACTGGTCCCCCATCAAAATTACTCACATGCTGCAACCATTCAACTTTAAATAGAGAATAAGTAATTACTTCATTGTCTAGTCCAATAATCCTTTGCCTTTTATCCTATTTCAGCCATATATGATTTTGTTTTGATTCCTTATCTGCAAAAATTCATAGTACTAATGACGTGCATTATATACAAAAAACTTCATTTAAACTTTTAAGTTATTTAATGAGTCTAGATTGAGCTAATAGAGATTCATAAATGCCGGAAAATGGAAGGCCAGGACTTAATGCATTTAAATAGCTGCACGCTAAATTTAAAAATATAAATCACACACTTTGTATTTGAATTGGACAGTTAGCCTCCTTCTATCAGTCCAGGAGACACTCAGTCTGTCCTTGAAACATATATGTTCTGTTAGCATGGATGAATGATTCTCAGTGTAGTGATTTCTGGAAATCTAGGGGGGTAAATTTCATCTTTATCAACAGGGCAATTACTTGCCCATTTATTATCCACCAGATTTTCATTATATTGATTTCAGTACTAGGTACCCAAGGAGAATTTCCCAGCTCTTCTATAAATGGTTCTCGAGGTTTTTATTTCAATCATAGGACATCCATAGTCCATTCATAATGACCCTTGAAGAGGTGATGCTGCATTCACTTTCATGAGCCACTAAGTGGTTAACAACAGAGTATTTGTTAGGCTATTTTGCAGTAGTTAAGAGTCAATCACAATGCCATACATCTAGGATCATATGTAGGCCAGACCAGGTAAGAGCAAATAAAGGATCATTCCTATTTCCTTTCATGAAGGATATTAGTGAACCACATGGAATTTTGCAACAATCCATAAGTTTCAGCATCTCCATGTTTGGTGTCATCTGTTTAATTCAAGATTTTATGAACTGTATTTAAACTTCCCAGGGATTTGAATGCAGGTCTCTCTATCATTGACCAATACCCAATACCAATACCATTGGCCATTGCATCTAGATCACAAACTCACTAACATAATCTCCATGTTACCACTTATTATTCTGATCCAAAAGAATGCATCCTAGCAGTATTGCAATTCCTTAGTGCTGGGTCAGATTTTATAACTTGGTCTCAAGAGCTGGATTTGAATCCACATCCCTCTGAATATGTTATCAACTGTTGTTTTATTTATTTTTTATAAATTTCAGGCAGAATATTCTTTCATGGGACTGGCAAATTAGGAATATATCACTTAACATGAAGGATAACCATGTTATAAAAGAAGTAGAAAACAAAAGGTCATTTTGATACAACTTCTCAGTAAAAATTGTTGCTTTGAATAAGGACTTAAACTTGTTGAGATCATTTCTGTGTATTCCTTTCAACTTTCTGCATTTAGATGATGGCAGGCAAAATATTTACTTTTGCTTTTATGAGAGAACTTGTCAGGGAATGTGGTCTTTGTAAGGGTATATTAGGGATAGGAGGCAGGTGTGAAGTGGCTTTAATTGATTGAAGATTCTGTGTTGGCTGTTATGCAATGCACTTAGATTCTGGCTCTTGTGCTGTGGGGAATGCCTCTGTTAGATCATCCAGTTGCGTAGACCCTGCATGATGCCAGACTATGAATCACCAATATAGCCTCTCCTATACCTTCAATCTCCTCATCCACTACATAACATCAAAATGAAGATACCAGTGTTTGGAAAATCATGTCTTGAGTGCAAAGCAGTAGTTTGATTAGAGCTGTAAGTAGCAGAATGAGTCCTGACACTTGCAGCAAAATATTAAAAAGTACAGTTGAAGAAACACTTCTGAGCTTCCATAGAATGATATCTGTCTCACGGCTGATTTTCTCACACTGACCGTAAATACTTGGGGCAGATTTGAGCAGAAATAGAAGGCAATGGTTAGCAATGTTAACCACATGCTCTTGAGGCCCACATAACTATGGTAGATTGAGCTGGCATTTATGAAGCTGGCAGCTTTTTGGAAGGGGAATGCAGTCCCCATTTTTTTTTGTAGAAGATTTGAAGCTATAACATTTAATGGCAAACCTGGTTAAAATCCTGAGTCAGGTCAGAGGAGGTTCCAGGCATGTACAAGAATTTAAATTTGTATGTTTTTGGAATGCTATTTTAACGTTACACAGAATAAAGCATATGCACAAGTTCTTAATGTGGCTAATTATTGTAGAGGAGTGTTATGTCTGTACTACTTCTCAAACCTCACACAGGTCTTCCCCAGGATGACAGCTATCTCTGCTTGTGGGTTCACACACCAGAAGGAGTCATTTTATTGCACATTCCCACAAACTTCCCACATTTTTAAACAAAGGGAACAAAAAATTGTTTGCTACATATACTTCGGTTTTGTTATTTTGCCTTTTCAAGATGTCCCTGAGCACACTTTATCCTTTGTAAAATTAATCTCATTAAAGGTTTGCAGTTTCTGCATATATTCACTTCACATAAACCAAAGTATGCCTTGAACATCTGGGCAACATTGTACAAAATGTAATAGATGCTGTCCCACAACTGACTTACTTATTCGGTCTTTCAAAGCACCATCATTTACACATACTACACACACTGATGTTGGCAATGTTAACAGTTTGTCGAGGACTGCCCAAGCTTGTTTGTCAGCATTCTGAGCAGTATCATCTTTGTTCTAATTTAATGTTTCTATAACCATGTTTACATTGAAAGCTGCCAAATGTGCTCCAGTTTGGGATTTATTTATCAACATGGTAATAGTGCTCTTAACCAAACTTTGAAATCCCCCAAATCCAAAAAAAAAGGAACTAATCGCCAGTTTCCCCTCACTGCAATATGGAGCAAACTGCTTCATACAAACAACAATCCCAGTAATTTTCCTTTATACTTTCATATTTTCCTTTCATATGATTTTTTTCTTACATCATAGAAGGAGGCCATTCGACCCATTGAGCTTATGTTGGCTTTCGCAGCAATCCCATCAGTTCTATTTCCTGACTTATCTCCATGGTAACCTATTCTCTCCCATTTGCCCTTCAATCCACCCTAGGTAATTTACAGTAACCAAGTTACTAAAAACCAAAACATCTTTTGAGATATGGGAGGAAATAGAAACACCTGGGGGAAACCCCATGTGGTCACAGTCAGAATGTGCAAACTCCATACAAACAGTACAAGAGATCAGGATCTTAAAGCCATGTTGTTGGAGCAGTGAGGCAGCAGCACTGTGCTGCACACACACCAACATTAATGAAATCCACTAATAATATTGGCACTGAAAATAATAGAACAATGTTATTTGATGTAGTAAACATTCACAGAGTAACACAGGAAAGAGTGATGCGCTCCACCCAAGCAAGCTAATTGATGATGAGGCTTGTACGCTGAAGGATTTCTCTTGAAGATGCCATAACTCCATCTTCTGACATCCAGGTAGTGAGTGTTGCCTATCCATTCAAAGACTTAGTCATCACACTAAGTCTTATTAGAGAAACTAAGGACTGCAGATGCTGGAATCTAGATGAAAAACACGATGATGCTGGAGGAATTCAGCAGGCCAGGCAGCATCCGTGGAGAAAAGCAAGCGGTCAATGTTTCGGGTCGGGACCCTTACTTATTTCTGTATTGGCTCATACATGTGGACACTTAGGCACTTTTTTGCAGAGACCATGGATGTGTTTTCTTCTTCATTGTTCATGGGCACTGATAGTGATTGTTGATTTCAGCTCCTCTGTTGATGTCTGTTAATGGGTCTAAGCAAGAATCAAATTGGAGATGTTCCTATCTTGCCTCATCAGATATTCAAATTAGCAATAGAGCACGAATAATTATAACCTTCACAGAAACTGCATGGTAGGACCAGCATTTTTACAATAGTTGGAAAACTATCTCCTTTCTTTACACTTTTCTTATCAGACTCCAGATGTTGCACTTTGATATAGATACAAAAAAGACAATGATCAAAAAAGAGGAAGAAAGACTAACTGAATGTTTGGAAAAGCCGATTAACTTTTAAAGGGGAATGAGATAGAGGGTTCTATTGTGGCTCGGGGCTCTGACAAGTTCCACCAGCCAGCTTAAATTCCTTGCAGTGTTCCACTGTCTCACCGACTGCAAAAATCCTAGAAGATACTAATGTCACTGTCTGCAAGCAAATTTTGCATCTCAGTTAATGAAGCACTCGTAAGCACATCTTCAGCAATCTAAACCCTGAAATTCTAGAACTTCATCCTTAAACCTCTCCACCTCACTCTCCTCCTTTAAGATTCTCCATAAGAGTTACCTTTTTAACCATGAAATGGCACTTGTTCTAATATATCCACATGCATCAAATTCTTTCTTTGATAAAACTTCTGTTAGATGGAACATGTTACAATGTTAACAGGGCTAGATAAATGCAAGTTGCTATCGATGCTTAGCAAATGTATTTACTTATCTACTTATTTTGTAGCAACTTCTTTCCAACTTCTTTCATTGACCAGCTGCATACTTTCCTTGCAAAAACCCAAGCACTAACAACACAAAAAGAAATCTGTGAAACTCTAGAATATTTACATACACCCGTCATGTATTTCCTAAATTGACTCATTTGTTTATCAGCACTAACTTCCAATTTGCACCTTCTAAATCGCCAATTTTTTTCTCTACAGTGACTCATGTAAGTGTGACTTTTGCCAGTCATTGTAATCTCTCCATAATCAGAAAGTGGACATATATATTCCTGAGAATGAGGCGGCCTCAAACTCCAGATAACTGCATCAGTTACTTACAAGTTAAAAAAAGGAGAAAAACATGTTTTGAATTCCTTTTACTGCAAAAAGGAACCTCCCATAGTCCTTTCCTCTTTATCTTTTGTCCACATTTGTTTTTGTGGGAGTAAGACTGTGTTGATAGGTTTAACCCTATATTTTGCTAAAATAAAATCCTTCTGCCCACTGAAGTGAGTCACCAGAAGACGACTGGCAAGACTAAGATTACCTCTGCAATTGAACATCAAAACTCCTCTTGAGAAGAAATTATAAAAAAGCAAAGAATTAATTTTTGTTCTGGACAACAGATGTAAAGAGACAAGGCGACCAAACATTGGACAACGTTCAAGCACAGAAAGGAAAGCATTTCAAAAAAAAGAAAAAGTAGAAATTCCACAGTAAGAAGGATAGTTGGATGGGAGCCATGTTGGGGATCTTTACTCCTTTTGAAGTCAGAACCCTGCAATGTTAAGTGCTAGAATGGAATGAATTAAAGAAAAAAGCATAATCTTTGAAACTGCTGCCTTTTCCAGTAAAAATAATAAGCTGACAAAGGGTTAAGATCTTCATAAAACATCGGAATGGTGATATACTAAATACTATTTTTTTCTGTTTGCCAGCTGCATGCAATGTGACTTCCTTTTAAAATGCAGGTGCCATATTTCTTCAAATCAGAAACTAAGCGATAGGCCCTTCAAACTGGAACTGCTTTGAGGAGTTCCTCCTAATTTACTGGAAACTGTAAGTTATGGCCCAAAAGCACATTTCTTAAACAGTCAGAAACTTGGCAAGCAGCTTTGAGGTTTGGGTATGTAACAGGCATTTGTAACTGAATGGACAATCCCACCTCAAAATGAAAAACTAACAGATTAACAATCCACAGGAGATCTACTCAGGTGTACTATTATTTGGGTTTCTAATTTTATTTCTGTTGTTATGGGAAACCAATTCCAAGAAAAAGTATTGTTGTGACCACTGAATAATTAAACTTAAAGGGAACTACATTAGGGAAAGTAGTAGTAAATTAAGGAACTTCAAATTAATCTATTTCAGCCATATGTATTGTTTAAACCCATGGTATCAGTTGATGTAAAGAGCTTGTCAAGGCATATTTTCTGTAGAAATAATTGGAACTGAACTGAAAAGAAATGAACTGACAGGACAGCTTTCTTGAAACGTAATATAATTTATGAGATTGTCATGGTAAAATGCGGAAATCTACAATTTGTCTTCAACTTAGTCACAAAAGATTTTCAGACATTCATTATTTTGTAGTTGAGGTTGTTATCCCTTCATCTTAGTGACTGTGTTTAAATGACTACAAACAATTAGGAAAGGACCAGTATAAATGTTCTGCAATTATTTTTACACTGAGCAAAGCAATTATATCCCATTCAAAAATATGGATTGGAAGTTTTCTTGATAAAATAGAGAACTGCTGCCAGTCTCCAGAGATTGTATTTGAATTTGGCTAAAATGGACAGGTCAAAGGCTGCTGCAAAGGGCATGATTAACTTACTGAGCTACTGATCTGGAAAAAAGAGTTGGAATCCCATGGCAGTAGTTGTGTAATTTAAATACAAGTAATTAAATAAACCCGGAACAAAATAATGGTTTGAGTAATTATGAAATTATTGATTATTGTAAAAATCCTCTGATTTGCTGATGATGTCATAGAGTCATAGAATGTTATATGACATAGAAATATGCTCATGCAAACCATCAAGTATCCATCTGTACCAATCCTATTATCATCACTGAATCTGTAGCCTTTTGTGCCTTAGTGATTCAAGTTCTTGGCTGGATACTTATATGTTGTGAGGGTACCTGCCTCTACCACTCCATAAGGAAGTGTGCTCCAGATTCCAACCACTCTCTGGGTGAAAGAATATCCTCCACAGATTCCCTCTAAGCCTCTTATCCCTTACACTAATCCCATGCTCTTCCCCAATTCTGCTATGGGGAAAAGTTTCTCATGATCTAATTTATGTCCCTCATTATGTCAGTAAGGGATGAAAATCTAAATCCAGCACCCTGACTTGGGCTGGCCTACAGGTAAGTCTAGACCCACAAAGTGATTCATTTTAAACTGCCTACTAAAATGAGTACTCACCTCAGAAGGCAACTTGTGATGGGCAACAAATGCCGGCCTTACACCCCATGAACAAATGAATAAAAACAAATCTAAATAAGTCCATACAGTTTCAAATCTACCATAGGTCCAAGTGATCGAAACCTGCCCTCATATGAAGTAGATATAACTGTAATTGTATAGTTTGTGCGTATTTTTTGAATGGACACTAGCTGATGAAGTCCTTCCCAGACCTGATGAAGGGTCTCGACCCGAAACATCGACTGTTTATTTCCCTCCATAGATGCTGCCTGACCTGCTGAGTCCCTCCAGCATTTTGTGTGTTGCTCCAGATTCCAGCATCTGCAAAATCTCTTGTGTCTGCGAATTGGAGGACATTACGTAGTCACACTCGTCTAAGTACATGATATACATTTAGACATAGACCATTAGCTTCCCAGTAATTTGGTCAAGCGTAGAAGAAAATATGCTGCCATATAATCTAACCTAATAGAAGCATCAGCAGTGAGAAATAGAGACAGAAATGAAGATGAAACTCTCCTAAGTGTAACTTGCAGTGCAACTATTCCAAACTAGTTTTCCTTCCACCTCCTCACCTTCCTCTTGCTCCTGCTCTTTTGATGGGGGCAAGGGCTGTCTCCTTATGATCACATTTTCAATATAACAATGCATTAAAGACATGAACAAAGTGTTAACCAGTGCACATTACTCCACATATGTGCATGATGTTGCAAACAGTGTTTTGCTACCACAGGGGTACTTGAATTATTAACAAGAATTTCTTTCAATTATTGAACACTGGTAAACTCTGTCTTCAAAACTTTGCTCGTAGATTCTAATGATTTGATGACTTCAATAAGAGCTAGAAAATCTGTGATGCAACCATATTACCTTTACTTCCCACAAAGAATTAAAATGAATTCAATTCATAAAGGTATATCATTGGAACATTGCAATAGAATTTAATTCTAAACTGCCACTATGGACAATCAAGGCTCTGATCTTAACATGCTTCAGTCAATAAACACAATAAAGTCCTAGCCACATGGTAAAATGAAAAGATTATTTTAAAATTACATTTCAATTCCATCACTACCATGTATTTCACAAAAATTAGTTTCAAAGCTTAAAATGCACATCGAATGAAGTAAGTAAATTTTACATGATATCTCTCCAATTTTTGTTCATCTTATATTGCCTTAAGAATTTACGTTACCATATTCCAAATATAGAGTAGTCATAAGGAGTTACTAGTTTGGTCTACTCTCTATTTCAAATCAAAAGAGTTCTCAAATCAAAAGGTTTTTCAATTGTTTCTACGCTGCTTCTGTTACTTTCCTGGCGAATGCATGTCCTTCACTAACGCAACCATAAATGGATCACAATTCATCCTTATAGCAGAGGCAATCTTCAGAAATCACCTTCAAACTCTCAACGTCTTTTAATGTGAAACATTTTGAGACATTACTGAGGGATATGGAAGGTGGGAAATAAACACAACTTTATTTTTCCATATTTTGTAATATGGCTCCCCCACATGACTCTATTGATGTGTGTTGAGTTTACTTGCATGTGTTGAATGTGTTGAATTTGCTAATCTAAACTGAAGTGGCAGTGTTTATGCTATAATTTACTCTGGTACCCTGACATGAGATGAGAAAACAGGCCAAGGATTCTCTGCTGGAAAGAAAGTGTGATGTTGGACATACGTAAGACTGGAGTTAGCTTTGAAGCCCAAGGTTAAGTAATCCTGCAATACCTTCATGTCTCATCTCAAAAATAGAGAGTGACCATTTGGGCAAGATGATAAACATCTATAAAACTGTATGCCAACAGGAGTCAACTTCATGGGCAACAAAGAAATCAGGAAATCCACAAAATTAAAAACCTTTCAAACTTGGTAACATCAAAATTAGCTAAAATCTACATAGTAACAAAAGAAATTGCAAAACAGTATTGCCAAGAAATTGGACTAGTTAGAACATAAATTCCACATGAAAGCAATTGAACCCGGGTTAGATTGCACTAACAAACATTTCCAGGTGAAACAGCACCCTTTGGAAGTTGGATCAAGCACATTAGTATGCCTGGCATTTCTCACAGTATTCATATAATGTCCATTTCTATCCTCAGCAGCATAAGCTGGAGCTTTTGGATACAACTTCTCTCTTTGTGAGGGTCATGGTAACCTTGACTCTGCGTGTCCCCACCACAGGACCTTTCCAAGTGGCTGCAGCTGATCTCTGCTGCCTCTCACTACTGCATCAAAGAAGTCATCCATGCACTGCATGCACAATTAAATGAGTTCATATATTTTGATTTCAGGAAGAACAGGTGACACCTCAGGCACTGGGATTTGACAACATTGCTGGCTTCTCATGATTGCAGGCCAAAATAGTTATGGAGCATGAGTTCTTTTCCTGAAGTTGTTTATGCATATGACTTTTTTAATTCTCAGGGAGACTGAAATGCCAAACAGTTCTGCAGCCACTACTGCCCAAAGTGAAGGATTCTGGGTGGGGGGTGGGGGTCAAGGGTTACACTCTACTTCCCTCGTTAATAGCAGTCTTACCCCTGCTGCTGAGTGCTGCACCATCGAGAACCTGAAGGTGAGATCCCAGTGCTTACAACAATCCTGCAATGTACACCCAGTGGGTGTGGAGACATTATAGCTGGATGCTGGTTTTGTGTAATCTAATAATGCGAAGTAGTAGCTGGTACCGAAGGAACAGCAGCAGGCAAACCCAGAGCCTGAGGAAGATGAGGCACGGGCCAAAGAAAAGCAAGAGCAAGCAGAAAACGTGGATAAGAAGGCTTTAACTAGGAAGGCCCAGAAGAACACCACTCATCTCATCTCTCAGTAGAACAGAAGAGGGAGGCATTGACAGCACAGGTTATAAGGGACTCACAGATGGAAGAACAAGTATCATAAGGAATTGGCTGAACCACAGACCTCAATCCAAACAATACAACCCTCCCCACATTACAATCAAAAACATTACAGTTTCCTAGCAATCAGCGAAGAAAATCGAGATGACTCCGTGACCACTTATACTGATCATACACATTCGTGAATAAACCTCTGATTCATTTACTTAAGTGGCCTATCTTACATGGTGTGTCGCTTATAACTTGTAAGGACATGAGATTTGGCATTGCTCTAGTGATTAGGGATTCCTACACCTGGAGGAGACAACTGGAACCATCACCTGTCATGCTCTTCCCAGGGCAGTCCCAATCATTCTCTTGCCTTTGCCTGCTACATAGGAATTCTTCTCTGGCTGATACCTCTCTGATAGAATCCTTGATCTCTAAATCCAGTGGCTGCACCCTCTGTCTACACGATGGCAGTAACAGTGTTACTTGTTTCCGGACATCATGGGGGAGTGCGCCCTTAGGGGCTTATGTCCTGATGTGGAGAAAGTTGTTGGAAGCTGCAGCCAATTGATTGTGGTCCCATTATGCAGGTCACACTTTGGTACAACTTTCGAGGCGTAAACTATCCACTGCCGTTTCTAATGTGACTTTGGCCAATTTCTTGATTATTTTGTGGGAAAACCAAATAGGTGCCAGCACAATAAGTAACGCCAACTTGGGCACAAAAAATGATGCAATCACATTTCTATAAATGTAACTTTAAAATGAGCTGTTACTGTTTAAATTTATCTGACTGCATTGCATACCTTGACGAAGAGTCAAATTTACATTTCGTCTGATTCCTAGAATCAAATTTCTCCCCTATACTAAAGATAAATAGAGAAACTGCAACACATGGGCTCATAGGTGATTAACACAGCAAGAGCTTCAGATGTCTTTGAAATAATAAGAGCTTATTGACGTCATCAGAGTATTGAGGCATTGAATTGCTTTGAAACGTACAGTACCCAAGTCCTTAACATGTGTAGAGTGGAAACTTTCCAAATCTGTAGGACGAAACCTTCTCTAACACCTCGTCTCACTGGACAACCTGCTAACAGCAGTCTCTTCATATCCAGAATAGATCAAACCCACAGCTCAAGAAGGAGAAATTAAAATTATGATTTTAGTTTGGTATATTCTGTGCCTAAGACTTGTCTGTCATTTATATGTCTGCCAATTCTTAAGATCCCCTAGGAGGGCTCCTTTAGTATTAAGGATCAGCTTGAATATTTTCTTCTGGCATCAACTTGGAGTGAACATGACACTGTAAATGACCATACAGAATAAAGGTATAAATGTATTTCAGGGTTTATTGATTGCAAACACAATTCAAATGGTATTGATGTAGTCCCATGTGACTCACACTATTGTATTACTTAATCACAAGGTTCATATTGTAGTTTTATTACTCTAAAATGTTTCGAGGCACAGAATATTTATTGCACACATCAGAAGATACCTTTTAACACCTAAAGTTCATTATTAAAGCCTCACAATTCTCAAGGATAAGGTGCACAATCTTTTCACAGAATAGGACTAGAAAACGCTGTTCAATATTGAAGGATATTAGACCCTGGTTAAATTAATTGGAGGTTTACATGGTGGCAAGATCTAACCTAATAACTCTCCACAAAAATATTAGTCAACTACACTGCCGGTAGACTCAAGTGGAAACTCATGTGTTACCAGGCCATAAGTGCAGAAAATCCCATTTTAGATTCTCAGTCTATGCTGAACCAAATGATTAGAAGGTTTAATTAACATCAATGATTCTGAGTTTCAGAGAGGTATGATCTGGCAGGTATCATGAACCTGTTATCACCGACAGACAATAATAATGACTTCAGTGCTATCCAAGCTCAATATTATGCATATTGATATATTATCCCATTAAAACCAGCCATTTAAGTAAGGTGCAGGAGTATGTAGGTACAGGAGCCTTCAAAGCTGTACGCTGACAAAAAACAATGGCACAGAAATGTGTTGGTGTAAACCTCTTTTATCTGCTCGGACGGAATTGCCACAATATCTCTTCAGCAGGTTTCCTGTCTTCCAGCACTGGATAGAGCCAGAAGATGGAATGGCGATGGCCCAATCAGACAATAATGGTGAGAATGAAGCATTATGGATAGAAATGGCCTTAACTTAAAAAGAAAAGTTTGAAAAGCAAATTATACAATATAAAAGGCAGAAATGCAAATAAAAACAAAGAAAATATATTTTGAAAGAACATGAGGAGCAACCGTATAACCAAAGAATGAGTAGAGTCTGTTAGGGAACAAGAATGTGAGCTTTCTGTAGAGGTGCAGGATGTAGGTTGGGTTCTCAATAAATACATGTAGCTAACTTTACAAAAGACGGGTATACCTGGCTACTGAAGTGGCGCTGGAGGATCAGAGAACTGCCAACACTATGGCATGGTTTAAAAGGGAGGAAAGGATAAACTGAGTAATTAGAGATCAGTTAGTTAAACTAACGTTGGTGGTGGACAAATTATTGGGATCTGTTCTGAGGAACAGCATATAAATCTTCATTTAAAAAGGCACAATCAAGGACAATCAGCACAGATTTGTAGTCTAACTTTATTGACTTTTTGGGAAGATAATAAGAATGGCTGATGAGGGCAGTGTAGATTTTAGCAAGACATTTGATCAGATCCCACATGACAGGTTTGTCAAAAAAGTAAAATGCCTTGGGATCCAAGGGAGAGTGGCAAAAAGTAAAGCTAAAAGTTGACAGATGTCTTTCTGACTGGAAGGCAGTTATCGGCAGGCTCAGCAGGGCTCAGCTCATGGTCCTTTAGTTTCTGTAATGTATATTAGTAATTTGGACTTAAACATAGCAGACATTAAAAGAAAGTTTGCAAATGATTCAGCAATTGCCCATGCGGTTGGGAGTGAGGAGACAATCTTTAGATTGCAGGGAGAGATAAATGGTCTGATTGGTTGAGAAGCGAAGTGGTAAATGGAATGTAATCCAGAAAAGTGTGAGGTAATGCATTTGGTAGATGGAGGGTAGGGACTGGAGGTGGCAGCTGGGGGGTGGGGGGGGGTGGTGTGGGTGGTGGAGGGACTTGCAACGAGGCCAGGGAATAAAGAATAAATGTGAGAGGGTTGCAATAATGTCCACAGATACTTAAAGGCAGCAGGTCAGGTTGAGAAGGTGGTTAGAAACCATGTGGAATACTTTCCTTTATTAGTATTATTATGAGGAAGTTAAGCTAGCACTGTATGAAACACAAGTTAGATCATAGCTTGAGTACCGTGTGCAATTTTGACCACTACATGACAAGAAAGACGTAATTGCACTGGAGAGGGTGCTGCAGAGATATACAAGGCTGTTCAGAGGACTGGAAGCTGAAGAGAGATATACTCAGGTGTGTAAAATTGTGAAGAACATAAATAGAGTAAATGGGAAGGACCTTTCTTTCTTAGCAGAAGCATTGAATTTAAGGGCATAAATTTAAAGTAATTGGCAGAAGGGTTAGAAGAGAGATAAGGAATAAAATGGTATCTGGTGGATGGTGGGATCTGGAGCTCACTATGAGAAAAGCTGGTGGTGACCCTCATCAAAAGTACTTAAATATGTGACACAAGAGACTGCAGACATTGGGATCTGGAGCAAAAATCAAACTCTTGGGGGAACTCAGTGGGTCAAGCTGCACTGTGCAGGGAAACCGACTGTTAACATTTCACGTCGAGACCCCAAAATATTAACTGTCCATTTCCCTCCACAGATGCTGCTTGACTCACTGAGTTCCTCCAGAAGTTAGCTTTTTGTACTTAGATGCATACTTGAAGAGCTAACACCTGCAGAGGAATAGACCAAATGCTAGAAGATGAGATTAGGCTAAGTAGCTCTTTTTAACTAGGATAGGCACAACGGGCCAAATGGACAATTCTGTCCCATAAAGTTTCCATGGTTCCTTGTTTCACATTGGAAGAGAACAAATGTTACCATGTCACTCAGGAGAAGAGGAAGAAAGGAAAATGGGATTATAAACTATTATTAAGTACAGTATATTATAACTGAGCACGAGGGAAGTTATTATGATGAGGCACAATAAGCACTGCTTTATTAAAGGGAAAACATGTTTTACAAACCTAACAGACTGTTAAGCTGTATCTTGTAAGGCAGGTAAGCAAGAACCAATGGATGTAGTGCATTTGGAGTTTCAAAAAGCATTTGAAAAGGAAAAACATGACAGGCCTTTACATAAAATAGGACTCATTGAGTTGATGATAATATGTCAGGATGTAAAGAGAAATAGGAATATAGGAATAAGTAAGTATTTTTCAGGTTGGCAAGCTGTTACCACTGGAATGCCAAAAGGAACAGCAGAGGGCCCTCAGCTATTTAAAAACCATGGTAATTACTTTGATTAAGTGATGGATCACAATGTATCCAACTTTGATGACAATACAAAGCCATTTAGAAAAGTCAGCCATGAAGTTGCAAAGAGCCTGCAAAGGGATATAGGCAGGTGGATAAATGAGAAAAAAAGTGGCAGATGAATAATGAGATAAAATGTGAAGTTATTCACTTAGTAGGATCAATTGAAAATCAACATATTTTTAACATATTTTTCTGAATGAAGAGAATCTAGTAAGTATTGATGTACAAGGATGAAGGTAAGGTATTTGAGAGGCTGTTTCCTTTGGCTGGTCAGTCTAGTTGTGACTCAGGATAGTGGTGCCAGCCACTTAAACAAATAAGGAGATATTTCTTTACTCTGAGGGAATCTTTGACACACTGTATCCCAGAGGGTTCTGGATGCTCAGTCATTCAGTATATTTGAGACTGAGATCAATAGGTTTTTAGATACTTAGCAAATCAAAGGGCAATGGCAATAAGACAGAAAGTGGACATGGTACAGCAATGAGGTGCACAAAATACAGCCAATGGACCACATTTGGCTGGTGAGATATTTCTGTCCAATCTGCAACAGAGAGCAGCAAGCCACCCATACACCGTATTCTCCCATCTGTTGAGTCTGCACCTCCCTGGACTGGATCTACCTGGAGCAGATCTTGTGTAAACTTGGTCCCTTGCACTGGCCTCTGACCTGCAAGGCCCAGAACAGCACAGCAGCTCCCACCACAGGTAGCACGCATTCCCTTAGCAATGGCTTGACAGTCAAGCTTATTGCTGTCAGAGAGCTTGGAATGCTGACATTTAAAAGTATTAAAAGATATTTAAGAACTACTAAAAGTCAATCATCGTATTACTAATTTATTTTAAACTTAATTTTTAATGAAACACAAAAATTTGGTAAATACTATCATGTATTTTGATATATTTTGCTGTTTTTAAGTTAATATTTAAATATGCTTAAGTTCCAAAAAATGTAAATTACCTGAACTTTATATCTCTCACTAAGCGGTTGTTCCACTCCATTGAAATTATTGCTTGCTAACCTGGCTCAGGTCAAGCCTGCTGCAGGTTCAGCAAGATTCTCCAGAGCAAATACTGAGAAACTGCAAGAAGCTGGTGTTTAGCAACTGGACTCAACGAGGAGTCCAATCTCAGAGCTCTTCCAAACATCACCAGCAAGGACTTCTGAGGAAGTTTGGAACTTCCATGTTCATACTGGAGGGGGTCAATCTGGCCCTTCCTGGAATAGAGTTGTGCACTTTTTGTATACAGGATAAACTATGCTCTGAATGAATGTCAGAACAGATTTGAAGGATGGCACAATGACATGGGCAGTGCACTGGCACAGGAAGCAGAGATGCTGCCTCACAGGTCTGGTGACCCAAGCTCCATCCTGACCTGCAGTACTGTTTGTGTGCAGTCTACATGTCCTCCCTCTGACTGTGTGTGTTTCCTCTGGGTGCTCCAGGTTCCTCTCGCATCCAAAAACATGCAGATTAGTTGGTCAATTGGCCACTGTAGATTGCCCCTAGTGGATATATGTGTGGTAGAATCTGGGGGGAATTGATGAGAATGTGGGGAGAATAAAATGGAATCAGTGTAAATGGATGCTTTATGGTTAACAAGGACTTTGTGAGCTGAAGGTCCGTTTTCCCTTTTTCATGACTCCATAATCACATGGCTTCCATCAGCTTCTGTTTCTTAGGTTTTTTTTACATACTTATGTTCTCAGTTATCAGTATAGGAATCTTGGCTTCTTCCCCCCCCCCCCCCCGTAGCTCTGTGGCAATGTCACATCTGAAGTGCTGTCTTCAGTAACAACAGAAAACTCATGAGAAACTGAATAGCTTAAGGGCACTTTGACACAACTTGTTCTACCGCTTGAATCAGCTCTTTCCAAATCCAACTTCCCAGGAACTGTGAGAGTTTACTTCATACTTCTAACCATTCCGTCTGTGAGAGTTCAAATATTACAACCCCATGACCATATCTCATAGCTTCCATCTATATTCTACCCCGTGGCTCATATATAATAAGTATATAGCTCAGACAGCATCAAAAAATGCTTGACATGAAAGGAGCTTTACGCACCTTCTGAAAATGTGCATAATTTGTCACATTTCTTATTGTTGATCTTCACCTATTGACCTCTGCGGAAAAGTGGGCAACTTGCACTGCTGGTTGGAGACAGAATCAAGCTTGATCACGGTATCTGCAAAGGTTGAACAACCAGCCAATGCCCACTGCACAGGTTTTTTCATGAAGAACGCCAACTCGAGTGCAATACTTTGGGGAGGGGGGAGGGGTAATCTTCTTGTACATGATGCTTTTCCAAAAGTTTAAATGAGTAAGTTTGCCAAGGTGGTTAGGTAGGTACGTATAACTGATTTTACTGCTGATCTTACTTGTTTGATATATATAATGTACTAAATAAGACTATATTTTTGATCTAACTTCTCTTTATTCAGAATAAGTAAGAAATTAGCAACAATGGAGGTCACCAGAAAAGTCTTGAGATCACACATAACTTAATGCAAATAGTTATAATACGGATAAGAGGAGTAATTGTAAATGCTGGAAATACTGTCAAGTAGTGACTCTATCTGAAATGTTAATCTGCCTTTTTTTATTTCAAATATTCTCTAATTTACAGTATACTTCCACCATTTACTCTTTCCATTTCCCTTCTATGACCAGCTAGTCAAACATATGTCCAAACAAATTAAAACAATAATAGTTAAAATATGTGGATTTGATACATACACTCAAAAGTAGAGATGTTAAACAAATACATAGCACATAAGAGAGACGCTAACCACCTATCCTTGCCATTCAATGGTAGTATCATCGATGAATTACCCACCATCATCACCTGGGGGTTCACCGCTGATCAGAAGCTCAGCTGGACCATCAATTTAAATATTGAGCTAGCAAGAGCAAATCAAAGGATGGGTATCATGTGGCAAATGACTAACCTCATGACACCCCAAAGCCTCTCTCCGATCTACAATTCACATGTCAGCAATGTTAATGAGACTCTGTGGTGCCTATAACACTCAGGAAGTCGGACACCATCAGGACAGAGCAAACCGCTTTATCTGTGCCCTGTCCACCATCCTAAACATTCGTGTAGATTGGCAAAAAAGGTCGCCATGGACGTGGTGGGCCGAAGGGGCCGTTTCTGTGCTCTATGACTATGGATATCCTGCATGTGTTATCGGGCATAATTATTGCATGTTGAAAACGACTACTGCGGGAAGAACCAAGTGGCCTAGTGCAAGTACACTGTTGTATGCAACAGATGTTGGAGGCAGTTCTGTAAACAAGTTCAGCTTGACCACCGAAGTGAGGTTGTTTTGATTTGCAAATACGTTTCCTTGTCCTTCTACATTTAAAAAAAAACATAGTCGGGGCCAAGCTGGGATTTCGTAGGACTGAGTCTTATTTATTACTATTTTGGAGAGCACATCTTTGACGGGGCTTGACAGCCTTCCAAGGACGGTGAAGGCTGCCAAGTCATCCAGACTGGTTTGCATAACTCAGCCGCTTACTGATTATTTATCGCATGCACAAATGATAAACTCTGTCACCTGTGCAAAAACACCACCAGGTATCGACTAATGAAATTTATGATGTCCTATTACAAAAGCAGACTTGTTCCAATTCTTTCCAAACATTACTTTTTCGCGTGACAACTCGGCCACAGCAATAGAACATTAATTTATGCAATGATAATAGAAGGGTTTATTTCAATGTTTTAATCCAATCTATAAAGGGTAATGCATGTGTCCGTTAGCAGAGCTGGCCCGTCGGGACTTACGTCTGGTTAATAAAAGTGTTCATATCACATAAAGTTACAAGCACATTTCATTATTCTGTGTGCTTTACACCAAGATCATTGACAACTTCCCACGGCAGTGCTGATCCAGGGTGCAATCGTGAGTCATGTTCATAAAAGGTTAGCAAACTAGAGCATATGGCGAGGATCACAAATGAAGAAGTGCCAAATTAATCATGTTTATAAAATCATAGTTTTATGTCACCAAGCACAACAACCCTTCCCCCAAACATTTCTCTGAAGTGGAGGATCATTTGCATGCGCTATTCCTGAAGTGTCTGCCACGGGTCATCTGCAATGTCGAGTGCATGTGACCCCGGTATTGTTTTCAAATTATTGACGCGTCTGAAGAGACTTTGGGAACACTGTGAGGTCCGCAGCACCAGATAGAAGCGTTTGCGTTGAGTCGACGCTCAGCTAATGTAGTTGTAACGTTGTGAACTACATTAAATAATGATTCTGCTTTTGCTGCTTGGAGTGCGCCAGTAACCTTATGGCACAGCTTCCGATTTGGTGATGTTTTGAAAACACGCCCAAGTTTCTCAGAAAAACAGGCGAACGGTTAGCTGTACAGTGTGGGCAGCGAATCCCCAACCCCCAGCCAACCCCATGTGAAAAACAGAACAGCCGAAATAACTTTCTTTCCAACACACTCAATAAAACTAACGAAGCTGGCTGAAAGGGTTTTATGTTGCAAAGCAAATCCCGAAATAGCTTGTGTTCATTCGTTAATAAATTATTTATTTCGGCCAGAATCATATAGTGAAATATTGCCAAGATCCCAGCAATGAGTGATTAACGAACGTGCCTTCTGCACAACGCTGGGTGTTATTTCTCTTACTGTGAGTCTGTACTGTAGCAGGTCAGAACTGAATCAGTATCATATAATAGTCGGTTGAAAGCAATTCTTTACTTACATAGCGCTTTAATTTCTTTTCTGGAGGCGATTTGATGAGCCAGCCAGTGTAAACGATGTCTTCTACACTCATGACTGCAAGTGGATGGGAGACACTTCTTGCGTTCTGTGGTATAATGTTTTGTGTTGATTTTGCTGTCACTCAGCTTCTCCATACACAATGCAATGTAAAATCCATCACAGTATCTCTCATCTGTCTAATGGCACAAGTTCCTTATGTTGGAGGCGGAAGCAGTGCGAGGAACCGCATACACCAGTTCTCCCACCCATTACACAAAGCTATCCAATAATAGTCACATCATGGCCTGACGTTAGGTAAACAACAAATACACATCGTACCCTCCCCTCTCAATATGCAGAAAGAAAAACTGAAAGCGCTTTCGGATGACCCTCAGGGCGCAATAATAGAGTTAAAGGAGATAAAAATATAAACATCGTGTTATTCCTGTATTTTGAATGGCAACATGTCAGTTATTTACACAAGGTGCAATCACTGGTGAAATGATCTTGAGCTTAAAAATAGAATTGAAATTTACATAATATACAATTTCGCAAGCGAATTAGATATTTCTCTCCGTTACACAAGTCTAGTGCAGACCATGGTAAATAGGAAAAATTCGGAGCCTTTGTCGTCGGCAAGTGTACAGTGATGACAATATACATTAAAACCAATACTGCGGTTATGCTACATTATTTTCTGTTCGACTCGACTTCTTATTTTTACTTTCGAACTTGCTTCCCCTGCCGGTCTCATCGCACCTGCCGGTATTATGTGTTAATATATGTAAGGCGTTGAAAAGCTTCTATAAGATCCTCACGGAAGGGTTGCAACATGACCAAACTCAAAGCCCATTAGGAAGTTTCACAACGTTAAAGGAGTTATGTAAACGTTAATATGTTGCTTTCCACCCCAAGCAATATGTGCATAATAGGCTCAATAATCAATAGCCCTAATATCCAAGTTACAAATAGGAGTCTTGTTATTATATATCATTATTCTTCCTCAAACTAAGTTCTGACACCTTTCATGCTCCATATATTTGAAGAATCTGGCAGAGACTTGATGTAAGTATTTATTATTGAACTAAATGCAGATTGCGTGACTGGCAATCCTCTGACCTTCAACCTCCTTGTCATCATTCATCACATTGTTTCTAATATCTCGTATTTCAATCAATATTAATATGGTCTGTTCCTTTCTGGTAGTTTCTATTTAATATTACAAAGACCATACCCAACACATTATCATTCTCACTGTGTTGCAGTCAAGCCTAACTGTAGTCTCCATTTTAAACTCATTCTACTCCAGGTACTTCCTACCCAAAGTATTTCTATAAATTTCAACCTCTTATGATAGAATTGGTCTTTCAGTTATTTTACATCATTTCTTACTTTCTTCCCTTTTCTATTTACAAAGAATGTTTAAGTATTTAGATATTTATTTATTAGTCACACGTACATCGATACACACAGTGAAATGCGTCATTTTGCATTACAGGGAATGTGCTGGGGGCAGCCCGCAAGTGTTGCCACTCTTCTGACACCAACATAGCATGCCCACAGCTCCTAACCTGTATGTCTTTGGAATGGGGGAAGAAACCGGAGCACCTGGAGGAAACCCACGCAGATACGGGGAGAATGTACAAATGCCATACAGACAGTGGCAGAACTTGAACCCGGGTCGCTGGCACTGTAATAGCGTTATGCTAACTGCTGCACTATTGTGCTGCCACACTACCATGCCGTTGTGTGGAATATGTCACTGCTGTGTGGATATTGTTCCTATAAGGATTAGGCGCTTGAATAGATGCTGAAAACATTTTCTACTAGCCCCAGCCCAGAGATTTGGATGACCTATCCCCGTCTCCCAGAACCAAAGTGGCCTTCTAAGACTCCAACGTAGCTGAAAGAATGTGCCCAGTTGTTGTGAGTTGAGGTGAAATGGTCAGCTTGTTCGTAAGGACCCCAGATATGGTTTAAAAGAGGGATAGATCTTCCACATAGATTGAGCAAATCAAGTTGGTCGAGGCAGTCTTGAGGAGGACTTTATAGAATGCACCCATGATAGCTTTCCTGAACATCATGTTAGTGAACATGCAAGGGAAAATGCTGTCTTAGATCTGGTCTTGTGCAATGAGACAAGTAAAATTAACAATCTTGTAGTTAGAGATCCTCTTGGGAAGAGTGATCACTGCATTATTGAATTTCTCAAACAAATGGAGGGTGCAATAGTTTGATCTAAAACCAGTGCATTATGCCTAAACAAGGGAGACTACAACAGGATGAGGTAGTAGTTGGCTAGTGTAGACTGGAAGCACAGGCTATATGGTGGGTCAGTTGAGAAACAACGGAAGACTTTCAAAAAGATGTTTCCCGGTGCTCAACAAAAGTATATTCCAGTTAAAAGCAAGGACAGTAAGGGTGGGGAGAGTCAGCCTTGGATAACTAAGGAAATAAAAGAAGGCATCAAGCTGAAAGCTCATGCATACAAAGTCGCCAAGAGTAGTGGGAAACTGGAAGACTGGGAAAACATTAAAAAGCAATGAGGAACCACTAAGCAAACAATAAAGAAAGGGAAGATATATTATGAAATGAAACTAGCACAAAATACAAAAAACAGATAATACAAGTTTTTATAATTATATAAAGTGGGAAAGGGTGGCCAAAGTGAACGTAGGTCCCTTGGAAGGTGAGAAGGGGGAATTAATATTGGGTAATGTGGAAATGGCCAAAGCCTTGAATGACAATTTTGCGTCAGTCTTCACAGTGGAGAATACGTCTAACATGTCAAAGAGAGATGTTATCGATGCGATGGGGGGTGAGGACCTTGATACAATTGCTGCCACTAAAGAGGTAGTGATGAGCAAACTAGTGGTTCTAAAGGTAGACAAGTCCCCTTGACCTGATGGGATGCATCCCAGGGTACCTAAAGAAATGGTGGAAGTTATAGTAGAGGCATTTGTGATAATTTACCAAAATTCTCTGGTCTCTGGGCAGGTCCTGGCAGATTGGAAGACAGCAAATGTCATGCCACTGTTTAAAAAAGGATGTAGGCAAAAGGCAGGTAACTACAGGCCAGTTAGTTTAATGTCTGTAGTCGGGAAAAAGCTTGAAGCTATCATTAAGGAAGAAATAGCAAGACATCTGGATAGAAGTGGTTCCATTAGGCAGACGCAGCATGGATTCAGGAAGGACAGGTCCTGTTTGACAAACTTACTGGAGTTCTTTGAGGATATAATGAGTGCAGTGGATAGAGGGGAACAGGTGGATGTTGTATACTTGGATTTTCAGAAGGCATTCGATATAGTGCCGCATAAAAGACTTATTCATAAGGATGCATGGAGTTGGGGGTAATGTATTAACATGGATAGAGGATTGGTTAACCAAGAGAAGGCAGAGAGTTGGGATAAATGGGTGTTCCTCTGGTTGGCAATCTGGTGAGCGGGGTGCCGCAGGGGTCAGTGCTGGGCCCACAACTGTTCACAATATGCATTAATGATTTGGAAGAGGGGACGGAGTGTAGTGTATCTAAGTTTGCTGATGACATGAAATTAGGTGGAAAAGCAAATTGTGCAGAGGATGCGGAGAGGCTGCAGTGAGATATAGATGGGTTATGTGAGTGGGCAAGGGTCTGGCAGATGGAGTACAATGTTGATAAATGTGAGGTCATCCAACTTTGGAAGGAAATATAGAAGATAAAATTATTATTGAAATGGTGAAAGATTGCAGCATGCTGTTTTGCAGACAGACTTGTGGGTGCTTGTGCATGAATCAAAAAATTTTGGTTTGCAGGTGCAACAGGTTATCAAGAAGGCAAATGGAATGTTGGCCTTCATTGCTAGAGGGATTGAATTTAAAAGCAGGGAGGTTATGCTGCAACTGTACAGGGTACTGGTGAGGCCACACCTGGAGTACTGTGTACAGTTCTAGCCTCCTTATTTGAGGAAAGATATGCTGGCTTTGGATGTAGTGCAGGGGAGGTTCATCAGGTTGATTCCAGAGATGAGAGAGTTAGCTTATGAGGAGAGATTGAGTCACCTGGAACTATACTTGCTGGAATTCAGAAGAATGAGCGGGTATCTTATAGACACATATAAAATTATGAAAGGAAGGTTGTTTCCACTGGTAGGTGAGACTAGAGCTAGGGGACATAGCCTCAAGATTTGAGGAACAGATTTATGATGGAGATGAGGAGAAACTGCTTTTCCCAGAGAGTAGTGAATCTGTGGAATTCTCTGTCCAGGGAAGCAGTAGAGGCTACCTCATTAAATATATTTAAGACATAGATTTTTGCATAGTCTGGGAATTAAGGGTAATGGGGAAAAGGCAGGTAGGTGGATCTGAATCCACGGCCAGATCAGCCACGATCTTATTGAATGACAGAGCAGGCTCGATGGGCCAGATGTCCCACTCCTGCTCCTATTTCTTATGTTCTTATGATTAAGGAAGTTGACCAGGTAGATGCAGAGTTAACTGTGATCTCATCTCAGAGGTAAGATGACATTTCTTCACTCAGAATTTTTGGACTGTGAAGCCTCCATTACGGACTATAATCAAGACAGATTGATAGATCTTTACATATTAGTAGAATCAATGGATATCAGGTGCAGGAATGTAATGCTTGGATAAGAATGAAAAAAAAACTTGGAACTTACCGAATTCTGGACAAGCTGCTTTTTTGCTCTGTACTGCTTACTCGCTTCATGGAATTGATGACAGAGAGACTCAGTATCTGGGTGCTTTGGGTACCATCACTCAAGTTCAGGTACCCTGAGCTCCCCTGAACACGAAAAAGAGCAGACTCAAACTTCTCCTTTGTGTTACTATCATCAAAAGCACATCAAGGTTTTTCACATCTATGATCTCCATTAAAGTGTATGGCAATTCATTTTGGAGTACATTTGTGATATTTTCCAAAAATAACAAGCAGGAAATATTACAAAATGTGTCACGTCACTCAATTTATAGTAACTAGTTGAAATCAAGCATTAGTTGAGAGCAATGTCTCATTTTATGAAGATTAGCTAATGTCTCCATTTAAGGGTATAATCAACTAAAGAGAAAATTCTAACTATTGTTCATTATATGCATGTAACAATTTTAGGTATCTTGATATTTTTTACAAACGCTGAAGGTTTTTTAAAGCTTAATAAAAGAATCCATGAGATAAAAATACTTGTGCATTTGACAGCTACACAGGTTCAACAAAAGCTATGAAAGTGTTGTGATTATTTAAAAAAGACAATTACATTGATGGAACAAAAAAGGGCAATTCTTTCTGAAAACCTTCCTGTTTTTGTCACGATATATTTTAGCCATTTTACTTTTCCTTTCATCTATACTGGGAATCGCATGTTGATCAGCAGCTCTGCCCTGCAAAAGTCTATTCATAATGCTCCAGAGTCAGAAAGTAATATAGCACGGATACAGGCCCTTCAGCCCAACAACTCTATGCCAACCACCGTGCCCCCCCCAGCTAGTCCCAATTTCTGCATTTGGCCCATATCCCTCTTAGCCCTGCCCTTCCATGTACCAATCCAAGTGCCTCTTAAATGGTACAATTGTACCTGCCTCCTCCAGCAGCTCATTCCATATACTCACCACCCCCTGCATGAAAAAGTTGCCCCTCAGGTCCCTTTTAAATCTTTCCCCCTCACCCTCAATCTATGCCCCCCAGTTTTGGACTTCCCTATTCTGGGGTAAAAACTGCTACCGTTCATCTTATCTATGCCTCTCATAACTTTAAACATTTTTATAAGGTCGCCCCTCATTCTCCTACGTTCCAAGGAATCAAGACCTAGCCTGGCCAACCTCTCCCTATAACTCAGGCCCTCCAGTCCTGGCAACATCCTTGTAAATCTTTTCTGCACTCTTTCCAGTTTAACCATGTCTTTCCTATAACAGGGTGACTAAAACTGTATACAGTACTCCAAGGCTGGTCTCACCAACGACTCATATGACTGCAACATAATGTCCCAACTCCTATACTCACTGCACTGACTGATGAAAGCCAGCATGCTAAATGCCTTTTTCACCACCACCCTGTCTGTCTGTGATGCTGCTTTCAACTAACTATGCACTTGTACTCCTAGGTCCCTCTGTTCCATTACGCTCCCTAGTTCCCTACTATTCATAGCCTAAGTCCTATGCTGGTTTGACTTTCCAAAATGCATTACCTCACACTTATCTGTATTGAAATCCATTTGCCACTCCTTGGCCCACTTCCCTAACTGATCAAGATCCCCCTGTAATCTACGATAACCTTCTTCACTATCAACAACACCACCTAATTTCATGTCATCTGCAAACTTACTGATCAAGCCTTGTGCATTCGCTTCCAAATCATTTTTATAAATAATGAATAACAAGGGTCCCAACACCAATCCCTGCGGCACACCACACCACATTGGTCTCCATTCCGAGAAAGAACCTTCAACCACCATTCTCTGCTTCCTACCTCTGAGCCAATTTTGAATCCGCCTGTCTAGTTCTCCCTGGATTCCATGGGACCCAATCTTCCAGACCAGCCTACCATGTGGGATTTTGTAGAAGGCCTTGCTGAAGCCCAAACAGACAACATCTGCTGCCCTACCCTCAGCTACAGTTTTGGTTGCCTCTTCAAAAACTCGAACATGTATAGCAAGCATGACTTTACACACACAAAGCCATGCTGATTCCTCCTATTCAGACTCTGTCTATCCAAATGCTGGTAGATCCTGTCCCTCAGAATGCCCTCCTGTAACTTCCCCACTACTGATGTCAGGCTGACCGGCCTGTAGTTCCCTAGCTTGTCCTTGCTACCCTTCTAAAACGATGGAACAACATTAGCCACCTTCCAGTCTTCGGGAACTTCACCAGTGGCTAATGATGAAGCAAATATCTCCACAAGGACCTCTTGTAGCCTCCCACAAAGTCCAAGGATGCACTCAGTCAGGCCCTGGGAATTTATCCACCTTTATGCGCTGTAAAGCTTGAAATACCTCCTCTCTGGTAATATGAATTTCCTCCAAAACATCTCCACGAGTTTCCCTTACCTCTTGAGCAACCATGATTTTCTCCTCAGTAAACAGCGAGGAGAAATATTTGTTAAAAACCCCACCCATCTCCTGTGGCTTGAGACATAGGCGGCCCTGCTGATCTCTAAGGGAACCTACTCTCTCCCTAGCCACCCTTTTACTCCTTGTATAGCTGTAGAACCTCTTGGGATTTTACTTAACCTTACCTGCCAGATCCATTTCATACCCTCTATTTGCCCTCCTGACTTTCCTCTTGAGCCTATTCTTAATCTTTTATATAGTAATCAAGGGATTCACTTGTCCCTTTACCTCCTAAACCCAATGTATGCTTCCTTCTTCTTCTTGACTAGAGCCTTAATATCCCTTGTCAGCCAAGGTTCCCTAAACTTTCCAGGTTTACCCTTCATCCCAACAGGAACATGCTGCTCCTGGACTCTTGATATCACATAGTTTGATAACGATGACTGCAGACCAATTGTTTGTGGAAGGCAAAATGGCCCACGTTGATCCTATCAATGCCTAGTATTCGCAGTTACCTTGCAAATAAATCAATGAGGATTATTGAGCGTAATATTGCTTTTTAAATTTACTTGGCCAAAAATATGGTCCCATCTTTTGGAAAATTAGGTAACTGAACAAAGACTAAACCTGGAATCTACCTGACCAGTATGGTCAGATTGAGTATTAGATAATACTCAAAAAATCATACAAGGAACATAAGAAGTAAGAACATGATTAGACTTGTCCCACGATTCAATATGATCTGATCTTGGCCTTAGTTTGACTTTCCTGCCCATCCCTCAGCCTTCAATACCTTCAATGCTACAGCCACCATGCTACAGAAATAGTTAGAAGATGTTCATTTTTTTTGGAGGGGCATGCTAAGCAATATCCTACATGATTATGGGGGAAGGGCATGCCTCAGCTGGCTGCCCTGCTCTTTGCATGAGCCTTAGTTTTGTCATCTAATTGAAAATACTATGGCTTTCAAAAATTCAAAACATGAGACAATAAATGCCATGATGTTGCAATGAATATAGATATAATCTGGTAAATAACAAGTCAATAAACCTAGAACACCATATGTATGATTTTAGTTCAAGTTGAGTTAGATATTGCCAACCAGTTCAGAGTAGTATTGTCATACTTAGTCACAATCCTACTGAGATAAAAAGGGGAAAATGTAACCATGGTTTCATATTCTGATTGCTTGCAACCTACCTGTGATGAAAGGTACATGTTTGTGGGAGCTGAGTCAGGATTGATTGCACCTTCCCCCACAAATAGCATGCTGAATCTCACTTTTGAGAGTCACACATAAAGAATGATAAGCTAGAAGAGGTTGCATGCTGGCACTGAATTTATACCATTGCTAAAATCGATGGATTCAGAAGAAGAGGAGGAGAGAAAAAAAAAGGTTGCAGTGGGTTTCAAGGATATGGCATATAACGTAATCTGTGATGTCATGTGAAATACTTGGTGCATAATTGATTAGAGATACATTCCAGTTAATACATTATGCAACGTGTAAGTACAGGCATACACACACCCTTATACATATCATGAATATAATTACATTGTAGTCACAATGAATAATGGAACTCTGAATCCTAGTAGCATTGATAAGGGAGGAACTTGTTTATGATGCCAAGCAGTGTAGATAGATCTGTTTTATATATTCAGTATTTATTTTTGCAGGACATCAATATATTACAATACATTATGTGGAAGGGAGATAGAAAGAGTCTTTATACTGTTGTGAAAATTGCCTGGTTCTGGATTCTTGAGGACAAAAGTCAGTTGTTTTACAATAATCATTCCAGCCAACACAGCATTGAGATTCTCTCTAATCATAGAATCAAATATATTACAAATCCAGCAACATTTAGATAAATTATTCATAGCCCAAGAATTACATAATTTATGTTATGGAAATGAAGTTTTGTATTAACTGTGAACAAAAGAGCTTCTGCTGTTGCTTGGCATAGCCCCAGTATACATATGTTCAGCCACATCATGATAAAGTCTTACTTCTTATCCCTTGGTACATTTAGTAATAGATCCAGTGACAAGGGGATCCACGAGTGGACATAAACCGACACTTACACTAGGTTGTGCCTCCCTGTAGTTTTGCAGAGCTATGTCTTTTACATAATTAAATGACAACAGCATCTTGCACCTTCTGTTGTTTGATGTTCTCAGAGTTTAGGATGCATTTTCCATGATGGTTAATTCATATGGTGAATCCAGTGTAATTAAAAGCTCCATTGACTGTCATGTGCCTGTCTTAAGGCCCTTGTGGTGCATGAACTGAGATGCGATTCTGTTATGACTCTGTCATTTTCATGGACAAGAGCTCTAGATGTTGCATCACTGTCACCCAGTTGCTCAGAGATGCATCAATATTTGGCCCCAAAATATGGAGTTCTCGATTCTGTTGCTGCTGCACAATCTCCACAATCATGCATTCATTTTCTATTATTCATTGGTTGCTCATAAACGGCAGCAATCCCTGTAGCCAGTCAAATATTTAAATCACTAATAACTTGTTTTATGTCGAGCCTTGAGTGGAGTTAAATGTTTCAAGGCTCTTCATGGGAGTGTATTGAGGGAAGAACTGATACTGTGTCAAAAAAGGAGACCAAGCCATAAAAAGCTTGATAGAGGGAGAATACTGGAGAGGGTCTTAAAAGGAATAAAGATGGAAAAGGGGATAGGTTTGCTGGAGCTGCAGAGCTTCAGGCCCAGACAGCTGAAGGCTCTACAATTGTAGGTAAGGATCCACAGCTGAAGGAGTGCCAAATATTCACAGGGATATGGTGTAAAGAAAAATTACCCAGATAGAGAGGTACATGAGTGCAGGGAAGTGAATTTTAAAATGTAACATCTTTTCTCATACCCAGGAATCCCTGGCTTATCGCTGCAGCCAGGAAGGCACTGAGCTCCCTGAGTCTCTATGATGAGAGCATGCGCAAACCAAAAAATGAACACAATACATCCCAAGCTATCCACCCACCCACCCAATCAAGGACAATTTGCCCGGAGTCAGAGTTTCCCACTACCCCACTGCTCCATAGTTTGCTCCACCATTGACAAAATCTGTGGATCCCACATAAAGTTCTTCAGCCAACTCAGAGCCAACAGAACTGGCGTGGAAGCAATTCTTTCTCAGTCCTGAGGGATTGCCTAAGAAGGAGAAGAAGAAATCTTGTAAGTCTTTCATACTTGAGTCTTGTGGCTTTATGATTTGGAAATGGCGATTTAAAAAAAATGCTTCATCCAAATTAAAAATACCAAGAAATATTGGAATCAAAAGATTAATCAATGTAAAACCTAATATAAGCATTGCTTTAGAAGTTATTGGAGGCCTGTTGTTTACTGTGGTATTCATTTGCAAGGCCCATGAAGACAAAAAGGTTGGACTCTACTGATTTAGTGGGAAAACATCTCACCTTCTTTGCTATAGAAATATATACAACAGAGGTTTATATTCTGTATAAAGCCTGAGCTTTGTTACAGAAGTTGAGGGCTAGCACATTAGGAAGGGTGGAAACCTGACTGAGTCCAGTTATAACATTAATGTTGATGAGCTTTGGCAACACAAGAATTAAATTTAGTTGTTATCATTCTCTGCAACTGTATGCACACAGTTTTCTTTCATAAAGAATGGTCAAACGACATGATGCTGAAAAGTAGATTTTGCCCCTAAATTTTGAAGGGTACTAATGGACATACAAAACCAATAGACAGGTGAAACCTGTTGTCTCTCTAGTCTGCTTCCCAGAGTTGTAATGCATTTTTTTGCATCACAGAACATATACTCCCTACCTACCTGGAGCCATTTAAACTGCTGAGGTAGGTGGAAACACAGATAAAAATACAGGACAATTATGTCAAGAAAAAACCTCAAAATTCAAGTCCTTCCCCACCCTGTCCCACCCCTCAAGTGAACAAAATTATCCCAAGAGATGAAATTGACATTAATTCACATTACAGGATAC
Source organism: Pristis pectinata (assembly GCF_009764475.1). Classification (NCBI taxonomy): domain Eukaryota; kingdom Metazoa; phylum Chordata; class Chondrichthyes; order Rhinopristiformes; family Pristidae; genus Pristis; species Pristis pectinata. Next base: position 79,122,382 of record NC_067412.1, read on the forward strand.
TCAGAAATGTTCAATGAGATCACCACAACAGTCAGAAATAGACTTTCACTTCAAGGAATGTGGCAAATCATTGTTTATTGCATGAGCTGCCAACCTTTTTCACAGGTCAGCTATTCTCTGGAAAATGAATACCTAACAGCAAATCTAGTTCTGCCCTTGAGTAACTTGTAGGCGTAACTGCTTGTCCTCCCTAATATTTTTCTTGTTAAAATAAACGGCCCTGATCAACACAGTTCGATCTCAGTACTATTTTTATAAACCTTGATCAATCAACTTTGAATCTATACCTCCAGAGAAGGCATACCCAGCACATCAAGCCTTATAGAGTGACTAAAGTATTTTCATATTGGACTTAATCTTGTTGAGTTGACCTCCTCTGTACTTTTTCCAAAGGAATGATTCCTTAAGAAAATTAAAACTGGGTACTGTATTTTAACTGAAATTTAATCAAGAATTGTAATAAAAAAGATGTGTTAAGCTTTTTTTTATTTGAATATACTCTAAAACCTGATTATTTTAGTTTTGTCTTCTTGAAATTTGTCATGGACTTTTAGAAATCGATGCATTATAACATACAAGCCTCTTTCTTTCATCAATGACTGTAATTCTTTTCTCAATATCTTTTATGAAGGTTATACATTTGACCTGCCCATACACACACTGCATTTTTCTAAGTCAAACATAATAGAAAAACAGCTACAATCCTTCCACCTACGTGGATTTACTTGTCATATTTAAGCATCTTCTACCCAAAAATTCTCAAACATATTCTTCATAAGTTTACATTTAGATCATTAAAAGAGAAGTCAATTGCCAAGTCCAGACACTGAATCCCGTGAAACACCATTGGTAACTGGCAGATAACAATTACTTTCTGTCTACAGGATTTAAGCCAATTCTCAATCCATTGCAGGCGAAAGTTACTAATTCTACAAGGTTCAACCAAGCAGATAAGATCCTTTGGGACAATTCAGGCTCATGATCAATATTTCCTATTTATTAATCACTATAAACCCAACATATTTAGAGCTAGGGAAGTGGTGCCAACTTTTTAATCAGAAGTCAGTGAACAATATCTTCTGACTACTGACCATCCTGTCCTGGACTAGTTCAGTTTCCTGAGGTGTTGCAGTGAAAATGACCTTTATACTGTTCAATGCATAAGTTAAGATTAACTTAGGTTAATGTGTGCCCTTTAGCATAAGATGCTTGTATAACATTTGTAGTTGACAAGTGAATACATCTGTGGTTATATGGGGCACTCATCTCCTTTAAGCAATTTTTTCCTGTTTACTGTTTCAAAACAATTCATATGGTTGGTGAAAGTGGCCATATCCATTATTATTTTCTTGCCTCTTAAAATATTTCGGATATCCAAACTTTGACTCATCAGTGACAGTTATGTTTTTGGCCGTTGCACAACATTCCTTTCTGTTTATTTCTCACAAGATTCCACAGTTTCACAGCCCAAGATGACTTGGGTTGGAACTAATACTACAAATCCATATTAATTCATCTATTGATATCATTCCCCTGTATGACCTTATTAGTAGCCTCAAATCTCAAATCTTATTCAAAACTTTCTGAAAGTCTAGTACGACAATGTCCATTAAATTCATGTTTATCATCATCTGAAAACCAATACATTTTTAAAGAATTCAAATAAATTGTTAATGCATGACCTGTTTTTGATAGCCCAGTCCTTACCCTTCTTCATCTAAAATGCAATTGATTGCATTCAAAGTAAGAAAATAATGATACTGTAGCCGAACATGATGCGTTCCCGAAAGGAAAACTCAGAGACGTTGTGGCTGAATTGGAGCACACTTTACTGTGTGAAGCAAAACGCGCGCGCACACAAAGATACCCGAGAGCCTCTCCGGCGGACATGACATCAGGATCCCGCCGGAAGGCCCGCCCCACGGTTCGCTCACAATGCGCTGCCGCGCATCCGCCCGTGGCCGCCGATGGCGGTTCGAGTCTCAAAAGTACGGGCCGCTACACCACCCCCACCCCCAGAAGCGTCCATCAGTGGCGTGGGACCCCCTGTCTGTGTGTCCCTCTCGGGTGGCCTGCCCCATCGGCGTGGTGAGGGTACCTTCACCGGCTGTTCAATGCCCAAATGCGCCGGTTTGAGGCAGTCCACCGTAAAAGTCTCTTCGCGGCCACCCACCTCCACGACACATGTAGATCCATTGTGTCGCAGCACCTTGAAGGGTTCCTCGTACGGCCTCTGCAGCGGTGACTTGTGCATGCCCCTGCGGATGAAAAACGTAGTCACAGTCCCAGAGGTCCCCAGGGATAAAGGACAGTGTAGTGCCATGTCTGGAGGTGGGAACCGGTGCCAGGGTCCCTACCTTATCCTGTAGCCTCGTCAGCATTTCCGCCAGCATCCCTGTTGGACCTTGGGCCTCTGGCACGAACTCGCCTGGGACCGTCAGGGGAGTGCCGTAGACTAACTCTGCCGAGGAGGTGCCCAGGTCCTCTTTGGGGGCCGTGCGGATGCCCAGTAAAACCCAGGGGAGCTCGTCTGTCCAGTTGGGCCCCCTGAGGCGCGCCATCAGGGCTGATTTGAGATGCCTGTGGAACCGCTCTACCAAACTGTTGGACTGGGGATGGTATGCCGTGGTGTGATGTAACCGGGTGCCCAAGAGCTGCGCCAGTGCTATCCACAGGCCTGACGTGAACTGTGCCCCTCTGTCGGAGGTGATGTCCACTGGGAGTCCGAACCTGGCGATCCAGTTTGCGATGAGTGTCCTGGCGCAGGATTCAGTGGACGTGTCTGTTAGTGGCACGGACTCCGGCTATCTGGTGAACCTGTCGACCATGGTGAAGATATACCTGGCGCCCTGGGAGATGGGCAGGGGGCCGACGATGTCCACGTGGATGTGCTGAAACATCCCGAGCGTTGGCTGGAACTGCTGGAGGGGGGCCTTCACGTGTTGCTGGACTTTGGCAGTCTGGCAGTGTATGCAGGTCCTGGCCCAGTGTCCGACCTGCTTGCGCAAACAGTGCCAAACGAATTTGAGCAGGCTGAGGCCCAGTTCAGCATCAGAGGCATTACAGCCGACGCCACGCGGTATCACTACGTGGTCACCGCGCTCGACCAAGACACGGCAGGCCGGATCATCAACTTCCTGCACCAACTGCCAACGGAGGATAGGTACGCTAGCATCAAGGCGCTCCTAATCGGTACTTTCGGACTCTCCCGCCGTGAACAAACCACGCTGCTTCTGCACATGGACAGTCTGGGCGACTTGCAAGCCATCCGAGCCGATGAACGACATGCTGCCGCTCATGGATGACCATAAACCCTGCCTTTTATTCGAGCAGTTGTTCCTCGAGCAACTGCCAGAGGAGATTCGCCTCCTCCTCGCGGGTGAGGATTTCAGCGACCTGTGCAGACTTGCAGCCAGGGCGGACATTCTGTGGCAGAGTAAGCAGTGGGGAGCGGCTTCCACCTACCTAACCACGACCGTGCAGCCCAAGATCAAAACCCCACAACCAAAGCCACCGAGACCCGCAGGGGACCAGAGGACAAGGATGAAGGTTCGAACTGATGATGTTTTTACCATCAGAGATGGGGGTCAAATGCGCACCGCTGCCGCCCACCGTGTGCCTTCCCGGGAAACGCTGGGGCCGGCTGTCGCTAGTGGCTTCGATGGCTGGCCATCGAGACAGCCTCCTATTCCTCTGGGACCGGCACTCCGGGCGACGTTTCCTGGTGGACACCTGGGCCGAAATCAGCATTCTTCCCCCCTCCAACATGGACACCCATAACGCGGCCCCAGGCCCCGACCTCACTGCCGCAAACCACACCACCATCCGAACATACGGCACGCGCAGCATCCCGCTGCATTTCGAACCCAGCTCCTTCACCTGGACCTTCACGGTAGCAGCGGTATCGCGGTCGTTACTAGGGGCGGATTTCCTACGGGCCAACCGCCTCCTGGTCGACCTGAAGGGCCGGCGTTTGGTCCATGCCGAGGCCCTCCAGACCTTCCAGCTCAGAGAAGCCCACTTCCTGGCCCTCCACCTGGACTCAATCACACTTTCGGGCGATGAGTTCGCCAGGGTGCTGGCGGATTTCCCCTCCATCATCACCCCACAGTTCTCCACTACCGGTCCCAAACACTGCAAGCAACACCACATTCCCACACAGGAGAGAGGAACTCCGAGAGGTGAAGAGCCGGCAAGCTGTGCTCTTTGCCTTTGAATCCTCAAAGATCATCTTCAGATCCAGAGTCCGCTTTGTGGAACAGGATGAGATGTGCTCATGCTTCTTCTTCTGAAAGGTTCACTGGGGGAGCTCTGTGATCCACAGCCTTAAGGAAGAGGATGGCTCAGTAACATCCTCACTGACAGACATACTGAGGATCTGCAGATCCTTCTATGCCAATCAGTATGACAGTAAGACCGCAGACAGCACAGCCTCCCAATTTGATAAACGCCCGGATGGTCAGCCATGGTCTAGAACTGCTGCAGATCATGTAGATGAAGACCCATAGCAATACAGGTAGGGCTTTGCTACAATGCAATTAAAGAGTGTGTATGAATTGGACGAGAAGTTTCAGGTTGTGATGCTCTCCACCACTTCCTTAGAATAATAGTTAAAAATTTATCAACTGTAAGTTTGGCCAGCGCTATATAACTGGTCCAAGCAGGACGGAAACCAAACAGTTTTCTAGAGAGTATAAGTTGTGGTTTTTGGTAGGTTAAAATTTGAGCACATAAATCATTACTCATTATAAACTTTATAGTATGTGTTTATTCCATGTTTTTAAGTAAGGAAGTCACTAATGTGAAGGCCTATCTGCCCTCTCACATGGATATCAATGATTGTAGGGCCTTATTTGCAACAAGGTAAGGACGTTTTTCCTGGTATCCTGGAAGAAGCGTAATTCCCAATCAACACCATCGTAACAGATGATCTGATCATATTGTTATTTGTGGGACTTTGTTATGTGCAAATTGGCTGCCACTACTCTTATGCTAAAACAGTAGCTACATTTTATAACCATTTAATTGGCTGTAACAATCTATGTGATGTGCTAAGGACATGAAAGGCACTATATAATTTCAAGTTTTTTTTTAATCAGTACAATTATCTCCAATGCCAATTCCCAATCAATGAAATTGAAAAATTACTCCACTCAAGAGTTTAACAAACTAACCCCAGTTTTCATGTTGCTTTCTTCCATAAGCTCACATTTTAACTTTAAGCGATGTGAATTGAATAATTGTTGTTACATTTCTACTGTTAATCTCCATTTCAGTTTGAATGGAATGTTTGATGAATAATTGTAAAAACATACGTCTTGAGATCGTTCCAGAGCTTTGTGTTTGAGATTGACAGGCATGTCCCAGTGGCGCCACCACATGGCCAGTATAATGAGTTTTCACTGGGCCATTCAACATAACAACGTCTGTCACAAACAACTGAGTTTCCCTTTCGGAAATTCAGCCCTGCAGCAATTGCACCTCTGACCATTAGTTCAGGTGCACTGATGGGTGGATGCCTGCAGATCACTCGCCAGTTTTGGTCCGTGGGAACATTTGGGATTCCTGGCTCAGCTTCAATGTTTAACCAGACTGGTGACAATATTTAATTGTTCAAAACCTCCACATTGTGGGAATCTGGAAAAGAAAATGTTATTTTTTAAAAAAAGATCATCTCCTATCTTTCTTTCCTCCCTCCTCCCAAAATATTACAATAAATGGAGATGCAAGGCATCAAATAGCTTCAGAGGTACAGCACAGATCCTGGGTGTTGTTTCTGGGGTCTTGGCCAAGGGCAACCATTATCCTCTGAAAACATTATCTCAGCTAAAGCTACTGCCAGCACGATTTCAAGCATGAGGTCATGTTGGTTCATTACATTCTGCCTTACTGATCTCTTGGCAGTAGATAGCAAAAGGTTTTTAATTTTAACTCCCTAAATCCACTAAACTTCAAATAGCTCAATATATTCTCCATCCATTCAAACTTCTCCCCACCTACTCTGCTCCTCTGACACCAGCCTAGTGTGCATCCCTATTATCCACCTTAAACATCACCCTCTCTACCTTTAACAATCTTCTTCATACTCACCTATTTGATTTATCTAACTACAAATTAGGCTTGCCTTCGATTTTATTATGGCCCGACGATATGTTCTGAGAGTTTTGATGATGCAGATCAATGCAATCGATAATGGAAATATGATGGATAATGTATTTTTACCATTGCCACATAATCATAATGGTATATAGTACATCACCTGTCATATCAAGCAGGAAACTGAATAGATTTTAAAATGGACAGATGTCAAACAGAATGATTCACTGATAAATTTTTCATTCCTATGATAAAGTAGTTCTGAAAAAAAAATGAAGAAGCTGTCAATCTACGTCTTAGTGTCCTGTTTATATTTGAGAAAGTGGAACACTACAGTGCATTCAGAAAATTTATGATTATATTCCTATTTAAGTGGCATTTCTTAGCACTGTTACTCTTGCCAAAAGAATAAAGATAATGTGGAAGGCAACAATAACTAAATGCTTCTTGCATGATTCACAAGCAAGGGAGCTAATCAGCCATCATGAACAAGTCATTCAAACTAAAATACCCAAAATATGTTCACTGATCCTTGATTAGTGTTAAAATACCTATTAAGTGTGAAAAAAAACTAATGTAATGTTGAAATACATTAATTGCATCAATACTCAAGACAAGTGAAATACTAATTTGGTTAGCCCATTCGGACAGCCTGTTAAGTGCAATAACAAATAGTTACAATCCAGTGCATAACATGGGGATTTTGATGTTATTTTAAATATTGGCAGGATCAGACAAAAACATTTAAGGCAATTTGTTGAATTCAGACTTTCTAGTGAGTTGAAAGCTGAGGACCAGATTGGTGCCTTTATGGATTGTTTCCTAATTTTACAAACTACATTTCAATTTTAATAATAGCTTTATATTAAATATTTAAAAAATAATTACACACCATTATAAAACATGACTCAAAGCACCTCTCCAGCCACATACATGGCCATTTTTCTGACTTCCATGCTTTCTACATAGAAAGATAATACAGTATTTTTTTCATCTGACATTTTGATGTTGCTATGGCGAGTAAGTGCCTATTTTTTAACCAGGAGAAAGTGTATTTGATACTTTATCTGTCATATGATGTAAGGTTCACCTTGTTGCGGGCGACATTAATTCCACAAACTAGAAGTAGCATTTGCCATAGCTAACAATATTTTTTATTAGTTCAGGAAACCATGTAATAAAAACAATGTGGTTGTAATGGAAAGTATTGTGGATTTGAATTCTTAGTGGGCTATAAGTAGTATAGCCTGCTTTTTGAAAAACAGGAACTATAATGACTCCATACTCCAAGATGGACAATACAAGTGATTTATTTAACGGGTGGTAACAATTGTGTTAAGCCGTTTTATGCCCACTCTTGTTGGTAATATTTTTCAAAAATAACTTCCTGAATGCTTTTGTTGCAGGCAAAACTGGCATTTATTGTCCTTTTTTGGGAAGGTTGTTTTGGCCTTTCTTCTTTACCTTCTGGGTTCAATTCTGACTTTCAGTGCTGTCTGTATAGAGTTTGCTCATTCTCCCTGTGACCACTGGCTTTCCTCCATGTGCTTCAGTTTCCTCCCACATCCCAAAGACATGTAGGTTAATTGACCATTGTAAATTGCCCCTAGTGTGGAGGTGAGTGGGGACTCTGAGAGGAGTTGATAAGAATCAGCGGAGAATAAAAATGGGATAAATATAGGATTACACTAAATGGGTGATCAATGGTTGTGTGGTCTCAATGAGCTGAAGGGCCTGTTTCCCTGCTGTACACCTCTATTACCCCTACACCCCAGAGTTCTGAAAGAGGTCACTGAAGAGATTGTGGAGGCATTAGTAGTGATCTTTCAAGGATCACTGGAGTCAAGGAGAGGCCCAGAGGACTGGAAAATCACAAATATAACACCCCTGTTTAAGAAGGGAGGGAGGCAAACCACAGGAAATTATAGGCCAGTTAGTCTGACCTCAGTGGTTGGTAAGGTTTTAGAGTCCATTATTAAGGATGAAGTTTCAGAGTACTTGGAAGCACCTGATGAAATAGGGTGACGTCAGCATGGTTTTCTTAAGGGGATATTTTGCCTGACAATTCTGTCAGAATTCTTTAAGGAGGTAGACAAAGGAGAGTCACTGGATGTTATTTACTGGGATTTTCAGATGGCCTTTAACAAGGAGGCACACACGATGCTGCTAAATAAGATGAAAGCCCATGGTGTTAGAGAGAAGGTACCAGCATAGAGAGAAGATTGGCTGACTGGCAGAAAGCAGAGAGTGAGGATAAAGGGGTCCTTTTCAGGATGGCTGCCAGTGACCAGTGGAGCTCTGCAGGGGTCAGTGTTGGGACCACAACTTTCCACTTTATACCTTAATGATCTGGATGAAGGAACTGATGGCATTGTGGCCAAGTTTGCAGATGATAGGTGGAGGAACAGGTAGTGTGGCAGAGGCAGGGAGTCTGCAGAAGGACTTGGACAGGTTGGCAGAGTGGGCAAAGGAGTGGCAGATGGAATACACCATAGGGAAGTGTGGGGTTATGCACTTTGGTAGGAAGAATAAAAGTACAATTATTTTCTAAGTGGGGAGAGAATTCAGAAATTGGAGGTGCAAAGGGACTTGTGAGCCCTAGTTAAGGATTCCTTTAGGGTTAACTTGCAGGTTGACCTGGTAGTAAGGAAGGCAAATGCAATGTTAGCATTCATTTTGAGAGGACTAGAATATAAAAGCAAGGGTGTGCTGCTGATGCTTTATAAGGCATTAGTCAGACTGCATTTGGAATATTGAGAGCAATTTTGGGCCCCATATCTAAGGAGATATGTGTTGGTCCTGAAGAGGATCCAGAGGAGGTTCACAAGAATGAAAGATTTAATGTTTGAGGAGAGTTTGACAGCTCTGGGCCTGTATTCGATGGAGTTCAGAAAGATTAAGGGGGAATCTCATTGAAACCTACTGAATACTGAAAGACCTGGAGAGAGAGGATGTGGAGAGGATGATTGGGGAGAAGGCGGGAGAATGGGGTTGAGGAAAAAAAATCAGCCATGATTAAATGGCGGAGCTGACTCGATGGGCTGAATGGCCTAATTCTGCTCATACATCTTATGACCTTATGACAAAAGTGGAAAGTATTTCATCATTATCCTGATATGTGGAAGTTGGGGAACCCATCTATAATACTCAGCTTTTGACTTGTTCTTATATTCACAGTGTTTCTTTGGATAATCCAGTTAAATACTTGGTTAATAAATGGCAGGAAATGGTGGGAAAAAGAGACACACAACGGATTGCAGATACTACAATCTAGAGCATAAAACAAGCTGCTGGAGGAGCTTAGTGGGCCAGGCAGCATCTGTGGAGGCAGAGGAATATTTGACATTTCTGGTCAAGACCCTGCATCAGGACTAAGAGTGTAAAGGGGAGATCACCAGTATAATGAGGTGAGGGGGAGGGGTGACGCAGAGGCTGGCAAGTAAAAGGTGGATCCAAGTGTTGGAGAGGTTGATAGGCAGATGGAGCCATGTGGGGGTGGAGATAGTGACAGAGGCTGGGAGGTGATGTGGAAACAACAAAGGGCTGCAAATTATGGAATCTGATAAGAAGGTGACAAGTGGAACCAGATAAGGGAGTGATGGTGGGCAGATGGGAGAGTGGATAGGGGACACAAAGAATTGAGTGTGTGGGTGATGGGCAGATGGAACTGGATGAGGGATAGGAAAGAAACTGAGTAACAGGGAACAGTGGGGGGGGGGGAAGAGGGGGGTTGTTAGAAAGAAATGTGTGTGCTGAGAGGACCTAGGTGGATCAGAAGGAGAGAAAAAAGAACAGAGTGGTTGCGTTTTACCTTAAGTTGTTGAATTCAATGTTCATGCCATTGGGTGGTGAGGGACTTGACAATATTAATGCCCTTTGAATGTCCAGGGGAGAAAGGTAGATTCTATCTCACTAGAGATGGTCAGTCTTTAACACATGTTACCCGAATACGTTGCCCTTTGAAAGCCCAAGCTCAAATGTTGTCTGAGTCTTGATCTATGCTGGCAATGGACTCTTCATTATCTGAAGGATTGTGAATAGAATTGAATATTTACAAACATTCTCTTTTCTGCCCTTACGATTGTGGAGAAGTTCCTGCTGAACCAACAAGGTGATTCAGTCAAGAGCATTGACCTAAAGAACTCCTTGAACAAAATATTACTCAAAACAAAACTATGATGCAGAAATATATTTAATGGCAAATTGTGGGGCTTTGAGCCATTATCTGGAAAGCAATTAACCAATAGTATTACAAATAAATCCCTGCCCCAAATCAAATGAGAAAACACTGGAAGCACTTTGCTGGATGGACAGCATCTGTGGAAGAGAAGCAGAGTTGACGTTACTGGTTGAACACACTCTGTCGGAACTGGAAAAGAGAGACTGAAAAATTTTGATGAAGGGTCTTCAACCCCAAATATTAACTCTTGTTTCTTTTTCTACAGATACTGCCTCTCCTGCTGAATGTTCCCAGCAATTTTTTTTCTCTAATAAATAAGAGGATAATGTCAGTTTTAAATTGCAGAGGAGGGGTGGAAAGGGCAAAGGGAATATCTATGATAGGGTGCCATGCAGATGAGATGTGGATGAAATTATCTGGTTGATAGGTTAATGAGAACACTTAGAGAGCGAGAACACAAACAAAGAGATGTAAAAGCTGTGAAATGACGGCAGGCAGAGACAACACAAACAAATGTAGAAGGTGTGAAATACCAAGTGGGTGCATCTGTGCAAGTGGAGAGAAAGAAACTAAACTACTATTACAGATGGATGACCTATAGCAGAATCGGCCAAGTCTGATATGAACAAAGAAAATTGAATCCAATAACTTACTTTCTCCATTTGTCTCAGAAACAAATAGTTCTGCTGTATGTCATCTTCACTTGGCTCAGTTTCACTTTCTCCACTTGCAAAGCCTGACTGGGCATTTTCCACATCTTGGCATTTCACAGCTTCTACATTCCTATGCTTGTCTTCTCTTTCTCTCTCTAAATGCACTAATTTCACAGCTTTTATGTTCCTTTGTTCATGCTGTCTCTAACCCTGTCATTTATTTACCAATCAGTTAACTTCATCAACAGCTAATGCCCCCACAAGAACCCTGGCCTCACAATATCAGATATATTCTCTCTCTTTCTCCCATCCCTCCCTTACAGACTCCCCAATATGAAACGAACTTGTTTTCTCCCTTTCCATCGATGCTGCCGGACCAGCTCCCATTTCTGGCATTTTCTGTTTTTATTCCTGATTAACAGCATCTGCAGTTTTTAAAAAAAATTAATAAAACCATTGTCCTACCCCAAGAAGCAAGGCTGAAAGGGTTTGCCTAGGCAGCGTAAGTTGACAGATGTGCCTGATCATACGCACTGGCCAACATGTCACGGACTGGCAGAGGTGCGTCTGCTGAATGATTGGTGGAATGGTGACAAATCTCGCGATAGGGTTTTGACAACACGGCTCAGAGGAGTTTTTTGGGGGGGTGGGGGGAGAAAAAATAACAGTATAATAACGAGACGAAAAAAATCTGCGCTTGAGTTAAAAAAACATCCTAACATTACATGGTTTCTTTTTGCACGGGGGGGATAATCTCGGTGAAAGGAAGATGTGTGAGGAGGAGAGGGCCAGCACCTCTGGGCAGCCCGAGAAGGCCGGGGTGAGTGTGGAACGGGAGCGGGAGCGGGGGCAGGGAGCCGGGGTGAGTGTGGAGCGGGAGCGGGGGCAGGGAGCCGGGGTGAGTGTGGAGCGGGAACGGGAGCGGGGGCAGGGAGCCGGGGTGAGTGTGGAGCGGGAGCGGGGTCCGGTAGAGTGTGGACCAGGAGCTGGGGCTCTCGGAACGTTCATTGTCTCCAACTTTGTATCGATCGGCGATGGAACGCGGGCCCTGTCTCCATGTTCTAAGGTGCCAGACCCCGGCCCCGACACTGCTCCCCGGCGGAGATCCCCGAGGCTTGTCATTTCGTGCTGAGTACTGCTTGTTCAAAGCTGACCTGCCTTTATTGTTTTGAATACACAGACGTAACGTGGTTGGAGCGCACTTGGGAGTGTTTATTGTGCAGGGGGCGGGAGATATTCTGTCTTGTTAAGGTTCGGAAGGCTGCGCGCCCTGTTTATGCTTCACCAGCAATGGCGAGGAACAGAATGATGGAGGTGGGAGAAAGGAGGGCGGATGGAGCCAGTATAGTTCAGGCCTCGCTGTCCAATAACGTCAGCGCTGGCCACATAGTGCACAAAGCTGTATTCTGTGACGTTTGTACTGGGGGGGGGGGGGTAATAGCTGCAATTGCTAGACAGCAACCTGCACCCCCCCCCAACTAAATAGGAAAGTAGTGATGGGTTTGCAACTCCACCCAGTTTATAATTCTCAGCATCCCTTCTGTGAAGGGACTTTCTGTGTAATGAGTCTGAATTGAGGAGAGGAATCGTATGAGAATTGTAAAAGTTGTTAGGGATGAAAAGAAGTTGATTATTCCATGCAATCAAGAAGGTTTAATCTTGTGGGGCAAATTTTTACACAGAGTGGTGAGTGCCTGGAATGCGCTGCCAGGAGTAGCAGTGGAGGCAGATACGATAGAAGTGCTTAAGATGCTCTTAGACCATGTGCAGGCAGAAGGGATTAGGTGTTATTAGCATATTTAGTTTGGCAGAACATTGTGGGCTGAAGGGCCTGTTCCTGTGTTGTACTGTTCTATGTTCTGTGCTCGTTCTTTAGAAATATTCTTTAAGCTCCTCTCTACAATTTCCTGGGACTCTGTCTATAAAGGGCCCAAGTTTACTGTCACTTATCTCTTCCTTTTTTATGAAAACACTTAAAAATCTGTTTCTTTTTTTTTGTTTATTTACTCTCCCATTTTATTTTCTTCCTCCTTTTTCAGTTTCTTGACCTTTTGCTACTAGTTCAATGATTCAAATCCTTGGGCTGACGACTCTTTTTGGCTGTGCTTTAAGTCACTATTTTAATCTGATAAGATTTTTCAAACTTCTTTGGTTATCATCGTTGTAACACATTTCAGCTTTAATCCTTAAGGGGATGCATAATAAGAATTTTGAATTATTTCTTCAAATATTTGCTATTGATTACCATTGATTGTATCTTTCAACTGATACCTGTTGCTCAAGTACACCAGAGCCTCTTTCTTACTCTGAGCTTCAAATGGTTTCAAGCTTTGGAACATTTCTTTGTCCTTCTCAGATTCTCAGGTCCTTATTCCATAGCCAATGTCTTGCATACTTATGTACCTTAGGACCTTCAGATGTCAATACTCTCTAATCCTCTTCAAAATGTATGCCTGACTGTCTCACACCACAGTAGCAAACCTATTCCCAACTTCACTGATCTCTATGCCAAGATTCAATTGTTATTCTTAGCACACATTTCAATGATTTCAACATTTGCCATTATGACTGCTTTAAGTCATCTAGTCATCATTTGGTCTCATGTTGAGTTTATTGGGTAGAGGTTAAAAATAGCAAGGAAAAGAAGACAGTGTGAGGAGTAATGTGTTTGGGGGCCCTTGTGCATGAAACACAGGAGGCTGGTATCTAAGTACAGCAGGTACTAGAGAAGGATAACGGAATATTGGCCCTAATTTCAAGAGGGTGGAGTGTAAAATTAATAAAGCTTACTGCAGCTGTAAAGGCAACAATGAGATCACATCTTGAACCATAAGACATAGAAGCAGAATTAGGCCATTCGGCCCTTCGGGTCTGCTTTGCCATTCGATCATGGCTCATCTACAGTATTTTTCCCTCTCAACCCCATTCTCCTGTCTTCTCCCCGTAACCTTTGATGCTCTTACTAATCAAGAACCTATCAACATCCTTCCTTGGATATGGGGCCCAAAACTGCTCACAATATGCCAAATGTGGTCTGACCAATGCCTTCTAAAGCCTCAGCATTACATCCTTGCTTTTATATTCTAGTCCTCTCGAAATGAATGCTGACATTGATTTGCCTTCCTTACTACCAACTCAAACTGCAGGTTAACCTTTAGGGAATCCTGCACGAGGACTCCCAAGTCCCTTTGCACCTCCAAATTCTGAATTCGCTCCCCGTTTAGAAAATAGTCTGCACCTTTATTCCTTCTACCAAAGTGCATGACCATACACTTCCGTACACTGTATTCCATCTGCCACTTCTTTGTCCATTCTCCCAATCTGTCCAAGTCCTTCTGCAGACTCCCTGCTTCCTCAACACTACCTGCCCCTCCACCAATCTTTGTGTCATCCACAAACTTGGCCACAATGCCATCAATTCTGTCATCCAGATTATTAACATATAATGTGAAAAGTAGCAGACTCAACACCGACCCCTGTGGGACACTGCTTGTCACCGGCAGCCAACCAGAAAAGGCCCCCCTTTACTCCCACTCTTTGCGTCCTGCCAGTCAGCCAATCTTCTATCCTATAATACCATGGGCTCCATCTTGTTTATATTGCTAAACCGTCTTGTTTAGCAGCCTCGTATGCAGCACCTTGTCAAAGGCCTTCTGAAAATCCAAGTAAACAACATCCACTGACTCTCCTTTGTCTATCCTGCCTGTTACTTCCTCAAAGAAGTAACTTTACAGTACAGTACAATACACCCTACAGTACAGGTAGTTCTGCTATAACATGACAATTGCGTTCCTAAGAAACCTTGTGTTATAGAAAATCACATGATAAAAACAATTGTGTCAATGGGTCAAAAGGGGGTTTGGGGTTAGAGAGCTTCAGACTTGCAGTAACAGTTATTTTTCCCACAGGATTTTCAAAACTAAAGGATTCTTTATTAGCTATGTTTATTGTGTTATTGCAGGCTAGAAGTGGCTGTATGTTGCACTGTTTAGTAAAGTATCCTTGCACAGGTGTCAATAGAAGTGATTACTTGTCAGTTTCCAATGGCTTCTTGCAGTGAAATCAGCAGCCTGTGCTCTTAAGAGACAACTGTGTCTGATTACTGTGGGGAGGTTACATGTCAACAGTCCTTTTCCACAACAGCTTTTTTTTCTGCTTGTCAATTTCCAAAGTAGCTCTTAAGTGGTTCTCTAGTCCCTGATCAAAATCACATTATTCTTCTATTTAAGATATTATTTCCTTGGAGGCAGTTCAGGGAAGGATGATCCTGGGTATGGAATGGTTATCCTACGAGGAAAGATTAAACAGGTTCAGATTCTGCTTGTTGGAGTTTTGAAGAAAAAGAGGTGATCTTATTGAAACATAATTCTCCTTGCGGCGAGACAGGGTAATTGCTGAGCGGATGTTTCCTGTCATGGGAGAGTCCAGAGCCAAAGGTTCATCATTTATGACTGAGATGAGGAGAAATTTCTGCTCTTAGAGAGTTATGAACTTTTGAAACTACTTGCAACTTTGGTACATAAGTGCAGTGGCTACTAGAGAAGGATAATGGAATGTTGGCCCTTATTTCGAGGGGGTGGAGTGTAAAATCGGGAAAGTTTACTGCAACTATAAAGGTACCAAAGAGATCACATCTGGAGTATAGGTAGTTCTGTTATAACACAACAGTTGCGTTCCTAAGAAATCTCGCGTGAGAGAGAGAGCTGTGGGGTCAAAGTCCTTGGGTATACTTAAGGCTCAGATAGATCAGTGAGGGAATCAAGGATTATGGGGAAAGGGCAAGATTGTGGACTTGAAGGTACGTCGCATCAGCCATGATCCCCTTGAATGTTGGAGCAGGCAGGAGAAGCTGAATGGCCTACTCCTGTTCCTACTTCTTATGGCCTGGTCTTATTCTGCCATCTCAGATACTTAGCAAAGTAGCACAGCCCCACCCATTTCTGGGAAATAGTGACAAAGTATCCTTCACCACCAACCAGGAGCATCCTCATGAACATCTTATCTTGTAAGTTTTGTTTGATAAAATAAGCCACATGGTTAAAACATTTATGGTAATCAGAGCCACCCATGAACAGTGTCTGCATAACTCCACTGAATATTGAGGAATTCAAAACCAAACATACTTTTGGAATATTGTATAATTTTGATATTGTTTTAGTTCTGAAATAATAAAATCCTGATGTTTTTCCACAGCTCTATATTCAGACCAGCCCTGGAACTAAACAAGAACCTTCAACTACGCAGGTACATGGGCAGAATCTGTTCTGGGACTGTGTGTATGCATTCTGATTTATATAAATATGTTGTATTTATTACTTTAGTTTTATCTGTGGATTCCAAGTTTTATCTGTACTTGTGGTCTTTGAAGGAAATTTAGTTCTAAATTTGGTCTAACTTTTTTGTTCTCAGGTTTTGACTGCAGAGGAAATTTACTTTAAAAAAACAGTTTTTATGTTTTCCAGTTTTCTTTTTTTTAAATTTTTAAAAATTTTATTTACAGCACGGTAACAGGCCCTTCCGGCCCAACGAGTCCGCGCCACCCATTTTAACCCCAAATAAACCTACCCGTACGTCTTTGCAATGTGGGAGGAAACCGGAGCACCCGGAGGGTGCTTTTCCTTTTTTTAAATACTAATTATTTTGAATCCTATATAACCAGGAATGGCACAAGAGATGTTAAGAAACAATAAACTGTGCCTTGAATAATGAAATATATCTACTTGCTTCCACTTCCCAAATCTGTACCAAAATTTGTTGACTGCAGCTTGCTACTATTTTATACCCAGTCTGCTGTTAGTTTTTCTTTGTCTCCCTTCTTAAGAAATTCATTTTGAATTTTAATTCTGTTGATGAAAACATAGCTTTAGTATGTGTATTTTCCTTTTATTAATTTTTGTTAATCAAAATAACACCATATATATAAATACTTAGATCTTCTTGGTGAATGTTCATGTTGGATTTGTATATTTAAAAAAAAAACTTCCAAGTTGAACAATGCATCAGCACCTATCTAACATTATAATTGTAAATAGGAGGTAATAATGCACAAACAAAATTGTCTGGATTTGTGACACTTCAGCAATGGCTTCCTTAAAGTGTTGATATTTCTTCTTTCTTCGTGGTTTTTCTCTTAAAGAATAACAGAATTGTTATGTATTCCCAATAGCCCATCACCAGCATGGCTGATCATGTGCAAACATGAGAAAAATAATTCCTATTTATGATACTGGTTTTCATAACTCTTATTTCATCGCAATATCACACAATTTGAATTATCTCCTCAGAGTTAACCCACATTTTATTGCAGTGGTGTGATGTCTCACAGATCAAATAGATATACAAATAGCCTGAAAACATTAACACTCCACTTTTAAAATTTCGGTGAAATCCTAATGATACTTTTTTAGTCCTTTGTGAGTGGGAATTAGCTATTTCTGAAAAAAAAATTATAACTCTGTTCTTCAGGTAGTAAGTGGGTAGTTGAATAAATTTTATAGACCAGCATTGTCATGGCTTCTGTTTCGGAAAATAAAATGGGATCAACTAAGTACAGACTGAAGAAAAAAGTTTACTCTCTTTTCTGCATTCTCCTCGCTGGCTTGAATACAAGGACAAAAGGAGAAAGGTTTCATCTTTCCTTGTTTCCCCTTCACCTGATGACCCCACGTCTTAATGAAGAAAGTTATCATTTTGGGAATCTGATAATGTTCTGCAATTATGATGCATTGACTATGTTTCTGCCATGGAGAAATTATGCCAGGCATATTTAATGTTTAGTTATTCCTTGTTTTAATTTTTTGTACAGGGTGTTTATTTATACAATAAAAAAAATCTCCCTCCAACTCTCACCTCCTGTGTTTCCACCCTACCCCTTCCCCCCCCCCCCCCCACTGATCCTCCTCTGCTCCTCCTAATTTTGCCCCCTTTCTAGCCCAACATCACACATTTTCATCCCCCTCCTGATTCTACCAACCCACTCATTTCACTCCACCGGCTCTCCACACCACCCCCCCCCCCCGCCCCCCCAGCTATCTTGTTCAGATTCCACCTGGCTTTCACCTCTCCCCTAATGGTTCCCATTATCACTTTCTTTACTTATTAGATTCCTGCACTTTGTATCCATGTTTGTATTCCTACTTCTTTATTCCTATTCCTTTGTATTCCTACTTATGCCTTTCTAGCTGTCTCCACTTTCACCCTCCCCCCCCACCCACCTGTCTCCCTCTGCCTCTTTTTTTTGTCTGCCTCCATCTATCACCCATCCACCTGCCTCTGTCTTCCAGCTCCACCTCTTCCCCTCCCCTACCTGGCATGATCTGCCCTTCATCCCCCCTGGTTCACCACTCCCCCTCTCCTCTTTACAACGGCTAAATGGTTATCTCCCTCTCTTTTCTCCATCCTAATGCAAGATTTCATCTTGATATGTCAACAATTCCTTTCCCCACAGATGCTGCTTGACCCCCTGAGTTCCTCTGGCAGATTGTTTGTTGCTTCACATTCCAGCATCTGCAGTCTCTTGTGTCTCAAACAAATCTCCCTATTCAGAGCAACTGAGTTCATCAGTTGCTGTGTCCATTACCATGCTTTTGTTTTGTTTTTTGCTTTGAAACTATTTTAACCTTCATATATTTAGATGATGTTTCCTGTTTAAGCATGTATCATTTTTGTTTTTGTTTGAACTTCCTAGTCAGATTTTGGTCAAGGTTATTACATTTCTCCAAACCACACACATTTGAAAGTGTACTTAAATTATAATACTTTGCTATGAAGTACACTCCCAGATCACTAGAGCCAGCTATCAATGTTAGAGGAATAGCTAGCCACTAAACTGCTATATTTTGCTGCTTTAAACTGTTTGGAGTTTCGAACTGAGCTGTGTGATCGGGGAACCCCAGATGGCTCATAAAGCATTTACAATTCTCAAACAATTTGACCCTGATAGAAAACAAGTTCCAAAAAATAATTTATTAACTCCGGGTGTTCCCTTTTAGGTTGTCGCATAATCCCTTGGTGAGCTGCAGAATCAGACCAATAAATCTCAGACAGTATATGTTCTTATTGATTTCAGAGTAGTTGCAGTTAGATAAATTTTTAACTCAAGGATAAAGTATATTTCATGTTAATTAAATGAAACCATGCAGATTTATTACTATAATAAGCATGCTTCTTTTGGCCTTTTCTCCATTCTAGAACAGTTTAGAGAAGATGCGAACTTTTACTTGGAAAGTCTTTGAGCTATTCAAAGTAGGTAATCATATTAGTATTGCATAGGTCCAGAGGGAAGAGAAATTTTAACTGGAACTACCTTATAACAAGGGTAGCAATGGAAATTAAAAATTGACATTAAAATTCTAAAGTCAAAAGAGAAAATGTTGATGATTCACAACTGGTCACTCAATTTCCAAAACGAGAAAGGCCAAACTAGCTTTCGAGATGGAGATCCTTGGTTGGAGCAGAGTTTATTTCATCCAAGAGTTACTGTGTCTTTTCTCTCTCGTGTTGTTGACCTCGCAATCTCTGTTCTGGTTACTTAACAAGGAGTCGTTTTCATCATTATTGTAAAATATATAGGACAGCAACATAAGACTAGTTGGAAAATCCTCTCCTGTATCTATTATTGATAACCTGAGCTTCCCAATAACTTGGTGGCTTTGTATAACACCAAGTACTTTGTAGACCAGGCAAGCCTTGCTTCTGAACTGTGGGTTTTGCTAATCTGAGTTAGCAAAGCGTGGCTGGGAATGACCAGGGGATGAACCGGTACAGAGAAAATAAAATTACTGAATCTTTGTGTAATTATGTAACTCCAAATATATAAGAGATCTATGATACTATATTGCAAGAAGCAGATATTTGGGTCATTTGAAAGCTGAAATTAAGTTCTGTGATCTTGGACAGGAGCTGTTGGAATAGTGACAAGGATAGGTTTATTTGTTTTTTTTAATGTCCCATTATTGTTTCCAGGGATAGCATGAGTATTTTCTAATTTCCCAAGTTGCCTGCTTCTTCAAATGATGGCAGGAGTTGCTACTTTTACACACGGACCACTGCTGGTGGACCCGGGAAAATATGAATGGAAGGATTTCTTGGTATTGGTGAATGGTTTACTTAGTTGTGGCTTCAGTAATGAAATAAATTTCAAACAAGTATCCTTTGCGTTGGACTGAACCAGATCTTGACATGGAGTTTTTTTTAAGTCGTTATCATTTAATAATACTATTTGTTTTGTTAAGAACTTGTGCCACACCACTGGTTCTTAAGCCTGTGCCCTAACTACATAACATGGAAAAAAAACGTTTTCCTCATTAGTGTAAAGCGAAAGAAAATGTGGGTTAGTCATGAAATGCAAGTACACAGAGATCTAATGATCTAGCAGTTGCTGTGCATTACATGAATAGACAGATTCATGATTATCAATTTGAATTATTTCTAAGTTTACGATTGCTACAGTTAGAAATTTATCTAACAAAATTGTGCTGAAGTTCTACGGTCCCTTCTTTCCATTTGAATGTAATTTAAATTTCAGAAGATAATGCAATTCCTCATACATTATAATTTTTCTATGGGGTATTTATCTAGGTATGATTTTGAAACAAAACATGAATATATATTTTTTTAGCTTCAGTGATGTAATATGAAAAGGTGCAGCCTCTGTCATATCCGCCAGAAGATAAGGGGTTCAATTTTGGTCTTTGTTACTTCAACCGAGTGAGCTCTAATAGTTTAACAAAGATTGTAATTGGTTTCAGTGCCTCTGGACCTGAGATGAGAAAAGGCTTTGAAAAAGACTGACAGCGAGGTCAAAAGGGATGGAGGGAGGAAGTGCATCACGATAACAGAGGATCCATTCATGATTTTAATGAACACTGACACTGTGCTGTGGCTAGGGTTGAAAACTGAAAGGAGAGATTCAAAAATGCTGTTGAAGGAAAAGATGGCAGAGGAACATAGGAGATAGATTGGTAGTTTGCAAGCGTAGAATAGTTGGAAATGGGTGTTTTGAGGTGGTGACAGCAGTGGTTTCAAAAGGATGGGAGGTCAGTATCTGAGGTGAGAGTGTCATTAAAAATGTTGTTAAAGTTTTGTGGACATTAAGAAGAGATACAGGCCATTGGTAGAAATATGGAGTTTACCCTATAGAAATTTACTGACTAAAAAGAAAGTGTTTTGCATGAACCTGGCAAAGCTAGTTGCAAATCCACAGTAAGGTATTGGCTATCAACAGCACATGGAGCCCAAAGAATAGGTACTGCTTAGCTATGTTCATTGTGATATATTTGCATTCATGACTATCTTGATGAGTAATGGAAGCATAGAGATGTAAAAGAGTTTTAGTGAACTTTTTTAAGTTAAAAGAATCTGGAGTCTTAAAACAAAATCATGACTGATTTACTTTTGCTTTTAACTTTCAGAGTTATGTTTTGCCATCGCAAAATAAACAGCCTCCAAAGAGCTCAAATACAGGAACTGATGTGGATCCGGAATACGAAGAGAAAATGGTAAGAGTTGATCAGAGGATCTAAAACAGATCCTTGTACTTTGTGCACTTAATTACTGCAAATCATTTGTCAGAGTTTTTATAGGATAAAATCTGTGTGAGTCATTGGGCCAGTATTTATAGGGGTAGGGGCAGTTTTATGTTTGGGTTTATCCTAGGCTCTACAGAATTTTTCAGAGAGCTGTTGTATGTACCCTTTGAAATTCATTTTCTAGCCTCAGCCATTGATATTGAGAGACAGATTGGTCAGTGAGTGAGGCACAAGGAGCAGGACTCTAGTGGGGACAATAGCAGAAGGAGGTAAAGATTGGGTATCTCGAGAAATTGATATGGGTTGGGGGGGTGGGGGGAAGGTTGTCAGGAGAGATCAAGTGATTGGATTGGATGGCAGAGGATTGTCAAGAACACCAAGAGGGCACCAGCTCACAGAAGATGGGTGGGCAGTGGGTAGTCTGGGGCTTGATTTTTGAAGAAGTCAAATGTACAGTATACTTGTTGCATATATCCTTGGATGTATTGTTACTCCTAGCTTGTTCACAATGCTATAAGCATGCAGTTTGGCACAGCAACCCTCACTTATCGTTCAGGTGCTGGTTTTCTGTGGCCTGGGAAACCTGTCCACCCAGTGGAAAAAAAATCTAATGCATGTATCCTCGAGGCTGAATTTAAAAGAGCAACCTGTTTTCTGGAAGCTAGTTAATTGTTTGCTGTATTTGAGAAATTTGATATTTTTATTTCTCACTTAAATTGGGTGTGAATCTCGTGCCCCTCTCTCTGCATCATATTGTTCTAATCATACTCTTAAAGTTGTTACATATAAATTATCTGTCAATGAGATGTTGTTTCCAGAATGTTGGCTGGCTCCTGTGATCTTTAGTTTGAATTTGCTGGCAAGTTCAGCAACAATTATGTTGAAATAACAGCAGCAGGCACTAGATGAGTGCTATTTCCGGTGAATAAAACTGCATGTTACCTCTCGTTGATTTGGAACTGAATGCCCCTGTGTTTGACCTTATCTTTGGTGGGCCCGTCTCAGTCGTCCCAGGCCTCAAGGTATCGCATTCTCAGGCCCCACCACTTGGAAACGCCCTGATGGCCTTTTAAGACTGATAATCAGAGACATAAAAAGTTGAAATTTATGTAAATAAGATGTTAGAAATAAATAAAAAATGAAAAAAATTAATTTGTAAATGCATTAAGGCACTTTAATTAAAAACAAATATACATTGAAAATATGTGGAAGCAATAAGATTAACAAACCCTACTTTTTCACTCAAAGTCCTCGGCCCTATTTGAATGACCAGCTGAATGCTCTGAGGGGCAAGGTACGAAGTGATGCTCAGAATGTTGTGGTTAGTTTTAGATGGCCACATCTAGCCTCTAGCACCTTCTGTACCTTCACACCATACTGCGCAGGCATGAAGGACATTAATGCACACACACACAATGCAGCCAGCCGGTAGTTCTCTCCAGACTTGTCACCTTGGCTGTTAGTTTGATCCAGCCATTTGGAAGTATTCATCCAATTTAATTGGTATTGGTTTATTATTGTCATGTACCGAGGGACAGTGAAAAACTTGTTTTGCATACTGTTCGTACAGATCAATTCATTGCACAGTGCATTGAGGTAATACAGGGTAAAATAACAGAATACAGAGTAAAGTTGACAGCTACAGGGAACTTCATTGCAGATAGACAATAAGGTGCAAGGTCACAACAAGGTAGATTGTGAGGTCAAGAGTCCATCTCATCGTATAAGGGAACCGGTCAATAGTCTTATCACAGTGGGATAGAAGCTGTCCTTGAGCCTGGTGGTATGTGCCCTCAGGCTCCTGTATCTTCTACCTGATGGGAGAGGAGAGAAGAGAGAATGACTCGGATGGGTGGGGGTCTTTGATTATGCTGGTTGCTTCACCAAGGCAGCGAGAGGTATAGACAGAGTCCATGAAGGGGAGGCTGGTTTCCGTGACATTCTGGGCTGTGTCCACAATTCTCTGCAGTTTCTTGCGGTCCTGAGCAGAGCAGTTGCCATGCCAAGCCGTGATGCATCCAGATAGGAGGCTTTCTGTGGTACACTACTAAAAGTAGGTGAGTGTCAAAGGGGACATGCCAAATTTCTTTAGCCTCCTGAGGAAATGATTTAATTATGTCTTGTTGGAATGTACTATTTGCTTTTTGAACCTACTCACAAAAATGATGACTGATGTACACAAGTGTGGTTTCTTCTGTGGGTCTGGGGTAACATGCCCCTCATCTCTAAAGCCAAATGTTGGATTTTTTTTAAGGATAGAGGGGGCGGGAGTATCTTCATTGTGGTGGTAATGGGAGTTCCATTGTATCAAATAAGAATTTATTTGATATGCCAAGAATCAAGTTTTGACTGCGGATTATTTTGCTTTCTCTTTCACAGAAAATGGACCGAACCAAAAGGTTTGAATTCCTTTTAAAACAGACTGAGCTTTTTGCACATTTTATCCAGCCAGCTGCTCAGAAAGCTCCATCATCTCCACTAAAGTTAAAACTGGGAAGACCTCGAACAAAATTGGATGAAAAACAATCACTGCTTTCAGTTGGAGAGTAAGCAATGTTTGAAGCCATGGCATTTAAAAAAAAAACTTTTAATACTTTTGCCTTTCCAATGACCTTTTAAAGTATGAACGAATCTGTGTGTGATCAAGAACTTTTCATCTCTTCATAGTTTTTCACAAAAAAAATCTGCATGAACACCATTTAACCCAATAGCAGATTCTCTAGTCATAAATATTTAAAACCTATAATGATCAAGTGACTCTTAACTTCAAATGCTCTTCCCCATTTTATTTTGACAGAAAGGGGCTTATTAACTTTCCGGGTCTGGCAAATGATGGCTACCTAAAATGTCAAGTTATCATTGAACTTTTCAATTACTCATGAATCTGGTGTATATTTCAGACAGGCCCATTAATATCTGAAAAGAGAAAAGATGGGAAGAGAGACACAAGAGGCTGCAGATGCTGGAATCTGGAGTAACAAACAATCTGCTGGAAGAAGTCAGTGGGTCAAGCAATGACTGTGGGAGGAAAGGAATTGTTGACGTTTCGGGTCGAAACCCTGCATCAGGACCCGAAATGTCAACAATTCCTTTCCTCCCACAGATGCTGCTTGACCCGCTGAGCTCTTCCAGCAGGTTGTTTGTTGCGAAAGATGGGAACAGGAGTATTGGTGCAGTTTTTATCTTGTCTTTTTTGTTTTACTTGAGAAAGGAATCACAGTGGAGGGTAGATTCATAAGATGATTTTTGGCATGAGAGGGATGTTCTATGAAGAATGATTGAGGAAGCTTGGTTTATGGTACTTGAAGAATAAGAATTAATGTTATGAAGACTTACAGATTTTGAGAGATTTCTGGAGTAGCAAGGCAGTTTGTTTTTGGTGGACAATCCAGAATTATGGGGCATTGTCTCAGAAAATGGGAGTATATTTGGGACTGAGATGAAAAAATTATTTACAGAGGATTGCAAGCTTTTGGAACACTCTACTGTCAGAGGGCTGTGGATAGTCAGTCTTTGAAGATATTTACAACTGTGATTTTTGAACACTTAGGTGGGGAAAAAGCCTATGAAGATTGGACAGGTATTGAGGCACAGGATCAGTGATTATCTTTTGGAATAGCTGAGGTGGTTAAAGGGTCGTGTGGCTCTCTCCTGTTTCTGCTGCTCTTGTACTTTAGTTACGCATTTACTCCCACAAACTTATTCCACCACAGGAGCTACAGTATTTAAAAGGTGCATGTTGATATGAATTTGAAGTGTTCATCTAGTTTAATTATAAATGATGTAATTGACAGAATGTACTGTTTGCTTTTTGAGCCAACTTAGAAAGATGTTGAGTGATGTGCACATAGGTGCGGTTTCTTTTAGGTAGGCTTTGAAAGAAACAAAATAATAATGCGATTACTAATTAGGCAGTTAAGGCTTCAGGGAAGGGTGGAATCTTAACGATTTCTGACTGGTCATGTATATTGTTGATTAAGCAAGCATGTGCATTGGACTGAACTTGGAGCAGGTAGGCTCCTAATAGAAAAAGCAGCAGGATAAGTTGAGAGGAAATACACAGAGCTTTTCAAGCATAAGTCTCTACTGAATTCACTGTATGTTTATTTCTGAGCTGCTCAGAAAGGTATTAAAGCCTAGAATTTACAGTTGGCAATAATAGATGCCTATCTTAACAGTGTACCCTTTGACAACACTGTATTACCATTGAATTGAAGGGAGCTTTGCAAAGTTGAGCTGTGTTTACGTGAATGTGAATGTAAGTTGAAGAGAGCACAGGTTCTGGGGCACTGATGAGTTTGAAAGTAGCACAGGAATCGAGGGCCTCGGCAACTGGAAGGGTGTGCAGAACTGAGACTCCGGTGAGTAAATGGCAGCATGGGAAACATCGTCTAGTGCATCAGATGCCGAACCATCAGGATTTCCAAATTGATAGTGGCTTATTGGAGCTTTACTATATCCAAACTAAATTAGTAATGCACTGGTGCTGTGCGAAGCATATTTTGTATTCTTCTTTAAATGCTTTGGATTTCTCTGTGTCAGCAAGCTGTGGATAGTTAGCTGTTGAGTATGTTGGAGACTGTGATTGACAGATGACTGAACATGAAGGAATTTAAGAAATATCGGGATACCGTGAAAGGGTGGAGTTGAGACAGATAATCTAAGTGAATGGTGGATTTGAGGGACCATATGATTCACTATTGCATCCATTTCTTAATTCCTATGAATGTTATATTTAAATTTGGGTAGACTTAATGTTACTGAATTTAAAGGATTGTCTAGAAAGGCAGAATTACACAAAGAGCCAAGCAAAGAGTAGTTTCTGGGACCATATAACTTCATTGACTGTCTAGTTGTAAGTCTCTGAAAATGTGTTTCAGTTATCCAGAACAAAGGTCCATCATTCTGCTTTGAGTTGTAGAGCTAATTACTTACTATAGAGTCATAGACGGCAAGAGCATCAGACCCTGCTTCGAACATCCCCCCCTTGCCCTCATCATCCCCTAAACTCCCATGCTAGAAAATGCCAGTTATTCCTCCTGAAAATTTCCAAGGTGCCAATATTACAAAGCTTCTATCTACCAAAAGTTTCATCTTTCCATTCAACTGTAACTGATTGATGAGCTACATTATAAAATCATAATTAAGATTAAAAATGTATGTCTGTGAAATTAAAATTGGAGAGCTGTCTTGTATAGATTACATCTTCCATCTGGTTTTCCGCTCAGTGAAGTTAATTTCTCTTAAGATAGTGGACCTAACAGCTGTGATCTGCTCCTGCATGTTCCTCTCAGCTATTAGTCTGTTCCTGCAGTGTTGCTACATAGCAGTCTTTTCCTGAGGCATTCAACTCCACTCCAGGCTCCTGCTGTTGATTTTTAGTCGGAGACTGCTGTAAGGGTAGGTGGTGTGAAAGAAAATTTAAAATTGCCAATGGAAGCCAAGACTGAAGTCTTGAAATAGCATTCTCGTTTAACTACTGCAATAGTGGAAGAGTATAGCAGCACACAATGCTGTGGAGAAATATGGAGAAGAACTGACTTGTAAATGAAATTGCCCCACAAAATTGAAAATTGATAATAAATATTTTGAAAGCCGGAAAGATCAGCGAGTGTATATAGGCAGAACAAAAATCAAATCTGAAGGTCAAAAGAACAGGTAATCGAAAGGCAGAGAAAGCAAGTAGCTGAAGAGTTATTTAATTTGCTTTGAATGAATGGTGGCAATAACTCTGTTGTGTACCAGGTATCTGAAAAGTAACAAGTTGAATGTCTGTCTAGTTAATCTGTTTTTCAATGGTATTGATTTAGGGAAGAATGTTGGCCAGATTATGCTCTTTTTGAATAGTCCCATGGGACTTTTGAATCCAATTTTTGACTTCTAATTTAAATTCAATTATTTTACTTAAGTTACTGGAGTCATTAGTATAGGAGACTGCCATATATGTCTATATAACAAAAAAAAAGGTTTGGAATGAATTACAATTCATGAGAGGCAAATCCAGAATCTCAGAAAGATATGAGATCTCCAGAATCTTATATGGAGCATGTTATAATATCCATAATATTTACTTACGATGAAAGCTGAGACTTATTTACATTTTACCTGGGCTAAGTGAAAATGCCAGCATCAAAGCTGTTTAAAAAAATAAATCTGCAGCAGCTGATTTCTACAATTGCCACAGTTTTGTGACAGGGATTTCACATATGCAAGACATAAGCATGCTTACAGCTTCCAGTAAAGAATTTTAATTTATAAATCGAACTTGCTCTATTCCCTTACAGAAACAGCAGAACTTTGCTTTTGTATGTTTTCCAGTAGTCTGTAAGCACATTGATGGATTTCTGCATGTGTTTGGCATCTGGTTCAGCACCACCAACCTAGCCCCACCCCATCACTCTCCACCCCACCATCTTAAAACGTTGCTTGTCTGATTATATCTTTTACTGTTATAGCATTACTGAACTCAGGTTAACAGTTATATGAATGATCATAAGTTTTATCACATTGTAATTTTAAAATTCATTCTCATTCTATGTTGATTCTGATCTTGCCAACATTAAGCAATCGTCATCGACGTACTGAACAGGAGGAAGATGAAGAACTGCTTTCCGAGAGCAAAAAGGCATCGAATGTGTGTGTTCGATTTGAAGAGTCACCATCTTGTAAGTATCACCATGATTTGATGAGTGGTATTATTAGTTGTAGAGATCACATATTTATAAATGGTTTGCAAGTTCTTTTTTTATCATTGTACGTTGAATCCACTTTCACAAACACTAAATATTTCTATTGAATTAAATCCCACTCTTTTAAAAACAATTTGAAATAAAGAGCGTAACTGTGTAGTTGCAAAACCTTTTGGTGCCTGTGAGTGGTGCTGCTGCACCTATAATGGCCACTGATACCCAGAAGCACGACTGAGCTGGTCCAGTCATTTTCTTCATTCTGCCTGTAACTAATCAGATTTTTACAGGAGGTCATTCTTGAAAATGACTTGAACATAAATGATGAGTATTGGCACAATCTAGCCTGAACTGTTGTAAGAGAATCGACCTGTATTAATTATTATTTACAAATACAGCACAGAAACAGTCCCCTTGACTCACTGATTCAACACTCCCCATCAACCACCCATTGCCATCAATTCTACATTCATCCCATGTTCTTTTATTCTCCCCACTTTCTCATCCACTCCCCCAGATATTTTTCACATAATAAAACTTAGGTATGTAAAATCTCTATGCTGAACAAATTGGTTTAATTGTTCAGTAACATAACCAATTAGTTACCATACCTGAAATTCAACTTCATCTTAACTGCAGGAGAATATATCAATACAGATCAGGGAGGTATGTACAGTGCACACATTGTCTATTGAAATGAAGTGCAAACTTTGGAATTATTCAATGATTTAAATGTTTTAATTTGATTTTTTTCTATTTTTTCAAAATGCACAGTAATGATAGATTAGAATCCTTGGCAATTTGACTAAGTGTTTGATAGAATAATGGAATCATAGTAAGACTATGTTCAGTGTAGTCTTGTTGAAACATACAAAGTTCTTATGGAGTTTGACAGGTTAAATACAAGGAAGATGTTCTGTTCGGGGATTCTATAAGCAGGTGTCAAAATCTCAAAATAAGAGATCAGCTATTGAAGACAAAATAAGAAGAAATGCGTGAATAGTGAACCTTTAGAATCCTCTACCAAAGGAGATTGTGGAGGCTCAGTCACTGAGTGTCTTCAAGAGAGAGAAATAGATTTTTGGATATTAAGGGAATCAGGAATATGGGATTGGAAAAGGGAAGTGGCACTGAGGTAAAAGGTCATCCATGATCTTACTGACTGGTATATCAGGCCTACTCTTGTTTTTGTCTCTTATGCTCTTGTAAGTAATAAATCCCTGACTAGGGATTGAGAACTCACACACCGTTCTAGGTCCACTAATGTTCACCTCATTTCGGGTTTAGATCTGTTTGTTGAGTGGAAATAAAATTGCTGTCATATCTCAAACCTGGTAACCATTGCACCATTCATGCAATTCATTTGCTTTCTCTTGACTGTGATACTTGGTGTAATGACTGTCAGTTTATGGGAGACTATTATCATTGTTACTGCCACTTTATGGAGTCTTTGCCTAAGGTCAAAGCATATCTGTCTAAAGAGTGATGGAAGGAGAGAGATTCCTCATGCCAGTAATTACTTTGAAATCTCAGTGTATACTTGCACTAACCTTTTCACTAAACATAGCCAGAAGGAAATTCAGTTCCCAATAATTCTGTGAAAATGATGGGGTTCTTTGGCTCCATAGTCCAAATAATGTGCTTTTACAGTCATTTGAGGACAGAGGGCTGCTGGAATCACATAATTTTATGGACAGAATATCAAATGGCTGTCTTTTGTGCTGGAAGCTGCGTTGAATTTGCTAGTTTGTAAATAAGGGATTAAAATCTTGTTTCTTTTCAATTTTTGCTTTGAATTCCAGATGTGAAATCAGGAACCCTTAGAGATTATCAAATCCGAGGACTGAATTGGATGATTTCTCTTTATGAAAATGGAATTAATGGTATTCTTGCTGATGAAATGGTAAGGAGGGCAATTTAAGGAAGAGTATTGTTATTGAATTCAGCTTGCATCAGTTCAAAGTGTCAATATTAAGTTGCCATACTTGGTGGATGTCATGTATAAACCACTTGATTTTGGATTAGACCTGATAAGTAGTTCTCAATATGATTGAAAACAGTGATTTGATTGCAACTGGAGTAGCTACATTTCTTTCCTCAGTTCAGGAGCTCTTCATAATCTATTAGAATGAACAGGTCTCGCTCCTGTGGCATGAACCTTGAGGCTGCCCTTATTGTATACAGACCACAGAACAGAGTCCAGAGGGAAAGAAGGTGCTAGCAATGTAGTTATTATATTAGCTTCTCTCTTTATCATTACTCTATGTGAAGATAGTTGTAAACATTTTATGTGCTTAAATTAGCTTCTTTGTTCAATCTAAAGTCACTGATAATTTTTATTCAATTGTATGAGAAGAAACCCAGAAATCACTTATGAAGAATCACAACTGGCAAGGGACAGTTGCAGTTAATTCCTAAATGGGAGCATCCATTTCTTCTACCATAGAGTGCCACTAATTTTGAGACCTTAGATCACAATGGTGCTTAACATTTTGCACTGATGTAAAGGCAAATTTATTCAACTGTTTCAGCAAGTCAGAACCATATCATTAAATTAAGAAATTCTACTTTTACTTATTTTTTTTTCATAAATCTAGGGTCTTGGTAAGACACTACAGACCATTGCATTGCTTGGCTACCTAAAACACTACAGGAATATACCTGGGCCACACATGGTTTTGGTGCCAAAGTCCACATTGCACAATTGGATAAAAGAATTCAAACGCTGGGTTCCATCA
The DNA here is from genome assembly GCF_009764475.1 of Pristis pectinata. NCBI lineage: Eukaryota > Metazoa > Chordata > Chondrichthyes > Rhinopristiformes > Pristidae > Pristis > Pristis pectinata. Next base: position 79,153,264 of record NC_067412.1, read on the forward strand.
CTCCGTGCAGTTTGCCTTATTGGAGACAAAGATCAAAGGGTAAGGAATATACTTACTTCTAAATAATCTTTCCTATTTATTGTACAGTGATTAATATTTGTTGCATTCCTTACCTAAAAGGGTTGAGGATAGTTATCATTTGTGGAAACTTTAGGCCTTTCTCCCATTTCCCTTCTGGGGTTATGAGGTGTGATTTCATGAGTGTTTATCACCTTCCATAGCTGAACGTAAGTAATCATTCCTTATATAGAAGTGAAGTGGCAGATACTACCCATCCTTGTGATGAAGGGATTATCGTTTATCATGACTTGTGATGTCACATGACTAACATAAATACAGATGCAAAATACAGTTTATGCAATAAATTAGAAATAAAAAGTAGAGAATACTGGAAGTCTTCAGGATGCTTGGCAGCTGCTTAGAGAGAGAAGCACTCTATTTTGTAATTTAATTCCTCTTATTTCACATCCTGTCACAGACCTTCCCTTTTGTCTTTTCCGTCCCTCACCACTTTCCTGAACTTCTCCTGAAAGCTATAACCTCTCAACTTTTTCCATTTCTGCTGGAAGATCATCGATTTGAAAATCTAACTGTCTTTCTGTCTACAAATGCTGCCTGACCTGCTGAGTATTTTGAGGATTTTCTCTGCTTGCATCCAGAATTCAGAGGTTCACAATTCACATTGGGCATCACGAGGTCCATAACCGAAAGATCTGTGGCAGTTTTTTCCCTTCCGAAAGAAAAATAAATAACTGCAGATGCTGGGAATCTGAAATAAAATATATTTGGCAGGTCAGGCAGCATCTGTGGCTGACATAAAAACAGAAAATACTGGAAACACTGTAGCAGGTCAGGCTCCCATCATTTTCTGTTGTTATTTCTCCTTCCTAAACTGGGGTCATTAAGGTTAAATGTAGTTTTTCTATTACTAACCCAGCTCAGAGCTTACTCAGCAGAAATTGAAGGATGAGCAGAATCTCGTATTTTGTAACTTTGGTAAACACAGCTTGATGAATAAGTGTGTACATGAATATGTGCACATCTATTTCTACATCATAATTACAAACTCTTTTCGTGACACATTTCCAGTAATTAGACTTATAATCATTTTTAAATTGTCACACTATTTAAAAGTATTCCAATTCTTCCTAAGTGTCTCTGATTATTAGAGATATTAGAGACAGTTGAAAAGTTCTTGACCACATGAGCTATTAGAAGGTCATCAGAGTGGTACAGCACCAGGTCTTTGGGTTCCACTGCCTGATGCCCGGTCACCACTCAGGGCCCAAGTGACGGATGCACCAGTAATGCCTGCAGAATATTGGAAACTGCATAGCTGCAATAGTTCAGTATGATTGTGGGACCAGCACACGAGTGTACTCATGGCACAGGACCCCTTGAGTACCATTTAGACTTACAAGTGCAGATAATTTCAAAATGTTGAAGTGATTGATTGGTTTCACCAAAGCTTTGGTGAAGCTATTCAATCACTTCAATATTTTGAAATTATCTGTACTTGGAAGCAGGTTCAGATATAGATTGTGCAGATAATTTAAAAGGATAAAGGACTGTTTACTCTGAAAAGGAGTGCAGGGAACTTTAGGGAGACATAAGTTAACAATTGGGCAAATAGACAGTTGATGAAGTTTAATTTTTAGTAATGTGAAACAAGAAGGAAGGATGAAAACACATAAATATTAATTGTGTTAACATTTTAAATGGAATTGATAAGCAGAGATTAGGATAAGGCTACAGATGTTCAAATCTGCAAAATGAAGAGGTTGCTAAACCAGAGTATTGCAAAAAACCAAACTTGTTTTTATAAATAAGGTTGTGAAGTAATGCTAAATTCATATAATCCATTGATTTTGCTGGAACTGAAATACTTTACCATCCTAAAAGGATACACCAAGCAGCAAGAGATTATGAAAATGCTGTTTTAGTTGTGAGGAGAGACAAAAGCAATTGCATTACAGTACAAGACGAGAACAATGAAGGCTATAAACAAATGTGGTCAAGCTATCAAATTACAAAGGTAGTTGATAATTCAAAAATTGAAAATCTCTTCAATGTGTAATTGGAGAATGTGAATCGAAAATATTCATAAAATGGAACAGTGACATTGAGAGAAATTCAATTATGTAGAGAGCTGTTAAGATATGAATCCTTCATCAGAGGAGATGGAAGCAGAATCCATAATACCTTTTTTGAATGGATAGTACTTGTCATTAGGAACAGAAGCATGAATGATAGAGAAATGGACGGCTATGTGGGAGGGAAGGGTTAGATAGATCTTAGAGCAGGATAAAATGTCGGCACAACATTGTGGGCCAAAGGGCCTGTACTGTGTTGCAATGTTCTATGTTCATTTTGAAGGCGAGGGAGATGGCAGGAGAACTGGACGCACAGCTTTGGTGGTATGTGCATAGTGGTCAATATGGCTTTCTACCATGTTGTAAATATTATAGATGATCCTAGGTTTAATTACGTTATGTGTTTAGTGAGCTGGTTTCTGTCAGAGTGACAAGAGTTCCTGCAGTTGGTTTCAATGTTCCATAGCTAAAAAGGAGAAAAAAAAATCAGTCATTGTTCCATCATCTGACCCTTGCACTAAAGTAGACTGACGATAGTACAGGAACAGTATTCAAAGATTGCCAGCCATTGCTGCCTCAAATTACAGAAGAATAACATTTTTATTGCCCAGATGGTTCAGAAACTGACGTTGTCATTGCCTCCTGGGAGTTTTAATTTGAAATTGTGCAAGCCAAGCAGGAAATTGGTAATTTGTGGAGGTTTTCATGGGATGTGATGTCATGACATAACTTACTGCAGGAGTGGTCACTCACATGAACAGGTGCAGGAGGTCAATCAACTTGACCTGGGGTTGGCTAGACTTTGTATCGTCAAGAGAAGAAATATTGAAATTGAAGAGGTCAAGCAAATCAGTTGTGCCTTTTGTACCTATGAAAATGTGCTTCTGTGCTTAAGTAGTGAGGGATGTGTTATACCATGACTGGATTTCCATTACATTTTCCTTTTTTTTTGATGACAGGCTGCCTTTATTCGGGATATTATGATGCCAGGAGAATGGGATGTCTGTGTTACATCATATGAAATGGTCATAAAGGAAAAATCTGTGTTCAAGAAGTTTAACTGGAGATACTTGGTAATCGATGAAGCTCATAGAATTAAGAACGAAAAGTCCAAGGTAGGAATATTATCTGTTACCACAGTCAGTGCGTATCGGTAGTAACATCTCCTCCTTGCTGACAATCAACACAGGCTCACCTCAAGGATGCATGCTTAGCCCACTGCTCTACTCTCTCTACACTCCTGACTGTGTGGCTAGGTACAGCTCAAACGCCATCTATCAATTTGCCGATGACACCACTGTTATTGGCAGAATCTCAGATGGCGATAAGGAGGCGTACAGGAGCGAGGTAGATCGGCTAGTTGAGTGGTGTCACAACAACAACCTCGCACTCAACGTCAGCAAGACCAAGGAGTTGATTATGGACTTGCCATCGAAGATATCTTCAAGAGGCGATGCCTCAAGAAAGCAGTGTCCATCATCAAGGACCCTCACCATCCGGGACATGCCCTCTTCACGTTACTCCAATCAGGGAAGAGGTACAAGAGCCTGAAGACCTACACAACATTTCTTCCCCTCTGCCACCAGATTTCTGAATGGTCCATGAATACTACATCATTTTTCTCTTTTACACTATTTATTTATTTTTATAACTTAAAGTAATTTTTATGTCTTTATGTCTTGCACTTTATTGCTGCCACAAAACAACAAATTCCACAACATATGTCAGTGAGAATAAACCTGATTCTAATTCTGGTTAGTGTGAATGTGGAGGGGAAGTCCACATCTAAGTAGCTGATGGAGTGCTGTGGAAAGATGAGTGTTTGCAAGGGAATGAGGGAATGTGTTTCCAGAAATATAATGCTTTATCTGTCAGAAGATGTACTGCCAGAGTTGGAGATTAATCACCAAGCATGCCAACATTTAAGAATGGGTCAGACAGGGATAAAGGGATATGGGAATAGTCCGAACACTTAGAATTTACTTTATTGCTCCTTTGGAAGGTAAAGACCAACTAGCACTGTTTTGATAAAACAGCCTATTTTTGAATGGTAATTTCTTTGTACTTTGTGTAAGTAATTATAGTGTATATTTCTTAAGCTTTTTCTTCAGTCCTTCCTTTATCTATTTCTGGCACTATTCTTTCTCTTTGCAGCTGTCTGAAATTGTTCGAGAGTTTAAATCAACAAATCGACTGCTACTGACTGGAACACCCTTACAGAATAATCTTCATGAATTGTGGGCTTTACTTAACTTTCTGTTGCCTGATGTGTTCAATTCTGCAGATGTAAGTTCAGACAATTTCTGGGAAAACTGTTCAGTGTCGATCATTATAGTCAAGGTAGAAAGTGGTCAAAATTAAAGGGTATGGTTTGGGACATAAAAGATTTATCTCAAAACATGTTACTGCTGCATCCTGCCATTATACAAAGTCACCAGAGAATAAAAACATACACTTCAAACATCCTCTCAAAATAAAGATATGTTAACATTTATAAAAACTGATTAAAAAAATTCACAGAATGGCAGATGGTTTGAGCGTGGAAAAAGGGCATTTGGCCCACTGACACTTTACTTGCTCTGTGTAACAACAATTCATTTAGTTCCCCCTCTCCTGCTCTCTCTCTATTGTCCTGCAAATTCTTTCCTTTCAGATACTTATCTATCTCCCTTTAAATCTGATTCTATTACGACCTAGGTATTGCATATTCACTAAAAGTATTTTTTCTTGCATTGCTTTTGGTTCTTTAGCCAGTTACCTTCCTTCCATGTGTCCTGTTGGCCTCTGCCAATGGGAACAGCTTATATGATTGTTCAAAACTTTCACAATTTTAAGTACCTCTGTCACATCCTGACTCACTCTTCTGTGTTCCAAAGAGAACAACCACAGCTTCTCCAGTCTATCTACATGAGTCTTTCTTCTCTTGAACTACTTCAGTAAATTTCTCCTGAACCCTCTCCAGAACTTTTATGCCTTTCCTAAAGTGTGGCACCTAGAACTGGACACAGTACTCCATTTGTGGCCAAACCAGCATTTTCAAGTTTCCTTCTGACTTTCATGCTCTTATACTTTATGCCTCTATTTATAAAGCCTAGGAACTTGTATATTTTTTAAAATCATTTTCTTAACCTGCCTTGTCACTTTTAATGATTGTGTACATTTACCCCCAATCTCTCTGTTCTTGTACCGCTTTCAGAATTATGCCCTAAAGTTTACACTGACTCTTCTCATTCTTCTTACCAAAATGTAACACTTCACATTTTCAGCATTACCTTTCATTTGCCACCAATCTGCCCATTCCATAGCCTCTCTTTATCCCTTTTAAATTCTCATTTCTTTCCTTCTTTCAACAAAATAAAGACATTTTATATTGAATCCTCAATCCAGGGAAGTGGGAATGCCCTTTCTGGCTCCAGAGCCGTCCTGGAGGCTGGTACCAGCTTCAAGTTGTCTACTCCTTTCTCTGCCTTGCCTCATCTCCTCTCAGCTTGTTGATAAAATTGCAGAATACATGGTGCAGTTGAAAAAAAATGGCCATGAGGTGTCACCATGTTCTTTGGAGATCATGGGAGCTCCGTGTATTATCCAGCTCCACTGAGGTAGATTATCTCAATTGAAAATGTTGCCTTTAAAATCTCCAGGATTGAAGGGGGTATGGAAACTTCAAAATAAGTCCAGGATTCCATTCCCGAAGGCTCTTTTCAACACTACCTGACATCAGTGTGATTACCAGTGATCACATCCAGGCTTGATTGCTACTACCTCCGCCACCTACCAACCAACTGTTCTTACTGAAGTATCGCTTTAAAGCTCACTTTGTGAAGAAGAAGAATTGCATTAGCAATGAACTAGAATTCAAATATAATTTTCAACAGATGCAAAGCAAGGATTGTTGTAAACAGTAGAGCACTTGGTTAGGGGATTAAAATGAGGAAAGAAAAATAAAACTTCATATGGCTTTGTGCAAAATGAAATAATTTGATGCTTTTTGAATTATCATGTTGAAAACCAACTTTTCAGTAATGCTTTCTTGTGAAGAGAATGAATTTTTCCTTTGCCTACACAGGACTTTGACTCTTGGTTTGACACGAACAACTGTCTGGGTGATCAGCAATTAGTGGAACGTCTACATGCTGTAAGTTTATTGTCAATCCTGTTTGTAGTGAGGAATTTGTAGGGTGAAATTGAAACAATCCCATTTTATGACAAAATATTTCACATTTAAAAGTTTAAAATGAGTATTGTTAATGTAACCTAGAGATCTCTGCATGGAAATGGATTCACCAGAAAAAGGAGGCTTTGTGAATAGCTGTACTAATTTTATTAGCTGTTCCTCAGGTCAGTGTCCCTTGCCCAACAATCTGCAGACTTTTTAATCAATGACCTTTTTCTCATCAGTAATCCCTCACAAGGTGAGAAGTAAATATGTTTGCTGATAATTGTACAACGTTTAAAATAAAAGAAAAATACTAGAAACTCTATTCAGATCAGGGAGCATTCATGGAAAGAGAACAGAGTTAACATTTAAATCACAGATCCTTCATCAGAATATTGATTTTGTGTCTGTTTCCACAGATGCTGCCAGACCTACTAAAGGTTTCCAGTATTTTTTGTTCCAATTTCAGATTTTCATCATCAATAGATGTTTGATTTTCATTGTACAACGTAGCAACTTGTGTCTGCATGTGACATGGACTAGATAACCTTCAGGCTTGGGCTGAAAAGTAGCAAATATCATAAATATTTTTGAACCGCAAAGACAATCACTAAGAACATTAAATCTAGAAACTTCTCATTGGCATTAAACAATATTACCATTGTCAAACCCCCACGATCAATATCTTAAGGGAGGTTACCACTGTTGGGAAACTTAACTGGATCAGTCACATAAATACAAGAGATGGTCAGAAATTAGATATCCTGTGGCTTGTTCCTCACCAAAGCCATTCCAAAAGCCGCAATTTAGGGATAAAAAGGAGCAGGAGTAGGTCAGTTGGCCCCTTAAGCCTGCTCTGACAATGTAAGTTTATGGCTGATCCAATCTTGGCTTCAACACCACTTTCCAGCATACTCTTTGACTTCCTGGTATTTAATGGTCTGTCAATCTCTGTCTTGAATACATTCAATAACTTTTCCTCTACTGCTCTCTAATATGGAGAATTCCAAATCCTCTGAGAGAAAAAAATTGTGTTTATCTCCATCTAAAATGAATGACCCTTTGTCCTGAATCTATGCCCCCTAGTTCTAGGCCCCCTAGATTTGATTTCTTCAAATCTAGGCATCCTGACAAAGACAAACATCCACCCAAGTCACCCCCTCAGGATCTTCATGTGATCGTTTTGAAACATCTTTCATTCTTCCATACACCAATGAGTATAGGCTGTACCTGTTCAACCCTTAAAATGTTAATCCCTTCATCCCAGGAATCACCGTAGTGAACCTTCTCTGCATTTCCTGAAGTACAAGCACGTATTTCCATAAATATGGGGACACAGTACTCCAGGCATTGTCTCACGAGAGCTGTAAAGCTGGATCAAAACTTGTTGACTTTCATAATTACTTGATGTACCTCGTGCATTGAATTTCATGTGCAAAGATCCCCTCAGATCCTTTTGTACCACTAAAAAAAAAGTAGTCTCATTCCACTTAGAAAATAATTGGCTATCTTATTCTTCCTTCCATTTGTCTGGATGAATGCAGCTCCACTAACACCGAAAGTCCTTGGTATCATCCATGAGAGAGCCACCAGCTTGATTGGACACCTTCCATTTACCTAAACATTTATCCCCTCCATCACTGAGACATCATGGCTTCAGTATTTACCATCTACAATTTGCGCTGGAAATTTTGCAGAAGTTTCTTCATCAGCGTCTCCCGAGTCTCCGATTTGCAGACGGACAAAGGCAGCTGATTCATGGAAGTGCTAACATTTGCAAGCTTACTTTCAAGTCAAACACCAGCTGGAAATGTATCGAATTTGTTCACAGTCACTGGTTTTAAATCCTGGAATCTCCCAGCTGATAGCACCAGAGGTTCAAGAAGATGATTCATCACCACCTTCTAAAGGGCTATTAGAGATGGGCAATAAATGCACATAATCTGTAAATAAGACATCTTGATCTCAAAGACCCATATTGATTCTCTGAATGGACAATCACAGATTCTTTCTTCCACGGATTGCATGTTGATTCTTTTTTTCTTGACCGTTAGTTCCATTTACAGAAAGCTTGTCATATTTTCCTCTGTCCCTGACACTATACAGGAAAGGATCTCTTTCTTTCATTGTTTATGTAATTTAACAGTGCTACTCATTAAATATGTTCCAGGTGCTCCGACCATTCTTGCTTCGGAGAATTAAAGCAGAGGTCGAAAAAAGTTTGCCTCCTAAAAAGGAAATCAAGATCTATGTTGGCCTTAGTAAAATGCAGAGAGAATGGTGAGTGAACAATTACTGTTGAAGCTTGTTAACTTTCTGGGGCCAGTTTTAAGGAGTCTTTGTGGTTTTGTTTATAAAATGGTTTTGACTGAAACCAGATATCCATCTTAAATTTTATTCTAGCAAGCATGCCTGGACAAAGAGCTAACACAGGCTCAACTTTTTCTTCTCCTTTCATGCTCACTATAACTAAATTGTTTGCTTATGTGCCCCCTACCATTTGTTGTAACTGACTAAACTGAGCCACACGGAAGCTGTAACTGGGAAATATAAAAGTCTTTATTGAACGCAGCAAGCTCTTCTGGGAGAATCTTGCTCTTGTCACACAATGTTTTATGTTTTATGAATCAGAATGTCCCATGCCCAATGATTATTTTCAATAGCCTTAACATATCAGTTGAACTTAAGCTGAGTTCTGGTGACGGATCTCGGCCCGGAACATCATCTGTTCATTTCCCTCCATAGATGCTGCCTGACCTGCCGAGTTCCTCCAGCATTTTGCGTGTGTTGCTCCAAGTTAAATTGTGAACCGGTTTTATTTCCTGAAGACTGGCTCTGTAGTCTCATGAGTCCTCATTTTAATTAATATCTGCTATTCATAATTTCATAACTGCAGAATAATCCCTACCAACCAAATATTAAAAAAATTGTGCTCCAATTATAACTGATGCATCATTATAAAGTGCATCCTTTCTGTGTAGGTAAGCTAGTTAAGTACTGTAGCTGAGACTTAAAGAAGGAAAATGACTTTGGGGGGGGGGGGCGCGGGTGGTGGTATGACTATTTAGTTTAAGGTATGAGGGTTGACATGGCCGTAGACTGGCTCAGTTTATGGCATTGTCTTCTTTGCTGTGGAAGCGTTTGGCCCACAGCAGGATTCAACGTAATCTAGACTGACACTCTTGTGTGTCAGTGGTGCAACTCTTTGAGGATGTTATAAGGGAGGTTTATCTGTTAGTACAGCTGAATGTTAAAAGGTTCTTATGGGAAGACAATGGAGTTACTCAGCTCACTAACAAGTCCCATAACAACAATTTCTCTGCCCTCCAGCTCACATTTTTGTCCATTGTTTTATTTATATGCTGGATTAAGAATGTTTGGGTAAACAGTACAGCTGATGAACATTTAACTAGTCTTAATTTATTTTGCACCTTTTTCTTCTCTTGCTTTACTGAATCTTGGTGGGCCTGGTTCTAAGGGATCTGGTAACCACTTATGCTTTACCTTACTTGTCATTTCTTACCTGTGAGATAAAATACTGAGTTTTTTAAAACAGTGTTGATTTTTTTTTACATTACTTTTGGTGTTTTCAGGTATACAAAGATTTTAATGAAGGATATAGATATTCTAAACTCTGCTGGAAAAATGGACAAAATGCGCCTATTGAACATCTTGATGCAGCTGCGGAAGTGCTGTAACCACCCATACCTCTTTGATGGTGCCGAGCCTGGCCCTCCTTACACTACAGATACTCATCTGGTTTCCAATTGTGGCAAGATGGTGGTTCTGGATAAACTGCTGCCGAAACTAAAAGAACAAAGTAGGTACTCGGAAACAGCTAGTGCTTCGATTCTTTCCCCCCCCGAGTTTCTAATTCCTGCCTCAGAAGGCTGACCACTCTGTGTCACTCTCTCCCTGTAACATCTGTCATGTCTCAAGATTACTGGGTTTTCCTCTGTAATGTGGAGACAAAGTAAAATCTTCTGGCTAATTCTCGGGGCTATGTTTGATTAACCCAACAGCAGATCCTTTAAATAATTTTTCAGGCACATTGTTATTTTTGCTTTAAGGAGTATGGATGATGCCCGAAGAATTGCACAGAAGTGCACTAACAGCTATAGTCTAAGTGTGTGCCATGCTTCATTGCAATCCACTATTGTATGTGTTTGTTTTTATTTCTTGCATGGTTGCAAAGGAAGTGGGGAGTGGAAACATTCTAAGCAAAAATACTGATCAGGCAACTGAATAAAGTTGAACGAAACCTTTTGCAGCCTTGTTGCCTTGTATGACCTTAAAATGAACCGCTGGCCACATATCTGTGCCTTAATCAAGATCACCGAACTTGACCTTCATAACATTGCTCAATTCAGCCCTACCCTGCCTTAGCTCATTTGGCATTGAAACTTTCATCCACATTGTTATTGACTCTACACGTGGACAGTTTTCTCCTGGTCCACTTCCTACCCTATGACTCAAACTCATCTAAAAATCAATGGCGCATCTTGTCATGACTCACCTCAAGTCCCATTGTCCTGTCGTCCTGACACCTCCCTACTCACTGACATATAAAAACTCCTGGTTCAGGTTGGAAGGCTTGGAAGGCATTAACTGCCTATCTGTGATGAAATTTGTTTATCTCTCCTGTGTGACTTATTTGGAACTAAAATTATATTTCTGTAACGAATCATCACCAATATGGGTAGCATATTACTAGACCTGCAAGGGAGCTGTTACCTCACTATTTACTTTGTCTTCCATGCTTTATTAATGACTGCTTGTCCTAAAGATTCCAGAGTCCTCATTTTCAGCCAGATGACCCGTTTGATGGATATTCTTGAAGATTACTGTATGTGGCGTGGCTATGACTACTGTCGTCTTGATGGGCAAACTCAGCATGAAGAAAGAGAGGTCTGTAATGATGTTTGCCTTGCCTTGGGTAAAATGAAATTTTCGAGCTTCCCCTGATGTTTAGCAAGTAGCGGCATTGTTCAGTGCAGCATTGGCTGAGAAGAAACACAAAATCCTTAATCTAATTCTTGTTTTATGTTGTGGTTCTGCTCTCCAACAATGGGGCCTATTAGGCAGTGAACCTTTGCAGAAATTGTAGGTAAAAATAATATCGAGCTAGCTTGTGATACTGTTACGTAGCCTCTTACAATCCTGTCATCATCTGTAATCAACAGCCAGGAATTGTCCAGCAGACAACAAAATCCTGGCTGATTTTATTTTTGCCTGCCCCTTTGGCTCAGTGACTTGAAGACAAGTTTGGTGAACTCGGCTGCTGGATGAATCAGCTCATTTGTAGTCTTGGAATCAAAGGTCTGAATCTGAACTGCCAAAATGACTCAGTCGGCTTTATAGGGGAGATTAAAATTGGGAAAAATCACCCATGTGCAGATTTTGTAGTCGCAGGATGAAGAGTGGATGACCGATCCGCTCACAGTAAGTGGGTTGGTCATTTAATCCTGCCTTTAACAGTGACTTTATTTTTATATTTTCAACTGCAGGCAGCCAGGTTTCTTGGGTCCTGGGAAACCTGGCAGCCAAAAGCAAGAAGGGCTGTAGCCATTTAGGTAAATGCCTTTATAATACTGTGTGGACCAGGACAAGCAGGAGTGCTATTTTCCAGGTCCAGCAATCTTCCCAAACCATCCCTTGTAATACCTCTGCTGCCCTTGATATCCACCAGGTCTCCCAACCACCATCAGGCACCTCCCAAGGTTCATTCTGACCCCCAGTGCACTTTCCTGCTCTCATAAGGACATAAGAAATAGAAGCAGTTTCATGGGTGATTCTGAACTGAAAGACTTCCTTTCCTGCCCAATCCCCACATGATTGTCTTAATGTTCAAAAATCTGTTGATCTCAGCCTTAAATGGAGTTTAAGACTGAACACCCACAGAACCTCTGCAGTGGAGGATTTCATGGATTTGCGTCTTTATGAGGAAAAAAAATCTCTTTATCTCTTCCTTAAGTGGCCAACATTTCACCCTTACCCTCTAGCTCCTTGTTCCATATTATGCCAGTCTGAGGGCACAGCCTCTTGGCATCTGCCCTGTCACTTTCTCCCAATATCCTGTGGGTCTCAATGAGATCAGTGCTCATTCTTCTAAGCTCCAGTGAGTATAGGCCAGTCTAACTCAATCTACAGTCCACTTGTCCGAAGAATCAATTTAGTGGATAGGTTTAGGCTCTGTGCAGCAGACTTCCTCCCAAAAGAACTTTGTTTACTTTGGGCAGGAATCCAACTTAAAGGAATCCTACAGTTCAATTCCATAAGACATTAAGGAAATCTGACCTCAGAATGGACTCCCATCCTCTATTCACTCCCTTAGGTAAGTTTTTATTTGTTCCTGCAACTGGAGTTCATTGAACTGCTTACCACTTGCCTACCTTTAAAGATTTGTTTACAGTGAAATTTCTGTTCTTGCATACCCCTTAAAATTTGACTATTTCATTCAGTCGTTTCCATCTTGTTCTTATGCATTAAAACAGCTGGAGTCACTGAGCCAAGCACAGTTCAGTGGGCCATGAAGGAAAGTAGGAAGTTGGATCTCACTTTTTCTCAAGTCTTGAGCTTCTTGATTGTTAATAGAGGAAAATGGTGGTTTTTCTCAGGAAAATCCAGGCCAAGGTTTTGGGCAGAGTCTCTTTTTTTTTAGAATAAGTTCTTTTAAGAATCAATTGATATATCACATTGCTTGGAAAGTGCTAACTGATTTGAATCCAGCTACTTCATCTTTTGTCCCTTTGTTTAAAACAGCGAGCAATAGATTCTTTCAATGCTGTCAACAGTACAAAGTTCATATTCATGCTGAGTACCAGAGCTGGTGGCCTGGGTATCAACCTAGCAACTGCAGATGTCGTTATTTTGTACGATTCAGATTGGAATCCACAGGTGGATTTGCAAGCTATGGTAGGTAGTGGGGCATCCTACTTCTTTAAAATGTTGAATTTGTAATACTTATTGGCTCAGTGGATAACGTTCTCACCTCTGAAACAGAGCATTGCGAGTTGAAGCCATGCTTCAGAGCTTAGCCCTATAATCTAACCTGGCATTTCAGTGTGTTAGTGAAGGAGTGCAATAGTAGGGGATTTGCTATCCTTCAGGTAAGGCCTGAATACTTAAGTGGGTATTCCAAGATTAGCAGGATAATTGTAGTGTCCCATACAATATTTATCACTCCATTAATTTTGTATATTTATCTGGTGATTAAACTAATTGCTGCCTGTGTCACCTTGCTGTGTAAAATTTAGTTCCACGATATAAAAGTAGATCACTCCTTTCATGACAGTGTTAAGAATTGCTTGATATAGGCACTGCATTTTAAAAAGATCCATTGTTTGCTTAGTGCTAGACATGTTTTTGAGAGAAGTGATTAAATACCATTATAAATCCTTTTCTTTCTTGTGTTCTCTTTCTGCTTTTCCTTTTCATTCTTTGTGGTTGTCTCTTTTTTTTTTCTTTTCCTTTAAAACATTCCTCATTTAACACAAGGCAAATAATGCAAACCTGAGATTAAAACAACAACTGGAAAAAAAAATGGTAAACTGCCAGCAGTTGAAATGGGATGGGATGGGTTCATATTTCTGCTGAGAGTCCTTTGTGAGAAATTTTATTGGGAATTTAACTTTTTTCCAAATAGACTTACAGCCTAATCAGGATGTTGAAAAGTTTGCTGAACTTTGGACAGTTAATGCATTATTCTTCATATATTACTCTGACAGTGCTGTTCTTTTATATAAAGCAATACATAATGAGGTTGGATTGGTAGTTATATTGCCATAACTATGCAGTTAGTCACTAAAAATTTAGATTCTTGAATGAAATAATTTGATTATAGTTGATAAAATCAAAGTAGGTTGATATGTTAAGTGATTTGAAACCAAAATTACATTGTTCACTGTTATTGTTTAAATGGGGTTTCCCTTCTCCTTTATTTCCCTCTTGGCTTAAAGTACTGTTTGTTTTGATATATTAGGCTTTGAGTATTATTTATTTCCAGAACATCTCTGTATGTAGAAGATGTTCACATTCAATAGACAGCACCCAACCTCCCAGATCCCGATCGAACCTCTGTGCACAGAATCTGTTGGAGAATTGCTCCCTAGCAATAAACAGCATGGATCCGAGATGAATTTTGCCCTTTGTCGTCTGGAAGTGCTCAGGCTATTTGTGGTGTCCTCAATGCTGTTCTAGCCAATGACTTTGATTAAGATTTGGAACCATCTAGCATACGTAGCTACAAATTGTTATGCTTTAATTCACGTGGACAATATGAAGTGTGCTTGTTTAGGTTATTAAGAAGTTAGTTTTAAAATGATTTACTATGACTTTATGTTCAGTTCTATAAAGCATATCAATTTCAGAGACTTTGCAAAGGCTTTTTAGATATTTAGATTTTTTAATCAGTATTTTCAGGATTAAAAAAAATAACGATTCTGTTTGAATAGGATCGTGCTCATCGTATTGGTCAGAAAAAGACCGTTCGGGTGTTTCGGCTTCTCACTGATAACACAGTAGAAGAGCGGATTGTGGAAAGGGCTGAGATGAAGCTGCGACTTGACTCTATTGTAATTCAGCAAGGTATTGCTTTGGAGAAATTTCATTGGACTCACCAACATCAGAATATTAGATCTAAATTATTCTGCATTAAGAAACATTTGCCTAGTAATATGATTCCGCTCTCTTTTGATGTGTCTAACATGCAAGATGTATCGAGTTAATGCCCGTTTGAATCTCCTCCATAAGTCCATGAAATTCCTCAAGGCTAAGTTTAAAAATGGCTTTGTGGCAGTTTCTACAAAGAATCATCTGGTAAAACGGAATCTGTGCCGTTCCCATAAAGAGCGGCTTGGAAACAAGGGACCAGATCTTGCTGGCCAGGTCTCCTTGCCTGGTCAGTCTTGCTGGCCTTCTGTGTCCTAGAGTCCAGTGGTGTGGTCTAATCAGTGGTAGCCTCAGGTGGTGCTGTGACTAGACCCCATCCCTGAAACAACCCTGATGGATTTTGACAGCTGCCAAAACTGGAGTGGGTTTTGCTGGCTGTAAAAACCTGTAATTGATTTTAAATGTTTAAGTCATTAAAAATTTAACAATAATAAAGTTCCCTCAAAGCACATAAATAATTAAAAACATTAAAGTAGAAGCAATTTAAAAGAAAAAGTTAACTTACCTTTTCTTTGCCTCTGAGCTGAACAGAGGAGGGAGGTGTTATGAGCAAGGGCTATCTGGGACAATTGCCAGAAAGATGGCTCCTAAGGAGCCTTCTCAGTTGTAGTCCATAGAACAACATATTTAGGCCTAAGTCTCACTTTATTGTTGATTACTTCTTATTAATGACCATAACACATTTTTCAGATGCCTTTTTGTAAAATTTTGCAATTGTTCTGTGGGAAACTAGTTTGGAAGTTAACATTAAACACAGGCAGGACAAAGGAGATTGCAGGTGCTAGAATCTAGAACAAAACAAACAGAACACTGGAAGATTTGGACCACAGATGCCGCTTAACCCGCTGAGTTCTCCCAGCATTGTTCTTTTACAGCTATGTTTAATCACATCGAAAATAGGTGCAATCTAATTTCAAGGCAATCATGTTTGACTAATTTGATGATGTCACAAAGGGTGGATGAGGACCTTGCATTTGATTTTACAGAGACTTTTAAAAGCTGTTGGATAACATGTGCATTAAAAGGGCAAAATTGAAGCTGTGGGGAGGGGCTTTGACAGCATGGAAACAAAATTTGACACTCATAGAAAGGAGACCTGGTGAATGACTGCTTTTCAGACTGAAGAGAGGTATATAGTGGTGTTCCCCTGGTTGAGTATCGGACAACTGATAAATATTAATGGCTTGAACATGTGGAAGCAGATTCCAGGATTGAGAGATCACAGATACCTGGATACCTAGATCACAAATACCTAGAAAAGGGATCCTGCAGTTTTGGGGATTTGATGGAGATGTTCAAAATCTGCTGTAGCTAGCCTGTACTAAATTAGTTATTCTCACTCGTGGTAGCTGGGGATGGTATTTCTCCATTCCACTCCCCACTACCTCCAGTCATGAGCTAAGGTAAAGCAGAGGAAGAAAACCAGAATATTCCTGCCAGTTGCTATCTAGTGACTCCTGCTCGATATGGTGTTCCATCATATGAGAGCTGGATCAGCATTCAGTGGTAATGCTGATACAAGAATAGTTTTTTGGGTGACGTAGCTGAGGGATACTTCTGCCCATGAAATCAGATCCTAACCAATGCCTCTGCAATCAGGAAAGATAAATGTAGCACTGGCAGAAAGAAGGGAGAACAAGATGGATATGTGCTAAGTGGTAACAATCAAGTTCTCAAAGTATTCCCTTCAGAGATATTAGCTTATGGCAGCATTGCAGAGGACATCAGTAGTCGACTGTTTTTTGTTTTGCTTTTATTTATTAATTCCAGCAATTTATTATTTAATCAATATTAAATCAGCACAACAGCTGATTTTGTTCGAGAGAAGGTATTGTCTGTTCCTAAGTATCATTTTCAGCTTTTGACACGACCTTGTTTCATTAGGGAGGCTAATTGACCAACAGACCAACAAACTAGGCAAGGATGAAATGCTGCAAATGATTCGTCATGGTGCTACCCATGTGTTTGCCACCAAAGACAGTGAGCTAACGGATGAGGACATTGACACTATACTGGAGAGAGGAGAAAAGAAGGTACAACAACCTGTTTGTTTCATGAGTCCACGTGTTTCTGCTCTTTTATGTATGAACAGTTAGCAAAGCAGGGAGCAAAGCTTTATGGTAAGAAGTTGGAGGTTTAGAAAGGATTCAAGGAAGACCCTTTCCACTCAGAGGGTGATTGGAACCTGAACCTCACTGCCTGAGGGGATGGTGGAGGCCTTGAGATACCATGGCATTAAAGGCTGTGGCTAAGTTTTGGGATCGGGACTAGCATAGGTATTTGATGCCAGCACAGATATGGTGGGCTGAAGGGCCTGTTTCCATGCCATATAACTCAATGATAGTCACATTTTTTTGATTGGGTGAATGTTGTCATAATGAAGAGGGATGGTAGTGCTTGGAAATTGAGATTTTTCCCTTACAAGCTCACGAGGTTGCTGAGAAACGACACACAGACATCATGAGCATGTTTACCTGCCTAGATGTGGATGATACCTCAACTGAGCCTGATGCTGTCATCATCTACATACAGTTCCTGGTTAGTTGCTAAGTAGCAAGAACCCTGGCTAAACTTTTCCCACTTACAAATGAAGGATTACTGAAGTTAATAGTCATGCCCTGCTGGCACCCTAAACTATCATAGATCAATAATCAGATTCTGAGACCTTCTTGACTAATATGGCACAGTTGATCTAATTAGCTGGGCCATCAAGGGAACCACATTTTGTTTTTAGGTGTTATGTATTTCCAGTGCAGGCACAGTAGTGTAGCAGTTAGTGTAATGCTATTACAGCGCCAGCGTCCCAGGTTCAATTCCAGCCACTATCTGTAAGGAATTTGTACATTCTCCCTGTGTCTGCATGGGTTTCCTCTGGGTGCTCCGTTTTCCTCCCACATTCCAAAGATGTATGGGTTAGGAAGTTGTGGGCATACTATGTTGGTGCCGGAAGCGTGGCGACACTTGCGGACTGCCCCCAGAACACTCTACGCAGAAGATGCATTTCACTGTGTGTTTCGATGTACATGTGACTAATAAATATAGGGGATAAGGGGGATGTCAAGGATGTTTTTTTACACAGAGTGTGGTAAGTGTGTGGAACGCACTGCTGGCAGAGGTGGTGGAGGCAGATACTTTAGGGACATTTAAGAGACTTAGATAGACACATGAATGATAGAGAAATGGAGGGCTCTGTGGGAGGGAAGGGTTAGATAGATCTTAGAGCAGGATAAAATGTTGGCACAGCATTGTGGGCCGAAGGGCCTGTACTGAGCTGTAATGTTCTATGTTCTGTCCTCTTGTACTATTTTGTCAAGTGAAATTATTTTTTTTTGGTTATAGACAGCTGAACTGAAAGAACGTTTACAAAATCTTGGTGAGAGTTCCCTTCGATCATTTACAATGGAAACAGAAAGTTTATATAGTTTTGAAGGAGAGGATTATAGAGGAAAACAGAAGGTAAGGCTGTGTTTATTAGTTTTGAATTTAGTTCTCGGTGGATTTGCAATTTTTTTCTCAGCAGTTGACAGTGTGTTGAATTTCTAAGCTTTACTTCCTTGGTGTCAGTGCTGCAGAATAAAACTATTTCAATTTTAAGGCACCTACCATTCTCTATTAGAGCATTGTTAAAAATGGTGTAAAGTTTCTCCCACTAGCACCAATGTAAAACCACTTTCTGTACTAGGTATTCTACAACCTCGCTAAGGATGCAGCTGTATTGTCATTCTCACGTTATTGCAAAGTGACTGCATATTACATGAAGTGACAACCTATAGATTAAAATACAAAGAAGAAATTGCATTTTTGTGTGACCTTTTCCAACCCAAAATGCATTAGAACCAATAAAGTACCTTTGAAATGTGGTCACTGTTGTAACGTGGGGATGTGGCAGCCAATATGCATATAGCAAATTTCCACAAACAGCATTGTGACAATGACCATGCAATCTGTTTTGGCAGTATTGATTGAAGGGTACATATTGACCAGGAGGTGGGCAACTCTGCAGTTTGTCTTAAAAGTAACATGTCCTCCTAGGGAAACAGATGGGACATTGGAACTCTAGGAAAAGATTGAGCTCACTAACAGCACAATATGTGGAGACCTGTTGCAAAAGGTTGTTTTGTTTCCACCTTTTTTTTACTAGCAAATGCAACATGCTTCCATCAAGGGCAAGATTGTTCATGTAACATGGAACAATAAGGAACTTGTGCTTAGGCAAACCAATTAGTGAGTGGATTGAGACCACATGAACTATTTTTATGTATTTTATAGAATGTTCAACTTGTGCTGGTTTCTTGGTAGAACTAATTAATTAGTCCCACTTTCCTGCTTTTTCCCCCCTAGCTCTATAGTATTTTTACCCCATAAATCTCTTATAGCCATCAAATGGATGAGTCTCTAATCTGGATTTTGGGTTTGATCTTTCTTAAATTTTAGACTTTGCTTCTGCCCCTTAACACTGAACGCTGGATACCCTGCTGAAGTGTCCAGCACCTGTAGGTTTCCGATATATGGCAGGGTTGTGTGGCAGGGATCCTACTGACAAGCTGGCTGACTTAATTTAATCACCCTAACCCAAGAAGATTGTTGAGGAATCACCTCTAACCTGAACAAATATAATCCCATCTTTGTTCCACCACAACACACATTGTCCATGATGTTGCTTCCATAGCTTGTTCTGTCATCCATGATTGTTAAAATTTACTCTCTTATGGACAAATATCAAAGCCCAACAGTCCACATTGTTTCTGTCTTTAATTATGGCAGAAAATAAATGTAAGTTGCAGTTAAGTGTCCCACAGAAAATGGAGTCTGGGAAATGAATGATGTGGTATTTGCACTGTACTATGTTTGAGCAGGTGCATTTTATCTGCATTTACCTTGACCATTTTCAGAAACATGTTCTGTTTTAATTTGTCACACTTGTCAATGTCCATTTCATTGATGGGGTGCAAAAATAGGTGGTAACAGTAGAGTTATTTCAAGAGAATCAAGAAACTACAAATGTTGGAATTCCCGAAACAAAAACAGAAGATGTTGGAAACACTCAGCAGGTCAAGCAGCATCTAGTGAGAGAAACAAAGTCAACATTTCAGGTCAAAGACTCTTTGGGGAAAAATGAGAAAAAGAGCATGTTTTAGGTTGCAGAGAGGGAGGAGAGTGTAGTGTACAGAGTCTGTGGTGGACAGTGTTATCAAGTTGACAATTATTTTAAAAACATGCACTCAGAGGGGAAAAGAATAAACGAAGCAGAAAGGTATAGCCACATTTGTGGTGAAAGGAAAGGGTTATTACCTGTAATTGTTAAATTCAGTATTATATTTGAAAGGCTGCAAACTGTCCACCACAGAAAATAAGATACTGTTTCTCAAGCTTGTTGGGCAACGTCAGATAATGTAGGCAGCTAAAGACAGAGAGGTCAGAATGGGATGGAGAATTAAAGTGACAGGCAACTGGAATCTGAGTTTCCTTTGCAGTCTAAATGGAGGTATTCTGCAAAATGGTCACCCACTCTGCATCAGATTTCTCCAATTTTGAGGAGACCATATCCTTAGCACCAAATTCTCTGCACTCAATTGGAAGAAGTGCAAAAATCCCCTTGACCTCACCTTTTACCCAATCAGCCTCCACATTCATTGGATTGGTCTCCATAATTTCTGTTGTCTTCAATGGGATGCCACCACATACATCTTCCCCTCCCCTCCCTTCTCAGCATTCCAAAGGGTCCATTCCCTTTGTGACTCCCTGGTCTGTTTTGCCATCTCCACCCATCACTCTCCTTCTCAAGGTCCTTTCCCAGGCAACTGTAGAAGATGCAACAGTTGCCTTTTTACCTCTTCTCTTTCATCAACCAGGGACCCAAAGTTCTTCCAGGTGAAGCAGCAATTCACTGGCATTTCTTCCACTGAGTGTTTGCATTTGCTGCTCAGAAGTCTGCTCATGTCACATTTCAGCTAAAAGTTAAATCATCAGTGGCTCAGGTAACTACTTGTCTATCAAGTCACTCATCAAAATCAAGTAGTCTAAAGTTGAATTAATCCTGTGATACTTTATTTGCTTTCAGTTGGCAGCAGATGTTAGTGGTGATGAATCATTAACAACCAAGACAGAGCTGAGAAATCAAATTGCTCAATATACTTTTCAAATGTATTGGTTTATTATTGTAACTTGTACCAAGGTACAGTGAAAAACTTGTCTCACATACCGTTTATACAGATCAATTCATTACACAGTGCATTGAGGTGGTACAGGGTAATGACTATAGTAGAAGTAATGCATAGATCTGCAGAGAGCAGCTTGTAGCAAGTCACCACGCGCTCATTAACTGGTAAACTGTACAAAAATAACTAAATTGCTCAATCTTTTCGGTCAATGCCAAAGCTACATTTCAAATTACTAAAAACATTAAAAATAGAATAATTAAAGAGTATTAATAAACTTAGCCATAAAGGTGACACCAGAAACTTCTGCCTTTCCCCTGTCAATACCATGATGCAGTCCATCAAGCCCGTCAGGATTCTGAGTTCCATTTATAATTCCCTTTTATTATTTATGCCCAACTAACTTGTGTCCATGTTACCAATTTATACTTGAAAACTGCACATTGGACCACAATTTCTGGGAATCACCTCACATTTACTTTGCCATGAATCCTCACTTTGGTCCCCATTCCCACACTTGTTTGTTTTCCCATTCATGTTGTACGTTTTGCTGCTTCCCACTTCTGATATCCTGTTGCTGATGCGCGGTTTCTCACACTTACTGCTGTTTTAGTACTCAGTCTCATTCTGGCTCTTATTCCCACTTGTTTGTTTTCCCACTCCCACCTGCAATCTGTCTCTTTCTCACTCCTTCTCTGGTACCACTTCTCATTGGTGTCATATACCAAGTACTCCATCCAGAAAGGGCCTGACCACAGTTCCCCTGCTATGAGCTTCCATTCTAAGCCTTGCATATACTCCCAACCCTAAGTGATATGAACTCAATTGGAGTGGGACTATTACTGAGTCTCTCACACATAGTGTATATGCCTTGAACTGCTATTGTGGGATACTTGTGCAAATATTCAAATACTCAATGTTTCCCTTTTGTTTTAGTGGAAGGATTAACATTTAAAATAAATGGGATAATGTCTCTTATGATGTTAAAGAAAAGAAATTTTAAAATGTGATACACCAGTATCCAGCAGTGCAATCTCAGGGTGCAGTACTTTTGTAAGAACACAAGGAATTCTAAAACCCACAGTGAACAGCATCTCAGGAGGTTTACTGGTCTTTACTTATTTGTATTTGAAGAAATTTGAAAAATTTAGCTAATGGCAAATGTAACGCAGCTTAGCATTCAGTGTTTGTATTTAAGTTTATTTAGTTTTAGATTACAGGGGAAAGAAAGCACTTAATACATGCTTTAATAGTAAGCCAAAGGGCTTCTTATCTAATTCCCTTAGTATTGTTGTCTCAAGTTGCATCTTTGTTTAGTATTTCATGGTTTTTAATGACTGCCATGGCTGAGTGGCTACAATTTCATTTTAGTCTTGAGTTGAGTTGAATGCAGACTTCAGGCTGCCACTTCATTTTGATTCTTTCTTTTCCTTCCCTTGTGATGTAAAATCATTGTTTTTTTTCTGCCCAGAAAAGCTATTTGGTTATTGATTTATCGGAAGCGGAAATATTGTTGTCCATCCTCAATTCCCTTTTAAGAATCTGGTAGGGAACCACCTTCTGGAACCACTGAAGTCCTCCTGTCAATGAAATGTTGTTAGGTAAGGAGTTTAAAGATCTAGACCCAATGCC
Organism: Pristis pectinata; assembly: GCF_009764475.1. NCBI lineage: Eukaryota > Metazoa > Chordata > Chondrichthyes > Rhinopristiformes > Pristidae > Pristis > Pristis pectinata. Next base: position 79,175,973 of record NC_067412.1, read on the forward strand.
AATGATGGCATGGTGATTTATTTCCAAGTCAAAATGGTGTGTGACTTGGAGGGAAACCTGTAGATGGTGGTGTTCTCTTGTGTCTAGTGCCCTTTTTCTTCCTTCTAGGTGGCAGAGGTTATGGGTTTGGGAGATGCTGTCAGAGTAGCCAAGGCAGGTAAATGATACAGAATGAAGCCATGTGCTGCTTGTTGAGTGGATGAATGTTTATGCTAGTGGATGAAGTGCCAATCAAATGGGCTGTTCCTTCTTTAGGGTATATTGTTGAGTGTTATTTGAGCTGCACTAAGACAGGCTGGAGGAGAATATTCTTATACACTCCTGATTTTTGACTTATGGATGTGCCTTTGAGTGTCAGGTGAATTATTCACTGCAGAAAAAAACCTCTGATCTGCTGGTTCAACCACAGTGTTTATGTTGAATTTCTGTTCAGTGTCCCCTCAGACGTTGGGGAATTTGTTAATGGCAATGCTATCCAGTCTCTTGGTTATCCAGACAATGGTTATCCAGTGTCTTGTGAGAGATGCTCATTACCTGGCAGTTATGTGGCATGTGTATCAGTGGCACTTATCAGGCCTTCGCTGAATTATATGTGGATCTTGCTGCATGCAGGCATGGCCTGCTTATGTTCTGAGGACTTGCAAATGAAATTGAACATTGTGCAATTGTCAGTGAACGCACTTCTGATGGAAGGAAAGCTGGTTCATCAGGGCCACTGGAACTGAATTTCAGACCTGAAGTGTTAATTTTATTTCTCTCTCTACAGATGCTACCTGACCTGCTGAGTGTCTCCGGCATTGTTTGGTTTTACTACTAATTGCTGTCAATTAAATTCAAGCAATGCCTGAAGCTGGAAATACTCAAAGTATTCTGCTGCTAGGCCAATTGCTCCTACTTGGTGGCCAGTTTGGACTGAAATTAAAAATTACTTATCATGTTGGGTACCTGAAAAACAAACATTACAGTTGGAATTAAAATCTATATAATGTTGTATTATCCTTGCAGACGTACTATATAGCATATATAATTTGATGATTTGGTGCTACTTTTAAATGCACAACAAGAATGAAAGCTTTCTTTTGCAATAAACAGATTGGTTTGACAGAATGGATTGAACCACCCAAACGAGAACGAAAAGCCAATTATGCAGTGGATGCATATTTCCGGGAGGCTTTACGTGTCAGTGAGCCGAGAGCCCCAAAGGTAAAGCAGTGTATAAAACAGTGTTTGCGAAGGTTTGCTTAAGGGAATCTACTTTTATTCAAAATTACTTCAGCTGAGTGATCTTTGGAAAATGATTTAAATCACTAAGTGATCCAAAAATGAAGAAATGAAACAAGAAAATATTTTGTAATGTGATATCAGTGCCAAGAGAAGATTCATCTGTCATAAGTTGCCAATGATAAGGGGTATTTTCTTCTGCATCCCTACTAAAAAAAAACTTTAGACCTCTTTTATAAGGATTATATTTGTGATTTTGTTGGATGAAGCACACAAGCATATCTTTCTTTGCTGTACTGGATGTCAGTTTGAAATATTTCTCAGGACAGTAGAACTGATGCATTTCATGCTGCTGTTGAAATTAATTTCCATTTATTTAATGGAACTGAATTTTGGAGTGGATTATAGCACAGAAAGTCAACTGTGTTGCATATTTGACACGTGAGAAGAAAAATTTTATCCTGCTATGTTTCCAGATAGAGCTTGGAAAGACTTAAGTTAAGAAATTTGTCTTCAGTTACACGTGCAAATCACCTTATTGATTGACATAGTAAAGAATACTTATGCTGTACATTTGCTTCCTAAATATGGCTCCAGTGAAGTCAGTGGCACTGAATTTGGAAATGGAGTTCAACACCCAAAAGTTATTATTTAACATATATGGCTCATACTGTTTTAAAACAGATTGTGGTTAGTATTGGAGTAAAATAATATTCGTAAAACAATCTTCAAGTTACCACAATCTTATTCTTTGGAATTATCCATCAAAATCTTCACATGTTATGCCTCTCTTCGTTCGAATGCCTTTTTACATAATTAGATTTGACTGCGTCATTGGTCTAATGATTGCCTCTATTCTTATACTCTGCACTCTTTTGTCTTTTATCTCTTTTGTTCTTCCTGATCCCTGGTATTCTCCAGTCTCATAAAATGGTGTCCTATAATATCCTTTTAATTTTAATTCAGTGATATTTGGGAACTGTATTCTGCTCAAATCCTACTGTGAAATGCAGGGATTTTCACTTGAATTAAACTACCCGTTGATTGCACCTGAAAATATAATTGGTTGTGTTATATGACAGGTGACTGATCCAAAATTGACTACACAATGAATAGAAGTTTAAAATATTCCTCAGTACTTCCTTTGTTCATTCCTAAATGTGACCTGTTGCCTAAGGCCACATATAAGCCTCGAAATTGGATTGTATAGAACTCATATTTTGAGGGCCTCATGGTCCAAGTTCACTTTTACATAGAGTAAATCACATGAGTCATCATTTCAGTGTGAAATCATGCCGATCACAAAATTGGACTGGACACTTCCATGTGCAATTCACTTCAGCACACCTAATGTCTTCCCATGTGTGTATGCTTTCCAATGTTATTATTCACATAGTGCCCATTTCTGCCTATATTGACATAAATTGGAGCTCAAAGTTCCACATGGTAAGTATTGCAAAACAGTGTCACTCAGACTAGGAGCATATCACACTAAATTCTTGCATTCGTTACTGTTTGAAGAGGCACTCTTTGGGAGAGCACATGGACAATTTCAGGCTAACTGCCAGCTGCTCAAATTCCTTCCAGAGTGTTCTTAAACTAACAGGGAGAGACTTTTTCAATATCTTGCTGCTGAGCCAGTGAGTATGTCCCTGATCACTCTGACATCACTCCATTACTTGAGCCATTAATATGACCATGGTTGACCATTCAGGGAAGGTCAGGGACCTCCCAAAAGGAGGCAAACAAATGCCTATCTGTAAAGACCCTACTCCTAGTGAGTCTTCAAGGACACACTGCATCCTACCTGGACTTCTCTCACAAGCAATGCATTTGTAGGGTCAGGTTTTCCAAGGCTGTCATCAGAGAAGTACATGACATTTTATGGCAGGACCTTCAGCTATACTCTCATGCCTGGACTGGTCTCTGAGTGCAGGTCATGTCAACTCTCAACTTCCTTGCTACAGAATTGTTCCAAGTGACTGCAGCTACGTTTCTCAATTTATTGCTGATTGAGGCGCTCTACTGATGAAGAAGAAACAAAGGACTGCAAATGCTAGAATCTAGATGAAAAAACAACAAGATGCTGCAGGAACTCAGCAGGCCAGGCACCATCTGTGGAGAAAACAGACAGTGAACGTTTCAGGTCAGGACCCTTCTTCAGGACCGAAGATAGGAAAAGGGGAAGCCCAATGTAGAAGGGGGAAAAAGCAGAGCAGTGATAGGTGCACAAAAGAGGGGAAGCAGGGTGGGCACAAGGTGGTGATAGGTGTGGGAAATGGCAGACATGCGGGTGCGAGCTCCCTCGACCACAGTAGGGGGGAAGCCACAGTTAGTAAAGAAGTTGGACATCTTAGAGTGGAGAAGACCCCCGGAGTGGAGAACTGTCCTTGAGTCGGAAGCCTCATCATGGGAGCAAATTGCAGTGGAGGCAGAGAAATTGAGAGAAAGGAACAGCGTCCTTGCAAGAGAGAGGGTGAGAGGACCTCTGCTCTCATCGCCACCCCTCCCAGGCCCAACAGGGATGGGGTCCCCTTTGTCCTCACATTTCATCCCACTAGCCTACGTATCCAACACATCATTCTCTGCCACTTCCGCCATCTCCAACGGGACCCCACTACCAAACATATCTTCCCCACCCCACCTCTTTAAGCCTTTTGCAGGGACAGTTCTCTCCGTGACTCCCTGGTTCACTCCTCCCTCCCCACCCATCCCGCTCCCACCCCGGGAGCTTTCCACTGCCCCTGCCATTGGTGTAACACCTGCCCCTACACTATCTTCATCACCTCCATTCAGGGACCCAAACAGTCCTTTCAAGTGAGGCAGAGATTTACTTGCGCCTACTGCGCCCAATGTCACCTACTGCATTCAGTGCTCTAAGTGTGGCCTCCTCTACATTGGCGAGACCAATCGCAGACTGGATGACCATTTAGTAGAACACCTATGCTCTGTCTGTAACCGCAATCGCATCTCCCCATTTTCAGTCACTTCAATTCCCCCTCACACTCCATCATAGATACGTCAGTCCTCGACCTCCTCCAGTGCCAGAAGTCCAAATGCAAACTGGAGGAATAACACCTCATTTTTTGTCTTGGGACCTTACAGCCGAACGACATGAACATCGAATTCTCCCACTTTAAGTAAACCAACCATGCCTCTTCTTTTCTTCCCCTTCCTAGCCTATCTCTTTTCTCCTTGCCAATTTTTTTTCTCTCCTTTTCCTCTCCTCCCTTCCTCCTATGCTGCCTGCCTCCATACCTTTGACCCATCCCCTGGTGGATCTGCTTTCCCCTCATTCCTCGTACCTGCCTATCACTATCTCTTACCTGCATCTACCTATCACCATCTTGTGCCCATCCCGCCTCCCTTCTTTTGTCTACCTATCACTGCTCTGTTTTCCCTCCTATATATTGGGCTTCCCCTTTTCCTACCTTTCAGTCCTGAAGAAGCGTCCTGACCAGAAACATTGACCGTCTGCTTTTCTCCACGGATGCTGCCTGACCTGCTGAGTTCCTCCAGTATCTTCTTGTATTTTCATACTCATGAAGGAATTATTTTGTCGTCTTAATTTCAGTGAGGTGAGAGCAGCGCCCTGGGCATTACAATTCACCAGCATAGTTGTCTTCCCATCGAGTGCACTCCTGTGCCCATCATTGGCTTCCGTTAACAACTGGACCTTTTCATTAACAGAAGGGATATGTATTTCTCAAAGTTGCAGCTGGTTCTGGATCATGAGATGAATTTTATAACGGTCAATGACGTTTTCATGCCTCCAGCAGCCAAGGGACTCAACATTGCCAGACATTTTAAAGCTTACGCATGTTCTGAGGGAGGAATCCTGGGGGACAAATGCCACTTCTACTTTCTGGCTGTTCGCACTAGTACATTGACCTGTCACACCAGCTGAGCACTCGTATAACAAGAGCTCCTAAAGTATGGATGGTAATGGGAAATATCATGTCCTGAAGATGAGATTTTGTTCCCTATATCAGTCCAGGGCATCTTGCAGTATATGCTGAGCAGTTGTGAAGACGTCATTGTAGTCTGCTGAAAGCTACACATTCTTCCAACCAAATACAGCAGTTATATCATTTTTATGTGATTCTTTCCGGATGTAAACTTTCCTAATGCTGTTTCAAACATTTTTTTTTGCCAGTTTTGCAAGTGATGGAAGGAGAGCCAATTCTGCTCTAGTTCCATATGTAATGCTGCTTCATTATACCAGATGAAACCCGATTTCTAGACTATTATATTTTGCGGAAGAGCTGTTGTCTGTCAAAGTATTGGGAGATTGGGAGGCATTGAAAATTGGGTCCGTCGTCACAGCTTTCTCCCTGAGGAGAGATCACTTGCTATGTTTAAGCCTTATTGGGTTTTCTCAGTGCATCTGGTCCCACCCACTGTTTTTATATTGTCTTGCTGATAATCCACTTCAAATCGAGAAGCCTGCTTCCTCTTGTTCTTTTCAACCATTTCATCTTATTATATATCTTTTCTTCCTATGTAGCTGCTTATTTAAATTTGCCTTTGATTTAACCATTCCTCCATTCCCCTTGTCTTTTGGTAAAAATGTTATATCAGGCTGGATAGGCTGATATAACATTTGATATAACATATAACAGGCTGGATAGTTTGTTATCCAGCCTGTTTTCCATTGCTGCTTAATGCAGACATGAAGTGATCCAAGCAGAGCTCTGAGTTAGCACATGCTGCCGAGATTTGGAGAGTGCTGCTAGGAAAAGTACATGCATTTGCATTAAAAATGTAGGTGACTCTTCTGATACACTAAATGTTTAATGATTAGAATTGTGATCTAATTTAGTTGGTTGCTTTACTGTAATTTAAAAACTTAAGGATCAACCTTCAAGGCAATTTTTCTAGGAGCAAGAGCCAGAAACATTTTTGAAGGAGCAGAAGAAATGTATGAAAAACAAATATAAAAGAAAAGTACTTCCAGAAGCTCAAAGCACTGGTCTCAACACAAAGTATATGTGAAAAGTTTTTGTTTTGACTGTGATCGTTTATTATTATAGGCACCTCGACCTCCAAAACAGCCAAGTATTCAAGATTTCCAGTTTTTCCCACCACGCCTATTTGAACTTTTGGAGAAAGAAATCCTTTCCTACAGAAAAAGCATAGGCTACAAGGTATTCCAGTGCAAATGTGTATCAATAGAGACTCTGGCCAAAGTTCGTTGAAATATATTGTTGAATGCATGATTTATGGGCATGGTGATATATTTTATAGTGTCTCTGGAAATGTTGTGCTGTATTGTACTGTGGTATAATCAGTCTTAACAGCATTATGCAAAGTAAACGTTTTTTTCCCCCTTAATATTCCTTTATATTTATGTAGGAATCTTAAATCAAGGAAAGTGAATCATAGGGAAGCATTCAAGCTCATTTGAGAGATGCTCCTATATCGCTCCTATGTCGCTCCATGTATCAAAAATTGGACTGCATCTTCCATTTTAAAGGGAATGTGCATTTGCATGGGGCAAGCACATGATTTTGTGACCTCATTTGCTCTGCATGGAATATTGTCTGTTGAACCTCATCACTAAGACTGATGTATGAATAATGATCATTGGTTAAATTAATGTAGGTGATTCCTATTCAGTTTACTTTGGATATGAAGAGGAATTGGGAAACATTTTAGCATGGCAGATGTCCTCATGTCTCAAGGATAGAGCCATTTTTCCTGCTTATTTTCTAGTTTCTGTATTTTACAAATATTAATGCTGGGAGCTCAAAATATGGTCTTTTAAACCTGACCAATTATAAACCAGCAGTCACTGTAATGAAGTGCAATTCATTCATTTGCAAGGTGATACTTACTCATCTGTTTAATCTGTTATTGTCTGGATCGTCAGTAGAATGTGATGGTTTTTTAATTGGGAGAATTGCAAAGAACCAGATGGCTAAAGGAAAACTGGATAGAAATTGAGAATGAAAATGATATAGGGGCCAACAGGGCTGTTTTGCATTGATCAATAGCATTTTTGCTTGGTAACTTTTGAACGTTTTCCCTTCTGGGAAATGCATCAGCTTTGCTTAAAACAGAGAAAAAGCACACATTCCTGAAATTTGGAGCAAACTTGGGGATGGATTTCTCTGAATACTACTTGAAGTGCACTTAATGATCATTTGGACATGATTGTAGGTCCCCAGAAATCCTGACCTACATAATGCAGCGCAGGTACAGAAAGAAGAACAGCGGAAGATCGACGACGCACAGCCTCTGAATCAGAAGGAAACTGAAGAAAAAGAGAAGCTCCTAACACAGGTTTGCATCAAAGTTTACTTCACTTTAAAGGATTTCCTTTCTTTCATCATTGTTACTGGAATATCTTAAACCATGTTTACCTTTTGTATTACAATACCACCATAACTGTATATGTAACACATCTAGGAATTCTCACAAAAACTGAGTGTTCTGATATGCAGGTTGGTTGGATTTTGTAGAGTTTTGTATCTATTATTGGAAGTTGTGGCATGGTATGAGACCAAGAAAGAAGTATAGAGATTTATCCCACTTTCCAGCTTGCAGTCAGCAGCCAAAAAGTCAGGATGCACCTGGGTACTTTGTTAATGTGATGTTGTTAATTGCCAAAATCAGCCTTTCAGACAGAGAATTCCAGAGCCTCAGCCAGGTAACCAATACTACTGATAACATTAATGGCTTAAAAAATAAAATTGCCAAAATTATTAGATTGCTCAATTTCAGTTGGAAATTCATCCAGTGATTTTTGACCCAAAGGTGCTACCTCTGACAAGGCATATATTTAGCCATGAGTTGATTGTCTCCCTCAGATGAGAATTCAGCAGCTTTATAGCTGTTTTATGTTGTTATTTCTTGAGGACTTAAACATGTAATTGCTCTTGTCTCTTTAAGTGCATCTTGGATCCAAATCCTGGGTGCTAATCGTCCAAGATGCCTGCATTGAGTGCCCCCATTCATTCATCTTATGAATATGGTCTTCAGTTTACCTTCAAAATAACAGTGTGTAATTACAAACCATATTATTAATACATTGGGTTGGATTACGGTCACTACAATTGTTTTGGATTTTAAGTATATTTTTAGAAAGTAATTTATTTGTATTGTAGTCAATAAGATTGATTAAGGCTCATTAATATTTAACTGAAGTTGATGGAAACCATAAATGTCCATATTTAATGATATCCTGTAGTCATGATAAATTACCTTAATTTTCCTGTCTATAAGTTCTAGTAAAATTAACTGCTACATTTAATGATTATTTATTAGTTGCTTTTAACAATGAATTTGCTGTCTGGATTTAAGAGTTAATTGCATTACTCAAATTGGTCCTGACACATTATTTACCAGGGCTTCACAACTTGGAACAAACGAGACTTCAACCAGTTCATCAAAGCCAACGAGAAATACGGCCGGGATGACATTGATAATATTGCTCGTGAAGTTGAAGGAAAGACGCCTGAAGAGGTCATTGAGTACTCGGGTAAATCTGTTCCCTGTTTATTACAGAAATGATGTACTTTAAATTCTGGTCATGGAACATAAATCTGAATCAAAGTTAGATCAGAACAGAATCTTCTAAAGAAGTTTTGCATCCACTCATTAATCTTAGTTTTCTTCCAATTTAAAACATACTTTTGTTTTCAAAATAAAGCCCTTAACTATAGTGGAATCTCAGTCACCAGGGTAGTAGAGGCCTTCCCTCCCAGCAGATAATAGCAAATGAAAAGTAATTCAGAATCACCAAATTATCTTTAGAAGTTACTCCATAAGTTTTTTTTCAATGGAAATTGTGGGAATGGGAGCAATGATAATTGCTGTGTTATTAAATATGCCTACTTGCTGCAGGTTGTTTCAGAGCCATGGTTCAGTTTTGATTTGTTTATTTCAGCTGTTTTCTGGGAGCGTTGTAATGAACTGCAGGACATTGAGAAGATCATGGCCCAAATTGAGCGTGGAGAGTCAAGGATCCAACGACGGATTAGCATAAAGAAGGCCTTAGATGCAAAGGTGATTTATCATTTCAGTTCAGGATCTGTCTCCAAGTGCACGAACATGGTTAACAATATGAAATGCAGAGCCATTGAGCAATTTCCACCTATTGCTGATGATATCTCAGTTAGAGGGTTGTGAGTGTGAGGCTGCACCAAGAATTAGAGTTTATAATGGAGATTAACATTCCAGCGTGGTGCTGAGGAGTGCTGTATAACAAGATGAGGTTAACCTTGTTAGGTGAACAATGAGGACCTCGTCTGAAAAAGACCATTGCATTCTTGGTCTCCTGGCCATTAAATAGCTTTTTAATTATGCTATGAACCATGGTTGAAGCAGAAAATTAAACATTATAACCTCCATTTAGCATATTCTCTAAAAGTTGAATGCTGATTTAGGAATGCTATTGAGGTATTTGCCATATTTTTCATTATGCAATCTAACTCTTGATATTAGCCAATAAATGGCAGTCTCTGTGCTGTGGCACATGTTTGCATCTATAGTGTTCTGTCCAAACTTATATCCCCTCTTGCTCTGTTCCAGATGGCAAGGTATAAAGCTCCTTTCCATCAACTGCGTATTCAATATGGAACTAACAAAGGAAAGAATTACACAGAGGAGGAAGACCGCTTCCTGATCTGTATGCTGCACAAGATGGGCTTTGATAAAGAAAATGTGTACGAGGAGCTGCGGCAGTGTGTGCGCAATGCACCACAGTTTAGGTTCGACTGGTTTATCAAGTCCAGAACTGCAATGGTATGAAACCTTTACATTACAAAATGTTCAAAAGATTTTTAAATAGACGAAACAATGTTTAAAACTCAACGTAACCCTCTTAAGTGATCCAGGTATAATCATGAGGATGCAGTGGGTTAGGTATAAACAAAAATAAAACCAGAAAATGCTGGAAATATACCATAGATCATGTAGAGCCTAGAGAGAGAAACAGAGTTAATGTTTCAGGTCAATGTTTTTAGATATAATGCTGCCCTAATTGAAAAACTGATTTTAAACTCACAATTTTGCTGTAAAGCACTGCAGGGTGGCTGATATGGGAAATGTTCGAGTGTTACTCTTGTGCGTTAGGGAGCACCGTTCCAAGGCATCAGTTTGCATCTAATCCTAACAAGTATCTGTTAGGAATTTGAGATGTTTCTCACTGTTATAGTGCTTTATTAACTGCAGATTGTTGTCACTGCTGACAAGTATACTGTGAATGGTGGATACTGACTGTGGGTCAGTAATTGATATTGATAATCAGTCTAGAAAATGAGAAATGCCCCATTCTCAAGAACTACATACCTCACTGAAGTCTAATGAACAATCTGCCATCTTAGTTATTTTGGGGGAGAGTTATAAGTTGCATATTTAATTAATCAAATATGGTGGTAACTGTTCATAGTGACCTTCACGGTACTGAGGAGAAAGGTCCTGTTGTCTCTTAACAACTGTAGATTGATAGAAATTTATCCACAACTTCACAGCAGCCCCTACAACTAGAAACATAGCTTGGATCTGTCAATAATTTTAAACAAAAGAATACTTAACAAAATCTGTTTGCATATAATTTATTTTAACTAGAGCTGTCAAGAGTTAAAACAATCCAATGCCATTAAAAATATAATCACAAGTTAATCATAATTTTAATCGACATTAAACCCGTAACAGGTTCCCAATATTTTTTAAGGAAAATTCTTTGCTTCTGAGAGAGGGGGAGAGAAAAAGGAGTGAAGGGAGAGGAAAAAGAGGAGAGGAAGTGGACAATGAAAAAGAGAGAAGGAAACGGGGGAAGAGCGGGAAGGTGAGGGATCAAGGTTGAGATGGGTGAAGAGTGAGGAAAGAGAGGTGGCATTGAGAGAGAGGATCAAGGTCATGCTACCCCGGCCAGTGGTTGGGTGGAAAGAAAAATAAACCTTGCTGTAGCTTTTAACCGAAAGAGGCAGTTTTGGGTGTCTGATCTTGCTGAACTTGCTATCTTCCTTTGCTATTCCCTTCACCTTCCCCTTGCACCTTCTTTTTCCTCACTTTCTTGCTCTTTCACCCACCCCCTGCTCCCCCACCAACAATCCTTCCCTGCCAATCTCCCAGTCATTCCCTCTCCCCACTCCTCACTTTCTCCCTGCTACCAACCTTCTCTCTCCTGCCCTGTCCACTCACTCTCTCCCTCCCAGGTTGCATGGCAGCAGGAGTTAGAGCTGAGGCCAGTTAGTTGGATGATAGCAAGTCATGATGTTTAGGTTCTGCATTTTTTCTGGGCATCAAGACTGATCGGCTGCCAAGGCTGTGGGACTTGTGGGCATGATAGCACTGGCTTCCAACAGTGGGGGTTGGGGGTGTTCCACCAATGTGTATTGGAAAGAGATCCAGCATGAGGAGTCATGGAAGGGGTGCCCAGCAGGAGGAGATGGGGCAACGGTTGGGTGTGGTGGTGGAGGATTCAACATTGGGAGTAAGGGATGAGTCCAACATTAATGTTCTGTGTCATATCAGGCCTTTTGTATGGTAAATTGTGTAGCACTTCTATGTGCAATTATTTTCCCCTATTAATGTTCATGATTAATGTGTTTCAAAAAAAATAAAACATTAACTAGCAGTTGCATTAATTGTACATGTTAAAAGCAATTAACTGGCAGCCCTTATTTCAACAAAGTAGTTTGGAAACATAATACGTTACAAATTCATGCTAGATGTATTTAATGCTTTGGATAATTGAGACTGACAGGTGTGAAATATTTACATTTTGCTCAAGGTTGGGTTTTATTTAATGATTCTATTCTTTGAGCAAGTCAAAGGAATCTGCTCAAATGAGTTTCATTCCAGCCACTTAATGCCAGTGGATGAGGCATTGAAACTGGACATTCACAGCACATTCTTGGATGTGGTAGCTCCTGTTACACAGTGTAAATCATCTTAAGCAAAATGGTTTGTAATATTTCTGAGGGACTAAATGAGTGCAAATATTTCTTTCATAGTGTATAAATATAGTGTTCCAGTTTCGTGCCAGAATCAATCCACTGCTGGCATGTATACTCAATAAGCAGCTGCCTCCAGCCAGCAGCAGCTGACTGTGACGACAAGTATTGGAGGACTATTGTTAGAGAAACTTGAGATGGAGCAATTTATCCTAAGATTTGGGCCACTACCACTAAACTTGGGGCACAGGAACAGCACTAGCTGGTATGGGGCAGCATGGTAGCATAGCGGTTAGTGTAATGCTATTACAGCGCCAGCGACCTGGGTTCAATTCCCGCTGCTGCCTGTAAGGAGTTTGTACGTTCTCCCCTTGGCTGTGTGGGTTTCCTCCGGGTGCTCTGGGTTCCTCCCACATTCCAAAGATGTACAGGTTTGGAGCTGTGGGCATGCTCTGTTGGCGCCTGAAGAGTGGCGACACTTGCGGGCTGCCCCAGCACAATCTTAGCAACACAAAGAGACATATTTCACTTTGTGTTTTGATGTACATGTGACTAATAAATAAATATTTTATCTTATCTTATTGGTAATGGAATTACTTCTCACAATTGGGGTCTTCCTATCCACTGCTTTGGCATTGTTGACTGAACTTTTGTCTCTGCCTTTTATTTTTATATCAGGAACTTCAGAGGCGATGCAATACGTTGATATCACTGATAGAGAAAGAAAACTCAGAACTTGAAGAAAAGGAACGCGCTGAGAAGAAACGGCGAGGACCAAAAATGGGAACGGTATTCAAAGTTTTGTGTTCTTTAGGAGAAACTGGGTGGGGAGTTTCAGGCAGCTTTAACAAGCAGGTCCAGTTCCAGGCAGCAGCTGCTTTCACATGGAGGAGCCACAAGAGGGAGCACCTTACTTGCTAAAAAGGGCATTTTGACATCAAGGTTCTGAATCCGGCTCACTCAGCTGATCACTGCCTCCGTTTTTCTGGCTGTATGATCCACCTCTGAGGTTAGACCAGTAATCCCAATATAATTTCTATTTACTGCAGTGCTATTCCTGACGTGCCATTTTTTGTTTTAGTCTCATTCAGAAATGTTGCAGAATGACTGGTGTTATGGAAATGAGTAACTCAGTCATATTGATGCATTAAGTAATGATTTATGATATAGTTATGGCACATCATATTTAGCCACTTATTTCTACAGGATCTGGCATTGCTGGTAAGGCCAAACTTATTGTCCTTCTTTTATTGCCCTTGTGAAGGTGGTGGCAATGAAACAGTGATATATTTCTATGTCAGGTTGGTTTGTGATGAGAGGAACAGGCAGGTGATGGTATCCCCATGGGCACAAAGCTCTTGTCCTTCGTGCTGGAGGTCACTGGTTTGGGAGGTGCTGTTGGAGTAGCCGAGGCAAGTGATTGCAGTGCATTTTATCATTGATACACACCCCAGCCATGGTGTGCCAGTGGTGGAGGGAATGTGTGGTTAGGGTGATATTGGTATTGGTTTATTATTGTCACTTGTACTGAGGTACAGTGAAAAGTTTGCTTTACAAACCGATCATACAGGTCAATTCATTACACAGTGCAGCTACATTGAGTTAGTACAGAGTGCATTGAAGTAGTACAGGTAAAAACAATAACAGTACAGAGTGAAGTGTCACAGCTACAGAGAAAGTGCAGTGCAATAAGGTGCAAGGTCACAACAAGATAGATCGTGAGGTCATAGTCCATCTCATTGTATAAGGGAACCGTACAAGGTACCAATCAAGCTTGCTGCTGGTGTTCTTGAACTTCTTGAATGGCACACGTCCAGGCAGATGGAAACTCTTCCATCACACTCCAGACCTGTGCCTTGTAAATGGTGGAACACTTTTGAGGTGTCAGCAGATGAGCCTCTGATTACTCTTGTATCTATAGTATAGCGCTGGTCCAGTTTCTGAACAATGGTAACTCCAGGATGTTGATGGTGGAGGACTCAGTAGTGATGATGGCATTGAAAGTCAGGGGTTGGAGATGGTAACTGCATGACACTAATATTACTTGCTTAAGTCTGTATATCATCTTGGTCCTGCTCCGTTAGGGTATGGACTGATTTATTTGCTAAGGAGTTGCAATGAGGTTGAATATTGTACAATCAACAGCAAACATTCCCCACTTCTGATGGAAGGAACGACATTGACGAAGCAGCTGAAGATAGTTTGATATAGGGCACTGCATTGAGAAGCTTCTCCATGCTGTTTTGGGGCTAGGTTGATTGACCTCTAAGAACACCAACAATGTCTCCAACAGTGGGAGAGTTTTCCTCTTGACGTTCATTGACTTCAATTTTACCAGAGCTCCTTGATGCCACACTTCGTCAATGCTGCCTTAATGTCAAAAAGCAGTCACTCAAAACTCACTTGTGAAATTCAGCTCTTGGGTCCATCTTTGGATGAGAGCTGAGATGTGGTCTGGAGTCAAGTGACTCAGCAAAATTGGGAACTGATAAGCAGGTTATTGGTGATTAGGTACTGTTGATGACAGCTTCCATCACATTTGTGGTGATTGAGAGCAGTGTGAAAGACAGTAATTAGCTAGTTTGGATTTGCCCTGCTTTTTGTGAACAGGACATTGCTGGGCTATTTTCTACATCGTCAGGTAGGTCCCAGTGTTGTAATTGCACTGGAACAGTTTGGCCAGTGGCACAGTTGGTTGTGAGAGCCCAGATCTTAGGTACTACAGCTGGAATGTTGCCTAGCCCTATGCTGTATCCAACACTCTCAGCCATTTCCTGATAGCACATGAAGTGAATGGAATTGGCTCAACACAGGAATCTATGATGATAGAGGTCTTAGGAGGAAAATTAGATGAATCATTCATTTGGCAATTTTGGCTTTGGAACTCGCATGCTAGGCCTTGTTGTGGATGTTGAATTTGTCCCTTCAGAACTGGTGCCTAAGCTGATGCCTAGTGGGCCATCTGTTGTATTCTTTCTCTGTTTCATTGTAGCAGGTGTGATAAAACCAAGTGGCTTGCTCAGCCATTTCACAGGGCATTTAAGAATCAATCACATTATTACATTGGAATCATGGGATCTTACAGCACACGAGGATATCATTCAGCTCCTAAACCTTTGCTCCAGATTTCTTGATTCCACCCTTTACATTTTTTTTTGTGCTTATAATTTACTATTGATTTTTTTTGGGTGGGGTCATCCAATATGATAATGATGCACTGTATAAAGTAAGTTATTGGCTCTTTTGATTATCTTAAACTCATAGACTAATGTTATAGACACTGATCAGTGGGACTAATTTTTGCTTTGTCAAAACACCTGAAATTCTTGAACTCTTATTTGATCTTTGATTAAATTTTTTTCTGTTCTCAAACAATTGCACTTCATAAAACTAAAGCCTCTTCTATAGATGATGGCCTTGACACTTAGGACTCCCTCACTGGTCGATGCTGATTACGATGTTCCAACTATTTCTGACTAATGATAGCAATTGAGCTCCTATTGCATGAACAAAATTTCCATGTTGCCTGAAACAGGCAGACTCTGAGTATTGACTGAAGTCCTCTTGTAAAGGAGTCTGTCCACATTGCCAGTGATAACAAAGACCATAAGGCTACTAATCCCATAATGAAGCTTTTAACCACCTTGCTAATACCAGAGAGATGGCAATTTGGCCACTATTGAACACCATTTAGAAAATGGAAATGTTCAGTTTTCTCACAGAAACCAAATTCGCATTAATCAGCACACAACTCACACCAAAAAATTGTTAAAAGCAAGTTCCCCATTCCAGAGATGGTGATAATGAGGATATTGATAATCCTAATGAAAGAAATTGGCTTGAATATGAAACCAGATTTTTCACTTTGTGGTTGCACTTAATTGATAAAAAGCACTAATGAATAAATTAGAGCTTATATTTAAAAAGTCAGTGAGTGATTAAAATGATTTGGATAGTTATGAATAAAATTGAACTTTACAACATTTGAATCACATTTTATAGGGTGGAATCCAGAGAAGAAAGTGCTTTCTAGGCTGGAACCAGGTGTCAGCCATCTCAGTGCAGTATTTATTCTGATTACCTGAACTAATGTTTTGGAAAATGATTGAGAGAACACATTCATGAAACACACTTCACAGTTATGCATCATAAATCACCTTCTTTCTTCCATCAAATATGGACCTTCATAGAGAAACAAATGGGTCGAAATATATCCTTGGCCACAAGCACTGTTTCATGTCAAGGAACCAATTTCAGATGGAAGACACAGAGGGCAAGGTCGGGGCTAATAATCCAATGTCCATTTAGCATGAACAACCAAAGGTGAATTGCCACCTTCAAATATCCAGTTCTGATGAGTGAACGTTGACTTTCTTTTTCAGTGGCGAGTCACTTTTTGTAGCAGACTTGTACAGTAACACTGGTGTCTGGTTCTGCAGCAACAGAGGTGTTGTGACAAAGAGGATTCCTGCTGTTCATTTGTAATACCTTTAATGATTGAATCTCTTTTGGTGTTAATTCTACCTCCCCACACCATCTGGTTCAATAACACATCCCAGCTGGCTTATTAGTACTCACTTTTAGGTTGAAGAGATAAATGAGGAAAGGCCAATATTAAAATGACTTTTACTGCACAAATTTTCTACATTTTCTCCCCAATTTTTTACATTATTTTCTTGAAACTGCTAATCTTTGTTAATCTGATTTTCTCTATTTGATGTGTGCCCACTAGTATAGCAACAAAATAACCATTCTTGGTACACGCGCCCTCATTGTGAGCTCACTGAGATAATTTCATATTTCCTTATGAAGGAGGCCATTTGGCCCATCGAATCAATTCCATTTTGTAGAACAATTCCATTTCCCCACTTACTTCCTTGCAATCTGTTCTCTCTCACCTGCTTGTCAACTCCACCCTAATTCTGCTACCACCCACCTACTTTAGGGATAATTTACAGTGGCCCGTTAGCCTACAAGGCAGCATGTCTTTGGGATGTGGGAGGAAGCTAGCCCCAGGGAAAGCCCATGCAGTCACTGAGGGAATGTGTAAATCCCAAACAGCACTGGAGGTATGGATTGAGCCCATGTCCTTGGAATAATTTGTCGCACTATTGTGCAGTCAAATGTGTTTGGTCCTATTCAAGCATTCATACCCTTCCATTGTGCTTTCTTGAATGCAATTCTGGCAAAAGAACATGGAAAATGTATTTTTTCATCTTACCTTCTTTGACCTGAGCTCCAGATCTATTGTACAAGAACAAAAAAAGTATCAATGCTGTAAATCTGAAATTAGGACAGAAAATACAGGAACATGCAGGAGTGAGGCAACACCTGTGGGAATGTGTTAATATTTTCAGGTTGGTGATCTTTCCATTGTAACTGGGAATACTTCTAGCATTTTTCAGTTCTAATTTATGCAAAGATTAGTTGCTACTCCCAAAACTAGTCACTCAGTAGAGATCAGTGAGAAAGATCCAAAATCCTTTTTAATGATTACTGCTACACTTGATAATACAATTACTATGCTTGCCAAGAAACTCAAGTACAGTTGCCTGGAAAATTGAACACAATTGCATTTGTTTTTCTTATAGTAAAAAGAATACATAAAATTGTTTTGCTTATGTTTTAACACAATTATCCCCATTTCCAGTTGAAATCCTGCCCATCAGGAAGTTGGACAGGGCTTTACCAGCCCCAATAGGTGTCATTGTTTGGGGCACCATTCGCACAGAGAGGCGTGTCATCAACATGCATGATGCTCCTTTCCTCATTAACAATTAAAATTGCTCAAAAAATGTACAACCTATGACCTGCATTTTTCACATTTTAGTAAGTGACAATCATCAGACAATCATCAGGGTAACACTCCATCATCAGATCTATGAAGGATCTATGAACATTACCTCATTATTCCTCTTTTGCACTATTTATTTATTTTTGCAATTTATAGTAATTTTTATGTCTTGCACTGTACTGCTGCCGCAAAACGACAAGTTTCTTGACATATGTCAGTGATAATAAATCTGATTTTGAAGTTTGTGGATAACACCATAATTGGTGGTATGGTGGACAGTGAAGAAGGTTGTCTAAGGTTACAACAGGATCTAGATCAACTGGGAAAATGGGCAAAGGAATGGCAGATGGAATTTAACTCAGGCAAGTGCAAAGTGATGCATTTTGGGAAGGTAAACCGGGGCAGGACATACACATTGAACACAGGCTCTGGGGAGTGTCGAGAACAAAGATCCAGAGGTACAAGTACATAGTTCTCTGAAAGTGGTGACACAGGTAGACAAGGTGGGTGAAGAATGTGCATGCTATGTTTGCCTTCATTGGTCAGGCATTGAGAACAAGAGTTGGGAATGTCATGTTACGGCTGTACAAGCTGTCCTGTACGACTGCATCAGGTGTATTTTGTGCACTTCTGGTCACCATAACTATAGGAAGGAAGTGATTAAGGATACAGAAAGTATCCTGAGGGGGGTACAGAAAAAAATTCACAAAGATGTTGCTGATTCTGGAGGGCTTGAGTTTGTAAGGAGAGATTGGATAGGCTGGGGCTGTTTTCCCTAGAGTGAGGGAGGCCTGAAGGGTGACCTTAGAGGTTTATAAAATCTTGTGGGGCATAGACAAGGCAGATGATACGCAGTATTTTTCCCGGGTAGGGGTTCTAAAACTGAGGCCATAGGTTTATGGTGAGGGAAGAAGTATTTAAAGAGGATCTAAGGCACAAATTTTTCACACGGGGTGGTTATATGGAACAAACTGCCAGAGGAAGTAGGTGAGATGAGTACAATTACATTTAAATGACATTTGGACAGGTACATGGATGGAAAGTGTTTAGAGGGATATGGGCCAAAGACAGTTATAATGGACTAGCTCAGGTAAGGCAAATTGGTCAGCGATGGATGAGTTTGAGCTATAGGTTTCTGAGCTATATAACTATGACTCTAAAACAAATATTACACTGAGTCCTTAACAACAGGAAATGCCTCAGTTGGGACATTAATACTTTGTTTCCCCATTCTCCCAGCTTGACTGATTGCAGATAGATGGTTACACAGCAGATCAGTTCTGTGAATTTTAACTGTGGCAGCTTTTCCCTGCGGAGACCACTCTCCTGGTCTCTGAAAATATAACTCATACGAGCTTGGTGCCACATAGGATGGGAAAGCGTGAATATTTGGAATCCCAGGAGATGTAGAGTAGTGTAGCTAGTTACTGTGTTACCAGTTGCAGTGTCTGCCATTAGGAATCACATTCTTCTGCACCAAACTGGGAGGAAACTACTCGAGATTTTTTTAAGGATAAAGTCAGATCCCACTGATTATGTATTGGAGTCAAACCAAGCACACATTTAGCACACCAAAAAGGGGTGAAAATCAATTCCTAGGTACAGCTATTCCAATGCTTGCATGGAAATGGTAAATTTGGAATGGGAATTATCTTTTTAGGCTTTGACTAATATCACGCTCAAGTTTTCCATTTAACCTATACAGCAAGGTGAATAAGGATTTTAATGTTCTATCTGTACAGTTTAATTTGATAAGAGAAACAACATAAATGCTCTGAAAATTCTTCCAGGACTGACAGGAGGAAAGGCAGGTTGATGTTTTGAGCAAAAACCCTTCGTCAGAACAAGAATCTGCAATCAGCACTTTGATATTCTTTCCCTTACCCACAATCATGGTTTTATTTCCATATTTATGTTTTAATTTTTTTTAAAAATGTAACCTAATTCTTTCTTTATTGTTAGGCACAGAAGAGAAAGGCAGAGCCAACTCCAGAAACCTCTGGACGAAAAGATTGGAAAAAAATGAAGAATTAAATCAACTATTCAAATGAAGACTGCATCTTGGTTAACACTATCGTTTCTTTTTGTTGCTTTTCTCCCTTGTATATTCATTAGAAAAATAGATGGTGCAGTTTCAAAAATCTCAAAGAATTTTGAATACATTCTCAAAGTGCATTTGGAACACAGGATTACTTTTGTGTGATACAGTGAATGCTTCTTTTCTTCTTTCGGTCTGCTTCATTCCAATATTTTATGTCCTGTCCTGCAGTTGTACGTACAGTGAACTACTTGTATTTAATTGATTGCATGCATTTTAATATATTGGCTGTTTTAAGGTAAAACCTAGGGATCCTGTGTTTTTTGTACATGAGTGGAAATTGAAGCAAATATGGGATTCCAAGTATCTCAGCAAGGTATTTGTCAGGATCTGAGCGGGTTTTCCAAAACGAGCACCATTTTTTAAAAAAATAATAACTTGTTTCTTGGATATTTCCCTCTTATTGTGCAGTTTCACCTGTAAAATAACATAATCACTGTCTGTTGGGAGGGAAAGCAAAATATATCTTACAGGAATATTCTTAAAGTGCATTTATTCTCTAATGCACAGTGAATTTGGGAAGATCATATTTTTGTACTAGTCTGTTTGGAAAAATTGGTGAGTTCTCTTTGTGAAGTTGTGCTTAGCCAACGACTCCATTTTGACCTGGCCATTTTTCATTGTCACCAGTATGACTAGCATTCTTGGATAGCTGTTGTAAAATTGCAAGGTACTGGAGCTCTTGAATTCACAATTTCCCACTGTACCTCAGTGGGCTCCACTGCTGAATCTCTGATGGTTGCCTCTGAACCAGTCACTGCCTTTTTAGCATTCTGTAGAATCTTCAGAAGTATTTCATCTTAGAACATAGAACATTACAGCACAGTACAGGCCCTTCAGCCCACAATGTTGTGCCAACATTTTATCCTGCTCTAAGATCTATCTAACCCTTCCCTCCCACATAGCCCTCCATTTCTCTATCATTCATGTGCTTAAGAGTCTCTTAAATGTCCCTAATGTATCTACCCCCACAATCTCTGCCAGCAGTGCGTTCCACGCACCCACCACTGTGTAAAAAAATAAACTTACCCCTGACATCACCCTTATCTTCCTCCACTCACCTTAAAATTATGTCCTCTCTTGTTAGCCATTGTCACCCTGGGAAAATGTCTGACTGTCCACTCGATCTATGCCTCTTATAATCTTGTACACCTCCATCAAGTCACCTCCCATCCTCTTCCTCTCCAAAGAGAAAAGCCCTAGCTCACACAACCTATCCTCATAAGACATGCTCTCCAATCCAGGCAGCATCCTGGTAAATCTCCTCTGCACCCTCTAAAGCTTCCACATCCTTCCTATAATGAGACAACCAGAACTGAACACAAAACTCCAAGTGTGGTCTAACCATTTTGCCTTGGATCTATTTAAGCCTAGGTTGATATAAGAAGCAAGTGGGTTGGAGTACTAAGGCAGGATGCAGAATCCTCCTAACATTCATGCTATAAAACTAAAGGAACGGTGAATGACTCATTTCCCAAAGCATTGAATTTCTGTGTCACCCACCATATTATATTGCTGGTGAGTGATTGTATTGGATGAAAACAATTTATGGACTGTATTCCAGTGGGTGGCTCAATTGCTTTGACGCTCACATTTACAGATGGCCAGGATAACCAATCACAAATCTACTTAGAAAGGGAGAAGGCATTGAAAGATCTTTTCCCCACAAAGTGGGATAGAAATTAATCTTTGGGTATTAGTTCTAAATAGCACTTTGCTGCGTGTTATCCATTCCCTCAATATTCAGTTTAATTGAAGTTTTGCTGAATAGAAAGGGAGTTTATCGTCTGTCTCACCCTAGCAACCAAAGATGATTTTCTACTCTAAAATAACTAATTAGATAGGTGTCAGTTCCATTTTAGTGGTTCTAATCTAAAAGTCAGTTAGGAATTTGGTGATTTAATTAGCCCACAAGCTAAACCTTCGACTTTCCAAAGCATTTATTATGTCTACAGGTAACATCAGTTCAGAATGCCAATTTTTCTTGAAAGTACTCCTGAAGGTTTGATCATGTGGGTGTTTTGTCCACAAGATATTTGATTCATATGAAGTCAGCAAAAAATCATGCATTTATCTGGAGAAACCTGGGTCCCCCGTGATTGTGTCTTGCTTGTGCTCCTGTGCCTACAGGTGCTGTTTGGAATATGTTCAGCAATCAGAAGAATGGGGAAGAGGCAAACCAAAAGTCAGGAGAGTAAATTGCACTAAGAACTGGGAGGTTGGGAAGAACTCTGCAAATAATAGAAACTAAATCAACAGTAATACATTAGGCACAATGAAGTCTACAGGCAACTGGTATTAAGTGTAAGATCCCAATATCTAGTTTGTACCCAAGGGTAATCCAGAACTCCCAGAATTCTTTTGCACTGTCCAGTGTTTCCTAGTTCATTTGTAATAGGTCCAATTTCTTACCAACCTATATGGACCTGGGTTGTGTGAGAATTATCAACTCCAACAATCATAAACATTCTGTCCTTGGACACTGAACAACCTGACCATGCTCCAATTAATTGCTATTACTAACTACTTGCAGAATTAAAGGCTTCCCCCAGCTCTGATCATTCTTGTTCTTCTACCTTCCCTTTCTCCTGCCCACATTTTCCCTATTTTTACTTTCTTACAGATGGCCTGGTTAATAGAAAGTCATTCAGAGAACTGTGTGCAAAGTCACCTGTGGAAGATATTCAGCAAAATTTGTTGATATGTTCCAATGCCGCATGAGCATGTCATGTGATCCAGAAATGCCTCCAACTAGGGTTGGCAACAAAAGTAATATGGTTTATTTGGGGGGGTATAAGTGCAAGGTGTTCCCACTCATTCTGATACCTCCATTATTGGTCTGCACCTTAATAATTTCACATCCATTTGAGATTTGATTGGGAATGCCAAGAATATGATTGCAATGTTTGAAAATAACCTATTTAAAATGAATGGATTACTGCCAGCATTAATCAGGTCTAATTTTTAGCAGGTAATGCAGCCATGATAGGTGCAGTGTTGTTCTCCATCTGCCATTACAGTCACAGATGCCCTGAGGGCAAAAGGTGTCCAGGAAATATGAAAGACTTTGCTCCAGTCCAGGGCTTCCAGTGCCTACTAAAGCATCTCTGCTTATTAACCAGCTAACCTCTCACACACTTGATACCTTCCTGGTTTTGCACAAGTTTGGGGTTAATTAGAGGAGGCTTTATATCTCTCACAATCAAACTTAAATATCCAAAGATTTTTGACCTCTAATGATACAAATGGCCTCCTTTGAAATGATGGGTTAAGTACTGACTACCTGCCTTGATTCTGTGGAAATGAAAAGCTATTGGTCAGAACTTGCAAGTGTAAATTGAGTCATTGTTTTAGCAGATTATCATTATTTTCCAATATAATTTTTGTAAACCCAAAATTTGTGTAAATCTTTCATGTAAAAATCTTGGCACAGGAATATATTTGGCACATCCAATTAAGCTTGGTCCTCTAAATTATTGATTAAAGCCAGTCAGGAGAGTAGCTGTACAAGAGATGTGATTTTGAAAGAATTCAGGCCACAAATCCTTAGAAGCAGCAAGTGAATGAACAGAATGTTAAGTTTATAGTTTGGTCTAAAAGTATAGTATCAATTACCATCATGATTTATTATATTCAGATTATAAATTACATGGGGAGCCTGACATTGCTGATAATCTAATGTTCTACAGCTCTGATGTATACAAATCAAACAGTAACATGTAGTGGGTGTTGTGTGAAAAAGGTTCTTTTGGGATCTTAAAGATGGAGGAGTCTGGACACAGGCTTTGGATCTTAAAAATAGTTTAATCACAAAGGCAAACACAGTAACAGAATGAATGGAAATGGATGCACACTCACACAGGAGACCGCAAACGTGAGGGGGAAAATCGCAACAAGGATGAGATACACACACACACAAACACACAATAAACAAGGTACAGCTTATCAAGAGATAAACACTTCAATGCCTGAATACCTTGACCCAAACAAGCACTGGCCCTAACACTCCCTGGAATCTGACTAAGATGCTCCCAAACCACGTGGTGGTGCACACTCTTACCAGTATTTTCTGCATAAATAAATAAATAATGCAGTATTTTCTCACTATTCCTGAGGAAATCAAAAAAAGGAAGGGCTAGGGGAGTGCATCACCTTTTATAGTGCTGGGAGGTTGGGTGGAGCCCAGCCAGATGATTTAGACTCCTCCTCCACGATGGGCCTGCTGTCCCTGTACCCGCTTTATGCCGGGTGCTCCCTCTTCATCGAGCGTGGGTTCAGGGTACCACAAACACTGGAAAACGGCAACTTTACCAGCCCGTGAGGAGCCACAGGTAGGTACTGTAGCTGCAAATCCAGTGGGTCCCGTTCAGAGTTCAGGGAGCCCCAGCTTAGCGGCACCATTGGCAGTGGTCATGGAGGCACCCAGATACCAGTTTCGCTCACACTCACAATGGCCAACTGAAAAGGTGGAATTGTGCTCATTCTGGAGTCTACACCAGCATTCCCTTGGCGTACTCAGCGACTGTGGCGGGCTGGGACTCGCGTAGAGGTTGAATTGTATGAAGGGAAATACCAGCTCCTGAAACACCCACCCCACATGGGAACCTTTGGAAAGAATGTGCTGCAGTGGTGGGGGAAGTGGTGGGGAACTGCCGTCCAGCTCCCCCCCACCACCCCCCCCCCGCCCCCCCCCCCCCCGCCAAAAACCGATACACCAAACCCAATAGGTGCAACAGGAAAGGGAGAGAAAAAAAGTCCATGTTAACAGTTCGTTTCGAAAGGTAACCAAGGGAATCGTCATCCATGGTAGAGCTTAGCCGGTGTGTGCTGGGGTTCGGTGGTAGATCCAACCATTCGATATATTAGAGGTGCTGGCGAATTCGTAGGTAATTTTGAGGAAGGTTTGAGCAGACGTCTCGATGCCAATCATCAGGAGGGGGTGGAGCAGTGCCATCATCCTGTGGCGGGGTGGGGGGGTGGGGGGGGGGAAACAAACTCACTCCTGGCGGGTCAGGTGTTGGGTATGGAGACAGGACAGGTTAGTTCGACTCGGAATCACGACCCAACGGGTGTCCCCGGGACCGTGCGCAATGACTTCTCCCTTGTGAGGGGGTCCAATGTAATGGGTGGCTGCCACCCCTAGGGGGAGTTGAAGCGGGGGGGGGGGGGGGCAGCCTTGTTCAAGTGTCGGTAGTCCACCGTCACGTGCCACATCCCATTCTTTTTGCGGACGGGCCAGGTGGGGCTATTAAAAGAGGAGGCAGCGGGCCTAATGTCTCCCTTCCACAGCATGGCTTGAACGGCCTCTGTAATATTTTGATGTCCCCCGGGCATCCTATACTGCCGACTGCAGATGACCTTGGAGGGAGGGGGGACAACAACCGGTTCCCATTTGGCTGCCCCGACCACCACAGCACAGGCAACTCCAAAAATGAACTTGCCTCGGTTGGTGTGCAGGGACTGTCCCTTTAAGACATTCATACCCAGTATGCATTCAAGCAAATCTGCAATTAAGACAGCTACAGTTCGAGGAGGTTGGTTCCCAATGGCCATGCGGACCTTGACTTCCCTCACGGGCAAAAGGGAACCCCCCAACCCCTCTATCTGCATCTGTGGCCCCATCCACGCAGCGGGGTTACCTAGGATGATGATGTGTTGGGCACCCGTGTCAATGAGTGCCATCCACCTCTGTACGTTCCCTTTTCCCCAGTGTATCGCTACAGGTATATGTGACCTCGGGTCTCCCAGGCAGGAGAGGGCAGTGGAACAAATGCATCGGGACCCCTGGCCTTCATCCTGTGGGAGGGGGGTGGGGGTCTGCCACCTCGTGGGTGAAGGTTCCTGCTGGCAGAGATGGGCTATTTCTTGTCTCAGCAGGTCCTGGAGCTGAGCCACAAGTGCAGGGGAGACTGTTTCAGGTGGGTGAGGGGCAGAGGCAATATCAGTGTCTGCAGAGGCAGTCCATGGTCCGGCGGTTGGGGGCACCCCGTGTCGGGCTTAGACCCGGGGTGGCTGTGGATCTTCCCGCGGCCGGGCTTCCCCCAACAGAGCTCTTTCCAGCGCTTGTGGAGAGCGGAGGTGGGGACCCCGTCTATGCTGGCATGGTCCACCCCTGCGCTCAATAGGTCTAGATATAGCTGCTTGCGCATGAGACGGGGGGTCATGTCCCCAGCCCTCGTCTCCGCTCTGCAGACCTGGGTGGGCTTCCCCTGCTGCAAGAACTCCAGCCCTTCCAGGAGGGTGATGGCATCCCACACGGTCTTCCTATTAGCCGGTCCCATGAGGGGCAGGACCACTGGCCTCACATCGGGGTGCACAGTGGTGACCAGGTATCCTGTTAGTGTGTTGGTCACCCTGGTGTTTTCTAACAACCAGCGATTGCCAGGCCTCTCAGATGCCAGTCACCAGTGCCCATTCCCTGACGACCCTGGTGCCCTCACTGACTGCTCCACTGCAGTTGCCCATATAAGTCCCATTCGAGGAGGGTAGGGTACCGGACCCTCAATGCGGTCACTACCACCGTTGTAGGCCATATCTCAAACAGCGATGAGTCGGAGTACAGGAAGGAGATAGAGAGCTTAGTGGAATGGTGTCATGACAACAATCTTTCCCTCAATGTCAACAAAACAAAAGAGCTGGTCATTGACTTCAGGAAAGGGGATGGTGTACATGCACCTGTCTACATCAATGGTGCTGAGGTCGAGAGGGTTGAGAGCTTCAAGTCCCTGGGTGTGAGCATCAACAGCCTGTCCTGGTCAAATCATGTAGATGCCATGGCCAAGAAAGCTCACCAGTTCCTCTACTTCCTCAGGAGGCTAAAGAAATTTGGTTTGTCCCCTTCGACTCTCACCAACTTTTACCGATGCACCATAGAAAGCATCCTATCTGGATGTACCAGGGCTTGGTACGACAACTGCTCTGCCCAGGACCGCAAGGAGCCGCAGAAAGTCGTGGACACAGCCCAGCGCATCACGGACACCAGCCTCCCCTCCTTGGACTGTCTTTACCTCTCATTGTCTTCGTGTAGCAGCCAGCATAATCAAAGACCCCACCCACCCGGGACATTCTCTTCTCTTCTCCTCCGTCGGGTAGAAGATACAGGTATCTGAGGGCACGTACCACCAGACTTAAGGACAGCTTCTACCCCACTGTGATAAGACTATTGAATGGTTCCCTTATACAAGGAGATGGACTAGGACCTCATGATCTACCTTGTTGTGACCTTGCACCTTATTGCACTGCACTTTCTCTGTAGCTGTGACACTTTGCTCTGTACTGTTACTGTTTTTACCTGTACTACATCAATGCACTTTGGAATAACTCAACGTAACTGCACTGTGTAATGAATTGACCTGTACGATTGGTTTGTAAGACAAGCTTTTCACTGTACCTCGGTACAAGTGACAATAATAAACCAATACCAATCCCCAAGGGTAGTGTTGTTCCCAGTCCCTCCATGTGGTGCCCGTAGGGCATTGTTAATGATCTGTTGGTTAGACAAGCTTCCTAGGGTGCTCACTTCCTGGTGAGAGAGGGTCACGTTGGGGGCCCCCTCATCCCACAGTGGGAGCAGCCAAATAGCCAGGTGCTTGCCCGGCCGCTGGTGGTACCGGTCTGCCAGCTGGGTTAGCTCCTTGATGGAGAAATCCTGGGTCTCCATAGTTTCAGTGGGACCATGGGCACTTCCCCCTGCAGGGCCCTCACCCTGACTCCCCTCCCCTCTGTGGTGGACCTGGGACCGCATGGTGACAGGTCGAGCATGCAGGGGTTCGGGTGGGTAGGAGGGAGGGTGGGCGCGAGGGAGCCCCTGCTCATCGGACGCCCCCTCATCGTCCGTATCCATCCATGTATCCCCATCCCCAGCCATGTGTCCAGCCTGTCACCGTGCTGGACCAGGGCTTGGATTTTAAGTAGATCTGGCTGCCAGCCAGACCTGCAGGTGGTTTGTGCCTACTATGCCTGAACCATCCAGCAGGTGACCTTGGTACCCCTGACCTCGAGGTCATTGGCCCAGGTCTGAGCCATTTGAACTGCCTCTTGCAGTGTGCAGCATCGTTGCCGGAGAGTCTCTAGTTCTTTTTTCCTCTGTAGGCAGGTATCCTGCAACTAGCCGGAAATCTCAACCTGGTGCCTCAGGAGGGACGCCAGGAGCCAGAGAGCACCCCTCGGACTCCCTTTGGCACTGAGGAACCCTGATGACTGCTGTAGGAGGGCCACCACATGGTGTCCCAGTTTCTCACCACGTGGATCTAACTGCTCAGCCCTGTCCACTGGCTTACTGTGGTTTGCCAGCATACTAGCCAAGCTCCCAAATCCCTCACTCTGGTCTGTCCACCCAGGGATTCTCTCCTCTGTATCTGTGCTAGCCTCTTTCCCCCAGTTCCAAAACATTCTTCCCGCGTATGTGTCCAGCCAAGATCTTCAAGACCCTGCTCACAGCGCCAAATGTTGTATGAAAAAGGTTCTTTTGGGATCTTAAAGATGGAGGAGTCTGGACACAGGCTTTGGATCTTAAAAATAGTTTAATCGCAAAGGCAAACGCGGAAACAGAATGAATGGGAACGGATGCACACTCACACACACACACAGGAGACCGAGAACATGAGGGGGAGATCGCAACAAGGATGAGATATGCCCACACACACACACACACACACACAATAAACAAGGGTCATGAACCAGCAACAAAAGAAACACACTGAGTCATGTTTCAGTGTTAAAAACTACTTTATTAATAACTACTTATGATAATAAGAAAAATAAAAGTAAAAATGTTAGAATGTTAGAAGTAAAAATGTTAAACCTTGAATATTAACCCCAAAACTAAACTCCTCATGTGTGTGTGTGGCAAAGTCCCAAACTCCAAGTCCAGGAATGATTATTAAAGTTCAGTTCCACAAGCCATAAGGTGAAACGTGAGCAAAGGCTTCTTCAACAACCACCATTGTCTGAAGATAAAGTGTAGATATAGAGAACATAGAGAGTAAGTACAAAATCCAAATGTTCCCCAATGGAACCCAAACGACACCTCAGTGCTTACTCGGTAGTGACTTCCTCACCCGGAAAAGCTTCCGAATCGTGGCCATCCACACAAATACCTGTTTCCCTCTGCAGGTCAGCAACAAAGTGAACTACACTGGATAACTCCCAATTTCCACATGTGGATCGTAGTAACAGACACAGTTATTGTTTCTCATCCATCGATAGAGAAAACTAGCAGGCTGGTGTCTCTCTCTCTTTTCTCTCTCTCTCTCCTCTTCTGACCGACTTCGACTCTTCAACAACGTCATTACGTCCTTTATATTCTGTTGATGCAAGCACGCCACACACACACACCACTATGCTCTATCTTAAAGGGACATTCACCTAGTCCGTAACACAAGGTACAGCTTATCAAGGGATGAACACTTCAATGCCTGAATACCTTGACCCAAACAAGCATTGGCCCTAACACTCCCTAGAATCTGACTAAGATGCTCCCAAACCATGTGGTGGTGCACACTCTTACCGGTGGTCTCTGCAGCGTTTGTCTCACTATTCCTGAGGAAGTCAAAAAAGGAAGGGCCAAGGGAGTGCAACACCTTTTATAGTGCTGGGAGGCTGGGTGGAGCCCGGCCAGGTGATTTAGACAGGCCAATGGCTTGGAGGTCAAGGACAAAGCTATTTACCAAGGCCAGTGGTCAGAAAGGTTCAGGAACAAAGGTGCTCTCCAAGGCCAATCCCTATGCCCCACCTGATGGGTGGGATGGATCCAAACCTTGATTGACAGTGGTGTCACTTCTGATCCAATAAGCAATGCTGTGTTCTGACCAGAGGGGTCAGTGTTGTTACTGTCACGTGACAGCCATGTGCTCTCATACTACAGTGGGTGTCTGGAAAACTGGTTGTGATATTTCTGTATCAGGCAATGAAATGAGTGAAAATTGAACCTTGTTGCATAAGATAGTAAAGATGCAGTGTAGAGGTACATAGATGAAACTGAGAAATATTAGAACCAATAAAACCATTTTAAAAATCATGGTTAAATCTCGTCTCAACTTTGAATGGGATAATTCCGACTTGCTGATTGCATGATGGGCGTAACAGAAATTGGAAAAAATGTTGAAGGTGGTTAATATTTAGCCCTTTTGTGTTTTTTTGGCATTTTACACATATTTACACTTATTGTGAAAACCAGTGATTTACAGAAGCATACCAGGCTACCACTTTGCCCAAAAAAAGTAGTGAGATGATGGACCAGATCTGTTTGATTTCTTGTTGATTGATTGAGAAACATCCCTAAACTTCTCCAGATGTGCAGTTTGATTAGTTCTCTGCATTTCTCCAATTCTGGACTCTTGTGCCTCATCAATTTTAATCGTTTCAAAAATGTTGGCCATTTTTTTAGCTGCCTAGCCCCTTAGCTGTTCAATTTCCTCTCTTAAGATCTCAACCAAACTGGATTTTTCCCCTCTTTAAGATGCTTAGGTCAAGTTCAAGTCAAGTTTCATAATATGTTTAACTGATCCAGATAATTAGTGTCAAGCTTTGTTTGGTATTGCACCTGGGAATTGCCTCAGATATATTAAAGTGTTAAGTTCTCTCCACAAGTAGAAGTTAATTTTGTTGACCAAATATATAACCTGCAGTTTCAGTAGTGCAGGTTGTTACTCCCTCAGCCTGGATAATTTACTCACATCTTGAAAGTGTCCAGAACTTAACAACATAGAGAAACAACTGTCAAATTGCGATTGACAATTTATTCATTTAAATCTTGTACTTACTATATTAAATATAGTTAAAAATTAACCGCCAATTTTTGTGATGTAACTCCATGCTCAAAAGGAACAAGTATTTATTTCATGTAGAACTTCATTGCCCTCTCATTGTAATGACTTACCTCATCAGTTTGATTTGCATTTGTGTACTAGAATGAAAGCCAATGGACTGAATACACCACACGCTTCTTCCTAAATATTCAATACTAATCTTTTATTCTGAAGCTAAAATACAAAATACTTACCACATTAATTCTAAAATATATGATCAATAATGTTCATGGTAGAAGGACTTAAAAAATGTGGAACTTTCGTGTCTTTCAACCCTCCCTTCTGATGATCTCAAGACACCCAAGTTCCATTATAAAAACAGAAAATAGAAATACTCTGCAGCTCAGGCAGCATCTGTGTGGAGAGAACTGGAATGAGTGTTGCAGGTTATTTACCTATTATGAGAAACGCATTTTAAATTAGAAGTTCAACAACATTATAATTCTTACCCTGTTAGCCTTGGTTTGTCTACTCTGATACCTTATTCTGGAAATCTTAATCCTTCATATTGGTTTCCCAGTAAGGTAGCAGCCTCTGAGAATTGGTCAATCGCTGCTTAAAATAGGAGTCCAGCAATCTTTTGTATATAGTCCTTCTTAATTCATTCTACTCTGTTTTACAGTGAACATTATTGAAGTTTATGATTCCAGTATCAAATATTTAATCTATGCTCAGAGACACAAAGGATATTAGCATGTCAAGAGTCAAAAGAACATTTGGCATTGTCAAAAAATAGATTTTTGGGTGTAGACTTCACTTACAGGCAACAAATTTCAGAGCAGCTCAAGGATGATCTGTGAATACTGTTCATGCTGCAGAATGCAGGATCAACGTGCGGGATTGTTATTGACAAAGTCAGACAGCAGGAATGACAGATGGCTGATAGGAGGGGTGATCCAGGGTTTACAGTAGAAAGCTGGGCCCAGGTATGTTCAGATTGGCAATTCCTTTGAAAATATACTAGATCTTCTTTAAATAAGAAGAAAGCAAGTTGATAGTAGGATTTCAATAATAGTATGTATGTGTAAATAATTGTTTAAAATATAAAATAGAAATAGGCCGTTATGGATAATGTTTAAAAACTATTTTTAATAGTAAATGCAAAGCATATTGATATAATATAATTTGAATACTGTACTCTTATTCCTCAGTTTTCCTTCAATAGCTGGAATATTCCAGGGAAAATATTAATTAATTTTGTTGAATCCACGAGAGGGAGCAATAATACTGCATTAACGCACAAGCTGTCCAGGTGGACCAGTGCATTTGTTCGGTCCATGGCTATTCCATTCAGACCAGCAAGGATTGCTCTACGTTAGCTTCTCGCAGCTGGGATAGCATCCACGTCATTGTAGCTGGTCACAGACTCAAAGTCCATGAGTTCTTGGTCCTGACCCCTACTTAGTGACCTTTACTAAAAAATGTGTATGTGTGGCCATCAGATGAGAAAGCACGGCGTTTAGCATGTGTGTCACTCTGCAGCCGATCAGCATGCTAACTAATGCTCACTGTCAAGATTTAAACATGAAGAATGGCCCCTTGAGTGAGCCATTAAAAAGCATGTCTTGAGCCAGGGGTCAGGACATTCAGGAAGAGAATGGAGGAAAGAAAAACAGAAAATCTATTTTCTGTTCTAAATGCTGACTGTGTGCTCTGTATTTCAAACATTTTTTTTTGTTGCTTGGAATTTCCAACATTTGCAGTATTTCTTTTTGTCAATAATGCGTCAACGTATATTGTGCAAAATCCACCGTGCAGGCATTTAAACGAACCTTGATCAACAATTTACCAGTTTTGCCTTAGGTAAATAGTGAAAAGACAAATGGCAATGCTGTTCACCCCATGGGCCCAAGACTCCCGTGTGTACTGCTTTATAAAGTTGGAAACAATCAGCATGTTGTAATAATGATACATCAATTAGAATATGGAGAATATAAGAGACATTCTCTTAATACCACTAAATGCATTATTAATGTAGCAATTAAGCATCTGCATAGATGCAGCCTGAAGCTCATCATTCAGGCTGCAGGGATGTGTTCCTGACAGCTCTTTAGGGAGCATGGCATCCTTGCTTGATCTTGCCTGTATGCGACTGCAGAACTACAGCAATGTGATTGAGTCTTAATTGCCTTCTGAAGTGACCTAATGAGCTAATTGTACCAAACCTCCACCATCACTACAGTGGTTTTGAGCAGGTGGTGCCTCACCACTTACTCGAGGACAATTCAGGTTGGGCAAATAACTATTGGCCTTGGCAGTGACTTCTACACCCCTTACATCAATTAAAAGAAACTGAAAAAACAGCAAGGAGGGAAGCAATACTGACAATGGGAGAAGAGTTATTTCAAAGTAAGATTTCCATTTAATAAGTGTTTAAATCAGAGTAAGATCTGTATCCTGTGTTATACATTATTCTGTCAAAATGCTTGTATCATTCTACACAGGAAAAGGAGGAGGGTAAAATAGTTTTGAAATCATCAGAATATTCATATTAAATACTGGCTAATTTTATTTTTTTTTGGGATGGAGCATTGCATCTCTGAATGTTGCCTGATAACTTAGGATGTCTTGAGGATCAGTTGTTATAATTATTTAAGATATTGCATAAAACAATTGTTATGAATTTAAAACCTTGTCAAGTTTATGTAAAAGGTTGTCATTCTGTTTATTTAATATCTTGCTTGGTGATTGCAGTGTTTACCTAAACCACACATGTTACTTGATAGGAAAAGCACTCAGAAATAAACAATGTTTAATTCATAGGCAGCTTATAGATCTTGCAGTGACTTTATAAGAGCCAAAACAACACTTTGTTCTTGCCTCAACCCTGACAGTTGAATTGCTACAGTGGCCCTCAGCACACCTCGGCTGGGGGGGGGGGGGGGGCAGTAAGATCCAAGATCTAGGCCTAGGCCTCAGCCTAAACCTAAGCTAAAGACCCCACCCCTTCTGATTGCCTTCTGGTGATCTTTTATAGAAAAGACCATTGTATGGCCATTGGATGAGAGTCAATAAACCATCCACCATTCATTACACAAGTCCATTTTTGTAGAATGATCAGTTCTGCTCTGATGCAACTCTCAGCAGGATGTGTAAGAAGTAAATTAGATATTCGATTAAAACCACAATGAAAATATCTGGCTTTGCCACATTTTTTGTAGGTGGCTGAGAATTAGAGTGAGTGTGACATGTTTGCTTTTTATTACCATAGGAGCAGTGGGAGCAGGATTTGGTGCCAGTGAGTGAGATAGATAATAGCTATTTACTAAAAAAGATATCACTTTATATTATTTGTCTCAGACTGGCATAATAGAAAATGTTTCAAAATAACAAAGCAATAATAATATCTGGAAAAGATTAATTTGTAAAGAAATTATACTGACTACTAAAGTTAATGGTATGGAACTCCATTTAAAATTACCTCATAAAGTTCGGAACAATCAGCATGTTCAATGATTTAAAGTGAAGTCTAAACCACTGTTGGGTTTGTTTATTGCAATAGAATGTATCACATTACAATTATCTGTGCCTGTTTTAATGTCAGACAAATATCAGTTACCAATGTGCCCTTTTTATAATTAAGAAAGATCCCATAATGAGTTTTATTCATTGATTAAGTTGTCATGGTTTAAATGGTTACAATTATCATAGAACTATGGATCTACTTTGTCATTTAGTACATCATGGGTTTGATCAGGTGGTGACACAAGTGGCTAAAAAAAACTGTGTACATTTTGCTTTACCTAAGCACAGGAGATTAAGAATTGATTTAAAACAAAATGCAGGGAGATGAAGATGATTAATACTAATATAGTATTTTCACCTTCCATATATATCATATGGCAACCCTGAGAAGTGCAGCACTTTTAAGGAATCAAAAATCAAATGTGCAAATATTTAACTCTATATACATAATTTTCTTGTGTAAATTGTTTGCATATTTAGTATTTAGTTTTAAAACATGCATATCATTTTGATGTTTATCAGAGTTTGACATCCAGATCTATATATATTTGTGTCAATATTTCCATTTACAAATGCAATGAGATCTGTTAAAATATCTGGGGTAGAAATGTGTCTTTGGTATTTGCTAAAAGCCAGTGTATAGTGATGACTTTGCGGTCGAGCGCCAACAGATCTAAGAGAAAGTGAAATGGATTCAAAATTGCCGCATTGGGCAAAAAACAAAGAATCAACAAGAGTTCTAGTGACGGGAGGATGTGTAAGGTTGGATTCTGGATGGCTCAATACTGGGTTATCTTGTGATTATGAGACCATATGACATAGGAGCAGACTTAGACCATTCAGCCCATCAAGTCTGCTCTGCCATTCGATCATGGCTGATTTATTTTTCCCTCTCAACCCCGCTCTCTGCAACTCTCACCAACTTTTACTGATGCACCATAGAAAGCATCCTATCTGGATGTATCACGGCTTGGTATGGCAACTGCTCTGCCCAGGACCACAAGAAGCTGCAGAGAGCTGTGGACACAGCCCAGCGCATCACAGACACCAGCCTCCCCTCCTTGGACTCTGTCTTTGCCTCTCGTTGTCTTGGTGAAGCAGCCAGCATAATCAAAGACCCCACCCACTTGGGACATTCTCTCTTCTCTCCTCTTCCATCGGGTAGAAGATACAGGTGTCTGAGGGCACGTACCACCAGACTTAAGGACAGCTTCTACCCCACTGTGATAAGACTATTGAATGGTTCCCTTATACAATGAGATGGACTATGACCTCACAATCTACCTTGTTGTGACCTTGCACTTTATTGCACTGCACTTTCTCTGTAGCTGTGACACTTTACTCTGTACTGTTACTGTTTTTACCTGTACTACATCAATGCACTTTGTACTAACTCAATGTAACTGCACTGTGTAATGAATTGACCTGTACGATTGGTTTGTAAGATAAGCTTTTCACTGTACCTCGGTACAAATGACAATAACGTACCAATACCATTCTCCTGCCTTCTCTCTGTAACCTTTGACACCCTTACTAATCAAGAACCTATCAACCTCTGCTTTAAATAAATGTAATGACTTGGCCTCCTGACTCTAGTGATTCTTGAAAAATCACTGCTAATGCCTTGTCAATCTCTTCAGCTACCTCTTCCAGAACCCTGGGGTGTAGTCCATCCAGTCCAGGTGGCTTATCTACCTTCAGACCTTTCAGTTTCCCAAGCACCTTCTACTTAGTAATAGTGACCACACTCACTTCTGCCCCCTGACTCTCTTGAATTTCTGGTGTGATTCTGGTGCCTTCCACAGTGAAGACTAGCACAAAAAACTTATTCAGTCCATCCGCCATTTATTTGTTCCTCATTACTACCTCTCTAGCATCATTTTCCAACGGTCCAATGTCCACTTTTGCCTCTCTTTTACTCCTTATATACCTGAAAAAGCTTTTATGTTATTGGCTAGCTTACTTTAATTAATCTTTTCTCCCCTTATTGCTTTTTTAGTTGCCTTATGTTTGTTTTTAAAAGCTTCCTAATCCTCTGGTTTCCCACTAATTTTTGCAATATTGCCCCCTCTTTTGCTTTTATGCTGTCTTTGACTTCCCTTGTCAGCCACGGTTTCCTCATCCTCCCTCTAGAATGCTACTTCTTTTTTGGGATGAACTGATCCTGCATCTTCTGAATTACTCCCAAAAACTCCTGCCATTGCTGCTCTACGGTCATCCTTGTTAGGGTCCCTTTTCAATCAACTTTGACCAGCTCCCCTCTCATGCCTCTGTAGTTACCTTTTACTCAACTGTAATACCAATACATCCGATTTCAGCTTCTCCCTCTCAAACTGCAGGGTGAATTCTATCATATTATGATCACTGCCTCCTAAGGGTTCCTTTACCTTAAGCTCCCTAATCAAATCTGGTTCATTGCACAACACCAAATCCGGTATTGTCTTTTCCCTAGTGGGCTCAACCACAAGCTGCTCTGAAAAGCCATCTCATAGGCATTCTACAAATTCCTTCTCTTGGGATCCAGTGCCTAGCTGATTTTCCCAATCTACCTGCATTACCGAAATTCCCCCAAGACCACCATAACATTGCCCTCCTTACATGCCTTTTCTATCTCCTGTTAAGATTTGTACCCCACATCCTGGCTATTATTCGGAAGCCTGTATATAACTCCCATCAGGGTCTTTTTACCCTTGCAGTTTCTTAACTCTACCCATAAGGATTCTGCATCTTCTGATCCTCTGTCACTTCTTGCAAAGGATTAGATTTCATTTTTTTATCAACAGAGCCACCCCACCCCCTCTGCCCACCTGCCTGTCTTTTCGATAGGATGTGTATCCTTGGATGTTTAGCTCCCAGCTGTGATCATCTTTCAACCACGATTCTGTGATGCCCACAACATCGTACCTGCCAATTTCTAACTGCGCTATAAGCTAATCTACCTGATTTTGTATGCTGCGTTCATTCAAATATAACACCTTCAGTACTGTATTCACCACCCTCCTTCTCAAATTTGTCTCCATGTTGCCTAAATTTAAATTCTTATCCCTTTCTAAACTTTCTATCTTATTCTTTATTCTGGAGACTTCAGTAATCTCTCCTGCACTTTCCTTCCCTTTTACTTTATCCATACTTTTCAAATCTGTTGAACTCACCCCACCCCACCCCACTATTTAGTTTAAAGCCCTATCCACAGCCCTAGTTATGTGATTTGCCAGGACCCTGGTCCCAGTGTAGTTCAGGTGAACCCATCCCATTGGAATAGCTTCTTCCTTTCCCGATACTGGTGTCGATGTCCCATAAATTCAAATCCACTTCTCCCACACCAATCTTTGAGCCACACATTTAACTCTCTGATCTTATTGACCCTGTGCCAATTTGCACGTGGCTCAGGTAGCAATCCAGAGATTATTACCTTTTTGGTTCTGCTTTTTAATTTAGTCCCAAGCTGCTCAAATTCCCTCAGCAGAAGCTTTTTCCTTGCTCTACCTATGTCATTCGTACCCACGTGGACCACAACACCTGGATCTTTCCCCTCCCACTCCAAATTCCTCTGCTGGTCTCACGATATGTCCTGAACCCAGGCATCAGGCAGGCAACTCAGCCTTCAGGCCTCTTGATCCTTGTGACAGAAAATTGTGTCTATTCCCCTGACTATACTATCCCCAATTACAACTATATTTCTCTTCTCTCCCTCCTCTTGAATGGATCTCTGAACTATAGTGCCACAGTTCGGTTGCTCATACTTCCTACAGCTCCCCCTCTCATCCGCACAAGGAGCAAGAATCTCAGACCTATTGAACAAGCTCAAGGGCTGAGGCTCCCCCAGCACAACCTCTTGGATCCCCCTGCCTCGCTCACAGTCACAATCTCTTGTCCCAGATCACAGACCAAATTTGAAGTAGTTAATCTAATGGGTGTGACTGCCTCCTGAAACTCGGCGTCCAGGTAACTCTCCCCCTCCCTGATGCGTTGCAGTGTTTGAAGCTCAGATTCCAGATCATCAGCTTTGAGCCTGAGTTCCTCAAGCAACCAACACTTGCTGCAGGTGTGGTCACCTGGAACCACAATGGGGTCCACCAGCTCCCACATCATGCAGCTACAACACATCGCCTGATCCTGTATCCCTACTTTATTTAATTAGTTGTAATTTGGTGTCTTTTTAATAAAATATAACTGATTGATAGTGTGGTTGACAGTGAGGAAGGAAGTTCAAGGCTGTAGGAAGATATTGATGGACTGGTTAGGTATGGACCAGAGTGGCAAATGGTATTCAGTCTGCATAATTGTGACTAAGTGCATTTGGGGAGAAAAATAAGGTAAGGGAATATGTGATTGATGGCAAGATGTTAAGAAGTGTAAAGAAATAGTGGGATCTTGGTGTGTGTGTCCACAGATCTCCTGAATGTAACAGGATAGTTTGATAAATTGGTTAAGAAACCATAGGGATATTTGCCTTTATTGGCAAAAGCATGGTATCATAGAACTGGGAGGCTGTGCTTAAACTGCATTAAACATTAGTTCGGCCACAGCTAAAATACTTTGTATAGTTCAGGTCACCACACTATAGAAAGGATGTGAATGCAGAGCAAATTTACAAGGACCTTGCCAGGATAAGAGGATTATAATCATGATGAAAGCAAAGGAAAACAAGAGCACAAAATTATGGGAGGCCAAGACTGGATGGATGGGAACACAGGAACACAAGAAAAGAGGAGCAGCAGGAGGCCATCAAACCCCTGGAGCTTGTCTTGCATTTATTAAGATCATTGCTAATCTATCCCAGGGCTCAACTCAGGTGCCAATTCGCTTAGCTCTCAATTCCCTAATCTTTCAACAATCTAGCTACTTCCTCTTTAAATATCTCCAATGTTCTAGCCTCCACAACCCAATGGGGTTGAGAATTATGGAGGTTCATCCTCTGTGGGAAGTCCCTATGCACCTTGGTTTTAGAGGACACTCCTTTGCTCATACCACAGAAACGCTGAAAAGTTCTAGGAAATTCTGGGCCATAAATTTGCATTAATACTTGTGATGCTGATCAACTTGAAAATTGGTATGCATAGAATGGAAATGCTGTGTCAATTGAGGCCTTGAGATCGAGGTTGCTAGCCACCACATTCAAAGAAATGAAGAAGTTGCCTTGTACCATTGTGATGCTCCAGCTGTGTGGGAAAAACCAACTGAAAGCTCAGCTCAATGGACCAGTGAAGAAATAATTCTAGCTTCTTATAAAAACTCTTCAAATTTGTGTAGTTTCTTGATGTACTTGTTTGTTGTGATAATTGCGAGGGATAAAACAGTTTCTTGTTTTGGGCACCAGATGGCAGCAATAAACGCTTCCAGATGGAGTGAAGTCCTGTCAAATCTAACAAAGAGCTTCAGTTGCAACCTCACAAAGTGTTCACCACTCTACAGATGTGGTCCTTGTTTCCTTGGCTGTGGGGTTCTAGAACAAGGGGTCACAGTCCCAGGTTACAAGGCAAGAGATTTAGAACAGAGGTGAGGGAAAAATTCCTTTTAGTCAAAGGGTGGTCAACTTATGGAATTCACTGTCAAAGAGGTCTGTAGAGGCCAAGTCACTGAATGTTTGTGAGAAGGAAATAGAGACGTGTCTAGATGCAGAAGACGTCATGAGGAATGTGGAGAAAGCAGGAATATAGCATTGAGCTGGATGATCAGCCATTTTGTATGAAATGATGGAGCAGGTTTAAAGGGCCGAATGACCCACTCCTGCTCCTAATTTCTTTGGTTCAATGTTACTATTTTCATACAGGCCTTTTCTGTGCTGAATTAGGATCTGAGTTCCAGTCCTATTTCAATCTCATTCAAAAACATTTCACAGTAGCTCCATATAAAAGAGATTCATTCTTACGGTGCCTAAAACTTCTTCCCATTTTGAATCCTTTCCAAGTGACAGCATAGAAAGCCTGCAGGTCTCCAACATCACCATTCTCTCATCAGACGAGGAGTCAGGATGAAATTTTTGTTGTAATGCATAAAATCTACTCAAAAGAACATTAGAGCAGTTTAATTATTTCCTTCGCTGAAGAGAGGAAAATTAATTTCTTTTTTGTGTGTGTGACAGGAAATTATCTGCTAGCAACCTACAGAAGCTGCATCCTGTCATGCAGATATAATGCTCCATTGTCTCCAAAGATTCGACTGGTTGAAAGTATTATTCAATCAACAAAGTTACTATCGATGGTGTTGAAATGGTTAGAGAAAGTGTTCCAGGAGATTTGGAAGTGACAGCAAGCTTGCAGTTAATGTCAAATAAATTTGGATCAGCAACCAGCAATAGGAAATTTAAATGCATAGTCTCTATGGATAGTGGGTAATTTTGTTTTTATCTGAGATGCTGTTTCAGAAAATATCAATATCTCCAATTGCCTCTAAACTGGAGTGCATCCTCTTTTGGTGCATGAAGCATGTGCTATGTATAGTAATAAAGCCAACTCAAATCTCCTGAAAAAAAGAATGAAAATGTCAAAAGCTAATTGAAAATAGCACTCTGGCATTTTGCACATTGATTCATGTGCTGAAACAAGACCTATCCAGTTCCCACCTTCAAGGTATGAGAAGAGTTCAGGGCATCCGTGTCATTGAGAAGAAATGGCTGTTTTATGAACATTGGTGTCATTAGGTACAAACTTAACAATGGAGGAACATCAGAAGTGCCAATGCAACTAGTGCACGGAAAAGTTCCAATTACCTGAAAGGCAAAATTTTAATCTGAATTGGTCATGAATCTGAATCTACACTGCATTTAAAAAGATTTTTGCACATGGAAAAACAAATGCTATCTGTTCCAATTTTAGAAATATAGAATTCAGAAAAATTGAAGGAAGAGTGGATCATTTAGTCTTTTATGCCTGCTCCATCATTCAATGTAATTATGACTGATCCTCTACACCAATATCAGATTATCACTCTCTCCCCATACCCTTGAGTCTTTTGTCTTGAGATTTATGTATTTCTTAAATATAATCAGCAACTTCCATGATTTTCTGTGTTAGAGAATGGCACAGGTTCACCAGAAATTTCTCCTCATCTCAGTCCTAAATGTTTTAACCCATGTCCTGAAACTACAACTTCTGGTTCTAGATGCCCAAACTGGAGGAAATATTCTCCCTAAATCCTAAATCCAGGCTGTCAATCCCTGATAAATTCTGTATATTTCAGTGAGATCTCCTCTCATTCTTCCAAACTCAAGTGAACACAGGTCTCAGTGACCCAATCTCACCTCATGCCACACTCTTGCCATCCAGGAGTCAATCTGATGAAACCTCTAGGGTAAGGATATTCTTTCTTGGGTAAGGGGAGCAAAACTACATATAATGTTCCAGGTGTCCTCTCACCAAGGCCCTTTATAGGCGCAATATGACATTCTTGCTCCCATACTTATTGTTTTGCAACGGAGGCCATCATACCATTTGCCTCCTTAACTATTTGCTGCACCTGAATGCTTGCTTTCTGTGACACCTAGATTCTTTTGCACATATATCATTAGTCAAATATTAATATGTCTTTTTGTTTAAGATAAACAGAATTGTGGATAACTTCACATTTATCCACTCAATACTGCATCTTCCATATACTTGCCCACTTATTCAATGTTTCTAAAATACACAGATACAGTAGTAGAGTTCAAGAGGCTTTTAGATAGACACATAAATATGGACAGATATGGATCATGTGCAGGCAGAAGGGATTAGTTTAATTTGGCATCATGCTCAGCACAGATGTTGCAGGCTAAGGGGCCTGTTCCTGTGCTGTATTGTTCTATGATCTATGACCTTGAGGTGTCTTTGAATCCCCTTCACAGCTCACAGCCCCACCCATTTTTTGTGTCACTGGCAAACTTATAAATAAATCATTTGAGGAAAAAGTCCCTCCTCAGATGATGGAAACATGAAGCGTAAACCCACTGGTCATAATGGAGAAATAGAAGCATGATTCTTGTTCATGTCATTGCACATTCAGCTTTCTTTTGATTTGTCATGATTTCACTTCTCCAGAAAGGGAGGGGAAGATTCAGAAGTTGACCAAGTGAGGGAGAGAGAAAGGTGGAAACTGGCACCAAAGATAATGAGATTTTTGAGTTCTGTATGAGTGCAGGTTGCAGCACCAATACTGTCATCAATGTAATGGGAAAATAAGTTGAGGTCGGGTGCCCAGGTTGGACTGAAACAAGGGATATCTCAACAATCTTTCCTCCCACCCTGCCTCCTAGAGGACTCCATTTTATTTTCTTGGTTCCTCCACCTCTATCCTACTTTCACAATGACAGGACGTTACATGCCAGTGCCTTCCTTGTCTTCCTCCTTCCTGAACTGTAGCTTCCCCTCCCTCATAGTTGTCAGTGCCTCGAACGTGTCATCTATTTCCCACACCTTTGCTCTTGCAACATCTCCCCTAGTCCTCACCTACCACCTTAAGTCTTGCCCTATCTCCCTTAGTCCTCACTTACCACCCTCCGGGTTCAAGAGATGCAGATGTTGAACAGATTATCCTTTGCCACCTTTATTAAAATCCTACCACCACAACCCCATACCCCCACTCCCTTTCAGCTTCATGAAGGGACAATTCTCTTCATGACACCCTGGTCCACTCTTCCATCTCTACCAACCACTCCTCTTTTCACAGCATTTTCCCACAAAACAACAGGAGATGCCACACCCATACTTTTAATATTGTCTGCCACCATCCACATCCCAAACAGTTCTTCCAAATGAATGGAATATAACGTTCCTAGAATCATAGTAGTAAATCTTTACTGCACCCTCTACAGGATCTTCACATTCTTCTAAAGTATATCCTCCTATATGCACATAATTATCCAGGTCCCTTGCTGCTTCTGCCAAAAGGTACTATCTGAAGCTTCTGCTTATTACATTTTCTTGGCCTCAGTCTGTCTATTCTGACAGCATTGCCACAATTCCAAGTTTTCTTAAACCAATTTGTATCCATGCAATTTTTTTATTCCTTGAGCCTTAAGCTTGCTAACCTGTCTTTTATACAGTTATCCCAGCATCTTGTAAACTTAAAAAATTCTCCCTTTATAAGCAGCACAATATCAATTTATGAATATTTGGTATAAGTTGAAAATGTGACACATACAACAGTTAGTCAGACAGCAATAATTCCAATCCTTTTGATTTATGACTCACTCATGAAAATTAGAGAAGAAAAATGAGGTTTGTCAGAGATGCCACTATTGCCCTTGGTAACAAATAGACTAATAGTTGTAAGATCATTCATTCATTAGAAATAGCAGAAAAAGAAACTAAGATTGAATGTGTCATGTTGTTATAGTTCTTTGTGAGAAAGTTGTACTATATTCCAAAGATATGAAGGTTGATATTGCACTGCCTGATACTTGAAACAGATCAAGCTTCTAAAAATGGGAAGTCAAATTGTGAACAAATGAATATAAAAGTGAGGAAAAGGAACAGCCCACACAGCCCCCTCAAGCCTGCTCCACTATACAATAAATTTATGGTTGATCTGACTACAACCTCAGGTCTACCCATGGTCAACTTTAATCCCCTTGCTTATCAGATTTAAATTTGCCTTACATATTCAGAGTCTGCTTTCACCGCTATTTGAGGAAGGAAATTCCAAACACTCATGATCTTGTGAGAGAAAAATTTCACCTCATCTCTGACTTCAATGGGTAATCCCATATTTTTAAACAGTGAACCTCATTCAAGAGGAAACATTGCCTCCTTATTCATCCTGTCAAGGCGCCCAAGGATATTGTATGTTTCAATCAAGTTCCCTCTCACTCTTCTAAACTTTAAGACACAAGTCCAGTCTGCCCCACATTTCATCATAAAGCAACCTACCCATTCCAGGTATCAGTGCAGGAAACTTTATTTGAACTTCCAATGCACTTGTACCCTTTCTTAACAAAGGATGTCTCAAGAAGGCGGCATCCATCATTAAGGACCCTCAGCATCCTGGACAAGCTCTCTTCTCATTACTACCATTGGGGAGGAGGTACAAGAGCCTGAAGACTCTCACTCAATGATTCAAGAACAGCTTCTTCCCCTCCGCCATCAGATTTCTGAACGGTCCATGAACCCATGAATACTACCTCGTTATTCCTTATTTTTGCACTACTCATTTATTTTTGTACTTTGTAATCATCTTATGTCTTTGCATTGTACTGCTGCCACAACAGAACAAACCAGGTCATGTGTTCAGTTCTGGTCGCCTCATTATAGGAAGGACGTGGAAGCTTTGGAGAGGGTGCAGAGGAGATTTACCGGGATGTTGCCTGGATTGGAGAGCATGTCTTATAAGAACAGATTGAGTGAGCTAGGGCTTTTTCTCTTTGAAGAGAAAGAGGATGAGAGGTGACTTGATAGAGGTGTACAAGATGATGAGAGGCATAGATCAAGTAGACAGTCAGAGACTTTTTCCCAGGGTGACAATGACTAACACAAGGGGACCTAATTCTAAGGTGATTGGAGGAAGATATAAGGGTGATGTCAGGGGTAAGTTTTTTTACACAGAGTGGTGTGTGCCTGGAATGCACTGCCAGCAAAGGTTGTGGGGGCAGATACATTAGGGACATTTAGGAGACTCTTAGATTGACACATGAAT
The DNA here is from genome assembly GCF_009764475.1 of Pristis pectinata. Classification (NCBI taxonomy): domain Eukaryota; kingdom Metazoa; phylum Chordata; class Chondrichthyes; order Rhinopristiformes; family Pristidae; genus Pristis; species Pristis pectinata. The sequence continues at coordinate 79,220,874 of NC_067412.1, forward strand.
GATGGAGAAATGGGGGGCTACGTGGAAGGGAAGGGTTAGATAGATCTTAGAGTAGGATAAAATGTCGCTACAACATTGTGGGTCAAAGGGCCTGTACTGTGCTGTAATGTTCTAAATTCTAAAAAAATATATCAATCAGTGATAATAAATCTGATTCTGAGACCAATCCTGTACATAGTACTCCTGATATGGTTCCACTAGCACCCTATATAACTGAAACAAAACCTCCTTATTTATGTATTCCATTTTCCTAGCAGTAAACAGTAATGTTCTGCTGCCTTTCCAAAGTACTTGCTGAAGAAATGTGTTAATGAGTTCTTGTTGACTTACACTTCTTGAAGAGCAAATTTATTAAATTACTGGATATATTCCACATGTTCAATTGAAACTGTAGGAGATTGTGTTGAGACTTCTGTGGCCTAGAAATCTGATAACACTATGTGCATTTTCCAAATGCAAAATGGTCAACTAATTATTGATTATGATGGGAAGGGGCTGAAGTAATATTTGAAATGTACGTTTTGAATTGTAGAAAACTATTTGAAGATAACTTTGATTTTAAAGAGTCACTTGGTTTAAACTTCTGGTAAACTAGGTTAGGCTATGCTGTAATACAGTCCCATGTAGCTGAGCCAAATGCTTCTGTCCTTAGTACAAATTGCACTCAATTGAACCTATATTATGAATGTACATTTGATCCATTTTATGCGATATATGATTCAATTTCTTTCATGAAATAATGGATAATTGTGGACTTGCAGCAAATAGCGAGAAGTCAGTTATCTTGCCTCCAAGGAGGAGTGTCCAATCTCATATATTGTCTGCCTGGAGGCCACTGCTAACCAACTTCCTCCATACTGATCCTACTGATTCTCTGTAACTGGGCATCTTTTCCCCAGCAACCCCTAAAATCTTCAACCACCACCAACCCCAAACTTGGGCCAACCATCTTAACCACCTCCCACCCTAATTCTAGGCCAATCCTTTCCCTGATCATGTGCCTGCCCATTGAACCCCCAATCCATCAACCTACCAGTCCATTTGCAATCCTCTGCCAAAGACCTGATCATGTTGCCTGATGCTCTGCCCTCCTCATCAACATCCCCAAAATGGCCACAGTATCCTTCCCCACCTTTTGGTCTAAAACAAAAGGTTCCTCAGCCTGCCAGAACCCCTTAAATTTTACATACCTTCCCAGGCACCAAACATCGCATCTCTGGGTTCCCCTTTGGACAAAGCTTTTGGACATTGAACTGTCTTTTGTCTTGTGCCAAGGCTGGTGTTATTGTGAATGCTGGTAGTTGCTGGGCAACTTGACCTCAGATTTCTTCTTTCTCATGAAACAGTATTGTCTGTATTGCAAACCTAGAGCCACTTGAAACTCCCTCTCCTTTTCCAAGGTAAATGCCTTTCAGGAATGGGGCACATAGAACACGTTAATTCTCTGTATTGTTTCCTTGCCTTTTCTTTCTTTCCAACAAAAGAAGAAATGGGAATTTTCTTGAGACTCAACCCTTGATTTTATGCAATGAAAAGCCTAATTAAATAGAATTATTGACCTTTTTTATTTTGCAGTTTCTGTGGAAAAGTGCTTTGTGTTCATTTGGCACCTGCTTGCAGCAGCAAGGTTGAAATTAGGATGTTAATTCTGTGCTGTCCTGTGTGCTGTTACTGCATCGTGGAGATGGTATGGTATTCCAGAAATAGGTGGTTATCATCCTCAATTTCTTTCACCCTTCTTTATTTGTGCTGATCAGAAATGCAGTCAAGATACAGTGGCAGAACTTTAAGGTGAGCTTTCAGAATACTCAGAATAGACACGTTCCAACAAGAAAGAAACATTCTAAAGGAATATCTGTGGTCAGCTAAAGAATTTGAACATAATATAAAACATAAAGTGAAGGCAGGCAATTTGCAAAGACAGGCAGGTCAGAGAATAGAGCAAAATATAACAATGATAATGACCAAAAAGATTAACAAGGAAAGAAACATTTGAGTACGAGACGAAACAAGACTGAAATATGAAAGTTTTTATAGATATTTTTTAAATGTGTCTATAAAGCATCAGTCAAATAGAATGTAAGTCTTTGAAATGTGTAATAGAAAACAATGAGCCAGTAGATGAATTATCCCAGAAGTAACTATAAATAGGGAATTAAAAGGGAAGGAGGAAAATTACAAAACCCAGGGCAGCGGTACTGAACAAATTATTGAAGGTGAGGGCTGAAGTTATTGAGTCTTGATGGACTTCATCCTAAGATCTCAAAAGAAGTGGCAAATAGGATAGTTCATGTGTTCGTGTCTTGAACTTGACCAACATATCTGCCTCCACCACTACCCCAGGCAGCACATTCCATGCACCAACCACTCTCTGGGTGAAAAACCTCCCTCTTGTATCTCCCTTGAACTTCCCACCCATTACTTTAAAGCCATGCCCTCTTATATTGGAGCATTGGTGCCCTGGGAAAGAGGTGCTGGCTGTCTACTCTATCTATTCCTCTTAATATTTTGTACACCTCTATCACGTCTCCCCTCATCCTCCTTCTCTCCAAAGAGTAAAGCCCTAGCTCCCTTAGTCTCTCCTCATAATCCATACTCTCTAAACCAGGCATCATCCTGGTAAATCTCCTCTGCACCCTTTCCAACACTTCCACATCCTTCCTAGAATGAGGCAACCAGAACTGGACACAGTACTCCAAGTGGATCAAAGGCCATTCCATGGTGTAGGAGGTAACATTTTTGACATGGATCTAAGATTGGCGACTAATTGGAAACAGAGAGTAATCATAAATTGGTCATCTTCTGGGTGGCAAGATGTAATGAGTGGTGTGCCACAAGGGTTGGTGCTTGGGCCTCAACTTTTTACAATTTCTATCAGTTACAGATGAAGGCATGAAAGGTGTGCTAAATATGCTGATGACACAAGACTAGGTAGGAAAGAAAGATAAAGAGGACATGAGGAGGCTACAATGGAATATCGATACATTGAATGAGTGGACGAGGACCTGACAAATGGAAAATTATGTGGGGGAAAATGTGAAATTGTCTACTTTGACAGGAAAAAATACAAAACAAATGTGTTATATAAATGAACGGACACAGGGATCTGGGTGTCCTAGTGCATGAATCATAAAAAGCTAGAATGCAGGTCCAGCAAATAATTAGGAAAGCTAACAGAATGTTTTTTATTGTTAGAGGAAGTAAGTACAAAGATCAATGATCTAGATGATAATGTGGTAAATTGGATCAGCAAGTTTACTGATGACACTAAGATTGGAGGCGTTGTGGACAGCGAGGAAGACTTTCACAGCTTGCAGAGGGATCTGGACCAACTGGAAAAATGGGCCAGAAAATGGCAGATGGAAATTAATGCAGACAAGTGTGAGGTGTTGCATTTTGGAAGGACAAATCAAGGGAGGACATACACAGTAAATGGTAGAACACTGAGGAATGCAGAGGAACAAAGGGATCTGGGAATTCAGATACATAATTCCCTGAAAGTGGCATCACAGGTAGACAGGGTTGTAGAGAAGGCTTTTGACATCCTGGCATTCATTAATCAAAGTACTGAGTATAGGAGTTGGGATGTTATGTGAGGTTGTATAAGACATTGGTGAGGCCCAATGTGGAGTATTTTGTGCAGTTCTGGTCACCTAACTGTAGGAAGGATATCAGTAAGATAGAAAGAGTGCAGAGAAGATTTACTAGAATGTTGCCGGGTCTTCAAGAGTTGAGTTACAGGGAAAGATTGAACAGGTTAGGACTTTATTCCTTGGAGCGCAGAAGAATGAGGGGAGATTTGATAGAGGTTTACAAAATTATGAGGGGTATAGACAGAGTAAATGCGAGTAGGCTCTTTCCTTGGTATTGGTTTATTATTGTCACTTGTACCAAGGTACAGTGAAAAGCTTGTCTTACAAACCAATCGTACAGGTTAATTCATTACACAGTGCAGTTACATTGAGTTATTACAAAGTGCATTGATGTAGTACAGGTAAAAACAGTAACAGTACAGAGTGAAGTGTCACAGCTACAGAGAAAGTGCAATGCAATAAAGTGTAAGGTCACAACAAGGTAGATCGTGACATCATAGTCCATCTCATTGTATAAGGGAACCATTCAATAGTCTTATTACAGTGGGGTAGAAGCTGTCCTTAAGTCTGGTGGCACGTGCCCTCAGGCACCTGTATCTTCTACCCAATGGAAAGGAGAGAAGAGGGAATGTCCCGGGTAGGTGGGGTCTTCGATTATGCTGGCTGCTTCACCAAGACAATGAGAGGTAAAGACAGAGTCCAAGGAGGGGAGGCTGGTGTCTGTGATGCGCTGGGCTGTGTCCACAACTCTGCAGCTTCTTGCAGTCCTGGGCAGAGCAGTTGCCGTACCAAGCCGTGATACATCCAGATAGGATGCTTTCTATGGTGCATCGGTAAAAGTTGGTGAGAGTCATAGAGGACAAACCAAATTTCTTTAGCCTCCTGAGGAAGTAGAAGCACTGGTGAGCTTTCTTGGCTGTGGCATCTACGTGATTTGACCAGGACAGGCTGTTGGTGATGCTCACACCCAGGAACTTGAAGCTGTCAACCCTCTCGACCTCAGAACCATTGATGTAGACAGGTGCATGTACACCACCCCCTTTCCTGAAGTCAATGACCAGCTCTTTTGTTTTGTTGACATTGGGGGAAAGATTGTTGTCATGACACCATTCCACTAATCTCTCTATCTCCTTCCTGTACTCCGACTCATCGCTGTTGGACATATGGCCTACAACGGTGGTATCATCTGCAAACTTGTAGATGGAGTTAGAGCAGAATCTGGCCACACAGTCATGAGTGTATAGGGAGTAGAGTAGAGGGCTGAGGACGCAGCCTTGTGAGGCACCAGTGTTGAGAATAATCATGCCGGAGGTATTGCTGCCTATCCTCACTGACTGTGGTCTGTTTGTTAGAAAGTCAAGGATCCAGTTACAGAGGGAGGTGTTGAGCCCTAGGTCTCGGAGTTTGGTGACAAGCTTGCTTGGAATTATTGTATTGAAGGCAGAGCTGTAGTCAATAAATTCTCCTAGATTATCCTCCTAGATTAGGAGAGATAAGTATGAGAGGACATGGCTTTAGAGTGAAAGGGGAAAGATTTAGGGGGAACTTCTTCACTCAGAGAGTGGTGGGAGTGTGAAACAAGCTGCCGTGGTAAATGCGGGCTCACTCATAAGTTTTAAGAATAAATTGGATAGATACATGGATGGGAGAGGTCTGGAGGATTATGGACTGGGTGCAGGTCAATGGGACTAGTGGAATAAAGTTTCGACACAGACTAGAAGGGCCGAATGGCCTGTTTTCTGTCCTATAGTGTTTTATGGTTCTAAAGGTAGGGAGGTTAAGTTTCACTTTAGGCCATTGGTGAGAACACATCTGGGACAATATTTGTCTCTATATTTAAGGAAGGAAGAAATGTATTGGAAGCAGTTTGAAAAAAGGTTTACTCGACTGATATCTGGAATAGGCAGGTTGTCCTATGAGGAAAGATTGGACAAACTTGGTTTGTATCTGCTGGAATTTAGAGTGAGCGGGGACTTGATTGAAAAGATAAGATCCTGAGGAGGTCTTGATAGGGTTGATTTGGAGAGGATTTCTCTTGTGGGAGAATGTAGAATAAAGGCTCACTGCTTTAAAAAAAAAGGGGTCATCTATTTAAGAGAGATGAACCAACATGAAATTATTGTCAATGTCTCTCAGATGGTTATTAGTGTTTGGAATGAACTTTCTCAGAGCAGTGGAATAGGTAAATAGATGCTTGATAAGCAATAGGGTGAAAGGTGACCATGAGGAGAAGTGAAGGCACAGTTGAGGTGACAATCAGATCAGCCACAATCTTATTAAATAGTAGAGCAGGCTTGAGGGGCTGAGTGGCCTACTTCTACTTCTTATTCTTGCATCCTTATAAACTCATTTGTATATCACCAGACACATGTTCTCTGAACTGGTACATTTGAACAGTGAAGAGCAAAGTACTTTTTTTTTAATTAAACTACAAATTTTTGTTCCTTAACATGTTTAAGAGGGGTCTTTTGTAAACATTTTATTAATGCAGTTTAAAATGGGGTTGTTATGGAAAAAATACATTTTAGATCATGGTCAACCCATCATCCAGGAGTAACCTGACTTTAAATAACTGAAACAAGACTTAAAAAAAAATTATGTAAAGGTATTTCCTATTTATATTGAAGAACAAAAGTCAGATCTTTAGTAAATTGAAAATCTTTCAAAACACACCTATCACTTTCCTTGCACTCAGAAATGTACAAATGGATTCTTAGATGCTTCTGTAGTCAGTGGAAGCTCACTATGTTAATCATTTCACCCTGGTGGACGTGTGGTTGAAACCTTCTTTATAACCTATTTATAAATGGCACAAAAGATCATGAAAACACGAAGTTCTGTGATCTCTTGTGCCAGTTATACCAATATCGTGGGACTTCCACCAATAAAGCAGCATAATTGAGTGAAGGCTTCAGGCCATAATGTTTGAGGTTTCATTTAAGCTTAGCTTGCAAGGCAAATATAAAGAAATACTTTTCACAGTAGCTACAGAAACTCCCAGTAGTTGGGCTTTGTTTCAATTTAATAGGAACAAGATGCACATTCATAGAAATATTTTATCATCAAAAAGTGTCTTTCCAATGGTTGTGACTGGGCAATATGTGGTAGTGTGCAATGTCAGTATAGGGAAATCATTTGTCCATATTTTAGGAAAGAAAGACTTGCGTCTCCATGGCAGCAATTAACTCTTAGAAATATCACAAGGCAGATCACACTGTGAATTACTCATCAGAGCACAGTAAGTGGTTGTATTAACCAGAAATCTGGTTTCATTTGACAGCACACATTCCAAACAGCAGTACCAGCAGACTATATTTCACCTCCTTTCGTTATGCTGAAGCATGGCTGCATTGGTGCTAAAGCCAGTTCAGATCCCCTGCAGAAGATCAGAAAGTTGGCCAAATTCCATTGTGAAACAGTGTCAGTGTTCTTCACTGAAAATGCAGTAGTCTAAATAATTTCAATACAGTGCCTTGATGACCTCAAGAAGGCGGTGGTGAGCAGCAAGGTGTGTGACCTACAGAGATCTGCTGTGACCACTTAGAAAGGTCTTGCAGTGAAGAAGCTGAGAATCAACATGACTTAGACTTCCATGGAGAGAACAATCCAGACACAAGATTGTGGCTGAAAGTTGCCTTGCAGAATGTCACGTATTTTGGAAAACCTAAACCAGAAAATACAATGTTCCTCAGATCTAGCTAGGATGTGGAGTTCCTAAAGATTCTGGCAATAGACTTCTTATGAACAGAAATGTTTTTGCCTCTGTATGGCTACGATCTTAGACCTACCCTGAGTGGTCAGCTGTGGCCATATTGTCCCCTCAGTAATGGAGTGCTACCAGTAGTGGAACCACTGAGACACCTATTGAATGAGTATCTCAACAACTAAATACTGGAGAAAACACATCATTTAAGAACAGTCTGTTGTCTTTGCTGTTTGAGCAGCTTGCTGTGAATTTCGAAACTATCCTGTCAAGTTTCCTGGTGTCAGCAGATGTCCCTTCAAATAGCAATAGAAGCAACAAACTGGTATATATGCTTCCAAATTCCACTGAGACGGATCCACAATGGCTGTAATTTATTATATATGAACTCCATTTCATGTCAGTACAACTGGCAATGGGCATTTCATGAACTCTGACCTCAATGGTTGGGCGACTGACTCCAGGAAAAGGGTTCGGTGAGCTAATGTAGACTGCGTACGGAAGTGCTAGTTCCTGTATTCAGATTGGGATGATTCTGAGTTGGTAAAATTGAATTTTGCATGATTAGCACCTAAAAAATGGATGCTATATGATCCAATTTCTAGGCGTGAGTTCTCCCAAAGAGCATTCTGAGGAAAGATCTAATACTTTTACCAGCGTCTGATGTGGGTGGAAAGTTGGTCAGGGCTCCAGGGCAACCGTTTTCAAAAATAAAATCCTGAAGGTGCTGGAACTCACAAATAAAACCAGAAAATGCTTGGTGTTTAGGCTGGATCACAGGAGAAAAACAAAGGTTTTATTTTTCAGGTCAGTGTTGTTTCTTTAGAATTCTGAAATAAGGACTCCTTGTATTAAATAGCTGGAATTAATTAAATTAAAAATTAATGGAATCTTTAATTTCTATCTGGAATAATATGAAAGGCAGACAGGCTTATGTAAACGTTACATGTGAACAATCTATTATCTATTCCTGTCGGTAAATAAGACATGCATCTGGATCCTGCCATTTAAAGATGTAATGCTTTGCAGTTTCTCTGTGACACCACAGCACCCTTCCACTAGAATCGTTTACATTTCTGTGTGTCTCTAATTATATCAAGTGAAAACCTTGTCACTTAGAATAGGGTTGTTGTAAATAGCTTTAATATGTCGTATGTGTATTATTTTAAACTGAAGCTCAAAACAGTGTCTGAAAAATTAGTTATATAGTTCATTGGACACAGACAAAGTTTTCACCGCAATAGATTATTTCCTGTCCGTATACCAATTTGCTTAGTAATGAGGTTCTTGTCAAAAGTGACTGTTCCTGAAAATAAGATGTGGCATAGCCAGAGGCAAAGCAGATAAATTCATTCAGGATAGGTTTATAAATGGTAAAGTGTCTGTTATCATTACAATGCATTCTCTCATTCTAAATTTTACATTTTGTCTGTGGAACATGTAGACAATGATTCACTTGTGGAGGCTGCAACACAGCAGATCCAAGTTCTTCATGTTAAAGAAGCCAGGTTGTCGGATTAAAAAAATACTGCTGATCGCATCATGCCACTAAAGAGGAATCTGCAGCTTTTAGTCGAAAATATTTTTCATAATGTTCATTTTACTTGTTTTGGGGGGTGTGCACTCTGCAAACATGGTGATGGTACATTTAAAGACTTTACTGCCTCTTCATGGTTTAGCTTCCTTGTTTGTAACTTGTACTGATATTCATCACAAATTTGGCAGCATCCATAGAGAAATAGATTTAATATTTCACCAGTACTGAGGGCAAGGCTGACAAAGTCTTCAACGAGTAAAGTTTTCACCCATGTGAAGTGAAAGACTGTTTTGTAAAATAGTGACACAATGTCATCTAGTGACAGCTCCTCTGGGCACATCAGTGAGTTAACCAGCCTTCATCACCCTCTCTTAGTTAGCACTGCCGCTACTGTTTCCCTTGATGTCCACTTCATCACAGACCAGACCATTTTTTTTAACCTTGTCTCACTTTATCTTAAAACAATGCAGAAGAAGGCCTTTTGACCCACTGAAACCATTCTAGCTCCAACAGAACAATCTGATCAGTCTTATTTCCCTGCTCCCCTTTGTTCTCTCTATCCTTTCTGGTCGCTACAATCTATAACATGCTTGTTTTCTGTCTTTGCCAGTTCTGGTGAAGAGTTATTGACCTGAAATATTAACACTGTTTCTCTCTCCGCAGGTGCTGCCTGATCTCCTGAGCATTTCCAGCACCTCCTGTTTTCACATTAATAATTGTTGTGGTTGCTCTGAAACAAATCTTGAATTTCTATTTCAATAATTTGTAAAGTTTTGATTTTGAATTTCCTTTCATAAAGAAAACTGAATTAAGATGATATTCAATCAATTCCACAGAAAAATAGTGGCAGATGGAAATGTATCTCTATAACTATCATACGGTTTCAGAACTTTTAATTTTTAATTTCACCAATCCAGACTTTACACCATATCTGAACTGCCATCATTGACAATAATTCCATTAGTCTTCTCCCTGGCTTTGATGTTGAATTAAAATAACAGGTTAATACTCAATACATGAAGCTTTATCTTATAGATTTTCAAACATAAATTGAGTCCTTTACTCTCTGTTCCTCTGGCTTGGAATGCTGCCATGTTTATTTCACTTCACTGTTCAAGTCTGATCTTCCAGTCATCACTCTACCAACCTAAAGAATGTCCTTTCATATACTCACATCTCCTTGCCTCTAAGCCCTCCTGAGACTGTGATTCTATAATCACATCAATGGTAATGCTCCTGATGAAATCTGCTTTATCATCTGCTTGGGATTCATTTAACTCACCGGGAAACAAATCAATGTGTTGTTGAATTATTTTCTTGGATTATTATAGCAAACTTTATTCACTAGTATGAATATTGTAATCAACAATACCACATATTTCTGCCAATGGGAAAATGAAAGAGCTGTAAATAAAGTTTCCATAAATCTCAAGGCAATAAAAGTCATGTTGTAGCTGATTACAATGTTTAGGGGAGCACAGTATAACTATTAAAGCCATCTGCCGACTCTAGTAGAAAAGTTAACCCAACCTGCGGTATGCTGGAGGGAAGATATTAATTGGAATTACATACAACATGGATGTTGCAAATTGCTGAAGGATAAACTAATTCAAATTATTGACGTACCTACTGATGGTGTTGGCTGAGCTCAACTGGTTATAGTTACCTTTTGACTCAGATCATTGCAGGACAAGAATAATATCGAGATTGATATCCTGTGTAGTACTGAGGTATTGCTGGTGTGACATGCTGAAACATTATAGAACCTACCATGTGGTAGTTCAGATGGATACTAAAGATATTTTGAAAAGGACAACTAACTCTTCTGGGAATCTGGTCAAAATTCCCCCTTCAGCACTTGCCAAAAGGAAACGAATTGGCTCCCAGGACACTATCAAAGACTGGGGAAAAGTAAGAAGATGAAGTGATTTCTGGAGAAATAGTCCACAATTTGCTGTTTTTTGTTGAATCTGTTTCAATCAAAATGGTTGCTTTAAATAGCTACATAAAGCATTACAAATGCAGAAAGCAAAGTCTTTAAGAGATAGTTGAGAAGGTAGAGAGTTTAAGAGGTTTATTTGCAGGGCAGACTACAACTTGTATCCATGTTGCCTCTCCAGCTCCTTCTTTTGGCTGGGTTTCCCAATTAATGTCATAATTATCAAACAGGCACAGCAGATGACTCTCTTGTTCAATAGGATTACATTATTACCTCCAAACATAGATACACGGTGTACAAAATGTTCAATCATTTGGATATACTTGACTAAAAGAGAGAGATTTTTGTCTTTGTCCCTTTTACACTTTTAACATTGAGGCACAGGTAACATTAATTTACACTCTTAGTATAATTATAACTTGCTTTCATTTAAATGAGCAACAGCTCCAGCAACTGGTTTTTGGAGTCTTTCTGATGTGTTATAGGTTTTGGTGTTGAATCAACTTTTAGACTGATTCTGGATTTGAACTGAAAAATTCTGTTTCTTTGTCAAGCTTGTTTCAATTTGCTTTCTGAAGTCTGCATTGGATCCAACTTTGACAGAACTTTATGATGGAATGTTTCACCACCTGGACTTCTTTCATCTCCAGCAGTTATTATTTGATCTCCATGCAAACATCCGACTTTGTCACCACATCTCTCAATTTCACAAATGTCTACAATTGCCTTTCTTCTGTTTAGTGTCATAGTAGCATTTTTGTCTTCACTTTTCTATTAAACTCAAGAAGCCAAATTTGGTTAAACAAGTCTTAGGGGTGGTTTCAGTCTTCTTTCCATCAAGAGACTTCCAGGTGAGTATACCATGTTAGTGTCCAGAGTTTTTTGTACTTTAAAAAATGGGCCAAGTGATGTTTCATGCTGAGTTCTGCATATCTTTGCAACGTTTGCTTCCTGACAACTTCTCTACTTATTCTAACTGGCCTTTCAGTTGCTTCATTTGAAGTCAGATGACATAAAGGAACAGGAGAATGTGTGATACCATTCCATTAAATTTTCCAGCAGAGTAGATTAAAAGTAATGGCCATTGTCTGAAATAGGGTCTTCAGGTAAACTATGGCATGCACATGGAGAACTCAACTCGTCTACAGTATATTCACCAGTGGTTTGTGAACCTATGTGTTTTACTTCAATCCACCTCATATGATCATCAGTCAATACCAGGAAAATGTCATTCCTTTTTCACAAAGATCTACACACCTTTTAAGGAATGGTCTGCTAAAGAATCATTGGTGGCATAGTTCCACAATAGTGTATTTGCTTACCAAATAGGCTGTATAAACAAAACTGTAGAGAAAGATTTAATGTAGGGTGTCCTCAGGTAAACCCTGCAACTGGAATGGGAATAGCAGAGAGATTCACCTTCCCCCTTCCACTTCAGCTCCACCAGAACATTTTCAAAACAAAAATATTCAGTTTCCTACCTTTCTCGCTGCAAATTTTGAAAGGGGTCCTGGAATGCCATTTGGCCAAAATGTTACAAATCTAAGGGTACAAATATGTACTTTGTTTTTGGGAGGCTGCCTTGGATGGCTGAAAAATGGGTCCCAGGTATTTAACGGTAGAATTAGCATATCAACAGCTTGGGTGCAGGATATCCTCTTGTCAAAGTAAAATGATTTGCACCCATTTTAAACCCAGAAGATTGCTACAACCCTTGTCAATGTCTGTTATACCGTTTCTCGACAAAATAACCTGCTTATGGTACAACTACTCATGTTAAATGTGAAAGAATGAAAAGTTAAAGTAAAAACTTAATATATTAATTGGTTCAGCCTTTTTCATCAGTTGGTCTACTGGCTGAATATGAACAATCAGATGCTAACGTTTCATAAGCTAACCTGACATCTTGTCTAAGATCCTTGAATGTTCTGTCAGTTCCATAAGCAACCTATCTTGCATTTCATAATGTTAAAACCCACCAGGATGAGACAGGTTAAAACCCACCAGGATGAGACAGGTTATCATTCAGTAAGAGCTCTAGGTTGATCAAGAGCATCATTTTCATTTTCTATTTCCTGATTTCGTGATCATCCCAAATAGACTTTTATCATGAATTATAAAAGACACAATCAATTTTGATAAATTGTGTTTGTTTATTTCTTTGGGGGAGGGGGATTTAGACATTGCTGATAAGACCAGCAAATATTGTCATCCTTATCTGAGAAGTTGATGGTGAGCCTCCTTCTTGAACTTCCTTCTGGAGAATGTACTTGCATTAAGCTGCTGTGTTGGGAGTGTTGGGAGTTCCAGGATTTAGATCCAGTGACAAACAAAGATGATATAATTTCATGTCAGGATGGTGAGCATCTTAGAGGGGAACAAGTGTGGTTTTCCCATGTGCCTGAAGCCCTAATCCTTGGTGGTAGAGGTCATGGGTTTGACAGGTGCTTTTAGAGTAGTCTGTCCAAATAACCGCATGCAGAGCCACAGCTGGTTGATGTTTGGGGTGGTGGCTGGAGTACCAATCAACCAGGTTGTTTTGTCCTGGAGGGTGTCAAGCATTCTGAGAATTGTTGGATTATATTCCTGACATGTGTCTTGCAGATGATAGGTAGGCTTTGGGGTTTAAATGGTGACCTTCAGAATATTGAGTGTGGGTAAGGATGATGATAATGTTATTGAACGTCAAAGGTAGATGGTTGCTGCCTATCAACTCCTCCCTAGATGTCATCTAGTTCTTTGGACATGTAGACATGGACTACTTCATTTGCCAAGGAGCTCAGCATCGTGCAATCAACAAAGAACAGACCTTATGATGGAAAGAAGGTCATTGAGGAAGCAGCTGATGATGGATGGACCTAGGCCACTATCCTCAGGAACTTCTGCAATGAAATCCTGGTGTTGGGATGAATCTCCATCAATCACAATCAACTTTCTTTGTGCAAGGTATCACTCTAACCATTGGAGTGTTTTCTCTTTGATGCCCATTGACTTCAGTTTTGTCAGGGCTCCTTGATGCCATATTTAGTCAAATGCTGCCTTGATTTCAAATAGCAGTCACTCTCACCTCACTACTGGAATTCAGCTCCTTATTGCATATTTGGATCAAGGCTATGATGACATCTTGAATCAATTGGTCCTGGTGATACTCAAATAGAGAATCAGTAAGCACTTGTTGTGGAGTAGGTACTGCATGGAAGTGCTGTCAACCACTCCTTCCAAGCAGATGGTTGAGAGGAGATTAATTGGATGGGAGCTAACTGCTGTGAATGTGTCCTGCTTTTTGTGAACAATATGCATCTAGGCAATTGTCCACATAGTTGGATAGATGCAGGTGTTGTAACTGCACTGGAACTGTTTGTCTACATGCACAGCCAGGCTTGGACATCAGGTCTTTAGTATTACAGCTAGGGTGTTGTCTGGTTCCATAGTCTCTGCTGCATCCAGTGCTCAACAGTTTCTTGATATCATGTGGGATAAACAGTTTGGTTTCTATGATGGCAGCAACTTCAGGAGGAACCCAGAATGGATCATCTGCTTGAGACTTCTGGCAGAACATAGTTGTGAATGCTTGAGCCTTCTCTTCAGCACTTTCATGCTGAGCCCATCATATTTGAAGATGAGGATGTTCTTGACTCCTCCTCCATTAGGTGACTGATGTCCATAACTGTTCATGGCAAGATACTGTATGACTTCAGAGCTTTGATCTATATCTCTTGGTTGTCCAGGTGGCCATTATTGGTTCAAATGTTCCCACTTATCACAGGAAAGTGTCTTCCATGCCATTCTTACCTTTCTGGGTTTGGTATTGTTCTATCATGGGTGTTTAACAGATTTGAGTAATTAGCTTTAGGCTATTTCTTGTCAATTTTAAAAATAATTGAGAAAAAGTTATTTCTTTGCAAATAAATTATGTGGGCATCTAGACTTTGCACAAACCATGACTCTCTTGTGACAGCCAATCCATTATCATTGTTTTGCGTGTTGGTGGTGCTAATTTGCCAGTCAAGTGTACATTCCCATTAGCTCAAGCTACCTGCATTTTAAAGAGTAATTGGATGCATAACGATATAAAATTAAGGTGGGATTGGAATACCTGTAACTTGTATAGATGACTGCTACTTTGGCCAACCAGGTAAATAGAAGAGACAATTTACCACAACAGAGCTTAAGCACAATCTGAAACTAATCAAGTGAATTTTGAAGTCAGACCGCACACTAAGTTCGATGAAATATTTTTGTGAGTCTTAAAGATCCCTGGTTGAGCATCCTCAAAGAGAAGGTAGAAAGGTATACAGACTATGTCCCTTATTACATTTGGAGGTTACGATTATAAATAACATATAAAAGAGTGCTAGGCAAGATTTACACATTTATTGTTAATATAGAGTGTAATATTTGCTATGTTTTTTCCTAGAATACTGAATATGTTTTGTTTTCATTCATTCTCAGAATGTAGATTGCTGGCAAGCCACCATTTACCACCTCTACTTTTCTTTTGTCCTCCTGCAATTCAGTGGCTTTCTACACGTTTCAGAGAGTAAGTGTTAATCTTGTCATTGTGGGTCTCGAGCACATTTTATTTTCTGACTTTTTTTTTAAAATGCATTTTATTTCTCAACCAGTTTTCTGGGAATTGAAGCTGATAGAGGTTGCAAGTGGAGTGAGTTGGAAAGTATTTTGCTAGTGGCTGATGCTGCAGAACAGGTGATTCACTGCTCATTACATGCCTGTCTATTTTTAACTACTATTGAAGTCAGTATTTATACATTTGCAGGGCTGCAGCTCAACACTTCCTCTGACCTGTGGGAGAATAGACTGCAAAAGACAAATGGTTCCTTGCAGGTTTCTGTTCACTTTGTCCAATGGTCAACAGGGTTGTTATGAAAGGAAAAGAAGTGAATGAGCATTTGGAGTGGGAATTAGAACTGGTATAATGATGTATATGATTATGTTGGATGGTGATGACTAAGTTGGTGGAAGAATTGTGCAGGCTGCAGGGAGAGGGAAGAAAAGATGTTGCTTTGTAGAGAACTGATGCGGAGCACTCGCCCTTGCTTCCAGTTGAAGTGCTTCTTGCACTGAATCCAGAACCCAGTTGTGCTGTTCCTGAAACTGATAATCTCTGCGATCTCTTTCCAATATTAATTTCTTCTAACATGCTCCTCCCATTTGGCTTGAAGCAGGACTTTAAACTCTTGCAATGAGATTCCCCGGAATGTTTAGAAGAAGCTGTGGACTTGCCCTGATCTCCTTGAAGCGGCAGCTTCCTGCACCATTCCAAAGTAAAATCAAGTGCAAGGTCTGCAACCTTGCCTGAAGTGGTGTCTTCCTGCTTTAAGGCTGACCTGCTGGGAATTATGTTGATAAGCTGGGTGGCAGTGTGCTGGCTGTGACAGTATTTGGGTGGGAAATTCACCCATGGGATTATAAAGAAGCCCAGGAGTTCAAGTACTCTGAGTGTATTCTGATGAAGCTGTTGGCATTCTTGTGCTCCAACTGATGGGGAATTAAAACAAGGTCTACCTTCCCTGAAGGAAGTAGCTGCTTAACCAGAAAGGCTATATATGGGTGGCTGGAATTTACTTTATATTGAGATTTGCTTTAAAGTTAATTACTAATTAAAAACTCTGACAGATAAGAATATGTGTAAATATCAAAGGTTATATTAAATAATGGAGGGTCAGAATATAATAATCACACTCCCTGGAATAGACCAAGAAGCCTCCTGTTTCCTTTGTAATGTCAGGCAGGAAATATCAGGTTAAACACTGACGATTAAATCTCAAAGAGGCCTTTATGTTGAAGTCTGGAGATATGTTCAGGAGAAATTCAATACATGCCCTGGGCATATGTGACATGACTTAACATCAAAGGGTAAGGTGCTGGTGTTTGGTAGGAGAAGAGAGATGGAATTCATAAGAACATATGAAGAGCTTGTTGAACAATCAAAGGTCCTGGACCTACAGAAGCTAAGCTTAATCACCTCAGCAGAAAGCTAGGTTGTAAGTGTCCACTGTATAATGATAATAATTGTAATATTGATGTCTGAGTGATAATTTTCCATTTGAACAACATGGTCAAGCCTAAAGGAAGGCAATTAGTCAGCTGACATTGAAGTGTTCATAATATGTGCAAAACACTGAGTGCTGGTAAGAACGTGGACTTGAAAATGTGATTTTTGAATGCTAAAGATCAAAGTGTGGAGAAATTACTGCTCTCAGATGAGGGTCATGAGATTTCAGGGGGTCTGGCCTTCTTGAGCAAAGGAAATTTTTAGATCTCTGTTGCAGCAACTAACAGTGCTGCCAGAGATATCCAGAACCAGAATTTTGTCGGTTGTCCAAAATATGATTCGTGAACAGTAGCTCCTCTGTACAAGAGTAGATGTTGCTGATTTTTTTTGTTTGGCGAAGTTTTCCTTCTCCTTGTTGTTTGTCAAATATAACAACATAATTGTATTAAAGTCACTCCACAAAAGCATTTTACTGTGTGAAGCATTTTGAGATTTTATAAAGTAATAATGAAATTCAAAACAAAATTCAGAAGGAATAAAAGCTCATTTTAGATGATTCTATAAAGCAATGCTAAATAACAATGCCATCAATAAAATATTTATTAAACTATGTGAAAACAGGGACTACATCAGAATAATTTTGCACATTACATATTATGATTTAAGAAGGAATATTTTGCAACTACAGCAAGTTGTGATTTATTGCAGAAGCATTTCCAGACATAGACTGTAATTATTAATGTATGATTTTATTGCTTTAGTAAAGGCACATCTGCATACTTTTAAGAACTACTCTTTGAATCGTGAGTCAGTCTCCATTAATTCCATTGGACAGTTTGACAAAACCACTGATCCTCCAGATGCCACATTGTCCCCACCTATACCCGCAGTTGTTCATTCCCTCTGTTCCTTTCAATCTTTCCAAATGAACTGATCTGCCAACTCTGTGCTGGAACTAGAGCACTGCATGTGACTTGCCCTGAACTTCACCAAGTCTATCAAACCTAAGCCTGATCGAATATGAAAAAAAAGACTACTCCGAGCTCCTCATGTCGGTTATCATCTGAATCGTAACAGGCAAGGAAGGTCCATGAATTGGTCTCTGGTCTTTGCGATCCAGCTGTCTTCAGCTAAAAGGGAGATGGAAGTGCTATTACTGCCATGCAGCATTCTAGTCTGCATTTTCTAATGGTTCACATTCTGATTGCTGATCACAGCTTTCAGCAAAAGTATATTTGTTTGGGCATTCGGTGAAGACACGTTTTGACAAGGCTGTGGAGCTAGTTCTAATTGAATGTGTAAAAACACAAGTGTGAATTACAGCCACGCAGGTAAGATTAATTGACAGCTGTGGAACTGTTTCCCAGTCCAAAATAAACACTTCTGGGAGAGCAGAAGAATGAAAGAAAATTAACAAGAAAAAGCTGTCCTCAATGCTGTGTCAGTTTCTTTTTGGTCTGTGTTGAGTTTCTCCGTGAGAGAAGACATTGACTCCAGAGAGGTTTGGTTTGCTGACTTCTGCTGCTCACCCTTGGATTCTTCTCACTTTCAAAGTGAGAATTACAAGTGCTGAGCAGAATATTCAGCATAACGACACCTCAGTGAAATTAACTTAAGTTGTGAAAAATCATCAAGAATTTTTTGTTTGTCGAATGTCTTCCCACCAGTTCTGAAGACAGGGTAGAGAAAATTTGAAGACCTCTCTTTAGCTAGCAGGAGCGCTCCAATTTACTTGGAAGGGAGTTCCATTCCCTGGTCGTGTCATCGTCTTGCAGGTGGTTTTGAATTGAGGAGTCCCAGTTGCAGCCTAAAGCCAGCACACAGACAAGACTACAATTTAAATTTGGCCTTTTGGCATGAACAGGACCTTGATTCCATGTCAGGATTCAGCATGGTGGAGTGTGCATCTTGCATACTTTGCCCAGTATCAACTAGTGGCTCAGCTAAGGAGTTGACAGAGAATAAGCAGTGATTATTGTTTATGGTGCCAGAGGAAGAGATGCTCCTAGTTATCTCAACAACGATGTACAGGGTACCTCCTGAGAATGGAATCCTTCACTGAATTGCTTTTTCTGGGCCCATGGACTCACAGGAGACAGACAGGTACTCTCTGGTACTTATTTACAGGCTATCTGTAAACCACATGGGAAATCTACTTCATTGAAGTTTGCTAATACCACAGTTGCCACCGAGTATCCAGAATCTCAGCAAAATGATGTCATCATGTGACGACCAAAATAATTACAACAGAAGTTAATGGCATTTTGAACACTGAGGAAATGGGAATCTGACAGAAAGTGGACAATCAGTCATGATCTTATTAAAAGACGTAAAAGACTTAAGTGCCTTTTCCTGGCTCTGATTCTTAAAATATGTCACCAAGCTAATACCAAGGAGAGCAAAAGAGCATGCAATCATAATTTAATGGAAATGAAAACCAGAAGAAATATAAAATGAATTGCTGATTCACTATTAGCTGTTTGTACCCAGGCATAAAGTCAAATTACCTTCCCAGAATTTTGAAGTGTCCTTTTGGGAGGAATTATATGCTCATCAAGGACTCTGCTACTGAGGAATGAAAGCATTTTTTCAAAGAGGGCACCCAGGGTTGCCACCGGCATCCCTAGATGAAATATTGGACAGTCAGATAAAGAGTAAATCTCCCCCAGAGGGATACTTTCTTAACACCACTAATGTGCCTCAGCTGCAAATTCAGAAGAGCTTTCCCTCCTGGAGAACTACAGTATTTTTTAATTTCCTTCTCCAGCCTTCCAGTCATCTCCTCTGTGAATGGTAAATTAATGTGAATTACTACTAATTTGTGGCAGTTTTGTACATTAGACTTGTGCCCATTAGGATTGAGACTCTTTAAAACTTCTGATTTTAAATTACACCTTCTGTATCAAAATGCTATCATACTTTTAAGTGATTTAAATGCCCTTCAAATTCAAGCTTTCCCTTCTGTGTCCAAATCAAGTGTGATTGGTAGAATTAGTTTGCAACTGGAAATAATTTTAGTTACAATGCCATCAGATGGAAAATATTTCATAGCACTTCAAGTGGTCCTGCCATTGTTAATCTGAAATTTGAGGAACAGCAACATTTTAATAGAGCTAAGTAAAGCATTTAGAGATAAATAATAATAAAAAAATAATTATTTTGCTTTGTCAGACTTTTGATGAAATTCTACATCCAGGGCTTTGCAGAATGATGACTCATATTAATAATAATTTTCTTTTTAAGTGATTGAGTTCTTGTGAAAACTGTTGTGCCTGTTCAGGAAGTGACCAAAAGGGTACATTCATTCAGTCTTCAATTCTGTTAGCACCGTGCATAACTTCAAGCTGACAGTAAGTTTACAAAAGTGCTTTTGACACTCTGATCATTATCTGGGTAACTGGAATATTTAAGCATTCAAAAATGTTTGGACAAAATGATGCCTCTATAATGTGGATACATGTATGCTAAAGTAGAATGAATGTCCCTTTGCAAAGCAAGAAATGGCAGCTATGAGTGTATGCTGGATATATTTAATTAAAGCAAATCTTCTCATCAGCAATCTTGAACAAGGACATTCACATCTCAAATTGCAATCAATTATTCATGGAATTCTTATCTATTTTGTCAGGGAAAGTGGGAGGATAATTGTTAAAATAAGGTGTCAACAGGTGGGAATGGAAAGTTAATTTTCACTCAAACTCTGGATAGACCTAGTTTGTTGATGAATTATTCTATTTTAATCAAAATATACTTATGGAGTGTAAAATGGAACAGACCTCGAAGACTGAATTATACTATAGCCGTTGATCAAAAATTAAGTTCTTCTACTTGAAATTATCATGGAGGTGCTGGTTATATTGCACACTAATATAAATGTGACTTATGTCAAGGTGTAATGACTGGAGTATTATTATTCAATAATGCACTCTCAGCTCGTCAGGTTACAACTTATCACTTTTGGAGAAAATATTTCTCTTTGCATTGAAACGATTTTGTACTAAATGATCAAAGTTCTCATATGGTGAGAGATGATCACATTAGGATTCGACACCTAACTTAAATTACTTTTTCTTGCTTTGAAACCCTACAATATCAACCCATACAGTTGCAATATTAAATTGTTAAATGTATGAATAAAATCAATGAATGTTTATTATTTAAATAAAATTGTGATTACTGAAAGAGGCAACAGCAGCATTAACAAGCATCAAAGAAGAGTGGTGATTAGAAATACTTTTGTTTTTCTGAAAATGCATTCTATGTGGAATTGAATTTCATTAAAGTGGTTGATTTTGTGTTGATTCAGAGCCTCAAGCAGAATGCAAATAAGAATGAGGTCAAAGGTGTTGGCTCATATGAATGGTCAAATTCATAGTGGAACACTAACTGCTGAGCTGTTCGTACCATGTACTTAATATAATTGGTCATGTTGAACAATATTGGCTTAAGTGTCAGACTTGTTATAGTTCTCATCTAGAAGAAAAACAGCATAACACCTCTTTAAATGCAGTAAAACATCCCATGACACTTGAAACATTTTGGAAGCAGTTGAAGGAGAGGGGAAGTGGTATGGAATAATAAAAAAAATTCAAATTCCATTCTTGCCAGATGGGATTTATGAAGGTCTGGCTCACAATCTCCTTTATATCTACAGCCTAATTTGGCACTTGAAAATTTTATCCTTCAGAGTATCTAGAATGTGACCAACAATCACGTTTACTTTGCAAATTTTGCTTCTGACAAATCACCTGTTTTGTGTCAGAAGATGGCAGAATATTGGTCAACTTGGCCATGTAGTTAGAAGACCTAGGACCATAGAATCATACAGCACAAAAAGGAAGCCACATGTACCTCGTACTGACCTTCCGGAAAAATTTGATTTATTCCCCAGATTTTGTTCCCTTTCACACTTCAGGTTTGTTCTCTTCAAATACATCCAATTGTCTTTTGATAGTTCCTATGGGACCCAAATGCATCACCATTTCTGATAGTACAATATACACTTTGCCAATTTTCCATGTGAAGATATTTTTCCTTACTTCCGCTCCTGCTCTTTTCCCCATTGTAACTAACACACCTGTTTTCTGTCCCACCAACCATAGGAAACAACTTCTCTTCACTTGCTCCATCTGACCCCCTGAAACATGGATTACGTCAGCTTATGGATAATAATTTTTCCTTATAATGCTGTCACTATTTTAGTAATTGTTTCATGTGAGCAATTGCGTAGAGTGTTGCAATGGTGTTTGGGAGCAGAAAGTTCCAGAAAAGGCAATTGGAAATAAAGCCATGTGGTGGCTCTGTAAACCATGTAATGAATAACATACCTCTGTCAATAGTTTAAATTACCATGTATTTCCAATATCTTAGAGAGTAAATAAGGGAGATGAGACAAGGCAGAAGTGCTGGTGAGTGATATTATAAAATTTGGATGCTGTTCCTGAATCGGAATATTGGATGTGGAGCATGATCCCTCAATGTGAACATACGCCAAGTGACAAGGAGCTCTGTGATTCAGCGAAGACAGTACATGACAGTACAAATAAAGCCACCTGGGCTACTGAATTTCCAGATGAGTAACCCGTCTAAAGAGTACAGAGAGTGGAAGGAAGGGTTTGCACTATATACTCAGATGGCTATAGCAGACATGTCAGATGAAAACAAAGGTGTTACTGTATCTCACTGGACAGAAGGGAAGAGAATTGTACCACACCACAATATCCCCAAATCAGACCCTGAGAAACACATCAAATGCATTACAAGGACATTATAACTGACATAGACACAAAACAGTTAACCATATATGCAACCAGAAGCAGGAGAATACTTTTATACTTCCTTTCTAACTTCTGTCCATTTTCATCTTCTTGTAACAGATCATTTGCAAGGAACAACTCTTCACCACCCTCTTTCAGTCAGCAACGTAGTACACCAGAAAGATGTCACATCTCTACTTGGAAGTCATGCAGAATAGATGGGAATTATAAACATACAGTACATTATGATAGGGTTGTGATGACTGATTCAACACAAGCAAACATGAATGACATCAACACAGCATCAAAGGAATTTTAACAATGACTGGATTATGTACTAGAAGGTCTCCGTGGGGTAAGAACCATAGCTGGTTACATTTTAGTCTTTATAGAAAAAGAAGCAGTGAGGGAGGTAAAGTTAGACCATGGCTTAAATCTGGAGCCCTGCTGAATAGGTGCAAGGAGATTCAATTGAAGTCTGGAATGATTGAAGTCTCTTTCTTGGGTCACTTGATCGCCAGAGATGGTCTGAAGCCAGATCCAGTGAGCAGTGAACAAGGTGTTGATCCCAACAGATGGTGCAGAAGTACATCATTTTCTGTGATTCATTAACTATCTAGGAAGTTCCTGCCCCGTCTGAATAAAATGTGTGAGCCACTGAGAGCCTGCTAAGAAAGACGTGGAATGGTTCTATTTGAGCAAGTGGTCAAATCAGTAAAGAGGATCATTGTAGACAAACCTTTGTTATGATGTTTTAATAAAAAGCTGATATTACAAGCAGATGGGTCAACTGATTAACATATGTAAACAGGATTATAACAATTAAGGAGATGCTTAATGCACAAAATGAGAAGGAGCTACTTGCTGCAATCTTTAGACTGGAGATGTTTCACCCATATACCAATGGAGAACTATGAAGTCACTTCAACATCATTGTTGATACACCCCACTGTAGATCACAGAAGAAGTGGCAGAGAGTGCTTGCAAGCTCGCAGGCATGCAATGCAAAGATTTGTTGCTGGCCAGGCAAAGACATGCATGCAGCTACCACATGTAAGTGAATTTATCTCAAGGACATGCAAGATGCTGAGGATACTGAACTTGAGCAACCAGTATGGCGAGACATATTCTGGGGGGGGGGGGGGGGGGTCAGCCTTTGATAGAGGAGACTGAGGAGGCAACTAGACATGATGATAAAATGCAGCATCTGAAGCATCAGTATTCAGGAAGGTGCAGAATCCAATGCGAAGCTGAATCTGTTTTCAGAGTATACTGCCACATGAAAGATAAACTGGGCACTTTAGATTATCTTATCTTCAGAGGCAGAAAGGCAAGCAAGGAAGGAACAAAATAATGAAACCTATTTACTCCTCATATCTCAGAGGGAGAGAAAGACTCTACTTGCCAGGAATGAATGAGGGAGTCAAGTGCTTTATCCAGAAATGCAACATGTTCCATTCAGATCCTGGACAAAATTTGGATCAGATCTGTTTGCACCATATGAGAAAATGTTGAATATTTTTCACATTTCTGGGAAGCAGATGACTTGGAAAACACCCACTCAGTGATGATCTTGAAGGACAGTGATGACACTTGAAGGACAGTTTGCCAAATGTGGCACCCCTGAGGTGCTCATCACAGATAATGGGTAATAGTTCACAACCAGAAACTTTTGTGAGGTTCTCAAAGGACTGGTAGTTTGATCAGTAGACAGCATCTGTTCACTTTCCACAGGGTAATGAACGAGTAGCAAATGTTGTGAAGGCGGCCATGGAGAGCAGAAGAAAGCTATACTCTCACTATTGGACCACATCTTCAGCATTCTCACCTTCTGCAATGCCCCAACAAGTAGTCTTGTATGGAGTCCAAATATACTAGGACTCTTCTCACTACAATAAAAAGCTTGCCAGAACCAGAAGTGCAAAAGGATGTCAGGGGATAACTGAAGGCAGCCAAAAGAAGACAGGCATATTACTAAAACCGAGGTGTTCTAAACTGGGCATCGTTATGGCTGGAAGCAGTGAACATGAAGCTAATATCAGACCAACATCAAATATGCAAAAAACAAATGGTGGATATTTTGGCTTTTCTTTGTCCTTGTGTTACAGTCCTCCCATTTAAGTGAAAAACAAATATTCCATGTCATGTCAATCTGTGGACAATACCTGTCACTTTAAATCTGCCATCCCTTTAAGAGGACTTAAGAATTGTTTCACATGATTAACTACTTTTGGTGTTGCAGTAGCATTTTTGGATAAAGCTCCAGAAGGAGGCTGTCTGGGGGGGAGAAAACAACAGTAAGCATGTCTGCTGGTCCTTCAGCTGTTTCATGAATAAGTTAACTTTATTGAAAATTTAAATTACCGAGTATTTCCAGTATCATAGAGAGTGAATAAGAGAGATACTGAGACCTTTCTCTTCCACCAAAGCCTTTTGTTATCTTGTTAGGTTCCCACTTGATTCTCTCTGGTCTAAGGACAACAATCTCAGATTCTCCAACTACTCTGCAGAATTAATTTCTTCATCATTGACAAAATCTTCCGTTCCCTCTGCAAATCTACCACATCTTTATTATGCTTGGTATCCTGAAATGTACACAATACTCCAAGTAGAACCTATCAAGTCATTTCTAAGATTTTAACATTTCAAGTCAATGCCCTCTTTTACAAAGCCAAGTATCCTGGACACTCTTTTATCAGATATATCAACTTATTTTACCAAGTTCTATGTAAATATCTGAACTTATCTGCATCCTCTATTCAAAATTTAGATTAAATTTTCTCTTTGTTGTTCCCCTAAACTGCCTCTTTGTTGTTCTCCTAAACTGCAATTGTGTGTCATTCCATTTTACTATCCTGTTTGGGTCCTTCTGAAGTTTTGTATCATCACCTTCAAAACAATCCTCACTATATCCAAATCCAGATCACCAATCCAGTCTCAATAGGAGTATTGTGTCCAATTCTGCTTACTGCATTGTAGGAAGGATATGAAAACATTAGAAGGAATCTTTTTCTAGACCTACAAGTATAGTTCCTGGAATGAGGTTCTTCGGTTGCAAGAATAGGATAGGATATAAGTATATAAAATAATGAATGGTCTAGACAAGTCGGACCATGGGAAGATATTCCTGATGGTGGAGTGGTATAAAATGAAGGGGATAAGAAGCTGGAGTGACATGACAAAAAGCTTTTTTATGCAGCATGTGCTTGGAATCTTGAATGTACTGCCTGCAGAAGTGGAGGATACAGGTTCCATTGTTGTCTTCAAGATAGAAATGGATAAGTACATGATGACAAAAATTTGCAAAACTATAGAAAGAAGGGTCAAGGGAATTGTTCTGGTAGAGAGCTAGCATGGACATGGGCGGGCTGACTGCCTCTTTCTGTGTGCAACCAATCTATGACTTGCATATATATAAAAAATCAGATAAACTTGTGGGCCATTCTTCATGCTTCTGTCTATTCCATCATTACCATTCTAGCTCCTATCCCTTAATCAATTGCGTACACAAGTTACTACCATTCGTTTAATACAACGTGCACCTTTGTTCTGAGTAACTTTAGGCATGGTGCCTTACCAAGCATCCTTCAACAGTTGTTATATATAGTACTTGTTTCTGGGTCATAATGTTGTGGGCTTTGAGCCCCATATTTGGATTTAAGTTCACGGAGTATGTTTCTGTGCAACACCAAAGAGATAAGCAAGTATTATCATTCGGTTGGAGATATCTCATCAATTCTGACTGCCCAAATGAGTAGCCAAAACAAAATTGCAAAGTCCAGATGGTGGAATTGATGTTGAGGAGGAAGAAAATGATCTAGTCTGAGAAATATTCTCCATCTTTGGTTATCTTCCAAAATGGTTGAGGAGTTTGCCACAGTAGCAAATTCTAAGCAGTCTGTTGGAAAGAAATAGGTGCAATGGACCAAATGGTGTTTTCTTATTTCGTGCTTATGATTTTAAGGTGAAGAAGTATTGCAGCTTTCATTAGTTATTTATACAAGTTGCTGACTTGATTCAAGTTAAGTGGATAGAATGCAAACATGTAGATTTGTAGAGGCCTGCAAAATTGTTTTGAAAAGTTAATTACCATAAAAGGCATTAACATTTTAATGAAACACAGAGATTCATTTCCATTATCAGTTTATGATTGGAAAGGCACCCCCCACACCTCCAAGAGTGTATGCAGCAATCATTTCTACTCTGAAAATGTTTCATTGATATCATTGAAATGTTCAAAAACCCTTATGTTCTTAATATAATTAATTATTCTCTTTGAAACGTTAACTGGGATAATCTTTTAATACTTGGCTTCATCTCAGAAAACTGACAACATGATAAAGAAAATAACAATCCAGACAGAGCTACTGTGCATTTTACAGATTGAAATATTAACAACCGGAAGCCATTTTAGTGCCTACTAACACCTTCTTCATTTAAATTTCAAAATGGATTGCATGTTACTCTTCAAAGTGTGTGCTTTAAAATCATGAAAAAAGACAACAATTGTAGCAGAGGTTATCTGGAAGTTGCATTCCTGCTAATGCACACAATTAGTGCAAAATTGCAGCAAGGAGCTCAACCACTTGGAAACTTTGACTTTAAACTATGAAGTGCAAAAAGATCTTTCAACTCCATGTGAGATGGGACCACTGTTTATAATTCATTCATAATTGAGCATCTCTAACAATGTAATGCTGCACCAGCACTGCATGAAGGCTGACCTTGATCGTGTGAAATTGGGTCTATCCATCTTTGAAGATGCTGAGACTAGTCCAGACTGACATCTCAAAGCACTGAGAGTTGATGTGGTTAGGAATCTGAAAAACTCCACAAAAAATTAAAATATAGATTTGTGTTATCCAAAATCTATGTTCAAAGGTGCCAGCCACATATGTTTCAGAAACTTTTCTCTTCCAACTTAAAGAGTTTATCCATCTCGTGTATGTCATACAACTCAATGCAAATTATCTCCGGGGCATTACCATCTCAGAAATTGGACTGAAATGGTTTCCTCCTCAATATTAAATAAAAGTTTCTTATGTTATGCAAAGTGCAGCAAGAAAATGAGGGACTTAATCCTCTTTTTTCCGTTTGACCCTGCTTGAAGGATATCAGAAAGAATCCAGTAAAACTGTTAACTGTCAGAGCAAGAATAATCACCTAAGAGCCCGAAACATTAAACGTACCTTATTGAGTGAATAATCAATGTTGTGATCGATACAGCCCTCATTGAACTCTCCCAGGTGGTCTTTGACAGCTGTTTCACGTAAGTGTTAATGTGTTTGGAGTCCACTGTTAGGAAATTGCCCCAGCATGTCAAATCAGCTTCTCAAAAGTTAACAGCATTGTTTAAAAAGTTTGAGAAGTCTAAGGTTTGGATAATTTAGTTCTTATTGAAATAGATGCCAACCAACTACATGAATCCTGTAGACACAGGGGACAGCACAGTTATGCTGCCACACAACTTCAGCAACCCGGATTTGATTCTGACCTTGCCTATTTGTCTGTGTGGGATCTGCATCTTCTGCCTGTGACCATGTTGATTTCCCCTGGGTGCAATGGTTTACTCCCACATGCCAAAGATGTGTTGCCAGATTAATTATTTCTGGTAAATTAACCATATAGTGCAAGTGGGTGGCAGGAGGGTTGATGGGCATCTGAGAGAGAATAGGTTACAGGAAAGTAAATGGGGAATGGGACTAATGGGAATGCTGTGAGAGCTGGCATAGACTTGAAGGGCTGAATGTCATGAGAAAATATGAAAACAACATATCTGTAATTCCAGTTGTATCTACGGTGGCAAAGATAAGTATATTATGAAATAGACCACATATTGTTTGGAATAGTGGAAAGAAAAGATTTGTTTAACTGACAAGAAAAGATTTGTCCATTTAATTTTCATTGGCTACTTGAAGGTTACTGGTCATTATAACATTTTCTCCCATAAATCAATTTATTGGACATTTAATTTGACACAAAATTGTCAGGTCTCATTAATATTATGTGTTTGGAAGTGCCCAGTTCAGTAGTGGAAACTCAAACCTAGAAATTGGGTTTTACTCTGTTGCATGAATTGGGCAATAGGCTTTGCCTTCATGCCAAAGTGGGTGTCACCAATATAACTGCAAAATCAGAAGAGCTTTACTTTCAGAAATCACACCATTGTGGTTTTCTTCCACTTAAATGTTATAGACATTGGCTTGTATATTTGCAGACAAGAGCTATTGCCTAAGCACATAGCTGCTGTTCCATTTGCATGGACCCAGTTAGGATGCAGGTCAGCACTTTTAAAGTGAACACTCCATGGCAACCACACAGGCTGTCATAGAGATGAGGGAAACTGGGGAGAGGGGGGTCAGTGGAGAATTGAAGGGTAAAATTGAAAGGAGAGGAGGAAATCCAAACAGGTGAAGTGTTAAATGACACAGTGCTGAGAAATGGGGCCTTCTATATTATGGAATGACAGAATCAAACTCTCTGCCCTGATTAGCCCACTGTCACAGGACATCATTGGAATATCGGTTCAAGTTTGTCTCAGGAGTTCTTACAATCTTTTTCTGGCCTCCCTAAGAGAAACTTCCTTTCTTCAGCTTGTCATACAAGATATTCTTTGGCAGTTCCTCATCTGATGTCCTAGTAGAGTTTCCATTGAATCTGTGATCTCATCAACCCACATGAGAGCCTCGGTGTCTGAGACATTATGATTCCATCTTATTCTCATCATTTTCCACAGACAGCCAGACAAAAGTGTATTGGCTTTAGAGCATAGTGTCTCTATACTGTCTCGGCTTTGCAAGCATATGTCAGGGCTGACAACATAATGGCTTTATAGGCTTTGAGTTTTTTGTTGACTGATGCCTCTATTTTCTGTATGTTTGCAAAGGTTTGCTGAAGACACTCTTGCTATGGCAATTTTGGCATTGATTTCATCATGAAGTGAACTACATGCTGCTGTGTTTTGCCAAGGTAGGCGTACACCCACTGCCTGCAGGGTTTAGCCACTTGCTATGATGACTGGTAATGCACAAGGTCTTGCTGCTGCCTAACTTTTGCTTGCTTAATGTTGATCCAATATTAAGCACAGAGTTCGATTTTCCTTCCAGATGTTAGTCCATGCTTCAGCAGCCATATTAAGCTGATGACATGTGAGAGCATAATGGATGTTGTGTGCATGAGCCACAGACAGCAATATCCCAGGTGGTACAATGCCCTTAGCATGGCACACAATAGGTTGGATCTTATGCAAAGCACAAAGCACAAAGCACAAGCAAGCACAAAGACTTTTTCTTCACTCACAATGCAAATTGTTCTTTCACAAATGTGTCTTTAACATCACCGGTTATGTCCGGATGCCTCTGTGCATAGGTTTATTAAATGCTCAGAGCACCTGGAACAAATTTAATGACCTAAATGTCCTATAGGTAAGTAACTAAACGTATTTTTCATTAAAAATTCCTTCACGTAGTTCACAAAAACACTTTATTACGTATTCTGCACTGTAGAACCCCATAACCTAGTCGCAAGTGGCTCTGGTTGTAGGAGCTTCTGATCATGGGGAGGTGTGTGGGGTGGGATCTAGTTGTAGAAGTATGAGAGAAGATGTTTTCATAGATGTTTGGGGTGAAGTTGATGGTTGGATGGAAACTCAGTGAGGGTGGATAAGTTGATGGTGGTCAGACTGAGTTGTCCTATGGTGGGGTGGGTTTTAGAGGGAGCAAACAGGATACAGGAGTTAGGAATAGGTTTCCTGGGCACCTCTTTGGATCTGTGTTGAATATGTCTCCTCCTCTTAGCCCACAGATTATGTTGTGTAGACAATTCAACCCTGCCTAACTCCCTTCTCCTGCCAAAGAAACCCTGAAGAGATTGCTGACTGTGTTCCCACCTCTGTTAAAAGAGGTGTATAGGTTCAGGATGGCTTGAGTTCCACTTTTAGGGTTTTTTTAAAATCTTAACCTGTGTTCTGACACAAACCCACTTGATTTTGGGATTTGAGTTTCAGCCTTATGAGTCCTACATCCACTCCAGTTAGAGAAAATGCTGGTAGCAAATTTGGCATCTACCAGGATTGAGGAGAGAGAGAGAGAAAACATAAGACAGTGGGGGTGTTGGGGGAGGAAAAGCCAGGAGATTTAAAACTTGCAGTTAGATAATGCTTCATCATTCATCTTTGAAATAGCTTGAAGTATTTAATGAACAATTAATCAAGCAGAACAAAAATCACTGGTATGTATTCATCAGCAACAGCCATTTTGCACATAAAATATGTCACAAACTATAAAAGGATGAATTATCAGGTTACATGTTCTGGAGGGAGGAATATTAACTGCAAACTGGCCTGATTTCTCTTGATTGGTTTTTGTATTTTTAAATCCATGTGAGCTATCAAGTTCAGCCGATAGCACCTCAGGTGAGGCAAACACCTCGGGAGTGTTGTCCCTGGGACTGCTAATAAGGATTGGTTTAACACTTTGTCCAGTTTTTAGCCATTGAAGAGTTTTCTTGCATTGCTTGATGCTGGAATACGAATTACTTGTGAAGGAAACTTTAAAATGCTGCACCACACAGAATCCAGAATTACACATTACTTCTCCTTCCTCAGGGTCAGCTGCATCATGGTCTTAAACAATTAAGTATATTGAGTTACATCATTGTGTATATAGAACTATTTCTGGCATCACATTTGCACTTATAAGATATACATTTGTAAGACAGCCTAGTTAAATGAACTGTATTGAAGGCAAATATTTGAAAGTTATTTTGGGCCTTTTTATCATATTGCCAAGGTTAAAGTGAATTGTGATTGTATAAGGTCATGCATGCTGCAGACATAAGTTGCATTGCTTTTAAAATGACAAATGGCAGCAATCGGCTTTGTAGTAGCTATAGATCAATGTCAACGAGCAAGCAGAATTGAACACAATCATTCTTCAGAATTGTTCAGCATAAAAATTGCATGAACATTTTCTTTAACGACAGGCAATATTGCCAAAATATACTGCTTTAAGATGAACTTTATATGTTCAAGAATCAGTTGGCTAGATTCTTAACTCAAGGTCAGGAATGTGGATTTGTGTTGCAGAATCTGAACCAAGTCAGCAAAACAATATAAATACTCAGCTTTGATGGAGAAGCTGCACTTTCAATTAAACCTTAAAATAAGATTTCTTAAGCTTGTTTTTAAAAAAAAAACTCATGATGTCAAAGCCAATATGATCCCTCAAATTAATATTAGCCATCCCCTTCACCCCATCCTACATTATCCCAAATAAAAATCTCATCCACTCATTTCCTTGCTGTCTGTGAGATGCTACTAGTTTGTTATCTCCACCTAATACAATTCACTGCACGAAATGTGTTGGGATAAATTGGGATGACATCACATAATGGCCCTGCAAGTACTTCTCTTGTACAAAGTTTTAATTGTTGCTAATGCAAGTGCATATTATTTTCCTTTGCAAGTAAGTGGTGAGATCATTTGAGAGAGAGAAAGAAATTAACACAGATATGATGGGTG
Organism: Pristis pectinata; assembly: GCF_009764475.1. Classification (NCBI taxonomy): domain Eukaryota; kingdom Metazoa; phylum Chordata; class Chondrichthyes; order Rhinopristiformes; family Pristidae; genus Pristis; species Pristis pectinata. The sequence continues at coordinate 79,252,938 of NC_067412.1, forward strand.
ATTATGGTTATCACTTGCTCATAATGGCTCATTCATGAATGGACAATTGAAGCTTGGCATCACATCAATACCGTTTTCTTATAATTTAATACTTAAAACAAATTTAGTTTATACTAGTTGATAAATCACAGATGTTTTTTATTTACCATAATTATGCTATTTGTCACAAGATCAAATAATTTAAACCTTGATGATTTTAGTGACTTTCAGTAAAGCTTTTAATATTGACTGGAAGCAATTTCCCTGCGTGCCACATCATTGCAAACTCGCTCAGTTTTCAGACAAAAATAGAGGCAGATATTATTCTAATAATATCAAATATTGCCTGCCATTCTCACGTCTGCAGCAGTGTGTAAACCAACTGGATTTGCTCCTGCTAGCTCCTCTCCTTCAATTCATGCCGCCCCTCCCCTCCTGGTTCCTCTTCCTGCTCATGCTGACAAACACATCTGCCTCATCTCTTCCAGCAAACCACAGAGACATCTGTCCCCCACCCCCCACTGCCACCTCTTCAGAATAACTTCACCTCCTCTTGTATCTGAAACAGTGCTCCATGCTCCCATATCTCAGTATCAGAAGATCCTGCCTTGCGTGGCCTCTGTTTTTCTCCCTCAGATTCCTTGCTGCACTCCGTAATCCTCTTATGAGCATTGCCCCAGCCTCCTCTCTCCTGAGCCCCACTTCAGCTTCTTATTGTTGCTGTGAGGTGCTAATAGCAGCTTCATCTACCAGTGAGGGATTCCAGAACTCATCTAGCATTCAATGATAGAGAAATGGGTAACCATGTGGGAGGGAAGGGTTAGATAGATCTTAGAGCAGGATAAAATGTCAGCACAACATTGTGGGCCAAAGGGCCTGTGCTGTAATGTACTATGTTCAATGCTTTGGAGCTGCTGAGGAGATAAGGGCTGGGCATGGATTGACTTTCATCAAATATGTACATGAGCTGAGAGTCACTGATCAAAGATCATAGCTCATAGTCATACAGCATGGGAAGCAGGCCCCTTGACCCACCAACTCCATCCTGACCAGCAAGGCCCATTTACATGAATCCTACACAAATCTCCTTTTATTCCCTTCACATTCCCACCACATACCTACACACTTTACTTATGCAATTTACAGTGGCCAATTTATAGCAGACAATTGACCTACCAAATTGAACGTCTTTTAGATGTGGGAGGCAACTGGAGGAAACTCACATGGTCACAGGAAGATCGTGCAGATTTCACACATGCAGCACCGGAGGTGAGGATCGAACCTGGATATCTGGAGCTGAGAGGTAGTAACTCCACTAACTGCATCACTGTGCCGCCCTTCAGCAACTTTGGTATGAAACATGAGGTCTTGCTTTTTTTATTTATTTACAGAATGTGGATGTTAGCAAGGTTCATCTATAGTTGCCCTTAAATTAACTGGCTTTACAGAGGACAGTTAAGAGTTAACCATGTTGGTGCAACTGGATTCATATATAGACTTGACCAGGTAGGGAGAGCAGATTTCCTTCCCTGAAGGGAGTTAGTAAACCCAATGGGGCTTGAGAACAACCGAGTCCCTTACTGATGTTTTTTTTTAGTTCTGGATTTATATAATTAACTTGATTTTAAATTCGCTATCTGTGGGTTGTGATTCAAATTCAGAATCAGGTTTATTATCACTGACTTATATGTTGTGAAATTTGTTATGGCAGCAGTACAGTGCAAAGACATAAAATTATGATAAATTACAAAATAAATAAGTTGTGCAAAAAGAAAGGAATAATGAGGTAGTGTACATGGACTGTTCAGAAATCTGACGGTGGAGTGCAAGGTGCTGTTCCTAAATCACTGAGTGTGGGTCTTCAGGCTCCTGTGCCTCCTCCTCGATGGTAGTATTGAGATGAGGGCATGTCCCAGATGGTGAAGGTCATTAGTGATGGATGCCACCTTCTTGAGGCACCGCCTCTTGAAGATGTCGTCGATGGTGGGGTCATGGACCTGGCAGCCTCTTGCGATTCTGTAGATTGGAGCCTCCATACCAGGCAGTGATGCAACCGGTCAGAATGTTCTTCATCATACATCTATAGAAATTTGCAAGAGTCTTTGGTGACATGACAAATCTCCTCATACTCCTAATGAAGTAAAGCCACTGGCATGCCTTCTTTGGGATTGCATATTTCCATATCTCATATCTCCATATCAATGACTTTGGCCTCTGAATAATAGTCCAATAATTTAACTGACCTGCCAACATGTCCTATATTTGTAGTCAGTCACACTTACTCAGTTTTCTCTTTGCTACCCTGACCTAATGCACTCCAGCTCATATCATCTGGCTCAGTTTAGACTAAGAGTCAAACCCAGGAACTTCTGAAACATAAATTCTCTTTCTTTCTCCTCAGACATGGCCTGACTTGCTAAATGTTACCAGTATTTTCTATTTTCATTTTGATTTACAGCATCTGTGGTTTTCGTTTTGGTTTCCAGGAACTTCTGGTTTAGATGAACTTCATTGATGGAGCAAAACCATTAGTGTGTTTACTCCCTCTCTTTTCCAAAATCAATATTCATCAATATTCCCATTGATCGATGCAAAGATGTAAGCTGATGCTTCAGTGCAGTACTGAGACAGTATTGCCCTGCTGGAGGTGCTATATCAAGGTGCTCAGGTGAGATGTTAAGTCAAGACCTCCTGCTCTTTCAGATTGAAGTAAAAGATCCCATGGTACTCCTTCAAACAAGATCAAGGAAGTAACTCTGGTGTCCTGTCCTAAATTTCTCTTTCTGTCAACACAGAAAATCAATTTGTGGAGGGAAATGGACAGTCAACGTTTCCAATCAAGACCCTTCATTTCCCTCCACAGATGCTGCCTGACCCACTAGGTTCTTCCAGCCGTTTGCTTTCTGCTCCAGAGTCCACCATCCGCAGTCTCTTGTGTCTCTAGAAAACCAATTTACTTGGCCATTGTAAAATCATTGTTTCAAGGAGTTTGCTTTGTGCAAATTTGTTGCTACTTTTCCTACATAGCAAAAGTGACTCACTTCAAAAGTATTTATTGACCACAGTGTTTAATGACAATTTTAGATCGTAGAAATAGCTATACAAATGCAAATCTTTCATTTTCTTGCATTGTTTTTCACAAAACTGAAGAAGAGATAGAAAGATTTGTTCAGTTTTTTTTCCTCAGGTAATATTTTACAAGAAATAAAGCAGTGTGTACTTCAGACAATATTATATAGACACAGAAAAGTAGAATATTACAAAAGTAGACAACAAAATATGATGAATTTCATATCTTAGAAGAGTAGATGCTGTGAAAATGCAATTTGATTTTCAGAATGAATATTTCATTTTCATCCAATTGATATCTTTCTGCAGGGTTGAGTAAACAAAAAGTAATTTGAAGTCAACTGCACTGCAAGGATACAAAGTTAAAAATAAAAATACATATTGATTATTAAATGTTTCTCCCTACAATAAATGTAAAACAAAATCAAGAATATTATACTGCTTTTCTGAGATTGTTTGGTTACATTTATTACTAATCTATTTTGATAATCATTGTTGCTGCTTTTGGTTAGGAATAAACTTATATGGAATCAATACACCAGATGAATAATTCAAATTCAATAACACCTCTGCGCCCATCAATAATAAAACTAGGAAAGATCCAAGACAGCTTTAACTGAATTCGTCAGGCTGTCTTCTTTTTATGAACTGATCAGTGATTTAAATGTAATATGCATAAAGTGTAGTGCTTAATTTGTACTTCAAACTAATGCAAGTTCTTTTCTTTAGCCATTGATGCTATCCCTTCTCTGGTCACGGTCTGTGGTTGATTTACCTGTTCCCATCTTTGCACTCCATTTCACCTGAGTTCCCTTTCTCATATCCTTACAAACACAAACACTTCCTGCTTCTACCTTTTATCTTATCATCCATTTCCATCCATGCTTAAACTTAATGGTGCTAAAATCCAAGTCCATGCTTGTCAATCGAGTGCTGCAGTGGAAGGAGCTGGGGTTAGCCCTCATTCTTTTAATGTGGCGTTTCTTTGGGTATGGTTGCTTCACATTCAGATGAACGAAGGTGCCTTACTGCTGATTAACATTACTCTACCTCTGCACACATAGAAATCATTAGAACTTCCAGGGTGTGGGGTTTGGTATGGTGAGCGATTAACTTTCATTGGACCTACCCGTGAAAGGTTCCTAAAACTAAACTGGATCTATTCAGGCAAGTTCCCATTAAATTGTACATATGTCGACCTAAGAGGCACAATAGAAGCCTACTTCTACAGACAGTGTGAACTATTCCAACAAAAATGGGAATCCCGGAGGTAATTGTTGGACACTGCTCTGAAGGTCAGGGCAAGTCACACATTGCAACATATGGAGGAAACTAGAACAAAAGTTGTAGCCTTCATGAAGCAAACTCTAAGTGTCTGACTTTTACTCATAATTTATTTTTCATAGAAATTGAATCACGTGCACACACCAATGTAGTACTGAGCAATTTAATTTCTTGCCAGTGATGTATGGAAACAATAAAATGGGTAAAGCGGGTCCTTCTTTATAAACTGGAAGGAAATAGGAAGGGAGTAAGGCAGTGAACAGGATGCATGGATGGACTCACAGAAGTTAGCAACATCTGTTTGGAGCAGCTTCAGGATGCAACTGACCAGAGGCCATCTTGGAGAGATCTCATCTATTGGGTCATCAGGAGATGACATCTGACTGACTGACAGAAAAAGCTAATCCATTTTTGCTGATTGGATGGTTAAATTTGATATCAATACTTAACTGTTTGGCTGAGTTTTGATAATGAATGGAAAATGAAAATAAAATAACAAAGTGATCTTCCTTTTATTTTCTGAAGAACAGGCAATGTTCAGTGATATTGTAACTCAGGTATGAACTATAGATTTGGATTCCTTAACACTAATTCTGATTGATGTTTCGGGTTTATTAGCACGTACCATTTCATCCTGCAATTGACAGTCTTAAATATCCTTGCACAGTTTCTATCCTATTACCAGCAGTCTGTTATTTCAAAAAGGTTACATTCTCAAAGTAAATTGAAAGAAAACTTGGCCTCACAACATAAACAGCATAAAGAAAAGTGTTACCTGGTTGTAATTCTTTAGCTGTGTTGTTGACACATATGCAAAATCTTTCTCATTCACTATTAAGGGTGAAATAACAAAGGTATTCCAATTGAATGTTGCTATGATTTCACTAGAAATAGTAATTTATTTCCATAATATTGCTAATATATCATCACAAAATTATGTCCTTTTGCACAGAGGTCACCTGGAGTAAAATAGCAGTTGCCAGATAATTTTGTCTTTTAATATACTTTGGTACTTTCTGTTGTATTTATAGTTTAGGTGGGGTTTCACTTACTTATGAGATCTTGTCATTATGACCTCTTCAAAAAGTTTGTGCAATTAATTTTTATTTTGAGGACTATAAACCTTAAATAGATGAACATAATATTTTGCGTCAATACAATCCTATAAAGCAGCCAGGAGGTCTTCTATTTTGTAAATTATTGAGTGGGAAATGCTAGGAAAGTTCTTTGGTCTTCAATGTACCATGCTCTTACAAATACTTATGATCAATTATTGGTTCTCTTTCTTGCCAACTCCTCTTCGGCCAGTGCCGACAAGCCAGAAATGCATTCTCAACATTGTTGGACTTGATGGATTTTCAACCAGAATCAAGGTATGTTCCAATCATTCTGAACTAAATAGACATGTGGCAGATTCTTACAATACATCTGCTCTCAGCACCATTGATGTAGACAGGTACATGTACATCGCCCCCTTTCCTGAAGTCAATGACCAGCTCTTTTGTTTGTTGACATTGAGAGAAAGGTTGTGGTCATGACACCATTCCACTAAGCTCTCTATCTCTTCCCTGTTCTCCAACTCATCGCTGTTTGAGATACGGCCTACAACAATGGTATCATCTGCAAACCTGTAGATGGAGTTAGAGCGGAATCTGGCCATACTGTCGTGAGTGTATAGGGAGTAGAGTAGAGGGCTGAGGACACAGCCTTGTGGGGGACCAGTGTTGAGAATAATCATGCCGGAGGTATTGCTGCCTATCCTCACTGATTGTGGTCTGTTTATTAGAAAGTCAAGGATCCAGTTACAGAGGGAGGTGTTGAGTCCTAGGTCTCGGAGTTTGGCGACTAGCTTGCTTGGGACTATTGTATTGAAGGCAGAGCTGTAGTCAATAAACAATAGTCTAACGTAGGTGTCTTTACTGTCCAGATGCTCCAGAGCTGAGTGTAGGGCCAGGCCAAGAAAAGTCACCAGCACCTCTACTTTCTCAGGAGGCTAAAGAAATTTGGTTTGTCCCCTTTAACTCTCACCAACTTCTACCGATGCACCATAGAAAGCATCCTATCTGGATGTATCACAGCTTGGTATGGCAACTGCTCTGCCCAGGACCACAAGAAACTGCAGAGAGTTGTGGACACAGCCCAGCACATCACGGACACCAGCCTCCCCTCCTTGGACTCTGTCTTTACCTCTCGTTGTCTTGGTGAAGCAGCCAGCATAATCAAAGACACCACCCACCCGGGACATTATCTCTTCTCTCCTCTTCCATCAGGTAGAAGATACAGGAGCCTGAGGGCATATACCACCAGACTTAATGACAGCTTCTACCCCACTGTGAGAAGACTATTGAACGGTTCCCTTATAGGATGAGATGGACTATGACCTCAAGGTCAACCTTGTTGTGACCTTGCACCTTATTGCACTGCACTTTCTCTGTAGCTGTGACACTTTACTCTGTACTGTTATTGTTTTTACCTGTACTACCTCAATGCACTCTGTACTAACTCAATGTAATTGCACTGTGTAATGAATTGACCTGTACGATCGGTTTTCAAGACAAGTTTTTCACTGTACCTCCGTACAAGTGACAATAATATACCAATACCAATACCAATACCAAAATGGCATCCAAAGGTGATACTTGTGTGCTGTAATGGAATTGTCAGCAACTATGCAAAGGAAGAATTCGGTAACAAACTGAATTACCCTGTGTAATTGCAAATGGTGTTAAAGTTGACCATAGTAACAAATATCATTCACATATGATGCTTACACTGATGCATGTTGACATATTGACTGATGGAGTATTTATGGCACTGTGATGTATTTGTAATTATTCTGTTTTATGAAAATAACTGACTGAAAACTGGGCATTGTAGAGTAGGTTCAGCTGTGAAGATGCAAGTAGATATTGGAAAACGTGAATGACGCTGTTACTATAGTCATCTCTTTCTACTCACAACAGTGAAAAACTAAGGTCTGACAATGTATTACTTTTTATTTGCAGCTGCCAGTAAAAATGGGTGTCTCATTTATAATTAAGGTTAATGAATATATTAACAGCAACGTGCTGCAAGGCAAATAGACAATGGAAATCGTGTGCCGTACTTTCAGCCAAGTTAATTGGCTTTCAAATGCGACATTAAGCATAGGCATCTCTATTGTTCATAAACTTTGCTTTCTTAATTTGTGTGCTGATACACAATAGGGAGGCTATAACAGGAGAGGGATTGTATAGCTTTATTATTGTCTTACCATAAAACAAATCAAGTGGCATAGAATTAGTAGTTTATAACACTGCATTTAAAGCTAACCACAGTTCTTTTATTGCCTCTTACAGTTTAACACAATACAACTAATTAATGGCAATACGTGAGACACAGCACAGCCAATCCAAATAAACTCCGCAGGACAAAAGAAGTGAACTTCAGAATCACTTGTGTTCAAAACCAGGAAGGCCTCATTGGATAATCAATACACAACGTTAAAATGAAAAATGGCTGTACTTACAAGTAAGAAGGTTTTTTTTAAACTAACTTTTGGTGCTAATCGAATCTACCTAATGCAAAACCTATACTGCCTTTACCTTCCTGAAATGAAATGGATCCAAAAGTACCTGAACAAGCTGTAATTGTTTTTGTTCAAACAGCAAGGTTTATTCACCTTGATTAGTCAGTAAGGTAAAAGGGCCATCTGTTTTTGTTCTGAAAATAATCTACATAACTGACTTTCAATGTGTCCCTTCCAGGTATCTGCATTTATCACCCTCATTGTGACAGCAGTAACTATGTCACTGCTTTCACTTGGTTCAACTCAAATAACGTTTACTATCTGAGAACTACAAAGCTGTTTCAGAACTGAATGTATTGTAGTCTGCTCAAATTAAGTAAAAGCCTCCAATGCACCTGAACCCACAGACACCATTGCAGACATAAGATCAGTCTTCCGGAGAGTGAACACACTGAAAGCAACTGGCCTGTATGGTATCCCTGGCCCTATCCTTAGATCCTGCCTAGATCAGCTGGCAGGGGTATTTGCAGACATTTTAATCTTCCCCTGCTTCAATCTGAGGTTCCCTTTAAAATATAGTACAGTAGAGTAGTGGTGTGTGTATTGTCGTCACGCCAGCAAGATTACAATGTGCTGACGTTTTGTTTTGAGTCAGTGAGGAGGGAGGGAGAGAGAGAGAGAGAGAGAGAGAGAGAGAGACTGACTGCTGGTCTCTGTATCGATAGATGAAGAACAATAACTGTGTCTGTCACTACAATCCACATAAGGATTTTTAGAGCGATCCAGTGGAGTCCACTTTGTCGTTAACCTGTAGAGGGAAACAGGTATTTGTGTGGATGGTCGCGTCTCAAATGCCTTTTGGGGTGGCAGAGGTCTGGGTTTGAACAAATTGGGGTCTTATTGTTGGTCAGCCTGATAAGTTTCTTTTTGATTGGCTTGTGTGTGTGGAAACCAGCAGCAATGGATATTGATGCATTTTTGGATTCACCAACCCTTGAGGGATTGAATGTGGCGACAAAGGACGAGTTGTGGAGCATTGAAGCAGTAAAGTGGTCTATGGAAAAAGTAGTTATTCATAAAACGATGGTTGACTATTATTTGGAGTCGGAGGTGTTTGAGGTGAGTGAGTTAGCAGAGTTTCCTGAGATTAAACCAGTGATTTCTGATGTGACTTCTAAACTAATGGAGTTTAGAAATCACAACAGATACAGTTAGAACAAAGGAAACTAGAGCTAGAGCTAGAACAAAGGCGATTAGACGCTGAAGTAGAACAAAAGAATTTAGAGGCTGAGGCAGAGCAAAGAAAGGTAAATGCCCAGATGGAAATGAGGGAGATAGAGCTGGATAGGGAAGAAAAGGAGAAACAATGACAACATGAGTTTGCAATGCAGCGAAGGAGTTTGGAATCTGACTCTGATCTGTTTTTTAGCCAGTAGGGAGGTTCGATTAGTCCCTCCTTTTGAGGAATATCAGGTTGATCGGTGTTTCCAACATTTTGAAAAAGTTGCTGAAAGTTCAAAGTGGCCAAAGGAAAGATGGGTTCTTATGTTACAGAGTGTGATTAAAGGTAAAGCTCAACAAGCTTATTCTGCTTTGTCTGTTGTGGATGCAGCTGAGCATACAAAGGTAAAACAAGCTGTGCTTAAGGCTTATGAATTAGTACCTGAAGCTTACAGACAGAAATTTAGAGACCTGAAGAAGTCTGAAGACCAGAAGTACATGGAGTTTGCCAATGGAAAGAGAATATGTTTTGAACGATGGAGCACGTCTAAAAATATAGATGGGGATTATGATAGATTGAGAGAATTGACTTTAGTGGAAGACATTAAAAAGTGTGTCCCAGTTGAAATAACAACATATCTAAATGAAAAGGAGGTGGAAACTTTGCAAGAAACTGCTAGGTTGGCAGATGAGTATGATTTAACCCATAAATCCAAATTGGGACAAACTAAGACCTTTCAAAAGAGTTATAAGGACAATCCAGGTAAACCAGAGATTAAATTGGGAAGTAATCAAAAAGGGAAGGATGGAAGGAAGCCAGTGCTGGAGAAACCTGCTGAGCGTACTTGTTATTACTGTAAGAAACCTGGTCATGTCATAGCTAATTGTTCCCTCTTGAAGAAAAAGAAAGAAAAGGAGGCCGTGCCAAATGCTTGATTTCAAGTAGTGAAACCTAAAAATCAAAAAGGTATTGGCCACGTTGTTAAAGATCAGTCCTTGCTAGAGGTAAAGGCTGAAAAGTTGGATGAGGTTAGGGAGGAATTCCGTTCTTATGTATCAGCGGGTTTTGTTTCCAAGTACCAGTGAAAATCCTTAGAGATACTGGGGCTTCCCAATCTATCTTGTTGGACAGTATTTTAAATTTTGGTAAAGAAACTGATACTGGTGAGATAAATCTAGTGCGAGGCCTTACAGGTGACACTGTGTCTTTACCTTTGCACCAGGTAATTTTAAAGTCAGAGTTCGTAGAAGGACCTGTTAAGATAGGCATACAACCTAGTCTACCAGTAGAAGGAGTTTCTTTATTATTAGGGAATGACCTTGCAGGTGGAAAAATTGTCCCTGTGGTAGAGTTAATGACCAAACCAATTATTGATGAGTCAAAGAATGATTTGGATGTTTATCCATCCTGTGCAGTGACTCGAGCTAGGGCTAAAGAATTAGCCAAGGCCGATAGTCCTGTGCAGCCGGATTTTTGTTCCCTGTGACAACCCTAAACAGGATGCAAGTTATGATGACTTGTCTGAGACTTTTCTGTCTTCACTGGAGGATCAAAATCCTTGTATTGGGCCTGAATATAAAGATTTGTCTCTATCCAGGAAAGAATTTATAGTGGAGCAGACTAAAGATCCTGAGCTTACTGAATTGAGAGAAAAAGCACTCTCAAGTGATGAGACTGAGAAGGTGCCAACTGGATATTATGTCAAAAATGGAGTGTTAATGAGGAAATGGAGACCTCCTAATGTTCCTGCCAGTGAGGAGTGGGAAGTTATTCACCAGGTTGTGGTTCCTAAAGTTTATAGGAATGAGATTTTAAACCTGGCCCATAGTATGCCTTTAGGTGGTCATTTTGGTGTGAACAAAACTGTAAGAAAGATTTTGAAACAATTCTTTTGGCCTGGTGTGAGGAAGGATGTTGTGATGTTTTGTAGAACTTGTCACACATGTCAGATGGTAGGTAAACCGAATCAAAGTCCCCCGTGGCTCCTTTGCAGCCTATTCCTGCTTTTGGTGAACCCTTTTCAAAGGTGATTTTGGACTGTGTTGGCCCATTGCCAAAGCTGGGAATCAGTATTTTTTAACCATCATGTGTGCAACTTCTAGATTTCCAGAGGCAATACCACTCAGAAATATTAAGACCAAGACTGTGTCAAAGGCTCTTTTAAAATTTTTCACTTTGGTTGGTTTGCTGAAAGAAATCCAGTCTGACCAGGGGGATTAATTTTACGTCGGGTATATTTCAGCAATTAGTCTATGAGCTGGGAGCAAAGCAGATTGTATAATTTGCGTATCATCCAGGTTTTCAGGGAGCTCTGGAGAGATTTCATTCTACTCTCAAAAATATGCTGAAGACTTTTTGCTTTGAAAACACAAAGGATTGGGATGAAGGAGTTCATTTGCTTTTGTTTGCAGTGAGGGAGTCAGTGCAGGAATCTTTAGGGTTCAGTCCTTTTGAACTTGTGTTTGGACATCAGGTTAGGGGACCTCTAGAATTGCTAAGGGAACAATGGGTAAATGAGGAGATGCATTTGGATTTGCTGGACTATGTTCAGAAATTTAAAAAGCGGCTGGAGAGAGTCTGCCAGCTGGCGAGAGAGAATTTGAAAACCAGCCAGACGAAAGTGGAAACATATTTTGATAAACATGCTCGCCCAAGGTTGTTTACGAAGGGGGATAAAGTATTAATGTTTTTCCCTAGTCAAAACAACCCACTCAAAGCCCGATTTCATGGGACATATGTCCTTGATTCTAAGATTAATGATTTAAATTATGTGATCGAAGCACCTGATCAATGTAAGCAAAGACAACTCTGTCATGTAAACATGCTTAAACCTTATTCCAAGAGAAGTCCAGCTGTGGCCATGGTTGATAATGTGGGTGTTTTCCAAGGATATCTGAAGTTGAGACTAGGGAAGATCAATTTAGACCAAACATTGTGTCCCTGAAGCTGGGAAATCAAAACATTCTAGAGCACCTTGAAACAAAGTTGGGACATTTACACATTTCACAAAAACAACAGATGAACCAGTTAATTTTAAAATTTCAAAATTTGTTTCCGGATGTTCCAAAAAGAACATCAATAACTAATCATGACGTTGATGTTGGGGATGCAAAGCCAATCAAACAACACCCATATCGAATGAATGTAGAAAAGAGTAAACTTGTTGACCAAGAAATTGAATATATGTTAGAGAATGATATTATTAGACGTTTCACTTCAAATTGGAGTTCACCCTGTGTTACTGTGCCTAAGCCAGATGGGAGTGTTAAGTTTTGCACTGATTATAGAAAAGTGAATGCTGTAACTAAGTCAGATTCTTACCCTATCCCTAAGGTGGATGATTGCATAGACAGAGTGGGAAAGGCAAAATTTCTTACAAAGATTGACCTATTAAAAGGGTATTGGTGTGTTCCATTAACAGATAGAAGAAGGGAGATTTCTGCCTTTGTAACCCCTTCTGGATTGTATGAATACAATGTTTTGCCATTTGGAATGAAAGATGGTCCAGCAACATTTCAAAGAATGATTAATTCTGTAATTCATTGGTTAAAACATACAGATGCCTACATTGATACCTTAGTGACAGGGAATGATACATGGAAAGATCACATCTCTGCTTTAGAAAGGTTGTTTGAAAGACTTTCCGAAGCCAACCTTACACTTAACTTGGCTAAAAGTGAATTTGGCCATGCCACGGTGACATATCTTGGTTATGTTGTAGGTCAAGGCAAGTTAGCCCCTGTTCAGGCAAAAGTTCAAGCAATATCTGAGTTCCCTGTTCCAACGGGTATGAGGACTGTTAGAAGATTTCTGGGAATGGTTGGATATTATCATAAATTTTGTAAAAATTTTGCTGATATTGCTCTTCCCCTAACTAATCTTCTGAAGAAGGAAGTGAAGTTTGTTTGGACAGATCCTTGCCAAGAAGCATTTGAGAAACTGAAAGCCATTTTATGCTACCATCCCGCGCTCAAATCACCTGACTTTAAAAAGCCATTTTCATTTAGCAGTAGATGCCAGTGATGAAGCTGCAGGAGCTGTGTTGTTGCAGAAGGGTGACCATGATGATATTGACCATCCTGTAGCTTACTTTTCAAAGAAATTTAATGAGCATCAAAAGAATTATTCCACCATAGAGAAAGAATTACCGTCACTTGTTTTAGCTTTGCGGCATTTTGGTGTGTATGTTTGCACCAGTCAGAAACCACTGACTGTGTATACAGATCATAACCCATTGGTGTTTCTGAGCCAAGTAAAAAACAAGAACAGAAGGCTGTTAAACTGGAGTTTAATTTTGCAAGAGTTTGATCTCATGATAACTCACGTTAAAGGCAAAGATAACATAATTGCTGATTGCCTTTCCTGATGTTAAATGCAAAAATGTATCTTTATTAATCTGATTTTCTGTAATTGTGTAGAATGATAATTATAACGCATTGCTTTACTGATAGTATACGCAGATAAAGATTTTGCTCTTGTAGACCAAATTTTTTTTTAAGGTGGAGGTGTTACGGATCAGGTTGCTATTTGGTGAATGTCCCTTTAAAATATAGTACAGTACAGTAGAGTAGTAGTATGTGTGTGTGGTGTCGTCATGACAGCAAGATTACAACATGCTGACGTTTTGCTCTGTGAATCAGTGAGAAGGAAGAGAGAGAGAGAGAGACACTGACTGCTGGTCTCTGTATCGATGAATGAAGAACAATAACTGTGTCTGTCACTACAATCCATGTATGGATTTTTGGAGCAATCCAGTGGAGTCCAACCTGTAGAGGAAAACAGGTATTTGTGTGGATGGCCATGTCTCGAATGCCTTTCGGGGTGGCAGATACTTCGGAACAAAGCAATGGAGATCATCAGTGATTGAGGTGTCATATGGGTTCCATTGTGGAAAATTTGGATTTCGCAATTTCTCTCTATATTCTCTCTCTCTCTACATTTTCTCTTCAGTCAAGAGTGGTTTTGGAAAAGCCTTTGGTCACATTTCACCTTATGACTTGCTGAACTGAACTTTGAGATTTATTCCTGGACTTGGAGTTTGGGAATTTGTCACACACACACTTTGAGTTTAGTTTTGGGACTTATATTTGATATTTAACATTTTAACTTTTCTTATCATTACAAGTAGTTATTAATAAAATAGTTTTTAACACTTTGCATGACTCGGTGTGTTTCTTTTGTTGCTGGTACGTAACAATAGGCAGTACAAGTTAGTTATATGGAACTACTTCCATGCTGGGTCCTAGCACGGAACTTATTTCATGATTACTGCACTTGTGTTATTAAATGCAGCTGAAAGCTTCAAAGCAGGATTACACAAAGGCCCATTGCAAACAGCGTTCTGCTCTGTATACTAATTTACCATGGAAAATGAATTTCACAGCACCTAGATGCTAATAGCTTGCTTGCCAATCCTCAATTTTAGTTTTGTTAAGGTCATCTGGCTCCTGACCTCATCAGAGCCTTGGTCCAAATATGTAACAAGGAGATGAATTTCAACAGTGAACTGTAAGTGACTGTTCTTGTCATCAAGGCAACATTTGACCAACAATGGCATTAAGAATCTGGTACAGCTAAAGTGAATGTGAATCAAGGAAAAACATCTGATGTTTGGAATCATACCTCCATAAGAAGATATTTGTGGTTGTTGGACGTCACTTATCCCAGCCACAGGACATTAATGCAGGAGATCATGTCAGTGTCTGAGGTCTAACTATCTTCAGCTGCTTCACCAATTACCTTCCTTTCATTATAATGTTAGGACATTTGCTGATGAATTCACAGTGTCCAATTCCATTTGCAACTGCTCAGTAAAATAAGTAATCCTTGCCTGCATGTAGCAGGGCTCAAACAATATGTAGACGTGTTGGTTGGTACAGTGGTAGGACAGGTAATGCTGCTGCCTTACAGCTCTGTGACTCAGGTTCAATTTTGATCTCCAGTGCTGTCTGCGCGGAGTTTGCACACATTCTCCCAGTGACCCTGTGGGTTTTGCCCAGGTGCTCTCATTTCCTCTCACATCCCAAAGATGTGCTGGTTGGTCGGTTAATTGGTTATTATAATCTACCCCTAGTGTAGGTGGGAGTTGGGAGAATCAGGGTGGAGTTGATGAGTATGTGACAGAAAATAGGTTATGGGGAAATAAGTGAGGAAATGGGACTGATGAGACCTAATGGGCTCAATGGCTTCTTTCCATGTTATTAAAAATTATGAGAAAAATATAAGCTGGTAAGTTTGTTCATGTCACTAAAGTAACAGACAATGAACAATTCCAAGTGTCTAATCACCTACCCTTGACATTCAATGGCATTACCATTCACATCCTGGGGATTACCATTGACCAGAGACTCAACTAGACCAGCCACATTGGTACTGTGGCTCCAAGAGCAATTCAGAGGTGTCATCCTGCAGCAACTGACTCATCTCCTGACATTGCAATGCTTTTCCACTTCAGGTCACATCAGGTGTCTTGGGGAATTTTCCACTTGCCTGATAAGTGTATCTCCAACAATGTGCAAGGAGATCTGCATCAATCAAGAACAAAGAAGTCCACTTGATTGGCACCCTGTGAACCATTCCTCATGTTCATTCCCTCCACTAGCATTGCACCATGGCTGCAGTGAGTGATATCTATGAAATGCACTGCAGATACTTGCCTGGACTGCTCCAGTAGCATTGCCCAAACCCATGACCTCCAGAAGGACAAGGGCAATGCTTTCATGCACGATTAAATATTTCTGAATTTTGAGAAATGTTTGCATTACTTATCGAACTTGTCTCTTCTTGCTATTCTTCAAAAATAGTTATGTAGAATTAAATTAAGGAAAATGTTATACATTTTTTATGTACATTTAATTTGAATGTTGAAGCATAGACTTCCAGTAATGGAATACAAACCTCACATTGATACAAACCTCATTAGACTCAATTCCATTAGTTGCAAAATACAAATATGTTTAGTTTGCAGTAATTTAAAAGTGACTGACGTGCTTTCACTCAGCCCGAAGTTTAAAAAGAAATAAATATATGGCAGTGATATTCTTATTGATTTTTAAATTGCTGATTTAAAAGTCTAATGCTCAAGACTGGCAAAATATCAGCAGAGGAAGATATGTTGCAAATTTATCTGAGATAAGCAATATTTTAAAAGTATTCATATTCAGTCTTCCCCTTTCAACTTCACAGTATTCTCAATTTATCTATCTCTTTTACAAGATTAGTTTTGGTTAATGAACTAAAATGGAAATATTCAAACTCACTACACACTGCAGAAAGGTTTTAAAAGGTTGGTCTCCAGTGCCAATGGTTTCTGTTAATGAAAGAATTTGAACTTTATAACCTTGTAAAGAAGAAGTGGGTGGGTGGTTGATGGCAGCAAATTAATGTGGAGACCTTGTAAAAAATGTAATCAGTTAAATGAGGTTGAAAATGCATGTGTGTACAATTCTCAGCCTTGTTGCCCAAGTTATCCATTGTGATTTATTGATCCATTGGCATGTCACAGCACCCCAGGAGTTCACTATCCAGCACCACCGTTAGACAATCAATGACTGCCACAATTCGAGAAGCCCCACAACCAACATACAACTCCAAATCTAAGCTTTTGTCTCCATCACTGTACATGTTTTTTTACATCTCTTCAGAAAACTGTTGGCTAGAAATTCATTCCTGGTAGGCAGTACTAAACATGCTATGCTATAGCTGTGTATTCTGCTTTGCTTCTGAAATTCAGTAGAGTTGAATTTTGGAAGCTGAGAAAATCAGTGTTGTTACCATATTTTAAAAAAAAATTGCTCCTCACTAGGGATGAATTTCTGCTTCAAGAATTGGAGACACCTTCATTGTTCACCTCACAGTTAAGGACTTTTGGTTCTCTCTCTTTTCTCAGTTCAAAGGACAAGTCACTGGTATGATGGAACTTGCAAACATTTCTTAGTTGCTGAATAAAACAAAATATTGGGGTGGCTGGAAATATGAAATAACAATATAAAATACTGTAAATATTTAATGAATTGGGTAGCACCTGTGGAGAGAGAAGTGGAAATGATGTGCTGGATAACGTTGGACATTGTCCAAGTCTCTCAGTTGGCTTTGCTCTAGCCCTGCTGTCACACTCGTCTTCTGTGACCTCACAGCACCGCGGCTGCAGCTGATTCAAAAGGCAGGGTGCCCTAAAGGAAAGTAAAAATGAAGAACATCTCCATTCAGTTGCCTAAAGCTCTAACACTCCATCCCATTCCCACTCTGATCTCTCTGTATTTGGCCTCCTTTATTGTTTCAATGGAGCCCAACATATGCTTGAGGAACAGCACCTTATCCCCTGTTTGAGCATATTGTTGCCTTCAGACAACATTGAATTTAACAGATTCAGAGACTCACCCTTTCCCTTTTCTGTCTCTCTTTAACTGCCTTCATTCATCTTCCTCCATTTACATTCCTCCAGACAGATCAGCTCTGATTAACTGGCCTTCATTCCCCTTTCTTAAATGACACTGAAAGCATCGCATCACTGGGCCAATCGTGGTCTCTACGTTATCACAGACATTCCCTTGGCTCTTTTCATTCCTCCTCCTCCTCCTCTCCCGATCACAACAAATGTTTCATCTCTGTTCATTTGAAGGATCATTGACCTGAAACATTAACTCTCTTTCTCTTACCACAAGTGCTGCCTGACTTGCTCATTATCCCCAGTATTTTATGTTTTTTTAATTTTATCACCACCTTTGGGAACATTAGAATAAATCTTTTCGGCACCATACACTGACTGCTTTCTGCAACATCATGGGAGATAGCGTCATTATTTTAAAAATCTTTCTTTTAATCTTCAGTTACCCCATTTCCCATCATTATGATGGAGACTACTTTGCATGGTTTAATATCAATTAGTAATGAAAAGGAGAGGAATTTTCAGCTTTGTTTGTGCCCCTTGGGAATCTGGAATAGTTAATATTTACCACTGCAGTTCTGCCAAGGTCCAGCATCATAACTCTGGGTGTATTATGTTCAACTGCTGCAGACTGGACAAATGGACTGGACAAACTCTGCTGGAGCTGGATCTTCTTTGTCTGGCTGTACATTAGAAGGTGCCACTTCTATTTTACCAGTGCCTATAAAACCCAACCTCTGCAGTTTGTTTTGCTTTTAAATGGAAATAGACTTTGTGTTTGTTAGAAATCATCAATGTGAAACGTTGAGTTTTGGAGTCGGTAGATTTTTTTTCCATATGTCATGAGGACAATAAAGCAACGTGAAACAGTGAAAATGAATTGGATTAGATGACCATGTTCTTGGAAAGAAATGAGTGGTAAGTTAAATTGTATTTGTTCAGGCAACAAAGATGTTGGTAAAAATTAATGAGAAAGAGCTGCGTTTCGGAAGTGGGACTATGGGTGTTTCTGGATCCAAATCCAAGCTCTTCAGCTCAGATGAAAAATCATTGATCTAAAGCATTATCTGTGTTATTCCTGGTCTTCTGAGTAGAGTTTGCATTTTTTGTCTATGCTCCACCTGCACTGGCCTGGAAGTCCCCCGTGAATCATTCTACTGTAATTCACCAATATCAGCATAATCAGCAGAAAGTTAAACCAGAACATCTTAATCACATTAGAGTTCAATGCAACCCAAGTTTTACTGTTTTTTTTAAGCACTGGTTTTCAAATTATGGCAGATACCCACAAAAATGGCCTCTTCTCCACACTGGAATTTGAGGAGACTTCAAAGTTGTGTCTTTTGAGTACAAGGGGAACATAGAGGTTTTAAAATCTTTTGAATATTTTCATTTCCTATGTAACTGACCAATGCAACTCAATCAAACTTGAGGATTTCGTATATTTTGTCAAGATAATTTTTGTTTTTTAAAATTCAATTACTCTGTGTACTGACAGAGATTGAACCTGTTTATTCACTTATCACTCTTCATCAAATGAAACAGATTTTATAAAAGCTAAATGGTAATTGTTATAAAGAATGAATTTTAAAGCTGTCTGGTTAAGCTGAACCATGGCAGATTCTAGATTTTGTGCTCAGGCAATTGTGTTTGGGGGGAACCTGGTGATTAAAATCACTATTTCCAATACTTTTCAGCCTTGGACTAGATCACCTGTTATGTCCAAAATACTACCCAAGTATGAAGGTGTGAGATATAGAAATTTATATGAAAATGACACAGCACAGTGAATGAATTAAACAATGTGTGAACATATATGAATTCTCATAATGAAGAAGTAATATTCAAATACACAATCCAATTTATGACTCGCATCTCTTAAAATGGTAAAATCAGAGAATATTCCACTATTTTAATGACATTTATTCTTCATTTTTCTCTGATTACCATTTGTGAGCTAGCCTCCTTGTTCTTAAGTAATATTTATTTCCCTCTAGGTCATTCTTCTAATTCAGAAAATAAGGTAAATTGTCAGAGCTATTAATACAGGACATAACCAAAATTGAAATGCATGGAAGGGATGGAGCAAATTGGAAAATAGTGAGTTATAGGAACGAGGGTTAAGGGAGATTAGACTTTTACAATTGTCCCCCTGGTACTGGTAGGAAACAGCGTAATAAGTCTTGATTTCAACACAGCCAAGCTGCCGTGAAGGGACATAGGATATAAGATAGTTCTCTTGGAGTTTTGAAGAAATAAGCAAAGAAACTTGATAAGATAGAGAGAGATAAGTTCTATAAGTATATCAAGGGCAAAAGAGTAACCAGGAAAAAGTAGTGTAGTGCCTATTAAGGACAATGGGGGCAAAAAGCCAGAAGGCATAGGTGAGGCCCTAAGTAATTTCTTTTCATTGATATTCACAAAGAAAGCAGATTTTCTAGTTGGAGAATTCAGTGAAGGTGTAGGTGAAACTCTACTGCAGCTCTCCATAAAGAAAGAAATGCCTTGGTGGTCTTAAAAGTGGATAAATCTCCAGGACCAGATGGGATTTATTCCAGGCTACTAAGGGAGGCAAAGGAAGTGTTTGCTCAGGCTCTGGCTGAGATTTTTAAATCCTTGCTGGACACAAGTGAGGAACCAGATGACTGGAGGACAGCAATCATGGTCCTCCTTTTCAAGAAAGGCAGCAGGGAAAAGTCTAGTAACAATAGACCTGTGAGCTTAACGTTAGTGGTAGGGAAGGTATTGGAAAAAATTCTGAGGGACAGGATTAATGATCACTTGGTGGGGCAGGGAGTTTGTCAAGGGCAGATTCCTGTCTGACCAATTTGATTGAAAGACTTGTTCAAAAGGTTAGAGCCCATGGGATTAAGGGAAAGTAGGCAAACTGAATCAAAATAGGAGACATGGAGTGATGGTTTCCAGGCTGAAACCTAGAATGCATTGCCTGAGGAGGGTGGTGAAGGCAAGTACTCTCATAATATTATTTAGATGAGCACTTGTGAGGATTAATCTCATTAAACATTATTTAGATGAGGACATGAAGCATTGTGGCATGGGAGTCAACATGCCAAGTGCTGGGAAATGGGATTAGTATAAATAGATACTTGAGGTCTGGCATGGATGTGGTGGGCTGAAGATCCTGTTTCTGTGTTGTATGAATCTGATTGATACCTTCCTCAATGCCAATGACATGTTCCTTAGAGGCAATCAAAGAGACTGAAATCTATGGATAGGTTATATGTTAAATGTGTAATTAATGTAAATATGTGAATCGCACTTCTCAAAAAGAATGAGGCAGTGTTTGAAAAATGTAAATGGAATTAAAGGAGGATTAATGTAAATTGGTTGGTTGATAGCCTGCGCAAACTTGGCATGTTATATGTTTCTATGATACTATGATTCTATTCTATGTGTAATTGTACGTAGCAGTTTCACATACAAGATGACATGTAGGAATACATCTGCAGTACAGAAATGGAGTTGGTGAGAGAATAAATCAGTTGTATTTGATTTGTAGTCCTCTGTGTACCTTGATGTTTCTCAGTTAGTGCAGCAAGACATTCATGAATCACAGCTAGGAGGTTTGAAATTGTGATTCTGTGTCTGCCCAGGTACCAGCAGGTCAACTTGCACTGGCTTTAGATGAAAGGTGGTTGCCTACTGCAGGGATTGCTGTGCCCAAAGCATTGTCAGTTGTTAGCAACAACAACTTTTCTGCAGCTTTGCCAAAGCCCCTAGAAGGTCATTTCACTTCATAAGAGTAGTAGAATTAGTAGCCCTTTTCTAAAAAAGGTACTTTAGTTTGACAATGAGGCGAGAAATGAAATTGAGGCAAAGATTGTGTTTGGCATTGAATTCATCACGTTAATTACATTTGGCATCGAGTCTGCAGTGTGGTTTGACAGCAGCTTATGTTTCCAAATTGTTAGTATGTGATTGATATAGAAGTTGACTGAATGGTTTCAATGTTCTTTAATGTTAGATTATGGAACTGGTGAAGAATGCAACAAGGTCAATTAATACAGAAGGACTTTGTTTAAGTTATCAAACCAGTGAGTTGATTTTGTCCCCAGAGTCATTTTGCAGTTAACTTCTCCCTTGCATCATTTGCCATCAGAGGGACCTTCATCCTCCTCCTTCTCCCTCAGGTGGGTCATAGTTGTGTCCTGACATTTGCTGTCAGTAAAGCACCAGCAAGTATGACAAACCAACCAAAACTGCTAATTGGTAATGTCAATGGGGAAAGCTATGGTTAACCCTGATAAGTAGGACATTGGATATCTACTTGATGAGCTACAGATGTTATATGTGAACATTCCAGGTTTGGGCTGGGGATTGTTGTGAGCAAGAATCATCTAACCTCAGCTCTGTGTGTGTTGGGTCTTTCATGCTTCAGGCTGCAGTTGGCATGTGGGCTCTATTGTCAGTGGGAAGTGGTGGGTGGTGGACTGTGGACTTGCATATACATTGGTTCGAGCTTGAGTCCCTGGACAGAAAGATCTCAATGTCGGTTGACTGAGAAGATACTGAGGTGTGAGAATGGAAGATCTGGCTGAAGATCCCTGTGGCAAATTGGAAATGTGCAGTGGCAAAGGGTTTAGGAGTGTAGGCATGGTCCATTCATTCTGCAGGCAGTAGGCCCTGTTGCAGGAGAAGCAGAGCTTGTCAAATAGATCCAAGAAACTGTCTCTTGGCCTGTATCCACTTTCTGCTGAGAATGACTTTCTATTACCAGCCCCTCTCCCATTGCCTGTGGTTCTCTAATTGTTTCTGCTGCTTGTTGGGGGACCTTCTGCTGTTGCTGCTTCTTAGGTTCCTCCTCTCACTCCATCCAAATGGAGCTGTCAGTAGCAGCACCATCGTATGCTCTCTCTGGGCTTATGGGAAGGATACAGCAGGACATAGATCAGCTGAAAAGTTGGGCAGAATGGCGGCATATGGAATTTGATCCAGGCATGTGCAAGGTCAAATTCTGGTAGGACATACTGAATAAATGGCAGGGACTTTCGAAGTGTTCATGTACAGAGACATTTTGGGGTGCAAGTCCATAGCTCCCCGAAAGTGGTGACACAGGCAGATAGGGTAGTGTAAAAGGCTCCTGGTATGCTTGTCTTCATAGGCCGAAACATTGAGTAGAAGAATTACAGTTTTACAAAACAATGATTAGATTACATTCAGAGTATCGTGTATAATCTGGTCACTGCATTACAGGAAAGATGTGGCAGCAATAGAGAGAGTGCAGAAGAGATTCACCAGAATATTACCTGGAATGGAGGCTGTAGTTAATAGCAGAGATTGGATAGGCTGGAATTATTCTCAATGAAACATGGAAGGCTGAAGGGTGATTTACAGAGGTTTATAAAATTATGAGGGACATAGATAGGAGAGATTGTCAGAATCTTTTTCCCAGGGCTGGGGAGTCTAGAATGAGAGGGCACAGGTTTAAAGTGAGAGGGGGAAGGTTTTCACACAGGGGCTGGTGGAGGCAGATACAATTACAATGTTTAAAAGGTGTTTGGACAGGTACTTGGATAGGAAAAGGCTTAATGCAGGCAAATAAGATCAGTGCAGATCAACATTACAGTCAGCATGGATGAGGTGGGTTGCAAGGGCCTGTTTCTGTGCTGTATGTTTCTCTGATTCAAAACAAATCCAGGAAGAAGCAATCTTCCAACTGGAAATCTGACTTTTTTTTTACAATGACGATCTCATTCTCCACTTACCTACAGATGAGTGCTTCAGTGGCTTGTGAGATTACCCTGATAGGTGTACTGTCAGGTTGGGTTCCGCCCAAGACCTCGATGGTTTCACATTAATATGGTAATGGAGCTCTGGCTACATCATGTGGCTCAGATCTGCATGGATTTGTGAAGCCGGATTAAATCTGGCAGGTGCCTATGTTTCTGTGGCTTTAAAATGTAGGCATCAGAAAACACAACAGCAAGTACGCTGCTGTGATTTTAAAAGCTCACTTGCCCACGTACCGCCAGGTGGATGGTGTTTAAGTCTGTCAACAGTCCTAGAGATGATTTATATGTTACTGAATTGAAGGAGCTCATCCTATTATATAGTTTATTTCACCTCTGTGCCACCTAGGTTAGTGATATGACAGTGATATTCTAATGAACTATTTGTTTTTTATGAGACTTGGTTCACTGTTTGATTTTAACATTTTTGCCAACATTAGTGTTCACTTTAGTTGAATCCTCTTATACTTGCCTGCTGGGAGTAATACCGGTGCATGCTCTGTCAAAACATATTATCAATCACCTGCAGATGAAGGTAAACCATTCATAGACTCTATTGTATATGAGGAAAAAGTACTTTGCTTCAGCTACAGTAACATAGGAATGTTCAAAATTAATGCTTCTCAGCAAATAAATATCTGCTTTGTAATGATTTGATAATTAGGCACTGTGAATATTGATGTACAATTAACAGATTCAGATGTACCTATTTTGACAGATTTTTGATGGTCTAGTGCTTTTGTAAAATGTGTAGGAGAAAAGTATTTCAGATGATTAAAGATCTGCACACAAAGCTTCAAAACAAGAAAACAGAGGCAACACATACAAAATGCTGGAGGAACTCAGCATCTATTATGGAGGGGAAAGAGAAGAGGTGAGGGGGGGGCCACAAGAATAAAGGAAAACAAAGGAGGGGGTAGGGGGGAAAACAGAGGGGAGTGGTTACCATTCCCATACCGACATGTCTATCCACGGCCTCCCCTACTGCCACATTGAGGCCAGATGCAAGTTGAGGATCAACACCTCTTATTCTGTCTTGGTAGTCTCCAACCTGACGGCATCAACATTGATTTCTCTAACTTTCGGTAACCCCTCCCCTTTGTTTCTCCCCCAACTTTTCCCTCCACCTTCCCCCCATTTTCTTCCCTCATTCCTATGGCCCCCTGAGCCCTTCCCTTTCCCCTCCCCTGCCCTCATAACCTCTCCACTACTTCCTTCCTATTCCCCACCTCCTTCCCCTTTTTCCACGGTCTACTGTCCTCTCCTACTGGATTCCTTCTTCAGCCCTTTGCCTCTTCCACCTATCACCTCCCAGCTTCTTGCATCATTCCCTTTCATCCTCCCTCCCCCACCCACCTACCTTCCCCCTCTCAGATGGACTTAGCTATCACCTGTCAGCTTGTGCTCCTCCCCCTCCCCCAATCTTTTATTCCAGCTTTTGCCCTCTTCCTTTCCAGTCCTGATGAAGAGTCTCGACCCGAAATGTTGACTGTTTATTTCCCTCCATAGATGCTGCCTGACCTGCTGAGTTCCTCCAGCATTTTGCGTGTTGCTCCAGATTCCAGCATCTGCGGAACTCTTGTGTCTCTGTAAGCAGAGAAATATTAGACATTTCTCATATTCTTGCTTTAGTTAAACGAAACAGAAGAAACCATAACTGCAATGGCCTGTATCTTCCACCAAATGGCAAACTTCTCAACCTTGTTGAGTGCCTGCCCTCGAAACCCATTGTCATTCTGGAATAAGTCCCAGGTGTTATCTTCAATTGGGAGGTGTCTCCCAAATGGTTGTGCAGTGCAGGACACTTTCCTATTATAAATTTAAGTACCAGTTGAGACCTGCCCCCAGTCTTACTGACTGTCAAGGAGATCTCTGATTTTCACAAAGATTCAAAAACTCCATTAAGTAGCTGTTTCTTCCACTTGAAAGACAATTAGAACTTCTTATATACTAACCTTGATCGGCAATCAGCTGACTGAAAGTGCCAAAAGGTTATCTTCACTTGTGAGTCCTGAACATCCACCAATTATGCAGGTGAAAACCAGAACTTCTGATAGGAACAGGAAACTTTTAATTGGAAGACCTGGGTGAGCATCAACGTACTCTCTTATTTGGTCAAATATGTGTCTGATCAATGCTCAACTCCTGAAGAGTGATAGAGTACTAGATCCATCAAGAGCACAGCATATCACAAAGAAATTAAATTATAAGCTGGGTGCCTCCAAGATTTTAAAATAAATTTGTGTGAATAATTAGTGTAAAAACCTGCAGATGCTGGAAATCTGAAACAAACACAGAAAATGCTGGAAGCATTCAGCAGGTCAGGCTGCTTCTGTGAAGAGAGAAATGGAATCAATGTCTCAGGTCAAGGACTCTTCATGCAAAGTGGTAAAATGAGAAACTGAGTGTGTTTTAAATTGCAGGGGGAGAGACAAAGGTGGAAACAACTGATTAGGTGTAGACCAAAGTTGACAACTGGCAAGCTGACAACTACTTTGAAAACTGGCTGTTGGTGACAGAAAAGGAGGAAAAAAGATTGAAACAGTAAGGTACAACCACACCTATGGAGAGAGAGAGAGGAGCACAAAGGGAGTAATTACCTGAAATTGTGAACTACAATATTAAGTCTCAAGGGATGTGAAGCACTCAGACAGAAGGTGAGGTGTTATTCCTTAAACTTATAACGGGCATCACTGGAGAAGTGCAGGAGGCCGAAGGAAGAGTTGTCAGAGTGAGAATGAGACAGAGAATTAAAATGACCAGTGACTGGAAGCTTCAGGGTCCTCCTTGTGGGCCAAATGCAGGTGTTCTTCAAAGTGGTCCCCCAATTTGTGTTTGGTTCTCCATTGTAGAGCAGATCACTTGAGAGGCTGATCATGGCATGCATTAGCTCCAGTCTCCCAGCAACCTCGACCCACTGCAATTCACTTATCACCGAAACAGGTCTACGATAGACTCCATCTCCCTGGCCCTACACTCCCCTCTGGAGCATCTAGACAGTAAAGACACCTACGATATACTATTGCTTATTGACTACAGCTCCTCCTTCAATACTATAAATCCATGCAAGCTCATCTCCAAACTCCTAGACCAGGGACTCAACAGCCCCCCCCCCCCCACCCCCGCAACTGGATCCTTGACTTCCTGACCAATAGACCACAATTAGTAAGGATAGGCAGCAACACATCTGGCACGATTATTCTCAATAATGGTGCCCCACAAGGCTGCGTCCTCAGCCCTCTACTCTACTCCCTATACACTCATGGGTGTGTCGCCAGATTCTGCTGTAACTTCATCTGCAAATTTACAGATGATACCACCATAGTGGGCCGTATCTCAATTAATGATGAGTCAGAGTACAGGAAAGACTTAGAGAGCCCAGTGACATGGTGTCATGACAATAACCTTTCCTTCAACGTCAACAAAACAAAAGAGCTGGTCATTGACTTCAGGAGGGTTGCTGTGCACATGGTCCTGCTTGCGTCAATGGTGCTGAGGTTGAGAAAGTTGAGAGCTTCAAGTTCCTAGGAGTAAACATCACCAATAACTTGTCCTGGTCCAACCATGTAGATGCTATTGTCAAGGAAGCTCACCAGCACCTCATACTTCCACTGGAGGCTGAAGAAATTTGGCATGTCCCCTTTGACCCTCACCAATTTTTATTGATGCACCATAGAAAGCATCCTATCCAGATGCATCACGGCTTGGTATGGCAACTGCTCTGCCCGGGACCACAAGAAACTGAAGAGAGATGTAGACACAACTTAGCACATCATGGAAGCTAGCCTCCCCTCCATGGACTCCGTCTACACTTTTCGCTGCCTTGGTAAAGCAGCCAACATAATCAAAGACACCACCCCCCAGATATACTCTCTTCTCCTCCTTCCCATCAGGCAGAAGATATAAAAGCCTGAAAGCATGTACCACCAGGCTCAAAACAGCTTCTATCCCACTGTTATAAGACTATTGAATGGTTCCCTAGTATGATAAGATGGACCCTTGACCTCACAATCGACCTCGTTATGACCTTGCACCTTATTGTCCACCTGCACTGCACTTTCTCTGTAACTGTTATACTTTTTTCTGCATTCTGTTATTGTTTTACCTTGTACTACTTCAATGCACTGTGTAATGAATTGATCTGTATGAATGGCATGCGAGACAAGTTTTTCACTGTACCTCCGTACATGTAATAAACCAACTTATCAGTTTATCATATCGTGAGCACCAAATGCAATACACTAGATTGGAGGAAGTGCAAACTACTTGCTGCTTCATCTGGAAGGAGTGTTTGGGTCATTCAATAGCAGGACAAGTAGAGGTAAAAGGGCATGATTTGCAGCTCGTGTTTGCTGGGAAAGTGCCATGAGAAGGGGAGTTATCAGTAGAGGTGGAAGAATATGACTAAGTAATGTGTGCTCGGTAAAGGAATTCCTGAGTACAGCTTCCATCCAAACAGACCAGACAATTCAATGTTTGATTCCTGGCTCAGTTAACTGAGCTTTGCTGTCAAATGGTTGAAAGCTTTCTCAGATGACTTGGTTCAAGGGAATGAAAGATTAAACAAAGGTCCAACTGCAAAACTTGGAAATTGAATCTTTTTTGCGTGTTTCTAACAAACAAAAAATGGGCGCAAACAGGAGCTATTTTTAAGGATGGTGCCTGAAAGATTATGTGGAAGGATAGGTTGGGATATTTTTCAGGTCACTTGCATCACATATTAAACTTTGGTTTGCCAACCAGGTTTCCCAAAAATAAAGGGCGGGTTGTAGGTGGGATTGTTATGGATGGATTTTTACCCAATTAAACCTTTTTTCTCATGACAAAGAGCTGCTGAGGACTTGCTGGCAGCCATCCACCAAAGCATCTCGCTGCACTGTTGTTTTCCTCACAGAGTTCTGGGGTCAGAGGTATCCCCCAGTCACGGGATCCACAGATTGTCCACTCTAATGGTGACCCAGGCAGTGTCAACACCGAGATAGCTCACCTTGTCTGCTGAAAGGTGGAAAGCATTGTCATACCTTGTGATGTGCAAGCAAAGTTACTTCTTCCAGCCCTCCCAACTTAGCCATCTCCTCTAGGCCTGACAAGTAGTGAAGACCTGGTGCTCAAGGTGGACCTGATCTCAAGGATGGAAGCCAATTCAGAAGCATGAACATGGAGAAGAAATTATCATCGAGAGATACAGCATGGAAACAGGTCCTTTGGCCTAACATCTGCTCTGACTATCAAGTATTCATTTTTATACAAACCCTACTCAAGCCAATTTTATCCTCCCTACATCCCACGAACACCCTTCAGATTCTACCACTCATCTACACACTGGGGGCATTTTACAGTGTTCAGTTAACTTACCAACCTACTTGTTTTTGGAATGTGGGAGGAAACTAGACCACTCAAGGGGAAACACAAGCGGTCACAGTGAGAATATCCAAACGCCTCACAGACAGCACCAGAGGTCAGGATTGAACCTAGGTCAGTGGAGCTGTGAGGTGGCATCTAGCTGTGTCATTGTGCTATCCCTAAATTGTGGTGCAGGACTTCTAAATTTACTTTCAACATAGAAGGCAGCCATTTGGCCCATCGAGCCTGTGATGGCTCTCAGTGCATTCCCATTATTGCCATCCCCACACTTATTTCCCTGTCAACTGTTCTCTCTCACATGCCCATTAACACTCTTGATTCTCCTGCTACCCACTTTAAAATATAGGCAATCTACAGAAGGTAATTAACCCCCAGCACACCTTTGGGCTGTGAAGCACCTGGAAGAAACCCATACAGTCACAGGGAGAATGTGCAAACTCAACACAGACAGCACTTGTGGTCAGTGTCAAGCCTGTGTCACTGGAGGTGTGTGGCACCAGCATTAATTCTGCAGCACTGTGCCAACCTGCTGACGCACTGGCATCCATTTCCTTTTTGATGTGGAAAAACCTGTAAAATAGGAACAATTGGCAGCTTTATTTAGATCCCTCATCTGCTTATCTGGGGCCTTGTATCTGTCTGAGAAATTGAACAGTGCTGGGTGGATTAGGTTAGATAGATTCCACGCAGGTTTTGCTGGGGTGGATTTAGCCAAGGAAACTACCACTGAATTAAGTTTAATCTTTTTAAAATGATGATATGTTTTCAGGAAGAGCAGTAATGATTCCCCCTGCTCCACAGAACTCTCCAGAGACCCACTCAGCTGTGATTTGCATCTCTCTGGCTGCCCTCCACTCTTCTCCAACATCACCCACCTGGGTACTTTCCTTGGGCCAGACCTGGAGAGGGTGCATTCCTGGATCCAATCTGAGTGAGAACACATTCTTGGACCCAGTCCAGGTGAGAGTACATTCCTGGGGCCAAACCTAGTGAGGAAAATCTATTCCCATGAGGGCAAACTGTCTTGTTAGTTTATTTTAATGAGGCCTGAGGTTTCAGCTTGAAGATGTCTAAGGCCACTTTTGAGTATGTATTGCGGGCAAATTGTCATTATCACCTGGAACTGGTGCTGATAAATATTCAGTCATGTGATTTCCATTCAGTGATTCTTTGGAGATGGCTTTCCATTTGCTGCCCAGGTGTGAGGCTGGCTTTACAAATTGTAAGCCTCTTACACAGAAAAAGAAACAACTTTCATTGACCAGAGTAAATAGTGAAGTTTTATGGCTTGTGAGAAGTTGCAGATTTATTGCCTTGTGTGGAAGGATATTGGCTGAGGGTAGAATGAGGCTTGGCTGTATTGTCCTAACAGTTGGAAGGTTTCCTAACTCTCACTATTTTGGCTTCAAGTTAGGCATTGTCACTTTTGAGAGGTATCAAAATCTTGCGGGGTTCAGAGGTGTTGTACCCAATGAAAATAAGTGTTCACAGTAAAGAAGTGATGCAGAAGAGAGGAAACCAGCAAACTTAAAAACTGAGACACAATTTGTATAATAGTATAAATAGAGATAATTATATATTGTTCCATTCTTGTACCTAATTTTCTGCAGCATTGCACATCCCATTGCATTTGTTGTATATCTGATCATTTGAAAACCCTTTCTTTTCCCGAAAGTTTGTGTCGTTACGTGTGCATAGATATTCATATTTGACTATGTGGCATTGTGTTTCTTCTTCCCTGTCTCCTGTCAAGTTTATGTTCTGGTCCTCACAATATAGAACATCATGATTGTAATAAAAATATTGAAAGACTCAACGAGGGGTGTTTTATTCAAACTGCCTTGTGCAGGATGTCCACAATACAAATCTATTGTTTTAATGTTCTGTTAGTCCAGGTGGATTGCATCATTGTGTGCATGGCAATGTTTTGTGCATTGCACTGGGGTAGAGTAGCTGGGATGGACACAGTAATAACAACTGTACAGAAATAATCATTATGAAGGACAAAAATGACATAGCATTACGCTTTTGGCCAATTATTCCAAAATGTCGATTTTAAGTGCATCCAGGCAACAAAAATCATAGCGGAAATATAATTATGCATAATTACAAAATCACTGTAACTGTGAATGCGTGACAGTTATATAAAGAACTCTTATTTTCCTTTTTTCACATTTCCTCGGAAAGTATATTAAAAGTAAATAGAATATATATTGTTCTCCATATTTTTATCTTCGTTTATTCTTAATTTTCTTTCTTGATATAAATTGATATAAACTACCTCTCCTCATCATGTATCTTAGATTACAGTCACATGGAGGCCACAGAAATATGGCAGATTTCCTTACCTGAAGGACATGAGTGAACGAGATGGGTCTTCATTACAATCTCAAAGTTTCACACTTACCATGACTAATTACTTGAATTAAAATTGCCCACCTACAATGATGGGATTTGTGCTGTTCAGCAATGAGAGATGTGCAACATAAAAAAGTAGTGCAAAGCAATGTTTTTGCATTTGATTCTGCTAGTAATCTGTATATAGCATCTTCGTATTATAAAGATAACCGTATTTAACTTGCTTCTGAAATAAAATGAACCTGACTGCATGATGTATGACACATGGGTGACTGCTAATTTTGTCACAAAGCAGCTGAGAAACTCCATGTCCTCAATTTCCAATGATCAGGGATACTGAAGCACCTCCAATCTCTAGTCCTTGCTGCCATATACTGTCAGTGATAAATGGGAAATCTGCAGAGAACCACCTTTAGTTCTCTCCCTTGTATTCTGTGTTTTCTTCTCCAATAACAAGTGAGAGGACAGATCCATGAGTGATTGTGCTGAGACTTCTTCATCTGATAACATGGGACATATGTTAGGAATGACTACTGGGGAAAGAAGGACATGGGGAGTATCAGTGATATTGTTAGAATATAGGATTATTTCACTAGAGAACATAGAACAGTCCAGCACAGGATCAGGCTCTTTGGCCCGCGACGTTGTGCTGAACTAATTAAACAAGTAAATTAAATTGGTAAAATGGTTTATTATTGTCACATGTACCGAGGTACAGTGGAAAAACTTGTCTTGCATACTGTTCATACAGATCAAATCATTACACAGCGCATTGAGGTAGTACAAGGTAAAACAAACCAGAATGCAGAATAAAGTGTTATAGTTACAGAGAGAGTGCAGTGCAGGTAGACAATAACAAGGGAGATTGTGAGGTCAAGAGTCCATTTTATTGTACCAGGGAACTGTTCAATAGTCTTAGAACAGCAGGATAAAAGCTGTCCTTGAGCCTGGTGGTATGTCCTTTTAAGCTTTTGTATCTTCTGCCTGATGGGAGGGGGGAGAAGAGAGAATGTCTGGGGTGGGTGGGGTCTTTGATTATGCCTAATTAAGTGCTTAACTAAACTAATCCCTTCTGCCTACAAAATTTCCATATCCCTCCATTCTCTGCACATTCATGTGCTTATCAAAGAGCCTCTTAAATGCCTTTATTGTATTTGCCTCCTTTACCACCCCTGGCAGTGCATTCCAGACACCCACCACTTTCTGTGTGAAAAAAGAACTTGTCTGCACATCTCCATTGAAGTTACCCCTTCTCACCTTAGATGCATGCCCTCCAGTAGTAGACATTTCAGCCCTGGGAGAAAGATATCGGCTGTCTACTCTATGCCTCTTATAATCTTACAAACATTTATCAGGTCTCCGGTCAGCCTCCGCCGCTCCAGAGAAGATGTGAGAAAGTGTATAGAAATGGAAAGATCAGTGTTCTTGAAGGTGATTGGATCTGAGGAATTATATGATGGAATAAATTGGGCAAGGCAGAGTTGAAGGTGGGGCTGATGTAGTGAACAATGGGATGTGGTGAACGTGCCACCCATTCCTGACTTTATTAGGTCAGCAAAGAACTGAAGTCAGAGGAGTGCTGCAATATTACAGCTATAGTTCACCTATAAGGAAGAAGAAGGTTTCTTCTTCCACTGCTGTGCAGGGAATATTTCCTCACTGAGCTGCATATCATGTGATGATTCATTAATTTGTAACAAAGCCCTAGACCATTCAAAATCTGATCTGAGACTCTCCCTCTCTTGAATGAGATTTCTAGCTCCATCAAATTCCATCCTCAAATTGGCCCATTAAATACCTGAGCTAAGGTCAAGCCCACTGTCGTGCATTCAGTGCCAAACCTAGAAGTTAATATCTAATAGGATGCCTTCATTAAAATGCCAGATGATGGATGAACTCAGGATTCTCCTGGGTTTCATTCCTGTTATTGGACTCTCTCCTTCCATCCCCCTTTTGCTGCTCTGAAACATTGCTGAGTTACCAAGGGCCTATAAGTCAGTGAACGTATGATGACATTCAGTCGTTTCAGACTGGCTATTAGGTTTGATGTTCAACCTCGGGGAAAATACAGACAAACTGGATTAGACAGATTGGATTATTCATTGCCATGTTTTTCCAACTCATATGCACCTCAGGGAAAATAAAAATTATATCTCATTGTGAAGGAAATAAAAACAATATATTGTTCACGAGACTGACTGAACCATCCAGGGTTCTTTTCCGTAGAGAAGGGAAGACTGCAGGGTGGCCAGGAAGATCTTTAAAATTATGAAGAGGTTTTTAATCAGGTGGTGGAGAAAATGGATTTGTTTTTGTGGGAATCCAAAAGTGGGATTATAAATATAAAGTGGTCTCAGATTAATCCAGTGAGGAATTTAGAATGAATGTTTTTTGACAGTAAGTAGATCAGCTGAGGTGAATAGCATGGGTGCATTTATGGGAAAGTTATGTAAGGATCTGAGGGAGGAAAAGAATTGAGTTATTTGTTGGTTAGGTTCAGTGAAGGAAGGTTTGAAGTATAAACACCGGCGGTCTGATGAGCTAAATGACAAGTTGGGCTGAAGGGCCTATTTCTTTGCTGTGTAGCTCACTGACTCTATGACTCTATAACCTATTTCTGTAGTTCTGAATCTTTGTTATTTCATGAAATATTTAATAAACACTTTTTCTTGTGACTAAGCCATTGGAAATAATTGCTTGTCTTTGCTGCAAATTTTCCCCTTTTATCTCCACTGTACCCTGGAGGAGTTGACTCATTGCTCGACAATAATTCTGCTGCTGCTCTGCTACCACTTTCAGTTCTTTACTTGTGAATGTTAATATTGAGATTTGTCAGCCTCTCTATGCCCTGGGGTAGAGAGGTGGGTACTTAAACTGTAGTTTATGTAAAATCGTTTCCTAGACTGATTAAATTCTCAAGAATTTATCTTTGGAATATCTATCCTTTCACCCAGTATTTAACCCTCACAATGAGTCAACCCTCTCCCCTTCAAGCCTCCTTTTAGCTTGCTCTTGATTAACATGCTGCTTCAACAGTTCATATTACCTGCAAGCCCACTTCTCAGATCCCTCAATTCTTCATTAAGTAGAACCAGAGTTTATGGGGATTAATCTCCTTTCTCCTTCATTCCCAAATATGATCAATCATTGCTGTTTGTTTAAACATTCATGCTAAGTACCACTGAAGTCAGCTGTTTTTTAAGGCTCAGCAGTTGGCCTCTGTGAGTGGGTTGGTATTTCCGCCATAGTTTGGTTTCTGGTCTGTGGTTGGAAATTGTACAATGCTCCAGTCTGCAGTAATGCAAGTCCATTCTGTCACTAAAAACAGTAGCAGGATTACTTACATCCACAAAATGTGACTCTGAAAGTTGTGACAGTCCATTTTAAAGATCTACCAATCATTCTGCCACAGCCCAACAATAACCAACACCAAATTTGTATTGGTGTGATGTATTCTTACAAACGGTCCATTGAAACTGTTTGTCTCAGAGTAGGGACTTTCTCATTTCCACGTTCTTTTAGTCAAAGTTATTGCAAGGCTTCTACAATGGGGCAGAGGCCGAAGGATATAAGCTTCCAGAGCTAACTCCCTTCAATAAAATCTGAGAATTGGTATCCACAAGTATTAGGGAGAGGAACATTGCAGTGAACAGTAAAGTGACTCTGTTGGCTCCTGACCTTAAAAGCTGGCACCAAACTTCTATCTCTAAAATGATTTCCCCCTTTCCTGGCATTGATTTGGTTCTAATGCCAGCAGCAATTTACCTCTGTCACCAGCAACAGTGATGTTATCAAGCAGAATTATCAGCCAATCACGTTGAAGAATTCTCAAAGATTGAAATCAGGAAAGAAAGAGCTATATGTTTTAATCAATATTTTAGACATTTTATGGAGACTAAAATAATGATTGGGGTATAGACCTGGATTAGTTATAAGCTAAAATATCATAAAATTGTTAAATATCATTTTAATGACAATGGATCTTTGAAATAATATACTTAGCCTTTCAGAACCAAGGAGACGTTCAGCACTAATTATGTCCAGGAAAGCTGTTTAAAACTCAGTTATGCCTTATTCAGCAATGCTTAACCTTTTCAAAGGTTTTTACCACACAATTGTATGGAAGAAGTTGAAGATTTTATCAGTTCAATCATATCAAAAAGTTTTCCATTGACAATCCCTTCAAGAGTGTTGCAGGTGGAAGAGCAACATATCTTTGACAGTAACCTTTGGATTTCTGCACTTCTCTGTACATGCAGATTCCAGATGTTGCTGACATTTTTGTCATGTAATGGTAGTGAAGTTTCATTGTCACTCAAACTGAAAATTCAAGCCTTGTCTTTTGTTCCAAATATATTTTGTTTGTTTCCATCTTTGCCCATACATTATATCACATTTATCATTAAAAGAATCTTAATTTTCCTTTTTAGTTCTGACTTCCTAATTGGTAAGTTATATCAGCAAGCTTTTTGAGTCCTTCACCATCGTGGTATTTTGCATTATACTAATTGAATATGGTGCTTGAAAAGCTTATAGAGTGATTCACCTTCTATGAAACTGCTTGCGACTTCTCTCACTCAGCCACAATAACTTTCATTGATGTTTGGGTGATACAGGAGTTCCAATGAAGTTTAATTGAAGTTGTGATGGTGGTGTTGGGAGAAGACTTGAAAATACTCCATTTGATTTGAAGTCACTATCAATTTCTCCTTCCAGCAGCAGGTTTGACTGCTTTTTGTTGATTCCCTAGGAATGACATGTTTTTGCAAGCAGCTTCTGAGTGTTTTAGTTCAACTCCAACTGCTTGGGGGATCTGAAACAAATCTATAATATGGAGTGGTTACTTTGGCTGAGAGTTCACATAAGTCACTAATCATAATGTCTGGAAGGGCAAAACTGTACAGCAGTAGCAATATTTGATTTGGCTTGTGGATTTTCAAAATTTCTCTAAAACTTCCTCAATTGACTATTAGAACAACATGGAGTTTCATTTGTAGGTCTAAGCAAATGTCTATTGGACAAACACATGGGTTTATATTTGTCTTTATTAAGGTTCTGTCTTTATGATGAATGTGCAGTACCTGGTCTGGATCTCTCAGTTGACAATAAATCATTTCAGCATTGATTTTCTAAGCATCTCTTTTGTGTAGTGTCTTCCTGTCAGGAGTCAAATTCCTCATATCTGGAGGCAAGTTTTATTCCCCATTTTGCTGCAGTCTGATTATATATGGAATTTCTGCACACTGTGTATATTAAATTTGCATTCCATCTTCTGTTTCCTGCATTTGCTAAAAAGTAATGTTTTGGTACATTGCTTATGACTTTGAAGTTTATGTTTCAGCTCATTACTAATGCAACCAACTTATAATCACAATTAACTATCTATTGGGACCTCACATACTGTGCCACCCCAACTTCAGTTATGAGACTTTGGACAGTAAGGGCATTAGTGTGTTGCCCACATAAAAGAAGGTAACTCGGTATTAACCTTGCCGAGTGCTTAAATCCATCTATCTCCTGGTTGAATTTCTCTGTATCTTTAACCAGTTAAACAATGGAAAAATTAATCCTCTCTCCACTTTACAAGTGGTCAATTTCTCAGGAAGGTTAAAGGGTATACATATGATTTTAGGAAGATAGATTATCATTTATGTGTCAATCAGAAAATGAACAATGATCATACACTATTTTAGCTCTAACCATTCATTTGCTTTTGTCACCCCATTTCTATCAACCACTCTTGAATTCACCATACTGCACCCCGAACTGGTTCTACACATTTACCATTCCATTTAATCTCAAGCATACCACTACCACAGACCATTTCCAAATTTTCAGACTAACTGGTCGGCCTTTCAATAATGATCCTGTAATACTTTGGGAAATTTAAGAGTTAAAGAAAAACATCAAAAATGTGTAAATATATTTCACCTTTTATCCTGGTTAGAAGTCAGATTTGACATTTGACATTACTGTCAGTTGATGTTACTGTCACCCAGCTGGTCGTTATAACAAGATTGGGCATCATATGCTTTTGTCATGACATTGCCATATCCTTTATTGCATCTTTTTCAGCCTGTTGTAGCATTTCCTATCCATGAAAGAACTTTCATCTCAGTTTTGGCCTTTGGGGGTAATTATGTCATCGTACAAAGATGGAAGTGTCATAGCAAACACTTTTAGTGAGAGAAACACATGCAAAGAATTGGATAATTTTAAACCAGTGCTTTTTAAGTCAAAGGATTTGGTCCTGTTGATGGTTTTGGCAGCCAGCTTCTGTAGTTTTCTTCTCCAAGCTTATCCTAGTTTAGTGTAAACCTTTCAATATTGTGGTAAAACTAATCATGAAACATTTCA
This sequence comes from Pristis pectinata, assembly GCF_009764475.1. NCBI lineage: Eukaryota > Metazoa > Chordata > Chondrichthyes > Rhinopristiformes > Pristidae > Pristis > Pristis pectinata. The sequence continues at coordinate 79,290,215 of NC_067412.1, forward strand.
TCCACAGCCTATGTAAATCAGACAGCTGCTTCCAGCAGCCCCACATACACAGTCAAAAGTGTATACCAGGAGGTAAAAACAAATAGCTGGAGGAACACAATGGATCAAGCAGCACCTATGGAGGCAAAGGGATTGTCAATGTTTTGAGTTGAAACTCTGCATTAGGACAAAGAATATAGAGGGCAGATAGTCTGTATAAAGAGGTGAGAGGGAGGGGTAAGACAGGGGCTGGTAGGTAATAGGTGGAATCAGGTGAGGGGGGTGATGGGTAGATTGAGCCAGTGGTGGGGCCAGGGGGTTAGTTTAGAGACAGTGGCTGGTCATGATAGGTCAAAACAAATAAGGAAACTAAATTAGGCCGATGGAGCCAATTGGGAAAGGGGAGAGGGAAGGTGGAGATGGAGGTTGAAAGGTGATATGTGCAACCAGATAAGAGAGGGATGATGGGCGGATGGAATGGATGAGGGAGGGGATAGGAAGGGTGGGCTAAGGGATAAGAAAGTGCGTATGGGTAGTGGGCAGATGGAACCAGGTGGGGGGTAGTAATGAATCTCAGTAATGGGGATGGGGGCAAGGGGTGGCTGGTGTGAAGGAAAAGGTGAACAAAGGAAACGGAACTTAGGTGAACTGGAAGGAGTGGGAAAGGGACACAGGGAATATGGGTTACCTAATATTGGAAAATTCAATGTTAATACAATTGAGTTGTAGGCCACACAAGTGGAATATGATGTGTTGTTCTTTCTTGCTCCAGATTCCAGCATCTGCAGTCTCTTGTCTGTCCAATACCAGCGTGTTATTGTCCGAGTTTCCCTGCAACTCTAGAAACATCACAGCACTGGTATTTTGCCAAGAGACACAACTGAAATACAAAGTTGATGAAATCAATGATGGACACAATCCAAACCTGCCAGAAAAAGTTAGTGCTCTTCCATTCCAGTGTAAGGAGCATTTTAATAGTGTAATGCCTTGATTACTGCAATACTCTGGGACTGAGCAATAAAATGATTTTTCTGAAAGCCAATGTAATTTGAGGTCAGGGCAGTATTGCAGGGAATTAAATGTTACTGTACAATAAGTGTTAATTAAAAACATGTGCATGACTAATCCAGCCAAGGTTATTCCTCTGGATCTGTCAATAATCTAAGGATTAAAGTCTACAGTAATTTCATGAGGTCAAAATAATTGGTGTAAATATGATTCACAACTAGATTGGTCTAACAGTATTATACATATGTATTGCTGATGCCAGTCTTTGACTGATGCCTATACAGTTTGGAACTCAGCTTTCAGATCCAAGTCAGTGCCATGGATCTTTCCATTGAATTCAGTGGTCATAGATTTCTCTGCTTAAGGACATAATTAGGAGCAGCATTGGGCTTTACAGCCATTGAGCCTGTCCTGACGTTCAACATGATCATGGGTTGTCCAAGACCTGCAGTTCTTTCCTTCCTCTTGGGTATATCCTCGGGCATGAGGATATCTTACTTCTATCGCAGTCCCACTGAGAATGTGTTAAATGACTCCCATATGGCAGATAGTTCTTGACAAGGTGGAAGGGTGGATCATATTGTTGGCAAGCCTGACACCAAACTTCCAAAACAGATACTCTTATCTGAGCTCTGCCGTGGGAATAGATGGTGGAGAAGGAATCAAAGATGTGCCCAAAGACTCCTTGAAGAAACAAATGCCTCCACTGACTCCTGGGAATTTTGGCCCATGACCACTCAAAGTAGAGAAGGAAAATTTGGGATGGTATTGTGAATCTCAAATCACACTATTTAAACATATTTTGTTTTCCGTCATTTCTACCAATGAAGATTTCCCTTCATAATTTTCCATTTGTCATCTTTTTGTTCATTCACTTAACCTGAATAAACGCCTTTGCAAATCCTTCATCCTTTTCATTGCTCACCTTCCCTCTTGGTTTCTCATCTTTAACAATTCTGGATGGATTAAACAGATCCTCTTCACCTAAGTCATTTTTTATATTTGAGGCCCCAGCACCAATTGTGTTCAGTTCACCGACCTGAAAATAATCTATTTAACTTTATTCTGTTTTCCGTCATTTAACTAATCTGAATATGGTAATGTAAACACAAATCTGATAAACCCTTTTCTTGTGGTAACTATCTTTCACATGCAATCTTTTCAAATATCTTTTGAAAATGCAAATATTCTGCAATAACCAATTTCCACACATCTAGTTATGATAGTGGAACTATCTGCTAGTTACATCCTTAAAAGTCTATTGAATTTTCCAAATGTTATTTATCTTTCTTAAAATCTTGTTGACTCTGATTTTCTAAGTGCCAAATTACCATTTCCTTAATAATAGATTCCATCACTTTCTTGATGAATAATATCAGGCTAATTGCCTTGTAGTTTGCTATTATCTCCCTCATTAATGCATGAACACATAGTGTGGTCAGATGCATCCACTGAACTCCCAATCCTCAGTGTACTTATCTTAATGTTATGCAGGTGGAAAATGTGACTCTGAGTACAATCCAGACCAATGATCTCAATGTGGCCCATTATTTGCACTTGCTCCCCGTAATTCCTGTGGTTGCATTAGCCTTGTGCAGTTCCAAAGTACTACTACTAGTCCTACTGTGAGGCAGAGTAGGCTTCATGTAAATGATGAGGTCTAAAGCGGTGGAACCTGAGGTCCTACACTCAACACTACTTGCCACAGTCAAAGGCATATTATATGGTTTTTACAGAGTTTTTTTTTACAAAGGGTATTAAATAGATTTAAGTATTAAAGTAAAATTATTCTTAAAATGATTAAAAATAAATTTAATTATTATTCATTGAATCATGGTAAATTAATTAAAAACAAAGAAGGGAAATAAAGGACAATAAACAAAAGATTTAGGCTGAACTTGCCTTTTTATTAAAAGTCAGCAACTCTATTCAAATGAATGGGGTTGCTGCTTGTATGCTAGTCATGGTTATCCGAAGCTGAGAGGCTGTGTATGAATGTATGAGCTCAGTACGATCTGGAGTTGCCACTGGTGATTCCAGCAGCAGAATGGAAGGTCAGGTGCACTAGCATTGAAAAGACAGAAGTCTGTTTACCAAGTTTCCAGAAGTTCCAGTATACTGCCTAAAAGATGACACCAGAATAGTGTGGAGTTACACTACGTTTTCTTCTGACCGAATCTACTGTGCATAGGAGTTAGCCAGCTCACTGACCTGACTCCAAATTTATGCTGTCCTTCAATATACATCCAAAATCACAATGGGTCAACACAAAGCAGTAATATAACTGCATTCCTGATGTATGAATTACAGAAAGCAAAGCATTGAGGTATCAGGAATGGTCAGGCAAGACTAATTATTTTCATCTTAAAGCTTGATTTGTTCTTCAATATGTTAAAGGCAGAACATATAAACAGTACAGTCATAGGCAAAGAAATATTCAGCTTATAATAGTTATTGCACAAATGAATGTCTGAAGGTCACTTATGCAGTCTAAACCTTCGTTATGCTTAACAACCATACAAAATGGCAATGCTTTTCTCTGAATTGACTGGCTGGCTGCTTTTAAAACACTGCTATCTATCTGTTCAAAATTGGCTTCATTTTCTCCCTTCAAGGCTTTATGTATAGAGATTGAATGAGTATATCCGACAAAGTTTGAACAAAAAGACAAAAAAAAAGGGTTGAACTAATTTTATCAATGACTTACAGAGCTATAGAAACCAGAAAGGCTGAGGTTTGCCTCCAAATCCTTGCCAAATTGTGATGATAATAAGCCTGGTACATTGCATCTCATTATTATGAGATTTATGTTTGAAAATATTAGTCACGATTCTTCCTGTTATCTAACCAGTGACTCCTGCTGGAAACGTATGTGTAAAAAGGTTAGGTTATACTCCACCTGATCTTTGCCCTTTATGTTTATTTGCAGTTTAAAATAGAGTTAAGCTGAATGCTGATGAAGCTGTTTAAAATGTTAGCTTTGTTGCAATTGGCTCCTCGGTTACTTCTCAGAATGGAAGAGATCTTGTGGGGCCAGTCCCCTAACTGGAATTACCACCTACAATCTCCCCACCCCAGTCTGTATATAATTTCAATGGGGCCTTCCTATTGTAATATTACTTCTGTATTTAGGATGTTTGATGAGGGATAGTTGACAAGGATCCACATGACAAGATCTCAACTCTGGCATTGAAAGGACCAATCCAAAGATTGAATTTGGGAGAATCTTGGAGTCACTGAAAGGGGAAGAAGAATTGTAGTTATTTTCTTGGTTGATGCTGCTTGTTGGTGAATAGGAGGCCTTGAACTGATGAGGCTAGTGAAGGTAGTGGGTAGGTTAAGGGTGGGATACAGGACAGATTTGTGTTAGTGTGTTTGGAAGCGATGGAGGGCATGGGTGGCCATTTGATGTTATACTTGCACTTGTCCAATGAGGTTACCATGGTCCTTCTCAGGTGACCAGCTGGAGCGTACTAAACTGTACCTCTGGATCTCTAGGCAGCCAGGCTGTTGTAAGAAAGGTTCTTTGGGGTCTCAAAGGGCAAGGGCTCTGGACACAGTCTTTGGAATTTAAAAATGAATTATTCACAAAGACAAACGCGGACAGAATGAACGCACACTTGGACATACACAGGTGATCGTGAATGAGGGAGGAAATAGCAATGAGGGTGAGACACACACACACACACAACAACATCAGGGAAGGATACGATACAATGCCTGACCCCCCTGACTCAGTGCAAGCATCGGCTCTACACACCAGGAATCTACTCAAGATGCTCCTAACCCCTGTGCAAGTGCACACTCTTACCAATGGTCCCTTCAGCATGGTTTCAATTCCTGAGGCAATTAAAAGAGAGTGAGCTACACACATGCAGCATTCTTTATAGTGCTGGAGAGCTGGGTGGAGCCAGCCCAGGTAATTCAAAAGATCCAATGGATCATGGCCAGGTACAAAGGTGTGAACAGAAGCCAATGGTCAAGGGTGTGTACTAATGGGGGGTGGAGCTGGACCTTGATTGACAGTGGTGTCGCTTTCGACCGTGTGCTCAATGGTGTCACGTGACAGCCATGACCTTTCACACTACACAGGCATAGCTCGAGCATGCTCATTGAAATATATGGCTTTCATTGTAGCTGAGCTTCGTTGCAGGGGTTCCTACTGGGTCCAATCAGCCAAGTTGGAAGGGGGGGGGTTCTTTTTTTCCTGTCATTCATCTCTTAAATCTATTCGCATTTCCAAAGAGGCCAGAGAGCTTGGACTGATGCAAGATGGAAGTATCATGGTAGTTCCTGGGAATCCAGTAAACTCTTATCTTGTGACCGTGCATTAATCAATTGACTGAATGAAATGCTTTGAAGGCCTGAAGGTACTTGAACAGCCACAAATGTGCATCTGATGATACCCTGCATCAGTATAAAGCAAGGCAAAAGGCACAAGTCCGAGCACGTGTTCTTCTGACTAGTGTCATCCAGGCCAGGTTAACATGGTGACAAGTAATCCAGTTGCATGCCTAATGCATTTATGTACACGTGAATGGAAAATCCTGGGCATCTGCCCAAGAGTTCCCCAGAAGAATCCTGAGTCAAAAGGTTCAAGATGCTATTACTTATACCACCAAATCCAGCAGGGAGCAGATCCTTTTCCAGGAGGTTGTAGATGTTTGTCATTACCTGATGTGACAACTTTAGCTTCTGGAAGATCTGTTCTTCTAAGAAGTCAAGGAGGCAGAGTCTTAGCCTGTAAATCCTGTTATGAAGATTGTGCCTTCTATATTCTTGACCACTTTGACAGTCTCTTGTCCCTGCTGCTTCCCTCTCTGCCAGCCACTTACAGGAATCTTCACAGGAAGATAATGTTCCTCATCCAAAGTCCAATGTAATGTTGTTATGGTGCCATCCACCCTGATGCATTGAGTCAAATTACCTTCAAAGTTCACCAGATAAACCCCTCAAATCTGATGGAAATGTATCCCTGGTATTATTTTATTTGTTATTTTTTTTGCAGAATAAATGGGTTGCTGGCAATGTCATCATTTATTGCCTAAATCTAACTATTCTTGAAAAGATGGTAGTAAGCTACCATCCTGAAATATTGCCGTCCCTTTAGAAAAGGTACTCCAATAGGGCAGTGAGTTCCAGGATTTCGACTTTGAAGTAATGAAGAAACAGTCAGCAGGATGTGATTTTCATGTGCGGGCTGCTTGGTGGTAGAAGGTGTGGGTTTGGGAGTTGCTGTCAGAAGTCTAGGTGAGTAACTGCGGTATATTTAATAGATGGTTGGAGGGATGAATGTTAGAGTGGTTGACTGGGTGCCAATCCTTGTACGTGGTGGAAGGGCTTTGGGCTGTCAGGTGGTGACTGACTCACTGCAGCATAGTGCTAAATGTGCTACGTGGTATCCATGGCATAACGTACTCTGCCTTTGATATTGGAGTTAACAGAAGTGAATTTTTGGGATTGAGTAGAATATAGCATTACTATCATTTAACATCCTAAGTACAACTGACCAGAGATGGATTTCTAGGTGGTAGTCTCAACAAACCCTTCTCAATAGCAGTTAAAGTAACAACTATGAGCATTGAATTGTTAGATATTGATGCATCCCTACATTTTTACAACTTGAAGTACAGTCTTCCAATTCTCTTCTTATTAGTGATTTTCACTATGTCCAGAAAGTAACACATTTAATATTAAATATAAATGTCTTTGCACATGAGTCAAACTGGGCTGAGCTGCAGAGGGAAGTCACTGCCTTAGAATTGTGTTCTGGTCCCATTTTCAATATAAAACAAATTTAAATATTGTTCTGAACTAAAACTCACAATTCCTTTGGTGTTAAAATTCCATCCCCTCAGAATCAGAATCAGACTTATTATCACTGTCTTATGACATGAAATTTGTTGTTTTGCGGCAGCAGTACAGTGCAAAGACAGAAAATTACAATAAGTTACAAAATAAATAAATAGTGCAAAAAAGAGGAATAATGAGGTGGTGTATGGGTTCATGGACCATTCAGAAATCTGATTGCAGAGTGGAAGCAACTGTTTCTGATTTGTTGAGTCTTCAGGCTCCAGTACTTCCTCCCTGATGGTAGTAATGAGAAGAAGGCATGTTCCAGATGGTGAGGATCCTTAGTGATGGATGCCACCTTCTTGAGGCACCGCCACTTGAAGATGTCCTCAATGGTGGGGAGGGTTGTGCCCGTGATGGAGCTGGCTGCGTCTTTTGTTTTCAATGTCTTTCTTAACACATTATCCACTCGCTAAGCTGAGTCAACTTATTAGGAGTTGAATCTACTGATACTCTGCAGAGCTGATCCTGAAATATTTCCTGGGTCAGCTTATTTAACATCAGTCTTTCAAAGGATTCCCTGGAAAGAATCACATGTCGAATGGGAGTTCTGAGCTGAGGGTTTTTGGAATAAAGACTTGCATCTTTAAAACAACAAACCAATCTGAAGATTTTAGCAAGAGGCTGCAGCAGCAGGTATATAGTCAGTAGCTTGGATCACGAACCTTGTTGTCAGCTTGCTGCACTGGACAGCTATCTTTGAAGGGATATGTAAGATAAATTTCAAAGGTTGAAGACATTATGAAACATCCAGCATGAAATTTCTTCAGTTGACATGCAGCATACATTGCATGTTGCCATACATCATCTGTAATTCAAGGAATAGAATCTCTGCATATAGAACAAACAGACAGGATTGATAGTAGGAGCCAATAGATCAACTTTGGACGCATTACTTGCAGACTGGACCTTGGAAGTGGTGTAAACCCTCTGAAGCTAGGTAGTGTTATCTTGTTTCCCCCTTGTCAATGTCAATAAATTCTCCAGCTCAGTCACCTACCAAATAACTGGGCTTACTGTACCCTAACTGACATTATAAAGGTCAACGTGGCTGCCAGAAAAAAAGCCATAAGACTTTTAATGGAAGTTGAGGAAATGGTGGAAGCAGAGGAGTGGCTGCAGAAACTTAACCAGTAGGTGGCAGAACTCTTCTTTTACCTCTTCTGTGAATTTCTCATGCACATCCCTCAAAGAACTTGTGCTACTTGTTTATTCCTAGGTACTCCATGGCAAGTGACATCATCCTTAATTGCTGCCTCAATCTCTTTTTCTCTGCATTTTCTTCTCTGCATGATCTTGATATATATAAGTGTGCTTATGGGATATTCTTATAAGAGAGAGATAAGAGATATCTTTATTAGTCACATGTACATTGAAATACACAGTGAAATACATCTTTTTGCATAGAGTGTTCTGGGGGCAGCCCGCAAGTGTCACCACGCTTCCGGCGCCAACATAGCATACTCATAACTTCTTAACCAGCACGTCTCTGGAATGTGGGAGGAAACTGGAGCACCCGGAGGAAACGCACGCAGACATGGGGAGAACGTACAAACTCCTTATAGACAGTGGCCGGATTTAAACCCGGGTCGTTGGCTCTGTAAAGTGTTACGCTAACCGCTACACTACCGTGCCTGCCCATACTGTCCATGGAAATTCTCATTGTAACTACAGCAGGCAAATCCAATGTATTCCCATTGCCACAGAAAAGGTCAAGACTTTGTAGGCTTCATTACAAATACATTGTTCCAAGCTCTCATTCCCTTGCTGAAGCTTTCGGCAACCTGCAGATTGGCTGACTGCTGAGAACAGGATGTTAAGGTACAGATCCCAATGTTAAGAATGAGTGCTCAAGATAACTCATCACTTTAGCTTTTAAAACTTCAGGCTAATATCTCCAGCTGATATCCAATGTTAGTTTTGCATTCAGTAATTGAACAATTGTACAACAGTTTGACAGCAAATAAAATCAAGAAAACCAGTCTGCTTAGCAAAGTCCACCACTGCATGTTGGCACATGGATCTGCATTTAGCGCTTCATTGGATATGATGAGCAGAGGGTTCCAAATTGATGGGTCTAAACCAAACTGAGGCAAGTGATAAAATGTAGAGTCACTATTATTTTAAGTGTTTCCGATGATGGTGAGACACATGCTTTGTATGTAATTTCTTTCCAAAAGTGTCCTTATGTCCATTATCACCTGCAACTAAGCATACATGAATATGTTATGAAATAACTTTTATTTCCTATTTTGAAAATTTATTTTAATATATTTGATTTTGCAAGAGAAAATATGTGGATATAACTCTGAAACTCTCCAACTTTTCAAGGTCTTTCAGGTGCTGTGGAAAAGGACAGAAAGCAGATGATGAAGCTGTCTCAATGTGTTAAGCTGTCACAGTGGATACATCCTCACAGCACCTTATTCATCAACAACCATAATGTTGAAAGGGTATTCTTCAGGCTGAAAGCCGTGACCTCGAATTAATAGTGGCTTAGTTGGTGATAAATGCTGTGTTCTCTTGGGCTTCAATATAGACATTAACCAGCAGTAACCTCTGCTATATTGAGGCACTTAGATGTTTAGTGTTGTGTGATTCATAAATCACATAGTTCACTAGCACTGCTGTAATGTCTTGGCCCTTAGCTGCATCAGCATGAATTGGACAATAGTGGCCTCTTTTCCTTGGAGAAAGACCTTGCAAATCCACATTCAATGTACTTTTACTTATTACAAAATAACTAGGTAATTACTTGATTAATTAGTCCTTGATTTAAAAGGATTGTGGTTCATTTAACAGTATCAGAAGATTCTGCTGTATACTTTTATTATCAATCCTACAATTTGGAAATGGGGGAGGAACTGCACTGGAAAAAGAGAAATATTGTGGAAGGTCAAAGGAATAATGTTGCAGGAAATAAACAATAAATTTAACCAATTATTTGTCTTCTGGAGTCACATTTTTATTTTCAACTTGCTGCTCCATTTGTTTTTACTATCTTAATGTGCAATTTATTTTTGCAATCAATACATATTTTCAGTGGGACAGAACTAAACATTGGGCTGAAAAAGAGCTTACACAAAATGATAGTAAATCATGATTGTTTCTGGAGCCAAAGCTTATATATGACCACATACTAAGATTCAGAACATAACAACATATAATCTAACAGGCAGAACATTGGAAAAACACTCAGCCAAATATAGAAAAGATTATCTGTTAATTGCAGCTCCCCAGACAATGGGAAATTTGATCGCAACTGGCACTGATACTTTATATAATGAGTAGTTGGAGACTAAGTGAAGAAAGTGAGAGAAAAGAAAGTGGAGGCACAAGCATGAATTTGGGAAGAAGAAAGGGATGAGCAGTGCAAATGAATTCAGGATACAGGCAACTGTGAAATCTGCCCAATAAGTACATTCATCTATAGCCATCCGTTAATACTGGCAATGAATACAATAGTGTGTGAACATTAGGCTCCAGTAGCAACTTAAGTTTCCAAGTTTATACATAAGTATTGAACATAGCTTATTCCTTTTCAGATAGTCTAGTGAAAAATTCATGTCGGATTAGGGATTACAAATATTATGTTCTTATCTGTGACATTTATCTCACATTGAAGTAGAATTTTTGTTGAGTTTTGTCCTTCCTCTTTGAAGGTGATGAATTTTTTCTTAGATATGGCTTTATAGAATTCAGCAAAGCTCTCCGAAGTGAGCATTTTTCTTGCATGAACCTACAGTAAATTGTTCAGCAAGCCATCAGCCATCAGCAAGCCTGATCTGTACCATAGTCCAGCCCAGTCTTGTTCTTCCCTCACAATTGGTAAATGTATTTTCTATTTAGGGAAAAGAAAACAAGCAGGATCAGGAATGTAGGCTGATTACTTGCTCCCTCTAGCTTTTCTGCACCGACTGAATCTGCACAGATCAGGAATTAAACTTCAGGCCCTGCTGGTCTTCATGGTTTAGTGTAACCCCAAATAGTGGCTTTATTCAGCAAAGAGAAACTTTGTTGAAGGGCTTTAAAAGGCAAAGAAGCAGTACTTCCATATAATTGAGTAAGAAGCACAATCCTTTCAGGATGAGTGGTGATGAGAATCTTTGAAACAGATCAAGTGTGGCATGATGACCCAAGTGCTATTTGTAACCTCTCTAGTTATTGCTGCACATTAGGCGGCCAATGGGACAATCTTACTGCATCTAATAAAATAGCCAGCAATCTCTGCAGACTGTGGAAGGCTGCTCGCTATACAATCATTGGTAAGCATCTGCTTTGAAACCTAGTTCTTTTGCTAAATTTAATTATAGTGAATAATTTGTATAGTGGCTTTTCTCAGATATTGGAGTTTTGATCTTCCTGGTGCTGCTTTTATTCTGTTCTTCAACTAAAGTCAAGTTAACTTTTCTGCAAGAATGATGCAAAATTAACACATAAAAATAACAGGAAAAAATACACAGATAAAAAAAATTCTGGATGTTGCTAATATAAAGTGTACATTTTCACTTTCCGATCACTAGCCAGCGTTTATGTGGTGGCAAATTAATAACAAGCTGATTCATGTAATTGAACTTCATTTTGTACAGATGCAACATTTTCAAAGAAGTTCAAAGCCTGAAGCAAAGACCTGAATAAAAATATTTGATGTTAGTAAAAATGACTTTGTCACAATCTTTAGGGGCCCAAAGAAACACCCTTCTACCGAAAACATAGTCTAAAATCATCTATAGATTTTGTCGCAGCTTTTGACAGGGTTGTTACCGTTGCCACATGTATATTACTCTGAATGAAATATGTAGGTGTCCTTTGGAGGGAATGTGTAAAAAAAATGGTCTTTTCTCTTCATTTACCTTCTTGAGCCAATTTTGTATCCAAAATAATAATTACTGAGATCATTCTGCCCTGGCTATTGCAGAGGCTAGAACTGTGGCTAGCTGAAAATAGTGAACCCATTCAAACCTGTCATAAAGACCCATTAGTAACAATGTACCTTGTGGAGTGAATATGGCTGTGCAGTAGAGAAAGTACACGGAAAGGAATTGGGAAATACTTTCCTATAATAACAAGGTTCATGGAGTTGGCCTAAGATCCCATGCTGATAATTGTTACTGGTCCATGCTTTCCACATTTGCTACTCACTGATTGCAAACTCTCTCACAATCTGCAGCTCCATCACTGCATTTCATATCCATACCTCAGCAGGGAATGCTTTCCAATTGCTATGAACAGCTGAAAGCTGTGTGACACTTTCATCTTTGAAGGCATTACACATCAAATCAATATAACACAGCCTAGCTACATGATGTATAATCAGTTCATTGCACTGCATATCTGACATATGGGGGTAGTTACTGACACACAGGTTAGTCTAAAAGCATGGCTCATGTCAGTCATTGTACATATACTCTTTCAACTTGCAATATCTCAAAATTATTTTTCTTTTTGAATCAGAAATTGATGCAAAGTTCAAGGGACCAAAGAGTAGGCTCATAAATGAGCTTTATTTATTGAGAAGGAGTCTACCTGAGAGGGTTTGATATATTGGAGGATGAGACGACTGGGTTTGGATAAAAGGAGGTTTTCTCAATGATCAGATTTAATCCCGTTCTGCTTTTCTCTCTCTTCTCTCACACCCAGGTAGCCAAATATGTAATCATTACTCAAGTAATTAAATAACAATGTAGGATTTAAGAAAACCTGTTTTCAATAACAGTGACTGTGAACACACTGGATTTCAGTAAAAACCCACCTGGTTCACTAAGTTCCTTCAAGGAAGGAATACTGCCATTCTTATCTGGGCTGGTCTACATGTAATTCCTGACCCATTACTATGTTTGGTTCTTTACTATCTCCTCAGTTCAGGAGAATTAGGGGTGGACAATAACTGCTGGCATTTCAAGTGATAACTACATCTAGTAAATGAATAAGTCAAAAAAAGTTATTATAATTTTTCATTTACTTATGGTAAGCAATTCTACTGCTGATTTTGATGTCAATAATCCATCAGTTAAGTGGTGTGTGTAGACATCACTCCATCCACATATTAGACCAACTGAAAGGTAGAAACCAATTGTATTTTAGACCGTCACTTGAATAGAATCCACAAACTTCCAAATTAACAGAGAAGAAAATTTAATGACCCTTCCAATGAGTTTAGCCAAGGAATAACTTAAAGTAAGTAAAGACAGTGGAGAGTCAGGAAGAAACCAATGGATGTTTGTTTCTTATTTGGGAAACCTGATGTTTTGGGTTCAGAGCTCTTTGATACACGTTGCTTGATAAAATCTCGGAATGAAACTTGCTCTGGTGGACCATCTGAAGCTTCCTATCTTCATTTCCTTTGAATATGGTCTAGAATTTATCAGCCTTACTAGACTATGGAGAATATGCCTCACTGAAAGTCATTGAAAAAATACATAATACTTTAACCTGCTGGTCAAATTTCCTCCACAAGGAGGAGGAAAGAACATTGAATACACAACTGAGAATTAGATGACTTCTGTGGCCAGGAAAAGCAAAATAATGCCTTTTAATGTCAGTGCTGACTTTGATCCCTAATCTGAGTCCCAAGATTCTTTCAAGTGGACTGGGTAAATATAACAGCAGGATGATCGTTCACAGTTGTTGGACACAATATATTGCTGCATTCCCACTTGGTATCCAGAAAGTGGAATTCTGGTCCCCACTCATGAAGGAAGTCTGGAATGAAGCAAAATGTATTTGTTTTTGGCTGGCTGACCTTTATTTCTCATTAACAATTTTAAGTTTATGAAATAAAAACATAAAATACTTAAGATTACACAATAGATCAGGCAGTATCTATGGCAAGAGAAACAGAGTTAATGCTTCATATCAATGGATTTTGATGAAAGTTCACCAACCTGAAACATTAATTCTGTTTCTCTCTTTTCACAGGTGCTAACTGACTTGCCGAGCTTTCCAGAAATTTTTGTTTTTACTACATCTTTCCAGCATCTGTAGTCTTTCGTCTTATTACAATTTTGAATTTTTCCCTTTTCTTGACATTCAAGTTTTTTAAGATCAGGTTGCAAGCCAAAATCCAAATAACTTTCCTTGCATAGCTTGCATAGGTCATGACCTACTCAGTCTGAGTGAAGGGAAACTTGCATTGCACGGATGGAAGATGAAATACCAATTGGAAGTTACTTAAGGCCATCCCCGGTCCAAAAGCAATCCTTTAACTCAGTGATCCTTTGAAAGTCGAATATCAACAAAAGAGATCAAAAAAGCAAGGTCAATGCTAGATGATGGTTTGAGTGATTTTAGGAGATAGTTCAAGAAATATACTGCCCATAGCTGGATCCCTACCTTAACTGTTTCACCACAAGATTATTTCATGCCATCAAAAGCAATGTATACCAAATCAGCAGGCAGATCAAACAGGCAACAAATACCTGAAAAAGTATGGGTGTTGCTTGCAATGTAGCGGTGGGCCAGTGGTAATGCTGATATGATGCTATTACAGGTCAACAATGACTGGAAAGGGACCAATTTTAGAATCCTCAGTATCTGATAGACATTTAAGGAAACTAATTAACAAATTAATTACTTGAATTTAAATTCCACTACTGCCATTGTCTTATTGGGAGTCACTTCTCCAGATCAATTGTTCAGAGCACTGGCTGTGTCTCCTATACTTAAGCAAAAAAACAAATTGTTGAAAGGACTCAATGGGTAAAGCAGCACCTGTGGAGATTTAATGTTGATTTTATGTTAATAAATTTCATTTTTATAAAGATTGTGATAAAGCTATGTACAAAACTGACTGAGAGGATGCTGAAAATGATCAATCATATCAGAGCTAGTAAAGGTAATGGATGATGTGAACATTGATGGGCAGAATGTACTGGAAAACCTGGCTTGGAATGGATATGTTGTCTGGGCTGGATAGCTTGTGAATGAGAGTGGATAGAGATAACGGAAGAAGCTGCTTTAATCCTCCAATCTTCCTGGGTACAGAAGGTAGATGAAAGATTGGGGGTAAAGTGGATGCCTGAGGATTGGAAAGTGGCAAATATGATACGTTTATTCAAGGAAAGATATTCCTAGTACTATAGGTCAATCAGTGTAACAGCATAGGTGGGTAATGTTTTTGAAACAACAACCACATAAGACAACATGTGTTTGTAGAAAAATGTGCATTAGTTATGGAGAGCCACATTTCCAGTCCTGATGAAGGTTCTCGACCCGAAACATTGACTGTTTATTTCCCTCCATTGATGCTGCCTGACCTGCTGAGTTCCTCCAGCACTTCTTGTGTATTGCTCCAGATTCCAGGATCTGCAGAATTTCTTGTGTCTTGAATTTATAGAAGGCAGATTGTGTTTGACTAACATAATTGAACTTTTGTTATGAAGTACCAGAGATAGTTGAAGAAGAGAATGCAGTGTGATCTGTATGGATTTTGAGGAAGTGTTTTACAAAATACCAAATAAAAGGGAATGTATCAGCTTGGATAAAGTTTTAGGTGGAGGAGAATGAACAAAACGACTTAGCTCATCGGTTGTAATTCAGGCAGGATGATAGTACACAATGGTATTCCCCAAAGGTCAGTGAAGGAACCAGTGCCTTTTGGTATGATGTGAATTAGTTGAGCTTTGGAATACAGAGAAAACAATCAAAATTTGCTGATGATGCCAAACTTGGGGGTGTGACAAATCAGTCTACTGCAACAGATCTTAAATAGGCCAGCAGAATGGACAGACAAGCGGAAAGTGAAATTTAACAAAGAACTGTGGGGTGATGCGTTTTCATAAAAGGGATAGGGACAGCCAAAGTACAGTTAATGGCGCAGTTCTAAACGTGTACAGAAGAGGTGGTCTGGGGGTTCATGTGGCATCTTTGGAAGTGACAGGACATGTCAAGAGAGTAATTAGCAAAACATATGGGATCTTGGGCTTCATATTTGATAGTACAGAAGGGATTGAGCACAAGCAGGAAAGTCATGCTGACCTTTGTATAGCTCTGGTTAAGCCACAACTATAATAATGCATCCAATTCTGATTATCACAATCTGGGAAGGATATGGAGGTCTCCATGAGGGTGCAGATGAAATTTATCAGAGTGGTTCCATAGATAAGGGACGTTACAACAAGAATAAGTTGGAGAAACTGGAGTTATTCTGTTTGGAGCAAAAGGGTTTGAGGGTGATTTGAAAGAGGTGTAAATAGTTTAGTTTAGAAAGTACTCCTGCTCCACTTTGGACTCTTTGCCAAATTACATTCCTTCATACAAGAGTGTAGAGTTGTTGTGTTCTTCAGATGTCATACTTCACTGCTGAGCCTCTCTGTACCTAACCACTAGAAGCTGCACAAGAGCTGATTAGACTCAATGTGGTATCCACTTTATGTGGAGAAGCAACTCTTATCCATTTTACACTTTCTCCTGTTGGTCCAGCTAAAATGTAAGACTCAAATATCAGCTTTTCACTTTTAAGAGCATTTTCTTCCCTGTCCTTTTGTTTGTAATGTATGATCACATTCCATGTTGGCTCAGCTGCAGACTGCAACCTGTCAACTGTGCTGTGATTGGCTTTCATGGATATATTTGAAGGAAGATGAACCGAAAGTGATAGTTTTTCTCCTGCCACTATGACTAAATGACCCATAATTATCCACAATTTCTCATTGATATCCCAGCTATGAGCTGACAAGTTGACTGCCAGTCACAAGAGGTGATAACAAGCCTGGGATTAAGGCAGTTGATGGTTCATTAAAGCAGATTTTAAAGGTGAATTTATTTGTCTATTTTCATTTTATTCTCAAGGTGGAACGATGAAGCTCCATGTACACAGACAACCCTCTGGGATCTGAGAAACAATGTAACCATGGAAGACATCATAGCCAGTGCTTATCCAATGTCCACATACTCTCAATCTCATTTAATGGTCCAAGTACAGTTCAAAACCAGGATCCAAAAGTTGTAATAATCTTTTGGATGTCTTGTTGCTGCACATGCAAAGTCTATATCCACCAACCATCTTAGCACCAATTTAGTATATCAAATGTTGAAATTTGAAGGAAGCAGAACTGATGCATTCTCCTAAGATGAGAAAATTACATTGGTGAAATTTCAAATACTTGATACTGACCTTCCACTTTTATACTAAAAATGCAAAATACATTAAGTACAACTGAACATGAGGAAATAGATAATTAAATGTGGCTTTCTAGTAACAATCAGAATCTCTTGCAAAGAATATTTACCATCAGTACAGCAAAGGTAAAAGCAAGTTGTACAATGAACAATAAGTCTGTGGTTTCCACACACACAGAAGATAAAAGAAAATGAAGCCCACAGAACATGGTGTGAAGATATGTTAGAATTACAAAGTGACAACATACTTTCATTTGACTGGTTTTTGCACAGTTTTAGCATGGTGCCCATTGAGTGCAGTGACCATGGGGTATGGACTTTAGTAATATCAGTGATGATTTTATTTTAAATATTTATTTACTGTTAGTTTTGCTTTCAGATTTTCTTAACCTTGTCATTTTCATTAGGAGTATTAAACAAGTAGTAGAAAGTAGCTTAAGGCCTGGCACTCCCTCTGGTAATTAGAATACAACTGGAATTGGTTAATGAAAGTAAGTTGACGCAGATCCTGTGTTATATGTCTCTGGGTTCTGCTAAATCACAGTGTGTTTTAGTTCAGTATGCAGTGCCTATGCTGAGGTGAGGGCAGGGGTGTAGATTTATGTTTAAAGAAGCCATTGTAGGAATTAATGAAAAAAATTTAATAGAGGGATTTCAATGAATGTTCATTAAATTGACCCTGGGATGGGGGTTTTGGGATGAGTGAAGATTAAGCAGACTGTGCATATACTCTCAAGATTAGATGAATGAGAGGTGATATCATTGAAAAATACAGTATTCATATAGGACTTCATAGGATAAAAAATCAAACCAAAAACAGCAGACGCTAGAAATTGAAAATCAAAAAAGAAAATGCTGGAAATACTTAGCAGGTCAGGCTGCATCTGTGGGAAGAGAAACAAGAGTTAACGTTTCAGGTCTCTTCCCACAGATGTGGCCTGAACTGAAGAGTATTTCCAGCATTTTCTGTTTAACTTCATAGGATTGATGTAGGGATCTCCAGAAACAAGTGTTAGAGTGTCTGTGAAAGGGATCAGCCATTCAGGACTGAGAAATAAGTTCTTCACCTAGAGAGCAGAGAATCTATGGAATTCTCTTCCCATGATGGTTCTAGAGGCTAATTGCTGAATATAGGCCTGAGTCAGGAGATACATGATTCATGTCAGAAAATGGTATCGAGGTAAAAGATCAGCCATGATCTTATCATTCTTGGCTTAACTCATTTAAACCTATGTGTATTTTCCTCCAAGCATATTAATACTAAAAAGAAACATTCATATGGTCTTGATGGGTGGTTGTTTTGTCCACTTCATTCAACTGTATATGGCTTTCGCAGCACAGGTTCTATGCGTTTGCTGACTTTCAGTTCACAATATATACTTTGGAAGCTTGATTGGCAGTTATCAATTAGAATCCCTTTTCTTTCCAGAAAGTGCCAAAATTCAAGGAATTGCTGGCTGAACTTTGGCGGAAACAAGGCGCTGGGTGTTTTTACTGTGTTTTTGGTATTGATAGTGCAGAGAAACAAGGCACTAGTAATAGCAAAATTGGTCCTTGTGAGTACCATGGGGACACAAGAAACTGCAGATGCTGGAAATCTGAAGCAACACACAAAGGAGCTGGAGGAACTTAGTGGGTCAGGCAGGAGGGAAATGGACAGTTGACATTTTGGGTCAAGGCCCTTCATCAGGACCCACTGAGTTCCTCCAGCGCCTTTTACTGTTGCCCCTGTGAGTAATATCCCAGGTTAAGTCTACAGCTACGAAGATTAATAGGAAGACAGTAGCTAGCAACTTACATATCTACAGGTGCTGGGTATCCATATTGAGACTCGAGTATTGAACTGCAGAGGTGCGTTAGTATTAGGGATGCTGACCTTTGAAACTTAACTAAAGCCTTTCTTTGAAGAACAGGACATTCTCTGAAATCTTGCCAGCATTCTGAATGTAATATAGATGCATTTGCATTGGGTCCTTTTTTTTAACCTGGATGATGCAGAGGATATAAAGAAGCACAATGGGATAAAGAGAGCTGCTGGAACAAATAGAGCTGTTTTATTCAGTTTACTATTTACACTTCACATATACTTACAATTACTTACACAGAATTGTATTGAAAAAAATACTGACCCGGTTACTCACCTCATTGGGGTTTGTGGAACTTTGGCAGCGATGGAATGGTTATGACATAAACTGTGCTTTTGGTGTCTTCTTGCCTTCGGAAGGCAATAATTTTACTGTCAATATTATGCTGTAATAGAATATAACAATCTGAATTTTGCCCATATTAAATTCCTTTGCCAAAGTGACAGGCAAGTTTTTGAATCTGTCCAGTCTGGGTGATGCAACTTCACAGCTTTGCTGCAATTTGGTGTTAAATCTGCTCAAGGCCCCAAAAATACTCTGCCACGCTTGCTACAAAATGACGACTACCTTGCTGAAATTATTTTCTTCTGTCAGCATTTTAACACCAGCCATACATCTGAGTGACCCATCTACCTCTTCAATACTCAAATGTTGTAAAAATGTAATAAAAGTGATAGAAACTAATGACAAATAGACAAATAATTTGTGTGGATATGCAGATTATAAGATCCACTTAATGATGAATGCCATTTGGGCCAAATTATTGCTTTAATATTTAATCTTTTAAACTAACAGAGCTTGCAACTGTCAATTCTGAGATGCAGTTCTTTGCACAGTTTCAATACAGAGCCGTCGCCTTGTATTGATCAGCAGAAATCTAACTTCTTTGAATTTAAAACATTGATCAATTTGATGGACATTTGGACAGGAGTAATCTGTAAGAGATGGATTGACCAGAACAGACTGTTCCAAAAACATGTTTATTTAACAGCATCAAATAAACTTCTACTCTTGAATGCCACCACTGTCAGATTGAGATTAAAGGTCAATAAAGCAGCCTGTAAAAAGTGCAATGTGGAAGAAAGGTTCCTTGCTCGCTGGTTTCAGTGATAAACACATTTTTACACGTTATTGTCAGAAATCCATTACACACAACTTTATGGGATCATGAAAAGGTGTGGGTGGAGATTAAAGCTGAAGACACCAGTAGAAATACATTACGGGAGCTGAAACTGCAAATATAATTTTCTGTTTTCACGATCTTTATTTTTGCCCAACAGGCCCCCACCCCCAAGATCTCCTATCTCTGACTCCAAGCATGACCATTCCTAGCTCCACAAGTAACAGAACTTGAGGAGAAAAGGCCTTTGTTTCCTCCAAAGTTTACAAGTCCTATTCTGTTACATGTGACAACTTGGATCTCCTGTGCAACAGAATTTGCCAGCCGGGGAACTTTGAAATGCTGGCACTATTCTTCCCGAGCGCTGCCTTAAGGCACCTTTTCAGGTGGCAGTGATTTTATGACCACAGACCTTGTCATAAAATTGTGAAGATTGCAACATGAAGTGCAATAGTATCAACATCATCAAAAGTCATAAGTAGGCAGCACAAATGTGTGTGTGCCCATCACTTCCTGTTACAAATTTGCATGCCCTTTTCCTGGTGGAATTCTTTCTGGAAACTCGTTACAAATTGCAATTGTACAATTACTGTACACCCTCAGCAGTTGAGTGAGGCACATCTCTGATATATTTCTATATATTTAATGCAGTCATTATTCTGTTTAACAATTGATTGTTCCTTGCTGGTAAATTGGTTTCAAGTGTAAACGGTGGAACAAAAACAGAAAATGCTGGAAAATCTCAGCAGGTCAGGCAACGTCTGTGGCAAAGGAAATAGTCAACATTTCAGGTCTTCAAACCTTTGTCTGAACTGGGACAGAGTGAGATACAAGTTAGCTTTCAGGTAAAAGAGGTGTGCATGGAATATTGGGCATGTCTGCGATAGGACAAGTCAAAGTGGCTTAATGGAAGTAGTTACTGACACATTAACTTGGTTGCTATAATTAGTTGTTAAGAGTTAGTTTCTGGGAACTGCCCATCAGGCTAGACTTATATGAGAAGGATAAGTAAAATAAGCCAATGTGATATAAATACGGAAAATGAAAACTACTGGAAAAACTTAGTAAGTCAGGCAGCATCTGTGGAAAGAGAAATAATTAATGTCTCAGATGAGAGACCTTCATCAGACCAGAATAAGAGAGAAGCAAGTTAGACTATGTAGTAGCATAGGTGGGGGAAAGTGATGGGCGGGCAAAGGAAATTCCTCTGACAGGAAGAAACCATGTGGAAGGTAAGATCAGATTGAGCTCCAACGGCTATGTAATTTGTTGTTAAAGTGCTTATTTCTAAATTCCAAGCCTCTTCCTGTGCCAGGTCTACTGGATAAAGGCCTAATGTATGCAGCCTTAATTCAGCATTAACTGACTCTCTCACTGAGAATGACCGAACGCTTTGTTAAAGTACACTGGAGGCAACTTCGCTCCATGTCACACTACGCTAAACCTGACCTTGGATGGTGGATGTTGATTCTTTCTATCTGAAGTTAATGTATTCCGTATTCCAGCTGTAACACTACTTACGTCACAAAATTCACATGAGAAAATGCCAAAAAAACCCACAAAATGCTATAGGCTATTTACTGCTCCAAGGAATTTAGTTGAAATTTGCTATTAGACTCATCTTCATGTGCTTTTCCTATTTGCCTTATCATTAATTGTTGATCTCTGTTTTTGAGTTGTACTTAACAGGCTGGTTTTGTGCTGTGAAATACAGCCAGCTATAATTCAATTCTGTTCTGGTCATACCTCTGAAATATAACTGCAGTTGAGGCACATAATCTTCTGATATATAGCGGCAGATGCAGCATAGTGATGAAAATTAGAGTTGATAATGGTCTGTCTATAGAATCTTTCCTTTGTCCATAATTCTTCATTAGCATATACTGTAGATTGAGAACTTGCTGAATGAAAATGTAATCTCTACAGGGTTTGATGTAAGCCTGGAAGTTGATGTCTGGAAAAGAAATCCAGAACTCCAGGCATATATTGATAAGTTTTCAGAAAATAGCCCAACCAGCTTTCTTTCCCATATAATGGAAACTGAGTTCTCTCACTTCCACAATATTAAGACCAAATGATTATTAGCTTTACTCAGTTGGTACTACTCTCAGTAGGCAAATGTTTTTCACCTCATGATAGAATGAAGCTCATAATCTGGATGTTATTCCAGTGGAGTGTCATTTGAATTGCTGCATCGTTGGAATTGCAGAATGTCAGAAAAGAAATCATACCTTGGTCTCTCTGCTTGCATCTTTCAGGGGGGAAAATGTTCATTCAGTTCACTGTTCTTTTTGTGATCTTGCTATGTATTCAACAGCAAGGTTCACTGGGTTGATTCCTCAGATGACAGGACTATATTCTCTTTTGTTTGCAAGAAAGAAACAATGAGAGAAGATGCTTTTGAACCAGATCAATAAAGAATGACTGGAGATGATGCTTTCGAAAAATAAAGTTCTTAAGTGGCCTTGGCAGGGTAGATGTTGTGATCCTGCTCCCTCTGGTTGCAGATTTTGAATTGGGGGGTCCTACTCATGGGCTTGGCCACATGGGACTGAAAGAATGAGAAATGTTTGTAGTGGAATTCAGTTGGAGAGTGAATTAAAGGGTGAAATCAATTGATTTTTGGCCATTAATGATATTAATTTATCTGGGGTTGGAGCTAGAGAGTGGATGAGGTCAAAGATTTTATCGAATGGTAGAATGGCTTAAAGAGCCTGGAGGCTTAATCCTGGTTCTATTATTTGTGTTCTTAAAATGGCTGTTAATTTGATCACAAAAGAACTATTGGGGTAGATTTTCAGTGTGTGCACCTTCATTCAAGAAATGAAAAATGATGATCCAACGTTACTGCAAATGTATACTCAGCATATTGTGCAGTGCCTCTCCTCTGATGGAGATGATTTCCCTTGTACTGTATGGCAATGTGTTCTCAACAAGGAAAGAGGATTGTTACTGAGTGCTATGCTGAGGTTAAATAGTCGGGTCCATGCTTTGAAGAAACATCATGAGAAGGCAGTAATTGTAAGAGCAATGAAAGTAGCAGTGAAAGATAATGCAGTGATTTGACAAAAGGAGCATGAGGTAGGAAGGTCAAACTTGATAGTGGTGCTGTCACAACAAAATGTCAGTGATCTCCACGATCCATTAATGAATAAATTAATAAAAATGTTGCATTTAGTGCAGAAAAGGAACCTTCAGTTGATCTCCGCAGAGAAAACTACACCTCAATTTAGTAGATCCAAGCTAATTGGAACACATATCGATCAAATGCACAAGAACTCTTCTCCAATTGGTAAACAATCCAATTAGTCAATGTTCTTTGTATTGGCAGTTTGCTAATCATAAATAAGGCAGAAATATGCAATGAATTCTTTCTTCTTGCTGATGAGTAATCTAGCCAACTCACTATCACAGTTTATGTAAAAAAAAAGTGCCTGTTTGATGAATCAGACTATATTTTTTTGCTGAGGTCAGAGAGGAGGTTGATGAAGGGAATGTAGAAGTTGTTTTCTATATAGCTTTTGCAGACGTTTTTGAGAAAATCCTTCACAAAAGCAAAATTTAGTAAAATGGTTCATGGTAGCATAGACCAAAGGTTGGCGTAAGGACAGAAAACAAAGTCTTTTCAGAAAAGAGGTTAGTAGACAAGGACAAGTGGTCTGTTAGAAATAATGATAGACATGAGTGCAGGAAAAAGATGCAACGTTTGCATATGAAATAAACTTGGAGCTGTGGTTAACAATGTGGAGGATAGTGACAGATAGTGGCTGGAAGAATGGGGGGAGACAATAAAGACCAAATGATGCAATTCCAAAGTGTGTGCAAGAATAATTCTGGAATAATGAAAAGATCCTAATGATGGTACAGAGAAGGTTCATTATAATAGTTCCAGAAATGAGGGATATCATTTACATTAGAATTTGAAGCTTGGATTGTTCTCTTTGAAACCAAGAAGGTTGAGAGAAGATAACTTAGAGGTGTATAAATAGGTGGATTTAGATCAGGTAAATAGAGGGCATCTGGTCCATTAGATGGCGCATGGATTGGGGTTCAGTGGATAGGGGAACACATGTTTAAAATAATGGGAAAAAGATACAAGAAATTACTGAAAAGAAACAAAAATGAAGTGAGTGCTTGTGACCTAGATGGTAGATACAGAATCAATCTGAGTTTTCGAAAGGGAATTGGAAAGGATTGATGTGAGTGCTTTACAATGAGCTGGCATGGTCCATATCATCTCCTTCTAAGTCATAGCAATTCTTTGATTCTATCTTCATATTACAAATGAGACAAATTCACTAAGCTTTACCATTTTTGTTGATTCCTAAAACACTACTAACAGCATATTACAGAAATAGGGTAGATCTAAACCATGTGCAGCAATGTGAAGTCAAAGTACGTAAAGTAACATCTCACCTTATATCACTCCTGGTGTTTATTTCTATTGACTTTGGAAATAGAACTATCAGGCGCGATCCAAAACAGGTGGTAATTACTTGGCAACAGATTTTTGATTTCTCCAGATTTTTCTTATTTCTAAAGTCAATATAAAAAACATCAGAGGGGATGTAAAGTATTGTTTTGACTCACTTCCATCTATTTCACATTATTGTACAAAGTTTAGATACACTTCATTTTTGTAACAAGCTGTCAATAGTTGTCGGGGATGAGGATGAGGATGTTTGGAAGCAGAATGTTAGGATCGGGGATGAGGATGTTCGGATACCGAATGTTAGGATAGGGGATGAGGTCTACACGAACATGTCTAAGACAGTAGGTAGTGAAGATAGTAAGAAGGATGGACAGGTAGAAAGTCAGGATAATCTGCTGATCAATAGAAGTACAATAAAATCAATAGCAGATACCAGTCTAAACGTACTATATTTAAATGCACGTAGCATCAGGAATAAAGTAGATGACCTAGTGGCACAACTACAGGTTAATAAATATGACATCGTTGCAATCACTGAGTCGTGGCTTCATGATGGATGTGATTGGGAACTGAATGTCAAGGGGTATACAGTATATAGGAAGGATAGGAGGGTAGGCAGAGGGGGAGGTGTGGCCATGATGGTTAGTAGCGATATAAAATCAATAGAAAGGAAGGACATTGGGTCAGAGGAGGTGGAATCCTTATGGGTGGAGCTAAGAAATAGCAAGGGTAAAAGAACAATAATAGCAGTCATATATAGGCCCCCGAACAGCAGTCAGGAAGTGGACCATAAGTTGCAGATTGAGATAGAAAAAGCGTGCCAGAGTGACAATGTGAAGATAATTATGGGGGATTTTAACATGAAGGTGGACTGGGAAATGCAGCAAGGCGGTAGTACTCAGGAGAGTGAGTTTGTGGAATGTCTAAGGGATGTTTTTCTGGAGCAACTTATTGAGGAGCCCACCAGGGGATCGGCTGTTTTGGATTGGGTGCTGAGTAGTGAACCCGAGGTGATTAGGGAACTAAAGGTAAAGGAACCACTGGGAACAAGTGATCACAATATGATTGAGTTTAGTTTCAAGTTTGAGAAGGAGAAGCTGATAACTGGTGTATCGATATTTCAGTGGAATAAGGGAAATTACAAGGGTATGAGAGATGAGTTGGCCCAAATTGATTGGAGGAGTAAGTTAGCTGGAGGGACGGCAGAGGAAAAATGGAAGAAATTTCTACAGGAAATAAGGACAATGCAGGACAGATATATTCCAAGAAAAAAGGTTTTGAATGGAAAAAAGGCACAGATGTGGATAACGAGGGAGGTGAAGGATAAAATAAAAGCAAAAGGGGCGGCGTACAAAGTAGCAAAAATTAGTGGGAAAACAGAAGATTGGAACGATTTTAAAAATCTGCAGAGAGAAACTAAGAAGGTCATTAGGAAAGCAAAGATGAGTTACGAAAGGAAGCTGGCGGACAACATTCGGAAGGATTCTAAGAGTTTTTTTAAATACATAAGGAATAAAAGAGAGACACGGGTTGAGATAGGACCAATTGATAATGGTGCAGGAGGTATTATAATGGATGATAGTGAGATGGCAAGGGAATTGAATGAATATTTTGCATCGGTCTTCACCGTGGAGGACATAAGCAATGTGCCCATTAGTCAGGAGTCTCACGAATTGGAGCTGAGTTCAGTTGAGATTAATAGGGAGAAGGTGCTAGGAAAACTAAAGGGGCTTAAGGCTGATAAGTCTCCCGGACCGGATGAGGTGCATCCCCGGGTTCTGAGGGAGGTGGCTGTGGAGATAGCGGAGGCATTGGTGATTATTTTTCAGGAATCGATAGATTCTGGCATGGTTCCGGAGGACTGGAGGGTAGCGAATGTAGTTCCGTTGTATAAGAAAGGTGGGAGGCAGCACAAAGGCAATTACAGACCTATTAGTCTGAAGTTAGTGGTGGGAAAATTATTGGAGTCTATCCTCAAGGAGGAGGTTACCGAATACCTAGAGGCGCAAGGCAAGATTGGACCTAGTCAACATGGTTTGTGAAGGGGAGGTCCTGTCTGACCAACCTATTGGAGTTTTTTGAAGAAATCACAGGTAGGGTGGATAAGGGAGAGGCGGTAGACGTTGTGTATTTAGACTTTCAAAAGGCCTTCGATAAGGTGCCTCACAAGAGACTGATTAATAAGATGAGAGGTCATGGAATTATGGGCAGGGTAGCAAAATGGGTGGAGCATTGGCTGGTTGGCAGGAAGCAAAGGGTGGAAATAAAAGGATCTCGTTCTGGTTGGTTACCAGTTACTAGTGGTGTGCCGCAGGGGTCGGTGTTGGGGCCGCTCCTTTTTACCTTGTACATCAATGATTTGGATGATGGAATAAATGGTTGTGTGGCTAAGTTTGCGGATGACACCAAGATAAGTGGAGGAGTAGGGAGCATAGAGGAAATAGAAAGAATGCAGAGGGACCTAGACAGTTTAGGAGAATGGGCAAGGAAATGGCAGATGAGATTCAATGTTGAGAAATGTGCAGTTGTACACTTTGGAAGCAGAAATAAGTGGGTAGATTATTATCTAGAAGGAGAGAAGATTGATAGTGCGGTAGTACAAAGGGACTTGGGGGTACTCATACAAGATACCTTAAAAGTTAACCACCAGGTTGGATCGGTGGTTAAGAAAGCGAATGCCTATGTTGGCATTCATCTCGAGAGGTATAGTGTATAAAAGTAAGGAAGTGTTGATGAGGCTCTACGGGGCGCTAGTGAGGCCTCATTTGGAATACTGTGCGCAGTTTTGGGCCCCACATCTTAGGAAGGATGTGCTGACGTTGGAGAGGGTTCAGAGGAGATTTACGAGAATGATTCCAGGAATGAAAGGGCTTAAGTATGATGAGCGTTTGTCGGCTCTTGGACTGTACTCGCTGGAGTACAGAAGGATGAGAGGGGACCTCGTAGCGACATTTAAAATGTTGACAGGTAAGGATAGAGTAGATGTGGCTAGGCTGTTTCCCTTGGTGGGCGTGTCCAGGACCAGAGGGCACAATCTTAGAATTAGAGGGTACAGTTTCAAGACAGAGATGAGGAGAAATTTCTTTACCCAGAGGGTGGTGAAATTGTGGAACTCCTTGCCACGCACAGCAGTGGAGGCCAGATCAGTGGGGGTATTCAAGGAGGAGATAGACAGATATCTAAATAGTCAGGGTATCAAGGGATATGGGGATAAGGCTGGAAAATGGGATTAGAATAGTTTTTTTTTCTTTTCTTTTCTTCTTTTTTTCCCACCTCATTTCTTTTTCCCTTTTCCTTGGAGCAGACTCGATGGGCCGAATGGCCTGCTTCTGCTCCCTTGTCTTGTGATCTTGTGATCTTGTGAGATCAGCAAAAATAGTAATGATCCAAAATGTGCTGCCAAATCCCCATTACCCATTTTGCACTGTTGCATGGTCAATACTTATTAGAACCTCTCTACATATGTGAATATTAAAATGTTGCACATAGCATGTATTTTATCCCCACATTATTCTTCCTCCTTGTATCACAATGATTGAGTAACACATTTGCATCAACAATTTAATGCCAAATGCCCAGGTCAACATTTTCGACAATCCATATGTTGTCTTACTGTTGGTGGTTTCCTAGTTGCATCGTGGCATATTTTGTCCAAATACACTTGCATCCAATCTGGTTAGGTTTTATTAATGTTTATTTTCATTTTATCTACTTGTTTAAAGTTTTAAAATCTTAATTGCGTTAATGTTTCAATTGGTTAATATAATTAGCTGAGGTTCATTGCATTATATCTCCTGAATGTGTTTGTTATTCCTTCCTGATCTTCTTTCCTTAAACATTCACTTACTTTCTGTAACTCACTATTTAAACATGACCACCCTTTGTAAATATTCCTCCCTGCCCTCTTCCATTTTCTGGATAGATAATATAACAATTGCAATTTCTGAAGTGCAGAAAAAACAGAGTTCAATTGGTTAACCAACCAAAAAGATTAACTCTGCATCCATTCATTGTATTACAGGTGGCATTCTAAATTAGTTCTGCCCGCTATTTTAAATGATTACTGGAAGCAGGCAACACTAACCATGCAGTTTTTTGGTCGCACACATCAGGAGGGACAGTGATATTATGAGCTACTGCTATTTAAAGGCAGCCTGCATCCCTTCAAGGGAAGATGGATTGTAGCTGTATGCAGCAAAAAGAGGTCCACTTACTGAGGCTGCTTTTGCCCCTCCCAAATGTTCTTATTCTATTAGTTTGTTCTGTTTGATACAATGTCCCTGTATTCTCATAGACATGCTCAATCCCAGGATAAAGGATTATGAGGTCAAACAAGTACTCAAACATCTGGTATTCAAACCAGCTGTTAATTGAGGAAAAGAGTACTTCAATATCAGCAAAACCTTATAGACAGTTAAAACTTTAACAAAAAAAGGCAAGTTCCAAAAACACATGCAATTATTCAACCAGCCAGATGAAATATTGCAGCATCTGATCTGTAAGTAAATCATTATTCCTTTAAGTAGCTATAGGTGGTCCATCATTCAAATTAATGTTGTAATTAATTATGTGTGTTTGATTCAGGACATTGGTGAAACTGTGAGATTCAAAATTGGGAGTGTACACACACTGACAAAGATCATAATCTGTGTGCTCTGCACTTGTAGCTGGTCAATACATGTGGGTGAATAAATATTTTAATCAAGCTGCTTCCTGTATATTTCCTCTATGGAGCTTGTGCACACTTTCCGGGCCCCATTTACAAGTTCAAGAGTTTGTTGGATAGGAACATGGAGGAATGTGAGATAGGGGGATATGCGAGAGGAAAGGTTTAGATAGTGTGAGGGCGGTTTGATGGATGGCACAACATGGTGGGCTGAAGGGCCTGTATTGTGCTGTATGGTTCTATGGTTCTATTTCTGAGCATTTTGTGACTGCATGGAATCTAATTCACACCCTCCCTCCCCACGTGTGTTTGACTAAGGGTATGGGTTGTTCAAGAAAATTTAAAGGGAGTTAAACTTCTGAAATATATGTCCATTTTCCCAACAGGGGTTACCCCACCTCTCAGATTTTCTGCTTTGTACCACTGCTGTACTTTCCATAAGAATTAATACCAGCACTGGGTGTGATTCTGATGCAATTTTGACCAAAGTCTCTGGGACTTCTCACCATGCATACTTGTACAGAAAAGAATGGACATTTAGGCACATGCAGTTGAACACCTGTAAGATTCAGCAAGGGGAAAATATTGAAAAGCAAATAAAAGAAAATAAACCGAAGTTTAACCTAAACATAAAGGCCTTGGCATGTAGCAAAATGCCAAAAAATCAATTATTTCATTGTTGAATTATTCACAATAGGAGTATTGATGAAGGTTATTTCATTGAACTTTAATTACTCATTCTTTATTGATCACCAAATAACCTCAAGAGGTTCCCCACAGAAGTTGACTGAAGGTTTGCTCACATTGTATTTCTTTATGCTGAGAAGGGTGATGATGGCCACAGTAATGAAACAGACAGATCTTGAGAAAGTATAATACATTTAATTTTGTGTCTTCATTATGGTGATATAAATCATGAAGATCCAATTCTATATCGTAACCAGCATGGAAGAACATGATTATGATACAAATAAGAATACAAATATAATTACAACAGGAATATGAAATGAGTCTTAGGTGCCATAGATAAAGCAAATACCTTGAAATCAAGAATGAAACATTCAGAAGATGTAGTAAAGGGGATCTCCATTTGCTTTCACTTTTTGAATTGTTATATATCTTATGTGCTGATGGAAGAATAGATTGATCAATTCATCTTTCTCCATCTTCGTGTTCCATCTCCATTTCTTATTAGCATTGATCATAATCCTCTAGGTGTTCAACGTGGTCATTTACTCATATACCCAGCAAGACATGTTATTGCATCTTAAACCTCTTGTAAATAATGCTGGAATGCACAATAGTCATCTCAGTGCATTGTACTTGGTTAAGATTGACCAAACAGTTATCTCCTTTAATTGCACTTCATTAAGATTGACCAATACCAATCTACCTCAACTGTAGGGAAGGCTCCAGGAGGGAAGATGTGTTATGTTGTTGTAATCGATGAGGTGGTGGCCCAAAGTAGGAGCTCAGATAAGTCTTGTGGGGCTTGGAGGAGCTAAGCAACTTGCATTGACTATTTGTTTCCTTACACCTATGGAAGATATTAGCTGGCACGTATCACTGTTCATTGCTGTTTTACACTAGTTTTAATTTATATTCTAACATATGATATGATTCTTAGGATGTTTTACTGTAACTACCAATCAATAGAATTGGCATTGCTTTGCAATAGAAGCCCTAATTATTTACATTATTTTTCTGTCTAACTTTCGGAGAATTTATGATAGAGAATTTAAAACAGGAAATTCTCAACAGAACATAACATTCTCTAATCAGCTGTATATATTTTGCCAGAACTTTATAGGAAGAGTATTGCTTCTAATATTTGGAGACACAAGAGAGACTGTGGATGCTGTTTCCTGGAGCAAAAAACAAACTGCTGGAGGAACTTAGTGAGTCATGATGCAGGGTCTCGACCTAAAACGTCGACCAGCCCTTTGCCTTCACAGATGTTGCTTGACCTGCCGAGTTCCTCCAGCAGTTTGTGTTTTGCCTCTAGCATATTGCTGGATTAGAGAAAATGCAGGTGTGAAGTGCAGGAGTGCCCACCTCTTCTCCCAGTAACAAGCAGATTCAATGTTTAACTACATGGACCACCAAATTATGTCAATGTGCTTTTCAGTAGTTATCAGATCAGATGAAATGTTTCTGCAGTTCTTCATTCTTTTCTGATTTTTGTACCTGTTGGTCACAAATATTTTTACTGGAATAAAAGATGATCCAGAGCAAAGTAAAAAAAGCACTACAGATATGTATGACATTTTAAAGGGTCAATTGGACTTGTAGTTGAAGGCTCATTGTCATATCTTTCTATCTTCAGATGATTTTTATAAAGGTGAGCAATAAGTCTAAAAAATCCTTTAATATTTGTGGTAATAAAGAGTCTGTGTATTTGCCTACCAGAAGTTTGCAAATGTTACTATGCCTCTGGCTAATCATGTGCCTTTAATTTTAGTTCACTGATTCTCTGCAGAACCTAAGAGTATATGCCATTCTTAGGGAGTGCTATAATTTTTCAGAGTTCCATTTCAGATTAGGGCATTTTGCATAAATTGGCTGTGGAGCATTTCAGCTCACAAGACATGTGTTTATCCCTGAAATTCATTGAAGCATGGAAGTTTAGATCACAAATGGATTTCATCCTGTCCATGTAGACCATGAATAGACTTTATGTTAATATTAGTTTCCAGCTCTTTGTCCATGGTCCTGCTGATTATAGTTCTTCAAATGTTCACCCAACAACTTTTTGAATGTGGTGAGTATTTCTCCTTCCATACCCCCTGGGGCAGAGAGTTCCAGACTCTCACAACTCATTGACTGGAATACTTTTTTTGTTTTCCCTCCCACCCTTCTACTGAAAAGCTTAACATATGCCCCCTAGTTACAAATGGCTGACAGGTGAAACGTAGATAGGAGATTTCCCATTGAAATGGGGATCTTGATTTTGTTTATATGTTTGTTTGAAAGGGAGGGCTGGAGAATTGCATGAAGCCTAAATTTTTTGGGATGTTTTTGGAATGAAACTGGGTACATTGGGGTTAAGGCAAAAAAAAACTGAGTACGATCACTTTGATAATAGAATATTGTACTTTAACATGTTTTTCACTATGTTATAAATGTGTTTTTACTTTCTTTACTTGTGAATAATAAACTTTTGGAACAAGGCTTGTTTTAGTCTTTGAGTATCAAAGGTTGAATCTAATATAAATTACTTACAAGAACCACACAATGAGGTCAGTAGTTTGGTAATTTATATCAGGATATCATGCACAAACAGCAGAGTTCTGTGGGCAATATGTGTTATCTATACCTCCTTAAAGACTTGAGTTGCATGTTGGTACTGTTCATGGATCAATCACAGAGACAGAGAGCGGGACAGTTAAAGGACAACCTACTTAATAGCTTTTAGCACAAGGAATGCTTGTGTCTAAATTGTTGCCCCATATTTTTGCTGAGGTATGAACTTAAATGAGCTAGATAAAAAGCTCAATGAAAAATATTCAAGATGGCAAGCAAAAGGGACCTGGTAATGCCATCAATTGCACCGCATTCAGCTGATGTGCTGTTTACTCGATATGTCCACACTTCTATAAAACATCTTGAATTGAGTTTGCAGATCAGTGGAGGCTCATTGGTTGCTTATTCAAGTATCTATAGTATAAATACAAGTGGGCTAGAAATTCTTTTTCAGACCATAATGTCATGTGAATCACACAGGTGAATTTCAATAATGTTGTGTATAAATCAAACAAATGCAGTGAAATGCACCTCTTAAATTGTACCCGACTCTTCAATTGACATTGTGCATTGTACGATAGTGCACAGGATATTTGATGTGCAGAGCACCCATATTTGACAGCCATCATCAAGCCACAACATTTAGAACAATGCAGGATGAAATTGCATCACATTTTTCTGATTGCTTTGGGAGCCTATCTACCAAGGATGTACAGGGAACCACAGCCCTCTCCCTAGTTCTGAGGAGTAACAAATCCAGAGGTTTTCAAAGATAGTGACAACAGAATCTGTAACCTTCAGCAGAAAGAATACCAGCCATACAAATTTATATGGACTGTGCTTGTCACACAGATCTTCCCGGCTTTCAATCATTCCAGGGGCTGGCAGTTGATTTATGCTGTGTTTTCCAGTTTGCTGCTCACTCCTACATTAGGGACAGCACTAAGTTTTTCCAAACAGGCAAAAAGGACTTTGTCGCCTTCTTCTTGAAAAAGATACCATCAGACAGAGCAGGAATGTGAATTGCCAAGGATTATGAGATTTCCAAGATTCAAGGAGTTACTGGCTGCACTCAATATGAAACTGGATCTCTGCATGTTTCACAAGGACTATCATCCTCCAAATGAGTCTTTAACTATGAGAACCATGAGAAGAAATTTGACATAGTCAGTGACAACTTTCTGTGGAACCAACATTTCTAATTTATTCTCCCTCATTCAGGTACTTGGAACACATCAATAAGAATCATCGTGGACACAACACTGGGTCATATCAATGCCCACATCAACGAGATGCCACTGTAGATCCCGGTTCAGAGCCAGTTTAACACAGGCATTTCAGGATCGAATGTTTTTCTTCTTCTTCCTCTTCATAAGCAGTTCCATAGGATTGAGGGTGACTTGCTTTCCCTCGGGTTCTGTGGCATCTGAGGCAACTAATCAGACCAATGTGGAAACTACAGATTCTTCCAAAGATGGGGCAGGAGGTGCCTAATTGGGGGCTTGGTGGTGGGTGGGGGATGGGAGGGGTTGAGGGGAGTGGGTATTGCTGCCTTTGGGTAGTTTATGAAGTGGTGCTCTCTTCAAATTTTGAGCCCACCACATCATTAGATTCTGTATCATGTAATGTTGCTTGGTTATATTGCTCTTTCTGGTGTCTCAGTAATTGAATGTTCCTAGTCTATATAGCTCAAAATAAAACCAGACATGTGTTTTTCAGCTGAAGCTTTAAGAGTTGGTTGTGGCATCTGATGCTTGATTTGATCTATACTAAACAAATTGTTGAAAATCCAATATAGATTGTGTTCACATGAGGTGAGGTTTAGAATCTACCCTTGTATTGCAGTGATTCATCCCCCTGTGATGGTTCTATTTTAAACTCATGACTAATGAAAGTGTCTCCGGAATTATCTGAGTACATTTAATGGGTATGCCCGATCAGCTTGGTTTAGATGGAGGTACAGAGCTTTTCTATTGGGAATCTGGTCATCACACAGTGAGAAGTTGACATCATGAAGATTCATGGCTGGCATATGCAGCTCAATATTGCCAGGAACTGAGGACTATCATTGCATCACTTTGGAAAAGAAAGTATTGCGTCTCAAAAGTGAAGTAACTCAGGTGAAATACCTCAAGATATCCCACAGAAAATCTTGAGATTTGCATGCAGCCAGGGATTTGGTAGAATAATAGTTGTGTTATAAGTTGAGATAAGATGGGAGTAGGTGTCCTTAACAGCCAGGGGTGGCATCAAGGAGCTTTAATAAAAGAAAAGACAATGGAAGACAGGGAGAAGGCACTCCTTTGATGAAGTTGTGGTTGTTAGGGACCAATGGAGTTACCTGAAATATCGCCATCTTGGTATTGGTATATTATTGTCACTTGTCCCGAGGTACAGTGAAAAACTTGTCTTGCATACCGTTTGTACAAATCAATTTAGTACATGGTGCATTGAGGTAGTACAGGGTAAAAACAATAACAAAATAGAGTCAAGTGTCACAGTTACAGGGAAGTGCATTGCAGGTGGACAATAAGATGTGAGGTCAAACAAGGTAGATTGTGAGGTCAAGAGTTCATTTCATCGTATAAGGGAACCATTCAATAGTTTTATCACCATGGGATAGAAGCTGCCCTTGAGCCTGGTGGTATCTGCCCTCAGGCTCCTGTATCTTCTGCCTGATGGGAGAGGAGAGAAGAGAGAATGACTCGGATGGGTGGCGTCTTTGATTATGCTGGCTGCTTCACCAAGACAACCAGAGGTAAAGACAGAGTCCAAGGAGGGGAGGCTGGTGTCCGTGATGCACTGGGCTGTGTCCACAACTCTCTGCAGTTTCTTGTGGTCATGGGCAGAGCAGTTGCCATACCAAACTGTGATGCATCCAGAGAGGATGCTTTCTATGGTTTGTCGATAAAAGTTGGTGAGTGTCAAAGGGGACATGCAAAATTTCTTTAGTCTCCTGAGGAAGTAGAGGGACTGGTGAGCTTTCTTGGCCATGGCATCTACGTGGTTGGACCAGGACAGGCTATTGGTGATGTTCACTCCAAGGAACTTGAAGCTCTCAACCTCAGCACCATTGATGTAGACAGGTGCATGTACACCACCCCCCTTCCTGAAGTCAGTGACCAGCTCTTTTGTTTTGCTGACATTGAGGGAAAGGTTGTTGTCATGACACCATGTCACTAAGCTCTCTATCTCCTTCCTGTACTCCGACTCATCATTATTTGAGATACGGCCTACTTCAGCTGCTTCATCAACTTTCTTTGCATCATAATGCCAGAATTAGGTATACAGTATTCATTAATTGAACAGTGTTTAGTTCCATTCATAATTCCTCAGATAATAAAGCAATGGATGCCTGCAGACCATGACTTGAACCACATTCAGACGTGGTGTAAAAATTGTCAAATAAATTTGCACCACGAAAGTTGTGGGCAATGACTTCTCTAACAAAAAGAGAGTCTAACAACATCCCATGACATTCAATGGCATTATCATTGTCAATAACATTCTTGGAGTCAGCATGGACTGGAAGCTTAACTGGACCAGCAACACAAATATTGTGATTATGAAAGGACTGATGTTCTCTGACAAATTATTTGGTTCCCAGCTTCATCATCCAAAGGGCACATCAAGTATGTTATCTAGGCAGTTCTTATTTGGTTGGCTAGATACAATGGATCTATTTCTATGACACTGTGATTCTATGACTTACCTGGGTGAGTACAACATCAACAGCACTCATAAAACCCAACACTATCTTAGTCAAAATAGCCCACTTGTTTGACAGTACATCTGCTACTTTAAACATTCCTTCCCTCTATTAACAGGAACATAGGGTACATTGTAAACAGCACACAAGATGAACTACAATAACATTTAAAAGACTGTTGGACAGGTGCACATATAGGAAAGATTCAGTGGGAGAAGGGCCAAATGTGGGAAAATGGGACTAGCTTAGACGAGCATCTTGGTCAGCATGGATGAGTTGGGCCGAAGGGCCTGTTTCTGTGACTCTAAGATGACAACACTTCAATGACAGTACCTTCCAAAACAATGACCTTGACCATGTGGAAAGACAAGGACAGCAAAGACATGGGAATGTCACTGTCTTCATGATCACTGAAAGTCACACACCTTTCACACTTGGAAATGTTTGGTTGTACCTTCATTGTCACTTAATAGAAATCCTGGAACTCCATACCCACAGGAGTGCAGGAATTCCTTCACTGCATAGAATGCAGTGGTTGGAGAAACAGCTCGTCACCATTTTCACAAGGGCAATCAGGAATAGAATTTAAATGTCAGGCTTGCCAGAGATGCCCAGAACCCATAAATGAATACAAGAAATATTTATATACTCTCATCAAGCAACAATATTAGATGTAAGCATATCAAAGATTTTGAGATGTCAACAGCAAAAAAACAAAAAAATCAAATCATTCAATTTAATAATAAACTAATAATTTTCATAAGCACGTGAGAACTTTAAAAGCAACCAAATCAATAAAATGAGTTTAAAAGCTTTTTGTTGGCCATATTATTTCTTGAGTTAAATAATTGCTAAAAAGACTAATTTCTAATTAAAGCCAATGATGTGCAATGACCATATAAGTTATGTATTGCTGAGGAGTTTATAGGATTGGTTTTGTACTTATGTAGTTGAATTCTGCTTTTCTCGTTTTTTCCCTCCATGAGCACCAAAATCCAGTTGCATGTTCAAAATAAAATTAAATAATTATTGAAATGACTAACATGTAACAATGCCCATTTCATCATGGAAATTTTGCCCTGGCAATCTACCTTCATTCAAATGCCTTTTGCCACTGTCCTGAAGACTTTATTCTTAGGCATTCTGTTCAGGTATTCCTGGGGTTTTCTGCATGTGCAGATTTTGCATTCCCTTTGGTCACTCTGGGACTTTTGTGCATGTGCTAACCAAATATCTTCATGAGTGAAAGAGAGGTAGACACAAAGAGGGAATTCTGGACATATGCATTATCTGGTATCTCTCTGGCCAAGGCATTTGTGCTAATATCTTCCAATGTGGATCAGTGACAAATTTGGTTTGAGAAGATTTCTGTCAACTACCTTTGGGAG
This sequence comes from Pristis pectinata, assembly GCF_009764475.1. Classification (NCBI taxonomy): domain Eukaryota; kingdom Metazoa; phylum Chordata; class Chondrichthyes; order Rhinopristiformes; family Pristidae; genus Pristis; species Pristis pectinata. Next base: position 79,327,597 of record NC_067412.1, read on the forward strand.
TTTTTCTGTTTTAAAGTGCTCCATATAAATTATTGTTGTTGTTGAAAATAACAACTATTGACCAACTATTATCAACCAGAACCCAGAATCTGAAAAAAAATCATTGGAATAACTTTATTGTATTTTAGTTGCTTTATATAAAACCAAGGCCTTGACTATCACAGATTATGATTGGCTTTCTGCATTGTAATGGAGATCTGCCCAGAATGATGGGTTACTTTGAATATTTTCTATAATCCTGTTAACTGCTGGAATTTGCTCTGAGACTGATTGCTTGGAAGTTGTGCTGCTGACATTACATGGTTTGAATTCACCAGGGGTCTGGTGTACAACCAGCACTGTTAGATTGAGCAGTGTAGTATAAAATCCAATGTGTGTTAGCTTTTTTATTATCAAGCTTTGTATCCACAAACAAAAGTTATCTCTTGACTGCCTGAATAAGAACATAAGGAGATAACAACTATTCAGTCCGTCTGAGTTATCCTGTCATTCAGGTCCATGTTATTTATAAATAGATATGAACAGGAGATACGCACCAGCTGATGTCTTTCCTAGGCAAAATCATGCTGTTATTTGGACATTTTGAACAGTTTGTAAAAATGCTGGCTCTGCATCTACTGGTAAAGGTTATTATTCCATTTAAACTCGTTCAGTTCTTTAGGTTCATTTCAGATATGAAGACAATGAAATACAATGGAGCAGACAAATGGTGATTGGAAACAATCAGATGTTTGTCAGCAGCAGATTCAGATTTCTGTCCTCACTTGCCGCATTACAAAATATTGATTCACACTTCAATTTCAGTTCTAAACAGAAAGGAATAAAAAACAAGAAGCTTGGATTTGTGTTGCCTTATTATGATGAACGTCTGAAGGTGCTTTCTTTCTGTAGAGGATTCCCTGCTGCTGTCAGAGAAACTTGGCACACATTCTGTAGCAAATGTTCCACGGACAGCAAGATGATGCCTGACTGGTTAGTCTTAACCGATGTGCTGAGGACAAGGGTCACATAAAATTAGTCCACTGGGTCATCTTGATGTCAATGGCTAGTGTCATCAGCCATAAAGAAGCTGAAGGTCAGCCAGTAGGGTTATTGACACAGACTTACTCTGAGTTCATGGTGGGAAGGGAAGGATGACACCCTGCCTACTGCAAATCCAGGGTGGGAGCTGAATTAGCACTAGACCCATTATAAATCTAAAGTAGGGGTACACTGGTTCCTAAATACAGTGAATCCACATTGGGACTGCATTGATCCCAAACACATTGTGAATCCACAGATGGAATGCTCTGGTCATAAACACACTGTGAATCCAGAGCGAGGAATACATTGATTAAGGACAAACAGTGAATTCAGAGTGAGGAATGGGCTGATGTCTATTGTGAATGCAGAGTTAGGGGAGGGGGTGCACTGACACCAAACCTATTGTGAATCCATAGTGGATAACGCCCAAGCACCAGACCGACTAGAATGTTGAGTAGGTGCTAAAGTGGGACCAGACTTGCTATAGATCCAGGGTGTGTGAAGTGCAGGCATCAGATTAACACGACTCCAGAATGGAGGCTTGATTGGTACCATGTCTACTGTGAATCCAGAGCAGGAGCTGCACTGATCCTAGACCTACTGTAAATCCAGGGCAGGTGGAGGACTACACTGGATCTATTATTGTAAACGGATAGGGTGTAGTATAGATTGTGAGTCTATGATTGGTGGAGGAATGAGAGTTGTGGTGGTAGTATGGTGAAAAGTGGCTCACAATTTTAATGTGGCACTGGGAAAATGACTTCTGCTTCTTTTGCCTCTACATTTTTTTCCATTTACCTTGTTGGTAGCAGTCTCCTGCTGTCTGTTAATAACCTATTATTTTGAGTGCTGTTCATCCGTGAATACTAATTGTAACATGGCATGCGGTCAGTTGTCTGAAAGTGGAAAAGCAAGACCTGTGAAAGGCATCAAGTCTCCCCTTTGCCTAGACTATGGGTCTTCTACTTATTTCTAGCAAGCTCCTTAGGGGATCTATAATAATGTCATGTGTCATAGCCAAGACTGAATGTGCTGACTTTGTGCCATGTTAGATTTTTAAATGCGGTGTAATCCAATTTGATGACCATCAAACTCAAGGTCAGTTCAGATTTGTGTAAATCCCACAGGAAAGGCTAATTGGCAAAACTGAGACTGCAGTGGCAAAATGGATAAAATATTTCCTTAAGTACAAAAAACAGAGAGTTGTGATAAATATTTGATTTCAGTCTGGAAGATGATAGACCCTGCTGTTTTCCAGTCGGTGCTGGGATTACTTTTTGATCTGATAAGAGTGTGTGGGTGGTTTTTCAAAATTTGCAGATGAACAAAACCTGGAGGTGTGATCAGCATTGAGGATGATAGTAACAAACTGCAGTGGGCACTGATAGACTGGCAGAATGGGCAGACTTGTAGCAAGAGAATTTAATACAAAGAGTGTAGTGACACATTTTGACAGAAGAATAAGGAGAGACAATGTAGATGAAATAGTATAGTTCAAAAGAATATGCAGAAGCAACAAAACCCTAGTTTTCATGTGCATATAGTTTTGAAATTGGTAGGATATGCTAAAGCAGAGAATACAAAAAACTGGAAAGTTATGTTGAACTTTATAAAATGCCAGTTAGGCTACGAATGGAGTATTAAATCCAGTTTCGGCTACCATATTTTCAAAATGATGTGAAGGTCCAAGAAAGGAAAAGAATTATTTACAAGGATGTTTCCAGTGAGGAGGGATTTCAGCTCAGGATTAAATCAGGAGAGCAAAGGTTGAATACAAAGAAGGTTGAAAGATACAAAGAAGGTTGAAAGGAGATTTTATGCAAAATTATGATGAGTTTAGGAAGAGTAAATAGAAAGAAGCTGTTCCCATGAGTGGATGATTCATGGACCAGGAGATCTAAGGTGATGGACAAAAGACACAGGGGACATGAGGAAAATATATATTTGAGACAGAAAGTGTATATGAACTGGAACTCAATGCCTGGAAGGATGGAAACAGCGTCATCCATAGCTCTCAAAAGGGAACTGGACAGGTAATTGAGGGAAAATTATTTATTGGGCTTTGGGGCACATTTTGGGAATTAATATAATTGGATTGTTCTACAAAGAGCTGTACTGACTCAATGGATGAAATGCCTGCTTTGAGTCCACAATTCTTAAATTTCAAATGAGCCAAATTCCTGCTCAGATCTCCTTCTGCATATCAGTAGTTGACATTCTTCCAGAGAAGTAATAGCAATCTATCTTTTCAGGAATGGATAGTTTGATCATAGCATATAAGAAATTCAAAAAGAAATGTGATTTTCTGTGATTAAACAAAGCAGAAAGACTGTTTTTGAAGTCCTGGATTAATTATACTTCTACGCAGAAGAAACAAGCAAAAAAGAAATTATACTTTTATCCAAAATGTATTCTGGTTGATCTGCATCATGGGAGAGTATATGATGGTTCAGGAAGATATCTCTTGTTCCACCAATGCTTTCCGTGGCCCAAGTTATTCTTTCATTATTTTAGCAGAAATAGGAGTCAAAGGAATTCACTGGTTTGTGACTTCACTCACTGTAGTGACCAGAAGAAATTTTACTGCTTCTTCTCTCCCCAATTTATGGAGTCAAAGCATTCAATTACAGCAATTGCCAAAACCCAAGTCCCACATGATAACTATAGTAGATGCATTTTTATTATCAGATAAAAATTGATGATATTGCAATCTTTACACCTTGCGTGTAACTTAGTTAGATCAGTTTTTATTGTGTTCAGTGAGCAGATGTTTGTGATCAGAATGATGATGAACTTGTTGGAAAAAAAATCTCCACTTAAAATCCATTGGGAAGTGGTTGGCTCCCACAAACATTAACTTAAATATATCAGCACAGAAAAATACTAGGGTTTAGTTTTTGAATTACAAATAATCTAATTGTGAAATTATTTACCCAAGCTTTGCTTGGATATGCAAGGAGGAGTTAGGGTTAGCCATATGCTTGCATCCGGAATGATTTTTCTTTGAGATTTGAAGGTATAATTGGGTGTAAGTGTACGTTAAAGAACTACATGTATTGTGCAGAATGATTCTTGATACATTGTTGCACAACACATTGCTGTAAGTTGAGGGTTTACTGCTTTTGATTAAAAAAAGTTCTCTTGATAGTTCTACCTCTGTTGTTTTTCTATGCAATCGGCAATATTAAAGAGAGACTACAATATCAACAGAGAGGAAAATCACACGCATCTAGGCACTCAAGAATGGAGATGGAGCAAACTAAAAATAAAGTGGCTGCCAATGCCACTCATCCGTTTCTGACTCGACACCTGATTTCTGATATGTATGAACTATGGCAGCTGGAGCCTGAACTGTTGGGAGCCACATGTGTTTTAAGCCAAGCAGTTGAGGGGGCCAGATCGGGCTGCACCAGGGCTGCTGTTTGGAATTGATGCTGATGATCCCATCCACAAGGGCTTATATTTCTTGGATGTGGAGGGCTGAATGAGCTGACCATTTATTCCAAGGAGCATCCCACAATTGCAGCAGGTTCCATGCAGGGAGTAGGCCTAAGGCAGGGTGATGCTAAAGCCCTGCCCCGGAACACACTGACAGTCTTTGGAAGCTTGTACTGTCAGAGACATTTAAAGCTTTTTCAGCTGGATATAAATAAAAACTAAAAGAATTAAGGAAAAGTTAAGAACACATTAAAATATTAAAATAAAAAAACAATAAATTGAAATACTCTAACGCTTACCTGCCCTCGCCTTTCTTCACAGGCTCAGTGACTCCATTCAAATAAGCAGTGCCAGTTTTTCTGTGCCAGCTCTCCCTGGGGAAAAGTGATTGTGAAGGGCATCTGACCCTCTTCTCAGTGAATCACTGTCCTGCTGCTGGATTCAATGTTGATTCCAGCAGCAGAACAGAAGATCAGATGCAACCATACCTGACCAATTTGGCTCAATGCCATTTTCAGCAAGTGCTGCTTAACTGTCACCAGTTCCTATCAATCAGTAACAAGTGATGTATTTAGGTGGTGTTTGGAGTGATATTTAAAGGAATCCACAGTGACTGTCAGGTAAACTTGTTGGACACTCTTCCAGCAGTTGCTTGCATGTTCAGCTTTAGTGGATTTGGATGCTTAGCTAATTGCCATAGATTATGAACTTGTTGGCTGCTGCTCTGTCGTTGTTGCTGCTCTTTGAGAAACACTCTGTCTCCTAACCACTGATTACATGTGTCCACAGGGCCACTATCTCAGGCTGATTCAGCCTGTTGACAGCTTTTGAATGCAAGTTGATCCTGTGATGAGCTTCTTTCTCAGTACAGAACCACTTACTTCCACCTCACTAATACTGGCTCTCAGTACTCCACTCTCAGCCCATCTGCTGATGAAACTCTCCCACGTGCGCTTCTTACATCCAGACCAGATTAGTCCTGGCTGACTTCCCATTTTCCACCCTTCATAAATTTGAGCTCACCCAAAATTCAGCTGGGCAAATATTAATATGGGTCTGCTCACCCATTATCCCCGTGCTCACTGACCTACATTGCTATTGGTCCATTAATACCCCAGTTTTAAAATGCTCATCTGTGTTTTCAAATCATTTCAGACCATCAGCTCTCCCTGTGTGCATAAGTTATTTTAGCTCTATTTCAGAGGTCTATGTGGGATAGTCCCACTGCAGGAATTTCAGCAGAAAACTCTAAGCTGATACTCCGCTATCATATACAAAAAAAAAGAAGCAAGTCAACTATTCGGCCCATCATGCCAGCTCTGCCATTTAGTAAGTCCATGGCTGGTCTTTATCTCAGTGCCACTTTTCTGCTGAGAGGGTAGAAAGAAATGCAACAAGCAGACTGCTGTTCTCCAGGAACAGAGGGATGTCAGACTTGAACTCACCAGTCCAGCTCAGAAACAAAAAGATACCATCTGGGACAATACACAAAATGCTGGAGGAACTCAGCAGGTCAGGCAGCATCTATGGAGGGATATAAATCATTTCCCTCCATAGATGCTGCCTGACCTGCTGAGTTCCTCCAGCATTTTGTGTGTGTTGCTCCAGAATTCCCGCATCTGCAGTCTCTCTTGTGAGACACCATTTGGGAACAGGCTGGTCTCCACTGTATCTGTTGTCCTTGCACAGAGAACTTAGCAAAAAGAACATGGATTGCCTCGAGGAGAGCACATCTGGTATATGGGACAAGGTTATCCACTTTGACCCACCTTAGTCAGATAAATCTGTAATGTTTCTTTGTCACACCACAGACACAGCAGCTGAGGATGATTGGGCCCAGGACACTGCCCTGAGGAACTCCAGCAGTGACATTCTAGGGCTGGTCTGATTGATGTCTGACAACTACAACCATCTTTCTTTGTCTGAGAAATGGCTCCAACCACTGAAGTGTTTTCCCTATGATGCCCAGCAATTTAACCCAGATGTTTTGATGCCACACTTTGTCAAATGCTACCTTGAAGTCAACTTCAACTCTCAGATCCATATTTGAATCAAGATGTGAAAAATTCTGGAGCCAAGTGGACCTAGTGAAACCAAAACTGGGTATTGGTAACTAGATGAAAATCCAGAGTGGACAGAGCACACAACTGCATCTCATCTATTTCCCACACTCGGCTCTCACCCCCTATCCTCCTGGACAGAAGCTTCTGCCCTCATTCTGATGAAGGGTCTCAACCTGAAACGTCAACTTTTCATTTCCCTCCATAGATGCTGCCTGACCTGTTGAGTTCCTCCAGCATTTTGTGTGTGATGCTGCAGAAGAACGGTGTTCCCCTGTTCCTGACCTTCCATCCCACCACTCTCCACATTCAATGGATTATCTGTCACAATTTCTGCCAGCTCCAACAAGATTACACCACCAGACATGTTCTCCTCCTCTTCACTTCTCTTTCAGCATTCCAAAGGGATCATTCCTTTTGAGACTTCCTTGTCTGCTCTTCTATCCCCATCAATCACTCCCCATCTTTTGGCACTTTTCCAGGCATCTGCAGGAGATAGAACACCTTTTCACCCCTTCCTTTCCCATTATCCAGGGACATAATCAATCCTTCCAGACAAAGCAACAATTCACTTGCACTTGTTCCAGTCTAGTGTACTGCATTCAGTGCTCACATGTGGCCTTATCTACACAGATTGGGCGATCGCTTTCTGGAGCACTTGCATTTAGTCTGCAGGCCCTACCCTGAGTTTCCAGTTAATTGCCACTTTAATTCTGCATCCCATTCCCTTTCTGACATACCTGTTTCTCAAGCCAACACAAACTTGAGAAACAACTTATCTTCTGTTTGGGTATGTTACAGCCTGCAGGACTCTCCAATAGACAGACACTTTCTTCTCTTTGTTTCACAAATGGCCAGTTCTCCCTGTATCACTTTTTCTTTTCCTTTTACAGTATAGTCTAGCTTACTGACCAATGCCCCACAGACCTACAATGAACAACACATTACACAAGGATGCTTAATGTGTTTCTAACTGATACATTAACTTATTTGGTCTCACCCTATCAGAGACATTTCCTTTTTCTACCCATCTCTCCCCTACCTTCACTGCTACTGAAAACCAACTTGTTTTCTCTCTCTCCCAGTTCTGATGAAGGGTCTTCGATCCGAAATCATTTCTTTTGCCACACATGCTGCCTGACTTGCTGAATGTTTCCAGCATTTTCTGTTTTTATTGGTGACTTGGTTACTAATGAGTAAATGCCACGTGATAGCATTGTCAATTACAGATTCCATCTCTTTGCTGATGATTGAAAGGAGGCTGATTTGACAGTAATCAGCTGAATTGTATTTGCCCTGCATTTTTGTGAGTAAGACATAGCTAAACAACCTTCTACATTGTTGAGTAGCTCCCAGAGTTGTAATTGTACAGGAACACATTTACTAGAGGCACAGCCAGTCCTGGGGCACAGGTCTTCAGTACTAAGCTGGGATATTGTCTGGTCCCATAGCCATTGCTGTCGTTTCTTGATATCATGTGGAGTGAATCCAGCTGGTTGGAGACTGGCTTCTGTGATGCTGGGGTCTCAGGAGGAAGCTGAGATGGATGATCCATTTGGAACTTCTGTTTGCAAAGGTTTCGGCCAGGTCTTTGGCACTCGCATATTGAGTCCACCATTGTTGAGAAGGTGGATGTTCTTGGAGCCTCCTTCTCTCATTAGCTGGACTAATAAAGCTAATAAATGTATCTAAAAACACACCAAACTACTGTCAATTAATTTCAAGAAGCATAAAAATTAAGTGAAATAAAAGAGACTTTCCTTATTAATTAACACCTTGGACCTCATTCATATGAAATGCGTCCCCTTTCATATGAATCAGGTCCAAGGTGTTAATTAATAAGGAAAGTCTCTTTTGTTTATTTCACTTAATTTTTATGCTTCTTGAAACTAATTGACAGTAGTTTGGTGTGTTTTTAGATACAGTTATTAGCTTTATTAGACCTTCAACAAGGTGCCGCATAAGACACTGATTAATAAGATGAGAGGTCATGGAATTACAGGTAAGATAACAGAATGGGTGGAGCATTGGCTGGTTGGTAGAAAGCAAAGGGTGGTAATAAAAGGATCTTGTTCTGGTTGGTTACCGGTTACTAGTGGTGTTCCGTAGGGGTCGGTGTTGGGGCCACTTCTTTTCACCTTGTACATTAACGATTTGGATGATAGAGTAAATGGTTTTGTGGCTAAGTTTGTGGATGACACCAAGATAGGTGGAGGAGTAGAGAGTATTGAGAAGACAGGAAGGTTGCAGAGAGACCTAGATAGTTTAGGAGAATGGGCAAGAAAATGGCAGATGAGATTCAATGTTGAGAAATGTGCAGTTGTACACTTTGGAAACAGAAATAAACGGGCAGATTATTATCTAGAAGGAGAGAAAATTCAAAGTACAGAAGTAAAAAGGGACTTGGGGGTACTCGTGCAGGATACCTTAAAGGTTAACCACCAGGTCGGATTGGTGGTAAAGAAAGCGAATGCTATGTTGGCATTCATTTCGAGAGGTATAGTGTATAAAAGTAAGGAAGTGATGATGAGGCTCTATGGGGCACTAGTGAGGCCTCATTTGGAATACAGTGCACAGTTTTGGGCCCCATATCTTAGGAAAGATGTGCTGATGTTGGAGAGGGTTCAGAGGAGATATACGAGGATGATTCCCAGAATGAAAGGGCTTACATATGATGAGCGTTTGTCGGCTCTTGGACTGTACTCACTGGAGTACAGAAGAATGAGAGGGGACCTCATAGAGACACTTAAAATGTTGAAAGGACTGGACAGAGTAGATGTGGCCAAGCTGTTTCCCTTGGTGGGTGAGTCTAGAACCAGAGGGCACAATCTTAGAATTAGAAGGTACAGGTTTAAAACAGAGATGAGGAGAAATTTCTTTAGCCAGAGGATGGTGAATTTGTGGAATTCCTTGCCCACGTACAGCAGTGGAGGCCAGATCATTGGAGGCGTTAAAAGAAGAGATAGATAGGTATCTAAATAGTCGGGGTATCAAGGGATATGGGGATAAGGCCAGAAATTGGGGTTAGAATAGTTTTTTTGTTCCCCCCTCCCCCCCCCCCCCCCAAATTTCTCATTCCTTTTTCTTTTTTCCCTTTTCTTTGGAGCAGACTCGATGGGCTGAATGGCCTACTTCTGCTCCCTTGTCTTGTGATCTTGTGAGATGTGCCAATTACAGCAGGTGCAAAGCTGAAGGTCCATTCAAAATGGATCTGGTTCCTTAGCTCAGAAAGTTGTAGATACCCCTGAACCCGAAGACAGAGCAAGAGGTCAGATGAGCCTCCAGCTGACCCAAGTCCATTTTGTACTTCCGTGCTGCAGGCCACAAGGACAGATGTTCAGAAAGCACTGTCTCATGCAGCTAATTGGGAGGATCTCTACTAAACTGCCTGCTACCTATTGGCATGATCCTGTCCAATAATTCGTTTGGCTTAGTAGGTGAGGTCCATTTTGTTTGAAGGAAATATTCATTGGGCCACAGTATTATTTTGAGCTGGAATGATCCCAAGAATTGTCCATTGAGAATATACAATTTCAATGTGGGTGGCTAATTAGATCTATATACTGTATGCCAAAGACATGTGAATGAATCGCGAAGAGGGCAGCTTGTGAGAATGAATGATCGCTTGTCCCTTCTATGGGCATCACGTCAAGCTCGTATGCTGTGACTCATTGAGTGTGATACTGATCATTATCCGGTTCTTCTTTGGTCTCCACATCCTCCTTTTCTTGGTCTCATCCCTCAGGCTGAGCTCTCATGTTCACAATAGTGATATAAGAAGACCTGTTTGGTGTGATCCAGAGGCACCTCTGGAAGAGTGCAGACAGTGGAAGTTCATTTTGAGTGGAGAATGACATTCTCCATTAAGCTCATTGTGGTGCCTTGACTTTCATTATAATAATACACTGCAAGTGTGGATGGAGTACATCGTGTGATACCAGGGAATAAGAGGATAGCACTTTTCCTCCATAGACCAGCTATCAGGACACTGGCAATCCAAAGGATGTCTGGCAATGTTGATGACAGCTGAAAAGAAAATGTCATGTGAGCATCCAGGAAATCTGGCACCGACTGTGAGAAAATTCTGCTCATTGTCAACCAGAACTTGAACCTTGAGTGAATAAAAGCTGTTGTGATTGGTGACATTGTCCAAAATGACACAGAACTCAACCATGCCAAAACTCTGGGGAAATTGGCAGTGCTGGAAAATCCATCCGCTTGTTCAGCCTCATCATTGACACTAAAGAAAGAGGGACTCCCTTTTCCTGGAGTGTTCAATAATGAGTTCCTGAAATTAGTGGAGAATTACAAACTGTGAGATACAGCGTAGATCAGCCACAATGACCTGAAATGATCTTAAGGCTTGGAATTTGAGCGTAACCTTGACCTTAACTTCCAAGCATTGTTGTGTAGCAGGAAATATGCTTGCATAATATCACATACCTCTGTGAGAGCTGCCTTGGAAAACATCAGCCTGCAGACACATTCTCCTTGGAGAAGTCAATGTAGGAACATCTTTCCTCACAGACTCTGTTGAGGCACTTGGGTTAGAAATTGCATTACTACCTTTTAATGGTGTTAATGCAGCATTGTGAGTCACCATAAAACCATTTGTGAAAGTTGCATAAAGAGAAAGAACTTCAATTGTGAGGTTCACAGAACAGCATTGTCAGCTTTCCTTGTGTTGAAACTGACATCAGCATGACGTTCCTTACTGATATGTTGCAAGTTCCTGCAGCTGTCGCCAATTAGCACAGCAAGTGTGATTTCTGAAGCCAACTCTTAGAGAAGCAAAACTGTAATGAAAGCAACACTTATTTAGCTACTGAGAGGCATTGCTGCTGAAGGAATGGTTGCTGTAATCCAGGGACATGTGTGATAGAATGCTCCCAGGAGGTCTGAGAGAGCTAGAGTGGCTGGGGAGGACAAGGGCTGCAGGAGGCACATTCTTTCTTCAAGAGAGGGCTACAGCAATGGTCCATGGCAGGTGCTCCTGGCAGTGGGTTGCCAGGGAGGTCTCTGCAGGGACATGGAGGCAACCTATGAATGCCTGTGCTCTGCTGGTGTGCACTCTGCTACTCCTGTTAGTTGAAGGAAAAGTAAATTAAGTTTTCTCTTAAGAGAATGAAGTTTGGGTGACCTCCTTAATGCAATAGGGAGCTAAAACTTTGAGATGTGACAGAGATCAGCAGCAGTCTGGACTGATCGAGAGATGAGGAAGCCAAGGGTGACTGTGACCATGACCTTGATGGGGAAAGCAGTCTGACATACTTGAAGCTGTATTTTACATTGAAGAAGGTGACAGATCTCAAAAAAGAATTAAGTTTGAGTATTGGCATCTTAAATTACATGGTTTCAGTGGAAACCCAACTAATTATTTCTGGCTGTCAGTAAGTAAATATGAACAAATATACCTCAGACCAATGAGCTTGAATATTTCATGAGAGAGAAAATGTGCAGTGTTGCACCATTGTTACTGCCATTTGAGGAGTTTTACATCAGAATATGTGTGCTTGGACAAGCAAATATCTTATCAAATGGTGAGTTGAATTTCTCCATGGGTGTCAAAACACATAAAAATATGCAAAAATTGCTGTATTCCATATTAAGCCAATTAATTCCATACTAAGCCAACTGTACAGCAATGTTGTCTTTGGAATGTACATATTTCTAGGTCAGGATCTTTGCACTTCTATGACTTCCTTGAACTTTCTTATGGTGCTTGCAACATCTGGCCTGAAGCTTCCTTTCATAATGTGCATCTAGCACGATCCCCATGAAAGCACCCTACGTAGTAGCTTGTAAAAATGCAGTGAAACTCAGTCAATTTATTTGTGAATAATAGAAGTAGTTTTCTAATTCAGAAGTCAGCCTCCAGGGAGCTATACAGTAGTATGCAGAAGGTTGAGCTTTTAGTGTGAGTGGCCCTTTAAATGGTGTCATCAGAGTGCAAGCAATGTCATGGAAACCTCATTGATTTTCAACTGTCTAATGACAGTCGTGCTTTCCACTTATTTTCTGACAAGCAATGCTCTGAAGCAGTGATGGATGAGGACTGACATCATTAAGCGTATATCTGACGTGGAAAATGCATCATTGTCGCAAGAGCATATTGTGTGCAGAAGAACATTGTCAAATTTTTGAAGTGGTGCAATGTGACATGGAAATAGTTACAATCTTGTTCCACTCTGGCTAAAATCAATTTTCATTTGCACAGTGCTCAGAAAACAAAAGTACCACATGATCAAACTTCGACTAAATCTACCTCTTTCTAACCTTGATCAATTATGGCACCTCAGTTGTTGCCTCCTGGTGTGAGTGGCTGACTCGACTCAGACCATTGAACAGGGCACTATCAGTTAATGTACGCAGAAGAAGGAAGGAAAGTACATTTAACTATTGAACTCTCTCCACTGAAAACATGTTGATGGTGCTCAGCCTGAGAGCAGACCCTTGAATTCCATAATAAACAAAAATCTTTATGAGAAAAAAATCACTTTATGAATAACGAAATGCATCTCTCAGAACTGCAAATAATAGACACATTTTGGATTCAGGTAATTTCAGCCAAATTTGGGAATGAAAATGCTTATTCATGCATCAACATGCAGCAGATTGAATTGGTTTGCAAAGAATAAAAATAAAAATCCAATATCAGAGATCCTTCATAATGAACATGGCAATTGTTTTTTTGCAAAGTCAAACCTGATAGGAATTCTTACTGAGCTACAATATTTTTACTATTGATTTTCATAGCATTCCACTTGGTGACTGTAAAATTCATTCAACTTGATAAGAAATATATCAATAGATTTTAAAAGATAACACTATTAATTTATATACAGTATCCAAGCCACATTATTTTTGTTACAAAAGTTTAATGTTGCTCCATTATTTAGGAATTAATCAAGTGCTTGATAGTGAATGAATTTCTGTTCATATCACTCAGAATTTCCAGTCTTTTCTTGGCATTTTGGAGAATCTGCTCGGCAAGTCCATCTGTTTAGAATCTGAGCCATCTAGTATAAAATCAGCACAAACTCAGCAGAAACTGTATCAATGTGGTTTATATCATTTCTTCAGAGTGTCTGTAATTTTTGGTCAAAATGGAGAATGTTTAAAATGCTGGATGGGATCCAACCAACTGGATAGTTTTGTTCTGGAGGCTGTCATGCTCCTTGAGAGTTGTTGGAGCTGTAATCATTCAAGCAAGTAAGAGCATTCCATCAAATTCTTGGCTTTTGCCTTGCAGATGGTGGAAAGGCTTGTGCAAGTTAGGAGGTGAGTCATTTACCTCAGGATAATTTCAGATCAATTGTTACTGCAAGGATGTTGAAGAAGGGGAATTTGGCTGTGGTAAAGCAACTGGAAATTTTTGAACCCCCTTTTGTTGGATATGATGGTTGCCTGACCTTTGTGAATGTTGAATGCTACTTATCACTTCGTGTCTGAGTATTACTGAATGCTGGCTTGGACTGCTTTATAACCTGAAGAACTGCAAATGGAATTGAACGCTGTGCATTTGTTAACTAACATTTGCCCTTCTGATCTTACAGTGGGAGGAAGGTCTTTAATGCAGCAGCTGCCCTGAAGAATTCCTGCTGTTAAGTCCTGGGACATAGATGATTGGCCTCCAACAATCACAACCATCTTCCCTTATGAGAGGTATGATACATCTATTCAAAAGTTTTCACCATGGTTCCCTTTGATTTTATGAGGGCTTCTTAACGCAATGAATGGACAAATGTTGCTTTGATGTCAAGGACAGTTATTCTCACCTTGCCCTTGGAATTTAGGTCTTCTGTCCATGTTTGGACCATGGCTTTAATGAGTAATGAAGCCAGGCAGTGCTGTCTAAACCCAAACTGAGTAGATTATTGGTGAGTAAGAATTGACTATGCTATTGCTAACACTTCTTTTTATTTTGCTGATGAGTGAGAGAAGACTGATAGGGCAATAATTAGCTAGATTGGATTTGTCCTGCATTCTTTGTAGGTATATCTGGCCAGGGTTCCATGTTGTCAGGTATATGTTAGTGTTGCAGCTGTATTGGACATGCAGCTTGTTCTGAAATGTGTTTACAGTTATACATACAGGATATCTTCAGGGCCTATTTCTGGTTTTGGACCCAGTAGATTCAGCCCTTTCTTGATATTATGAGGTATGAATTGAATTTATTGAACACTGGTTCAGAGATGGTGGTTACCTCAGGAGGAAGTGAGACACATCATTCATTCGGCACTTCTGACTAAAGATGGATGCAAATGCTTTACCTTTCTCTTGCACTAAATTGTTGGGTTCAGCCATTGTTGCAGATGGGGCTGTTCATGGAGCCTTCTCTTCAATAGGCGCTCTGTGGTTCACCACTATTCTTGAGATGGCAGGATTGCAGAGTATTAATTTCTTATTTCAATATGAGATGGAAGGAGGCCATTCAGTTATCATGTCAATACCGGTTCCCAGAGGAATCCCATTAATTTCATTTGCTCACTTATTTCCATGTAACCAATTCTCTCTCATGCCCTTCAACTCCCTCTGATTCTGCTGCCACCAATCTACACTACAGGTAGCTTACAGTAGTCACTTAACCTATCAACCAGCACATCATTGGTAGGTGTGAGAAGATCAGAGCACTTGATAGAAATCTACAAGGTCACAGGGAGAACAGGCAAACTCCATGTGGAAAATATCAGAGGTCAGGATCGAATCCGTGTTACTGGAACTGTAAGGCAGCTGTACTGCCTGTTGCACCTTCCATACTGCCTTTGTCAATTGATTGTGGGATTGCTCTATGTCTTACTGTTTTTTTGTTCTGCTAGCTTTATTAGTTTGAGAACTCATTTTGGTTCTTCTGCATTCTTTGTTGAACAAGGCTTTGTCTCCTGGGATGATTGTAGTGATGGATATTACAGGTTGTGAAGTTGTACTTTATGGAGAAGTATAATTCTGCCATTTCTTTTGGCCTATGATGACTCACAGGTGTTGAATTCAGAGCACAATGATAGTGATTCATAAAGTATGTCCTTGATGTGAAAAACAGGACTTTGCCTCCACAATAATCACTCCGATTGATACATACCAATTCAGATAAATCTGAAACAGGTGCAGTGGTGATCTGGGAGATCTAGTACATATAAACATATGAATTAGGAGCAGGAGTTGACCATTCAGCCCCTCAAACATGCACCGATTTCATAAGATTGTGGCTGAGACAAAAAAAAGCCTGATCTCTGTCTTAAATTGTTTTTAAACAGTGACACCCGTGGTGGTTCTAGATTCTCCCACAAAACTCCTTGGGATCTTAGATGTTTCAGTGAATTTCCCTCATGCTCTTCTAGGCTTTGGTAAACAAGCCAGTAAACAACTAGCCAGTCCAATCCTTC
Organism: Pristis pectinata; assembly: GCF_009764475.1. Lineage (NCBI taxonomy): Eukaryota > Metazoa > Chordata > Chondrichthyes > Rhinopristiformes > Pristidae > Pristis > Pristis pectinata. The sequence continues at coordinate 79,343,501 of NC_067412.1, forward strand.
TTCATAAGATAACCTGCCAATTCCAATTATTAGTCCAATAGATTTTCTTTTACCTGCTTCCAATGAATTGACATCTTTCTTTATATAAGGAGACCAATACTATATACTCCAGAGATAGAGTCTCAACAATGCCCTAAAAAACTGAAGCACTTCTCCTCAACATTTTTTTCAAATTTCCTAGCAATAGAAGCTAACATTCTGTTAGCTTTCCTAATTACCTGCTGTATCTTCATGCACAAGGCTACCCAGATCACTCTGCATTTCAGCACTCTGCCTTCCCTTACCGTTTGAGCACGATGCTTCTCTTTTTTTATCTTTCCTTGCCAATGTAGACAGTTCCAAATTTCCCATGTGATACTCATTTGCCATATGCGTGTCCACTCACTCTACCTATCTATATCACTTTGCAGTCCTCTTTTAGCCTCTTCACAACTTACTTTCCTATCTACCTTTGTATGTACCTCATTAGTTGGCTTTTGCCTCATTTTTGTTTTTATACATTTCATTTCAGGACTTAACTGGCTCAGTCAGCAAGCTGCTCCTTTTAATGGACATTGAGCTTCCCACCTGGAGTATGTTCAGTGTTCTTGTTGCATTTAGTGTTTCCTCCAAATGGTGTTCCATATGTTGCCATACTGATTCACTAGATGAGGGAGGCAGTAGGTGATTATCAGCAACTGATTAGCTTTCTCTTTTTAAACCTGAAATTCTGGAAATTTATTCAACTTAGGGAGTAGGGCAACATAAATCAAAGGGTATTATATGGTATTGGAGAATTTTTTATGGGGCGATGCATTGACATAATATAAGTATGTCAGTTATATGTTAATTTCCTCATTAAAAGATCCAATGTTACTTGTGGAGCATAAATATATTTTTTTAAAGAAACAATTCTACACAGATATTGTTTGCCAAAACTACTAAAAGGTCTATGTAATTATTTCAGAGAATCTGGGAAAGAATAATTATATTGACCACTTGGTTTTGGGCCTTTCTCTATGTACCATTCCTCTAAAATGTTAAAGTATTCTTCAAGCAATGATACATCTTCTATTGTCCCTGGGTTGCAATTTCACCCTCTGCTTGGGTCATTACTTTGATGATTTGGATGACATTTGAAATTGTCAAATTAAGAATCACACACACAAAGCCCCATGCTGCTGCTTTGTAGTTGATGCCTATCTCTCTCAGAAATCTACCTTACCTTTTCATCTGTATGATGTTTCTTTCAAGGTTTTTTCCAAAAAATTAATTTAAATTTCCCTTGGAACCATTTGCTGCTTCAAATACCTTTCCTGATATCTTATTCCATCAGTCTGTTACTGTTGAGTATTAACAGTTTCATCCAATTTTCTTTCTTACTCCTAATACCTTATTTTAACTTGTATCTCCTCATAATTGAACCTTTCACTGCGGTGAACAATTTTCTCAAATTTGTTTTTGAAAAATGTTATTGAATTTAGGGAGCTGCTGTGCAGGATGTTGGAGAGAAAGGATACTTGAGACAGGAAATTTGCAAAGGCAGTCTGGTTTGTTGAATGGAAAGCTGTGTGTGCTTTTATTGAGGGAAAGATATTTAAACTGCTAGAGTCCAATCTAAAGAAATTAGATCTGTATCCTTTGGACATTAGAAGACTGAGGGGGTGATCATACAAGATGCTTGGGGGGCATGGCAGGGTACACGTCAAGATGTTTCAACTAGTGGAAGAGTCTTGAATGAGGGGACATAATCACAAGATTAGGAGGTAGTCATGTAAAACTGAGGTGTGGAGGAATTTCTTCTGAAACAGGGAAGTGAATCTCTGGAATTCTTTACCCTGGAGTGTTGTGGAGGCTATATTATTAGAGATATTTAAAGAGGAAGTTGATAAACTTTTGAAAGATCAGAGAATTGAGCACAGTGAGGAACTGGCACAAAAGGGGAGATGAGACATGGGGCAAATCAACCAAGATCATATGAACAACATGGCCTGCTTGATGGGCCAAATGGCCTTGTCCTATTCCTATTTTCTTATGTTCTAATGAAAGCACCTTGTTTAAATCCACTAAAATATATGAGCTACCACAAAGGCTAATTTGGAATTATCTTTATTTTGCATTGTTACTCAAAGATAATTTTTTGGATTGCGGTAATGAACCTGCTCATTACAGCTGTTCTGTACATTCAAAGGCTATATTGACTAACGTCATCATGGGCTTCCTCCAGCACACTTATGTACATTTGGATAAATTGAAGAAATATGAAACAAAGAGTACAAATATCTCACTCAATTGAGAAGGGAGCAGTATTATGGTAGTCCCCAGGTTACTCTGTACAGCCAGAGTGAGTCAATGATCTACAAAATTAGATCCTTAGATTTTTTGTCTACCTGTCTCTGATTCTGAGAAGGTACTTATGGAAGATACATAGTTGAAACAATCACTCACCCTGACCTTGCTTTATTTTTAAAATAATTAAAGATCAAATTATGCTGGATTATTAGCTGATGGAGCTTTGGTAAAGAAAAACTGTTTGTTAAATTTGATTTATCTCAATTCAACAGAATTACAATTTGTATGAAGAATCAGCTAGGGAACACAATATACATAACAAAAAAATCATTATCCAAGCCAAGTTAATGTGCACAATAAATCAAGACTGCTGAACTGACTTTTTTTTATTTCTGACCTGTTTATACTGATACTGGTCAGTCTTGCTTTGTAATTGGTATTTTTATTAAGTACATGTGGTTAAAACTGAAGCATTGAACATTTGTCCTCTGATTTATTTGAGGTAATTTTCCATTGGACTGCTTTTAAAAGCTTAATTATATTATAAATTGCACTTATTTCTTTCTTTTCCGTCAATCTTGGCATGCTAAATGAGTTGTGTGTTTGCATTCAACTCCACGGAAAAATATGGTTCTATTCTGTGATGTTGCTTATTGATTAAATCAGATTTTGCTTTGGGCAATTTCCTTCAGTAGATTAGATACAATGATATACGGGTTTGTCAGTATTTGTTGGAAGAGCAAAGCTTGCTTCCTGCTGTATCAAAAAAACAAGGGACAAAAGATGAACCAAACCAACAACTTGCATTTAATTAGTGCATCTGCACCCCTTTTAGGATGACCCAGAGCATTTTATGACCAAGAAAGTACTTTTGAAACCTTAAAAATTCTGCAAAGTAGGGAATGAAGTAGCCAATATGCACAGAGCTGGCTCTCACAAGCAATAATTTGATAATTGCAATATATGTAATATCTTAAATGGTCAGACATTGAAAGGCTTTGCTGTTCAGAAGACCCTACATACTCTTGTACATGAATCAATGAATATTAACATGCAGGTACAGCAAGCTATTCAGAAGGTAACTGGCATCATCAGCCTTTATTGCAGGAGGGTCTGAGTACAAGAGCAAAGATGCTTTACTGCATCTATATCATCATCTCCTTCTTTGGCAGACCCTTTGGATTGAGGTTCTTTCCACTCTGGTTTTCTAGTGATCAATGAGACCAATATGGGACCTGTAAACTCTTCCACAGATGGGGCAGGGGTTGCCTGGGGTAGATGTGTGGGGGGTTTGTGAGGCAGTGGACTCCTTCTACCACATACACATGGCTTCTTTGTGATCCTGATGCACAGACTGAGGTTCTCAATACCACACCAAATGATCCTTCTCCACTTTGAGTGGCTATGAGATATATTCTCAGGAGTGCACATGTTGCAGTTGTTCAAGGAGTATTTGAGCACATCATTTAATCACTGTGCCACCTGAAGATGTGAACAACTTTGCAGTCCTGTGCTCTGACAATGATTGGAGCAAGGGTGTTGTCATGAGATCTCATGCTGGCTTCTCTGATAAAGTGGGCGTGGGGTTTATTGTGACAAGGCTATTCTCCAGGTATTTTATCAGGTGAAGGACTTTATTGAATTAGCCTACGCTATTCCTTTGGCAATTATGCCTTGCCAGAGAGTTGTGTCACTTTCTATTGTGGTGTTGAAGTCAGCCAAGAGAACACTGATCAGGACTTTTTTCAAAATCAGATGAGAAGTCAGATCAGGGCAGGCACGGTAGTGTAGCGGTTAGCGTAACGCTTTACAGCGCCATCAACCGGGTTCAATTCCGACCACTGTTTGTAAGGAGTTTGTACGTTTTCCCCGTGTCTGCGTGGGTTTCCTCCGGGTGCTCCAGTTTCCTCCCACATTCCAAAGACGTACAGGTTAGGAAGTTGTGGGCATGCTATGTTGATGCTGGAAGCATGGCGACACTTGAGGGCTGCCCCCAGAACACTCTACACAAAAGATGCATTTCACTGTGTGTTTCCATGTACATGTGACTAATAAAAATACCTTATCTTATCTTATCTTATCTTATCTTATCTTATCTTATCTTATCTTATCTTATCTTATCTTATCTTATCTTATCTTAAGTTCTCAGACTCCAGATGAGCTTCAAATGCTTTGAGAGTAGGGGCATATACACTGATGATTCCTGCTTCTATTTCTTATGTTGTCATGTTCTTAACTTCTTAACCAAAACATAGTCCCTCCAACAATGCAACACTCCACAGGCAAATGGAACTGGCTTGGTCAGACATCTTGGTCAGTGTGGACAAGTTGGGCTGAAAGGCCTATTTCCATGCTGTATTACTCTATGACTCTGTGATACTCGCTCAGTACTGTCTTATAGAGTTAGCTGAGAGTTTTTTGTTCAAGTTTACAGAGTGGGATTTCTGATTCACAAGCAATAATTTTAACAGCCAAGCCACAGCAGGCAATTCCTTTAAGCTTAAATTTATATATTGAAACCAAGTAAGATGTAATTCAGAAATGATTAAGACAAAGATTACTATGTCACATTGGAACCCAGGCACAGCTCTCATAATGACCTATTCAGGTATGAATATAGATTGCAGTGATCCAATGCCATAAATGTCAAGTGCTCCAAGTTTCATTTCTGAAGCTAGCTGACCTCAGATGGGGTGTCAAATCTGCCCTCAATAGGGAGCCAGGAAATTATTGTTAGTCATTATCCCATAATCCCTGCCAGAAGGTACATGTGCACAGATATAAGGCAAAAGAAAAACTGAGTTCCACATGATTAAGTATACTGTGAGCTCACGTATAAGCTAACACAATAAGCACATTTACCTAATCATGTCCAAGCTAATGAATGTCTTTTTAAATAAAGCTGAAGTAATTTTGATTATCTTTTTAAATGCTGTTCTGTTAAAAAGAAATAGCAAGTGACACCCACATACCTTACGTTTCCTGAAATTGAGCTGCATGATTTTTATAATCTTAAAATATTTCAATGGAATTCCTCTTCTATTTCACCAAAGGTGTTAACCTGTTTATAACGATTGGATAAGTAACGTCGTTTAAAAAAAGTAACTTCTTTTCAACCTGTTAATGAGAATGTTGCTCTTTAGCCTAAACCATATTAATACACATTGTACATTCTATGCAGATGTGACATTATTTGTTTGATTGAAGTTAAATACAGGAAATTACAGGAAACTTTTTTTTAATGAGGTCAGTTTTTACCGTGAGGTCTTGCATTTTATGTGGATAATGGGATTCTTGGACCCAGACACTGCAAGTACAGATTGCACCCAAGATGAAGATTAACACCACAAATAAATTACTTTGTTCCACACCTGAATATAAATATTGAAAATCTAAATATTAATAATCTCATTTACATCTGCTTCAAGATAGTGGTTGGAGGTGGTTAAAGTGAGGAGGTGGATTTTAACTGGTGGATTGGGTTTAATTGCGGCACGTCTGTCTATTTGTGAATAGATAGTTTACTGGTGTCAGTACAATCGCCATGACAATGAACACATCATTCAACCTCATAATCATATGCTCATGAGGAGCTTTTGAAAATAACTCTTGTCCAGAAAACCTTCAAAGCAGGTCTTGCAGGGCTTGAGTGACCTGCCAATGAAAAGCTGAGTTTTGGGTGCAGTTTCCTGAGCTTCAACTTACCTAAATGATATAGCAGGTTTGGAGGCAGTGCAAAGGAGATTCACCAGGCCAATCCCTAGGATGAGAAGGTTGACCTATCAAGATAGGCTAGACAGTTAGGGTCTGTATTCCTTGGAGTTTTGAAGCATGAGGGGTGACCTTATTCAAACATACAAGATCCTCAGGGGTTGAGATATTTTCACAAGTGGGAGAGTCACAAACAAGGGGACATAGCGACAAAAAAAGGGGACGGTCATTTATAACTGAGGTGCAGAGAAATTTCTTCTCTCAGAGGGTAGTGAATCTCTGGAACTCTCTGCCCCTGAGGGTGATGGAGGCCGGATCACTTGCTGCATTTAAGGTGGCGATAGATAAATATTTAAAAGATTGAGGAATTGAGGATTAGTGGTTAACTAGCACAGGAGAGGAGTTAAGGCCAGCACAGATCAGCCATGATCATATTGACTGGCAGGGCAGGTCTGAGGGACCTGGCGACCTGCTCCTGCTCCCATTTTCTTACGTTCTTGTGATCCCCCAAAAAAATCACAGGTTTGCCTTGTCACTTCCCCTTGGCAATGTTTCGCAAAGAGCTCTTGTTACTTTGCAGGTTTTGGTGGAGTTTGGAGACTATCAAACAGCTGCAGCAGGATGGGAGGTGTCAAGGATGTTCATGAGAGTGCTCCAAAAGTGGAAGAGATTCCTCATCTAAGCCAGTGTTAATATGGATATGAATATGAATAGGATTAAGAGGTGCAGAAGGAAGAGGTGCAACTGAGTCTGAAGTCAGATAACCTCAGCTGAGTGTTAGTGAAGATATTAATTCAGTCCTTAAAAGGAAGGTGAAGAATAGCTAGATCCCATTATTAGTCATTGTACCACCACCTCTGCCTGTGGGTGGATGTTAGACAGTCACAAATTCCAGCTGTAATGATCCATGTGATTAACTAACTTGTTGATGCTCACTGTTTAATTTGACCCATTTAAGAATATATACCTGAGTGAACTACCAACAGCAGTAAAGACCTTTGAAGGACAAGAAAGAAATAATAGAAAAATAAATTCAATTTACTGCTTAACACTGAAAGAAGTAAAGGAGAGTGGAGGCAGCAGAAGAGCCAAACAGACAGAGACTCTACCCACATCACGGGACGTGGAAACAGAGGCTCAGCTTTCCTCACTTCTTAGTAGTGAAGTGTCAGTGACCCTGAAACATTGACTGTTTCTCTCTTCATAGATGCTGCCTAATCTACTGGGTATTTCCAGCATTTTCTGTTTTATTATGTTCTGCTGATTAAGCTTGTCATATCAGATTGTCTCAGAGATCTGCAGCCCCCTAGAAGATGACCTCCCGATTTCAGGATGTCTTTGATTCATCAGTTCATTGATGGAGAAGGATACTGTTGCCCTCAATTTTATTTGCCTCTGGATCCTTCCAAGGTGCTATCAGAAACAAATCATGCAGGCTACAGTACATAGCTGCTTATGGTATTAGATGGCCTTGTGATTATAATAGCCAGAATGAGCAGACATTGGCATTTGTCTCACTGGCTGAGTGCTCTCAAAAGCACAGATGAAATTCTGAACATGGTTAATAGCCATTCCAAACATCACCTGCTTACCCAATTATTAAAATTGTCAGTGAAGTGGTTTCTTCAAGTGACACCATGAGTAACTGTATGTGCCATTAAGATATAAAACCTGGAAGTCAATTGGCTAGATTATGCTTGACCGATCCTGCTGCCCAGACACCCCATGTTCAGATTCTGCCTACCCACAGTTACCTGGGTCAAATGCAGAGGGCTGATTGAGCTGACTCTCTGCAGTGTCAAGGCATGATGAGCCCTCAGCAGGGAATGGGTACTGCGCCCTTCCATCTGACAACCTTTGGTGGAGGAACGGATGGATGCATTTTGCACTCACTGTTTTCAAAACCTGTAAGGCTGTGATATTCAGAGATATTTAAAAACTACTGCTGAAAACACATGCAAAATAAAAACTATTTATAAAAAAAGAGAAAAATAAAACATCAAGAAGTATCCTAAAACATTACAACAAAATAAGTACAAAAAATAACTTGCCTTTGTCTATCTCATCTTCGGCTGGAAATCCCCAGCAAAATGAATGGGGCTTCCGATCCCACAACTGGTCTGAACAGCATAGGATCAGAGAGGCAACTTTCATGGTATAATGTGGAGGAATCCCTGTAAGGCTGGGTTCCACTGTTGGATTCCATATGACAGCCAGTGGTGGGGTGGAGTGAAAGATGTCCTGATGTCTGTACCTCAACATATCCCTGTCCATGCAAGTTCAGGTATTGTTGGAATGGATGAACACCACTGATTCCCTTCTGATCTCCCAATCACAACTGGAATAATTAGGCTCAAAGTGAATTGCTTCTGCAGGGATTGCTTCAGTAGGCCACTTGATCCCTGGATGCTGATCTGCCATTCAAGATGATCCTGACCAACCTTCTACCTCAAACACCATTTTCTACTTTATCAATCTTTACTTCAAATACAATCAATTTGCAAGCCTCCATAGTTCTCCAGGGTAGAGAATTCCAAAGATTCAGAACCCTTTGATTTCATTATTTTAAGCTCCAGAGAACAGAGGCCTAGCCTACCTCATCTTTCTTCATTCTGCCATCCCAAGAACAAGCTTGTTGACTCTTTGCTGCACTCTTTCCATAACAAATATATCCTTTTTTAGGTGAGAAGACAAAAACTGCTGAACTTGTATGGAATACTCCAGCTGCAGTCTCACTAAGGCCCTTATAATTCAGTGAGACATATTTACTCTTGTACTCAAATCCTCCTACAATAAAGGTCAACATACTATTTGCCTTCTCAATTACCTGCTTCACCTGTGTGTTAGTCTTCTGTGACTTGTGGTCAGGACACCATGTTCCCTTTGAACATCAACTTTTCCCAATCTCTCCCAAACAACATATTCAGCATTTCTGATTTTTCTGCCAAAGCAGATAACCTCATGTTTTTCCATAATGTACTCCGTCTGCCATGTTGTTGCTCACTAATTTAGCTGGTCTATATCCCCTTGAGGGCTCCCTACATCCTCAGAACCTCTAACATTCCTGCTTAGTTTTCCATAATCACCATCTTCCTACATTGCATCTCATTGAATGCCTTCTGAAAATTCAACTACACCACATCCATTGACTCCTTTCATCTACTCAACTACTCAAAGAACTCCAATAGATCAGAAAATGATTTCCCTTTCATAAATCCATGTTGGATCTGCATGACCACATTATTATTTTTGAGATGTTTTGATATGACATCCTCTATTAGAGATTTCCCATCTCCCTCCTTTCTTAAATAGGCAGGTCACATTTTCTGCCTCCCAATATTTAAGAATCAGTCTAGAATCGATGGGATATAATTTCAAATTTTACACATTTATTTCCACCCTTCCCCCAACACCTTTGCTGATCCTGCTTTTGCATTAATATCAAGTCAGTACTCTCCTGCAGATCATATGGAATAATATTTCATTGGAGAACTAGCATTTATCTAAAAATATAGTCTCCAGACAAGTACTTGCATATGTCATATGGATTGTCTGGAGGTTAATGATTCCACTAATGATGAAACAACTTGGGAATAATGCTTCATTCAGATCAAAGGCATTATTTAACCCCTGAGACCACTAAATGTATTAAATGGTGACAATAATAGCATAATGTTATAATGTTCCCTATGAATAATGAAAATTTGTTACCACTAATATGGCATAATGAATTATGAAGGTAAAATTTGAAACAGAAAGGCATAATCTGATAAACTCAGTGTGATTCTTTGATAGATAGCAGGAATTCATAGCTTTCCTTGGTGATAAAGCTGAAATAATGAATTTTTGCCTGCATCATATATTAAATCTCCACTTGATCTTGTTGAAAACTGCACTTATAACTGTAAGGGTTTACATGCTGAATTGGTGCACACCATGGCTGAAGGTAGCAACTGGATGTTACAATTGGCCTCAGATTTGTTGGACTAAGAACAGGAAAATCTGCCATAGTTTGATCAATGCTAGTCATGATAATTCTCATTTCCCACAAGGAAGTATGTAAACACTGAGTGAAGATAAAATAAAGCTATGCGGTGCTGGATAAATTATTGATATTACTGACTCACAATTTGTGGGAACTGTTATATACCAAATGCCTGTGTCACATTTAATCAGTGAGACATGGTATCTTCACTGGAAAAGACAGAAAGAAAAGGAACAGAAGGCAGTAGGTTCTTTTGGTGCTGGTACAGTAATCCATTCTGGTGCCTGATGGAAAAAGGGTGGATATGAGATGGGATCCTGGAGAAATTTATGGTCATCTGATGTCTAACTTCATTACTAGAGATGAAAAGGAAACACCATGTAGCCAAGATGTTTTGTACCACATTTCTAGGTAATGTTCATAAGCAATATTGAAAAATTGATATATACTCAGTTTCATATTAGTTCAAGTTGGATCAAGGCTGAGGAAATAAATCCAGTTGACTGAAATCAGATCCATAACAAGTCTCAAATACTCTCTCTAAAAACTCAACACTGAACAATAAAACTGGAACTCTCTCCAGCTCTCAGAGATTTTTTTGTGTTTATTCCCACCTATCAGCTTAATTCAGATCAGAGCGATTTATTGGAAGATAATGTCTGCATTCTCCTATCATTTCATATGGGAAAATAGAAGGAACACTCTTTGTCCAGGTTTGATAATGCAAAAACGAATGTGGCAACAAAAAAGGATCAATATCACTCTCAGTTGCACAAATAAAACTGGTATAAATTGTGTATTTCATGACCTTGGTATTGTCCAAATTTCTACATTGCTATTGAAATATCTCACTTGTAGTCACTATTGGGACTGCACTCACTATTTTCATACAACATGCATCTCTGAACATAAATAAGACAATGGCCACATAATCTGTTTTAACAATATTGGTCAGGGCTCAGGGCAGTCTTTATCAAAATAGTGACACAAATCTTTTGTATTCACCTCAGAGGGAAGATTGCACCTTTCCTAACATCTCAACCAGAAGTTGTGACAATGCAGAACTTATTCGATATGTCAACCTACACAAACCCACAATCTTCATATAACTCTGCTTCAATGAATTCATCACCTATCAGCCCTGAAAATTGATTCATGACTTTATAACTTACAGCTTTAATTATGTTAATGCTACCTCACAATTCAGTTTTCCCTCACCAAGTCCTGCTTGTCATCTCTGGTAATTTGGACTTTCTCCTTTTCCTCTAACTCACATCCTAATGTCTGGATCCTTCCATGCTTGACTTGTTGCTATTGATATAATCACCTGGAGCCGCACAATTTTCTGTTCTCAGATTCTGGATCCTTGTTCATTTCCCACAAAACTACTGCTGGCAGCCATACCTTTGCCTGTTTAGACTCCACTCTTTGGAACTACCTCCCTCACCCTCAGAATCCAGAATCATGGAAGCATGCTGTTCAGAGGGAAGACATTAAGACTTTCCTGCCTGTGTTGACAGTTTGAAAGGACAATTCAGCAAGTTTCATTCCCTCACTGTTACTCCATAGCTCAGAAAGTTTCTCTTTACTGAGTATTTATCTAATTCCCTTTTGAAAATTTCTTTTGAACCTGCTGCCACCATCCTTTCAAACGGAACAAACTATTTGGTGGGTTGAATCAGGCTGGCCAAACTCTGTTTGTTGCGGTGTTTGTGAATGTGTTGCTGCTTGCAAAAGTAAATGGACAGAGGTCAAGTCATAAACAAAACATTCCTTATTGAAAGTAATAACTCTCAACTAAACTGTCTGTGTACAATGTGTCAAGACTCATACCATGTCATACAAGCTAGTATCACACTCCAGTGCTTCTCATTTAAAAAGGAAATGGACCAATACAATCAATCAATTAAACTATTTACACAATGGAATTACACAATCGGTCAACTATTTTTCTTTATGTGGGGTTATAACTTCAACCGGCCGTGAATTCACTCACTCTACTGGTTTCTTTGTTCCTTGAATTCTTTACTGAAAGCTGCAGTTGACATCCAGGAACACAAAATTCTGGTGAATCACTTCCCCTGGTAGGCCTCATAGATATCTGGTCTCAAGTCCTATTCTGTAACTGTTGCCTTGATATACTTGTCTTCATCACTGAATACATTGTAATACTTATTCAGGATCACGATCATCTTGGTGTCATGTGTATACAGTGATATATCCACATAAAACTTCATGGAATCTAATAACTGGGATAACTAACTTCAGTAATTACAACAAAACATTGAATTTGGTATACTCTTGAATACCATGCACTCAATGCCAGCAGTCTTTACTTTCATTGCTTCTTAATGTTCTCCACCTTTGTGTCTCTGCTTTCCTTCCCACTCTGACTTACTGTGGAAATTGCTGCTCTCGCCTCCGGACTCACAAAACCATCTCATTGACTTTTCTACCTTGTCTCCAAGATTTTCTCTCTATCTTGTCCATGCTGTATTGGGCTGGCATTAATAAATCCATGCTGTTGAAAGTATTTTGAGAACATTAAAATACCTCTACATTGCCTCTGCGTTGAGTAGTAGTCCTCTTTCAAAACATTCAGCTGATAACAATCTGATTCAGTCCATTCAATAATTATTCTGTAGACACTGAGCTCTTCCCCAGAACTCAAGAAGTCCTAATTTCTCTATCTGGATTGCCTATGCCAGACCCAAATGGTAACACCTCACTTCAGTACCCAGATAGGATTGTGGTGCAGCTGGTAGAGCTGCTGCCTCGCAGCTCCAGCAACCTGGGTTCAATCCTGACCTCTAGTTCTGTATGGAATTTTCACCTTTTCTCTGTGACTGCATGGGCTTCCTCCGGATGCTACATTTTCCTCCCACATCCCAAAAATGTGCAGGTTGATGGGTTAATTGGCCACTGTAAATTGTCCCGAGCGCATAAGTGAATGGTAGAATCTGGGAAGAGTTGATGGGAATGTGGAAAGAATAAAAATGGGCTGGTGCAGGATTAGTGTAAGTGGTGCTTGATATTCAGCATGGAGTCAGTGGGCAGAAGGGCTGTTTCCATGCTATATGACTCAAAATTTTTTCCTGCCTTGTTCGTGGAATCTCAAAATGCTGCAGCAGTTTTTCTAAAATGTCTGAGTAGCTTTCTCATGTTGCTCAAACAAATTATGGACTCTTCCTCTGCCTGCAACTTTTGAGAAATTGCTAGGTCACTGTCGTAGGTACCCTGTAGGTACCAGTGACACCCTGACTTGGGGTACTTGTAATGGATTATCTTTCAATGTTAGGCATCTTAATTCATTCCTCTCCAGCGAAGACTCAATGGTTCACTTCCCCTAGAACCATCCTGCAAAGCTTTTGCTTTGTAACAATGGAGAATGATCAAAATACTTTAGATGCACATTCTGATCAATGAAAGACCCCTTGAGCCTGCTCTGCAATTTTACAAGATCCTGGCTCATCTGACGGTAACCACATTCCTGTGTACTTGTAGGAACCTTTCACCCCCTTGCTTACCAAGAATCTACTTAAAAGTACTCAAAGATTTTGTATTCAACGTACTGAGAAACAAAATGCTTTTCCATCATAAATGGATGTTCCCATATTTTTAAATATGGGATTTAGATTCCACCTCAAGAGGAAATGTCTTCTCCATATCCACCCTGTCATGACACCCTGCGATCTTGTATGTTTAACTGAGTCGCCTTTCACTTTTCTAACTCTGGTGGATACAATTCTCGCTGTCTAAACTTTCTAAAAAGATAGCTGCCTATTTCAGGTATCAATAAACTAACTCTTGTCTGAACAGCTTCCAGTGCATTAAGTCATTTTTTAAATAAAAAGATCAATATTGTATTTAATACTCCAGATAAGGTCTCACCAATTCTCTGTGCAAGGGAAATCTAAGTTCCCTACATTTGTATTCACAAGATCACAAGACAAGGGAGCATAAGTAGGCCATTTGGCCCATCAAGTCTGCTCCAAAGTAAAGGGGAAAAAGAAAAAAGAAATGAGAAATGGGGGCGGGGGGGGGGAGGGGAGGTCTGCTCCATGAGCAAAAAAAAACTTTTCTAACCCCAATTTCTGGCCCTATCCCCATATACCTTGATACCTTGACGAATTAGATATCTATCTATCTCCTCCTTAAACGCCTCCAATGATCTGGCCTTCACTGCTGTACGTGGCAAGGAATTCCATAAATTCACCACCCTCTGGCTAAAGAAATTTCTCCTCATCTCTGTTTTAAACCTGTACCCTCTAATTCTAAGATTGTGTCCTCTGGTCCTGGACTCACCCACCAAGGGAAACAGCTTGGCCACATCTACTCTGTCCAGTCCTTTCAACATTTTAAATGTTTCTATGAGGTCCCCTCTCATTCTTCTGTACTCCAGTGAGTACAGTCCAAGAGCCGACAAACGCTCATCATATGTAAGCCCTTTCATTCTGAGAATCATCCTCGTAAATCTCCTCTGAAACCTCTCCAACATCAGCACATCCTTCCTAAGATATGGAGCCCAAAACTGTACACTGTATTCCAATTGAGGCCTCACCAGTGCCCCATAGAGCCTCATCAACACTTCCTTACTTTTATACACTATCCCTCTCGAAATGAATGCCAACATAGCATTCGCTTTCTTTACCACCGATCCGACCTGGTGGTTAACCTTTAGGGTATCCTGCACAAGTACCCCCAAGTCCCTTTGTACTTCTGTACTTTGAATTTTCTCCCCTTCTAGATAATAATCTGCCCATTTATTTCTGTTTCCAAAGTGTACAACTGCACATTTCTCAACATTGAATCTCATCTGCCACTTCCTTGCCCATTCTCCTAAACTATCTAGGTCTCTCTGCAACCTTCCTGTCTCCTCAATACTCTCTACTCCTCCACCTATCTTGATGTCATCCGCAAACTTAGCCACAAAACCACTTACTCCATCATCCAAATTGTTAATGTACAAGGTAAAGAGAAGCGGCCCCAACACCAAACCCTGCGGAACACCACTAGTAATCGGTAGCCAACCAGAACAAGATCCTTTTATTCCCACCCTTTGCTTTCTGCCAACCAGCCAATGCTCCACCCATTCTGTTATCCTACCTGTAATTCCATGACCTCTCATCTTATTAATCAGCCTCTTGTGTGGCACTTTGTTGAAGGCCTTTTGGAAGTCTAAATACACAACATCTACAACCTCTCCCTTATCCACCCTACCTGAGATTTCTTTAAAAAACTCCAATAGGTTGGTCTGGCAGGATCTTCCCTTCACAAAACCATGTTGGCTTGGACCTACCTTGCTTTGCACCTCTAGGTATTCCATAAAATCATCCTTGAGGATCAATTCTAATAACTTTCCCACCACCGATGTCAGACTAATAGGTCTGTAATTTCCTTTATGCTGCCTCCCACCTTTCTTATACAGTGGAACTACATTTGTGACCCCCCAGTCCTCCGGAACCATGCTGGAGTCTATCGATTCCTGGAAAATTATCACTGATGCCTCCGCTATCTCTAAAGCCACTTCCTTCAGAACCCAGGGATGCACCTCATCCGGTCCGGGAGACTTATCAGTCTTTAGTCCATTTAGCTTTCCTAGCACCTTCTCTTTAGTAATCCTAACTGAACTCAGTTCCATTCCTTGAGAACCCTGGCTATTCAATATATTGCTGACATCCTCCACAGTGAAGACCGATGCAAAATACTCATTTAGTTCCTCTGCCATCTCTTTATCATCCACTATAATCTCTCCCGCACCGTTATCGATTGGTCCTATATCAACCCGTGTCTCTCTTTTACTCCTTATATATTTAAAAAAACTCTTAGTATCCTTTCGAATGTTATCCGCCAACTTCCTTTCGTAATTCATCTTTTCTTTCCTAATGACCTTCTTAGTTTCTTTCTGCAGTTTTTTAAGAGTTTCCCAGTCTTCTGTTTTCCCACTAATTTTCGCTTTCTTGTATGCCCTCACTTTTGCTTTTATTTTAGCCTTCGCCTCTCTCGTTATTCTCATTTGTGCCTTTTTTCCATTCAAAACCTCCTTTTTTCTTGGAGTATATCTATCCTGCATTTTCCTTATTTCTTGTAGAAATTCCATCCATTTCTGCTCCGCCGTCCCTCCAGCTAGATTACTCTTCCAATCAATTTGGGCCAGCTCCTCTCTCGTGCCACTGTAATTTCCTTTGGTCCACTGAAATATCAATACACCAGTTATCAGCTCCTCCTTCTCAAATTTGAAACTGAACTCAATCATGTTGTGATCACTAGTTCCTAATGGTTCCCTTACCTTTAGTTCCCTAATCACCTCCGGTTCGTTACACAACATCCAATCCAAAACAGCTGATCCCCTGGTGGGCTCATCAACAAGTTGCTCCAAAAAGCCATCCCGTAGACATTCCATAAACTCACTCTCCTGAGATCTACTGCCTTTGCTGGATTTCCCAGTCCACCTTCATGTTAAAATCCCCCATAATTATCTTAACGTTGTCACTCTGACATGCTTTTTCTATTTCTAACTGCAACTTATAGTCCACATCCTGACTGCTATTAGGGGGCCTATATATAACTGCTACTATTGTCCTTTTATCCTTGCTGTTTCTTAGCTCCACCCATAAGGATTCCACCTCTTCTGACCCAATGTCCTTCCTTTCTATTGATTTTATATCATTACTAACCATCAAGGCCACACCACTCCTTCTGCCTACCCGCCTATCTTTCCTATACACTGTGTACCCCAGGACATTGAGTTCCCAATCATAAAGCCCTGACTCGGTGATTGCCACAATGTTGTATTTATTAATCTGTAGTTGTGCCACTAGGTCATCCACTTTATTCCTAATGCTACGTGCATTTAAATATAATACAGTTAGTCCAGTATCTGCTATTGATTTTGTTGTACTTCTATCATTCAGCAAATTATCCTGACTTTTCACCTGCCTGTCCTTCTTACCATCCTCACTGCACACTATCATGGACTTGTTTCTCTATTACCTCATCCTCTATCCTAACATCCTGTATCCTAACATCCTGGTTTGTTGTACTTCTATTGTTCAGCAAATTATCCTGACTTTTCACTTGTCTGTCCTTCTTGCCATCCTCACTGCACACTGTCTTGGACTTATTTCTATAAACCTCCTCCCTTACCCTAACATCTTGTATCCTAGCGTCCTGGTTTCTATCCCACTGCCGGATTAGTTTAAACCCTCCCCAACAGCTAAATTAAACATTCCCGCCAGGATATTGGACCCTTTGGAGTTTAGGTGTAACCCATCCTTAGTGAATAGGTCATGCCTCCCCTAAAAAAGGTCCCAGTGATCCAGAAATCTGAAGCCCTGCCCCCTGCACCAGTCACTCAGCCACGCATTCATCTGCCAGATCTTTCTATTCTTACTACCGTTCAATTCTCCCGGCCATAAGCAATGCATTCTGTTAGTTTTCTAATTAAATCATGCTCCCATTTTCCTCAAATGATACCTCATATGAAATTCTTGGCCCTCATAAATTCACCAGTATCTCATATATCCTGCCTGACTACTAGCAGCACCATCACCTTGTCCATGCTCCCATTGTTCTGATCTGTGTCCTCACACTTTAATTATAATATTCATTGTGTACACAGAGTGTATGGCTGAGCCTGCTCTTGTTTCTCGAACTCCTGGCAAATCTGGCACAGCCTCTGCCTGTCATCATTACTGCTTTACTTAGAAAGCCTCATTCTCTATTTGTTTTACTGTCCTGCTGCTCTGCCAAACAGCAATATCCCAAGCTCAGTGTTTTTTTTTGTGCTTCTGTCTGCATAAGCAAATAAGCAGAGGTAGAGCCATCAACAGAAAATACTTTATTGCAGATAGTAAGTCTCAAATAAACAACATTTTCTGGATACAACAATGTATCAAGAGTCATATCACAATGCACAGAGGTTCCCAAAGATACTTTCCAATAATCCTCTCTTTCGAACTAACCTGTTATAGACGTCAAGGACTGGTGAAGCTCACAGCCAAAGACACCACAAAAACAAATAAATAAATAAAATAAAAAAAAGAAATGAAAACAAAAAATGTCTTAAAGTACTAGAAAGTGGTTTTTAAAAATGAGGTAGAGTGAAATAAAGGAACAAAATTTAAACAAAAAAAATGTATTACCAGCTTATTCAAGTCATGCTTTCTAAACCAGCCATCCCAGATGTAAAGTTGAGGGGCCAGGTGCAAAGTACCTCAACATTTCCCAGTATGTTAATGGTCAGCTGCTGGATAACAAGTAGGCATGGAAGTTGGAGATGGGATGAAGTCAAGCAGGAGATTACCAACAGTTCTCCTTGGAGCAGTTAGGCAAAGGTGAATTGATTCCACCCAATGAACCATTTAAGGTAGATGATTGAATTCATCCGAGACCCTACAGGCAGTTTTTTGGACAAACCATAAATAAGACAAGTGGAGATTCACTGGGACAAAAAAAAATTGGTAAGTAGCGTGAAACTTTGAAAGGATTAGGAAGTGGCAATATTTCGTATTAAATTCAAGATCATTCTTTTACCAAATTAATGACTAAGGTATCTTTATTAGTCACATGTACATCGAAACACATAGTGAAATGCATCTTTTGCGTAGAGTGTTCTGGCGGCAGCCCGCAAGTGTCGCCACGCTTCTGGCGCCCCAACATAGCATGCCCACAACTTCCTAACCCATACATCTTTGGAATGTGGGAGGAAACCGGAGCACCTGGAGGAAACCCCTTACAGACAGTGGTGGGAATTGAACCCGGGTTATTAGCACTGTAATAGTGTTACGCTAATCGCTACACCACCGTGCTACTATTAGACAATGAGTTTGAACTTTTGGAGATAATCCTAGATCCTGCAAAATAGAGTTCATAATTTGAAATTAAAGCATTATACACTAATGTTCATGAAGAATAAACTGTTAAAAAGAGGGACAAAATAGTTTTTCTGATTTGATTGGGTTAAATAGAAAAAAAGCACCTTCATAAAATCTTTCACTGCTTCAGCCAATGAATTACTTCTGAAGTGAAGTCACTGTTCAGCATAGGAAATGTAGCAATCAATTTCCACACATCCACTTACACAGAGGAATGTGATAATAACCTTTTCCAGACCTTGATTATTTCTGACCTAACCTATTTTAGTAATATTATTTCTGGAATAAATACTGTCTGGAACACTTGGAATAACTTCAAAATGGAGCTATAGGATGTTTACGGCTCTTCCAAGACAGGGGGGGGGGGGCTCAGGTTTACATTTTATCAAGAAAGAGGACCTTCAGCTCTCTCAATATCACTCCCGCCCCCACCCCAGAAGCTGCCCAATCTCTGGAAGGTCTTGGATTAAACTTCATTAGTAGCTGTTTTGGGAGCCTTTGAATTTGGGCATCTATGAGTCAATTAAAAGAATTATGAGGACAGAATCAGCCCTCCCTCAATTATACTTCCATCTGCTAACCGAGTTGAATGGGGGAAGCTTCAAAAGTCCAACAGCTGTGTTTATGGGGGTGGAGAACTGATGTAATGGGTACCCAAGCCAAATGGCGAGGAAAAGCTGCCCTCAGTTAATTTAATTACATGGACAGATTAAATGACATTGATGCATTATGTATCATATTGCTGTGACAATGATAATAAACTATTTTGTAAGCCAAAATTAAACTATAAAAAATGTGAAGACATTAATTTGAAGAGCATTGTCCAGCCCAATCATTTCTTCCTTATTTTATCGCTTGTTTTGGATCACAGGTGGAAATTCAACGTAGCACTCTTTGCTGCTACTCTAGACTGGATGGTTTCTCTCCACTCTGGTAGAATTTCTATGGCATCTTCCCCTGAGAAAGCAAATTAGAATGTTGTGTTCTGCCTCCATTAACATGAAACTAATTTACCTTGAGGGTGATTAAAACAGGAGCTGTTCCACCCAAGGAGATCATATGTTAAAAACTGAATGAACGGGAAGTCCACTGAAGTAAGCATTCCTCACATTATGGCATTTTGTTAGCAGAATTTGCCCAAGAAATAATAATTGCTGGGACTCTATTATCAGCATCTGTGAGACAAACTAGAAGTATATAACAGTATATTCTCTCTGATAATCCAGTACAGATAGTGAATAATGCAGGCACATATTTCAATTATGCATACCGTCCCAGCTATAAAGATCAGCACCATTAACCACAACAACTAATTAAATCAAAAATTAAATACAAATCTGACTACAATTACTCAGGTTGCATTTCTCAGAATGTGCAATGCTTGGGTATTTTAGTTTGCATTCAATGCAAGTTTTTATATCTAAGCTATTCTGCACAACAGTTTTCGTTAAAAAATTCCATAATTTATTCTCTGTGTAAATTTAATGAGTCACACCATACTGACTTCATTACCCTTTACCATGATATAATTCTAGTTGTATTTTAAGTAGCTTAATCAATATGATGCTTTAAAATTACAAGCTACGATGACATCATTTGTGCATTTTATTTAAAGGCACTAAATCTCCATTTATATAACAATTTTGCAAGCATCTGTCATGCACCAGATGTCACACTTTAGAGTGCCAAAAGTTGTTTCAAAAATACCATGATTTTTTTCCTGTCCTGAACTGGAGTCTGAACTCTGTGTGCAATTGCGGATTGCAAACTTTAGACTATAAACTCAAGGGGGTACTTGAGCACTGCTTTGAAAGGTAAGGCCAGGTTATGAGCTGAATAGCTCAAATATGTTCCAGACATTATAATTCCTACAAGCAACAGTGGAGGATTGCAAACTGTGGCACAGTGGACTCCATTAGAATTCACATAGCCCTTTCAATTCTGTTGTTGTTAGCGTGAGGAAAGTTGGTAATGGGTAGGAGGTAAATATTTGCCTGCTCTTTATGTCAACAAATATTCATTACTGACTCCCCAGCTTCCTCACATATTAAGGCCTCAGTGGGTCAGAAATTTATCAAGGGTTCAATTGAAGTCCCTCAGGAGGTCTCAAATACCAATGTATTGTATCCTGGAAGGTACCAATTACTGTGGTGGTATCAGTGAGATGTCAATTTTGCGTTCTTGTAAAGGGTGTCAATTCAGTTGCAGTGTGTGAGACAAGCTTCATTCATATTTCATGAAGAAATAATTTCCCAATCTTTCCACTTCAGCACCTCTCCTTTAAGAAACTCTTTAAATCCTATAATTTTGGAAAATGGAAGTAATAGAAAAATTTTGTTCTCTTCAACTTGAAATGAGGAATAGGGGCAGCAAACATAAGGACTGCCCACTGCAGTTCTGCGGGCAGAAGCACTCAATCAGAATGTGGGGCTTCATTGTATTTTTCAACACCAATCAACAATATTCCCTCAACTCATGCTCCACAAACCATATCACTCAACTTCAGGCACAGGTCTTTTAAAATAATGTCTTTAATGTATTAAAACTTACTAAAATACCTCGCAGGAGCATTAACAAACCAAACTGGATGCAGATTGGCAATTAAGTGCCTTGTTGGCTTTTAGCAGTATCTTAATAGTGGAGATGTAGGCAGACTAGTAGAGAACTTTAGACAGAGAATCCCACTTCAGGATTTTTCCATTTAATATCTGTCATAGTGTTTGCGAAATGAGATCTCATTAGTAAAATGTTTCCCCTTCCAAAGAGTCAGCTCTTTTGTGTATGGTGTTGCACAACATAATCTGATACTTCTTCCATCTTGGCCTTTGTAATGACTGGCAGCTTTCTGGTTTAGGACATAACAAGAATAAATCCTTTCTTGTAAAGATAAAAATCTGAGAAGAACTTTTCTGACATTTTGTTATAAATTGCAATAACAACTGCATTGTTTCAAAAAATGACAAATCAATATATTTATTATAGAGAAGAAAACCCTCTCCATCCACAAAAAGTAAGACCAGTAAAATCCAGCCAGTTATCATTGGGCAGAGACATAGAAGTCATCATCAACACTTAGCCTATAAACTGCTGGATGGTGTTCAGCTTTGTTTCAGCCAGATACCTCAGTGACAGAGTCCATTATTTCCTTGGTCCATGTGTCAACAAAAGAGCTGAATTCTTGGGGTCAGAAGAGAGAGACTTGTTTTTACCTTTAAGACCACATTCATCAATGTATTCTTATAAAACCAGTATCTATGAGAACCTGGGGGAAACCACTCTGGTTACTGGATTCGTACATCCCATGTGAAATAGAAGCAAGAATATGTCAATTGACTCTTGGAAATATTTTACCATTCACGAAGATCATATCTGATATTCTTGCTCATTTTCATTTTCTTGCAATATCCCCATAATTTTTGATTCCCATAGCATCCAAGAATACATCATTCTTTGACTTGAATGTAATCATGGCTCAGGATCCATAGTCCTTTGAAATAGAAAATTTCAATGATTCATTGTCAAGATTTTGAAAAAAGGTACTAAGTGGGTGTTCCTTTATTTTGACTGGTTCAGATTCAGATTAGTTTATGGTCATATCAGGAAATTCCTTGCTCATGTGAAGCTCACAGAGTGAACAGTATACATGGTAATAATAAATACAGTGGCATGTGCACAACAACAGAATGGTGCAAAGATTGTAGTGCAATCTGATGTAGTGCAAAGAGAAATGCTAAATTGATAATAACTAACTAACCGAGAGAGGTAGAATTAAGCATCCAAGAATGTGGCAGCACCACTGGGAAGGAGATGTGAAAGGGGTGATTGGTTCAGAAGTTTGATAGCAGAGGGGAAGAAGCTGTTCTTGAGTCTGGTCATCCAGGCTTTCAAGCTCCAGAAGGTAGAAGGGAAAAGGGAATGGACAGGGGTGGCAGGCGTCCTTGACCATACTATTAGATTTCCTGTATCGATGCACCATGAAGATGGATTGGATGGAAGGAAGTGATGAGCCTGTGATGGACGGGGCAGTGTTTACTACTCTCTGCAGGTTCTGTCGGTCCAGAGCAGAGCAATAGTCATCTATGGTTATCTTCTAATGTAATGATGATGCAAAAATAATGAAGTCAGATATTTCTATGCACAAAGAAAATTTCAATATCCTCAAAGGGCAACAACACAAACATAATTTTCTTGTAGTTATAAATATTAGACAATTCAGCCATCAACTTTCAGAACTTTACTGCAGAACACTAATAACATACATTTAAAAAAGATATTCCACCACAATAATGAGTAAAAATCGATAAATCATATTCTCTTTAATTACAATAATTTGTTTAAATGAAGCATAATAACAATTATAATGTGATAACTAGGGATTTAATGCAAAGCTTTCCAGTAAAAAATATGTGGATCATTTAATTCCATTAAACACTGGGCTGCAGGTCACAGAATACTGGTATTCAGACACACTCTACAATATTAATTGCACAATATTTGCAAGTAATTTTTTTCTTCTGCAGTCACCCACTAATCCTTGACATCTATTAAGAAGCTTGGCAAAACTAGCCAGACCATCTTTCCTTCATCCTTCCAAAGACATAATCTGCTGGCAACAACTGGGGATTCTGAGTGAAAGAATAGGTGAATTATTTTGTAACATCATTAGCCACACAGAAAAAGAAATAAATAATTGACTTAATCCCAGCTTTCTCCAATTTGAGGTAAGCAAAGCTGGGAAGTATTAAGAATTTCATGGATAATTAGTAGACAGAATGACAAAAGCAAATTACTGGATGCTAGAAACCTGAAATTAAACAGGAATGGAAAATGTCTGTCACTGTGTAGATAACAGGAGTGATGAAACAGCAATAGGCATGATGGTGACAATAGGGGGTGGTAATAGTCCAGAACCAAAAGTTTGATCTAGACCTGTGTGGATCAATATCCAGCCCTTGGGATCATTCTGTGTGGCATAGGCTTTACTTGCTTAGCAACCTCACTGGGCCTGGGACCAGGGACCCATGGATAGGATATTTAGGGGCCAAAGATCAGGGGATCACTCCAGGCCAGGCCAGGGACCTATGGATTAGATTCTCAGGAATCAGAGACCCAGGCCTGACCTCTTTGGGCAGAGTCTAGATCCTGGTCCATTACCATTTCTATTCCTCGGTATACTGTTCTGGTGGGCACAGGTCTTTTACTATAAAACTAGTACTGTCCTGGTGGGCACAGTGTGAAATGAAGCAGTGAGGGAGCAGTGATTGAAGCAGGAAAGGGCATCTTTGGAGGCAACAGAACAGCAGTGAATGAGGCAGCAAGAAGGTGGTACAATGAGAACTGCGGCATTTGTGTCTTCAAACATGACTGAAAGTCTCAGTGTCTGAATCTGTACAGCTATCACGTTCTTTGTGGGGGCCCTTGGAACTGGTTTGGTTTATAAAACCGGCTGTCCCTGCAAAATAGTTGTGCATCAATGGTCTAGAATGTAAAAACACAAGAATATCAGAAAATAGGAGCAGAACTTGGCTATTCAGCCCCTCAAGAGTGCGCCAACATTCAATCTGATCAGAGCTACTCTACCCCAGGCTTCATAAGAAATAGGAGCAGGAGTAGCCCAGCTGGCCAATCGAGCCTGCTCCGCCATTCAATAAAATCGTGGCTGATCTGGCTGTGGACTCAGATCCACCTATCAGCCTTTCTCTGAAAACCCTTAATTCCCTTACAATGCAAAAATCTGTCTAACTGTGTCTTAAGTATACTTAATGAGGTAGCCTCTACTACTTCCCTGGCAGAGAATTCCACAGATTCACTACTCTCTTAGAAAAGCAGTTTCTCCTCATCTCCGTCCTAAATCTATTTCCACGAATCTTGAGGCTATACCCCCTGGTTCTAGTCTCACCTACCAGTGCAAACAACTTGCCTGCCTCTATCTTATCTATCCCTTCCATAATTTTTAATGGTTCTATAAGATTGGTATTGGTATTGGTTTATTATTGTCACGTACTGAGGTACAGTGAAAAACTTGTCTTGCATACTGATCGTACAGGTCAATTCACTACACAGTGCAGTTACATTGAGTTAGTACAGAGTACAGGTAAAAATGATAACAGTACAGAGTAAAGTGTCACAGCTACAGTGAAAGTGCAGTGCAGGTTCCCTCTCATTCCCCTCTCATTCCCCTCTCATTCTTCTGAATTCCAGTGAGCATAGTCCCAGGCAACTCAATCTCTCTTCATAGGCTAACGCCCTCATCTCTGGAGTCAACCTGGTGAACCTCCTCTGCAATGTCTCCAAAGCCAGTCTATCTTTCCTCAAGTAAGGAGACCAGAACTGCACGCAGTACTCCAGGTGCGGCCTTACCAGTGCCCTGTACAGTTGCAGCATAACCTCACTGCTCTTAAATTCAGTTCCTCTAGCACTGAAGGCCAACATTCCATTTGTCTTCTTGATAACCTGTTGCACCTGAAAACCAACTTTTTATGATTCATGCACAAGCATTCCCAAGTCCCTCTGCACAACGGCATGCTGCAATCTTTCACCATTTAAATAATAATCTGATCTTCTATTTTTCCTTCCAGAATGGATGACCTTGCATTTACCAACATTGTACTATATCTGCCAGACCCTTGCCCGCTCACTTAACCTATCTATATCTCTCTGAAGACTCTCTGCATCCTTTTCAGTTTGCTTTTCCACTCAATTTAGTGTCATCAGCAAACTTAGATAAGATAAGATGTTTATGATATTTATTTATTAGTCACATGTACATCGAAACACACAATGCAATGTGTCTTTTTGCATTACTGAGAACATGCTGGGGCAGCCCAATACACTCAGTCCCCTCTTCCAAATCATTAACGTATATTGTGAACAGTTGCAGGCCCAGCACAGATCCCAGCAGCACCCCGCTCACCACTGATTGTCAACCAGAGAAATACCTATTTATCCCAACTCTGTCTTCTATTGGTTAACCAATCCTCTATCCATGCTAATACATTACTCCCAATTCCATGCATCGTCTTGTCTACATCTCGTCCTCTGCATCAGTTCCCTATAGTTCTCAACTCCCAAGCCTCCACAACCATCCAGGGAAGAGAATTCCAGAGAATCACCAGCCTCTGTGAGAAGAGATTCCTATGCAACTCAGTTTTACATGACTGCCTCCAATCTTGTAACTCACTTGAGATTCTCCCACGAGCAGAAGCATCTTGATATGTGCTCTGTCATTTCCCCAAAGGACCTTGTGTGTTTTCATAAGGTTGCCCCTCATTCTGCCAAAATGCAAAAAAACAAATTTAATTTATTTAGCTGTCTATGAGAGGACAACCTCTCATCCTAATAATTGTATTTTTAATGCCTTAAATGCCAGTATATCTTTTGTTAAATAAGGGGACAATGTTGAGCACAGTAATCCATATGTAGCATTACTGTGCACAATAATCCACGTGTGGCATCACCAGCACCCTGTACAATTGTAACAATACTTCCTTATTTCATAAGTTCAGCCCTCTAGAAATAAAGGCTAATATACTATTTGCTTTCTTAACCATTTGTACCTGCATGCTAACTTCTTGCAATTCATGCACAAGAACATGGATGCCTCTGTATTTTGCTGATCTGCATTCGTTCTTCATTTAGATCCCTCTGATCAAAGTGCATGACCTGTCATTTTCTCATGTTAAACTCCATTTGCCAAGTTTTTGCTCACTCACTCAGCCTATCTATATCCTGTTGCAGAGTCCAAATGCCCACCCACCTATTAGAAGGGACATAAATAGGAAAGACAGAATTATTCCTAACAGCTGCTGTCTGAAAAAAATTGGTATGGAAGTTATATGATTAAATTGTTGAGTTGGGAAGGCTGCAACGCGCATAATTGAAAGATGAGAAGTTCTTCAATGAGCTTAAGAACAGTGTAGGAAGTCATGGACAAAGAGATCAAAGTATGAGTCGGGTAGATATTTAAAATGAGAAAGGACAATAATTTTAAAGTCAGTCTTGCAGACCAACAGATCACCAATCTCTATATTTCCTTAGTGTATGCAGTGCACAAAATGGGCCAAGGTCAGACAAATGGGACTAGATTAGATGGGAATATTGTCCAGCATTAGATATTGGTATTGGTTTATTACTGTCACTTATACTGAGGGATAGTGAAAAACTTGCCTTGCACACCATTTGTACAGAACAATTCATTACAAAGTGCACTGAGCTCATACAAGGTAAAAATAATAACAGAATACAGAGTAAAGTGTCACAGCTACAGGGAAATGTATGCAGGTAGACAATAAGGTGCAAGGTCAAACAAGGTAGATTGTGAGGTCAAGAGTCCATCTCATTGTATAAGGGAACTATTCAATAGTCTTATAACCATGGGATAGAAGTTGGACTGAAGAGCCTATTTCTGTGCTGTATGGCTCCATGACTCTAAGTACAAGTAAGTTCTGATGTCTTCTTGAAGAAAGAGTTTGAAGACCACAAAATTCAAGGTTCATAGTGTAGCAATGATCTCTGCCCTCCTTCTTGCTTTTGTAATCTGTACTACCTGGAGCAGTAACCTTAAGGCAGTAGAAAGATACCACCAAAGCAATCCCTACAAAATCCTCCAAATCCACTAGAAGGATAAGTGATCCAATATCAGTGTCATCTCTCAGACCAGCATACACGGCACTGAAGTCCTAGTTGCACTGAATTGGCTACATTGGGCAGAGATTGTGCAGTGGATGCTCCATCTTGTTTCTCACAAAATCTGCAGAAAGATCTTAGAACAGTCACAGGAATCTACTTTGCATGTTAAAATTGGATCAATCCAGATATGTGGCGACCATCAGGTGTACCTAAAAAGATGACTTTCACCCAAAAGCTGAATATAAGTTGTACCCACTCACATTTGGACAATAGACAAAACAAATTATCTTACACTATACCTCATCCCCAAATCTAAAAAGGTAAAGATTTCCTCCTGTCAATACATATCAGTGCCTTTGGAATGTAATGGAAAATTTCCTCAGATCACTTTGCATTTTAATCCTGAAACATCATTCCCCTCAAAAGTAGATGGTGGAAATGTGTTTGCATTTTCTTTTGAAATAGCTTTTTCAATGCTAGGCCAAGATGAAATCATCTGTATAGACTACCCACAAGCTTGATTTTGTTACACTAATTTACAAGCCTAACTAATGAGATTAAAGCACACACACGAGGGTCTGAAGAAACCATAATCTTATCACTATCTTTGATGGTTGATTTTCTTGGGAGACAGGTGTAGCCAAGTGAACATTAATACCTAGTGAAGCTAACCCTTCCATATATATATATATATCAGAATAGGAAACCTTTCACCAATTATTCACTATCATAGCCATAAATGCAGATAGATATAAGTTTTAAAATAGCTGTCCATAGGTGGAGGGACTCCACTGACATATTTCAAGATCTTGTATAGCATAAGCAGTTTAATCATGGTGAAATTCCAGTAGAGATATTCTGGGCCTCCTGGGCTTGATGGGAGATATCTTTTTGAGCTGGGAGGCATCATTTTCTTAACTACTATGTCATGATTAATGTTCACCACAGAGCACAGTGTACACTGTAAGTAGTGTCCTATTTTTCATTTTACAAGGGAGTCAGTCAGGACTTTTCCTGATTATGAACTCTGAGAAATATTACTCCTGGGCATACAGAACTGATATCATGGATGAGATTATAGCAGGCTTGGCCAAACAATACTCCATGCAGAGGGGATATTTGATTTCACTGTGACACTTCCACACGCCAGAGAAATAAGTTCCAGATAATATCATGGGTCAGGCTTCAGATAGCAATGATACAGTATCCCCTAAAGATATGAACTAATCAAGATATCACCATCAGCTATCATTATTTCTTCACAGTAATTATTTACTGACAGTATACAGTAATTGCTTTGGCAGATATTGATTAGATATGATTATTAATAATAACTAATTTTGACAATTTCTGTAAAAATACTCTTAAATAGCATATGAGAAAGATGTGTGTTTAATGAGATAAACACTGGGTTTAGCACATGAGAAAGATGTGTGTTTAATGAGATAAACACTGGGTTTTGATATTTTTAATTTGGGTTAAAATTCAGACAGTTGGGATCAACTTGTTCATCAGCTGTAAGGATCCAATATAAAACAAATTTCTCACAGACTTTTTGTGGGTGACAGTCTGCACCTCAAAATTGCTCAGAGGGTCCATGAGACCAGCTGTATGAGATATGCTAAGATGTCCCAATAGCATTGCACAGGGTCTGAGGTGCATTACTGGGGTGATATAGAAAACAACATTTTTGGGAGTGTAACCAGTTCTTTATCTAACCCAGCAATGCTTAATACTGAAACAAAGTGAAACATTTAAGAGACATTCCAATACTGCCAGGTGGAGATGCCTATCAGAAAATGGGCAAAGATGGCCACAATATTCTGAACGCTTTGTGGAAGAAAATGGGCTCACATGTGACCACATCCTCAATGTTCACTGTCCCTGGAGTGTCAAAGTAGGATCTACACATGCTTGTGTTGTAGAAGTTGCCAGATGCCATGTTAATGTTGGTATTAATGCACAAAGCACTGGAAGAATACAGAGAACACAAACACAACATTGACTTGATGCCAGTGCTTCCATTTTGCAGCTCTGTGGTTCAGCCAATGCTTTCTCTTAAACCTGCACAGCTGAACTCACATTGTACAGCAGGAAATATCGAAATCCTTTGTTATTGAAAAAGATCATTAACTAGTTACAGGTGGGCTGTTGATTGATTTTTGTCTGGATTTTGCTACATTTTGCAGGGATTGGGGAGGCAGCTGGTGAAACACATTTGTCTGACTTCAAGACTTCTGCACAAACTGCCTCTCAACATTTCCCTCAATGTCAGAAAAATGAAAGAGCTGGTCATTGACTTCAGGAAGGGGGGGAGGGGGAGGTGGCGCGGTGCACATGCTCCTGTTTACATCAATGGTGCTGAGGTTGAGATGGTTGAGAACCTCAAATTCCTCGGAGTGAGCATTACCAATAGCCTGACCTGGTCCAACCACGTAGACTCCGCCAAGAAAGCTCCCCAGTGCCTCTACTTCCTTTGGAGGCTAAAGAAATTTGGCATGTCCCCCTTGACCCTCACCAATTTTTATCAATGCACAATAGAAAGTATCCTATCTCGATGCATCACGGCTTGGTATGGTAACTGCTCTGCCCATGACTGCAAGAAACTTCAGGGAGTTGTGCACACAACTTAGCACATCACAGAAACCAGCCTCCCCTCCATGGACTCTGTCTACACTTCTCACTGCCTTGGTAAAGCAGCCAATCTAATCAAAGACCCCACCCACCCCAGACATTCTCTCTTCTCCTCTCTCCTGTTGATCGGAAAATTCAAAAGCCTGAAAGCATGTACCACCAGGCTTAAGGACAGTTTCTCTCCTGCTGTTATAAGACTATTGAACAGTCCCCTAGTACAATAAAATGGACTGTTGACCTCACAATCTACCTCTTTATGACCTTCCACCTTATTGTCCACTTGCACTGCACTTTCTCTGTAACTAACACTTTATTCTACATTCTGTTATTGTTTTACCTTGTACTATCTCAATGCACTGTTGTAATGAAATGATCTGTTTGAACAGTATGCAAGACATGTTTTTCACTGCACCTCAGTACATATGACAATAATAAACCAATTTACCAAACAAGTTTGTTCCACTTCTAGAGCTTTGGAATAGTGGATGACAGTGAGAATGAGCAAAGTTCACACAGAACAGGGAGAAGGAAAATAAGATTTTAGCAAAAAGAGTTTTCACCTGGAAATTATGGAGTTGTCATAGAGGTGTTTTAGATGGTCTTTGCACTGCATGCCAGTGATGGTTTATGTCATAGGTCTATCACTGCAAACTGAACAGGTGTTGATCTTATTTGCAAAGGACCAAATGTGCTCAATGAGACAGGCTCTGATGTTCAGGGGTAGGGAGAGTTAAACCAACTCTCTCTACCCCTGAACATCAGAGGATTTACTTTGGTGATGTCTCAGAGCAGTACTGGGCATTGAAAATATGCTTGTCCTGGATGTGACTAATGATGATCACTGAGGATTGATACTACCTGATATGAATCAATTGCTGAAATTGCTTCAAATGTTCAAGTGTGACAAACATCGGGAGTGTTTGGATGAATTTCCGGACTGATGTGAAATGTCCCAGAAATGGTCATTGTCACATTTCACTCCATTCATTATTTATTTTCATTCATGTAAAATTGAAATAAACAGTACCTTTCGATCTACTTGCTCAGTTTATGTCTTCCCAGGCTGTTCAAGGAGTGCTCTGTTACTTGCAGCTCAGGAAGGAATAGTGGGTGAGGTATATGTGCTTCTCAAAGGTAATCCACACTGATATCTGACTTGATCTGTAAGAAGGAAGATGAGAGGCCAGGATACTCTCATTTTCAGTTGATCTAGCCCCAATGCTAGCCATTGCTGCAGTCATTCCAAAAATGTCCAATGCCCTCTTCACCATGGAGTGTTGGATTTGCAGAGCATCTCCCCCTTCAGTACATTGCTGATGCCTCCCTTATTGGCCACCATGGCCAGAAAAAGAGAGACTCTTACATCAGATAAGAGTTGAAGCTTATAGCAGTGTGTATGAGGTAAAGATTAAGTATATGAATTTTAGGCATATATTCTGATTTATAAACATTGTTGGTAATTGATGAATGGGGCTGCAGAGAATTGAGAAGTGTGTGAGGTTTGTGGTGCTGTTGGGATATAGAATTTAATGTTACTTTCACTGACCTTGACCACATATTAAACCTCTTCTAGTGCCAAATCTGGTCCTCGTCACTTCATTCCTGGCACTGGTGTCCACCAGTATCAAAGATCTACCCCTCTGAATATAAGCAATCTATTTTTCACTTTCTCCTCAGAGACCTCCAAGGTAATTCACAAAAAACACCTTTCAGTCCAATCAACCCCTTGCTAAGTCTTCATTCCTGATATTCGCCTGCAGAATGTCTGCCAATATCCATCCCGGGTTAGCATACCTTCCCTTCAAATATATAGGACATGCTTTAATTATCACAGGCTAGCTTAGTGCAGTGTGAACATGTATCAAATTTTGTCCCTTGCAGGTGAAAGCAGCCCGATTAACAGAAGATTTAGTGCAAAATGCCCATTGCCATCATGCAAAGGCTGTAAGAACAAAGAGGCTGTACTGCTTAGATTATATTCACTAAGCATGGGGTATCACACACTATGTTCCCACATGTTATTGGGGACTAAACCATTTGGCCCAACTTGCAGTGTGACATGACTACATAATGGTTACTTGGCTATTTGTGTATTTTCTTTTTTGTTTCCCTTCACTTCAGAAATGAACACTTTTTAGTTCAAATCCCAGTGGTGTAAAACTGTTTGCATTGGAAGAGCTGGAGTTGCAATATGCTACCTGTGAATCTCAACCTCAGACATTTGCATGATCCAGGCTGGCACTCCAATGCAATGTGGGATAGAGGCGGGATTGGTGGTAGGTGGGGGCAAAATTACTGCACTATTAGGGAGGCATCATTTCTCAGATTAAGTAATAAACTTAGAGCTCCTTTGCTTCCCATCACTTCTTAAATTTTTCCTTTTAAACAAATTCAAAGTGTGAGAGATGATTATACATCTGATAATTCACTGTATTAATGACAAAATATTAGCCCAAAGCAAGATACAGCAACCTTATTCCTAAGTATGTCAATTTCATGAGGAAATTTGAAGACAGCTTCTCTAGCCTTTTCACACCTCTGAGTATTGAAGAAAACAAAGTCACTTCATTTTCTACCTGAGTAAATCTACAGCAGCTATTCACATCCAATTCACTTTACAGTCTGCTAACATTATGATCATGCATTTGTCAACCAATTGCCAGAGCTGAGAAATCCCATACATTTTTGCACAGCACCATTACTTCCAGAAACACAGAGTCATTATAAGCAACCTTTAATTAATTGTCTATAATACCATGTTGTTCTTTGCTTTGCAATTGTCCCTCCTCTTACACTGTTCCCTGTTGTGATAGAAGTGGAAGCATATGGGTTTGGCAATTATGTTATGAAAATTGAAATTCTATAAAGTCCACATTGACAACTTAATCCTGGTGAATGGCATCTGTGAAATTGAAAATATTTCTGAAACGAGTCCAAATGTTGTTCAAGAGAACACAATGTGTGATGTTTTCTCTTGAGAATCAAGGTGAGAAGTCCAAGGTCAGTGTAGAGCAAGTTTGGTAACAATGCTTCAGATGTAATGTTACATGGACAATATTTGATGTACGTTTGTTGCTGAAATTATGCCAGACACAGATTCATGACTCATACCAAGAAGTGCCCAGTTGAATTTCTAGACTGATGAAAAATGACTCAGAGGTGATTGTTACGATGTTTAACTCCACCCAAAGTTTATGTTCAATCACACAGTGTGAAATATTCAGTACTATGTAGTCTGATTTCAGTATATTTGCATAAAATAAGTTAACTCAATCATTGCACTTCTGATAGTTTATTACACTGGAACATTAAAAATGGCACCAGAAGAAGGACATTCAGGCCCTCGAATCTGCTCTGCCTTTAAACAAGATCATGGCTAATCTTCTACCACAACAACTTTCTCTCCTATTCTGATATCCCTTGATTCTGTAAATGACCAGAAATCTATCAATATTTGTTATGAATACGATCAATAAATGAGTTTTATTTATCGGTCCCTCTGGAAGAAGGAATTCCAAAAATCCATCACTCCCTGAGAGAAGAAGTACCTTCTCGTTTCAGTCCTAAAGGGCTTTCCTCTTATTTTGAGATTGTGACCCCTAGTTCTAGACTCCAGAACCATGGAGGCTTCTTCTCCATATCTACCCTGTTGAAATCTAAAGAATTTTGTGTGTTTCAAAGAGATCACCTCTCATGCTATCTCGCCAAGTGACAGACTGATCATCCAAGGAACCAACCTGGCAAATCTTTGCTGTAATCCCTCTACAGCAAGTATATCATTTTTCTCAGTAAGAAGACCAAATTGGAACACAAAGATGGAACACGGACACCAGTATCCCTAGCTGTTGCTGATCACTGTACACTTGACAGGTTTTTGAAAGATTTCTTATGGACAAAGAATGTATGGGACAATGAGTTCAGGACGTAGATACTCTTATGACATTTAAGAAGCACTTAGACAGTACTTGAATTGCCAAGACACAGAAGGCTATGGACCTGATGGGTAGGTTAGTACAGATTGTACAATGGGTGGCATGGATACTGTGGGATGAAGGGCCTGTTTCCATGCTGTGCAACTCTATGACTCTAAAGCTCATGGTAAAGTATCACTTGTATGTGGGCAATTTTGTCATTGAAGGGAATAAAATAGCAACTGATGGTTATGATCAGAGCTTAGCAGAATAATGAATCCTTTATCACACATTTTGACAGTTCTTGAGAGACATGCTTCATTCCTTTACCACCTATGAGCCATCAACCTTTAACAAAAATGCTATTACCAGAAATTCATATATGCTTAAAAACAAATCCTTCTGCTTTTATATCAATTCGATTTTTTTACAATTAAATGACTGCTGATTGATTATATCTTAAAGTACCTAACACATTGACCAAAGAGCACAGTGGCTGCAAGGTGCACCATCCACAAAATGCACTGCAAGTAATCTTCTAGTTACGCTGACAGCACCTCCCAAAACCCTGACCTCTGTCAATCAGGTTGCAGATAGATAGAAACACTACTTTCTACATCTTCCTCTCCAAGTTGTACATTATCCTGATTTGGAAATACATTGCTGGTCCTTCATCCTTGCTGGATCTCACTCTTGGTATTCTCTCGGGATAAACTGTTAGAGGAACAGCTGTTCTTGCATTTAAAATTAAACTTTCTCCTCTTTTTTCACCCTTCTTTGTTCTCTCCATCTAGAAATACAATGTAATTCCACCTGAGTCTTTTGAATTCAGTGGGACTCTGTGCACACCAAGTACCCTGATATCATGAAGTATTGGCAAGGGAAATCTGGGATCTAATTTCCTCAAAGGTTTTTAAATGGAGAAATTTTTTTTGCTGCAGGTAAAAATATAGCTTAGCTTACATTTTATTATTTCATTTTGGCTCACTTTGGTCAATGTATTTATTGTTTGCACCGAATATTGCATAAATGTTTAATTTATATTAGCATCTCTTTGTTGATAATTTCTTACACTATTTTTGGTTGCTTCTGATATTTAAACAGCATCAGACAAAGTGATGTTACTAGAAATTCCTTTGCATTGTTACAAATGCTATACGTTTCAGATGAGGTAGAAGAAAGAAAGACACTTGGTGGGCTATACTGTGTGTCCCAGATCCAGAAGGAAATATAGTGGACAAAGGTTGTCATGGAGGTGAATGCCATGAGCAATGCACCTTGGATTTGATGCCAGTGCTGTAAGAAGTCTAATGATCCCACACATGTAGTGAAGGTCAGTGAACTTGTGAACAAAGCCTTTCTACCAACAACTACAAAGCTAATTTAATATACTGCTCATGCACAAGGCCTCCATTCATGATCCATCATAAATTCTTTCTCATTCTCTTCTCCCAAAGTTGACACATCACAAATGGACATTGCATCACATTCATTATCTCACTTTCATCTCCCTTGAGATAAACCAATAATAAACCAATAAACTGTGGCAGTGGGTGAATGAAGAACTCATTTGTACCCACATGCCAAGAAGCATTAGGGTGATAAGTTGGTAGTCTTAGGGTCAGCCACCACAGAACCCATGGTCAACAGTGATTAAGTTAATGCCAGACATGTTTCTGATCCCAAAAATGTTGCTGTTAAAGGATTAAAGCAATGCTGTTGGGTATTAAAGGAAAATTTTTTATTCTTCCTCTTATGGATGGTCAGCTCCATGCATTTGATAGTATGACATCATGCCCCAACAAACCTTCGGAGTGGGCATCATATCATCACCACCTGGCTTTTTCTGCATCTTTCTTATTCTCCTCCTGATGCTGCTGCTGCAGAGCGAGCAAGGGCTGGGCTTGCATTATGCATTGTGATGGAGCATACAGTAGATGATGACAGACAAGCTGAAACATAGCACAAACAGTGCACTGCCTTAGAATGAAAGAGTCCTTGGAGCCCACTCTCTGTTTGCCATGGACCATGGGTTCTTTTGACATGAGTCACACAATATTTGCATTTTCAGATCAGAAAAATAAACTGGGATTTACTCCTTAGCCCGTAGTAGCCTATCTCACCCTGAACCTTTGGGAAGTCAGCAACCTGGGGAAACCACACTGCCCATGCTGACTGCTGCACTCTACACAGCAAAAAGGAATTGAATTACTTTCTCCTGTAATAGAAAGCCTCCATCATCTCACAAATGTGAAATATTAGACTTAGCATATATCACCTGGAACAAACTGGAGTCTAAGTTGTTGGGGGGGGGGGGGCACTATGAGCTTCACATCCAAAAGCAGTGGTCCAGGCATGAGTGCATTGTTGATGCTCTGCTTCCAACAAGAGGCAGATCTCAGCAACCACTTGTTTTAAACTTCTTTTCTTCCAAATACATTGCACTTTGGAGCAGAAACATTTCTCCCAGAAGACATCTGGGAGATGAGGTTTTGGCTTATTTTCTCCTTCAGCCTCCTTGTACAAGAAAACCTCACCTTCTAGCCCCAATTTTTACTCCTGGTTGGCCCAGTCAGACCTCAGCAGTTGGAGAGAAAAAAATCAACACTCACACCTCCAGTGTGCAACCAGAGAGAGCACAATGATTTCACCTCTGACTTAAAAAAGACAAGTGTGCAAGCAATTAGATAGCACTGATGCAGAGCTCCCTCCCACTGTTCAGACTTGATTTCCTGTGCGTGACTCACACTGTATTTTAGATGCAAGTACGTGGCCCAATGTGGGATTTAGGCATATGCGGGTGATTTGTGAAGGCACAAGAATGTGCCAAGCACAGATCATAAAAGAAATACATACACAGGAAATATAATGTATCCAAATGTGGGATAAGCAATGGAATTTCGACTCACCTGGTTTTTTCTATGGAACGGAAAGTTATCCAAAAAGCAGTACTGCTTCTTTAGAATCCAACATGGTGGATACCTGAGTTAAGCGACTGACAAACCCAGGCTGGTAGCTTGCAAGAACTCAACAGTGACAGGATTATTCAGGTGAAATGTTAGATGGCTATAGAAGGCTGACTCCAGTACACAAAGACAAGTAGAGGATTCATTTCTTCCTTCTGTGGTATCTTTTATTAACGGCAGATTCTATTTGTGTTCTCTGGACATAAGTGCATCCATACAAACCATCTGCTGCTGAACTTAATTGAAGGATGGTCTGAAAACCTAGAGAAATGAAAGGGGAGCTTGTTTACTTTAGTGAGTTGGCAAGTGGATAAGAGGATGATTGAAGGTTGAGTCAACTTCTCCCATATCAATAGCACTATGGTACCCTGCATGTTGAAACTCAAATGTGAATTTTCACATGAACTAGTTGTAATCAGGTCATGTTCAGAAAACCTGAAATAGATATTCTGACAAGAAACTTGTAAATAACTACGGTATATGAATCAAACCTATTGTGACAGGATAAAAGCTGACGCTGGAAGGAAAATTTACTGGAAATGCACAGCAAAAGAAACAACCTCTTCCGAGACAGTCAATGACCTGGAACCTGAAGGGCAATAGGGCAGTTCCTAGCTTAACTTCTTTCATTCCTCCACATTAGTGCCAGCGTGTTCAGAACTGCATCTCTTGCAAATGCAAGGGCAGAAATGAGGTAGAGACACAAGAGACCGCAGGTGCTGGAATCTTGAGCATCAAACAAAATGCTGGAGGAACTCAGCGGGTCAGGCAGCATTTGTGGAGGGTAATGGACAGTCAACATTTCGAGTCCATATAAATATAGATATTTACTTATTAGTCACACGTATATCGAAACACACAGCGAAATGCGTCTTTTTGCATTACTGAGAGTGTGCTGGGGGCAGCCCGCAAGTGTCGCCACTCTTCTGGCGCCAACATAGCATGCCCACAGCTCCTAACCCATACGTCTTTGGAATGTGGGAGGAAACTGCAGTACCCGGAGGAAAACCACGCAGACACACGGGGGGAATGGACAAACTCCTTACAGACAGTGGCCAGAATTGAATCTGGGTTGCTGGTGCTGTAATAGCATTACACTAACCGCTACACGTGCTGCCCCTGTGAAGATGAAGGGTCTTGACTTGAAATGTCGACTGTCCATTACCCTCCACAGATTCTACCTGACCCACTGAGTTCCTCCATCATTTTGTTTGTTCCTCCAGAAATGGAGTCCATTGTGAATGTCCAAAGTTGTGTAGATTCACCATCCTTGTGTATCTGTTAAGTAATTTGCACCGGGTTAGCCTTCTTCCTTGATAGAGATGAATGGTTGCAAGGAACTAAGGTTGGTGTCTGTACTTTTAGATTGTTTTCAGTCATTTGAGTTCACTTAAATGTTGTGAAGTATTTATTTTATTTGACCTGTTTTAAGATTTTAATTTTTTCTCATACTTTTTAATAGCTTAAACATTTCTGCATGTCAGCTCTGGCAGCTAGCAAGCTAGCGGGAATTGTTAAGCCAACTTATCCAAGTTCTTTGAGCAATTTTATGGACAGGGCTTCCTCTGTCTTTTTTTCCCTCATTCCCACCTCCACACAATAGCATTTATCTTGCAGGTCCTTTCCAAGATTGTTGGAACTGGCTCTGTTCAGCAATATCCCATTGGGGGAAATGTGCAAGTTAGATATGAAGTTTCATTATATGTTAGAGACAAGGACAGCTGGCTTACTGCCAACTTCAACTTGTTTCTCCTTCCAGTCTAGAGCTCTACCATTCACCCAATTCCCAAAGTGTTGCAATTGCCTGTTGCAAAGTGTGGTCTCTGCATCTGCCCCCTACCACCATTGCACTCCGTTACAACAGTCGACTTCTCCCTCCAGTCACTATGGCTGCTCTCCGCTCAGTCTCCTGAAAGCCTATGACTCTCCCTGCTATCAGGGCTGAATTCTCTCCCCTTTGCAATGGCTCATTACTCCCTCATGATTATAGTACCTCACAGCTTCTCCACTTTCCCAAAGACCAATCTCTGGTTGATCTCACTTTCATTCAATGGTTGATAATTCCTTCCATTGCAATGGATTAACTGTCTCCTCCCAGGCAATATCCTCCCACCACAATTTCATTGACTGACCTTTCTTTCTCTGCCATTTGACTGATCTCTTGCCCTCCATCAACAAAGTGTCCCCAAACCACAATCATGGTCTTGTCTCCTTCTGAATGTTTGGAATTATGTGTTTGCACTGGAGAGAATTCAAAAAAAGTTCAGCAGGATGTTGCCCAGAAGCGTTTCAGCTATGAAAAGAGTCTGGATTAGCTTGGTTTGTTTTCCTTGGAACAGAGAAAGCTGAAGGGGGAACTGACTGAAGTATACAAAATAATGAGGGGCATACATAGTGCAGACAGTGAAAAAAAAATGCCTGGTAGAGGTACCAGTAACCAGAGAACATAGGCTTAAAATAAAGATTAAATATTTAGAGGGAATTTGAGGAAGAATCTTTTCACCCACAGGGTGGTTAGAATCTGGAATGCACTGCCTGAGGCAATGGAGGAAGCAATAATTCTCATAACATTTAAGAAGTATTTAGATAAGACTCAAAACACCACTGCATGGAAGGCCATGGGCTGAATGTTGTATAATGGGATTAGTAAAGGTACTTGATGGCTGGCATGGACACAGTCGGTCAAAGAGCCTGTTTTTGGGCTGTATGACTCTATAAACTGCCTCCAGAGGTCCCTCATTGCAACTTACTGGCACTGATGTTTACTTTCAGTCTCAAACTAATCTAATTATCTGGCTGGCTACCAGGCAGCAACTGCAACAAAAATGCTAATGTGGTCCTATTCTGATGTTCAACAGGATCTCATCTCCGACCTTGCTGTGTTCTTCATAGCTTTTCACTCTGTTTCTCACCTTTTTCTCCCTCTGTGAACATCAGGCTATTGTTTCCCAATTGAATTATTATACTTCGAGTAAGTAGAACTTTGCTTATAAGTGCATTGCCTTAACATCATTGATTGCTGTTGCATAACTGAATCGATTAGTTTGCAGAGGGATTTACTGACTCTGTCTATCAGGGTTTGGCATATCAAACCCAGGCACACTTGAACCAGCAGAAATTATGCTTAATGAATGCACAGATGGTGCATGACCATGGAAGCAACATTTTGCAAATCAATAGTTAGAATTCTGAAAACCAGTCACGATGCCTTCATTGTACAATGATCCATGCTACAGAAATCTTTGCGAACTTTGGAATATTGACTTTTTATACGACCAAGGCTAACCTTTGTATCCCACTGAGATCCACCTGTCCACCATCCATATAAACATTAGGCTGGCAACTTGGTTCAGAATCTAAACTTCTGTTATTCTTCCTCAGCCATCACCTCAAAGAAATGTTTTGGCAAAATAAAAGGGCAATGTTGTAACTGTGTTAAAATGACACCTGCAAGAATTTGCATGTGTTCTCATCACTGAATCTGCAGGAAGATTGTGCAAAAGTGAGGAGCATATTTCCTTCCTGATATCAATAAAGTCCATCCTTGCCCATTCTGTTCTTCCTCGGTTGCCCTCTCTTTCCTCCAGCTTCCAGTAGCCATTATAATACCACCTGCATCAAGACCCAGATTGGGCCATGTTCTTTCACTGGACTTCCTAAGACAGAACATACAACTTTTAGCCATTAAAGGAAGCAGTATTACTCACATACCTGCTGAGAGTGATTGTGAAAATTAAGTCCACTTCTCTGTCTCCACAACTTCTTATTTAATGCCATTTTTCAGCCCTTCTCGAATTGATTTCATGGCAATTTTTTAAAAACCCACCAGTGAAATCAACTGAAAACCAAGATCTCCAGAAACTATAGGCTAATTAAAATAGATGGGTTAACTGTTGCCAAGATCTTTGCATTCACCTCCTGAGTTACTGGCATGGAGTCAACTTGCATTAGCGTCAAGTTGCACCCCATTTTACCATTCCTACAAAACTGAGAATGCAATTCCTTTACTTAAAGTGGGATAAAATACTATTAGGTTCACTAGTCAATTTTATTTTCATTGAAAGAACTCATTCTCAATACCCCTACTCTTAAAAATCCAAGGTTACTGGTGTTTGACGACAAAATAATATTTAAAACAAAAGTATATATTATCAACCCAAATTATATGAAGCTTGATTGTCTGCTGTGCTGTTTAATTGTGTACCTCATAAATTGCCATTGATTTCATGGAGATGGGGCTTGTGGGATGAAACACTGATTTCCTGCTCAGTATTCTCAAAGGGAGATGTCCTGTGCCAGGAGTAGATCTTCAGACAACTGGCTATAGATGAGCAGATTAACTGCTGCTTGAGGCTAACCATGTGATATAGAGCCAATTGATAAGGAATTGCTTAAGTCTGAACTAAAAAGAAATCAACTTAAAGCACATGATTTCTTCTCACAAGCCATTCTCTTTTATGACATTGCAAGCTCTATTTCAATGCATGCAGTTATGATCCACTTCTTGGATCCAGAGCTATGCTGTTGGGAATGTGACATTTAAATATCATAGAGAAGCAAAATGTCATGTTATCACAACTAGCAGATGAGTTGCGAAGTTTAAGGTCAGAGGTATTGTCTTGTAATGAATGAAGAAGTTTCATATTGATGCTGTTTGAATTCATCCTTCCATTCGTGCATACTGAATGTCATTACTCGAAGTCACATGTTTTGTTCAGATCCCTGAAAGTTGCCTCACAGGTAGATAGGGTAGTTAAGAAAGCATATGGGATGTTATCTTTCGTAAGTCGAAGGATCGGCTTTAAGAGCCGCAAGGCAATGATGCAGCTCTATAAAGCTCTGGTTCGACCACACTTAGAGTACTGTGTCCAGTTCTGGTCACCTCATTATAGGAAGGATGTGAAAGCATTGGAAAGGGTGCAGAGGAAATTTACCAGGATGCTGCCTGGTTTTGAGAGTATGCATTATGAGGAGAAACTAAGGGAGCTAGGGTTTTACTCTTTGGAGAGAAGGAGGATGAGAGGATACATGATAGAGGTGTACACGATATTGAGAGGAATAGATAGAGTGGACAGCCAGCACCTCCTTCTCAGGGCAGCAATGCTCAATGCAAGAGGGCATGGCTTTAAAGTAATGGGTGAGAAGTTCATGGGAGATATCAGAGGAAAGTTTTTTACCCAGAGAGTGGTTGGGGCATGGAAAGCACTGCCTGGGGCGGTGGTGGAGGCAGGTACATTGGTCAAATTCAAGAGATTACTAGATAAGCATATGGAGGAATTTAAAATAGAGGGATATGTGGGAGGAAGGGGTTAGTTAGTCTTAGGTGAGGTTTAAAGGTCAGCACGACATTGTGGGCTGAATGGCCTGTATTGTGCTATACTGTCTTATTGTCGTTCTATGTTGTTTACTCTGTTTCTTAATGTGAAATATCTATAAACACTACATTTGATTCATAATTTACTTGTTGTGATTTATATAATACTTGTTGTGATAAATGATTTAATTATTTAATCTTTTGGTTAATGCCATAATGTGTAAATATATTTCTAAGAGCCTGAAGGGGTAAATTTGGCCACCTTGTGCCAGTTTTTCATGTTCTTCATGGCTTGCCAAAATGGCTACTGAAACATGCACACACTTCCAGCTGGAAATCTACCAGCCACCAAATGAGTAAAGAGACACTAAGTAACTTATATAAGCAAATAGATTGTCCACCACATTCAAAATGCAATATTTATTTGCTAATAGGAGCAAATGAATATTAAGCACTGCCCAAGATGCGACAGCAGAAAGTACTTGACAGAATTTCTGCTACTCCCTGCACTAAGATCCCCAACCTCTGACATTCAGGACCTAGCTACAAACTTTGATCCTTCCCCTTACCTTGCTCTCGGCTCCACTTGTCTTCTCAAAAGCTCAAAACCGCCAAAAACCAAGTAACTGATTGGAGCTGTAATTTTGATTCATATTATATTTGTTGCAATTATATTAAACTTACCACAGAACATGGTTTAATTATTTAAGCTTTTGTTCAATGCCACAGTGTGTGAATATATTTATAAAAATTTGAAGAGTTCAGTTTGGCCATCTTGCACCA
Organism: Pristis pectinata; assembly: GCF_009764475.1. NCBI lineage: Eukaryota > Metazoa > Chordata > Chondrichthyes > Rhinopristiformes > Pristidae > Pristis > Pristis pectinata. The sequence goes on from NC_067412.1 coordinate 79,386,580, forward strand.
ATACCTCAGATGCTTCAAAGCCTACGTGTGGGTGCATGATGATTTTGTCAGAATTTTAAATTGTTTGTTATCAAATATTTATCTTTGTGTAAAGAGAGTATTTTTTATTGGTCAAACACACAAAGAAATTGAATAGAATCCCACAGCAGCCAAGTTCTTGCTTTCTACATTGAATGTAATCAAATCCATTTCAGGACATGGAAGTTGAGTTTACTGAAACAAAGAAATGCAGAGCTTGATCATAAAAGTATTGTGGGACAGATATCCAGAAACCAGAGAGAGAAAAACATGGAGGTGGCAGGATGAAGGTTTGGGGGAGGAGTTTTGGCAATAATTGGATATTGGGGTTGGGGATTTGTTTCATTTAGCAGGTTGATGGGAAGTGGCAGAAAATCACACAGAATATAGAACATAGAACAAAGATCAGTACAGTGCAGGAACAGGTCCGTCAGCCCACCATGTCTGTGCTGACCATGATGGCAATTTTGTAGCTAGTTTAAATGGGTTTCCCACAAGTAGATGGACTTTTACCAAAATAATTGATATTTCATCATTTGCACATTTTAACCCCATTTTTGTTATACTAATAAAGCTGCAACAGACTATGAACAATAGTGCATCAATGAGTATATGTTAATAAAACTTCAATAAAATAACTAACTTTAAAATAATCTCCATTGTACTAATTCCTGGCAAATTTTACAGTTATTGATAAGCCACCAAATTTGTACACAAGCATGAGCAAATATGTTCACTTTGCAAAACTAGTTTCAATATAAGCACAAATTGTGTCGGTGTTGGTTTATTATTGTCACTTGTACCGAGGTACGGTGAAAAACTTGTCTTCCATACTGTTCGTACAGATCAATTCATTACACAGTGCATTGAGGTAGCACAGGGTAAAAACAATAACAGAATACAGAGTAAAGTGTCACAGCTACAGGGAAGTGCATTGCAGGTAGACAATAAAGTGCAAGGTCAAACAAGGTAGAAGTCAAGAGTCCATCTCACTGTATAAGGGAACCATTCAATAGTCTTATCACCATGGGATAGAAGCTGTCCTTGAGCCTGGTGGTATCTGCCCTCAGGCTCCTGTTTCTTCTGCCTGATGGAAGAGGAGAGAAGAGAGAATGACCCAGGCGGGTGTGGCCTTTGATTATGCTGGCTCCTTCACCAAGGCAGCGAAAGGTCCATGGTGGGCCATGGAGTCCAGGAGGGGAGGCTCGTGTCTGTGATGTGCTGGGCTGTGTCCACAACTCTCTGTAGTTTCTTGCAGTCATGGGCAGAGCAGTTGCCATACCAAGCCATGATGCATCCAGATAGGATGCTTTCTGTGGTGCATCGACAAAAATTGGTGAGTATCAAAGGGGACATGCCAAATTTCTTTAGCCTCCTGAGGAAGTAGAGGTGCTGGTGAGCTTTCTTGGTCATGGTGTCTATGTGGTTGGACAAAGACAGGCTGTTGGTGATGTTCACTCCTAGGAACCTGAAGCTCTCAACCCAAGCCCTGGGTGTTGAGTCCCAGGTCTCGGAGTTTGGTGATGAGTTTGCTTGGAATGATAGTATTGAAGGCGAAGCTGTAGTCAATAAACAATAGTCTAACGTAGGTCTCTTTGCTGTCCAGATACTTCAGAGATGAGTGTAGGGCCAGGGAGATGGCGTCCACCATAGACCTGTTTCAGCGGTAGGCGAATTGCAGTGGGTCGAGGTTGTCTGGGAGGCTGGAGTTGATGCGTGCCATGACCAGCCTCTCAAATCACTTCATGAAGGTGGATGTTAGAACCACTGGTCGGTAGTCATTAAGGTATGTTACCTTGTTCTTCTTCAGTACTGAGATGATGGTGGTCTTCTTAAAATAGGTGGGAACCTGAGATTGAAGCAGAGAGGTTAAATATGTCTACAAATACCCCTGCCAGCTGATCGGCACAAGATCTGAGCACATGGCCAGAGACACCATCTGGGCCAGATGTTTTCCTCGGGTTCATTCTCTGGAAGACTAATCTTACGTCCTCGACGGTGACTACGGGTTCAGTTGCATCGGAGGCTGCCAGAGTGGGTGGTGACAACCCACTTCCCTTCTGTTAAAAAGTGCACATAGAATGCGTTAAGCTCATCAGGAAGGGATGTTTTGTTGACTATGCTGCCTGACTTCGTTTTGTAGCTCGTTATAGTGTGTAAGCCCTGCCACAACTGACGGCTGGTCTGGAACTCTATCTTGAACTGTATAGTCTCTTGGCATTCCTGATAGCTTTCCAGAGGTCATATCTCAATTTCTTGTAAAGGTCAGGATCACCAGATTTCTATGCAGCAGTCCTAGACTTCAGTAAGGAGTGGATCTCCTGGTTCATCCATGGTTTCCAGTTTGGTAACGCCCTATTGTCCTCTTTGGTACATAGTTCTCAACACACTTGCTGATAAAGTCTGTGATGGTGGTGACATGCTCATCAAGGCTGGCAGCTAAGTCTTTGAACATGGACCAGTCCACTGACCCAAAACAGTCGCGTAGAAAATCATCTGTTTCTTCAGACCAACACTGCATGACTCACTGTACTGGATCCTCCTGTTTCAGTTTCTATTTGTATGCAGGGAGGAGGAGCACAGCCTGGTGGTCAGATTTACCAAAGTGAGGGTGAGGGGTGGCTTGGAAGGCATCTTTGATGGTTGTAGCAATGGTCAAGGACGTTAGGTCCCCTAGTGGTAATACTTTGATAATACACTCTTGAGGTTGGCCTGGTTGAAGTCGCCTGCAATAATGAAGAGGGCCTCACAGTATCCTGTCTCAAGGTTGTTGACCATGGAGTGCAGGCTTCATGTCCTTCTGGGGTGGGATGTAGACTGCCATCAGGATAGCTGAAGTGAACTTCCATGGCAAGTAGTATGATCAACGCTTCACCATTAGCTATTCCAGGCTGGGTGAGCAGGAACTCACTAGGATATCACGTCTGAGCACCACGAGTTATTGATTAAGAAGCAGACCCCCCCCGCCTCTAACTTTGCCTGACGACGCTGTAAGGTCCATTTGATGGATTGAGAAGCCCTCAGGTTGAATGGCACAGTCAAGTGAAGCTGGTGTCAGCCACCTTTGTGGTGAGACATAGCACACAGCAGTTCCTCAATTCTCTTTGATAGGTCAGTCTTGCCCTTAGTTCATCTACTTTGTTCTCAAAGGCCTGGATGTTAGCCAGTTAGCTGAAACTCTAACATATCAGCCCAAACCAGAATATATTTAGATATATATATATTTCTTTTTAAATTATGCAATAAAGTATGAATTGATAAACTATAACATGATATGTGCAACATAAAATAAAACAAGAAAAATGAATTTTTATCCATGAATCAAGATTTTAAGTCAATGGGATTGAATATTTATCAGTGGAACAAAGGTAACAACATTAGAGAATTTAGAATGTTCTGCATTAACAATTGATATAAAATAAAATTATTGTTTTACATTTTGTATAATAATGTATACTCGAGCATTGGTTAATGCTAGTCGCACTAAATAGCAACTGCAAACTCCTTAAAATAATATGAATGATTAATGATCTTTAAATAAAATCCCCGCTAAAGTGTAAATCATTGTTAGTAAATAATTTGGAATAACACCAAAATGATTATTAGTCTCTATTATGGAGGAACAAACAAGCAGTGTTGACTACAACTACTTATATAAAATGGTATGGATTATTTGTTACCTGCATTTTGATAATAGTATTGTTCATCAAACTGTACACACACTCTCAGCTCTAATGACCAAAAATCCCCAGCCTCTGTTTTCCTCACAGCCCTTCCAATGCTTGTGAATCGAGCCCATTTTACGATCTACTTCTGCTTTTTATATAAACTTAAACTATAAACTGCTGCATCAGAACCAACTTTGTGACTGGATTTATGAGATATTTAACTGAAGGAGAAAATGGACACATTCAACAACTTTATGACATGATGTGATTGTTCCAAGGAAGACAGATACTTTGTAAGGATGGGTTATGTGAAAGACATTCCCATGGGATTGTCTAAACAAAAGTTCAAACAGATTTGAATTAGCTCTGTTGGATCAGCTGAGTCTATTTTTTTCAGTTTTAGCCCCTTTCATTACAGATTAAATTAAAAGTATTTTCAATCTGTCCTCAAGCCCTATTTGCTATTTTCTGCAAAATGATTGTTTTATAAATATGTTAATGACTTTGTTTCAAATAATTCATGTAATACCTCACCTATTCTCTCCATCAGCTCACTCCAGCACACTCCACCTCAGCATCCTGTTCTGCCCAGGTTCTTTGACATACGTTTACTGGCAAATCATTAAAATGAAAAAAAACTTGCATTTATATTGCAAATTCGTTTTGAAGTACCTGAAGTGATTTATAGCCAATGTAGTATGCTATGAAGTGTGATCACTGTTTTAATGTTGGAAACGTGGCAGCTAGTGTGTGGACGGGAAACTCCCATAAAGAGCAAAGTGATATTAAGACATCAATTGAGGCCAGGGTACAGGGCACAATCTTCTTCAGAGTAATTTATGGGATCTTTTACGTTCACTTGAAGGGGCAGATGGAATTAACATTTCATTCAGAAGAGGGTGAATCCCAAAGTAGAGCCAGCACTCCCTCCATTTTGAATTAGAACGTTAGCTTTTATTTTTGTGCTTGAGTCTGCAACGTGCGGTTTGAACTGCATTCATCTAACTTGCAGACATAGTGCAATCAGAGCTGAACCAGAGCTGACATATTTGATTTTGAGGTCCTCTGTTGTATAATGCGTCAGATTTGAAGTGTACATGTACAGTTTTTTAACTAATAGAAGGTTGCATTTAGATGGTATTTCCAATTACTGTAATATTATCTTGGTTGCTCTCATTTACTTTGTTCTGTCTTGTTTGTTAAAACATACATAGTAATGGCAACAGAACAATGGAATTAATCCAAGGTGGGGAAACAAAGATTTCCTTGTTTGCAAGGGCTGAAAATCTACTTGGCAAATCCTTCTGGGAAAGACTTTCTAATAATTCCAAGACACAGGTAAAAATGCTTTTATATTGCTTCAGTGAACATAGACCTTTAAGTGTTTGTGGGTTTCAAAATGTGTAAACTCCAGTCACATGTATAACATATCTTCAGCATCTGCAGAGAGAGAAACAGAGTTAATATTTCAGCCCTTCAACAGCTGAAAGGTTATTATCCTGAAACATCAACTCAGTTTCTCTCTCCATAGGTGCTGCTTCTTTTGCTGAGAACTTCTAGAATGTTATGTTTTTATTTCAAATTTCCAGCTTCTGCAGTTCTTTGATTTTGAAGTAACTCAATTTTATTTTGGTGACAAGCTCAATTTCAGTAAGGTGTCATCTGTTATAAATGGCAAATTTTTGGGATTCCAGCTTGTGTCCTTGTTATCAGGCCTTCCATGCAGTGTAGGAAGAGGGTGGATTTTCTCCCAGCAACCAATTTTGATGGAATTGTGGCATGTACTTAGAAAAAAGCTGTATTTCTGTCATATCCAACTTACACCACAAATTCCAGGGGAGGAAATATCAGTTCTAAGTCATATTTAAATAAAAAGAAAATGAACATTTCAGACCCTATTCTTACCTATGAATCATAAAGATATTTAATGATAGTTGCTTTCTACACTTTTTCCATACTGTCAAATTGAAACTGAAATTGTTGAGAAGCCACAACAGTATTAAGTCTCAAAAGCTGAGAATAGATCCAGGGTCTTAAGATTGCCTGATGGACTGGTGTAGAGATGTAATAATAGTTGTACATTGTATTATTGATGTAAACCTGGGAAATCATGTTGGATTAGTGATCGATGGTACAGGTTATGGGAATGAACGTGCATGAGCACATAGCTACAACTTCTGGGTCAGGTAATATCACAACAGTGAACATGATTTGAATGACTCTCTTGAGCCTGATATTGTTCTAGTAACTTTATGTGCAGAAGCCTAGTTTTACAGAAATTTTAATTTTTCCAAGTAGCAAATAAATCAAAATTGTGCTGTGAGATAATTGCAGGAGCTTGTTAATACCTTCTTGTGCTATTTTGGTGAGGATGATCATTTATTTAAAAAAATGGTGATGAAAAATGTCATTAAGAATTATTTTAATTGAATTAAGACTGTTATTGAATTAAAAGAGGGATTTCATACAAAACCATGAAGAAGAATTTGATATTAATATTGCCCTGAACAATTTCAACTCTGATATAACAGTACATTGATATGAAAAAAATACATTGCTGGATTATTGCATTAATAGAATATCTGTTTTACCTGGCTTTAACAATGAAGTATGCTGCAGGGTGTATTGCAACTGTGATTTAGTATCAAGCAGATTACCCTAAAGTACTTCCTGTTTCTATAAGAATGAATAATTCCACAATTTAGAAAAATAATCAAATACTATGTTTACCATTTACCTAAAGAATCAAAACTCAATAATAACTAACATGGATAAGGTTTCAGTCACAGCAGCAATCAGATGGAACTGTCAGCTATAGCCCTGAAGGCAAAAAATGTTGAACTGCTCTATAAGCTGGTGCTAGAATGAAGCAAGACTATTAACTGGAGATGGTGTTGCTGTTCTATTTGAGGAAACTCCTTCAGGAACTGAAGAGCAAAGATTGATCAACATGCTGTTCATGACTGCCAGAAAGAATTTGAATCTAGCCAAGGAACAGCAGCAACTATAGCTTAAGTATTATATTAACAGCTATGCTTCATATGTTTTATATTGGGAAACCAAATGAACAGTCATGACTTGTTTGCAAGTGACTATCTGCCTTGAAAAATTAGACCACAAATCAAGAAGCAATAAATAATGTGGCTTTAAAGGCTGGCTACTGTTTGGAGAAATAAGACAGATTGAAATCAGAGAGTTAATTTTTTTGTGAAAAGGTTAAACCTGGGATTAGGTGGGTTCTGTGCAAATTAAATTTGACAGTTTGAAAACTGATAATTTGGGGGCTAATTAATGATTACCAAGATTTATAATTCACCGATGTTGTTGAGGACCAATTTTTATAATGTGGTAGACTTAATTTCAATATATTGCACTGAAGATATGGATTAGGCTAGCTGATGTTCAACAAGATAGCTCAGAGGCAGAAAGAGACAGTGCACAGATTTAGAATCCTGGAGAAAGAATCTAGAGAAAATCTTGTACTCAAAGGAGGAAGATTCCACTTCTCTCTCTAGCTTTTTCTCTCTGGCTTTCATTCTCTTGTTTCTCTCACTCTCTTGTTTCTTTCTCTTTCTCTTTCTCTGTCTTTCTCTCTGCCTGGTCTTATGACTTCCTGATGTTCTTTCTTCAGACCAGGGGAATTCTTAGAAGATGCTCATGACCAAGCACTTCATTTCTATAAAGTGCTCATTTAGGTCAAGCAGCATAGCACTTGCTCACTTAAGGTGAAGTCCTCAGAGAACTTTCAGAATAAATGGTGATTGAATGTTGATAAAATTTTGATAAAATCCTCAGCACCAAATCCTTTTCTCCTTTCAAGCAGGATGTCCTTAAGAGAAGTCATTAATTCCAGCACTCATCACCAAAATGTTAATAATATTTCAGCTCAAGTACACAATCCTTGGCCACCTCAAAGGCTCCTTAATATCTTAAGTATCTGTGGTCAATTGTCTCAAAGAGTGACATACTTTCAAATTTTTGAGAATAAACAAGATTAGCTGAGAAAGCCTACAATAAATCCTGAGGTGTCAAAGTGATAGAAATTCATTCATGCAAAGAACAGATAGGTTCAGAATTAGAAAGGCATTGCATTTACATTCTTGTGAACTCGGAGATGGGCTGGAATTGTCAGTGATTCATATTGCCACACAGAGCAATTCATTTTGTCTGCAATGTATAAACCTTTTATGTCACAGTATGATAGAAAATATAGTGCTAACCTGGTGTTCATTCTTCCAAAAACTATAGTGCTAAGCTTATCAAACTGTCTGAATGAGGGACTGATCGATGGTGTTGACCCTTTTACTTCTTAGGGGATTAATTGATGTGTCGAACAAAGAGACTCTAAACCAAAGTTGAGCACAACTTAATCTTTATTAGCCCTCAAATTACTTAAGCATGCATGTGTACCATTGACTTCTAATAACTTCACGTTTGATTTACTCTTCCAACATCACCTCTTATACTATAACCACAGCTTGGACTCAGATACTACCCACATGAGATAAACTGGCTGGCCTCACTTCAACAAGGTGGTAGTCTTCTCCGAGTTCTGAACTCAGGGTCTTCCTTCTGCGATGGTTGTTGCGACCAATGCCCTTGATAGCCCTTCTTTTATGCAGTTTCTTCTGGTCTTCTTGAAGGTCCGTTGATGTACCTCTGCCCAGGACCCTCATGACGCTGATGTTATTCAGTCAGAGTAAATAGGACCCATCTGTTCCATGTTTTCCTTTTCCATCCTTACCTTAGATCTGGGCCCCATCAATGTTGATCAGCCATCACAATTGACATCCAGGATGGGGTCAAGGAGAGTATTTTCTTTCTCATCAGACAGAGTTCTTTTATTGTAAAATGTTCCTTCTACAGAATGACAATTCCTGAAATATTCTCATTTATTTATCCTGCTCTCCAAATGGTTCATAGTGGCATAATTTACAGTTACAGTAGCTCATAGGGCTGTGTCAGTACAACTCTCCTTCCTCAGATAGAAATTGAACTTCCTTCACTGTGTTCATAGTTCCCAGCAGCTCTTTCTAGTCAGAGTGTCCTCCCAAAGCTTGATACGTTGTCTCTGGCTACAACGTGATGTATCTTTGTCCAGGGAGATACTGTGGATCTCTTGGACAGAAGAGTCATATAGTGATACAAGGGACTGAAGATGCTGGAATCTGGAGCAAAAAACAAGCTGCTGGAGGAATTCAATGGGTCAGGCAGCATCTGTGGAGGCTGATGTAGGGCCTTGACCCAAAATGTTGACTATCTCTTTGCCTCCACAGATACTGCCTGACCCGTTGAGTTCCTCCAGCTCTTTGTTTTTTGAGTCATATTGTGACCCTGCTTTGTAACTATGTAACAATGACAATGACTGGAACAGGTTGTCTACGATCAGAGCTTGAAGACTTGGAATGGATAATTGTAAGTATTCTGTCTTCAAATAATTTAGTACCTCTTTTGATGTAAATATAAGTGCCTTAATGCGTTTGTGGTTACAAATTAGCAGTGAGAATGGATTCTCAGGTAACTTTTCTTTGGGACACAGATGACTCTTGGTTGGCAAGGTTTAGATGAGTTTGCAGTACTAAAAGTGATTTTTCATGATAGTTTTTCAAAAAGAATCTCATTTGTCTAAGCTGCCATGCTTATCAAAGAGAGCGCATCGCATATTAAGCAAGAATGGCAAGGGACAGCAGTGTTGACATATCACTGGATTATCATATACACCATGTTCGACCATGTCACTGTTCAAAAGGAATGACTCAACTGTCAAATCAGGACCCTTGGCATGATGACCAAGCTGGAGAATCTTTCAGCTCTTATGTCATTGAATGAAAATTGTTTTTAAAGTATACAACAAGTATCTTGATAGTTGAAGAAGAAGATGATACGGAGAGCGTGGGAGATGATATCAGCAATGTGATATGTGGGCAAAAGAAAGTGACAATCATTGCAGAGGTTGGCTGGAACCCCACTGTCTACTGACAAATCTTATGCCGTGCAAGATCATAGATTTTTTTAATGTGTAGAAAACTGCTTAAATGCAAGAAATGCTGCACACACTCAGCAGGTCAGACAGCTTTGTGGATGTTCCCTGATTTGCTGAGTGTTTCAGACATTTTCCGTATTTATTTCAGATTTCCAGCATCTGCAGTTTTGTGATTTATGATCACTTAAATGCAATGCTGTTAGAAATAGCTGAAAACTGTAAGCCAGGGTCAAGGACCCAGAAGTAGCATGATTCAATTGTTTCATGAGAAAATTCACACTTGGGCTGCAATATTGTTGCCTTTTATATCATACCTTATATGATAGGTTTGTGTGTGGACTATTAGATGAACAAATTCACTTAAAGCCATTGAGCAAAACTTGACATTTGACCTTGGATTTAAAATTGCTGTGTCAATGGAAATGACATCAAGAAACTCTTGAGAAATTTGTCCACCAGCAGTGACTGGCACAGCTGTAGCTTGCAAATAAAGAGCTGTAATAAAATCCAAAGCTATGAAAACAATGAGAAACACTGATAAAGCAAGTTCATGTTTTTGCTATCAATGCAATGGCCATTATTTACAATGATCTTACCAGCTTTTTTTTTACTTCATTGAAACTCCTTATTTCTTGACTCTTTGGTTTCAATCAAAACAGTTAACTATCTTTCTTTACACAGTTACTGCCTGATGTGCTGAGTGCTTCCAGCATTTTCTGTTTTCATTTCAGATTTCTAGCGTCTATGCTTTTTGATTTTTATTGTTTGCATATTCAGGGATGGAACTTGTGCAGAATCTGTGCCACAAGCAGTAAAACTAGCAGACAGATTTTTAAGCAATGATGCTTTGACATACAAATTGATATTGCTAAAGACTGTTCCATAATGAGTCAATGCACTTATATAATCAAGTTCAGCCAAAAACCATCAAAGGAAAGCACTGTCAAACAAAAACCTGCTCCAGTGAGGTTTTACAGCTATTAGGGTTAATGAAGTGCCCAGCACAATACAACAGATGGCGAGTATGGCTACCCATCACTGCACTAAATCATGAAAACAGGCCAGTTTTAATAGGGAAGAACTGGATGTGATAACCCAATTGAGTGAGAAGAATGTTTTGGGCTTTGACGCTTCAAAGTCCCAACTTTGCTGGAAGGGTAGAGAAAGGTTGGAAATGATTTGTTCTAAGGCAGTTAGACTGGCATAACAAGGTACAATGTGCACGTTTCAGCCAAACCAGATGCGAAGTCGATCTATTGCAAGTCTAGCTCAGTCTCATGTGCTCTAAATTTGAGAAGGAAGTCGATAAACTACAACAAAATGTTGTGCTTGTGACAACTGACTAGAGTGGTTGCAGCATGTCAATAGTGGTTGCATCTTAAGGCAATTAAAACATTGTGGATGTGTGACCTGTAAGCAGAGTCATCAGAACAAAGGTGTTCAGAAGACCCACATTTGTGCACAATTGAATAGCAACAGAGTCAGTCAGCAGTAATTGATCAGTAACTTCCACAAAGACCATTCCTAATACACAGAATTACACAATTATGCCTTTGTATTGCCGAAGATTTTTCATATGTAAGGTCTCGCAAAATATGGATCATTGTTTGTGTAAACACAAGTGCAAAAGACAAAAATCTTCTGATTTTATTGGAAATGTTCAGGAGACTTCAGCAGAACATGAAGCTGAAGAAAAGCAAATGTGTGTTTTTGCAGTGAAAAGTTGTGTATCTTTTGAAGCTTAATGCCAGTTGCCTATGACCAATGAAGCAAAAGGTAGAAGTTATCACCAGCTAAGACTAAAGTTATCACCAACTAAAGACTGATCCAGCTAAGGTTGCAGTATTACATCCAATTCCTTCCAAATATTGTGATGGCACCCATGCCAGTGCATCAATTATTGAAAAATGTGTAAAATGGATGTAGAGCAAAGAGCAAGTAAATGCATATGACAAGTGAGAAAAAATGCAAAGTTCTTTTTGTTCATTACAATACTAGTAACAGGTAAAAGTCATAACAGGACAGCAACAGGCCAAGTAATGATTAATGGAGATGGAAAATTCATCACTGTTGCCTCTTGCATTCCTACAAAGAATGAGTACAATTACGCACAAATCAAGGAAGTACTTGGAGTAGTGTTTGGAATCAAGAAATTCACTTGGTAGATCCTTCATCCCAACAACAGATCATAGCCACTACTGGTGATAATAGATCTCAAATCAAGGATTCTTATCCTTGCTGTATCAAGGATGCAAGGAGGGACAATCCTTCTACTGCAAAACAACTCTACAATTGAGTACAGGAATTCCACTATGGTTGCTCTGTCATGGCTGCTACGTGAGAACTATGATGTTGGAAGTGAAAATGAGATCTGCAGGTCAAATGTGGATTTTCTAGTAACTATGTCTGAAATTGCAGGCAAGACCCAGAAAGAATCAGTGTTGGACAGGGTCTGTGAACAAACCTTGAAAGGATGGACAGACTTTGACCAGTGTGCAGACAGGGAACTGTTCCAAAATCTTTGTAATGACTTGTCATGTGAACAGGAATGTGTCAAGAAATGATTTTGCCTGAACTTCATACTGAATGCACAGAAATAATCAGTATGTGTAGTACATGAAAGCGCATGGGTACTTTAAGAACTAAATGCATCACATGGCACAACCTTGATATATTGTTTTCATCAGACACTGTTGTTTAATTGAGAGTTCTTGCTTTCCATAAAAGATAGTTCTACCTCTATTATTTGCATCACAAAATAGACAACAGACCTTGAATTTTCATTGAATTTAGTATGTTGCTGCTTGAGGAATTATCTGGCAGCAAGAAGGAAATTATGAACAGTAGAGCACTGGTGAAAAGTGGACATGTTGGATTTGGAAATAAACTTGAGAGGGTCCAGATGGACTCAGTCATTTCTCTGTGTATGGAACAGCAGAAATATTCCTGAGGTCAAACAGTATTGTTGAGATATCATGTGACAACTCAAACACAGAAATGTAATGATCCACCAGATGAGGAAAGTGATATCTTGCTGGTTTTAGGGCTGGAGATACACAAGACATCAATGGGACTTTCTAATGCCACAAACATGAGGTCTCAGATGAGGACCTATTTAAAACTTCTAAGGGATGATTTAATCTGGTGCCATCAGAAATTTCAAGAAATATAAGTTTAGCATTAACAACCATGAACCCAGGGAATATGTGGCCAGCTTGAAAACGTCACCAGAAAGGGTAATTTCCAGGCTGGTTTAGGTCAAGCATTGCAGGATCACTTATTTTGTGAATGAGAAAATTCCGACCAAAATATTTAAAGCAGAGGACTCCTTGTTCAGTGGAGCATGTAGAATTTGTTTTGTTGTCTTTTGTTCTTCTTTGTCAACAGCGTTCAGGTCACAGGGCCACAGAAACCTACTTCAACAGGAAATTCTTGGATCATAAGAGCCTGTAAGATGGGAAAGGTGTCATAGAATTGATGAAAGGCGGTTACAAACGGGGGTGCTGCAGGCATACCTGGCAACTCCAAGAATTAGCAAATGAACAAATGAATCAGGAACAGGAGTAGGTCACTTGAACCTGGTCCTACATTTGATCAGGTTATGTCTGATCTGGGTTGCAGCCTCAACTCTGCATTCTCTTCTTTTGTAAGTGCTGGGTAATGGAGTTAATACAGAAGGGTAACCAATGGTCGGCATGGGTGAATTGGGCTGAATGGCCTGTTTCCATGCTGTATGATTCAATGATCCATGGAAACTTTGCATCCTCTTACTTATTATGTATACAGTATACCTACCTCTGCCTTAGAAATATTCAAAGACTCTGCTTCCACTGTCCTTTGAGGAAGAGAGTTCATACGACTTACAAATCTTTGGGAGAAAAAAAGAGTCACCTCATCTCTCTCTTAACTGGGTGACCCTTTATTTTGAAATTGCGACCCCTAGTTCTAGTTCTAGAATCTCCAACAAGATGAAGCATCTTCTCCATATGCACCTGGTCATGACTCCTCAGGATCTGATGCTTCACTCAAGTACCCTCTCACTTCTTTCAACTGTAGCAGATACAAACAGGTAAATCCAACTACCCATTTCAGGTATTAGTCCAGTAAACCACCTCTGAACTGCTTCCACCCAATAACATCCTTCCCTAAGTAATGAGGCCAATACTGTACACAGTCTTCCAGGTATGATCTCAGCCTACATAATCCCCCGTACAACTGAAACATAATCTCCCTGCTTTTTTATTTGCTTACTCTAGCAACAATCAGTTAAATTGTTAGCTTTCTTAATTATTTCTCCACCTGAATATTATTCTTTTGCAAATCATGCACTGGGATAACCAAATCCCTTGGCATCTCAACATTTATATAATATGCTTCTTTTGCTATCAAAGTGGACAAGTTCACATACTCCTACATTATATTCCACTTGCCAGACTATTAACCTGATCCAAAACATTGTGTTTTTTTTCTTCCCACCGATGCTGCTTCACTGGCTGAGGTCTTCTAGCATTTTCTGTTTTTGTCTCAGCATCTGCAGTTTTATTTGTTTTCTGAAGCCTCCAAGAAGTCAGTTGGAATATTTAAAGAAGTTGCCAGGAAGCAAATTTTGCAGGTATATTCAAAATTCAGCAGGAAACGTCACTTGGTCAATTTTTTTGCTGGTAGACAACAACTCAGCAACTCAAGCATAAGATATACACTTGCAATACTCTTTAGGAAGATAAAATTTAGAATTCTCCTGAGCATTGTTCGATCAAATTCAGCTTCTGGAATTGAACAGAAGCAGTTAAGTCAATTATGTAACTATTGCATTAATCAGAAAGAATGCAGTTGCAAAGAAAAGAGCACATTTGAATTTCTGTTCATCTCCCAGTAAGTCTAGTTCAGGTAAATGAGAGGAAGAAACCATAGCAAAAGCAATAAAGCACAGCTTTGGAAGGTAATCTTTCACCACGGTGGGATCACTTCAAGGAGTAGGAGTGAGATGAGGCGATTGTGTCTTTGTGGGGCAATTGTTTGACAAAACCAGGAACCCCAGACCTTTGACACCCAATGGGTGTCCTGCTGTCAGAAGCGAACACTCATTTCAGTGATTAGCATGGCTGGAGTATTCCCAGCACATCCAAAGAAGAAAGGACTTGCCTGCCTCATGGAAGCCATCGGGTAAGACAAGCCCTATTTTATTCTTGAGCTTGCTACAATGGAAGCACACTGCCCAGATAAAACCACTCTTAAATGTACTTTACAGTTGACTTTCACCCTCCTTCTACAGTCTGTTCCTGCATTCAAGGTCCATGTCATTTCTGAAATGGGTGTTCATGCTACGATGTTGCATCAATGCCCGTTGTGTTTTGCACACTGGTTAATATTACTGCTGGGCTCCTAGTTGCTGTTGTGCATAATTTCATCTGCACAAAAGACCATTTTTTGCAGAATATGAGCATTGCAGGCATGATTAGCATTACTGTTCATCCTTAATTATTGTGAGAACCTGGTGATGGGCTGCCGTCTTGAACCATTGCAGTTCTAATGGCAAAAGGTACTTCATGGAACTGTTGGGTAGAGAGCTTTGGGATTTAGACCCAGCTGAAATGAATCACTGGCAACATACTTCCAAATCAGAATGGTATGCAGAGGGACTCTTGCAGGTGGAGGTGTTTTATGATTCTGCAGCCCATTTTTCATTTTTGCTGGTGATGATCAGTGGTTTAATGATGCTGATGGAGTAGCCTGGGCAAGTAACTGCAGTACATTTTGTTGATAGGATACTGAGGCCAACAATGGAGGGAATGAATATTTCACTGGTAACGGGGGATGTATGGAGATGCCAATGACCTCTCATGGTCAAGTTTCAGTTTTGAAACTTGTTTCTATGAATAAAAATGCTGCCCCACCTATTAGAATTTCTACCACAGAGACCTTCCTCAATATCTTGATAATGGGGGAGAAAATCATGCAGATCAATCACCTAATGGAGGAAGCCTCTAATTTTAACAATAGAAATGTGTTACCTTAATGCAGCTGTAAAATGAATTTTTATGTATTTGTGCTCTCTATAGAATCTGTCTTTTGAAGCTGTCAAGTTTCCCTGGCAGCCTCCTGTTGACAGTGCCCATTACTGACATCAATTAATCATTTTTTCTGAACAGAGGAGATACTTGAAATAGCAGGTATCCTGGGACTGAAGAATATTAGGACTGGCTAAAAATACCTAAAAGCTACTGACATGTCCTATCCTGTCACTTTATTTATTTAAGACTCTCTAAACGTGGGAAATACTTATCCAAAAAAAAATGATTTTTGGATTAAATCCAAGTAATACATGAAGGTAAAAGCTGAAGTTAGATGTGGAGAAAATCTGTGTTTTTTAAATGGCTTTTGGTTAAAAATAATTTTAATTTTGCCTGCTTCTTGACAAGTTAAAAGCATATGTATCAGATGCGGAGTGGTTTGTTTGCTTACTGCGAGGCCTAGAAAGGAGGAAAAGCAGTAGTGACCATTGAAAACGTGAATCAGGTGAGGAGCAGTTTGATTGCTTACTGTGAGGGTCAGCAACAAATAAAGAAAACAGAAACTAGTGGAGCAGCCATTTTAGAGTGAGAAGAGCTGTCTTGAAGTGGAAGTGCTGTTATTGTGTCAAAATGAGGGCTTTGGTGAATGTCAGGGTCAGTGAGGAGGGCGAGCAGCAACAAGGTAAGATGAGGTTAGATTTTTACTTTTCTTTTTCCTGATTCCATTGGTTGTTAAAAGGGCCAGTGATAGCAGTCAGTAGAGTGATATGCTGCTCCTGTGAGATGTTGGGAGATCAGGGAGAGTTCAAGTGTCCCTGACGACTATGTCCGCAGGAATTATGTCCAACTGCAACTCCTCTCAGACTGCATAGATCAGTTGGAATGGCAGATGGACATACCTCCTGCATACTCAGGAACATACAAGAGGCAGAAAGTGTTATAGACAGATAGTCACACCACAGGTCCTGCCAGATAAATAGCTGACTGCCAGGAGGGACAGGCAGGTAGTGCAGAATTGTCCTGTGGCTGTTCCCCTCTCAAACAAGTATACTGCTTTGGATATTGTTGTTGGGGGTGGGGGGGGCACAGGATGTCCTCAGGAGAAAATGACAACAGCAGCCAGATTAGTAGCACTATGACTAGCTCTGTTGTATAACAAGGGAGGTCAAGAAATAGTGATGGGAGACTTTTTAGTCAGGGGAACAGACAGGCCTTTCTGTAGTTGTGAGCAAGACTCCATGATGGTCTGTTGCTTCCCTGGTGCCAGGGTCAAGGATGTCTTTGAGTCGGCACAGGGCGTTCTGAAAGGGGAGAGTAAGCAACCAGAAATCATTGTCCATATTGGTACTAACAACATAGGCAGGAAGAGAGATGAGGCCCTGCAAAGAGAATTTAGGAAGTTAGGCAGAAAACTAAAAAATAGAGATACAAAAAGCTGCAGATGCTGGAGGAAAGGAATTGTTGATGTTTCAGGTCAAAGCCCTGCTTCAGGGTTGTAATCTCAGGATGATTCCCTGTGCCACCTGCTACTGAGGCGAGAAATAGGAAGATAGTACAGATAAGGCCATGGCTGAGGAGCTGGTGCAGAAGGGAGCGCTTCAGGTACATGGATCATTGATCTCTTTCCCAGGGCCAGTGGAACCTGTACAAGAAGGATGGGCTGCACCTAAACTGGACACCAATATCTCCACAGGGAGGTTTGCTAGTGCTACTCAAGAGCATGGGAAACTGGGCAGTAGGTCAGCAGGTGGGGGGATTGAGGGGAAGGTAGAGGTAAGTCTGAAAGGAAGGACAGACAGGGCCAGGTTAATGAACATGACGGGGCTGAGGTGTATTTATTTCAATGCAAGGAATTTTATGGGTAAGGCAGATGGATTTAGGAACATTGATATTGTAGCCATTATAAAGACTTAATTGAGGGAAGGACAGGATTGGCAGCTCAACGTTCTGGGATTCAGAAATTTCAGACGATATAGAGAGGAATGTTAAAGAGGTGGGGGAGTTGCACTCCTGATCAGGGAGAATGTAAGATAAGATAAGATATCTTTATTAGTTACATGTACATCGAAACACACAGTGAAATGCATCTTTTGCGTAGAGTGTTCTGGGTGTAGCCCTCAAGTGTCACCACACTTCCAGAACCAACATAACATGTCCACAATGTCACAGCGGCACTTAGGGAGGACAACCTGCAGGGCTTATCCAGTGAGGCAATATGGATAGATGTCAGGAATAAGAAAGGTGCAATTACTCTGATGGGATTATACTAGAGGCCTCCCTATAAAGTTCACCAGGATGTTGCCTGGATTAGAGAGTATTAACAATAAAGAGAGGATGGACAAACTTGGATTGTTTTCTCTGGAGCATCAGAGGCTGAGGGGAAACCTGATAGAACTATATAAACTTATGAGAGGCATAGATAGGGTAGATAGTCAGAATTTTTTTTTCCCAGAGTGGAAATATCAAATATTAGAGGGCTTAGTTTTAAGGTGAGAGGGGGGGAAATTTAAAGGAGATAATGAGGAAAGAGTTTTTACACACAGAGTGGTAGGTGCCTGGAATGCACTGTCTGGGGAGGTGATGGAAGCACATACAATAACAACATTTAAGATGCATTGAAACAGACACATGAACAGGCAGGGAATGGAGGGAGATAAACCAAATTCAGGCAGCTAAGGTTAGTTTAAATTGGCATCATGATTGGTACAGACATTGTGGGTCAAAGGGTCTGTTCGTGTGCTGTACTATGTTCTATTTTTCACAACATAAGGACCCAGTGTTTCTGACACCTTACCTTTACTGCCTGTAAGAGGACAATCATAAATAAAAATCAGACTAGGTACCACTCCTCAAAATCCATTATCCACTGCCAAACATATATTGGTATAAGAATTTCACCTAGACACTGGGAAAGAAAATATCATATTTTTCTTTTTATTGAACATGTAAAGGTCAGTGAGTCTGTCACATTCCCTTCCAGTGTAATGTATTGGTCTAATGTTGTATTGCCTTTGGCCAATGAATTTGTTTTTCAGTGCAGAGACATTTGCTTTGTACTAATCGACTCTGCAATATCTACGGTCCTACAGAAATTATTCTTTGGTTATTTGAATCAATCCCTCCAAATTTCTGGGTGGGAATCATTTTTATTGCAATTTCTGAATGGTTGTAATATTTAACAACTCGTTAAAAGAGATGCTAATCAACATGGTATTGACTACTTTGAGCAATAAAGCATGATAACGAACACAGACGATATGAGTAGTCAAGTCAACCTTCACATCTGTAGAACTGAATCATTGTTATATTCTTGTGGAAGTATTCCACAATTTTTCTCATCATAGAATGAAAATTTCTGTTTCAGCAGATGTCAGACAGATATGATTAGTCTGTTGAATTATGATTCAATTTGAATCTGTAAATTAGCTATCCACAGATATTTTGTGAACCTGCCTGATGATAGAAAGGACATGGTTTTAGGAGGACCTACACCTATTTAAAGTGAATTTAGATCTCAAAATGTAAAGTTGCGTTCAATTCTACAAACATTCATGCTGTTCTTTTCAAGGTTTGTGGTCAGCTATGACTCATACTTGAGAACCAAGGTTCAGTGATCCAGAGGCAGAGAGCTGGAGTTGGTGAGGTCCACATTCTCAGCACTGGCCAGACTGTCCCGGTCAAATATTTTAGCTCTGGTTGGCAGGAAGTGGATGAGAATACAGATGTGGGAAGCGTTACCTTGGACATCATGTGACAAGAGATTTAATACTTGTACCTGTGCAACAAGGGTAAGAATGAAGTCTGGTCCTCTCCATATTTCATTGTAAGATTGTGTCAAACAAATCCCTTCCCACCACAGCACACCAATTACAAGAGGATTTTATCAACTCCATTCACTGATATCACACACTGAAGCCCTTACTCTAGCATGAGCACCAACCTGCTTTTACTTGATTGTCACTGGAATATAGTTTACTCTTCTTCTGTCTGCTTGAGCTCCTGTATTGAACATTGCCAGCTCTCAATTTTGCTCCTGATGTGTTTCCTCTGCCTCTCACTCTGCATGGTTTATGAAGCTGAACACAAACGTGCAAACATTCAAACCTTCATTCACCAACTCAGTTTTCTTGCAGGATACAATCGCCAGGAGAGGACAGAACCCAGAGTTAAATTTAAAGATTTGATAGAGATTTATTGTCAAATCATATTTGGGCATAATGCACAATTCATACAACAGGGACCTGACAACCAGATATACAATTACCAAACTGCACGGGACACCAGTAGGTGCAGAACAGTTGTTACTTCTCTTTTTCTTCACCTTCAACTTGACTCATTGTCAACCTCGGCGCTCAACTTCAGCTTGACTTCTTCTTTGAGCCAATCAGAAAGTTAAACCAGTCAGCATGAGTCTATTTCAAAAAGTTTTCCTTTTCTTTCTGCTTGTGCTGACTGAAACAAATTGCCTGCTTTATATACAGTTCACTTTGCATCATGTGGGGCGGGAGGTGGGGAGTGGTGGGGGTGGGGGGGGGGAGGAATTTTGTAGATTCTTATCATAGATTTCTGTTTCCAAAATAGTCAAGCCTGTTATTTCATGGTTTCATCAGCAGGTCTGTTTACCTTTGTTCTAATTCTAGCTCCAGCACTTGCTCTGCATATCATCAGTTTAATTGTCTCAGGCTTTTTTTTTCCCACTCCAAGCCTTCTCATTACCATCCAAAGTTGAGAAGCAGAATTGCTGCATCCTTGCTCATAAGCTGATTAACACCTCATGTTCCAACACAGGCCATCTTTCAAACTGTCACTGAACTAATAGAAGAAGCTCTACTGATCCCCACAGCATCTGAAACATCAGGGATGGTGTGGTGACTGGCAATTTCAGCAGGGAATCTTCCTACTACTTCAATCTTATTGCTCTTCTCAAATAATCATACACACTGCCCTGCCTTCCATCTGCCATGACCTCACTTTCTTCATAGAGTACAACTGTTAAGGAAGAAATTTTCACCATAAATGTTATGAAAAAGTGCAAACTGATTTATAATCAATCTGGTTTCCACCACTGGAGGATGTAGTATGTGTATGGCAAGGGTCAAGTAAAAACCTTTGACACTGTATTTAGCATTTTGGGTAAGCATTCTTATGATCTCCTCAGTGGTGGGATAACCAGTTCATTTCAATCATACTTTAGTATGCAATCAATGGAAAGTGGTTTTGAAAAATTAAACAGTAACAAAGAAAATACACCTGTACACTGGACAACCTATATATTCTCCCTTGAACAAGAATAACATTCTGAAGATTGTTACACACCAGCCTGAAGAAAATTGGACTTAACAATAACTCTGTGCAAGTGTAATTACCCAAGTTTCTATGGTGATATGAAGAAAAATTCTTCCAAAAGTGACACAAAAAAAAATATTTTTTTTAAGAACAGAGTGGTTAGAGTCTGGAATGTACTGATATTAGTGGAGAAGTGGAGGCAGATTCAAATGAACTGTTAAAAGGAAAGAATTTGCAGATATTTGAGTGGTAGACAAGGGAGTGAGAGAGGCTGGATTGCTCTTGCACAAAGCCAACAGAACTTGACAGAATGAATGGCCTTCTATGCTGCACTCGTTGTGTGATTCTGATGCATCCTGCCTCTCATGAAGGTGTCTGAGGAACTGATGAAAAGTGAAAACACTTCTTGAAAAAAATCCCTCTAATGTTCACAATCAAATGAAAGTGTAAAAACTGCAAAATGACCTTCTGGAGACTCACTTCTAAGCATAAGAAGATGGAATCTACGAGATCTTTGACACAAATCTATTTTACTATCTTGGTGCCAGGGCAAAGCCACTTGACGTGCTTAATTGTTTTCAACTGAAGAAACTTTAGCCTTAATGAATTTCATAAACAAGAATTGTAAGAAATTCATTCATGTACTGTGATGATTTTGCATGCTGCCTGTAGGAATTTCATTGAAAATCTGATTGTTAAATACAATCAAGTCTTTAGTGCATGGGTCATACATTGGACATTGTGTTTTATTTTCTCGATTCTTAATCTGCATTACATGCTCACACACTGAGTCTCATACAAAAATCATCTGTGTATCCAAGCCTTCAAATGGCATGCACCACACACGCACAAGCAGGCCTAACTAAGACAATTAATGCCTATGCACAAAGAAACCAGCCACATATGGTCCATGGCTTTGGGTCTGAACCACTTACCTACTCCAATTTAGGTTCTGCTGGAACTGTTTTTCCTATTTGTTCCGGGTCCTGCAATGTCACTGCTAATATTGTTCAGCACTAATGATTATTATACCTTCTTCCCCTCACACCACCGGACAGAACTAAAAATCACTTCTCTGAACCCCAATATCCTTCCCCCAGAAGTCCCTTTGTCTTGTGCCCTGACTGCCAATGCCCCAAAACTACCTTGACTGCAGGTAAGGTCTTCCAACCTCACAATGCACCCCACCCCAACTGCCCCCCACCTCCCTCTGCTCTGTCAACAAAGCCCCTTGTGACCTGCAACCTACCCACTTGCATTCACTAGTTCCCCATTGTACCTAAAGCACCAAAGAATATTGCTTCTGGTCTTATGGGGAGGTCTCATGTGGTTGGTCTTGTTAGGCTCAACCAGGTCCTAAAACAGTAGAAGCCTTTCTAGCTCAGTTTAAATCTTCCTTTTGTGGGTCAGGTCGTGCAGAATTTTTGACCCCTTGTTCCCCCCCCCCCCCACAACTTATAGTGAGCAACATTTACCTTGTACCTGGGAGGCGACCATAGGGCAACCTAACATTCCACTTCTTCCCACTGATTCCTCAACCCCTCAAGTGAGAGAGGACCAGCACCAAGTTAATGAAAACTGTCTGGACTGCTTTCCTGCAGCAAAGTTAAAAAGACTGAGTTTGTGCAATAACACTTCTGAAGATTCCAAATAAATTTGTGCCTCACCAAATATCAGGTTCAAGATTCATGTAACAACATGTCTATGGATATAACACCTCAAAGTTAGAACTAATTCTTCCAAGGCTGAGGTAGTTCTGGACGTCATCACAGACAGCAGGCTGAAAGAAGTTTAATGGCATTACTAAATATAAATAGGAGACAATTTATTGGGAACTATTATTTAACTCATTTATCCTTTCTGCTGAGAAGGTTCTAAAATGCATATGCTTGTTAAGTTAACCACAATCACAGACAATTTTCAATGTGAAGTCAAATATTTTGCTGCTTTGTGCCTGTACCATCTGTCAGATTGGAGTATTGTGTGGTATTCCCAGCAGCATCTTAGAAGGTTATGACTCATGACTGATCATTGTATTGTCAATTATACAAGAGTCTGTAAAAGGTGAAGAACACCAAATGTGTTCCATCAAACTCCTCTGTGTATTTTGTGTTTGTGTAGGGATTCTATAATCCATGGACGTGACCTGGCACAATGGTGTCTTGATTTTCCATGTGGGATTACTTCAACTCTTCCTTTTCTTCATGACAATGAATAAAGAGCGTGGAAAATGCAATGCATTGTAAACACATTCTAATCTTCTGTAATCTTTCCTAATACTTTAATTTGACCTTTTAAATGTAAGCCTTTTCAACCTAAATAACAGTTAACTCTGGAAGCTCTTATGGCCCAAATTTATTCAGATTTGTGTTGTGATGAGTTCATTTTCCATTTAGTTGTTCTGAATAATACGTTAACATTTGAATTGCTTAATTGACATAATGACAGCAATAATGAAATGCATGACAGAAATACACTCGTTCGATACCCAGAGTTCCACTGTGAATATAATTTAGGTTACTTTCTTCTGTATGTTGTTAATAATGTATAATGTGAATTCATTGTATTCTTACTGATTTGCAAATCCACATTGCCAACAAACTTATATGTGCACACCTAATTCAACAAAGGTATTTACACTCATTCCTTTCATAAGAATCAAGCCATTATTTATAATTATATTAGTTTTTAATGTGCTTTGGTTTCCTTTTTATCCATATTTCTTGACTTAGTGACTCATTTTGTTTAAACATTCATGATAATTATTATGACATCACCAAGGGAACTGAATGGAAGGAGTTAATGAGCCAGAGAGTGTCAGGAGCCCAATTACATAAAAATAGAGATGCAGTTGTTAACTTAGGTTTTGCTAGCAATCATGTCATTTTAAATGTGTATGCAAATTCAGTTTCATTGGATGAACAAGTTGAGAAACTCCCATGAGTTAGTATTCTTCTAGTAAGGTAATCAATACTTGCCATAAAAAATACTGCCTAAGTAATCATAAGTCACAATGAGAAAAATCTAAGTTTTCAAACCTTCTTATTGACTTATGTGTTTGATAAATTGCGGATTTCATTTCTGCAATATTAACAGATATGTTTCAATGTATTCAATTTATTGCATACATTGTGTTCTTGCATGTCTTGTGTTAGTTGATTGGTGTTTACTTTTAATCACTTGATCATTAAGTATGTTCATTAGAACTCAGAGCAGAATTACTCAAGTATCTTTTATTTATAATCTTTAGATAAAAGCTGGCATAATTACAGAGTGGATTTTCCATAAATAGTATACAATTTCATTTTAATTTTTCTTCTTCTGGAGATGCTGATATTTTATGGGGATATAATTAAGCAAACATTGGTAGTGATGATGAGATGGATATTCTCCATGCATAAGCTCAGACACCGATCATTGGAGGACTCATTAATCAAAATGGACATGTATGCAGAATAACCTTTTGGAAGGGGTAATGGGGCATTGATTCTGAATGGGATTTCTGCCTGTTTGGCAGCAAAAAAAAACACCAGTTAGATACAACACAAAGAAATGTTGCACAACATAAGTGATATGGCATTGGGGGTAACATATTAGCAGAGATCAAGGATCAGTAAAAGGACAGGAAAGGAAATGACCATGACCAGTGAGGTACCACAGTCCTGGGCCTTCAGCCATTCTGAATTTATATTAATGACGTCGATGAAAAAGGCAAGAGTATAATACATCACGTTTGTTCCTAACATAAATCTAAGTGAAAAAGTGAGCTGTGAGGTTGGTACAAAAAAAACTACAAATAGGCAGGTTAAAAATGTGAGCAAGAAGGTGGCAAATGGAGAAGAATATGAAGAAATATGAGGTTTATCTTTTGGTAGGAAGAACAGGAAAACTTGTCGTTGTTGTCTTATATTGGCATTAAATCAGTTTTGTGGATTATCCCAATGTTGTTTGTGAAAGCCTTATAAAGATCAAGATCTTCAACGTTGAGGTTCACATATTTCTTTATGTAAATTTTCATTGTGCCAGTTTCAGCATTTGCTTTAATCTATTACATGTTCTCAAAGTTACCTATAGTAGGCCTTACAGGGGCAATCTCTACAGCCAGCTTTTAAAGAGATGGTGGAAGCACTTTTCCAGCTACAGGGGTGCACTGCCGTTGAATAAGTAGATGCGGCCTTGATAGGGGATTGGTGGAAGAATGCTCCCAAGGGAGTCAAAGGGACTTGGACTGGCTGTTAAAGAGCAGTGCTTGCAAGAGGAATGAAGCCTCTCCAAGGATTACAACTAGGTGCTCCTGGCAGGAGGTTGCCAGAGGAGACTCTGTACAAAACACCACCACATAAATACATGCCTAGGAAAGGGTACAATGCCCTTGCTCAGGCTGCCTTCTCCTGTATGCAGAGGAAAAGTAGATGAATCCTTCTCTTCTTGAGAATGGAGCTTGGCTGAACTCCCAAATGCAGCAGCGAGCAGCAAACTGTAGGATGTGGCAGAGATCAAAACAGCAGCCTGGAGTGGTCCTGAAGCTGGGAAGCTGAGACTGACCATGACCTTGATTTCCATGAGTAAATCGATCCAAGCACACTTTTGGGACTGTGTTTGGGATTGCTGGAGGTCACAGACTCGGACAAAGGATGCAGTTCAAGTGTTGGCCTTTTAAGTAGTACATCTTTGGGGAAATAGAGTTGTTAATAATGTGTTTTTCTTTGAGTCAAGAAGTACTGGTTATTTTCTCCGACCAGTAGGGGTGAAAATCACACTGGAGATGAATTTTTCACATTGTACTGCTGTTGAAGTCATTTGAGGACATTTTATTCCAGATTTTGAATTGCAGTATTTTTTTGAAGTTTTGTGAAGGAATTCCTTGGCCAATATCTTTTACATCATAAGAAACCTGGAGTACAGGGAGATCTGGATTTGGTAGTTTTTGAGAAGCATGAAGTAAACCATCAGGTACAGCATGCAATTAGGAAAAAAATGGTTTGTTCTTTATTGCAAGGGGCTTGGAATAAAATAGTAAGGGAGTCTTGCTGAGGTTGCACAAGGCTTGTACAATTTTGGTCCTTGTACTTAAAGAAGGATATAATTGCCATGAAGTTGACACCAAGTTAATGCACAAGTTTGATTCTGAGGAGTTGTCGAAAGACAAGGTTGATGTGGTTGATGCTGAGAGGCTGTTCCTCTGGCTAGAGAGTCTTGAAAAAGAGGCTGCTGTCTCAGAAAAATGGACTGGCCTTTTAACACAAAGATGAGGTGAAATTTATTTGTGAAGGCTGTAAATCCTTGGATTTCTCTACTTCAGAGGGCACAGAAAAAAATAACAGGGTTTGGTGATTAGATGTAAAAACAGATACGGTATGGGATCGGCAATGATCCTATTTTAAGGTGTAGCGTGGCCTGCTGTTTTTGCTGCAAAAGCCTTAAGCTCTGTGATTCCTGCCCAAAACCATGCTACATTTCCTCTCTCCCAGAAGATGCTCCTCAATACACTTCTGTTTCACCAAGGTTTTGGTCATCTGCTATACTATATCCTGACATGGCTTAGTAATTGACACTGGATAAGTGTTTAATTTAAAATGGGAGATTGAGGGACTTTGTTAGAAATACCATTGGATATGTGACAAAGGAGGCCACATGCAGTTGACCTTAATTAATGGTGGAATGGGTTTAAGGGAGGAAAGATTACTCCTGTACCCATGTTATTATGTCAAGGGCCCTGCTATTTTACATAATTTAAAAAGAAACCTCATAGAGTCAGAGAGTTATACAGCATGGAAATGGGCCCTTTAGCCCAACTCATCCATGCCGACCAGGTTGCCTATCTGAGCTGGTCCCATTGCCTGCATTTGGCCCATATCCCTCGAAACCTTTGCTATCCATGTTCCTGTCTAAATTTCTTTGAAGTGTTACAATTGTACCCGTCTCTACCACTTCCTCTGGCAGCTTGTTCCATTTACACACCACCCTCTGTGTGAAAAAGTTGCCTCTCTTTTAAATATTTCCCCTCTCATCTTAAACCTATGTCCTCTAGTTTTGGATTCCCTACCCAAGGGAAAGACTGTGACCATCCACCTTATCTATTCCCCTCATGATTTTATAAACCTCTAAAAGATCAGCCCCCAGCCTCCTACACTTCAGGGAAAAAAGTTCTAGCCTATCCAGCCTCTCCTTACATAAAGCATTTTGTTATACCCTTTAAATAATGTTCTGGTTGCCACTTCTTCTGGCAGGGCCTATAACCTATAACATTTTTCTAAACATTTTTAAAACAGTGCAAGTCACACAGAAGTGAAACAGTTAGAGATTCCCCATTTTAATTATTGTGCCTCCATAATTGTTCAAAGAACTCAGTTGTTTCAAGATTGCTGCCTCTGCCACTTATTATTTTGTAAGTGTTTAGTCCCTATCTTTATGTGGCAATTTAAAAATGTCAGGTTTCCTTCAGGTCAAACAATTTTTATTTGCTGTGGCTTTCATAACAAAGGGAATTCAACTGACTGAGTGAAATACGACACTGCACAAAACAGAGTAAAATTACTTTGGTTTTTCGTGATACAGTGAATTTTTCTTCCTGATGGTGTTCCTTGTGGAGTGACATACATTTTGTTTACAGGTCTCACTGCATAATCTACTGACACATGGTTCTGTTGTAGATAAGCCAACACATCACTGACAACCAGCGGAAGTGAAGCATGATTTATTGCTAATGGCGGCTATAAAATCTCTCCTGTTCTTCTGTGACCCTTCATCATTGTAGTAGTCACCAGTTAGGTGACTTGATAGATATGTAGTAGCTCTTCCATGATAGCTCTATGTTTTGTCATTCAGTAAAAGGCTCAGGTCATATTTGTATTGATTTGTATTGTTAATTTCCATTACTTATTTGCACTATTTGCAATACTGTGGGAATACTTCTGAAGCCAGAGGAATTGGTCATAGGGGGAAAATTAAGTTTATGGTATGTAGCAGGATTGTAACAGCTAAAACAAGACTCACGGGGAATACATTTGAAACCCTTTTTGTGGAGCTCAAGAGATGTTTAAATGTATCATTCTGCATGTTAGAACTTTCTGAGTGATTTGTAAATAGACGGCTTAAATTCAAAAAGAGAGCAGGGTCTTCATGTGGCATTAACCTGTCTAAGATGCTTTCAATGCAGACCAACTTCCTGCCGCCCACTTATTAATGTGATGACATGTGCAGCTAGCACTGGTCATAATGATGAGTGGGTGCATGTCTTGGCATGGAATCTAATGTTCTAAATGGGTAGTTCCATTTAAATCTACTGGCACTTAAAGAGGTAGTGGATTGTGTTAGTGGCATATTGCAGGATGTCCTTACCAGAGCATAGATGAATCAAAAGAAGTATTTCTCACTGAGATTCATGGTCTCTGATTATCCTGGGCTGATGTGGCCTCCTGCTGAGACCATTTCTCTCCTTTCTCATCCCTCACTCTCTTCCTTCTTCTGGCAGCCTGTCCTGGCCTGTCTACCTCTATCAATTCCCAGCCAGTCATGCTGTATTTCATGGGAAAGGTCTATAAATGTACTTAGATCTTAAGCAACTGGTTTGTGAAGAAGCCTTAGAGTCAGGAGAAATTCTTTCCTGCAGCTGAGTTATCAATCTCAGTTGTATCCAGCAATTGTAAAGAACTCTGGAAAGCACCAAACATGCCAACAGCCAGAAGTCAAACAGCAGTTACCTCTTTAAATAATGTTCTGGTCACTATACTACATGAAAGATATGATTAAGCTAGAAAACATTCTCAGGATGTTGCCTGGATTGGAGGTCTTGACTTATAAGGAGAGATTGGGCAGGCTGGCACTATTTTTCCTGGAGGAAGAAGGCAGAGTGTTAACATGAGAGAGGTATATAAAGTTATGAGAGACCTAGCAGGGGTAGAAAACCAGACTCTGTTTCCCATGGTAGGGGTGTCTAACACTTGAGGGCATAGGTTTAAGATGAGAGGGAGGAGGTTTAAAGGGGATCCAAGGGGCAAATTTTCACACAAGTAGTTGGTATCTGGACTGAACTGCCAGGGGAGGTTTGGAAGCAAGAAGAGTAACAACATTTAAGAGCCATCTGGACAGGTAGTTGAATGAGCAGGACACAGAGTGATATGGAATTAATGCAGGCAAGTGGGATTAGTATAAATAGACATGACGGTCAGACAGAAGCAGTGGGCCAAAGGGCCTGTTTCTATGCTGTACAACTCGATGACTCTTATGCCAGTGTGGCCCTTTCCTCCTTATCACACATTAAGAGAAGGCATTAGCTGAAATGTCAAGTTCCCAAACATCAGCATTGCCATCAGAACAGCACTGCATACTAACTGATGTCATGATCTGACCCACTGTGCTGCCAGCTGGTGGTGGTTGTGTGCATCCTAAAGCCATCAACAAATGGCCTCCAATGTGAAGCTCCACAAATGTGTGTGCACATGCCATGGATGTCATTTTAGATCCAAATCAACAGGCACTGTGCTCAAGAAATGCTTGGTATGGATTTAATGTTATGCTCCAGGATTTGTGAGTGTATCATTAGAGTTGACAAGCCTGCAAATAAATTTTACTTCTCAAAGGTAAACTATTTTTTTTATCACATATCTATTCACTCAGTAGTGCTCCTAAAACAATAGAATTCTTCACTACATTCCTTCAGGGACAATAACATACTATCTTGCTGTTTAATTTGGCCAAAGTGTGACCTCAGTCCATATTAATCACATGCCCCCTGCTTGCGAAAGTAATAATCAAAGAGCAAAATCGTATGTTGAATATTGGGCAACTTGCATTGCAGTTGTCTGATGCAATACTGATTGTTTTATACCTCTACCTGTACAAACTTTTCACCAATTTTCTCCCTTTGTCATGTTGGTCTAACTCTTGCCCAGGGTAGAATTTGACAGATGCCTTTTACCACAAAGCACATCATCATATAATTTGGAAATTAATTTCAAGACTGTACTTCTTATTCAATTACTGATCAAGCATTTTTTTTTCTCTAGTAGATGGTAGAAAGCCAAGGATGGGGATTAATTTTGTACAAAAATGTATGCACCATTCATCATCACTGACATTTCTGTATCACATTCCAGATTTTAGGTTGCTGCTTGAATGCTTAGAAACATTATTATATGTTTATTTGAACATGACATCCATCATTCAACTGGAGGTGGAGTTTCTTAAAATAAATATTTACATTTATATAGCTCTTTGTCACTTTGCTGATGTTTTTAAGCACTTTGCACACTCAAATAATTTTGAAGTGCACAGAACAGAACCAAAATGCCAGTCAAGGAACCCCCCACAATTCACAATGAGAAGAATGAGTAGCACGTTTTACAATGGTTGGTATTTTACAACAACTGAAGTTCACCAGTGTGCTAAATGGTTGTTCTGTCTCGTGCTAGTGCCTAATCAGACAAATGCAGAAAAAGAGTTAGGAAACTGGTGAAAAGCCTGGTTAAACAAATCAACTGAATGGTTTTCACCCTGAATCATGTACAAAAATCTTTACTTGCAATTTTCCCAATGGCAGCAGACTGCAGAGCTCATAGCTGCTGCATTGTTGTTGTGCTACTCACTAGGAAATGGGTAATCCTAAAAGAAAGTTATTTCTTGCAATCACAGTACAGCAGCATGTAAGGCTAATATTAAGTGTAAGGGAAAATGGCTGGGGATGTGGAGGGGAGAATGCAGTGTGCTCTTGCTTGTCTGGGTACCTCCCACAAGATGGACTGGCCAAAACAAACCTTGTGGCATGAATAGCCCCAAGTTATAGAGGTGTATGGTTTGCCAAGGGCCCTGTGATGCATTACATACTTTCACCTTTGCCAGTGATGCTTGTAGACAGAGGTGGAGCACCAAGAAATGAATCTTTCAGAGGCTGCGGATAAAACTTCTGTGTCCAGTGGGGACTCTTTCTTTGCTAACCAGCAGAGGTGTTTTGTTCATGATTTACTGCGATTGAAAAATGCGTTTTGTTGGGTGCATCTTTGACAGCCAATTTCAATGGGTGAACAAGGGAATGGCCACTGCACCCAATATTTGTCTGATGCTCTGGGGCCAGTGACAGCTAGAAATGCTCAGGCTAATGTCCTGATGATTGGTGATAAACTAGGATATCATCGCTAGCACTATCTAATATGTACAATATGTTTTTATGCACAAAGAATTCATGGAAAATGTATACAAGTTCTCAGCAATAATTTTATAAGATTACATGGCAATGAGAACTACGAACAAATGGTACATTTTCACATGTGTTGAGGGCTGCAGGTGATATGCAATGCAACTGACAACACTAATGATCAATGATTTTTATCTGTGAACATATGCTTTTTATTACATACTCTTTTGTCCTATACAGTAAGATTGAACGTTGTGCAAAAATAGTAGCTGAAATTCAACTAAATGATCCTCGCATCAATATCATATTCCTGGCATTGCAGTCAGATTTTACCACATGATTTTTTGCTGCAGTGTGATCATTTGCTTTATGAATATTATAGGATAATAACATTACCTATTATATAAAAATTAGAGTAAAATAGCAAATGCTGTCATTACATTCAAGCAACATCCTACTCTGTATAATTATGCCTTGCTGTTGAAGTATCTGCTGCTATTTCTTTCCAAATCACTGACATTTTTCAAACAGCCTCTTGGGGGATGTTTCAGGTGTTCGTCAAAGAGCAATTTCAAAACTTATTATAGAGGTGACAGCAGTGCTCATCTTGACAAAAGCACAATTTACAAGTACCACCCAGCAATATACTGTTACGTTAGACAATCATGAAATAATGGATTCTTTTGCAAAGTTGTCCAATTCACACTGACTGGAACTTCCTAGTCATGCTTTTTTTTCATCTCCTTTTGATATGATTGTAATTGTTGCTAATAGTAAACTGGAAAAAACAATGCTGATAACGTCACTCCCTTTGCCATGATTTAACCAGCTTTTGAAGCAGTAACTATACAGATGGCATTATCCAGAAATTGGACCTTTTTTCCGATTTTCTTATCTGCTTTGATTTGACCATATAACACCAATGTTATGATTAGATCAACAATTCATTTGGAACTAGTTTCATCCCCTTGGTGTAAACCTCCTTTGAGTTCAGCATGTGGTGGTCCAAATACAGAGGTGTGGAGAGAGGAATGATGATATATAGTATATTTAATCCTACATGTCCAAGCTCTAGATGAAATTATGTTTCACCACTCATCTTCCTGATGCTCGGATCGTAAATTAAGTGCTCTGTTATTCATATTACAAGGTCTGAGATTCCTCCTTTTTTAATCTCTGACCCCTGAATATTCCAGCGCCTGGGTTCACAACATGCAGGCAGAGACTATTTCATTTTGATAGAAAAACAAAATACAATGGAGGCTGGAAATATCAAATAAAACAAAAAGAATCTTGGAAATGCTCAGCACACCACAGGAAACTTTGGATAGTGGAACATTAAGAATTCAGGTCAATGACTTTTCATCAGAAGACAACCTTACATGTTCTGAATACAGAAAGCACAACTGGAAACTGCCATATCCAATCAAGTCAGATGGAAGGATCACTACAGATCGGTTTTCAAATTCTTTAGAACTTCAGGTTGCTCAGACCTTAGTGAAGCAAGGGAACTTTACCATCAGAATTATCAGCAGGGGCTGCACGTTGCTCACTGTGTACATTGTAGGGCAGGAGCTTGGAAATTGCTGGCATTTGCAAACAGAGATCTTTGTTACAGCACAGTCCTTCTGCTTCCAAGGCTCTTTACACTTTTATTCCAAGAATCAAAGATTGCCTTAGAAACGTTGTTGTTAGAGAACATATTCATATCAGCTGTGTTGTGTCAACACTGACTTTGTAAAGTCTTGTGGATTTACTGTGCACCATGTTGGAAGGTATCTGGGAAAAGACAGTTCTCCTGGCTGGAAATGGTTGCTTTAAAATGATGCTCAATTATTTCAGATTTCAAATAGTTGATGCTTTTCATGGACATGTGGATTGTGCATTTCCATTCAGCAACTACACATACATTCAAACGTTGCATCCTGTAATTCAGAGCTCTATTCAAGCAATTTTTATTCCAACCAACATGCAGAAGGACATCCATCATCAGGCTGTGCATATGGCAGCAGTTGACATGGACCCATGCAAATTGCCTGTGGTTCTCTCTAAAGGCTTCTCTGATGAACTCTGGTCCTATTTTTTTAGATGGTATTTACTTTTGCTGGGAAAATGAAGTATCTGTTCCCAAAGTGGCTTTCTTTGTCCAAGCCATTCATTCTGTGTAGAAACAAGCACAAATATTAACAAAGAAGCTTGATGAGAGATTCTGTGAGTTTGTTTCTCATCAAGCTAACTGGTTTCTTTGTCTAGTCCAATTCAAACAAATAATGTGTATCACTGTGAACTGCTCATTCGGGCTTGCATAAAGTTAACAATCAAATCACCTGCCTTCCACATGATGGAGAACATTACAACATCACATTTCACTGGTCATGGTTATTGATTTATTTTAAGGTATCATGATACGTACATGAAAGGAGGACATAAGCAAAACATTAAAATACATAGTTGTATGAGAAGCAGGTACAGACCACCAAAAGCAAATGCTGCCTTTTAAGAAAGGTGCCTCTTTACAGATTCTTGATTCCATTGGAAAATCAAATTAATTCTCATTACCTTTCATGTCCAGATATTACACATGGAATGTGTGAACCATGCACACCCATTTTCTCTCCTGTATTTTTGCCAGAACTAATGGCCATCTACATATGTTGAATATTGGATTACCTTAAACTTCTGAATGTGTAAACAGCTATATTTTAACAGGGGCAATTTTGTTCACACCACTAATGGACAAAAGATTATAGCATGTGTCACCATGAAATAAAAGCAAACTATTGTTGATGATGGAAATATTCGTCACAACTTTTTGAATGTTGTGGCTTTTCAGAATACTAATAAATTATATTTATTGATAGGATTCTCATATTGAATTGAATTTTAGACATGCTGCTAACGTTATCAAGAAAAATCCCTGAGATTTATCACGTACCCAGATGGGTGCACTGGTCTGGTATTGCAGAGAGACACTGACAATTGTTTCAATTGTGCTAAAAGGCTAAGGCAACGAGCATGGCACAATTTTGGGGACAACAAACAAATGAAAGCAGGTACTAAGGTTGGGTTCGTGGAGTTCTGGGGAGATTATGGACATCAAGGAATGGAGATGCAAAGGGGGCTCAAGGAGGGTTGGGAAGAATCAGAGGGTATGGGGATTGGGAGGGTCAGAAGGATTTTGGGATGGTTGATAGGAACAAAGGAGCCTCAAGAGTGTTGTAGGATCAATAGTCATGGAATTGTACCATTGGGGGTGAGGGGATTGAAGGGTCAGCCTTGGGAGTGAGAATCAAGTTTACTGGGTTGAGAGGTGAGGTGGGCATTATGGGATGGGGGCCCCTATAGTGCAAGGGAATCACATCAGTGGTGTGAGGGGAGGTCAAGTCAGAACAGTGGAACTTTTGGATTGAACAGCCTATTTTTTGGAGATGAGTGGCTTGTAATGGTAATTCCTTTTCTCTTCAGAAGATATATTTTTGTGGTGATTCTGCACTCCAGCTTTTCACTTTACATTACTCCATGTGCAACAGGACTTTTATTTATCTCTAAGGCAGAAACAAATTAAATGGAGAACGAAAGTAGCATGGAAGAAATATGAAAGGATGATAGAACAAATGACAATACAGCACAGGAACAGGCCCTTCAGCCCATGATGCCTGTGCCGACCATGATTCCAATTTAAACTAAGAAACAACTCAGGTAGTGCCTGTGGAGAAAATGAGTGTGATGTGAAGCTTGGAAGGATCTGTGTTCTGAAGGATCAGCATACAGCCCTGGGCAAAAAATATTAACATGATGAGAAGAAGCTCCTCACAGCATGTATAACTTGTCTGCTAAATTGGGACACAAAAATAGTATCTAGCTTACTTTGGTAAACAGTGTGGACTGATAATCTTTATTCGTGCTTGCTCTATCCTTCTGTAACTGTTTGTCACAGTAGCTAAAAAATTCCTTTGTACCCTCATCATAGCAACTTCAGAATCTGGGCAGGGGAACAGAATTTGGGGGAGGACCTGATTAGAGTTGGTGTTCTCTTTTATGTCTGCCAATGTTTATTTGGATTTTCTGGGAATTGTACAATGTTCCTGACTTGTTTAGTAAAATGTGATATGGAAAATAAAACTCTGTGACATTTGGATCTCAGCAAAATTAAACATATGTCTATGCATGCATGGCATCCAGTTTTGTTAAGGGGTTCAAGAAAGATCTTTTGTAGAAGGATTAAATTAAAATTGTCCCGAAATTCATTCCTATTCTTCTTTAGTGTTCTAAACTGGTCTTGTGTTGAAGATTATTGCCAATTGGGTCCCTGCAAAATATTGTGAAATTGTCCAAAAAGAAATCTGAAATAGCATTCAAGTAGTTTAAACCTAGAAAGAAGCAGGACATTTAAGATTCCCAATGGCATTACATTCAGTTCAGCACAGATCCTGATACTTTGCTTCACAAAGATCAGAGAAGGGAATCAGCTACTAAAGACATCCTGATATAACAACACACAATGGCTGCTATGGAGACCCTGCAAGAGAGAGGGAGAGAAATCTTATATTTTGTGAGAAGGATATAAATATCCTTGTAAATAAAATGCACATCAGGAGGGATGGCTTGTCCCCTTGTGGAAGGATGGCGGGTGCAGGAAATCCATCAGGATGCCATCCGAAGAGTCTGGCAGAAGGTGGCTTGAATGGTCTCCTCTCAGAGTAAGAATCCCCTGGCCACAGGCCAATGTCATGCATACATATGTACACACAGTAACACTCATAGATTGGCAGACAGGCAGACTGACAACTAGGCAAACACACACACACACACACACACACACACACACACACACACACACACACACACACACACACACACACACACACACACACACACACACACACACGTCAAACTTACAAAGACCACAAAGGCAGAGCATCAGAAATCAGAAATGTCTTTCATCTTCTCCGTTTAGGCTAAGCCAATTAAGGATAGGGAAAAGACCACCCACACAAGGAGCCCTTGTGATGTTAATATTTCACCAGTTGGTGGAGATTAACTTCCTCCTCACTGGTAAAGCAACCACTGAGGCACAGATTATCCACCAAGCCGAGGTTTACAGAATATTCACTAGCAATGTTTCATTGTGAGTAAAACATGCCCTTTGATTTGATTAACAGTAGACATTCTCATTACCAAGTGTGTTACTGCATTACCATAAAGATATCCTGGTTGCAGTTTACAAATACTTAACAAAAGTCTTTTGTTGTGTTTTTATATTGGGAAAGGCCCCTGTTTCCCTCTCACCAGAACATGAGGATCTCAAGCAGGAGAACTAGAAGGGAAGAATAAGGAGGATGGTGATTGTGGCTGACATCACCCCACAGCACCACTCCAGGGACCAGTGAGGGGTCAGAAGGTTAGGTTGGAGTGGTTCATGCCTTCAGCACTACTGAGCTACAGTCTGGTGCAGGGTATAGGGAATTTGATGTAAGTAATTTCTTCTCTGAGAGCCTTCACTGGGATCCTTTCATGACAAAGCATTTGTAGAAGTAGAGTGATATGGTTAGTGAACTGTCAGGTTGCCTACCTAGCTATAAGGGATAACAAGAAACATGGAGGACCTATCTCCCAGTTCTCTCAGGAGATTATACAGAGCCAGGAAACTATGACCTCCACTCTGGATGCTTACAGTTATAGAGGACATGTTGAACATTTCAGCAACTAAATGTTTGAGAAAGCAATTATCGTTAGTTGCAACATACTGTGTGAACTTTGGAGGATATTTGACAAGCCTGTCATGAGTTCTGGAGCCACCCACACATCCTGATGTCAGCAGAGTGTTCTCTAAATATTAAGAAAAGCTACAAACCAATGTGATGTGGTTCCTAATTCTACCAAGATTGTTCCACAACAAACATAGTTTGGAGTTTTGAGCTCCAGGCAGGCACAGTAGTGTAGCGGTTAGCATAATGCTATTACAGCGCCAGCATCCTGGGTTTAATTCCGACCCATGTCTGTAAGGAGTTTGTACGCTCTCCCCATGACTGCGTGGGTTTCCTCCAGGTGCTCTGGTTTCCTCCCACATTCCAAAGACGTACGGGTTAGGAAGTTGTGGGCATGCTATGTCGGCACCGGAAGCATGGCGACACTTGTGGACTGCTGCCAGAACACTCTACACAAAGATGTATTTCACTGCGTGTTTTGATATAAATGTAACTAATAAAGATATCTTATCTTATCTTATCAGTTAATGTTAGTAAGTGCAGAAATATGCATTGTGTGAATGATGACATCATTTCCTGTGAATCTGATGCCAGGATAAAGTCAGACACATTAGCACAGATCACATTCAGAAATACACAGTCAAATTTTGTGATGGGCAAGCTTTTACTAAGAACGATTGCTAGCCACTCTGAGTAAAAACAGACAATATTTGGTCCAATTTCCAGGCTGATATATTGAGTTAGACATTGCAATAGTGAATTTTCTTCTATTCCTCCCTCACCAGAGGTGGAAAGTGCACTCTAAGGATAGTAATTCAAAATATTTCAAATGCCAAGCCCCAAGAAGTAAACAGCAGGAGGAAATTTGGATCACGATCCAACATCTAATGCTGCTAAGGGACCAACTAAACATTTGTCAATGGAACTGAATGTGGGGAGGTAAGTATAGTGAGTGCTACCTAATGCTCCTGCACATGTTCATTAATGGCAACCTGGGCCAAATATCTCCTTCATTTCCATAAAGAAAGAATCACATGTAATCTGTGCTAATATTCTCTTTGAATCATATCCTTTCAGCATCTTCACGTTTTTTCTTTGGTAGTTCCTTGGAATCAACGTTGACTTGCTTCCACTTCATTTCTACAGTGGAAGTAAATCATTCTTGATTCTAAGGGAGTCCTAAGCAAGTTCATGAGGGATCATGTGTCAGGGAGACCTATGAGTCAGTGGGGATGGTGCATTTTTTCAAAGATGCTCTGAGATGCTCCTTGAATCTGATCCTCTGACCACCTGTTGGACCTTAGAATAACATGTCTGTTTCTAGAGACTGGCATCAAGCATGCAAGCAATGTGGCCTGGCCCTCAGAGCTGACTTGAGTCTTGCTGCTGGGCATGTTGGCCTGGAAGGAGATACTGACATCCTTCCAACAGGAAAAATAGATCTACAGGCCCCAGAAGGCTGAAGTCCAACCAAAAATCTGTGACAGAAAGAACAGTGAGTGGGGGAAAAACACAGGAGGTCCAGCAACACACTGACAAACCTGCCAAGGACCGAGATGCAGTCAGTGTTGGGTGTAAAATATATGTTGAAGAACTCTTCAACCATGAATCTGTGCTTGACAAGAGCACCCTTGACTGTATTCCACAATAAATATCCATCCCAGATTCACTGTCACACCTGACCAACAAGAGCTTGGAAAGGTTCTATCCTGCAGAAGTTCTAAAACTTGTCGGGGAAGAACTTCGATCACAAATTCACACCTCCCATCTGCCACATCTAAGAAGAAGAGGATTTGCAAGGGGGTGTTAGAGACTTTGTAAATGTGAATATTCTCATGAAAGACCAGTCTGATTGGGGTAATTCCAAAGAGGTCACCCTGCTATCTGCCAATGGAAAAGTCATCACCAGGGTCTTCCACAGTTGCCTTACCCAGTAGCTGAAGAGCTACTCCTTGAATTGCAGTGTGGATTCCATCCATTTTAACATACAATGAACTTGACCTTCCCTGAGCAACAACTTCAAAAGAAATGCAGGAAGCAGCATCAACCATTATACGAGGGCCTTTCTAGTCCAAACATGTTGCCTTGAATCATGAAGCTACAGATAATCCATATAATCATCCAAAACACATCACAAAGATCATGCAAATTCTAGTATTCGACCAACTTTTTTTTCCCAATTAAACTCGGTGCATATTAAACTTTCAAAACAATTCTGCTTGACGGGATACCTGTTCTATAATTTGATTACCTCATACCCAGTTTGACAATCAAAATATAAATACTGATCCTGCCAGGAAGCCTTTTGTAGGTCATAAATGCAAGAAGATATTGCTCCCAGCTGCATAGATGAACAACGTTATGAAACATTCATTCCCAGTAATGCATTTAACTCCCATTGCAAACTCTAATATCTCTGAGCTTTTGACCTTTCCTTCCTGCCAGCAATAAAATTGCCATTCCAGAAATGAACTACCCTAGTTTGCAAAATCTAGCATCTTGCCACCCAAAGATATGCCCTGGTTTCTTTTCTCTTTGCCTTTTCATTTAAAATTGACAGCAAAGAGGCAAGAGCAGCTATTTCAACAGAACTTCAAGCAATTGAGTGTCAGTTCAAATTTACTGCAAATATGTGTTGTAAAGAGACTTTGGTTTGGGCTGTAAATAAGTAAGAGTGCAAATACCTGAATGAACAATACATTGGCTAAAACATAGAAAGCAGAGCTTAAAGGTATAGGGTATGTATTCAGATCTGAAGCCGGTAGACACCAGTGTTCCACAAATATGTATGCTGTAGCCACTGTCGTTCATGGTTTACATTTGGATTTGGAAACAAGTAATCCACTATGAAAAAATTGCAGATGACACCAGTCAAGAGAGTTTGGGGGGAAGAGGGGTTGGTGGTGGGATGTGTACTATTATGATTAACATTGAAGAAGAATGCAATGTGATGTGAAAAAATAGAAAATATACAAAATAAATATTAAGTGGCAAATTTATTTTACAGTGTATTGACTTCAGGTGTAATGAATCATGTTAAATGTATGGGTTCCTGGTAAGGTTGCACTGCACTGTGCACAGGCTTGATCTTCATACTATGAAAAGCACATCAAAGTAGTGGAGTAAGTGCAGATCATGTGAGATTAAAGGTTTATATTGTGAGGGAAGGTTGGAATTCTTTCTTTAGAAAAGTTAGGATTTTAAGGAGACATAGTGGATATCAAGAAAATTATGAATGGGTTATGAAGGGTAAGTAAGTGATTGTTTAGTGCAAAAATCCAAAACCAGGATGCATAAGTAAACAAATAAAAATAGATAATGTTGAAAGTACTCAGGAGGTCAGGCAGCATCTATGGAAAGAGAAACAGAGTTAATGTTTCAGGTCAAAGACCTTTCTAATTTTCCATAAATACAGAATAGTTATCAATCATTTTGTAAATGAAGAGAAATGTCTTTCCTCAGAGTATTTAGAATGTGGAAATTTCTCTCACAGGAAATGGCTGAGATGAAAGCTAAGATGGTTGGACAGGAAAACTAAAATAGTTCATCACAGAAAGGTATTGAAATGCTGAAATTAGGTGGATACATTACGAGATGAACATCATTAAGGTCCATATGGGCTGAATGGGTTGTTTCTGTGCTGTATGTTCTGTACTTATTTCTGTAATAACCTTGTTCCAAGATTTGATAATATCAGAAGAGAGAGAAAATATTCAAGCAGTGCATAACGATAGAATATATTGTATCACTGGATTGACAAAAAATATTTTGTATCTATACTTTCTCGTAAAACTCTGTAAATTTAAACATAAAAAAGCTGAAGGATAAACTTTGAAGGGAACTGCTTAAGTGGCAGCCAGAAGATCAGAGAGTGGCTGGCATTCTGCCTGGAAAGTCTATCAGCTTTAATTGCCTATTCTGGCATATTTAGGTAATGTACATGGTTGGAATGATATTTATATTCTAAAGACTGTTAAGTGCCTTCTTCACTCACTTTACTAAGTGTTATAACATTGTGAATGGTCTAGAATGACAGAATATGTCCTGGTTGTCCTGCAACAGATCTATATGAAATGAGGTTGAATTGTTGCAGTATGGTATCTTGCATCACTACACTGTTCTTTTCTCTACTAATTCAGGGGTACTACAGTTCTATAATCTGTCTTCTACTTTGTTAATTCTCAATGATCTATTCATCATTCAGTCTTATCCCACTTCCCTTGACTTATGATTCTACACACATCAGAGAACATGTCCTCAGCATTTACTATCTCCAGTAGCTTCATTACATGTCTTGCAGGCCTCCATCCCCATCCATCATTGTGCTCTTAAAAATCCACTTGCTGTGAAGTTTTAAAAGAGAGAGAACAAAAGAGATTTATGATCTATGCAATCGCAAAGGGCTGTCCACCACCAGTTTTCCAGGATCACCTAATTATAGTAAGGAGAGCTAACTCGAACTGTGGCAAAGATTCCTTGTTGGAAGAATAATCTGAGGGATAGGATTACAAACTTCTGCAATATTGAATTTCCTGTGTCATTTTATAGGGACAGATTTTCATTGTCTTGACAAGCTGAGCCACCAAGAATGTTTACCAGCATTGTTATGGGCTCTAAGAGTTCTCTGATAGAACTGTCAATATATTTAGAAAAGAACGATACATACTGTAGGACTACTTGGCAAAATTTGCTGTTGAACTCCAAGGGAGATCATCACAGGGCAATGATAAAATGGAGTGAGGTTTCTTGTGCACTTATACAACCTATGTACTACAATCCCAGCCTCCTAGGATCACCGCAATTTTGCCAATAAGCCATTTTTTTCAGTTCTTTTCTGTTGTGTGACCTCAGTGTGGAATGAAAATAAAAGAAAACTGCAGATGCTGGAAATCTGAAATAAAAGCAGAAAATGCTGGATACACTCAACACATGAGGCAGCATCTGTGGAATGAGAAACAGTTGATATTTCAGGTGTGAGACCCTTTTCAGCATCATTACATCTGTTTCTCTTTCCACAGAGACTGCCTAATCTGATTCTACACATCTGGACACATTTTCACTTGTCTTACAGATGTGTGACCAGTGTATATTGATATTAATCTTACTTCTTATTTTATTTCTGAACATGTCCACTTCGTCAACATCTTGTTTAGTTTACTTGATAATTAATCTAGCAATCCATTCAGTTGGGTAATTAGCTTGGCAGTTCTCATCACTTTTTTTTAAAAAAGCCCAATTAGCAAACACCTCAAACAACCATAGTTACCCAAGACATTTAAAGCTCAGACATCATTGCTAACTCCTGTTCAGACCAAAATGGCTTTCCAACCTTCTGCTGGTAATAAATCTCTTGTGGATTCCTGGTATGCAGGAGGCCAAATGCAGCACTATGCCATCTGCTGCAAGGGAACCTGGAGCTGTCATCTATCACACAGCTGGCATAGGTTAATGTGGCCAGAAATGTGCCTTAACTTCCATTTGGACTCATAATGTTGACCTGTTGGAATGGAGCCCTGTGATACCAAAGAAATTTATCCTTCCTGGAACCACCTCTTTCAGAAGAATCTCCATTTCACCTCTCATCAACCAATGGAATAACTGTTGGCTGTCCTATTACTGACCTATTTATGTCTCTCCCTCTTCAGCTTTGGCAAGGGCTACCAAAGGGTTGAGATACCTTCCAAGACTCTCCAAAAGTTTACAGATTATTGTTCCCATAGTCTGACCCTCTAAGCTCACCTACACCCTGCTCTTCTGCTCTTGCCAGTTATCTTTTTTGCATCCAAATTGTACCTCAAGCTATGTAAACTTAAGGTACACATGCAAAATTGTGAGTTAATTTTTTTCAGTTGAGGTACAATTTCTATCCATTAAGGAGTATTCTGCACCTGTAATGGAAAATCTATCTTTAGGTTTTCAAGTTAGTGAATGAAGAGTTAACACACAGAGTTAACACAATGAAAAGAAAATTATTGCAACATTTTCTTTCCCCTCACACAATGCATTACATTGACTTCTGGCACTCATACGTGCTTGCATTGATCATTTTTCCATTATTTAAGTCATATAATTGGCAACTAGGTATAAGGACATTAAAAGGTTGACCAATGAGATTACTTCCATTATAGATTAAAATGCTATAAAACTGATATCTGCAATGTCATTTGTAATCATTATACATCTTGAGTGCACTTATGACAGATAAAATGATCCACTGATTTATTCACAAGAGTTAATTGGAACAAACGTTTTAAAGTAAATTTGGCAAGTACCAA
Source organism: Pristis pectinata (assembly GCF_009764475.1). NCBI lineage: Eukaryota > Metazoa > Chordata > Chondrichthyes > Rhinopristiformes > Pristidae > Pristis > Pristis pectinata. The sequence goes on from NC_067412.1 coordinate 79,429,661, forward strand.
GGGCTATTAAGTGTCCTGTTTAAAATCTATTGTTCCATTAAAATTCTCAGAAATAAGTAGTCGCTGCACCAAATTTAATTTGAAGCAATAATAGAGAAAAGATTAGGCATTTCCCAGCAACATGCTTAAAAGCAATTACCTACATTGATTCCAAAGTTATTACTTAATGGCAGAAAAATACAGGTTTGTTGCTGATTAATTGCTTTTACATCCCTGTCCAAACAATTGGCTGCATCACAAATTTTCACAAATATAATTACAATTTAGATAAATTAGATTATGCACAATGTTTATTGATTTAAATACAAGAAAACACTTTGAGCTAAAATGTAGCCTCTGACCATAATTCAAATTATACTGATTAGGAAATGTGGTTTGCTTAAATGTCTGGGAACTTGTCTTCTACTTTTCTATTTCATTTCTTCTGTGGTTCCCTCCTTATTTATAATACAAACATTTAAGTAAAACTTGTAGTGTGCTACAGCACTAAGAAGAATATTGTAGAAGTTCATTTGAAATTACAGACAGAGAGAGACAAAATCATTCAGGTGTTTGAGAACAAAGGTGGGAACTGAGGCATTCTTTAACCAGGAGCCATTAAGCACAAGGTTGCTGAGTGGAGTCTGAGTGAAAGTCACAACATGGACAATGAAGGACTAGTATCTTCCTTTGCCTACTTGTGTTTAAAATGGGCTGGTAATTGAATTACACTCAGTTGTGCAGATATACTGATTAATAAATCATAAAAGATCAAAATTCCTTATTATGTGATGAAATATCGGTACTTGAGGTCGACAGATTCCAGTAACCTTAAGTTAATAGCTGACATGAGTAAACTCTTCCCTTTCTCCCTACCCCTCCATGCTATGTGCTGAGCCCTGTGGATATTCATGACCACCATAGGATTCAATCTGTTGTTGGTCTTATGAGGTACAACTTCTGGCGACTGACCAATCCTCTCTTCCTGACTGTGGTACCTTTGTGGCTGAAAGATCCTACTTTTAATGGAAAATCACTCTTGCATAAAGATCTGAAATTGTAGTGTTTGCTTTGATCTTCCTCTTTCCTGTCTTGAGTAAACAGGATTTAGCTCTTTGGTCCACTGTCTTCATCAGATGCTTGATGCAATGTTTAAAATGTTGCAGCAGTCAATTCTGCACTGCATTCCAGATTTTCAAGCAGAATTTCAATGGTTAAATTGGGATTACTTCCCTTCAGCAGGGATACAAGTGTGAAACCAGTTTCCTTGGAGCTACATAATCATAATATGTTTACATTTTAGGTAGGAATATTAGCATTAACAACTTCCAAGCACCTATACTCTGTTCAAACTAAATTGACCACATACTGACATGAAATGATAAATGTAAACGAACTGGTTCTTCAGCACTTTAAGTGTTTTAACTGACTCAATTGTTTCTGACTATTAATATTTCTGAAGATTCTTTACATGCAGCCTTTGTCTTCTGACAGTATTGTGAATATTACAGACCTGCAGACAGTCAAGAATCACACTGGGTCAGAGAGAAAAAAAATGTATAAGTAAGCCAGCAAATCGTGCCTCTCTCTTTTCTCACAACCTATACATTTGCGGAGCCTTGGTTCTCTCAGGGCATGCTGAGATCTTAAACCTCTGGTCAACTTCTGATTATGTGGTTCACAAACTGCCTTTACCGTACAGCTACATGAACAGCTTCCCTGTCCCACTGATAGAAGTGAAGTTAGTCACTCTTCCAGCAGGCATTGCTACAGCGGCAAAGTTTTGAATGACCTCAAGTTGATGGACAGTGCAATGAAGGAGCCCAGCTAGTGGTCTGTTGAGTAATTTTAGCTGGTGAAAACCCTAGTAGCAACAATGCTTCTGTTAATCTCTTGGTAGATTTCTTGGACATTAAGAAGACTTAACAGTAATAAAACTAAAATCTCTGGAAGCACTCAGCAGGTTAGGCAGCAACTCTATAGCTGGTATTTCAAGTTAATTTCATTACAGAATCATCAAACTAATGGTATCTCTTTTTCTCTCCCTACAGATGCTGCCTAGTGTGAGACATATTTCCAAAACTTTCTACCCTTGTCATTTCAGATTCCTAGCATCTTCAGAATTTTGTATTTGCAAAGTTACCTGTAGGATGACAGGACTAAGGATCCTGGAGAAGTTATGTGAAAGCATATTAGGTAGAATGAGGTTCCGCAAGTTCCAAAATTTTCAGTTGCTTGAAAGATGATTGTACTTTTTTTATGTGATCAGATGCTGGACCGGATAAGAAACACAACAAAGCAAAAATAATTTAACTTTAAACGTCAGAGCTTTGATGCACATTTATCTTCAATAATTTTACTACAATTTCTGAAACATAATTCAGATTAATTACAAATCTTGTTACTGTTTCTTGAAAAGTAAACATGTTCCACTGCATTTAAATTATAAACACATTGTAACCAATATGAGGTAAAAGAATGAAGTAATTTTTTTCACTGGAAATGTTACAGTTCCATAGAAACTGCTGAATATCAGAGCTTTAGTTTTCTAATTAATAATCATAAGTATATGGAGATACTTCCTTGAAAAGGTTAATCACAAATGAAATGTTGGATGAGTGGCTAAGTACAAGTTAGAGAGGGTGTAAGGACAAAACACTCAGGAATTTTTATTTAATAATGAATATGAACAATTCCAATGTAATAAATATACTTGGAAAAGGTGTATTTAGTAAAAAGTGGATATTTTACAATCCAAGATAAAATGCTGGTAGGAATAAAACTCAGATTTTTCATGAGTCCATTGGATTAGACGGGGCTTTTAAAATGATTTTAAGCAAATTGCGCTGTCGGACAGATGAAAATGCCATTTTAGAAAAGAAACCATTATTTTCTTGTTATTTGGAAGCAATCTGGATATAAATTATTCTATGGATAAACTCACGTCTTCTATAAATTAAGTGTGGTTAAAATAAAATATATTTCATGAGTTGTCCTCGGAAATGATTCCAAATTATGGTTCTTTGTGAAAGAAAAGTGATTTAAAGGAATCATCAGCTGTAAAGTGCTTACTTATTAAATGGTTCCTATTGGCTGTTACTCCAATTCTACAAAGGTTTGTTCCTTTTAGAATTCTTTAAAAATGTTAATGCCATCAAGAAATGGTTTGCCAGGTATGGAAGAAAAGTTTGCTTTGACTTTAAAGCTTCTGTGTGAACTACTTGCTCTTGCTAGTAGACTTTTTTCATGGAATACAGCAAAGCTGGGTTAATGAGCAAAATATTACTAAAAAGGGAGGTAGATGAGATGGAGAAGCACTTTAAAAGGAGCCTATGTCCACTTCCAATCTGCCATTAGGTGATGGATCTCACTGAGGCTCTAAATTCAAAGGGAACTAAATATTTTTCATTTTCCCTTTACTTGTTAAACCATTCTGACAGAGAACAGTTGGGAGAGTGGTTTCATAAGGATTGCAGGTTACTCTGTGGTGCAGGATGGTATGACTGCAAACACAGATGCCCCAGGGACAAAATTGAAAGGTGTGAGCATTCACAGTGAACCATGCAGGGAAATGCCTGGTGTCCTGCCAGTAGGCTGGTGCTCTCGTTCTGTGGCAGCATGCTGTGCTGTGTTTATTTGAACAACAGCAATTTAAAGGTTGGGTACTGGGCAACAGCAATGATCGCTAGTTTTTGACTCTCATGCACAAGGGCAATGTACACTTTATGAATTCCACATAAATTGTGATCAAGCAGGTTATTGATATAATGAAACGGTGATTCTGCTGCCTTTAGGAACTCTGTGTTAATTGCAAGGTGAGATCTCAAGAATCAAGATTTATGGTGGTGTGTTGTATACTGCACAACCTCCCCATGCTGAAGATTCAGCCCTTATCATCAACTATATGCTGATGGGTTTCTGAAGCAGGAGGAGAAGGATGGGACAGAATGGGAAGGAGTCTGAGGAGGAGGGCAAGCAATGGAAGGGACAATCTAAACATCTTTCAGGTTGAGCTGTCTGTGTTCAACTCTTTTGGTCATGATACAAAAATAAACAAACCCAATTTCCCATTCACCAGCAGTATCAGTCCTTTCACCCCTCTGTGTCTGGCCATCACAAGATTAGGCCAGTGGTGAGGGCAGCAGAGGAAAGTAAGAAGTACATGCTAACACCATCTGCAGCTTGTGTTACATAGGTTACACAAAGATTTGAGAAGTGGAATGTGAGAAGGAGAGTTAGGTTAGAATACAGCTACCTCCTACAGTTTTGCCTTATCCTACTAACCATTGATTCAGTAATGGCCTTTCCAAACATAGGAATCATTGTTTCCACTAATGGGTAGAGTGATCAGTCCCCTGGTGATTAATTAGCTGCTGTTGGTGATTATGCACATAGTGCCTTGCAGTAGTGAGAAGAACTGTTAAAGAATCTATGCATTATTTTTTGCAGATGTAATTTTCTTAACACAAAGATTTTTCTGACTTGTGGGCAATTAACTTACTTCAGAATTCAACGGTTATCCTTCCAAAAAATTTAATTAACCTTCAATGCAAAACTCACTTCTCTGTCTCCCTTGTGCCTCTCCCGCTTTCTCTTTTTCACTCTATTGCACCTTGCACCTACTCAGAGAGAGAGAGAGAGAGACACACACACACATGCACATCTCTCTCCACCCTCAAGCTCTTTCACTTTCCAAAGATTACAATAAGTAAAAGAAAGTTTACAAAACTCTCCCACACACATAACCTGTTAGTCCTGTGTCTTACTTTTTTCACATCACTTGAACAACTGCTATGTCTGGCCATGATTTATGGGCAAAATCAATCCATTAAGTTGCATAAATTAATCACTCATGTGAGAACATCAATGCAGACACCTATTTTTTGTTACAATATGTTTTTGGGTAGGATATTATGCAGCAAAGCTTTGCTAATACAAAACTAGGTCAGAACTAAGTGGGACAAAGTACCATATTTCCCAAATCACAGTTACCTTTTGTAACTGTGCCTAATCAGAAGCCATAAAATGAAATTTTAAAAGTCCATCACTTCTGGGTTGCGGTGGAAAATGTTCCTTGGGCCTTCTGAAACATAATAATTGTTTTATTTCGTTTAGTGAAGGCAATCTTCCACTCCACCCTGACCTGCTCTGGACATGACTATGATCCAACAACACATGGTCAACTCTTAATGACTTCAAGGCAGCTGAAGATGAATAAAATAGATTATCATTCCAATATCACTGATATTGCGAGAATAACTAAAAAAGTAATGCTTTGACCAAATATATTCTGCGGGTTATTGATAAATAAATCAGCAGCAGCACACACTAGTTTAAAGCTATCCAAAACCCAAATACCAGTAAACTAAGCCTTAGCTCTGATTCTGGATTTAGTGCAGTGAATGGCTATTTTGCAGTATTTTGGGGGATTTACAGGTGGGAGGAAGGCGAGATGAATTAAAGTGAACTAGTCATTATATCTCCTTTGATAAAATAGCAATTGATAAAATATACACATGTAATTCATCCTTTAGTTAGGAACATTGTGCAAGATGATTTGACCTATATCAACTGGATGAATCTCTGGCATGATGAGTGGATGCAATTCTTTTCTTGTAACACTTGCAAACCTTCAGCACCAATGTAAATGATGCATTGCACTTTCTATTGACACTTACCTTCTCATGAAGGGTGCCTATTAAACTTTGAAATGAAACATGCAGATATTTAAGTCTTGAGACATTCAAAGGTTATTTAGCAATTTACATATAAGAATATAAGAACATAAGAAATAGGAGCAGGAGTAGGCCATCTGTCCCGTCGAGCCTGCTCCACCATTCAATAAGATCATGGCTGATCTGGCTGTGGACTCAGCTCCACCTACCTACCTTTTCCCCATAACCCTTAATTCCCCTACTATGCAAAAATCTATCTAATAGTGTCTTAAATATAATGAGGTAGCTTCTACTGCTTACCTGGGCAGAGAATTCCACAGATTCACTACTCTCTGGGAAAAGCAGTTTGCCCTTATCTCCATCCTAAATCTATTCCCCCAAATCTTGAGGCTATGTCCCCTAATTCTGGTCTCACCTACCAGTGGAAACAACTTTCTTGCCTCTATCTTATCTATCCCTTTCATAATGTTATATATTTCCATAAGATCCCCTCTCATTCTTCTATGATGGAGTTTTCAAGATAAAATTTAAACACTTATTGCCATGCAGTTGTTGTGTGCAATAATAACTGATTAAATGGGTTAGAAAAGAGGTTTTGTTTAAGCAGAACCACTAACAGACTCTACACAATCCTGCACAATATCATTTTTAAGTATGCTTTGAGTGCTTCTTGTGATATTCTAGTGTTGAGCCTCCTGTCAATAATTTTAGGAAAAGAAAAGCAGTAAATCCTATATTGAACTTGGTTAATTTTTCTGTGGCAAGAAACAACAATAAAATTTTTATCCTCTGAAAAAGACACAAATTAGACTGAATGCTGCAACATTGCACCACTGCAATGCAGACAAAATGTGAAATCCTCGTGTATTCTCCTGGAGATGATTAGTAGGGCAGCTCCGGAGCCTCAAGCTGAAATGATACCACCATCAAAGACATTTGGCAGATCAATGCAGCAATGACAATGACTCATAACTTTCTGGAGCAAATGGCCTAGCCACACATACACAATGCCCATCATATAAGCTCTTTTATACCACAGAGCAAGCCCCTATGGAATGCTGTTCCATCTGAGTGCCTTATGAATAATGATCATCTGAAAGAACTACAAGCATTCAAGACAGCAGTACACAAGTACTTTGAACACAGCATATGTTCATTCTTTTCTTCCTGAAAAGTTAACAAGCTTGTATTTTTGCTAGCTGCTATTTACACTGGCTGCAGTGCAGTTTAGGTTAATGATGTTACTTAAAAAAAATCAATCAGTGATGGAGCAGGACCATCAAAATGCAGGTGTAACTTGATTTTTAAAGAATAACAAAGCTTCCACAAATTATTAAAGACTCAACAATTCCCTAGAATATTTGAGTCAGCTCTTGTTAGAAACCCATACAGATTTAGGATACAGAAATGGCTCTTGGTAATATTTTGATTTTTCATTACTCAGCTTTTTGTGAAGCTGATTACTCACAGGAGGTTGTTAAACTGTTAGTGGCAGAACCGACAGATAATCATAATGGTCACTAACCTAGTCTGCTATTACAGAATTTTGAGATAAAGTTCTAAATTTTAAGGATGGCTCAATAATGCAGTATGTTCCTAAAGTGATCACAGGTTCACGGAATGGCTGTAGCACAGAAGGAGGCCATTTGGCCCACTAAATCTCTGCCAGCTTCTGTCCCGTGGCTACCGTTCCCTGGTTATTTTCCCATAATCTATAAATTCTACCATCTCCAGAGCTAGCCCAATACCCTGATAAAAACCTTGATAGATTTTGTTTCGACACAATTTGAGGCAATAAATTCATGGTTCTAACTGCATGCTGAATAAAAAATTCTTCACATTCCCCTTGTATCTCTTGTCTAGAATTTTAAGTTTCTGTCCTTCAGTTCTTGAACCATGTAGTAATGGGAATAGCTTCCCTCTACTTATCCGATCTCACCCACTCATGATCTTGTTCTCCTTTATCAACTCTCTCAATCTTTGTTCCAAGGAGAACAACCCCATTTTCTTCATTCTAACCTTTTGGCTGACTGCTGTGGGAGAGGATATTTTTTGTTAATATTCATTTACACAATGAAGGTTTATCCAGCAAGGTCAATGTTTTTGCCCATCCTTATTCCCCTTGAGAAGGTAGTGATGAGCTCCCTCCGTGGACAGTTGCATTTTATTAATTCATGTGAATCCTCAGGGAAGAATTTTGATCAGAAATGGCTCTCTGAACTGGTGTTAAGTTCTGGTGTGAAAATTTCTCCAGGGTGGTAAGGAAATGAGAATGTAAGTTAAATCATACTGCTCTCATTTACTACATCTGCTAGTGTGTAGTTATGTTCCCTGAATGTACAATATCTATCTCACGCTGGTTTCGAATATGTGAGAGGCCTGTCTAAGTAAGAGTAAAAATATTGCGTAGTGTTGAGTTTTCAGGAATATTGAGTCAACCATTTTCTAAGTGCTGTGCTTAAAGAGACCATTACAGGCTGCTATCAAAACATTCAGTTTCCTTTAACACCTCCTTGAAGCAGGGAGTAGGAGAGCTCCTGCTGACCCACCCCACATTCACACCAGATGGTGATGAAATTTGCTTGTTTCATCACCATCTGATCCTCTTCTTGACAAGACCCCACCACTCAGCTGCAGCTCAGCTCAAAACAAGCTCATTGCTGACCACTGCTACTGTCTCCACTGATCAGTTTCCCTCCTGAATGTTTACTTTCCCCCTCATCTACCTTCTAGTGGCTCTCTCTTAAACAATTTACTCCTTTATAGCTTTTGTACATTGTTATCACTGAGCTGGTCATCCCCATCACTGAAGTTTATTCCCCTACCTCTATCCAAGCCCCTGCTCAATCCACCACTCTGCCAGTGTTTTCTTGAAAGCTGCTTCTCCAGGGATCTAACCCCTACTTGGTGACAACTTCCTGGTTCACCAAAACTGAGACCAATAGTGACCCCAGACTTATCTTTTAAAGACTCCAGTCCATTTTTACCCCACAGTATTTTAGTTCACTGTGCAAGATCTATGAAGTGAATATCAGTAGAATTTGATCTAATTTTTAAAGGATGTTGATTTAGATTTATATAATAGTTATTATACAGCACATTTTACATTTCATAATTGAATGCAATGCAATTTCATACTTTGCTATGTTAGCTCTTCTGGATTTTTCAACAATTCTAAAGCTGCATTTGGGTCCCACATGGTTGGATATGAGTGATATCAACTTTTAAGGGCCCATAATGAAGTCTATTCTTTCACCTGACTTGGTCAAAACATTCAAAAGTTATGAGGGAACATCTATGTTCTAACTTAAATGTTGATTGAAAGTGAGAATATGTGAGAAAAATATCAAGTAATTTAATACAAGCTGTTCCCAAAATGCAGAAATGTATACCAAAAGACTGTACAATGTCTTATAACTATTATTTATAAGGGTCAAGGAAATAAAATTAATTTAGCATTGAACAATTCTCATTTCACTTACTTCCTTCAAATAAAAGGGTGGTTTTGAGTTATACCTACTCTCCATAGGACATGTGGAGCTTTCTTTATTCCAGTCCTGCTCTGGTCCATATCTTCATTTATTTTGCTGACAAGACAATGGATGTATCAGTGCTGTTTCCTTTTCTCACCTGAATTGAAAACTTCATTAACTTTGCTTTCCTTCTTTTGGATGCACATGTTCCATCCATGACACCTTCTGCTTCCATGACTTCTCCATTTCCATTTCTTGGGGTGGGCACTATAAAGCCACCCAGATTGAAAGTTCCACCCATCCAACTTTCTCATAAGGACTCAATTCCTTTCTCCTCATCTCTCTACTGTCATTGCATCTGTTCTGATCTGTTTCTGATATGTCTTCCTTTTCCCTCAGCTGAGGATTCCCTGTCATCATGTGTCTTTGAATGCATTCTATTCACTCCCCACATTTCTGGTTTCAACCCCTCCCAGAACCACAGTAGGGTTCCCCTTATGTTTAATTTCCTAACCTTCCATACATCAGCTTCCACTGTCAACAGTTTATCCTTCACCATAATCTCCACCTCCAGTATGTAGCAATAAATAACATATTATAAGAAATTCATTTAAAATTATTTAAGTGATATCACTCAATGAAAAGCATTAATATTAATCAAATAATGTCATTTACATTTAAGTGATCCATTAGTGAAGGTGCATGACCCCATTCAAATGAAAGAGGCATTACAAGATGCATTAGTAATGGCTGGTGTAAAGCTGAAGGGCTTGATATGATGTGTATCTTGCCATTCAGCTCACTAAGTCACAAAACACTCCCATGCCCAGGGGTGGAGTGAGAGGTTAGATGCACCAAATATGACCTCCAGCATATTCTGTATGCCACACTGCAATGCACAGGTGCAGAGGTCAAGACTGCAGTAACATGTGCGTTGCAACTAGTCAACAGTTCTGTGCAGAATTTTTAGCTGGCGATCCATGCAATAATATTATACATTTTATAAATTCTGCGCTTCATATTTTCTCATACTGTTGCTAACTTTTGCTTCTTTACCTGTTCCATATTAATTTTTCTTTTGCTTTGGTCATTTGATCATTCCCTGTCCTCCCTTTGTTCTGTCATTCTGACACGCACTTTCCCTGCCCTTGTACTTGCTTAATGCTTCAGAAGGGAGAAAAACTCAACTTAGGTCAATAGTGTTAAAATAGTGCAAATATACTGGCCATTGGTTGCATTCTTCCCCAAACATTCATTGCCCTTAAAATCAATAAAACCAAATGTGCAAACAACGAATACAGCTAGCCACCAATCCACTTGCACACTTTTACTCACAGTAACTCACAGTTACTGGGCAGGCATGGTAGTGCAGCGGTTAGCGTAACGCTATTACAAAGCCAGCGACCAGGGTTCAATTCCTGCTGCTGTCTGTAAGGAGTTCGTACATTCTCCCCGTGTCTGCGTGGGTTTCCTCCGGGTGCTCTGGTTTCCTCCCACATTCCAAAGACATACGGGTTAGGAAGTTGTGGGCATGCTATGTTGAAGTGTGGCAACACTTGCAGGCTGTCCCCAGAACACTCTATGCAAAAGGTGCATTTCACTGTGCGTTTCAATGTACGTGACCAATAAAGATATATCATCATATCACTAATAATCAAAACAAATTTCATCCCATCAAACTGATTATTTTTTGACTTCTTTTAAAAGATCATTGACCTGAAGTGTTAATTCTATTTGCCTCTTGAGAATCACCAGAACTAAGTACCAAAATCAATGTGTCATATGTTTCATTTTTACTAAATGTCATCAAAATTTACAATTTTTTTATTGACAACATTTACTTTTTACTGATTTACACCTACATTTTAGTTCACCCTGTTGCCTAGAAATTCTTTCTGGTCAGTTTCACTGTATGCATTGTATAATGGTGAGAGCATGTCATGTAATCTCTCTGCAATCCACATTGACTTTAATAGAAGAAATTCAGAGGCAGAGTACAATGTGCAGTCACAACAATGTAGTACATTTAATCCAAGCAATCGAGCTTGACTTTCCAGACTAGTATATTTTCTGGTTACTTTCATAATATTATCAGACAAGGTGGGATTATACTGCAGCACTTAAGCTGTAACAGTTCTAAAATGCAAAAATCACTACAGTCACATGGTAGGGACAGTCAGGAAATCAAATAACAGCAGAAAAATTAAAGCGAGCTACATCCATTCTTTGCATGCAAATTATGCTTAAAAGCCATTTTGCAAATGTTTTAAATCAATAGCGCCTGGTACAAGTTCACCCATCTGTAAATTAGACTGGGCACTTTCAGGCACTATTTGCCTCAGCGTGGCTGATGTTTCTCCGGCATTATTAATTTACAAAATAATATCAGCAACATGTGTGATACTTATCTCTGTCCTGAGAAATTAGAATAGAAATGTGCAATCTTCAACCCTTGTTTCTAATTTACAGAAAAAGAGGGAGTAAACCATTCTGTAAATCATCTGGAAGATGCAAATAGAACCATAGAACCATAGAACACTACAACACAGAAAACAGGCCATTCTGCCCTTCTAGTCTGTGCCAAAAGTTTATTCCGCTAGTCCCATTGACCTGCACCCAGTCCATAACCCTCCAGACCTCCCCATCCATGTATCTATCCAATTTATTCTTAAAACTTAAGAGTGAGCCCGCATTTACCACATCAGATGGCAGTTTGTTCCATACTCCCACTACTCTCTGAGTGAAGAAGTTCCCCCTAATGTTCCCCCTAAACCTTTCCCCTTTCACCCTAAAGCCATGTCCTCTCGTACTTATCTCTCCTAATCTAGGTGGAAAGAGCCTACTCGCATTTACTCTGTCTATACCCCTCATAAATTTGTAAACCTCTATCAAATCTGCCCTCATTCTTCTATGCTCCAAGGAATAAAGTCCTAACCTGTTCAGTCTTTCCCTGTAACTCAACTCCTGAAGACCCGGCAACATTCTAATAAATCTTCTCTGCACTCTTTCAATCTTACTGATATCCTTCCTATAGTTAGGTGACCAGAACTGCACACAATACTCCAAATTTGGCCTCACCAATGTCTTATATAACCTCACCATAACATCACAACTCCTATACTCAATACTTTGATTTATGAATGCCAGGATGCCAAAAGCCTCCTTTACAACCCTGTCTACCTGTGACGCCACTTTCAGGGAATTATGTATCTGAACTCCCAGATCCCTTTATTCCTCCACACTCCTCAGAGCCCTACCATTTGCTGTGCATGTCCTACCTTGATTTCTCCTTCCAAAATGCAACACCTCACACTTGTCTGCATTAATTTCCATCTGCCATTTTCTGGCCCATTTTTCCAGTTGGTCCAGATCCCTCTGCAGGCTTTGAAACCCTTCCTCGCTGTCCACAATGCCTCCAATCTTAGTGTCATCAGTAAACTTACTGATCCAATTTACCACATTATCATCTAGATCATTGATATAGACAACAAACAACAATGGTCCCAGCACAGATCCCTGAGGCACACCATTAGTCACACGCCTCCAGTCTGAGAAACAATCATCCACTACCACTTTCTGTCTTCTCCCACACAGCCAATTTTGAAATCAGTTTATAACCTCTCCATGGATACCTAGTGCCTGAACCTTCTGAACTCACCTCCCATGTGGAACCTTGTCAAAGGCCTTACTAAAGTCCATGTAGACAACATCCACAGCCTTTCCTTCATCTACTTTCTTGGTAACCTCCTCGAAAAACTCTACAAGATTCATTAAACACAATCTACCATACACAAAGCCAAGCTGACTATCCTTAATCAGCCCTTGGCCGTCCAAATACTTGTATATCTGATCTCTCAGAACATCTTCCAATAATTTACCTACTACTGATATCAGGCTCACTGGCCTGTAATTACCTGGTTTACTTTTAGAGCCTTTTTTAAACAACGGAACAACATGAGCTACCCACCAGTCCTCTGGCACCGCACCTATGGCTAAGGACATTTTAAATATATCTGCCAAGGCCCCTGAAATTTCTACACTAGCCTATGAGGAAGTATCTTGTCAGGCCCGGGGGATTTATCTACTGCACCTCCTCCTCTTTAATCTCTATATGTTCCATGACACTACTGCTTGTTTCCCTTCCTTCTATATCCACTATGCCAGTTTCCTGAGTAAATACTGATGCAAAAAAACTGTTTAAGATCTCCTCCATCTCCTGAGGCTCCACACATAGACGACCACTCTGATCTTCTAGGGGACCAATTTTGTCCCTTACTATCCTTTTACTCTTAATATACTTGTAGAAAGCCTTCGGGTTTACCTTCACATTATCTGCCAAAGCAACCTCATGTCTTCTTTTTGCCTTCCTGATTTCCTATTTTAGTATTTTCTTACATTTTCTATACTCTTCAAGTACCTCATTTGTTCCTAGTTGCCTATGCCTGCTATACACCTCTCTCTTTTTCTTAACCAGATCGCCAATATTCCTTCAAAACCAAGGTTCCCTATGCTTGTTAACTTTGCCTTTAATCCTGGCAGGAACATGCAAACTCTGCACTCTCAAAATTTTGCCTTTGAAGGCCTTTCTCTTACTGAACACATCCTTGCCAGAAAACAACTTATCCCAATCCACTCTTCCTAGATCCATTCTCATTTCCACAAAATTTAAGGGTGTTGAATAGACACAGATGAGCTGAAGTTTGCATGTGACTGTCTGAGTTTTCAATGTCTTGCACATTTCTTACATAATCATTGGGTCTCAGAATCATGCCCAGCACCGATATGCTGCCTGCATACTGAACTCATGCCTTGCACAGGCATGGGCCACCTGCAGTCTGTGATATTGATCATGGCAGGGGTGTGGCCATACACAATGAAATCATGTGCCCTCTCCCCCACATTTTCCCTCACCTATATGCCTGCATTTAATGCAACAGTACTGTGGCTGGGAGACAGTTCTTTATGGCTGTGACTCACTTCCTTTGCTTCCAAGTGGCAAAGACACGGCAGCTGCGATCTCTGCAGGCAGCTGTACTCAGGAACTGCATGGCTCTCATTTTAATGCAGCCTTCAGGCTGAAGATCAGCCGAACAATTTTTTCCAGTTACATTTTCTCAATTTCTTGTTTTTTTTGGGAGGAATTCCCACTGGGGCATTATGTCTGTGCAGCAGAAAGAGAACTGTAGGATTAACCAGAGACACAGGTTGACAAGATACATGAATGTAACTCTTACCATAGCAGCTGAGGAATTAAAATTCAGTTGCATATAATGTTGAATTTATAATCAAAACAACTAGCCCACAAAACCACAAAAGCCGATCTGGTTCACTAATGTCTTCAAGGAAATAAATCTGCTGTCCTGACCCAGATGTGGTTGACTCTGAGCTGCACTCTGAAATGGCCGAGCAAGCAAATTAGTTGGAATGTTACTGCAATGTTAAAATAGCAGTTTGTACCATCTACAACATGCACAGCAGTTAGACCATCTGCAGCCTCTAGTATGAAGAAGGACAAGGGCTTCGGATACATGGGAAACCACCACCTTCCAAGTCACACGTCATCTTCTTGGAATTATAGTACCTGTCCTTCATCATAACTGAGTCTAAATCCTGGAACTGCCTCCTTGCCGATGCTGTGAGAGCGCCTTCACCAGACAGACAGGAGTGGTTCTAGAAGACAGTTCACCACCAGTCTCTTAAGAGCAATTAGGAATGAGCAACAGATGTTTGCTTACCAGTGGCACCCACCCACTCTGAAAGGTCAATAAAGAAGAAACCTGTTTAATGCACGCTCAGATGGGACCATATTTAATTGAACAAAGCTTCTGACAATTTGCTGCATACCTATCTGAGGGACCTTAAAGGTACACTCCCCTGGCAGCCAGACACCAGCAACACACATTGTGCCTTGGAGCATCTAGAGGCTGTAGAGCGTGGAGAAAGAGCACTGTGATTCACTCTGATAGTCGCGGAAGTCCTCATAATGGATAAATAGAAGGGTAGAGGTTCTGCATGCCAGAGAGCCCAGCCAAGGCCACCATGGAAAGATCTTGTGGGAGGTGATTCCAGCTGTTTACTCCAGATGTGAGAATCCCTATTTTTGTGAGCAAAACAGAGATATATTTCACATCCTCTCAAGATAGGTCATTGTGAGCTGCAGACCATTGAAAACTATTATTCTGAGATATATAAGCAATCAGGGATCATGGATTCATTCGGTAATGTGACACAATTTGAGCAAGTGGTCCTACAAAGGAGGATGTGAGAAATTATTGAGTATTTTCTGGACTCACTTGGCTGATTATTTGTGAAGTACGATAATGTTAAGGGTTGTAGTGTAGAGCATATAACTTTGCCTGCATTGTGAACTTTCCTCAGCAGTTCCTTATGAAAAGCATCACCCAATGAGAAAGTTCCTTATGACCCATGCGGTCAATGCCTCTCTCCTTTGCTCTGCCTGGATGTTCCATTGCAGCCTTTCCTGGTTCACCTGCCTCTGTTGCTCTTCGGTCAGACTTTGGGTGAACATACTTCCCTCACTCCAGCACTGGACTCCTCTCTTCTGTTTGCCAAGTGTGCAGTATGCAGTGTGCCTGATGATTTGGACTGTTCAATTATTGGTCTTTTTGGTTTAATGTTTCTATAAACCAACATTGTTTGGTGCTGATGTTGCATTCATCCCTTCTACCAACACCTGATTTGTTGAGGCAGCAATAACTTAAATAATGGAAAAGTGAAAATATCTTGGGAAGATGTGGCCACCACTAGTACAAATACCGCTTCCCACATACCTAAGTTTGCATAAGTGATCAAACTCTATCAGAAACCAGAGCCGCTCCAGTTAACTTGTCTTGCTCTTCTTATTCACATTGTGATGACAGCAGCTGTAGCTACTGACTTCCTTCATCATGGATTCAAGGTTATTTTCAGTCATGCAAACAAGCTGAAGCTTTTGCCTTACACAGTGTGAAAGGATTGATAAATCATCTATCAGTTACTGACTCCAGTTGTGCTGCATTGTTGAATGAGCTTGTACCCTGCTGTCTCTCCTGTGTGTAATCCATGGGCTGTGCTAATGTGTCCTTTAGATCATCCTGACTTTGTAAATTATTAAGTGATTAGGAAAATAATCTAAATGATCATCTGAATTCCATACACCATCATTGAGAATTTGGATTCACCCTTTGAAAAGCAAGAAGCACTAACATCTTCCCATGTGTCTGCCAACATGTGAATATTGGTATTGAACAGGTTCTGACATCCAAAATCTCATTCAATTTGAAGGAGAAACATTCAATGCGAAAGCAGAATTGAAAGCTTTGGTGAAAAGACACAAGGGGGAAAATCTTCTGGTTTTGGAATAAGAGAGAAACAAAACAAAAACATTCAAACACTTTATCACAGTGTTCAGCAAGAAGTGGGAGGTAAACACTTCTCCCAACTTGAACCCCAAAAATCAGCACTGAAGATTATTTTTGGAATGTCAGCCAGAGTTGTCGTTGTCTCTCCAGGGAACAAAAATATTCTGCTCAAATAATAAGGGTCTTGAATGTACTGTCAGGACTAGTCATGGAAGCAGACTCAATTCTGGCAGTTAGATAAGTACCTGAAAGGAAAGAAGTTACAGGGTTCTGGGAAGAGAAAAGAAGATTGAGCTACTTGGATTGCTCTTAAATAGAGCTGGTATGGATTAAAGGATGAAGTGTCTGCCTTTTATGCTATAACTTTCCTGTGATCTTGAGAGTGAAATTTTCCATGAACCACATCATTCCACCAAGATGTTTCAACCAGAGAAAATCAAAGAATTACAGAATTATTATGGCACAGAGCTGGTGGAGTAATCACATCAGTACCATTCTCTTGTTCTTTCCCCTTTGGTCTGGAAATTATTCTCACTCAAATGCCTACAAGTGTCTTTTTGAAGACTCTGATTTATTCTGCTTCTAATACCTTTACAGGGAGCGAATTGCGGGTCATAGTTACTCAGCATGAAAATGTTTCTCCCCCTTTTGTGTTTTGGCCAAAGCTTTCAATTCTGCTTCTTTCTATTTACCCTATCTAAACTAGATATTTGCTATTATATTCTTCTGGCACTGCTCTTTACCTAAGAAAGATTGGAAGATAATATCAAGCCCTTCTGTGACCTTGACACCCTACCATCTTAAAACAACTGGATTAAAACCTATCTGGAGCAGGTGGCTTGTTTACTTTCAACACAGGTCATCTTTTTTACTTCCTTCTTATCAAATTTCACCCATCCGTTACCTTTACTATATCACCTCCTACTGAGTTAATCAAGATGAAAAGACAACAAGCAGCAGGTCAGGCAGCATCTGAGAAAAGCAGATGGTCAATGTTTCAGTTCAGGACCCTTCTTCAGGACTGAAAATGGGAGAAGGGGAAACCCCAGATAAGAGATAGTGATTGGCAGATGGGGGTGGGTGGGGAGAGCAGATCCACCAGGGGATGCGTGTTCACTCCGCTTTCTCCGGTTCTCCCTCTGTGCCCTCTGCTCGACCCTCTCTGCCACGCCCATCCCCTGGCGGATCTACTCTGCCCCTCTGCCCTGCACCTGCCTCTCACTATCTCTTACCTGCATCTACCGATCACCACCTTGTGTCTACCCTACCTCCCTTCCTTTGTCCACCTATCACTGCTCTGCTTCCCCCCTCCCCCATTTGTTGGCTTCCCCTTTTTCTATCCTCAGTCCTGAAGAAGGGCCCTGACCCAAAATGTTGACCGTCTGCTTTTCTCCACTGATGCTGCCTGACCTGATGAGTTCCTTCAGCATCTTGTTGTTTTTTTATCTGGATTCTTTAACTCCTTGTCCAACCTATTTTTAATATTTAGAATATAAACCTTGTAAAGGTTTTGAAGAAACTTGGTAAAAAATATAAACCAGAAATGTGTAGTGTTAACATTGCATACATTTGTACACTGTAATAACCAAGATTTTGGTCATTTTACTTTGTGAATGCTCCCTGGATATACTGTTCTTTCTTGTTGTCATTATTAATTTACAGCCCTTGCTTAAGTACAGTTAAAGGGAGAACAAGATAAAATCAGACGTGTGGTCGAGCATGAAATAAATGTCTAATCCTTTACAAACCAATAACATGACAGGCAACTCCACATTTTTTCTAATAAAAAGCAATCTGAACTGCATAAAAAGCAAATATGGCTCAGAGTAAGAAATTTTTGGTATGTCTTCTGCAAAAAACAAATGCAAACTGCAAAGTATCCAGGAAACAAAGACCTGCATTAAATAAGAAGTATTTTAGGTTTAATTACTACAATGGAATTTGCTTTCACAGTACAGCCATCTGAAAATTTATCAGTAAAAAGACAAATGTACATTAGACAAATGCACACATAGAAACCACAATTGTTTACAGAAGTTGCCCTACAACATCATAACATTTAATGCGATACTCAAAAAAATCCATTCTGTTATAAATCACAGCCATGATTTTTTGAGAGCTGTTAACACAAAACCCGCCGAAGACCAAAGATACATGAGTGAGAGATAATAGCCTAGAAATTCTATCAAGTAGCGCAATGTTTCTTGTGCTCCATGTAATAGAATTTAATCAGAAACCTCATATTTAATAAACTGGCAGAGCATCTCCATAAATAATATGTGGGGTTTTCTATGCATGTAACCTAGAGCGAAGAACAGTGCAGCACAGGAACAGAGACTTTGGCCCAAAATGTCTGTGCTGAACATGACACTGAATTAAACTATTTTTCTTCTGATTGTGCCCTGCATATTCATGTGTCTAACAACCTCTTAAATGCCATTATCGTATCTGCTTCCACCATTCCCCCCGGAAACCTGTTCCAGGCACCTACCACATTCTGTAAAAGGTTTAAAATTTACCCCCCTCATCTCAAATGCATGTCCTCTAGTACTTGATTAGCAAAGACTTGATTGTAAAATAAGTTGTTATCAAATTTCCCGTGATCTTGGTCATGTCTCTGACGTCTCTTCCAGACCTCCACCGAATGAGGTATCTGCACTCCCCCCTTCTCGCCTCTTAAACATTGCTGATTTTAATTGTTTCACCACTGAAAGCATTTTCTGAGGTTGCCAGGGTGTAAAGATCTGGAATTCTCTCGCTAAAACTTTCTACCGCTTTACCTAATGTAAGTTGCTATTTTCAAATACTGCATTTATAATCAAGCCTTTGATCATGTGCTCAAATACCTTTTTATATGGTTCAAATTCAAATAATATTTGATAATCGACTTGAAGAGCATCACTACATTTTTGTTGCTGTTGCAAGTAAAGATATATGATGCTCTATTCATGAGAATCCTAGAAATTTGAAGAATTGGAGATATGACTGCTGCATGATTTAAGCTAATGGTATGTGTAAAGATATAGCTTTTCTCACAGCAATGCCCTCAATCAAAACCAGAAGAAAAACAAAAATGTGTTACTTTTTTGACAGATACGTTGAATTCCCAGTCGGCTCTTACATTTCTAGAGTACTATTTCAAACACTGAAGCTGAAGATGTAGGGTCCATGCTGTGGTTGCAATCTCAGGCTAGCCATTCAAATTCTCCTACTGCATTCATTCGTTTTGATCTCTTATGAATTACAGCACCCTTATGGTTTGGTTTGGTTTGGTTTGGTTTATTATTATTGTCACTTGTACCGAGGTACAGTGAAAAGCTTATCTTACAAACCGATCGTACAGGTCAATTCATTACACAGTGCAGTTACATTGAGTTAGTACAAAGTGTGTTGATGTAGTACAGGTAAAAATAGTACCAGTACAGAATAAAGTGTCACAGCTACAGAAAAAGTGCAGTGCAATAAGGTGCAAGGTCACAACAAGTGATGTGAGGTCATAGACCATCTCATTGTATAAGGGAACCGTTCAATGGTCTTACCACAGTGGGGTAGAAGCTGTTCTTAAGTCTAGTGGTACGTGCCCTCAGGCACCTGTATCTTCTACCCGATGCAAAAGGAGAGAAGAGGGAATGTCCCAGGTGGGTGGGGTCTTTGATTATGCTGGCTGCTACACCAAGACAACGAGAGGTAAAGACAGAGTCCAATGAGGGGAGACTGGTGTCTGTGATGCACTGGGCTGTGTCCACAACTCTCTGCAGCTTCTTGTGGTCCTGGGCAGAGCAGTTGCCATACCAAACCATGAAACATCCAGATAGGATGCTTTCTATGGTGCATTAGTAAAAGTTGATGAGAGTCGAAGGGGACAAACCAAATTTCTTTAGCCTCCTGAGGAAGTAGAGGCGCTGGTGAGCTTTCTTGGCCATGGCATCTACGTGATTTGACCAGGACAGGCTGTTGGTGATGTTCACTCCCAGGAACTTGAAGCTCTCAACCCTCTCGAGCTTAGCACCATTGATGTAGATGGGTGCATATACACTGCCCCCTTTCCTGAAGTCAATGACTGGCTCTTTTGTTTTGTTGACATTGAGGGAAAGGTTGTTGTCATGACACCATTCCACTAAGCTCTCTATCTCTTTGCTGTACTCCGACTCATCGCTGTTGGAGATACGGCCTACAACGGTGGTATCATCTTACCTTAGAGTATTACTGTGTGCCAATAAGGCGACATTGGAAGACAAGTGGATTCTACTTTGTAGAATTACTTTTCTAAGTAATTCTTCATTAGTCTGCTTGACAATATAAAGAACCATCCTTACTTTTACTGTATATTATAGTCTGATATATTGAATTCATTTTATTGAATAAAAATTCAAGATGACTCCTAACCACACAGATCATAAACTTTGGAAATAAAATATTTAGAAATGAGTGAAAAATTGTTTATTATTTCATTACTAATCATGTATGCTCATTTTCAAATGAATGTAATGATTAAAAGTTTTCCGCTGTTGTGTGCGTTCTATCCCAGTGAAACATGGGCTGAAGGAGAACTGAACTGTTTCCTTGGCAGAGTTTCTTCACATGAAGAATGGCCAATTAGACAAGGTGCTGGAGATCTGCTGCATTCCATAACTTTACGAGTGGTGCCACTTTCAGCAAAGAAATACCTGTATTTATATCACACTTTAGCACATCTCTCACTTAGCTGAAAGCTCTTCACATCCAATAGGTTATTTTAGTGTTTGGTAGGTGTAAGTGCAGCCATAATTTACGCTTGGTTGGGCATCAGTACAAGCATCAATTGAATGACTGCCTAACTCCCCTTCACAGCCTAATGACCATTATCAATCCAAATAATGCTAAAACCCTTCTACATATGTTGTTGCCAGTTCTGGCCCTTACTGTTCCAATGTTATCCTGGCCTACCGCCTATATTTTACCTCAGCTTCTTGTCTATTCCAAAGCTCTCTTTCCACATCCTATTCCTTGTCACCCAACATCCCTGACACACAGTGACTGCCAAATTCTCAACATCATTGCCTGAAAGTTAGATTGTGTTGGACTGTTTATTCAAGAGCTATACAATTAAAAATGTACCTGAGCCATAGGGTGTTGCAAAATAATATGCATTTGTGCATCATTTCACATTCATCTGGAAATTCTATTGGGTACTTCCTTGCCTGAATTATACGTGAATATCTGAGGCAATTTCTGGCTCTGACGTGCATCAACACTCCCCGTGCAACATGCCTTTTTGAAATTAGTCCATGTTGTCTCATGAACCACTGCTCTTTGAGTAGTCTTGAGATATCTAGTTCTTTCATAATATAGCACTAGATTGGTTTTGCGTGAAGGTCAGGACTTCAGGCAACCAGAAGCCACATACAGCTGATTAAGATATATGTACAGGTACAGCTCTTGATGTTGCTAAATCGGCCTATTGTGGAATTCACTCACACACAAACTACAAACACACACACACACACACACACACACACACACACACGACTGCATTGTGCAGGACTCCCCTATCTGAAAAAATGTCTGTCATAGAGTCAGAGAGTCAAAGAGTTATACAGCACAGAAACAGGCCCTTTGGTCCACACTATCCATGCTGACCATTTTGTAACCATCTGTTCTTATCCCATTCACCAGCACTTGGTCCATAGCCTTCAATAATGATTCCAATTTTCGTCACGATACTTAAACGTTGTGAGAGTCTCTGCCTCCATGAGTCTAACCATTAATAGTACTAAGCTCCAACACCTCCCCAAAGCTCCAGACCATCATCAATTTCATCAGCTTTGCCTCCAACTTCCACCCTGCTCTCAAATTTACTTGGTCCATCTCCGGCACCTCTCTCCCCTTTCTGGATCTCTCTGTCTCCATTTCCGGAGACAGATTATCCACTGACATCTCTTACAAACCCACTGATTCCCACAGTTACCTTGACTACACCTCTTCCCACCCAGTCACTTGCAAGGATGCCATCACCTTCTCCCAGTTTCTCTGCCTCTGCCACATCTGTTCCCATAATGAGGCTTTCCATTCCAGGACATCCAAGATGTCTTCTTTTTTTTGGTAAACAAGGTTTCCCTTCCACCTCCATCAATGCTGCCCTCATTTGTATCACCTCCATTTCCCATAAGTCTGCCCTCAACCTATTTCCCCCCCCCCCCACATAACAGGGACAGGTTTTCCTTCATCCTCACCTACCACCCCACGAGCCTCTGCATCCAACACGTCATTCTCCACAACTCCTTCCACCTCCAAAGGGAAGTCACCACCAGGCACATCTTCCCCACTACCCACCCCTGCTTTCTGCAGGGATCACTCTCTCCACGACTCCCTTGTCCACTCGTCCCCTCCCATCGATGACCCTCCCGGCACTTTATCCCTGCAACCGTGCAAAATGTTTCACCTGTCCCTACACCTCCTCCCTTACCACTATTCAGGGCCCCAGACAGTCCTTCCAGGTGACGCAGTGCTTCGCCTGTGAATCCGAGTGTGTCATTTATTGCATCTGGTGCTCCCAGTGCAGCCTCCTCTACTTCGGAGAGACCCAACGCAGATTGGGTGACTGGTTTGTCAAGCACCTTCGTTCCATCCGCCAGGATTTCCCCGGTGGCCAGCTATTTCAATTCTACTTCCCATTCCCACACCAGATGCAATAAATGACACACTCGGATTCACAGGCCTCCTCTATCCACGGCCTCCTCTACTGCCACGTTGAGGCCAGAAGCAGGTTGGAGGAGCAACACTTCATATTCCTCCTTGGGAATCTCCAACCTGACGGCATCAACATTGATTTCTCTTACTTCTGATAACCCCTCCCCTCTGTTTTCCCTCATCCCTGTGGCCCCTTCACCCCTTCCCTTTCCCTTCCCCTGCCCTCATGACCTGCCCACTACATCCCTCCGATTCCCCACCTCCTTCCCTTTATTCCATGGTCTACTGTCCACTCCTATCAGATTCCTCCTTCTTCAGTCCTTTGTCTCTTCCACCTATCACCTCCCAGCTTCTTATATCATTCCCTTTCATCCCCTCTCCCCCACCCACCTACCTTCCCCCTCTCACCTGGACTCACCTATCACTCGCCAGCTTGTGCTCCTCCCCCTCCCTCTACCATTTTATTCTGGCTTCTGCCCTCTTCCTTTCCAGTCCTGATGAAGGGTCTCAACCTGAAACGTAGACCATTTATTTCCCCTCCATAGATGCTGCCTGACCTGCTGAGTTCCTCCAGTATTTTGTGTGTGTTGACCATCTGATCATCTGGGTTCCCAACTCTTTGATCCCCAGAATCCCAATCCTCTAATTGTTTGATGTCTATAACTTGCTGATCCCTGGAGGTCATGATCTCCATTTCCCTGGCATGATCTTGAGTACTAACACTACTACTACTCCACTGCTCCAACCCACAAACCCCAGGACCTAACTGGACCCCGACCATGAGCCCTCTCACCTTCAGACGTGGTATTGAACCAGACACCATTTTTTAAATGAAATATGGGCAGTGGCCAATGCAAACCAATCATTGGCGCAATGAGCACATAGAACACTCTTTAGAGCCACTACAACTTCAATGCACTCCATATTTAAAATTTTCATACTTGTATTTATGGTTTTACTCTTCCTCATAACCTGCTTCAGGGCTGGACCTGCCCTTGCTCTGACTTGTATTTCTCTGCATCTAGACTCCTATTCATCCTAATCTCTTCAGTACACCTTTGATGGTTATGTTTCAGTGGCTCGGGCCCTACGTTTAACTCCTCTCTACCTTTTCTCCTCTCTCTCTTTCTCCTCTCTCTCATTCTCTAACATTAATATCCTCCTTAAAAAATTTCCTTGGAAAATCTTTTTGTCACCTTCATCATATCTGCTCTTTGACTTATGTTTACTTTTCTTATGATATGCCTCGGGAACTGTATCCACGGTAAAGACGCTGTATAAATTTTGTTTTGGAAGGCCAACAACACTATTAAGGGGATGAAATTGGCCCTTGATAGTAATTTGAAAGTAGTAAATCGATGACTCCATGACCCAGTTTAACTAATTCCTTACAATTTTAGTTTGAACTACTGGTGGAAATTTTAACCTCTCAGCTCTTGCAATCTTTGCTTAGTGCAAGTCATTTATTGCAGAAAGAAATACTGGAAATTGCTACTCTACCTCTTGTGCCTGCGTGTATCTACTTCTTGCATTGTCTGAGCTGAAATTTCTTTCCTCTCACCCACTTAGCATGGGCACTGAAAGTGTTTGCTTCCCTCCATTTTTCATCTCTATTATTGCTGCTTGCAGTCCTGAGATAAAAGTATTTTCTTCCCTTTCAGATGCACTGATAGAAAATGGAACCACAGGATGGAAATTGGCAATTTTATTATCTCAAGGATTTGTTTGCATAAAATTATACTGCCTGTGGAGTAAATTGTGTTCTAAGCAGTAAATATAAAAATTGTAGGATTTGTCGTAGGCTGTCACACCATGAAAATCACTTTCCTCAGTGGTAATGCAGAACACCTATAACGTTTCCTCTTGGGAAGCAAAGGATATAAATCTATATTTTAAATAAAAATGCTGAATTTTATTTATGTATGCTGGAACTAACTTAAATTGTTCATAACTTTTTCTAATGAATAAGAATCAATCGTGACACCAGCAATCAGCTATCATTCACAATAGGTGTTTGCAGTTCCTCCAGCAACTTGTTCTTTGCTCCGAGGTTGAGAGAGATGGCTGAAAAATGTAGAGCTATATTAATTTAGAAGAAAGAGAATGATTTCATTGAAACATATATGATCCTGTGAGTGCATGACAAGGTAGATGTTGAGATATTCTCACTAGTGGGAGAGTCTATGAGGCAGCATCGTTTCAGGATAAGAGTGCACTGTAATTTCTTCTCACTACGTGTGGTGAATCTGTGGAATTCTCTAACCTGGTGGTTGTGAAGTCTTGACCACCAGACATATTTAAAGAGGAGGCAGGTAAATTTATGAAAGTGGGGAATTGAGGGCTATGGGGAACTGGCATAGAAGAAGAGTTGAGGCTTGAGGCAGATCAGCCAGAAAATAATGGATGGCAGGGTAGACTTTAATAAGATAAGATAAGATAAGATTTCTTTATTAGTCACATGTATATCAAGACACACAATGAAATGCATCTTCTGCGTAGAGTGTTCTGGGGGCAGCCTGCAAGTGTCGCCACGCTTCCAGCGCCAACGTAGCTTGCCCACAACTTCCTAACCCGTACGTCTCTGGAATGTGGGAGAAAACCGGAGCACCCAGAGGAAACCCACGCAGACATGGGGAGAACATACAAATTCCTTACAGACAGCATCCGGAATTGAACCCGGGTCGCTGTCACTGTAATAGCATTACGCTAACTGCTACACTACCGTGCCTGCCCAATAATGGTGAAGTAGCCTATCCTGTTCCCATTTTTTGTGTGTTGTGTGTTTTCTAATGTTATTTTCCAGAGTTCTAACACTTTTTGTCCAATGATCAATATGTAAATATGTGAAATGCCAGAGGAGCACAGATGCTGAAGATGAGCCAACAGCTTCAGGGGCAGATGGAGGAAAAGAGTAGCACATCATGTCCAGTTGCAGAGGGTTCAAAAAGCTAGATTTCCGTGGTACATTTGAAAGATGAACAAAAAGCAAATGAATATGACACTTGACTCCACCAGTAACGAGAACTGCTGTGAAATATTAGCCTTAAATCTGTTTGATTTGAATTATGTTGAAAATGGTGCGAGTTTTCTGCTGTCTCACCATTTCCATCAAAAAGTCCTAGGAATCCTGTTAGCCTAAACTGGATCACAAGTGTTGCTGTAAAACAAATCAATATAGACATGTGGTAGATAAACAAAAAATGGAAAACAAGAAACATGTTATTGTTATATTCCTCTTTATCTTTCTGATATCATTATTTATGCATTATTTATGTCCAATGAAATCTGAATATTTAAAATGCACTCCTTGATGTTTTTTGCTTTTTTTCATCTAATAGAATCAGACGAGATTTCAAAAAAAAAGTCAAAGATATAATGAGAATATCAAGATGGAGAAAGTAGAAAACAATCACTTAAAAATACCATTAAAACCAGCACCACTTTGGTTTCTGTTGCACCTTAAATTTTGAACATATATTAACATCTGTTTTGAACAGGTGCAAATGTAAGAAACTCATGTTTCCTAGTCTTTTTCATGGAGCAGGATTATACTCATGAGTTTTTATGGAGACTTCTTTGTTGCAACATAAGAACAGTGCAAATCATTGGGGAAATTTTGCACAGTAATTCAAAATTGCCAAAGGTTATAAAGGCATAAAATTGACAAATTCGGTTATTCTGCTGAAGTTAAGCCAAAACTTTCCAGGAAATTTTACGTGATAGTCTTTATTAAAAAAAATGAACAGAAAAGTAAAAGAAAAATTGTTTTTTGAACTAAATTGTTTGGCATTTCATCCCAATTTTGAAGTAACAAAGGTAAAACCAATTAAGCTACTCATAAAATTACGGCTGTGGGAGAAAAGAGTAATCTGGTGCCAATTTGATATGATTTAAAATAAATGATGGGCACTTCCAGATATGCAAAAGTTTTAGAGATACGTGTTTATAATGTACTATATGGTGCCAGTTATATTCATATAACATAGCTCTGTAATGTTAATGAAGAATTCCTGTTTTGGTTGAGATTGAAGACAAAAGTAACTTCTGAGAGGTATGTAAAAATGTTTATTGCTGATATATCACAGAGAGATTTCAAAGTAGAAACAGTAATAAAACAAGCAAAATGTGCAATTAGCCATATAAACAATCAAATTAATTGTTTTAAGCAATACAAACAGAAGCCATGAAGCACAGAACTGACAAATCTGCTGCCAAGGAAATTGCAAATTGCATTTCTTTCTTCTTCAACATCACGATCCAAGGAATTATATGCCAGTTAGATTCGCAACAGGAAAAATTGTCATCTACCAAAAGTGAAGCAGTTCAACCACATATAATAAGAAACATTATTAATTCCAAGGCAAGTTAAATCTTACAAATTTAATTGCAATTCTTTTGAGAATATTGCAGAATTGCTATTTATCCAACTAATATTGTATAATGGTTATTGATCAGTCACTGAACTTGTAATTGGAGAGTGCTTGCTCAGATCAATCCAGAACTTTTACTGTTCACAATATGACAAAATGAATGAGGTCATCCTCATAGACTGAGTCGGGATATAAATTGGAGAATAGGAAGTATGACATTGTAATGATACCATGACTGATGGATACATCTAGTGGTGTTCTAGATGAAGCCTTGCTGAATTTATTAATAATAGCCATGGAGAAACTAGAAGTGAAATTTGTACATTAACTTGCACTTCCAAGTTTTGAAAGGAGTGGAGTCAATATCTGGCACAACAAATGCTGGAGGAACTCAGTGGGTCAGGTAGCATCTGTGGAAGGAAATAGACAGTCGACGTTTCGGGTCAAGACACTTCTTCTGGACTGAAAGGTAGAGGGGAGATAGCCATTATAAAGAAGTGAGTGGAAGGGGTGGAGCAAGAGCTGGCAAGCGATAGGTGGAGGGGTGATAGGCAGATGGAGGAGGGAAGAGTGGAAATAGTAACAGGGGCTGGGAGGTGATAGATGGAGGCAACAAAGGGCTGCAGATGATGGAATCTGATAGGAAATGAAAATGGAGCATGCAATCAAATAAAGGAGGTGGGGTAGGCAGATGGGAACAGCAGGGGAAGAGGCCCAGTGGGAGGAGTGTGTGGGTGATGGGCCAGATGGAGTGGCTGAAGGAAGGGAAAGAAGGGGAAAGAAACAGGGTGATGGAGGGTTGAGGTGGGTGTAGTAGGAACTGGGTAGATCAGCAGGAGAGAGAAAATGGACAGAGTTGGAGCAGCTTCCGTGAAACTGGAGAATTCAATGTTCATGCCATCGGGTTGTAGACTACCTAGGCGGTGTATGAGGTGCCTTTCCTCTAGTTTGTGCTTAGCCTCACACCAGCAGAGGAGGAGGCTGAGGACATACAGGTTAGTGTAGGAATAGGGAGAGGAATTAAAATGGCTAATAACTGGGAGCTCCAGCAGGCAATAACAGACAGAGCACAGGTGCTCAGCAAAGCGGTCACCTCATCTGTGCTTGGTCTCACTGATGTAGAGGAGGCCACATCAAGAGCACCGAATGCAAAAAACAAGGTTGGAGGAGATGCATGTGAATCTCTGCCTCATCTGGAAGGGCTGTTTATGGCCCTGGATGGTGATGAAGAGAGAAGGTACAGGGACAAGTGTTACACATCCTACGGTTGCAGAGGAAAGTGCCTGGGGAGGGGGAGGAATGGATGGGGAAGGCTGAGCAAACCAGGGAGTCACAGAGAGAGTGACCCCTGCAGAAAGCTCAAGGAGGTGGAAAAGGGAAGATGTGACTGGTGGTGGGATCACATTGTTGCTGGCGGAAATTTCAAAGAATGTATTGGAGTGTATGCCTAGTCTATCGGCTCAAACAAATTTGAAGTGCTGATTGTTGAGATCACTTTGTCCAAGTGGTGTTAACGATGTGGCCTTAGTTTAGATACCGACACTGGATCAAGAATGCACTTACACTGATTCATAGTATTGTAGAGCACAGAAGTGCACCCTTTGGCCCAACTGGTCTCTGCAATTGTGATGCCTATCTACACTAACCCCATTTACCTGCATTAGGCCTTTATCCTTCTACTCCTTTCTTATGTAAGTACTTATCCAAATGCCTTTTAAAGATTGTAAATGTTGTAATTGTATCTGCCTCTACCAATTTTTCTGGGAGCTCGTTCCATATAACCATTACCCTCTCTGTTTCCATGTTTGCTGAACAAGCATAGAATTTCTACAAGAGCAGTGCCTATTTAAATATTTTGGTGATCCATACAGCATAATGCATCTGCTAGAAAACAGAAATAGAAATTGAAAATGCTGGAAATATTAGGCAAGGCAGGCACCATCTATAATGTTTCAGGTCAATGACCTTTTGTTATAACTGGGAAATAAAGATAAAACATGCAGAGCTGCAGAGAAAGTGGATCCATAGATCAAGATCACATTGGTTGGTTGTCACATGTGGTCCAAGTAGATGATAATGAGAGATAACTCTTGATGAATACCCTTGAGGTCCCGCCTTCGCAAACTTACACATGTCAGACTTTACAAACCACTTATTTTCATTATTCTGGACTTGCAGCCACACTATTGATGTCTTAGATGTAGTCAGATGGATGAATCACAATAACACCTTGTCATAATTCATCAAAATGGGATGAATTGCTCCACCTCTTCAACCCCATCCACTTATCCAGCTCCCCACTATGCCCCTAACTACCACCTAATTTACAGTAATTGGTGAATAATGCAGGACATGTCAAGATACAGGTTCCAAGCAAGGTGCCATTGGAGTATAGGACATTCCTACAATCCTTTCTTCCTCCTTCTCTGGCATTAAGAAATAAGCATCTAGGCTGGAAAATATCAACTGTCTTCCTGGTCAAAAACATGTCTGTTTGAAAACATTAAATTTGTTTATAAAAACTTCTGAATATGTTTAAAATTTTTGCCAGAATTGAAAAAGAGTATCTGGAACTTAGATTTATAGCTTTAATAATACTTAATCCCTTTTTTATTATACTTTTGCAGATTATTTTAACATATTTATTTAAAAATGTTTCACAGAGAATGATAAAGAACACTGCTGTTTTTAAAAAAGTAACAAGTTTAACATTTTATCCAAGTGCTTTTGGCATTAAAATACTGTGTCCCAACAACATAAGATAAAGCAGTGTTTGATCCTGAAGAGTTCTATGTCTGACTCTTCTGACTGTGACCTGTGCGGGCTGGTTGAGGAAGTAGGTGGTCTAACTTGGAAAAAGCATGTGCCACAACATTGCCCTCTTGAATACATGCTTTACATGGATGCACTATATCTCCTTGCCTACTTAGAGTAATAGCTTTCATAAAAGGAACAAACAATTAAACATGATATATTTGCAGGAGCTGGGGATGAATTTCAACCAATTCACACAAAAAAGTGACAAAAGAAAGGTAAAGAAGTGTCAGACGTGGTAGAGATTCACGTAAAGCAAATGAGCGCCCCATGCCACACATTTGTTTGTGCTCAGATTGTTACATTCTTCGAGGCACATATGGAGTAAATGTTTATAGTCTTCACATTGCAAGTAAATCTGGTTGGTTCACTAACACTGTAACTATCTAATTTACCTCATGCTGTACTAAGGACTTGTTAAAGTGACAGTTATTCCCATGATAGAAATGGTAGTGGTGCTAGAGAATATAATACTCTGTATGATTAAGAAGATTTTGAATCTTAGACTTAAGTGTGGAGAAGTCATCATCTTTAGTGTCTAAAACCTGTCAACCCATCAGAAATGGGTGACATCTTAAGAGATCCATTAGAAATCTTTCTTCATGGCTACCACATTTTTCTTTGAAAAGTTCAGTGGTTGAATATGTCATCTTTTACAAGATATGAGAGCAGTTTGGGACAATTGTTAGTGGAGTCTCTGACTGGTGTCATTTGAAGTAGTGATGATATCCTCCCTAAGGGACTGAAAATGTTAGATCCCCCATTATTCTTGTCAAACTGTAAGTTACCAGGGAATAGTTCAGTTTTTTTTATGGTAGATTGTGAAGTCATATGTATCCTTGGAAGTGAAAACTATAGTTTTTATGGATAACATTGGTTTGCACTTTTTGGAAAAGAATTCTCATTTTGCCTGGAATGTACCTATCATTAACATTCTTTTTACAATTACATCAAACTAAAATTTCTTTTAATAAGAGAAACTTTGGCAAAAATCAAATTAAAATGTCATTTATTTCTGCATCATTTGAAATAATCAATGTACTGTCAATTTTCATGAATTTCAGTTAAATTCTTATTTGCATTAATGAATATGCAATCAGTATGAAGCTGTTAAATTCATGGGGGATTGCAAAACCAGTTTCATATCTTTTTACATATACTAAATTAATTTTTATTATGGGTCAGGAAAGGTCTTTTTAATTTCATAATAATTACAGTTAAGAGTCATCAGAGCTTACTCAATGATTCAGCTGATTAATACAATTGGTAGCCATGCCATACAAAACAGAATGTTAGTGGTTGGTGCTGAGGTAATTGGTTTCATCCAAGGCTGTGATGCAATTACCAGAATTGGTTACAGTAGAAGAGAGTTACCAGCAGCTAAGGTTTCTATTCCTAACTCCAATATAGCTGCAAACGTGGACATGTATTGCGGTTGCTGAGGATCTGGTCAGACTGTTTTCCACCCGGCAGTGAAACCTATTGCTCTCAGGTTCCCATGTGATCAATTAGAAAAGTTATCACAGGTTGCTGTAACTGATGAAATTATACCTCAGGATGGACTTGACTCTTTCAGTAGAGACAAAAGAAAATTGGGTAAAAGATTACTAGAAAATTATTTTTGTATGGGAACTGCTCTGTGCTGCAATAAAATATCACAAATGTGACATTATCCTTTTCAAAATAATTGCTTTCAGATGTCATGGAATGCACAGGATTTTTGTATGTTCTTCAATCACATTTCAGCTTAAAATATTAAGAGAGCTGGGATTTTGGTCATAGAAGTAAAAGAACAATTTTTATCAATAATGGAAATCATTAATCAAAAAAAGTCAGAAAAATAATTCCTAAATATATTTTGTGGCATTATTCTATTATTTCACTGCATAACTCACTATGAAATACATAGCTCAGCTCAATCGAAGAATAATGCGCTTTTGAAATGAATCGCAACTTGATGACATTACTGAGTTTTGGCGCAGTCAGTGGCTTCAAGGGTTCTAACTCCCTCTAAGAAAATAAGATTTAAAATAGTTAAACAATTGCTCTGGGATGAAGAATCTTTGCAATTTCCCAATGCCTTATTTATACTTCAGCAGTGCTATAAGCTGAGTGTCAATGATTCATCAAGTTTCCAGTTTTATTTTGTTATATTTTAAGAAGAATCTGCTTTATTTATTTAAGCTCCAGGCTGCCAGGCTCAACCAATCATCAGTTGGACTGATAATTTACAAAGCCATTGGATGATAGGACTGGAGGTTGTTCAATCAAGTGGGTAGAGAGGTCCAATCAAGGTCAACAAGCATAGAAGTGGCAGGCAACTGAGATCTGTTGCAAGCTGGGACTTAAACAGTTGTATTAAAGATATCCTAAGGTTTCCATAGGGTAGAATAATGGAAGTTGGCAAAGTAAGTTCTGGAATAACCAAAACTAGGGTTAACAATTGTATGGATGATCCTTTTCAGTTGCAGCAGTTAACTGAGACAGGGGTGAAGCTGAGTAGTTTTATAGAGGTAGAGATAAATACCTTTAATGACAGCATGGATATTTATTTTCAAACTCATCTCAGGATCAAATAAGACATCAAGAATGTAAACAGCCTGGTTCAATTTCAGACAATTGCTAACAAAAGGGAATAGAGACAATGTTTTGGTCCCTCCAACATTCAGCTCCAGGAATTTTCTGCTCATTAAGTACGCAGTGTAGCATGGTGATTAAGTACTGAGTTGGTACTTGGAGAAGGGACAGAGAGATGATACAGAGAGATGTTCAATTCGCACAATGCAGTTGTATTTCAAGTAATTATTGGTTTATTGGTTTATTGTACTGAGGTACAATGAAAAACGTGTCTTCCATACCGTTCGTACAGATCATCTCATTACACAGTGCATTGAGGTAGTATAGGGTAAAAACAATAACAGAACACAGAGTAAAGTGTCACAGCTACAGGGAAGTACATTGCAGGTAGACAATACGGTGCAAGGTCAAATAAGGTAGAGTGTGAGGTCAAGAGTCCATCTCATTGTATAATGGAACTGTTCAATAGTCTTATCACCATGGGATAGAAGCTGTCCTTGAGCCTGGTGGTATGTGCCCTCAGGCTCTTGTATCTTCTGCCTGATGGAAGAGGAGAGAAGAGAGAATGACCTGGGTGGGAGTGGCTGCTTCACCAAGGCAGTGAGAGGTATAAACAAGAGTCCATGGAGGGGAGGCTGGTTTCCGTGATGTGCTGGGCTGTGTCCACAACCCTCTGCAATTTCTTGCAGTCCGGGGGAGAGCAGCTCCATACCAAGATGTGATGCATTCAGATAGGATGTTTTCTATGGTGAAAAGATAAAAGTAGGTGAGTGTCAAAGGGGACATGCCAAATTTCCTTAGCCTCCTGAGGAAGTAGAGGTGCTGTTGAGCTTTCTTGGCCGTGGCATCTACGTGCTTGGAAAGACAAGTCTTCAAATATTTTTAATGCAAAAATAGATAGATTCTTGATTAGTAAAGGAATGAAACATTACTCGGGGGTTGGCAAGAAGTTGGAGTTGAAGTCACAATCAGATCTACCATAATTTTATTATATGCCAGAGTAGGTCAGAGGAGCTGCCGGCCTACTGCTGCTCCTTAATTTTATATTCATACACTCGGGAAATAACTCCACCCATTGGAATAATTGAGTGACCTGGGGAAGTGCAGACACAACTGAGAGAGTTTTGGGGCATATGTGGAGTGATTTCTGATGTTTTCACTGTAAACAACAGCATGGAACTTCATGATAATTCAGGTTGAAAGAGAAAAAGGGGTAAGTGTAACAGTGCCCTCTAACGGCAGGAGGAACAAACCATTGCTTAATACAATTTTTACCTGGTGACCATCATGTTGCCTGGAAATATCAAAATTAGCAGCATGACCTTACAGATACAACTCAGTGGCTCCAAGCTAGGAAGGGAAAACCAGGGATACCTGTTCCTTGTGATTATTCAGTAACCATGGAAGGAAATTGCTGACATGTGAGTACTGTCTCTTGCTCAGTTACAAAGTCCACTCACACATCTTGATATTTTCTTGAGGATGCATTGGTACACAAAACACTCCTTGAGAAAGGTATTAGAATAAAAACAAATGCGTTCAGAAGAGAAAGGTTTTTTTAAAAAAAGATCAAATTCCAGTCTTCCTGTTTCATTTCCAGAGTCAATTTGATCATTTAAAAAAACCATAGTCTCAGCAGTTATATATTGAGCATTATCAGGTTCAGTGCTTCACTAATATCCAGATCCTAGGAAGTTTTTCTACTTTAAATGAAGTCCAATGTTTTGATTATGCACAGATGATGTTGTTTACCTTTTAACTAGTGAGAAATATGAAGATTTATTTTCCTGGCAGCATTCTATTTATTCCCTTGTTAGATTTAATCTCTCTGAATTGCTTCACTGACCAGAACTACACATTGAAAGAGGAGGTTTTATTATGCATCTGCCATTTCACAACACAGGGTTAAAAATGAACACAACCAATTATGGTTTTAATACAAAAATCTGCAATAGACTTCACTGAATGAAAAATATTGCATAATAATGAGTAAATCTAAGATCTTTCTGTCTTGGTACAATTTGCAGTTGGTTAACAGTGAACATTATTGCTCCATCTAGTTGAAAAATCAATCAAGTATGTTCGACTATTCACAAGTCAAAATTGTGAGAAATCAACAAGTTGCTTAATTTGAACATTGATTGAGCTGATATAATGGACAGTGACAGAATTTGATTATCTAACTTGGTCATTTCGATGAAGAACTTGTGGAGACTACAAGTTAAAAGTGATATAGTTTGGAGAAAGAGGCTGTGGAAATAGTAATGTTGCTGTAGCTTCCAGATAAATGAGAAAGGAATGCAACTGGGATGGTTGGGAGAAGAGAGAGGATGGGAGCAGGAGGTCAATGTGTAGTGAAGGTGTCAGAGAAACTTCATAGCCCTTAGGGAATCATTATCTGTGAGGCCTTGCCCATGCTTGGTTTGTGTGACTGATTAGCCCATGTGTGAGATCACAGTAGGATTGGTAGAAGTATTCTTAGTCTGCTATCAAAGTAACTAAATCATAAGAAAAGATTGAATATTTGTTGTAAAACATTATTGTTAAATAATGGGCCAGATCCTCTTGGTATGGGCTAGTGATCCACAATTGCCTCACACTCTAACTTCTCTGGTCCAGTTGAGGAGGAGCCATCTCCTTCATCCCCAGAGCACAATGATAAAGTTCTGAATAGCTGCAGGGCCTCCTGTGGTACACTGGACAAGCCGTATCCTTGGAAGACATTGACAGCTGGAAAATCTTTGGCATTCATAGATAATTGTAAACCATCAAAGATGAAATAATAAAAAATTAAAAGATAGTTAAACGTTGAAATAAGCAGTCATCTAGAAATGCTTAAAATATTTTAAAACAGTGTATTTAAAGGCATAATAAAAACACAAATTGTTTTCACAAAATAGCCTATCAATTTACCTTTCTTTCCTCCTTGATCCATTCTCCCATTTGAAGTTAAGGAGACTGTGGATCCTAGACCAGTTCCATCTTTGCACAGGATTTTAGAGCTGATACCCCACTACAAACAACAGACAATCTCATCAAGACTGACATCCACTGACCAATGGAGTGTATGGAAACACGATGTCAATTTTTGCCAAGTAAGTTAAGACATCCATCTTTGACTATGTATGTGTGGAAGTACCATAACTGATGGTATTTAAATGAATAAATACAGAACTCCCAACATTAACTAGCAAAAATCAAGGCCTATGTTTCTAATTATAGAAATCTCAGGGGTAATTTATGATGAGGACTACAAACAAAATAGCTGATTAAAACCGACCAAAGTAAGAAATGAATAACCTTCTCAGACTCAAATAATTTTGTCTCTAATTGCTTATGTTATAGAATTTTCTGATGGCAGAAACACCACTTGAATAAACTTGGCCTTAATTCAGGTCAAACCCAACTTGAAAGAGCTGTAATTACAAAGGTGTGATTGCAAATGCTTTTCAATTTCATATTAATAATATTTAATGAATTAACTTAATTGGGTCTTCGTTTATGGCTGATCATCAAATGCCTCAATACCACCTGTTATTATGCATTTCCATAACCATTTTCATGATTTGTCCTGACTGTTTTGCTCTCTTGTAATTATGTAAACATATTTAATATGTTGATTTCTATTAATTATGTATTGAGCACAAGTGAGTGACAACTATTACATGATCTTAGCATGAAAGTCCCTTATGTCTTCATAGAAACATTCTTAGCCCACTATTTAAATAGGGCTTCTACTCCATGACTCATACCTCTGCTGAAAATGTAGACAAAGTTTTATACATACAGTGAGGTTTCCACTTTGTTTACTAGTTACCTGAGGGTAGCTAAAGTTTTCCTTCAATTGACCAGGGTGGCCTATTCATTAGGTTGATGATAAGTATTCCAGTTATGGATGCAATTATTTTGTGCCATATTTCATCAAAGAATGGTTTGATTAGTTTTCGGAGGCTGGAATTTTGAGAGACTGGGTATTTGAAAATAATATATAAACAACACCAATCTGCAACACAACAGACACTTTCCATTTTAATAGTTTTTCATGATCTTTGCCCAATTATTTCATAACATGTCCATTTGAACAAATTGCCAGTGTGAACTGATTCCTAGATCTGATTGCGTCAATTCTGAAGAAAACTTAAGTACAAGAACTGGTTGTTTTTTCACAGCTTCTTCAGAACTAAAATTTGATCAAATTTCTATCAATGGAAATATTTCCTCAAGGATTCAAAGTGGAAATGTAAAATATGAAATAAAGCTAAGATCAAACATTATTCCATTTTGTATTTCCTTGCCACATGGCTTCACTGTTATCTATGTTCAATGATATATGTAAACTGTTGTTCTATTCTACCATGCTGCTTACCTCTTCCAACAGACATTTATAATTCCCCTCACTGTATGCCAAATCCCTCCATTAATGTTGTAAATATTTTTTATATCATGATTCCTAAGCCAAGTGCAAATCATCATAACATACTGAGACCAAAATTGAATCCAATATTGACTCCAGAGGCATACTAACCCTTAGAGGGTTAAACACCTTCTTATGTTTAGCCATTCACTCTCACTCATCAGTATTCCCTATTTGGTATTTTTTTTAACATCAGTGAACCTTCTGTTTTGTTTCTGTGATAGCACTCTGGAAAATGGGCTGAAATTATAACAAGCATAGAAATTTATACTGAAATGACCTTTCACAATGAGCTTTTGCATGTTTCACCTGAAAACACAGGAAGGTCATTTTTGTATGTGCATAATGTATTTATATAGATTAACCATGTATAATTTTGGAAGTTGTGTGTGTGAGACATGAATCTGCCTGTGCAATGTGCCACCAAGGCTGGAGCTCTTAAAGTGGCCATTCTCAATGGGAACTATTAATGGAAGGAATGGAACAGATTTGGGTGATCCAATGAGAGAAGTGCTGGGATGGATGTGAGAGCTTGACTGGACAGCATGGCAGTGGAGGTGGATGCCAAGACCAAGGATCTGAATGGTCAGCCTCCCTTTCAAATAATTTGAAAGCATTGTCTTCAAAATACCAAGAAATTTCTCAACTGAGAAGTATCCATTTGTAAATTCTATGGAAGATATCCTGACAATGATTTCAGGTCTGCCACTATAAGAGGCCTGTGAGTATGTTGTTTTCTTCCTTCCCTTAGCACCTGGTTTCCTGGTTGTGATCTTGTGTTTTGTTGAATGCCTGTGCTCCAATGTTGTAGCAGCTTGTTGAGTAGGTATTGCATAACAACTAACATCACTGCTGTGTGGTCAGTGGCCTTCCTGCTTAATAGAAACGCATGATTCAAATTCCCTTTGTGCATAGGACACACAAGGAAACAATGATCGTGTTTAGCAATCAATTTTGCACTTCAATCACATAAAAAAATGCACTACAGGATTGAATTTCCAACTCATTTTCTTTTTATTCTGATTACCGATTCACTGTGTCTGAGTAAGTCAATCCTGTTTCTGTCAAAGAGTATTGAGAGATTCTTACTTCATTCTTACTTCTATTTTACGGATTGCTTTTCTCAATTCTGTACAATATTCCATTAAATCTGAAAACAAGGGTCTGCATCTTTATCAATGCCGATGAAAGTAATTAAACACAACAAACAAGTTGTCGCTGGCTGGTAATTATGACAATGGTTTTGATCATGTGATGGGTTAATTCATGTCTAAACCATTGGCTTTAAATTAAATTCTGAAGAAACATCTGTGAATGAATAATTCATTGGTGCTGAAGCTACTGGTATTTGAGGGATAATTATGAGATTTCACAGTAATCTATAAAATATGCTCATGTATCCTTTGGATTTCTCCTTCAACTCACTCTATACATAAAGGGCAACTTGTGTTTATATAAGGATTATCTGCAGAATGGAGGAGAATACATGTATGGAATTCCCTAAGCAATCATTTCAATTCAGGGAAACATGAGGATTTATCTTCTTGTCCTTTATTGACCTGGTTGCTTACTTATTTAATTATCTCTCCAGAATGAGTCACTTTGAACTTGTCATTTTATCTGCTTCACTGTAATATTGGAAGTTTGAAACACAACATGAAGTTTTTGTAAGCTTTGTCTATAGTCAATTGTTGGTACTTTATCTGCTGAATATTTCCAGGAATTTTTCTTTTTATTTCAGATTGCAGGCATCTACAGTATTTTGTGATCATAAGGAGGGACACCTTCCAGGGGATCTCATTGTTCCCTTCCATTATAAAATCATAAATTATCTCTATAGTGTTAGTTTTCAATATCACACAAAACTGATATTAGTGCAGTGTACCCTTGTGTTACTGGAGTTCCAGTACTGGAACTTCAACCTTATGGAATTCATGAATCACTACCAAAAAATCTGGGTTACAGAATAAAAATTTGTTCTTACAGAATTTATGTGAAAAGGAAATAAACACAAGATGTATACAGAGAACTGAACTAGTTTACTAAGGACAATGATCTCAGGCTGCCAGTTCACAGTGTGAAGCCACTTAAGGGATTTGCTTTGGGTACTGATAAGGCAACATCTTCTATTGATATTTGACCTATGACACTTTATCAAACAATGTAACACCCATTTCTAGATAATTAAAACAAGAACCATTTCTCTTCTACCTGCAATACAATCAAAATTCCCTTGTCTATCAAACCACAGGGGCATTAATGATGAGAAAAAAAACTTCCCATAGGAACGCATCTTCACTTATAACATGGGATTCAATGGGGAAAAAAATGTTTGTACTTTGGAAAATCGTGATGTGGGCAGTTTTCTTGGAATGCAACCTCTCCATAACTCAAGGGTACACTGTATTCCACAGATTTATTAATCCCATTCTTATTATGCTTGCATCCAACTTCAAAAAAAGTTAAAGGTTTTCCCTGTTAGATTCAGGAATTTACCAGTGAGAGGTCAGCCACATAATTCAAGATTAAACAGAATGCCTGAGCCAACTGGACTGAGAGGTTCTTGGCCCGGATATGTAGGGGGCAGAATGCCTAGTGCATGCACCTGTGCCCATGGCTATAAGAACCACATGATGTTGGCTCTGAGATCTCAATATAATGAGTCCCAGGTGCAGCATGCAGGCCTCACTGAGTATTAGCTCCAACATATTTGGGGGAACATAATATTTTAAAATATACTTTAATATATATTCAATATTCTCAATATTATTAAGAATGGTAACCTGGTTCACTTTGATTAAAACAACTAATGTGGGTTTATTATAAGAAACAAATATTTGTAATAGTAATGAGTATTTCACCACTTATGAATAATTTGTTTTTTTAAATAACTAAAAGTAAGTTGTAAAAAAATACTCAGAACATCTTTTCTTTTTACTGGTGAATGGTGGTCCGTTTCTAAGTACTTAAAAAAAAACTTAAGCTTTTAAAATGTGCCTATTGATGTCTTTACATCTGCAAAGATAACCTTAATTTTCAGAGCATTTTCAAAGAGCAAAAATAAGCAAAGAACAATATTGTTTAATTTGTCCTGGGTGATGAGCAGTTAATGGGGCTAGCTTTCAGTATAATTCTTTTCTATATTCTTTCAAAAGATTGCATAAACTCAATTTGTGGTGAGTAAAATTTGCACATGAAATTCTGAAACTTTGATTAAACTCAGGCAATTTGTAGAATATATTTTAACTCCCTGCTCTCAATTCATATTTGTTGTGGATTTGTACAGGTTTTTCTGATGATATGTTTCATTTATTCTTACTCATCAGTGCAATAAATGTATCATCCTGTGCACATTCAATCTACTCTGACTAAAACTTCTAACCTGGGAGATGACAAGGACAATACATCTACTGGTAGCAGCCTCACTAAATATTTGGTCATGAGAAGGACCTAATCTACACCTTGAGTCTTAAATAACGGATAAGAGAAAGGTCTGAGCCCTGCTTTAGAAATCCAGTTTTACAATATCTGAGCCCTAGGGACAAATAAGGTGCCATGTTCAATCTTTTACTTGGTGATTTGACTAAGGTGCTTGTACTTATTTCAATAGAGTTGAGTTTGATTGTTTGCACTTGGCATTAACAGGGCAGTAATGACCTCAATAGACAGACTTATCTTGTTAATACCAGCACCAAAAATGAAAGGGAGCACCTGCTTGTTTCAGCCAAAAATAAAGTAGAAATTGGTTTCCAAAATGTAAAAATAATCCTGATTGTCACTTTGTGGAGGAATTATTTGAAGTCTGAATATGTGATGTTAGAAGACAGGAGTCCATCTAAAGACAAGCATTGAATTATTTTCATGGGTGCCAAAAGATCAGGAGATCACATCCAGGACCAACAAAAATAACATCAGCTGCTGCCACTTTGAGACCCTCATGCACCTTGCTCAAGAACTTCAGCCTCTGCAACTTCCATTGTTAATGGCAGCCTTCACCTGATTTCCATCTTCCATCAACCAAGCTATATTGGGATAGCTGCAACTCCCCTGATGAACTTAAACGCTGGAATGGATGACTATCATTATCGTCTACCAGCTGTTCAGCCTCACCTCAAAGTTTAATCTTTTGCCATTTGCAAAAGTAGAGAAAATCAGCCAGATTTTCTATTCTTTTCTGACATCCTCCAAATCATCTAAACATAATACCCCAAAGAACAACTTTGAGCTCACAGTGATGAACTGTTGATAGCCTATTGATATTCCTTGTGTCTCAGACACAAAGAAGGGACACTTGGATTTGGTACCAGACAGGAGTCAATACCAGTGGAGAAGTAC
Source organism: Pristis pectinata (assembly GCF_009764475.1). Lineage (NCBI taxonomy): Eukaryota > Metazoa > Chordata > Chondrichthyes > Rhinopristiformes > Pristidae > Pristis > Pristis pectinata. The sequence goes on from NC_067412.1 coordinate 79,471,328, forward strand.
CAGACAGGAAGTCAATGTCTGGACGTAGGGAGGGACAATGTCATTGAGAATAGAAATAATAGTTTGACATTTGAATAATTATTGAAATGCCACTTTCCTATAATTGTCAGATTGATTAAAATAAACATCAAATAGAGTGTTACTTTCTGAGAAAACTTTAAACCTGACAAATCTGCATAAGCTTCTGTGAGCCAAGTGGCTGTCTCCTCCACTGAAGAAGTATTTGCAGTAGCTCAAAACTGCTGTTGAAATATTGCACCCTAATAACCCAGCTTAAATATTGCCAGTTTTTATTAACTGGGCATTCCAGAGGTCAGAACACAGGTAATCTTTCAAACTCACCTCCTCTAACAGTGTCCCAAAATTGGCTTCAAATTATTTCAGAAGTGGTGGTGTTCCCTGACTTGGATAATACATTGAGTTAGCCATTTCTGAGCTGATCCTGAAGGTCAATGTTATTTTTGTCTGCATATTTGTCTGATAACATGTTCAGGCAGGACCATTGTTATTCATTTTACTCAGCTTAGCTTAAAGATTGGTTTTGAATAGAATATGAATTTCTCATTGGGAATTGCTCTATTATTATGCTTTGACAATAAGAATTTAAGGACAGAGTAAAGGGTTAGTTAGAGGCTCCTAGGATAAGGGTCTCCTGCTACAGTTGGAAATATTTCATCTATGCCTAGAGTGCGCCATTTTATCATTTCCTGCTATTAACACCAGAGGCATAACTTCCTGGGGAGTACTGGGGAGATATTTATATCATTGAGTACATTTCTGCACCTAACCTTGGCCAGGATAATAGCATTGCCTATGTCATTGTTTCAGTCCTTTCAGAGTCTTTACCTTTCAGTATCAATAATTGTTTGATATCCCTTCATCTGTAGATATTAGAAGGTGCTGAAACAACAGGCCCATTACCACTCCATGCAGTGACAAAAATAACTGTGTCTGCACCTTGAAGCCCTTTGGTAAATTGCACAAGCTCATATTATATGCTATTCAAACATCTATGGCTGCACTGTTATCAGTGTCTCCAGGCACAAGCTAAGTTCTCAGAAACTATACCAAGCATCTTGATACTGCAAACATTTCCTGGGCTGACATTGCCCTTGAGGGTTTTTGGGAGACTGTGTAACCCAACCCCCCCCCCACCCCGAAAGGTGCAGGATGTCAGAGGCTATTGCCCTCAGTGATCAGCAGTCTCAACCTCTTGCATCTAAGATTTTGCCCAGAAGACCGCCACAGGTGTAACAAAGAATATGCTGGCCTTCCAGTTACTAACACCCTGGAGAGTGCGGCAAGGCTATTGCTGTCTTCTACCTCCTAGAAACACCTGTGTCCCATTAAATTGCAGCTGTTCTGAAATTCCAGTGAGGATAACATGTTTGTTTTCAGTCTCTGATGGAAGTTAACATAAATAACAGCATAGTTAAACCTTTAACTCAATGTTAAAACAAGTTGAAGAGCCCAAGGATTGTGTAACTTGATAGCTTACATCCACACATTTATACATATTTAGAAGTCATAGATATTGGAGGTTGGACAAGGAGTTAAATGATGAGTGACTGATCTCTCTGTGGTCTCTTTCAAATTCCTTAACATGTTTATGTCATAAAGTAATTATTGTTAATAAGAAACTGAGCTGGTTTATTCTTGGAATAGAATATTTGTCAATCTTGGGAGTGTATTTTAATTATTGTAGCATATTTACACTTTACAACCTATGAGGAGTTAGTAAAACACAAGGTAGTTTCTGGTGGAATATGAGAAAGGAAAAATCACTCCGTGGAAAATGTCATATTCTTTATTAAATATTTCAATTATGACCAGTGTGGGAAACCATTGTGCCTTTCCAAGTCAAACTTGCTACAGTCATTGCCAGGTAACTACAATAGTTCGTACAAACTGTTTTCTAGCCCAATTGTATATAATCTTTAGATGTTCTCTGAATTACTCACAGAAGATACTATGTACAGGAGATTCCATCAAAAAGGATTTTGTCTGATGTATTGTCATCTAAAAATCTGTTTGTTCCGATACGAACTAGGCAGCTGTTCATAGCTAATTCATTTATTCAAGCTATTCTGTATTTAACATTATCTTGTGTGTCATTATCTCTTATATTTTTTGATTCTTTGCTCACGTGCTCGTAATTTTACATATATAAGCACATTCCTTCTGACTTTTATTAAACCAATTAAGCTAAAAGAAGGAAATAATTTTGAATTTAGATACATTGTTTCATATAAACTGCTTCTCCCCTCCCCAATCTCACCTAGAAATAGTGTGTTTTGGAGATCTTTCTATATTTATTAAAAATAGCTTAGAGTCTAAGGTGGATGCCTCAGAGAACCCTGTGTTGAATCCAGATATGCAACTTATTAGCCAAAAAATGTGGATCACATTTTGTCTGAAGAAAATGAGCAAGAATGCAAAATCAAGAGCCCCCTTGATGAAAAGGTTCAGAGAGGGTAGGATAAGGCAAAAAAGAGAAACTCTTCCACTGGAAGAGCATAGAAAGTGTCTAGGTCAAATTAAAAGAGAAGTCAGCAAAATAAAGAAAATCCAAAAATATTTTGTAAGCATGTAATGATCAAGATGATAACTAAGGAAGGAGTAGGTCCTTGTAAGGACTAGAAGGGTAATATATGTGTGAGGCTGAGGATATGGGTAGAGTTCTTTCTGAATAATTTGTGGATACCCTTACTAAAGAGAGGCATGATGTTGATGTTGTAGTTAAGAAAAGAGTGTGAAATATTTGACAGGAAAAACATTGTTAAGTGGAAAATACTAAGGGTTTCGGCACCTTTGAAAAACCCAGATGTTATATATCCCTGGCTGTTAAAAGAAGCAAGAAGGTACTTTGCAGGAACCCTGACCATCATTGAAATCAATTAAACCTTCATGTAAACAAAAACGATTAATCAAGGGCAGTCAGCCTAAGCTTGCTATGGGAACTTTTGTCTGATAAACTTTTTTGAGAAGTAAACAAGGAGGAATGATGAGGGCAGTGTTTTAGATGTAGTGTGCTTGGTTTTTGACATCAGTGACCCACCTGCTGTGCAGGATAATATAAAAGCCCATGGAATCCAAAGAAGAAAGAAAAATTGGATCCAAGATTGGTTCAGTGCTAGAAGTCACAAGTTAATGGTTAATTGGTGCTTTTGTGTTTCTGTGACTGGAAAGCTTTTACAAATGGAATTCCCAGTACTTGCTCCTTTGCTTATTTGTCCTAAATATTAGTGATTTAGACTTCAATGCAGGAAGCATGATAAAGCAGTTTGCAGGTGATACAAAATATATGAGTGTGGCAGCAAGGAGGAATCACTTAGATGAGGAGGATGTAGATGACGTGGTCAGTTGGTAAGAAAAGTAGCATATGGAACTTAAACTAGAGATGTATAAACAAGCTCTTGAAGAGGCACCATCAGCCAAGGAGATGTACAATAAATTGGACTGTATTGAGAAATATGGGGCAGAGAGAGACCTTGGACTGTATATCCACAGATCCTTAAAAGTAGCAGGACATGTACATAAGTGGGTTAAAATAGCATATTGAATGCTTTCCTTCATTAGCCGATGTATAGGACGGAAGAGCTGGAACTCTATGTTTGAACCGTACACATAGAATTGTGAACTCTTTATTTCTTATTTACTCTATGTAATACAGTATTATATATTAATGATTATATAGTATAGAATCACAGAAAATTTACAGCACACAAAGAGCTCACTGTGCCAGATGAAAGAGTGCTGCTCGACTAATCCCACCTTCCTGCTCCAGTCCATAGCCCTAACTCTTCAAGTATGTTCCAGGAACTTTATAAATGTGAAGGTTTCTGCTTCTACCATCCTTTCAGGCAGTGAGTTTGAGATTTCTGCCACCTTTGGGATTGGTTGTTCTTTTTCAACTGGCTTGGATACTGTGGGCTAAATGGCCTCCTATTGTGTCAAACATTTTCAATGATTCTATATAAATTCTATGTAATATAATTGGAGATATATTAATGCTGTGTTAAATAAAGGAAGAGGTAATGAGTTTTGATATGCAAACAAATTTACCTTCAGCAAGTCAGCACAGAGCAGTGAGGATTTTGCAACTCTTTTCCATCGATCTGAAGATTACGGATATTTGAAACTTATCTCCCTCTGGGATACATAAGGAGGTGAAACAAATGTGGGAAAATGAACAGAAAATTTTCCTTTAATTCCAGGGTTATGTGGATATCATCCTGTGAGAATCATGCAGAAGCAATGTGAGTTTGTCCAGCACAGTGATGTTTCCTTCCCTCGGATTAAAAGCTAAGAGCAGTGCCATTAAATTCATTGCCTACAAAACATCTAATCATCAACACTCTTTTGGATTGATGTTATGAGCATATGCATTAGCTTGTAATAAGGACTTTTGAACACTTAGCACATTCATATGAGATTGCTTCATTACTTTAATGGAGGAATTAAGTCTATTAAAATAATTAAGACCAAATAGATTTACACAACAATCAAACTGGCAGGTAAAATAATTTATTATGAAAGTGTTAAACATGTTGCATTGCCAGTTGTAGGATGTGGTATTAATTTCATTTGGGGTGCATTGGCAAGCAGCTCTGCTGTGCCTGCCATTTTTAACATGATGATTAATATACTTATTCCATACTATAGGAAATTTCCCTTCAAATTATATAGTGAATTCCAAGAAGAAAATCACATTGTTGTTTTACAAAATACTGAATTTGAACATTTAGTACCATGTCATCCTGATAAAGGAGGGAATGTCAAATTCTCAGTTATCGCTAAAATTTGAAAATAGACTGCTGAGATGACTCAGTCTTGCTTGACCATAGTCTGCCCTGGGATTGCTGCCGGACATGCATCCATTGGTAAGGAACACATATTGCATGTCATTGTGGGGCAGATGGAGAACATTGACTTTTTTTTTAGGGCAGCCAGATATGAGATAATCTCTTCTGTAATCTTCCTCAGTTGACAGAACCCAAGGCATTTGGATTGTTGTGAAAGGAATGTTCACTGGTTGATGCAGCCCCCTGCATTTTTTCTTGGATTTGTTTTGCAGTGAAAATCATGTCCATTGTCTTTCTTGATGGGTAAAATCCACAATGTGACTGTGAGGAGCTTTTCAACCATTGGGAGGAGGAGTTTGAGGAGGATTATTGTGATGACTATCCCTCTGGCAGAGAGCACAAGCTATTGCAATTTGACTTATCTCACTTCTTAAAGATCATCCTTATTATGGCATCTCTGAGATCCTCTGGCATGCTTTTCTCTTTCCAGATTTGGGAGATAAAATCATGGATTCACCCCAGATCGAGGTCTTCCCAGGCTTTTGTACTGAGGCAGCATTTCGTCTGCTCCTCAAACCTTGCTATTTCTCAGACATTGGATGGTCTTTTGAACTTCTTGTTAGGTTGGAATAGCACTGTGATTGCCCCTTGCTTATTGTCTGTTTGCAATGGAAAACAGGTCATTCCTGTTCACCCTGGATATGCCTCTCATTATTTTGTACACTTCAATCAAACTTCCATTCAATTCCCTTTGACAGCCTAGCCAAATCTTTCCTGATTGCCATTATTCTTCAACAACAGCTTGATAAACTTGAAATTAAAGCAGAAAATAGTGGAAACAATCAACAATCATGGAAAGAGAAACAACATTAATGTTTTAGGCTGAAGGCCTGAAAGGACTGGGAATGTGGGAAAACAGAGCTCCCTATTTCTTGCCACTTTAATTCTCCATCCTACTTCCACTTTGATCTCTCTGTCAGTAACCTCGTGTACTGTTATAATGAGTCAAATATAAGTTGAGGGGCAGCATTTCACCTTCCGTCTGAGCACATTGTAGCCTGTGAGATTCAGTATTGAATTCTACTGGTAACACACATTGTCTGTATTAGAAATGGCCATTGTTGCTGTAAACCATCCACCTGAGACATTGTTTCAGTTTTTGTCTCACTATTAGCACTGAACATATCCTATAGCCCTGCATTTCACAACTTTTAGATTTCTTTGTTTGTATTCTCACTCTCTATCTGTCCTCATAGAACATAGAGCACAGAACAGGTCCTTTGGCCCAAAGTGTTGTGGCGACATAGCTATTCCCTCCTACCTACAGAATGCCCATATCCCTCTATTTTCCTTTCATTCATGTACCCATCCAAGCCCCTCTTAAAAGCCCCCAATGAATTTGCCTCTACCACCCTATCAGGCAACGCATTCCAGGCATCCACCACTCTCTCAGTAAAAAACGTACTCCTCACGTCCATTCTGAACCTACCCCCTCTCACCTTAAATGCATGCCCTCTGGTATTGGATCGCTCAATAAAGCGAAAAAGATATTGCTTATCCACCCTATCTATGCTCCTCCTGATGTTATACACTTCCAACAGATCACCCCTCAACCTCCGTTGCTCCAGAGAGAAGAGCCCAAATTTGTCCAGCCTCTCCTGGTAGCACATGCCCTCTAATCCAGGCAGCATCCTAGTAAACCTCCTCTGCACCCTCTCTAAAACCTTGACATCCTTCCTCTAGTGAGGTGACCAGAATTACACGCAATAATCTAAAAGCAGCCTAACCAGAGTTCTATGGTGATGCACCCTTTGTCCACTATTTCTCTCTGTCCAACTGTTCTCATTAACCCATCAATTGGATGACCTCCACAACTCATCCCAATGGCAATCCTGGCCTCACGTTTTCAGAGATATTTCCTTGATCCTATTCATCCCCTCATAATGCTATTTAATATTACCTTATTTCCTCCCTTTCTTAGTTTCAATAAGAGGTCTTTGAACTGAAGCATGAAATCTATTCCCCTTCCACAAATGCTGCTTGACTTTGTTGAGGTTTTCTAGAACTTTTCTGTTTTTTATTTCAGATTTTCCAGCATCTGCAGTATTTGATTTTCTTCCTGATAAACCATGTAGTGCAACCTCATCCCTCCATAGTTTTCTGACCATAATCCACACACAGCACACCGACTGAATATGAGCATTGGTATTGTGACTCAAGTCTGCCCTGGAATGCAAGTGTTATTTAAAGCTCCATTTTCTCTCGGAGGATAGAATGGTAACAGGAAAAAACTGAGGTGAAATATTTGCTACTATTTGCTGCAGAGGTGTGGAAGTACTGCTCAATTCCAATGGAGATCTGGAAGGGCTGTATGGTAGTCAAGCAACTGTGAGCAGAGAGTAGCAGAGAAACCACATCATAATTTTCTCTGGAATCTGCTACGAATTGAAGGGTGGACAAGGAAGGTTCCTATTGTCTGTTGGTGGCAGAGACACTGGAGTGAGCATTAGCAATATTGTTATCAAGAATTGCAATTGTTGTCGTACTTACACCTTGTGAATGGTTGTCAAGGGTGAGCTTGGAGATAGAAGTTTAGGTACCTTTATATCAATGAGTGAAAAACTGCAGTTTCAATTTTTGAAATGATTTTTTTCTCTGTTAGACTGGGAACAATAAACATTTCTTTCAAGTGTAGAGTGTCCCATTAAAACAGTATCTTATAAAGGATTTCTAAAAGCTATGGCGACATCTTCTTTTGAACTGCAAGAGTACATTTGCCAATGAACAGGAAATCCAAGTAAACAGGCCTCCAGAGCTCATTCTTTTGGGTTTAAACCCTTCAAATAGTAATTTCCAAATGCAGTGACATTTGGTGTAAAACTGGGGCAAAGGAGTATGTCTGTGTGTAAAACACAGGAAGGTTGCCTCCCTGATTATTAGTTTATCAGGGACTCTTAATTTGCATTTCTGATCCCTCATTGATCAGTCAAGTGAGAGATAAAATCAACCTCCATGTGGCCTGAGGTTTCATTGGAGGGCAAATTTTAACTTCTGTCAAATATTCGCTTGAAGTAGATGCAGCAACCATGCAGGGAGGGTTGGCGAGCTCAAATTACTTTGAGATTCAGATCTCATCAGCATAATTCAGCCAAACTCCTGAGAGGTTCATAGCCTCAGAGTTCATTCCCAGTCAATGGTGCTAAGTGTGTTATATAGTTATGTCAACGTGTTGTACTCTGTCTCTGAAATTCATTTTGTTGAAGTCAATAGGAAGAATTTTAGAGGCAGAGTTCATGCCAGAGCTTCTGTGCAATGCACTTTATGCTAATGACAGAAGATAAATTTTGAAGTTGGTGAATGTTGCTCATTAGTTCATTGCACCAGAACTTGGCAGGAAATCTAACCTGTCTTGGATTGAGCCAAACTGGGAATCAATGGTAATTAGGAGAGGAAAGTCACAGGGGAAACCCACTTAGTGGATGATTGTAACTCAATATATTTTTGCAATATCTGCTGACCAGAAGAAATGTTTCCCTGAAAACATTTCAGAATATTTCTGGAATGACCTGCTTTTAAACATGACTATTAAGCTGCTCATAACATGGTACACGAGGAGTACAGATAACACACATTGGGTTTCTGCTTGCAAGCTGCTGAGTGGGATGGAGGCCGTGCAAGAAAAATACAATTCAGGCCATCAAATCCCTGCCAGGTCTTTGTAGAGCAATCCTATCAAGCTCATTCCCCTGGACTTTTTCCATGGCTTTGCAAATTCTCATTATATCCAATTGCCTTTAAAAAGTTCTGGTTGACTCTCTTCTGAACGCACTTAGAGGCAGTAAGTTCCAGATCATTACCACTGCTTGCATAAGTAAAACTTACATTCTGTCCCCTTGGATCTCTTACCCATAACTTTGAATCTTGGTTCTCTGTTTTTTTTTAACCATTGGCTATTGGGAATAGCTTCTTTCTATTTTGTTTAAGTTATCCCATCATGATCTTATACATCGCCATCAAATCTCCTCTCAGATTTCTATGTAGCAAGTAGAATAACCCAGTTGTCCCTGTTGAAACAATTGGATGAAATTCCTCATCCCTGGAACCATTCTCAAAGATATTTTATGTGTCGTCTCTGCATTGAAAGTGAATTGAATGCAGTACAACTGGTATAAGGTGACCTCACAATTGTTTCTGGCCCATGTATTTGCGCACATAACTACAGGCTTGCCTGAAAATTGCACCAAGCAAGCTTTGGTTCTCAGAAGTCACTACTAGATAAGAACTTTTGCTACAGAGGCAGAAGTAGGTCCCTGAATCCTGCTCCACTATTCAAGAAAATCGTTGCTGATCTACATCAACACCATTTTCCTGCCATAACTGCTGATTCCTCTAATATCCGAATATCTATCACTTCAGTTCTGAATGAAAAGAATGACTGAGCTTTCACAGCCCTCCAGAAAAGAGAATACAAAAGATTTGGGTGAAGAAATTTCTCCTCATTTCATTCTTAAATGGTCTATCTCTTTCTGAAGCTGTGACCCCCTAGTCAGAAGCTGAGCCACTCACGCATGGAATCCAGCCACTGACCAGCCTTATTAACCATAACATTTTTATGGCTGATCCCTTTGTGTTTCTGGAAACCTCAACCTGTGGAAATATCCTCTCCATATCGACCTTGGCCATCCCTCTGAAGAATTTTGTCCAAGTCCAGGCACGTATTTTTCAGGTGTGCAAAGGGTGGTGGAAGGTTGAAAATTGCTTCCAGCATTTCCAGCATCTAATGGTTTCTATGTATTGACCATTGTTGAAAAACTCAGCAGGACCAGCCATATAGAGTAAATGTTATGCTTAAGAAAGCAATTCGGAGCTTGGAGGTTCTGCACGAGTGGCTCACATTGTCACTCCTTAGAACCTTTTAGCCACCAGCCCCAGGGGTGATGGGATACCCTGTACTTAACTGGAGCAACTCCTGCAACATTCAAAGATCTTGACACCATCCAGAATAAACAATTCTCTTGATTAGCAATTCACCCATTAGATTAAATAACTACTGCTTCCTTGACTGATATACAGTTGCCACTATGCATGCTATCTACAGTGTGCAAGTCATTGAATCATGAATGCTTCTTCAGCAGAATGTCCCAAACACACTCAAAATTAAAAAGGACTCCAGGTGTATGATTTTGAGATTCCCCTCATCTCACACACCATGTCAACTTGAGTCTGGCAGTGTAATGATTGTTAGTTGATCCAGAGACTTGAATTTGAATCCCATCATGGCAGGTGGTGAAATTAAATTCAAGTATTTAAGTAAAACCTGGAATTTAAAATATAATGCTGGTATCAGTGATGGCAAGCATGAAATTTATGAATTATTGTAAAAACACATCTGGTTTTCTTATGCCTTAGTTTGGAAAAACTGTCATCCTTTACCCAGTCTGGCTTACATGTAACTCTAGACCCTCCAATGTCTCTTAACTGCCTTCTCGGTTCAGAAGTATTAAGGATAAAGTCCCGGCAGTGCTAGTAAATCCACGTCCCCTGAATGAATGAGAAACATATAAATTGCCATTCCTTCCTTCTTACTGGGTTGAAGACCTGGAAATGTTATCAGAGTACCATCACCATGTGAATTGTGGTGATACAAGATGGAGGTCTAGCATCACCTTCTCGAGAACTACTGGGGACAGACTGACCCTTTAAGCAATCCCCACATTTCAAGTTTTATTCTCAAATAAAGTATTTTGCAAATAGCCACTTTCAAGAACGTACAGGCAGTCCCTGGGTTACGAAAGCCCTGACTTACAAATTTTCAACTTCATGAACACTTTTGGATAGATTTTTAAACAATTTTTTGAAGCAAATTAAGCTTCCTTAACTTTATAACGGAGGTTCACAGGTGAGTCTGTGAGACAAATCAAGTGATTTGGACTTAGCCAGTGCAGTCGGAGCCTAACCATGCTGCTGAGGTAGAGGCAATATTTTCAATGGGAATTAGTGGTTTGAGCCGTTGTGCTGGCTGTTCAGAAGTCTGAACAGGGATGGATTTTTTTGGCTGCTGTCAGGTTGCAGTCTGTCTTTTTCAGGGTCAAGCAGGATACTTGCTCGGGCATTTGGGAGACCAGCAGGATGGATGGGAAGAGATTTACTGGCTGCCGCTGGGCTGCAGGCATCTTTTACCTGGGAATGGGGCATTTATGCCTGCCTTTAAACCCCATTGCCCCCACCATAGCTCAACAATCAGCGGGCTGGGTCAGCGTTGAGCAGATTCACTCGCTCGCTCACTGAGTCGCTGAGGCTGGCTGGCGGCCACTCTTCTTGCACCTGTCATTGCTGTCTCTGTGATCCTCTTCCACAGACTTTATTCATTTCCGACTTATTAAAAATTCAGGTTACAAACAGTTCTCAGGAATGGAACCCTTACGAAACCTGGCGACTGCCTGTATTATTAAGAGACATGGCAGAACTGTTGGATTCCTTGGCCAAAAGAAGCTTTAAATCATGCTAGCAATTGAAGACAAGGTTTTTATGTTGATAATGTCCTTTCACAGTTTACTAGGAATACATCACTTATTATTGAAGTAAATTCCATCAAGGCACCTTTCACCTCACTGAATCAATCAGCATTTAAAGGAAAAAATCCTGAAGGATTAACTGGTTTCAAGCATTATTTTCCTATGTTTACAGATAACAGATTTTTATTCAAAATTGTGTGAGAAAGGTGTTGGATATTTCCACTGAAACTTATTATAAGTCCACATTATGTTTTAGACATAACTATCAAATATGGATCTGATATTACAGAACTTCCTTAATACTTTTCCCACTTTATTGGTAACTGTGGCATTGAAAGTATTTCAAAGGTTCTACGGAATGTCCTACAAAGAATATGAAAGTGTTATAAATGCAAGTCAGTCTTTCATTCTACTCACCAGTTTGTAACAGATATACTTGAAAATGCTGCAGTAAAGATGACATAATTTGCTTACTCTGTGTAAATATATGATCAATGTATGTAAGCTATTAACAGCGCACTGATCCAATGTCAATGAAGGATCATGGAAAGTATAATGCAATTGTTCACACCAGCACTTCACTGTTGAGTAAACACTTGTGGCTGGCACCAACACTTCTGATCCACACAGAGCATTATAGGTTAAGTCACCCAATCAAGACACATCTGATGGATCATATTTGAATTTTTACTCTAGTATTCACAAGAGGTGGAATATAACCTTGGCAAAGGGCGAATCTTCAAATGTTTTGCTGAGAAAATGTAAGTACTTTAGTGCACCATGCAGCCCAGTTCCTATGAAAAATAAAATATAATTGGAAATCAGGGTTGGCTGTGAGGATCATGAAGTCTGTGATTTCCCACTCCATTCTTCTATGTATCTGATGGACGAACGCGATGGAAGACCAAAGACCCACAACACGGGCTAAATGCACTTCCATAAGTTTCAGTCACACGTGTGGCTGTTTCTGGGCCATTCAACAGAAGCACACATTCACACCACCTGTAACATCTAATTAAAGGTAGCCTACCTGAAAGGGTGCCAAGACAGTGTCGGGAACCTGACTAAAATAGGTCTCCTTTAAGTAAGCTTTTTATCTGCCTTTCTTTAGGCCACATCACATCTTCATTGCCCTCAACCTCACCCCTCTTCGAAAGTTGACCTCCCTGATTTTACTGATGTCTGTCGTCATAGGTAAATGGTAAGCACTGTGAAATTGAAGAAAGCTCAGTCAATACCAAGAGGCAGCCGTGCAACTAATAACAATGGGAGTCAAGGTAGTAAGCAGAAGAGAGTCACAATTATATTCAAGTGTCACACACATTTATTACTTTATTTGACCTAACTGCATTTTGTTCACACTTAGTCATTGTTATGAACTGGGTTACTATTGGTGAATGTCCCTTAAATAGAGCATAGTGGTGTGTGTGTGTGTGTTGGCGTGGTTACGACAACAGAAGATAAAGGATGTAATGACGTTTTTGAAGCAGTCAGTCGGAGTCAGTCTGAAGGAGGAGAGAGATAGAGAGAGAAAGAGAGAGAGAGAGAGAGAGAGAGAGAGAGAGAGAGAGAGAGCAGCCTACTAGTCTCTATCGATGGATGAAAAACAGTAACTGTGTCTGTCACTACAATCCACGTATGGATTTTTGGAGTAATTCAGTGGAGTCCACTTTGTCGTTAACCTGTAGAGGGAAACAGGTATTTGTGTGGACGGCCACATCTCGGATGCTTTTCGAGGTGGCAGATACTTCAAAACAAAGCAGTGGAGTTCACTTTGTTGTTGACCTGTAGAAGGAAACAGGTATTTGTGTGGACGGCCACGATTCGAGAGCCTTTCGGGGTGAGGCAGATACGGTGGAGTAGTCACTGCTGAGTGGACACTGAGGTGTCATTTGGGTTCCATCGTGGAACATTTGGATTTGGTAATTACTCTCTATTTTCTCTCTCCATCTACATTTTGTCTTCAGTCAATGGTAGTTGTTGAAGAAGCCTTTGATCACGTTTCACCTTATGGCTTGCTGAACTAAACTTTAAGAACCATTCTTGGACTTGGAGTTTGGGAATTTGCCACACACACATTACGAGTTTAGTTTTTGGGGTTAATGTTTAAGATTTAACATTTTTACTTCTAACATTCTAACATTTTTACTTTTATTTTTCTTATTATTGTAAGTAGTTATTAATAAAGTAGTTTTAAACACTTATACATGACTCGGAGTGTTTCTTTTGTTGCTGGTTCGTAACAGTCATGAGAAACAAACAAATTCTGCACAATAGGAACATAGCACACAATTCACTTGCACTGCAATTCCATGCAGAACTGTTACTCACAAAGACTGTGTCCTCTCATTTTTACATAAATGTCTTCCAAGAGGTCATAACTCACACAATGGATGCGCGTAAAAGTTGTCTGATGATCTTCATTACAGAGTCCTTATTTTTTCAGATAATAGCTCAGTTATGACTGGCATAAGATTTCTAATAATGTGGTTAGAAAGCACACTGTAAAGTACTAAGGATGTGGATGGTATCAGCCAATTGAATGGAGACCTGGTGTCTGACATTCTTCATCTGGGAATGATAGATGCTCGTTTTATTTGACATGCATTCAATCAACAGGTACAATCCTTCAGAATGTTTACAGAAATTTCCATGGTATATTAGAAGTCAGCAATGGGAGAGATGAAGCAATGCATAAAAATTCACTATGTTCTAAATTCTAGATATCAAATAGCAGTACCATGAACATCAACATTGGAGCCTTGAGGTTAAACATCCAAGTTATCATAAGAATGCTGAGACAGTGGCTACTAAAACTGGAGTACTGAGATATGAATCTCCTAGTTTTAAATAAGAGATGATTGATTGATGGATGTTGAGGGCAGGCTTTGCACTTAGCCTGGTGGCAAACATTTTGCTTCCATTTCAATCTCTAGTGACCTTGAAAGAATACAAAGCAGCCATAGTATTGAAAAATGGCAACTACTTCTGAGTGATGCCTCACCTATGCAACTCATTCTGTCTCTCAATGTCAAAAAAGCAAGCATCCAATGGAGGATCCAATGTACAGTTTGTAAATACAGGGATGGAGCAGTGAAGTGAGAGTTGCAAGTTGTTGCTATGGCAACATGGATGATTTGGTGAATGTTGTACATTAATGCAATGGAAGCCACTGAGGTAATTGATATTGGGTGCTTAGAAGGCCAAATGTGTGCCTAAAGGTATTTGCTGTTTACTTATGGAGGAATTACTACATCGTAAGAATACTGTGGTTTCCATCAATGGAATGAGATAGCAACTACACCAGTTTCTGCATATCCCTGGATACCAAAAACTGAACATATGCATCTAGGTATTTTACCTGGATGAATTTGCCTGTAACCCATGTAAAACCTGTAACTTGGTTTCTGAGGTTTTTTTTCTCTGAGATACAGTATCAAATCCATATTCAGACTTGCAAACAATATGGGGAATTACTTCTTTTCTCCAACCATTTCACATGTGCATATTCACTTTGTACGTTCTGAAACTTGCCTCTGCAGTTCACCAAATGAAAGAATATGGGGCAAGTTCCAAGGTTGACAGTTGAGAAGCTATAAGAATTAGGGGAAATAAATAATAATAAAAGAGGTATTTTCAGAGAGGTTCATTGAGATAGGCAAATGGTACAGTGTGAATTTGTGTTGAATAATGGGAATTGGTATAATATTAGGAAATGCTGCTGCAAGTAAGTTCTTCATTACACCTATGCATACATGTACTTGTGCATATGACAATAAACTCGACTTGCATGCAACAGGTTACAGAGATGGGACCAGATGGATATAGGAAAGAGTTGGAATATAAGAGAGTGAGATAGAGAGAGAGATACATATACATATACATATACATTATACACAAACAGAAAATATATACCTGTGATGATTCCAAGCAACCACATTTACTGAACCATTAACATTACTTATTTTCCATTCTAATAACAGCTGCTGAAAGTGGCATTACAGATTTTATAATGAGCACTCCAGCTAAGATGCATTCCAATGAATTCAGATTCATTTAAAACTTACTTTGCTAGATCTTGAACATGTGGTAACTCACTGACAAGGACTTCAGTATGTATTTAGAGATTGATATAGACTTGCTCCAAAGACCACTAAGAATCCCATAGGATTTTCCAATACCCTTAACAAGATATCCACTTGGACGTTGGGGTTAATGAAACACCCATATGTTGACAAATTTATTAAAGTTGAATAATCTTGTCTAATTTTTGATGGATTTGTGTTTATTCCTAAGAGCCAAACTCATTGAACTCTTAGCATTTAAATCCAAGAAAAGTTGATGAAGTGATTGAATGCTGAAGTCCATTGGACTTTCCAGGGAAAATAAACCTTTACCTCCAGTTCCCTCTCAAGACTCAGTCGAGGAGAGTAATCCATTTAAAGGGAAAGTCTTTATGATTTTACAAGGCAAAGTCAGAAAATAGGCCTTCTAATGTGTCATATAAATAAAGTGACAAGAGTCCAACTTGGTTGCCCCTTCACCACACCCTTACTGGCTCAATGCCTACAGGAGCTTGAGGGCACATACCACCAGGCTCAAGGACAGCTTCTATCCCTTGGTGATAAGGCTATTGAACGGTTCTCTTATACAATGAGATGGACTCTTGACCTCACAATCTACTTTGTTTGACCTTGCACATTATTGTCTACCTGCAATGTATTTCCCTGTTGCTGTGACACTTTACTCTGTGTTCTGTTATTGTTTTTACCCTATACTACATCAATGCACTCTGTACTACCTCAATGCACTGTGTAATGAATTGATCAATAAAAGTGAATGTCTCCACATCCTCACACCATTTCATGCATGATAAGTACACAAGCAAAACCATCCTTGTCTAACAACATGTGCAACAGCAAAATATAGAGCTTCTGGGCAGGCCCAATGTTGGCCAAAGACACACAATTTTGATTCACAACTCAGGGTCGTCAAAGTTCCTACTGTGTTTAATTGATGAGTTTATTCAAAAATATCAAATGGAATTAATACTAATCTAACTCACATTGAAATCTACTTCAATGAAGAATAATATTAGGAAGGTGAAAGACCAGGGTTACAATCAATTGCTTCAATTTTCTCACTGGACAAATTAATTTAAAAGTATCACAGATATTTTGACAATCTGATGAAGATACACAATTAAAACAGCAGAGAAATTACTTTAAACCAAAAATTAATTTTCATCCATGTGGTACTTTTTTCATAGCAATTAGCGCAGTACTAAAGTGCAAGGGGTCTGAAGAAGCAAAATTTAAAACTAATTTGAGTAAACTAAATGGATAAAGAAACACAGAAGCTGGGAGCTGACAACAATTTCTTTCCTTACAGTTTATTCTCTGTCTTTAACATACTGTTGTATTTTCTAAATACTATTTAATGAACCACAAGAAAGAGCTGGTATAGTGAAAACCTTTTTAATATCTTGTTTCCGACTATGGTATCATTTTATTGCAATGAGCATCGTTTCCCTCACTCCTTTAAACTGATCCAGCTGATATTTTTGGGCAGATTGACGGGCCGAGAGGTGGTGGAGAATGGAGAGGGTTGGTGTGAGACTACAGGAGCTAATTGAATTATTCATGATGGATTCCAGATTATCACTTCTGTGCATATATTGAAAAGTCGCACCTGAACAGAAGTGATAATTGACAATGCAATACAGGCCTCTTACAGCATAAAATAAAAGTTTTAAAGAGGTTGTGCAAGTGAAATGACCGCAGCTCTAGTGTACTGTCAGTCTGTAAAATGCAGACAATTGCTGACTATCCCTGAAACAGAATCCTCTCTGTGACTATTTGTTTTTCTCCTTAATGCTCTGTCTCAAGCATTGTAGGTTTGTTCTTCTGTAAGCATCTACCTCTGCCAGAGTTGTTCTCTTATGTCAGAGCCCAAAACTGTTGTGCAATTAGTGTGGAAGATGATTTGCTGGCCTTGTGGTTTGGTTTTTCATTGTTTGCAGCTGACTCACCATATGCTGGGGAATACTGCATGACCCAGGATTAGATTGGTTCAGTCTTTGCATTTAAAAGAAGTTTGGATAGGTACATGAATGAGAGAGGTATGGAGGGCTATGGTCCAGGTGCAGGTAGAAGGGACTAGGCAGAAAACCAGGTGGGCATGGACTAGAAGGGCTGAAGGACCTTTTTCTGTGCTGTAGTGCTCTATGACCCTATGGTCTGAGTGAAGTTGTCTTTCTGTGTAGGAATGTTGCATCTTTAGCCCTGAATTTGAGATGCCAATGATGCCAGACATATTGCTGTTGATTCCATGAAACTAACTGGAATGTTGGAATTTCTGTACATGCAAAACTTAATTTGGAAATTTAAAAGTTTCTGTCGGAGATTCAACCTTTACTACAAGCTGCACTGTTTGCAGCCTTCTCCTCTGTAATCAAGGGAGATTGTTTAAGTTATTGTGAAGTTTAATTTATTTACTTAAGCTCTCTATCTCACCGTGAAATATCCTCAGAACCTTATGTTTTGTTATGTGAGGCTTGAGTTTTTAATGGTATACCAGGTCATGATCACTACCAACTAAACTACAAATCCCAGCCCTCACCACCTTCCAAAAATAAGATCTGTACTGAAATCCTTCACATCATTTCAAAATACCAGAGATTTAAAAATAATTCTCAGTTTTAAAATTTCGTATTTCAGTTTTACCTTAATGACGTGGATCTTCCAATCTTTATTCAGCATTGTATAATGTTTATAGCTTTGGGCTGTGACATAAGAGAAGGACCCTGGCAGAGGTAGCTGCTCACAAAAGAACAAACCTACAATGCTTTATAAACATTTTTTGCTTTCTGATATGCTACATGAGTATTCTTTAATGTGATTGGTTATTTTGTTAGCTTAATGACATCACAGCTTCTGGGTACCACATATTTCCTTTCAGTTGACACTTGACAGCAGCAGGCATTGGAAATTCTTGCCCTAGAGATTCCTAGATCTCTGCGGGGAGTTTCCCACAGTCTGTTGTGAATGGCATTGCTTCACTTTTGCCTGTAAATTCTGGACTTGTTCTGTCAAGGTATGCTTTGGAATTTCTTCTTTTTCTTGCTTTTAATTGGAGTACCCATTCTGACAGCTGTTGTGTGCCTTATCAAGATAGTTGACACCCATTGAATCATCTCGATAGGAATGGTGAGAAAGGAGATGTTGAACAGCAGGCTATTGTATCAAACCTCATCTGAAGCAAAGTCCAAATTCAGAAATTGGTTTAACCTGTGCTCTTTCGCTTTGTAAAAGGATTGAAAGTTGTGGTGTGACTTTCACAACAATTGCTATTACTAGCACTTCAGCCACTTTACAGTCAGAGTTGTCCATTCCCTGACATTGGAGGCAGTGCATGTTGATTGTTTCTGGCAGCTCCACGAGACTAATTGGTTCATGGTTGCTGGGGTTACAAATATCTTAGTGTCTGGACCACTGCCATCCTCACAGAGAGCTTTTATTAGTTTGATTATGTTGATTAATTAACAGTAGATAATAATGGTGTGGGTTAAAGGTTAAAATGACTGCTCAGAATCCAGCAAAAGAGATCAAAAGATAATTTGCTGGGTGCTGAAATGGAAGTAAATTATTGAAATGCCACATGCAAACTAATGGATAGTGCAGGCAAACCCAAGGTGAAAAACAGAGTGAAAATGGAATATATTCAGCAAAGGCAATCAAAAACTTGAAATGGAGTAAAATACCAACAGATCCTGTAATCTTTAGGAATAAATTTTCAGAGAATGCAGTTTAAAGGGGAATGGTACAGAGAGGTATGCTCAGAGCTCTGCTGCTTCCAATTCAGTTGGGGCTGAGTGTGTATGTGTGTGTGCGGATAGAGATAAGACATTGCTCTGATGTCCACCACAAAAGCTTTCAAAATTCACCAGCGTGGCTTGCTCAGGGATAATGGCCACTTGTTTGAGGGGCAGGACATCAGAATCCACTCGCTAACCTGCAAAGGTCAGTCACTTCTGGAGGTGGAGGGAGAAAATTAGTGGAAAATGTCTGAGATGTTCGTCATCATCAGTGTATCAAGAAGGAAGTAACAAAACAATTTGAGGAAATTTTTTACAAAGCAAAGTCATAAACAAAATAAAATAAACCATTTTGCATAAAATTTCAAGTGCTGATGCATATGGCAGAAATTTCAGTATAACTGAAATTATGGAGCATGGTCTGTGATTTTCTCTGGAATTCTATCTACCATTGGAATTGCACAGTGGCAATGCTAGAAATTTGCAATAATGGGGAATTATAATTATTATTGGTGAATAATATTGGTGAACTACTTGGTGAATGTACAGCAGATGGACTTGAACAGTTCCAGCAAAATTGTTGTCTTCAATTAAAATCCTGAACATTATAAATTGACTCCCAGTTGCTCAAGGTACAATTCAGAGGAGATTGGTGTTCAGTAGGTGAGGCAACATGGAATAGAAGAGAAACTATAGCTCTGATGAGGGGCCCACTTGAAATGAAAGCTATTTTTTTCCTTTTCAGTTGCCAGGTGATTTAATATGCATAACATTATCTTTAATTCAGAGAATCTGATGCCAGGGTGTGCATCATCACCAGTTGCTACCTTTTCAGATCACATATAATCTTGTATTTATTTTGCTGTTCCTTCATCCTCATTGGATCTAATTGTCAATAGCATTGTAGAAGTACTTTAACCAGAAGATTTGCAGCAGTTTAAGAAGGTGGCTCACCACCATTTTCTCATGAGCAATTCAAAATGGGCAAAATTGATGGTCTTTCTTGCCACATCCAATAAATAAATAAAATTATTTCTTCTTGCAGCTACCATCAGGCAGGAGATACAGAAGTCTGAAATCCCACATCAGCAGTTCTCTTCAACCATTCAGTTCTTGAGCCAACCTGCACAACCCTAATCACTACCTCAGTATTGCAAAACTATGACCACTTTGACCTCTACGCACTACAATGGACTTTGTTTTTTTTTGTTCTGTGTTCTCTCTTGTATAATTTTATATAACTTCTGTTTTTCTTGTGAATATTTTGTCACTAATGTTATGTGCCTGTGATGCTGCTGCAAGTAAGTTTTTCATTGCACCTGTGCATACATGTACTTGTGCAAATGGCAATAAACTTGGCTTTAACTTTGACTATTGCAAAGTGTCATGATAACAAAAAATAGATGTTATGATTTTCTGTTAAAAATGTAGTTCATGTTAATGAAATGTTTAAAGCTTTAACTACTTATTTTAAAATTTAAGTTAACCATTAATATTAAGAAACTGATTTTACAATTTCTTTATTTCAATTGAATTGGCAACAGACAAGAGACCTGTCAAGCTGGCCTTGCATGAATTATTAAAGTTAAAGACTACCTCATTTTCTCCAGCAGATCACCAAAGTAAATCTTCACTTTTGTTGAAATACTAGCATGTAATTAGGAAAAATGACACCAAGATGTTATAAAGAGTAATGAGGTAAATGAAGAATTAATCTTTTGGAGGTTTTGCCTTGAGCACCAGGTAAGCTCACTGCTTTCCTTCAAATAACCATCAAGGAGTTTTAATAAACACTTGAAGCAAGAGAACAGGGAGATAAAATCTTACATTGCCATCTTATCTGAATTTCAACATTCAGACAATGGAGTACTTTATCACTACTGATGTACCAGCATTGATTATGTTGCCCAAGTGAAGAATAAACATCTTGGAATAGAGGTAGGAATACTGAGAACGGAAATCAAATGGATCGGGTGAAGAAAGTGATTCCCTTTACTTAAATAACTTCTGAATTTCAAGCCTGAAATCAGGAGTGTGGTTCATGTGGAGTTTTGGTACTTGCATTCACATGAAAGCAGAGTCCCCTGGGGATCTGGATTGTAGTAATGCGACTATAATGAGATAAAAGTTTCCTTGGGCAATATTTGTAACTTCCGTATAAAGTGAATACAGACAATAGCAGTATAGTGAGGGGCATGGCCCAGAAGCAATAAAAAGACTCCTTTTTAATTTAGCATCTTATTCAGAAATCATTGCATGTTTGACCAATGGAGATACTGCCGCAAAATGGATTTCAAGTGATGTTGCCTGTTTTTGAAGCAGAGCAATTTTGGAAGGAAATTTTAATCCATCCCACCTCTAGAAACTCGGCATAGGTTGAGTTAAAATGGAACAGTTATCACCTACTTTCTACTCCAACCTGGCTGATTGGATCTTCAAATTGTAGACAGTCACGGACATTGCCCAAAGCTGGCAGAATTCTTCTTCTGCCTTTGCAAGTTGAGCCTCAATGGTGTCAACAGACCAGATCTTAGTGACAAGGCTTGGGCAGGAGTGTAGTCTGGCTCTCTCAGCAGCTGAGATTTTCAGCATTTGTTGTAAGAAATCTCACCACATATAATTATTTGCTTTTCTCATGAGCATACTTCATGTCAATTATGTCGCTGTTATGATACTCAGTTTATAATCATATTTGCCTGGTGGCTGAATTCAGACTTATTTTCTGATGACATGGGAGATGGATTCATTGTTACACCTAAGTCCTGCTCTATTAGAAAAATCTTATTTTTTGAATAAAACCCATAAATTACCCAAAGAATATTAGGACTGCAATGGCCAGAGAAATGATATGATTAATTAGGAGGCTGCCAAATTAGCTTAGACAGCTTATCTTTGATTTTAGTGGAGTGTTTGTTTAAAGATACTACTTCCATAAACATATTGAAACATATTGAACCACATCCTGTCATTTGAGCATCTTCCTCTGCTTGTCTTGCTGACGACAGCTTAATTGGTTGGTATGTGTGGAGAAGCATAAGTATCAAGGGTATTGTGCATAATAGATATCAAGGGATAGTTTGTGAAACACAATTAAAGTTATTTTGTTTAAGATCCTCATAACATAGTAGGTGTTGTTGTAGAATCTATGTCATTACAGTAGCGACAGTATTAGGCTATCCGAGCATTCATGTTTGTGACACAACAAAAATAGCTTTCCTGCAATCAGCTTGGAATCAAGAACAAATAATGATATAAGCAGACAAGTCAAAACAAGCTTAAATCAGAGCACAAACGTTTTGAAATAATTGAAAATATTGTAAGAGCTATTTGAAATTGATGGGATTTAATGCAAATCTACTCACATGGAATTTTGCGATTACAGTATCAGGATTGTTTGAGCAAACTGAGTTGAAACTTTTTCTTGGTGATCATAGATTATAAGTGGTTCTCCAAAGGCTATCTGTGTTGTCTTTATCCAAATGTTCCTCTTTCTTTTCCTGGAGACATGAGAGACAGAGCACCATAGCACAGAAACAGACCCCCCACTATGTCCATGCCAACCTTCTTGTTCATCTGCACTTATCCTATTTGGTGGGCATTAGGTCCATATACTTCTATGCCTTTCCTATGGAAGTGGCTGTCCAATGTGTCTTAAATATAGTGATTGTATCTAATTCCACCACCTCCTCTAGCACCAAGTTCCAGATGTCAACCACTCTCAGTGTAAAAAAATACCCTTCCCCTTGTATCCCTTTAAACTAATTCCCCTCACCTTAATGCTTGGCCCTCTGGTTTTGATATCCTAGAATCAGAATCAGAAGCAGTTTGTTGTTTTGTGACAGCAGTACAGTGCAAAGACATAATATTACTATAAATTAAAATCATGGGAAAATCATGATTTCCAAACATGGGAAAAAGATTCTGACTATCTACCTACCTTTGCCTCTTCTAATTTTATATCCCTCTATCAGGTCAGCTTTCAACCTCCTTCACTCCAGAGCAAACAAGCCCAGCCTATCCAATCTCTCCACAGTACCAGAGTCCTTCAATCGAGACAAAATCCTGGTGAATCTCCTCTGCACTCTCTCCAGCATAACCACCTTATTCCTATAGTGTGGTGATCAGAAATGCACACAAGTGCGGCTTAACCAGTTTTTGGTAAAGTTGCAACATAATGTTCCAACTTTTATATTCTATGTCCAGACTTACGAAGGCAAGCATGTTGGCAGCTGGATCCGAGGACAACATCCAGTACCCATCCTAGAAGGCCATTCTTCAGGAGTAAACCTAAAGTACATGAATGTTTGCAATTTAATTCCAAGAGTGGACATGGCATACCATTCAGTAACTGATGTTCTCTCCTTCACCTCAGACATTGAAGTTGAGGACACCAGGATTCCTGTTGTCAGATTTCCAGAGGTCAGCCTAAGAATTGCCTGATCCTGCCTGATTTCCCACGAATTTGCCCTAGTTCCCCAGCCCAGCACACCAGACCCATGGCTTTCTTCAGAATTCAATAGATTCAGTGAGCTGCACTTCCCATGCATGTGATTTAATACATAGAACATAAGGCAATGTTGCATGCAAATTAATGCAACTATGATCCTCGAGGATTGAAATTTACTTTTGAAAAACAAGTTCTTCATTATCCATATTTTTTTATAAACCTCTATTTACTTTTCAGATGTGTGTATTTATTCTCTTCTCAAAGTAAAACTTATGCCAATGTCTTACATTTAAAACAGAATTTTAACCAACATCTTATTTCCTTCAATCCGGGACAAAAGATGCAAACACAATAACATATTTGTTCTTCCTCACATCTACGAAACGCTTCCAACATTGAAGACACATTGCAGAGACATCTGTTGGCAAGCCAGAAGCAATGTACATATCGAAAACCAGCAATCGCAGACTTTCCTCAATAAAGAATTTCAAACAAAGGAAGAAAGTAACCAGCAGATAAGGATCAAGTTATAAACAATCACTGAAAATGGGACAGTGATGTAGTTAACACACTGATTTGTTATCAGTGGAGGAGCAGAACGTAACAGGAAGTTGTGGATCTGACCTTAGTGTGTTAACTACATCACTGTCCCTAATTTCAATTCAGGCTAGGGTTTGATAATATTTAAAAAGTAAAACAAATGATTTTATGTGGCCAAGACCCTACCTGAGTGCATTTAAATCAAGCCTGAGAATAGGCCAAAGAACACAATGGCTATGGCTTTGCCATTTAGATTATGCCAGATGGCCTTTCCCTGCATGATAAAATGCAGTGCAGCAGACACCATTCAGCAATTTTGCTGACGAGGATAGGGCTTCAGATAAGACCCTTAATCCCCTCCTGAATCAATGGGCACTCCTAGAATCAATGTACATTGCACCTCTTCTTTCTTTCTTCTGCTTTGAAAGTGATTGTTAAAGAATGATCTTTATCTAATTATTAGCTACATCTCTCCACTGCCCAGCATCTTCATCTGCCACCTGATTATTCTACATAAGCAATATAATAAAAATATAAATTGTTTTGTTATTAAAGGCTGCCTTTAATTCTGCTGAATCCTGATGCCCTCATTTTAAAAGCAGTGTTAGCATATTTCAATCAGTATTTTCATTCTCTTACTACAAAGTCACTCAGGCTTACACACATTTGAGGTTTCTGGAAGCCAGTAAATAACAAATCAAATGAGCTGATGAAAATTAGACATCATGCTAGCTTCAAGTGCTAAGTCTCATTTCAGGGCACAGTGTCAGATCCAGCTAATGGACAAGTCTGACAGTGACTCAGTGCAAAGCAATGGTGCACAGTGCTCTGTTTCACAGAAGAGAACATAGGTTGCTCGTTTGTACAGAATTGATTACTGAGCTAATCTTCCCTGGCTAGTCAGAATAAAAGCATTGTTCCCTCTGCTGAAGCGTCAAAGGGTAAACTTCTGTCATGAGTATATCAATGAACTTACTGCAGATCAATTCAAGCACATAGGAATTATTAATTAATTGAAATTCCAGAAAAGACAATGTACAATGAAAATTTATATACACAAAAATAACATTTCATAAGCTTATATTGCAACAAAATAATTATTAATATAATCAGCCATCTAATTAGAGACAATGCTTAAAATAGTTGCTATGGCAAAGTATTTTCTTCCTGTAGTCTTAAATCAGCTTTACATACAAAATGTGCATGTGTATGTCAGTGTGTGTTTATAGCAACTTTGTATACATGTGAATTTCCTCAACAGTTTCAGCACATTAACAATGTAGAAGTAGCTTGTTCAGCAGGGGTATCAGGGGTGACAGTCATTTCCACCCTGATTTCAGTCATTAAAATGCTTTCTTCAGGCTCCCCACCTTTGTACGTCCACCCAGTCTTACCTGACCTTACTGACACTTGTCAAAATGAGGGATAGTAGCACTGCAACTTCCAGTTTCCTCAGTTTAATCAGCTAATACACCTTGGGTAAATCAGACTCGCCCATTATCTATTCATGACAGAAGTGAAAAGTCCAGTATGCAGCAGAGTCTGCAGAACTTAATTGTAGGTTTCTGCATTTGGAAGTGCTTTTCAAATAAACTTTCCCAATGAATATCTGTCATGGCTTCTAATTCTCACAAGATCAGGCTGACAGCATCGTCCCTGTGAAGGCCAATGAGAAATATGCATTTCCTCTTGGCAAATTCTTGCACAACCACTCCAAAATAAAAAGAGGAAGAGCACTGGACGGAGCAAAGGAAAATTGAAGAGTTTTTAAGGAGGATGCACTGCACTTGATATAACTTTCACTCCCAGTGAATGAATGGACAGCACAAGTCATTGCTGACTGAAACTATAGACAAGAAGAATGCACTTCAGAAAAGGAACTATTGCTGATTGAAGAGTGAATTGCAACATTCTTTCCCCAAGGGGTTGTGGATGCTGGATCGATTGAAATTTAGAAGCCTGACAGTGATCACTAAATTTTTGTTATGCTATCAAGGAAAATAGAGGAAAAAATGGATAAATGGAATTGACATACAGAGCAGTCATGATCTGATTGATGGATGTATTGTCTAACCTGTTTCTCTGTACCTGTGATCCCATGTTTCTCCATATAACTAGCTGTCCAGAGCACTCAAAGGCAAAAATCTTTATTTGTTGGTACAACAGCAATGTCACTCATCACATGGAAGTTCAGAGTCAAAGAGAATAAGAGGTATGAAAGCTCTTAACAACAGGGCTTAAGGACTACAAAGTGTAATAGGGATTATATTCCATTATCCAACATCAGACGCTATCATTTATTGATTATACATTAGAAATCTGCCATTTGTCATGCACTTACAATGTTCAAAAGATTTTTTTCATGTTTTATTCCATCACTCTTGTCCATCATGTTAAACATTTCTATTTTTAGGCACATTACTTATGCTCGGTTCTGTCAGTCTTATTCTTCTCATACTGCTCTATCCATTCCCCCTAAATATGTATATCATCTGGTTTATTGAGAAGCCACTTCTTGGTCACACTAGCCACTTCAGTGTTTTTTTAGCGCTTTTTGCAAAGGTGCTGTAAGTCCGTTGGTGTCAGTGGCAATAGCTGGGAATGTAGATTTTTGGAGTGCAATTGGACATGGGGGTCGAGCATAGTGGAGGACTGAATTGGGGATGTTTCTTTCTCAAGAAGAGACTTCATTAGCATAGGTCAGGAGGAAACCTATGTTATTTTTAAAGGGCAATGTGTCAATATCCGTCTTACAAAGATGGAATTCAAAATATTAAGCTAAGCAGGGTCAAATAAGAACCCATCAGCAAACTAATTGGGAAAATTAAAGATTTATCAAGGCCTATAGCTTTCTTCCTTCAGATTTTACAGGTTTCTTATCTTCTCTTGGTACTGTGCAATTGTCAGATATAATCTTGAGAACAGGCGGTTAGCGCAATGCTATTACAGTGCCAGAAACCCAGGTTCAATTCCAGCCACTGTCTGAAAGGAGTTTGTACGTTCTTCCCGTGTCTGCGTAGGTTTCCTCCGGGTGCTCCTGTTTCCTCCCACATTCCAAAGACCTAAGGGTTAGGAAGCTGTGGGCATGATATGTTGGCGTTGGAAGTGTGGCGACACTTGCGGGCTGCCCCCAGAATACTGTACGCAAAAGATGCATTTCACTGTGTGTTTCGATGTACATGTGACTAATGAAGATATCTTAAACAGACCAAAATATTTTCATCTTGCTACTTACAGAGTCCTGTTAGCTACCAAGTCACACATCATGACAGATGATGGATGGTTAAAAATTAAACAAAGTTCTGGACATAAGTAGAAAACCACCAATTAAAACAGAATGAAAGAATGTATGAAATTTATGATATCGCATCCCACACAGGGTCTGAGTTTTACTGTCAGCCACAACATTTTCACCAGAATCAAAAAGGCTCCTTTGCAATTCAGACTGAACCACATGAGCACCATGTAATATGCACTTCATATAAACTTTTGACAAATTTTGTCAGATGGATACTAATAAGAGGGATGTGAGATATTGTTATGCCAGGAACCTAACATTTCAATGGCAATCATTTGGCATTCACTTGGGTAGAATTGCAATCCCAACATCTTATTCAGAATCAGAGAGTCGTAGAATTATATAGAAAGGAAACAGGCCTTTCGGCCCAACTTGTTTGTGCCAGCCAAGTTGCCTACCTGAGCTTGCATTTGGCCCATATTCCTCTAAACTGTTCCTATCCATGTACCTGTCCAAACATCTTTTAAACAATGTAATTATACCTACATCTACCACTTCCTCAGGCAGCTCATTCCATATACCCACCATCCTCTATGTGAAAAAGTAGTTCCTCAGGTCTCCTTTAAATCTTTTTCTTTCACCTTAAACCTATGCCCTACAGATATATACCTCTATAAGGTCACCCCTCAGCCTCTTTCACTCCAGGGAGAAGAGGCCCAGCCAATCTAGTCTCTCCTTATAACTCAAGCCCCCCCAGTCCTGGTAATATCCCTGTGAATCTTTTCTGTGCCCTTTTCAGCTTAAGGACATCTTTCCTTTAGTTAGGCGATCAGAACTGCACACAATACTCCGTGTGTGGTGTCACCAACATCTTGTTCAGCTGTGAAGAGACTTACTTATGAAGAGGCTACAAAGATAGAACCACTGTGAGCATCGCAGGGACCCTCCAGTAACACAGCTTAAGGGACTGGGAAAAGGATATGATCAGACGAGGGGTATTGGTATTGTTATTGGTTTATTATTGTCACTTGTACTGAGGTACAGTGAAAAACTTGTCATGCATACTGTTCATACAGATCAATTCATTACACAGTGCATTGAGGTAGTACAAGGTAAAAACAATAACAGAACACAGAGTAAAGTGTCACAGCTACAGAGGAAGTGCACTGCAGGTAGACAATAAGGTGTAAAGTCATAACAAGGTAGATTATGAGGTCAAGAGTCCATCTCATTGTATGAGGGAACCGTTCAATAGTCTTATCATAGTGGGATAGAAGCTGTCCTTGGGCCTGGTGGTATGTGCCCTCAGGCTCCTGTATCTTCTGCTTGATGGGAGAGGGGAGAAGAGAGAATGACCCGGGTGGGTGGGGTCTTTGATTATGTTGGCTGCTTCACCAAGGCAGCAAGAGGTATAGACACTTAGAATCCATGGAGGGGAAGCTGGTTTCCATGATGTGCTGGGTTGTGCCCGCAAATCTCTGCAGTTTCTTGCGGTCATGGGCAGAGCAGTTGCCATACCAAGCCATGATGCATCTAGATAGGATGCTTTCTATGGTGCATCGATAAAAGTTGGTGAGAGTCAAAGGGGACATGCCAAATATCTTTGGCCTCCTGAGGAAGCAGAGGCGCTGATGAGCTTTCTTGACTGTGGCATCTTCGTGGTTGGACCAGGACAGGCTATTGGTGATGTTCACTCCTAGGAACTTGAAGCTCTCAATCATCTTGACCTCAGCACCATTGATGTAGACAGGTGCATGTACACCGCCCACTTTCCTGAAGTCAATGATCAGCCCTTTTATTTTGGTGACATTGAGGGAAAGGTTGTTGTCATGACACCATCTCTTTCCTGTACTCCGACTCATCATTATTTGAGATACGGCCCACTACGGTGGTATCATCTACAAACTTGCTGATGGAGTTAGAGAAGAATCTGGCCACACAGGCATGAATGTATAGGGAGTAGAGTAGGGGGCGGAGGATGCAATCTTGTGGGGCACCAGTGTTGAGAATAATCGTGCTGGAAGTGTTGCTGCCTATCCTCACTGATTGTTGGTCAGAAAGTCAAGGATCCAGTTGCAGAGGGAGGTGTTGAGTCCCAGGTCTCGGAATTTGGTGATGAGTTTGCTTGGAATTATAGTACTGAAGGTGGAGCTGCAGTCAATAAACAATAGTCTAACGTAGGTGTCTTTACTGTCCCGATGCTTCAGAGACGAGTGTAGGGCCAGAGAGATGGTGGCCACTGTAGACCTGTTTCGGCAGTAAGCGAATTGCAGTGGATCGAAGTTGTCTGGGAGGCTGGAGTTAATGTGTGCCATGACCAGCCTCTCAAAGCACTTCATGATGATGGACGTCAGAGCCACCGGGTGGTAGTCATTAAGGCACGTTACCTTTTTTTTCTTAAGTACTGGGATGATAGTGGCCTTCTTAAAACAGGTGGGAACCTCATATTGAAGCAGGGAAAGGTTAAATATGTCTGGAAATACCCCCGCCAGCTGATCAGCACAATATCTGAGGACACGGCCAGGGACACCACCTGGACCAAATGCTTTCTTCGAGTTCACTCTCCGGAAGACTGATCTTATGTCCTTGATGGTGACCATGGGTTCAGTTACATCGGAGGCTATCACGGTGGGTGGTGACAAACCAATCCCCTTCTGCTCAAAACTTGCATGGAATGCGTTAAGCTCATGAGGAAGGGATGCGCTGTTGTTAACTATGCTGCCCGACTTCATTTTGTAGCCCATTATAGCATTTAAGCCCTGCTATAACTGACAGCTGGTCTAGGACTTTATTTTGAACTGGTATTGTCTCTTGGCATCTCTGATAGCTTTAGGGAGGTTGTATCTCGATCTCTTGTAAAGGGCAGGGTCACCTGATTGGAATGCAGCAGTCCTGATCTATGGAGATTCATAGAGTCATACAGCACGGAAACAGGCCCTTCGGCCCAACTGGTCCATGCCAACAAATGTTAACATTTCTTTTTTTTTTGAAACTGGCAGGATTAACAGGTTAGGAAATCCAAATAAGCTTTCTGCTGGATTTTAACAGTTAGAAACAATATTATTAAGTTTTCTGTGACATCTCTAAGTTGGAGTACTCTATCTATTAGGCCAGTGGCTTGAAATGTTAAATCAAAGTGATTGAGAAGAAGCTGAACCTCAAGTGAATGGACTTGCTTTCCAAGTCCCATCCAGGCATCCAATTTTCCGGTCAATTATATAGTTCAGACTTTACTGCCTCAGGCACAGAAGATCAGCTCAGGTCCAGCTCCCAACAGCAGCCATTCTTCACACGGATTCATGCACAGACACAGAGCCTTCGGCACCCATGGCAACCATTATGTACCTATCTATGTTTATCCCTTTTTCCAGTATTTGGTCAGTTGCCTTCTATGCTTTGGCAATTTAAGTTTTTGTCTATGTATTCTTAAATGTTATAAAAATTTCGAATTAACTGCCTCCATCACCCTCTGAGACAGTGCATTCAAGCTTCCAACCATCTGGGTGAAAAACTTATTTGTCATATCCCTCTAAACCTTTTCCTCCTTATCCAAAACTTATGCTTTCTAGTTTTAGAAACCTCTGCATGGGGACAAGATTCTTAGTATCTACACAATCTTTTCCCCTTTTAATTTTACCCCTCTCTCAGATTCCCCCTCAGACTCCTCCACTGCTCCAATAAAACACAACCAGTCTATCCAATCTCTCCTCAGAATTGCAAAGCTCCATCCCTGGTAGCACCTGGGTGAATCTCCTCTGCACACTCTTCAGTGCAATCACATTATTCCTATCATGCACACAGTACTCCAACTGTGGGAGAATAAATGTTTTATAAAGTAGTTCCCTGCTTTTATGCTCTATGCCCCAGCTCCTGAAGGCAAGTGCTGCATGCACCTACTTCATCACTTCTTCTGTGCTGCTACTTCAAGAACCCCTGGACTTGTATAGCAAAGATTCATCTGTTCATCAATATTTCCTAGGGCCCGACCATCCTTTGTGTATGTTGTACTTTTATTAGTCTTTCCAAAGTGCCTCACTTCACACATCAGACATAAGTGTCATCTGCCATTGTTTTGCTCATTTTACCAACTGATCAATATCATCCAGAAGCCTACAACTATTCTCTTCACTATCAAAAACATCACCAATTTTCATGTCATCTGCAAACCTACTGATCATACCTCCCATATTTGATCCTCCACCTTTCTCCTTTTGCCTCTTATTACCAAAACAATTATGGATTCAATTTGCCAACTTGCCTAGGACCAGTTTCTCATGTGGGACGTTCTGAAATGCTTCATTGAAGTCCATGTAGACTACATCAACTACACTACTCTTACCTTTACATTTAGTTACCTCTTCAAAGACCTCCTCAGACCATAGCTATCAGCAAATCATTTGACCAGTATTTATATTAGGGCTCTGCCCAGTTACACTCCTGACTTAATGTCCATACATGTGCAATTTAGAGCAGGTAGCACTTTATGAAATATCAGTGACTAATTCCAGACTGGAAAATTAAAAGCCTTGCTGTAGTGTTGCTCACGAGTCAAAGGTGAAACTGGCTTCTGAATTTGGTGAGGAATAAAGGTTTTATCTGAAACATCTATGATCTATGATCTATGTTCAACAGCAATGATGGAGAGGTCAGCTGTATATAAACAGAGAAGCCAAGGCTAGGAATGACAGTAGGGAGAGATTGGTGGTATTTTCCAGTTATGATGGTAATGAAGCTGATCACATTCCCTCTTTTCATTGGTATCAATGAAACTAATTGCAACTTTGGGATTTCCACTAATGTGTAGTCTGTGCAAATCTTAAAGTTATGATACACTGTCCCTTCCCAGCAAAACTTTTTGAAAGCATCTGCAGTCCTTTGTTTCTCTTGATTATTTGTCGGATTTTTTTAGTGTGACTAGCTTCTCTGAAAACTTGATAATATGACTGGGCCAAACGTATGCAAATAGTACAAGCTCAGTCAGGCAACTTGGTCGGCATGGACGAGTTGGGCTGAAGGGCCTGTTTCCAATCTATATACGTAACTCAATGACTTTATGACTCTATGACTGTCAGGATCTCTATGAAATGTAGCTTTATAGCCACTAGTACTGGAAAATGGGAGGTCTGCTCCTCAGAGATTACATCTTTGCGGATAACTTTCTTTGTGGTCAGGGATGAGTAAAACATTACCACTGACTGCAAAACCCATGCAATACCATCACATCACTTGTTATGATCAACCAATGCCTCCAAGTATATTAGCAAGACTTAATTTTCCTGTTCCACAGCTAGTTAAGCAGCAACATGATGGAGTCCAAGTAAAATGATCTTATCACATTATGTCATGTTTGTAGGAAGCATTCCCAGCCAGCTTTTGATCTACTCAGAGGAGTATAATGTAAATCACTTGTGTACATAAGTTAATGAGAAACAATGTATAACACTTTGAAAGGTACCTTTCTGCACAACTGTTGCTCACAATAATATTATTGAAGTTCTGTGGCTATCAAGTATTCAACTAATGGAGTTTGTGGTGTTGGTTCATTGTACTTCGTGGAATATTCATCAAATCTAGCAAATTATGCTGGATTGAATTGGACATCTAAGTGGTCTGGACCAAACTGTAGGAGGCTTATGTTTGAGTCCTAGAGGATGGATTAGTAAGATTATAAGGTTTGCTTTGCGATAACTGTCACCTCAATGTCTTAGTTATTACCAATCAATGAGTTGTTATTATGCAGACTCGAGGGGGAACCATTTTTTCCAATCTACTATCTACAGGGGAGCTCAGTATTCGCAGCAGGATGTATCTTTACAATCAACGTGCCATGATTATTGATACGTAACATTTAATTTGTCATTAAACTTCGAAGGATTTCACTCGAGTGACTGTAGTATTTGCAAATCCATTGCAAGAAATAGAATTCACTCCAATAAGCAAATTACATTTAGAAGTGAGTTATTTAATTTTGTTGTAATATTCAATACCTTTATCGAACTGTATTGTTGCAGATGTAGTCCTTCAGGCTTTTCCTGTCAACCTTTCACTAATGGGAGTTCAGTGATTATAGTTGTCAGTGAAGTAGCAAGAAACATGTCAGAAACCCAGAGAATCAAAGCACCGAGAAAATTGAGAAGTGCAAATGCTGATAACTGGAGGTTGGCTTTAATGCAAGCTTCTTAAAAGTATGAACTTACATAAAATAATTAATGGACCAGTTCTTTTGGAACTGGAGCATTATGTAAAAGAATAATTTATAAGTTTAGACAGTGACTGAATGGAATATTAATCAGAATCAGAATCAGGTTTATTATCGCAGACATATGTCATGAAATTTGTTGTTTTGCGACAGCAGTACTGTGCAAGACAAAAAATTAGTATAAGTTACAAAAATAAATAAATAGTGCAAATGAGGAATAACGAGGCAGTGTTCATGGGTTCATGGACTGTTCAGAAATCTGATGGTGGAGGGGAAGAAGCTGTTCCTGAAACATTAAGTGTGGGTTTTCAGGCTCCTGTACCTCCTCCCCGATGGTGGTAACATGAAGATGGCATGTCCTGGATGGTGAGGATCCTTAATGATGGATGCTACCTTCTTGAAGCACCGCCTCTTGAAGATGTCCTTGAAGGCAGGGATGGATGTGCCCGTGATGGAGCTGGCTGAGTCTACAGCCCTCTGCAGCCTCTTGCAATCCTGTGCACTGGAGCCTCCATACCAGGCAGTGATGCAACCAGTCATAATACTCTCCACCGTACATCTGTAGAAATTTACAAGACTCCTTGATGACATACCAAATCTCCTCAAACCCCTAATGATGTAGAGCTGCTGGTGTATTACTATAAATTAGAATATATACAGTATATAGAATATATGAAATTTTATACCATATGAATGTATAAAATCTTGCAAGGCTTGCTTTCAAATTGAT
Source organism: Pristis pectinata (assembly GCF_009764475.1). Classification (NCBI taxonomy): domain Eukaryota; kingdom Metazoa; phylum Chordata; class Chondrichthyes; order Rhinopristiformes; family Pristidae; genus Pristis; species Pristis pectinata. The sequence continues at coordinate 79,505,618 of NC_067412.1, forward strand.
CTTTAAAAAATAGTCTGCAAATTGTGGAAATGTTATAGTTCGTGCACATATAAAATTTTGTTTAACAATGAAACAAGGGGAAGATGTGACTGTTATAGTGTGGGATATGAAGATGGAAATAAAGTAATAATGAAGGAGTTTATTTTATAATCCTGAAACAAGACCATCTGGAGTTGGCTTGGACAGCAGCCTTTGGAAGAAGTCAGTGAATAAAACTATTCCTTCCTGTGACTGGGTTAGTAACCAAATGGTATTGATTTAAAATCTTTAGCCAAAGATCTGGAGGACAGTTCCTTTCATTCAGACTTCTCATGATCTTGACCATTTTGCACTAAAATGTTTTGTAAGAAGGAATTGGATTGGTACTTGAGGACAAGATTGGAGTTTCAGACTAACCTAAGGATGATTGCTTTTTCAAAGAACTAGCACAGGCCTGGTGGGCTGAATTGCCTGTGCTGTGAGATGCTACGATTCCATGAAGACAATAGAGCATTTGGCTGTCATTGTCTTTGCTGGCTATCTTGACTTGGATCAATTAAAACAATTGTTTGTTGTGAAGATACTCATCAACTATGAAATAACAGAGTTAACTCTATGTACTTACTGCCTTACAAAATTGTTCCAACGCAAAAGAAATTCACAATCCACCACCGTCATTTTTGCAAGACAATAAACATTTCATTCCTTAAGTGGAACATTATGAGTGCCCCACACTAATCAGTGGTAACACATGTGATGTCAACAAAGCACTCACCAGGGAACATTCTTTACACATTCCATAAATTCTGACTTTTTCCATTTTCAGCTCTCTAAGTCTGTTAAAGAGAACAGCAGAAAATAAGAGTTATTTTGACAGTTACCAAGAACACTAAGTATCCTAGCACCAGAAAACAGATTCACAAAGATACAGATTCCAAATTGAAATAGTACTTCTTTGTAGTTTTTTTTTCTCTTATCCTATTTTGGACTCAAAAGCGTTTGCTCTTCACATCAAAAGACATAAAAATAACGAGAAACCAAGAATAAATCCAGTTCCCTTGCTCGATCAATGAACATATAGGTCTTGTGATATGAATCTCAATCTTTGAAGTTAGTATCCTGGGGCTATAAAGGGAGGAATACCATCCAGTGACCATTACTGAAACAGCATACATATGTAGGTATTGAGTACATAGTTTTGAACTCAATCATTCTTTAACACTCACTATCTACTATTGACTATGATATCTAAATTTATTTTTTTTTAATTTTATTTACAGCGTGGTAACAGGCCCTTCCAGCCCAACGAGTCCGCGCCGCCCATTTTAAACCCATATTAAACTACCCGTACGTCTTTGCAATGTGGGAGGAAACCGGAGCACCTGGAGGAAACCCACGCAGACACGGGAGAACGTACAACGTTTGACGGGAATCAAACCCCGATCGCTGGTGCTGTAATAACGTTGCGCTAACCGCTACGCTACCGTGCCGCCCCATAGTAAGATACTAGAAGGTTATTGGAAATTAATGAGTGATATGTAGCAGAAGATGAGTATGACAAAATTCAAAGGTTCAGTGTGTTGGAAATAGCAAGAATTTTATACTAGGCAACTGAGCAGAACCATACTGTAAACAGGCATTTAAAATAACAGAGATCTTAAGTATGAGGAGCCTTTGCAAACCAAGATCATAGCAAAGTAGAAATTGCTAGAAAAGATAAAATTTTGGTCTCCTGCCATCCAAGTAGTTGGATAATATAGCAATTAATAGTGCTGAAGAATGACAATCAATCTCCATCAACAATAGTTAACCCATATTACAAGTGACTAAAAGATTTAGGAGTCATAAGATATAAGAAACCTAATCTTTTCAATTTACCATATGTTAAATTGAAAATTACACCCAAAATTGGACCTTGAGTTATACTCAATCACTGATATCAAATCATTTTCAAGTATGCTTCCAATTTCATTAGAACACTCATGATGGATATAAATTGGCACAATTCAGCAGAAATTAATGGAAACGGAAAGTCCACATCTGTACCAGGAGGCTTCAGCCTTGAATCTTAAAACTGAAAGCTTCAATTCATTTAACCGTCATTCATGCCTAGCACAGCATGGTTCAGAACTTGCAACTGGAATAGCTTTCAATGTTTAATGTGACTTACACTTTGCCATAAAAAATCATTAGGAGAATCAAAAAGTACACATGGGATTTCTGCAAGGATTTAAATAAAAGTGCTTTAAAATGACCTTGTTACTAATAAAAATCTGATTGCAATATTGAGATAGAGCCCACCCTCATCTCTGTGAGCAAGCACTCTTGGAGGAAGGGTTTGAGAGCTAAGGGTACTTTGAGAGCTAAGGGTATGGCAGAAGATACATTTACCGGCTCCTGTTTGGGAGATGATTTTGGATCATTGTTAAACAACTGCAATATTTGCTAATATTCCAGTACAAGGCATCCTAAACTCCTTTGAAGTCATGGTCATGTCATTTTAGATCTTTTTTAAAGAGTATGATAGTCTCCTGGCACCAAATAATAGTTCTCAAAATGAATTGAAGTGAGACACATGGGTTCATAAGTACAGGGAAACAACAGACAAGTGTTACAGGTTTATTCAAAACTGAGTATAAAACTTCACTTTCAATTTCCTGTTGAAATGGATATAATGATTGGATATACACAGCAGAACTCTCGATATATCAAAAACTGGGTCCCTTGAGCCACATTCATCCAAATGTGACTCTTTTGAGTTGAATGCAAATAGTTGAGTCAAGAACATCACTTGCCACTAATCAGAAGGATCTCCATTTCAAGCAAGTCAAACTTACATGATAAGAGGTAGGAGCAAAGTAGGAGTTCTGATTGCTAGTTTGGGTAATAGAGTAATAGAACAAGCTAAAAGGAAAGTCAGTTAAAGCAGACAATGTAAGTTAAAGTGGAAGCTAGTTGCAGCAACATCAATTCTTTTGTTCTTAAAAATTTTTAGTTTTATCTGTCTGAAGTTGCTTTCAAAGCCAGAGAGTATTTTGGATTTTAACATTTTTAGCATGTTATATTTGGCAATGTTCATTTAATTGCAGAATTAATCATGTATAAATTTTCATCCAGTCATTTTGTGATAATTGAGCAGCTTGTTTATCACAAAGTTTTAATCATTTATCAGAATTAATAGGTGCACTCTTAATACGTTATTTACATAATGCAGATTGAAGTGTAGTACATTTGGGAATTGATAGAAAAGTGAGAGAGAAGTTTTATTTCTAGACCAGATCATGGATTTAGCTCAGGAGGGAAGGCAAGAGCCAAAGGGGTTTTCTTCTGAAAGTTGGAAAAGAACATAAAATAAATTAATCATTATTGTTTGCAAATTACTGCAAGAGATGTTATTCTATGAATACTTAATGCACACCACATCAAATTCCTCTTTCCATTATAATAGCCTGTTTATTTTTAAATGAATGAACACCTCCTGGGGAAAGGAATTTAAACAAGTGTATTAAGCATTTGGAACTGATAATTGTCCTGGAAACATTAATGAATGCATGAATATCTATGTCGAAGAAGAGAAGGGAATGGAAGCATCAAGCAAGGAAAAGAGGAATCGGGCTAAGGTTGTTTTGTGAAAGGGCAAGAAATTTGAAATTGATGGACAGGAAAAAACGTGGGCAAAGGTGTAGGGGAAATAGGACAGTTTGGCAAAACAATGATTGGCAGTGGTCTTAAGCTAATTAGTAAAGAGGAAATGGGATAGTATCACCAGTACTCTGGCACCATTCATGTACCGATGCCACACCCATGTTTCCCAATGCTGACTTCACAGAAATGCCCAAGAAATAACTCCCCCACTTTTCTGATATTCAGCCTACCCTCCCAAATTCCTACACACTGAAACTCACTGAATATTCTCAAAATCTGAAGCAGTAGTGAAGCAAAAGCAGATGAATTCTTCCATCACCAACTGCTGCCCTAGTCACCGCTGGCTCCCGATAACCATTGCCAGAATTCCACTCACATAAACACAACATCCCTCTCAGCACCCTGGCTAACAGGCAGAAAAATGTTTTGTTGTAGAAGTTGATGCAATAAAAATTGTGGGGGGGGGGGGATATATGAAAAAGAGTAAGGGTTTTCCACACACTAAATTGAATCCCAATGAACCCATGTAAGTCAGCAAGGGTAGAACTAATAAACATAGAAAATACTAGGAATACTCAGCTGGTCAGACAGCTCCTCTGAAATGTCATCAGCCTGAAACACTAACCTTACCTCTCTCTTCACAGATACCATTTGACCTGCTGGCTGTTTCCATCATTTTCTATTTTACTGATTGGAAATTTGCATTTTCTGATGCAGATTTCCAACATCTATACATTTTTCTCTTATGTTAAAGTTATACTTGAGCATAATTATACATGGCCCAAGATTCCAGGTTGTGAAATGCTAGTATAAAGGAACATTAAGAACAAGGTGAGCTTGCCCTGGTATTCGAATGGCTAATTACAAATATTTAGTGCAATTCCATGTTCTCATTCTGTTCTAATTCCTTGATGCCTATAGCTAACAAAATCCCAATTTTTCCTTGTCTTGGGAACTTTAATTTTGGGAACAATGAGAAGAGAGTTATCCGTGAGGAAAAGTGGTTTCCCTTCTGAATGACATAGTTATAAATTTAAGATAATTGTCATGAAGTGGTAGTGATGGGACTGGTGGTGATGAAAGATCATGAAACACAATTCCAGTTTTAATTCCATCACTGCCTTAGTGGGATTTGAAATCGTATCTCTGGATTGTTAGTCCAGGCCTCTGGGTTACTCAGCTGGTAACTAACCACTGCACCTTGACTACCATAGCGAAATTTTGAACCAGAATGATCAATCCAATGGACTAGCTTCGGACGTTTAGCTGGAACAAAGAGGAGTTTCCAAATTTTATTTACCTGAAATTGGACTGGTCTACCTCAGGAAATGACATGGTTTTGAGTGAGGAAGGAGTTCTACAGTACATAAGGTATCATAACTGTATGGACATTATTGAATGGATAGAAGGACTTTAACTTTCATCTTTCTTTTGTGTACTCATAAATACTTACCCCAACTTCTGTTCATTTATGATTATTGATCTCAAAATGCAATGGCATATTTTGTTTGGTTCCCACTGATATTCAGCTTGAAAGGAAATTTTATTCAAGAGTTCTGATTTGGACAGGTATATGGGAAGGAAAGGTTTACAGGGATATGGACTTACTGTGGGCAAATGGGACAAGCTTAGATGGGCATCTTGGTTGACATGGACGAGTTGTGCTGAAGGGCCTGTTTCTATGCTGTATTACTCTATGACTCTAAGAATATTTCTTTAAGTAAAAGAACTTGCTAATTATTAAGCACTGAAACAAAGGTGATATCATTGAATATTCCAGTAGATAAGGTTGTTCACAGTTCCATCCAGTCTGACCCCACTGTGTCACTCACTTTCCACACACTCTTACATTGTATATTTTCAGAAAGTGTGTACTTGTCCTTCAAAAGGTTTCATAAGCTCTACATATCACTTATTCCGGTGGGTTCCCAACCTAGAAAAAAGCAGCTAACAAAAATCATTAAATAATATCTTGACCACTGTACAAAGATTTCGGGGGGTTGGGGGGACAATGGGGGGAGGTTGTCTAAAGCTCAGTGAACAACCTGAGACTCTTAGCCTATAGCAGCAGGTAACTGTGCAAACTTGGCAGAAAGGAATGCGATGAGCCAGAAGAGGTGCATTGCTACTCTAAAACAAACTTGCTGGGTATTAGCTTTTGGTGGAGTAAGTTTTTCCTGAGTCAAGGCATAGCTTGTCAATTATTTAAAAGTGATTTAAAATCTTTTGATTTTCATGTTTATTCCACTCTTTAGTTTGCTCAACTTCCACCCTAACTATAAATCTGGGCTATCCTATTCCTTCAATTACCAAAATAATATTATGATAACTGGCTCAGCAATCAAATTTAATCTTACAGTCCTGGCTCACTGCATGTATCCTACAGTGATAACTTTGCTCCTTTTAATATTTAGCTTGAAAGGAGATTTTATTCAAGTGTTCAAATCTAAGTATATTTTTTTAAGAACTTGATGAAGACGGGAAAAGGTGCTGTTTCTATTCTCTCCTGTGCCATGTTAATTGATCCCAAACAGGCCAACTGAGCAAATGGTACAAATCATGTGAAGTTGGAGAATGGAAATTGGCTGGAGATATTAATTTTTGATCACTCTCCAATGAACCATGTTGGATGTGCATACAATAAAATGCTGAAGCAATTAGAATATCATGAATTTTTATCTCACTGCCATTTTTGCAGATGTAAAAATTTGGGAACTTTTATTATCTGCAGGAGGTACTTGTCTGTAAAAAAGTGTGGATCTGTAAAATTGTCCTTCTAATATTGGTTAGATCAATAAACTGAAAAAAGAACTATCAGCTATTCCACTACTGCAACCTTGGCTCATGACCTTTAAGCTGAACAATGTACTTTATGCAGAGCCAGGTATCTATTGATTAGAGGATACTGGGGGTCAGGTCTTCATTAAGACGAGGTTATACTTATCTGACTGACTCATGAAACATGATTAAAAGAGACAACTCCTTTTGTAGGGTTTAGCAGTCTAGTTATTAAAGATTCCAAAATGAGATGGATGAGTTGAACCATGAATCCCCTGCAGCATATCTGTTAGCACCCAAAGTGGCATTAATGTGACAGGTGCTGATAAATATTTTTCCTTCTTAAAGCAGGCTGTTAGTCCTTTTTGGCAAAATGCAGGACAGTATGCAAAATGCTGTAACCATATGAAGAAAATTCTTCAGTGTCTCATTTCAGCAGAAAGCTTTCAGGTCCAAAATTCTGAGGGTGTCCATTATACAGAAGAGAACAAAACTGGCTGAAGCATCAAGGAAATGCAAAGTCCTGATTAAGTCAGACCCAATTCATTCTGAGAGGTTTCCTTGTATCTTCTAAGAGGAAAAGTCTCTAAAAATATCTTTAAAAAATCTCAGATGAATTGTGAGCAGGGATGCTGGGGAGGGCAGGGGGCTGGTAGCTGGGACTTACTCAATAGGCTTATTCTACTCCCGGTCCACCCTGGAAAAAAGAGCTGAGGTGACAGCTCATAATGTGAGGAGGGATATAGCGACCTTTGCAAAAATGTACATCAGCTTTTACCTTTGGTCAGATCCATTGCAGATAAGTGCCAGAGCCCTGAATTCATATCTTTCTCCAATCACTATTCTTTTTACATTCCTATGTTCTTTTCTACGTGAAAGCAACATCTTTCTCCCTGAACTTCGTTCCAGCTGTATTGCCTACCTACCTTCCTGTTGACCCCATCGAATCTTCCTTCCTTTCAAAATTACAATTGTCATTTCCTCCTCAAAAAAAATGTGTTCCTATCTGCCTTTGCAAAGTACTACCTCCATCTCTTGTTTTCCAAAGTTCTTCAATGTGCTGTAGTTACCTAAATTCAAACTTCAACTTTCTTGCGACTCCATGTCTGAACTTTTCCAATCAGCATTCCGGCCTTGCCAGTGCACTGAAACAAGCTAAATCATAGTTAGAAATTGCAGCAGCTGAACTGACAAGGACTCTGGTCCAATATCCTTCCTCCTATCTGTTTCTATTCACTGATAATATAATTAACCAATAACTATGTAGAGAACCTTGTGTGCTTGAACTAGTAATCAGATTACCTTTTGATTTGACAGCAAACAGCATGACGTTGGAAGTGTTGCTGTTCTGCATGGTATCTTTTTTTCTGAAAGTCTATAAGAATACAGATTGCACTACATATGGTTTATAGCACAATGCTACTACTCCTATGAGCATAGACAGCTTCTTTGCAGCTAGAATAGAACTAAAAAATTGTTGCAGTAATTAAAAGGAAATCCCTGTGTCATCAGCATATGGACGCTAAAATATAGATGCATTACACAACGTACAAGATGCTGGAGGAACTCAACGGATCAGACAGCATCAATGGAGGGAGATAGACAGTCAATGTTTTGGATCAAGATCCTTCATCTGGACTGAAAGATAGAGGGGAGATATCCAGTATAAAAAGGTGGAGGGAAGGGGTGGAGAAAGAGCTAACAAGTAATAGGACTGTCCATCTTCCTCCATAGATGCTGCCTGTCCCGCTGAGTTGCTCCAGCATCTTATGTGTTGTTCCAGCTTTAAGCATCTGCAATCTCTTTTGTCTCCAGACGCATTACACTGCCTGGTTAGATTAAATAATAATTTACTCTGAATGAATGCAAGAAAACAAGTGTTGTTTTTCAAGTGGATGGGAGTCACATTTCCAGTGGATGTGAATGTTGCTAATTGCATCCAAAAAATAGGCAGTATGCCAAGCATTAAATTTAAGGATTAGAGAGGGGAAATTAGATGCTGAGTTTAATAAAACATTGAAATAACACAGGGCCCCTTAAGTTAATTGGTATGAGCAATACCCTCAAGCTTCTTCCAAGATTGAATTATGTTGTTCCAACATGGTACTCTTCACTTCCTCCATCATTGTTCCGCAACAAAAGAAGTTATCTGCTGAACTGCTTGTTATGTTTAAAAAAAAAAGGAATTATCTTGCAAGCAAGGCTTTCTGCCGTTGAATCAGGTGCAGGACTTGAAAGCCAAGAGCTGTACATGATGTCCAGACTTTCAGAAGGCTAGGTCTCATTCAAAGATATTGTCCCTGATGGGACCTCCCCAAGCTCATAAAGAAATCAGTGGCGCTCCAGTGACTGACAGTAGCAGTGGAGGTGAGTTTCACATTCTTCCAAATGGTCTTTCAGTACCACATAATAAATTCTTCCATGAGGATGCATGTATAAGAATGGGCCAGCATCTTCAGAGTAACTGGGAGAAACAGAGTATTTCAAACTTTCATTTTCCTCAAAGTTATCTGCAGCAGAGACTGACTTGTGTCTCAAGCTTTATTATTTATGAGAAAGACAGCTGCTAGATCATAGTGCTCTCTCAGGTAAATTTTCTTTATACTACCAGGGAGATGTTAATTTATAATGCCTTAGATCATCAAATAAATCAAAAACAATTTAATACTCCATCGGACAATCATTTGGCATCTCTTCCCCAACTCCTATATAGCCCCGCTGTGCATTCTGTTTTGATTTCTTTGTGAATAAGTGCTTCCCCAAAGTCAGATCATTCTTCTATTCATTTCACGTTTGCTCTGCCATGTCGTGCTTGCAGAATATTTGCCACATTTGGCTGGATTACAATAATTGTTACACATCAAAGAGTAACATCATGTGAATTGCTTTGAAATGATACAAATATTGAATCAGACATTCCTTTTATTTATGTAATTAACATAATAGAAAATATACTTCAAAACGAACATGAACTTTCAATTAAAAGTGCTGAAATAGTCCACCAATAGTTGTAAAAATTAAAGATTAGTTTTAGATGTAGATGCTTCATGAGAAAGAATATCTACATATATAGCACAATGTGTCAGGGCACATTGAATAACTATGTACAATGGATTTTTTTTCCTGATTTATTGTTATTTAACTAACAAAACAGTGATTTCAAGTGCTGTTATTTTCCAGAATTAGGAGACAATTAGCTGACTAGTTGCTGAATATAGGTGGTATGGGAGAAATGTTGGCCAAGGCATTGGAACTCCATGCTTTTGAACACCATAGAGTTCTTCTTAGCCCCCTTGAATAAAAACATACGTATTGGACAGCATCTACAACAATGTGGTAGTCCCTCAGTGTTATGGCGGAATGTCAACCTAGGTTATAATCTCATCAACCACATAGTTGGAGATAATGAATCCCATTTAGAACTCCAGTAAAAAGCATTATTTATCCATATTGTATAAATACAACTTAAACAAACAGGAGCTTAAAAACTTGTATGGTTTAAATTACTTCAATTGTGACAATTAAGGTCTGGGCTTTGTATTGCATCAAGGACATTGGATGTATTTTGGTATGAAGCACAAGATGGCAGACTACATAAACTGGAGAAATGTAAAGAGGAAGAATGACAAGAGGAACTCAGGTACAGAGCTCTAAGGAGGAAAGGACTAAGCACAAATCTGGTGAAAGTGAGGTGACACAGTGATAGCTGTAAAGCTTGTAGTGAGATAGGAATGGTACAGATTTAGAGACAGATCATAAACTGAGACAGAGTGAAAACAGAACATCCTGTAGAAACAAAGGGTGAGAGCAACAACCAACAAGTACACTTTGTTAAGCATTTGTTTAATTCCACAGGCTCAAATTTTGCAGTTAAAGTCATGCTCTTTGTACATGGGGATTAAATCAAATTATAACTTCCTGAGCCCACAGCACAGCTAAACACTGAAATTTGAAGCTTCTCCATTAGGTTCTCACACCACCATGTCATCGACAGACTCAATATTAAAATTCATGAAGAGCATGAAATTACTTGTCTCATGCATTGAATAATGATTAAATATGACAAGACAAGTTAGGGACCTTCAGGTCAAAGTGAAAGTGTAAAGGCACACTGTCAAACAGCTTCTCTGGCCCTGACATCAAAAAAAATTGAGTACTGAATCTAATTCTTTTTGAAACTTAATCATTGTCAAAGATTAATTTTCTTTTTAATTTTTCTTTCCATATTTTCTAATCAAAATTTCCTTTCACTCTACTTATTTCACTATCTGCACCTAATTTTACATTGAATAGAATATCCGAATTCATACATTTTGGTTCAGATTTAGTGCGGCTCTATGAGAAGTCTTCAATTTAATTGGTTGAACAGACTAACAAGATACCCAACATATAAGCATGGACAAACCAAAGATCCCCAATACTGGGTGATGATGTCGATATCTGTAAGCATAATAAACAAATTAGTAAATAGGTTTATGATTGTCACATGTACCGAGGAACAGTGAAAAACTTGTCTTGCATGCCATCTATACAGGTCATTTCATTTCAACAGCGCATTGAGGTAGCACAAGGGAAAACAATAACAGAATGCAGAATAAAGTGTCACATTTACAGAGAAAAGTACAGTGCAGGCAGACAATAAGGTGGAAGGCCATAACGAGGTAGATTGCGAGGTCAAGAGTCCATACTTATCATACTCGGGGTCATTCAATAGATAGAAGCTGTCCTTGAGCCTGGTGGTATGTGCTTTTAGGCTTTTGTATCTTCTGCCTGATGGAAGGGGAGAGAAGACAGAATGTCCCGGGTGGGTGGGGTCTTTGATTATGCTTGTTGCTTTACCAAGGCGGCGAGAATTATAGACAGAGTCCATGGAGGGGAGGCCAGTTTCTGTGTCCAAAACTCTCTGCAGTTTCTTGCAGTCTCTGGTGGAGCAGTTGTTATACCAAGCCGTGATGGCTCTGGATAGGATGCTTTCTATGGTGCATCGATAAAATTTGGTGAGTGTCAAAGGGGACATACCAAATTTCTTCAGCCTCCTGAGGAAGTAGGGGCCCTGGTGAGCTTTCTTGGCCATGGCATCCACGTGGCTGGACCAGGACAAGCTATTGGTAATGTTCACTTCTAGGAATTTGAAGCTTTGAACAATGACTGGTTTCTTCAATGTTGATAATAAGTCTGGGTTAGGATAAAAATAGAAGATGCTGGAAACACGCACAGCAGGTCAGGTAGCATCAGTAAATGTTAACTGTTTCTCTTTCCACTGATGCTGCCTAACCTGCTGAGGCCACAGAACCATAGAACAATACAGCACAATACAGGCCCTTCGGCCCACCATGTTGTGCCGACCTTCAAACCACTCCTAAGACTATCTAACCCCTTCCTCCCACATATCCCTCTAAGTTAAATTCCTCCATATGCTTATCTAACAATCTTGTGAACTTGACCAATGTATCAGCCTCCACCACCACCCCAGACAACGCATTCCATACACCAACCACTCTCTGGGTGAAAAACCTCCCTTTGACGTCTCCCTTCAACTTCCCCCCCCTTTACCTTAAGGCCATGCCCTCTTGTATTGAACACCGGTGCCCTGGGAAAGAGGCGCTGGCTGTCCACTCTATCTACTCCTCTTAATATTTTGTATACCTCTATCATGTCTCCCCTCATCCTCCTTCTCTCCAATGAGTAAAGCCCTAGCTCCTTTAGTCGCTCCTCATAATCCATACTCTCTAATCCAGGCAGCATCCTGGTAAATCTCCTCTGCACCCTTTCCAATGCCTCCACATCCTTCCTATAATGAGGTGACCAGAACTGGACACCATACTCTAAGTGTGGCCTAACCAGAGTTTTGTAAAGCTACATCATTACTTTGCGGCTCTTAAACTCGATCCCACGATTTATGAAAGCTAACATCCCATAAGCTTTCTTAACTAACCTAAGTCTTTCCAGTATTTTCTGTTTTTATTTCAAATTTCCACTAGCTGTAGTTTTTTTGATTTTTATCATGGATAGGATTCTTTGTTTTACATGGTTTTCCCTTTATAAAATGTTGTGAAAAATTGAAAGCAATTGCTAAAAATTAGATAAAAATGAGATGGAGAGAAAGGATCTGAGCATCAAGAAAGTATAAGGTTGAATGATGAGCAAATCTGGATTCCAGTAGAAAGTGTTCACTTCCTTTGAGGTAAATACATTTGTACAGCCAACGAAGTAGAGTGATCACAAATATAATCATGTGTAAAACTAATAAGTTACATTGTTCAGTGTTTATTCCTGTTGAGTCAATATTGATTTGTTTATAAAAAGGCCACCTGAAACTAAAGGTTAGCTCATGACCTATATCACTATTCGATCTATTAATTTTAAATTTACTCCATTTAGATTGCTGACAATTCAGACAATACACTATTGATAACAATAGTCAGAGTTCACTTCCCTTAAGCTGCATATGAAATAAGTGCAGCTGCATTGATTATGTTCCTTGTGTTTAACATGCTGCAAGTTGCTTCATTTTGTCTGAAATTTCAATTGTATTCTGTTGTCTTTTTTTCTTAGCACAATGCAATTAAAAAAAAGCTTTTTTTTTGTAATGGAATATAATAACAATCATTCCTGGGTTGTTTTGCATGATTTGGAATGTTTGACCTGGGACTTCCTGGCATCCAGTGCCATTCCAGTGCTTCTGTGTGTGATTTCCATTTCAGAGGTGCATGGGGATCGCTGCAGGGCAGTCTGATTACTTGGAACTTGGTTCACAGAGCCTGTTGTTGGGTGCTCCAAAGTCAACGTGGTCTTTGCAATACATTGTTGAAATGGAAGGTGTGAAGGTAAGTAAATTACTTGACTTCATTCTTGAGCTCCCATACTGCACTGAAATGACCTCATGACACCCCCACACTCCAGACCACACCTCCATGACCTGTGCCCTGCATGACCTCACAATCTCCCACATTGCTGTTGGTCCTGATTTTCACATTTCCCCCCTACACCCCCAACATGTTGCTTGAAGCTTAATTCTCTGGTCCCCCAGCACACTGACAAATTATATCCTCCTCCCTTCAACTTCCCCCCATTCTATCTGCTGGACTACACCCCTTCCTTTCCATCAAGACAATCTGCATTTTCTGCCCACTCCTATCATCCATCAAGCCATCTGTCAGTCCTCTCCCTTCCCTTTCACGAATCCTCTCCCCCTGACTGTTGGGCATAGGTGCCCTCCCTGCAATCCCACCCCAGCAACAAACATAACCAGACTTGTGGCCAGCAACCTCCTGAGCCCAACCTCGGGACATGGGGAACCAAGCAGGACACTTTCAATTAATTAAATAGGCAACACTCAGTCTGTTGTGCCTAAAGGTTTGGGTCTCAGGCGCACCTGAGATTTTATGCAGTGAGAAAATATGAATTATTCAGACTAAACAGTTAGGAATGCTTTTAACCACTACTAAGATGCCTATTTTTGACAAAGCTTGACTTAATTTAATTAAGCTATAAGTAAATTGCGGGAAACCCTTGAGGCACTAGCTAGAGGATGTGCAAAGATATTACAGCTTCAAACAAATTTCAGTGCTTAAAATGACTGATCCATGGGGTTGTTATGACTACACTCTGCCTGTTCCAACCGAGTCAAGATTAGAAACTCAGGACCTTATGAGAATAAGGAGATGGACATGTGGAAGCAGCGGATATGATCGATAGAATGGGCTTCTGTCATTCATCATTGCATCATTTTATAATCTTCAGATGAATATTTAAAATCAGTCCCATTGCTACAATTGAGCTGATAAAAAGGAATATGTGATAAATCAACTGACATGTTTAAGGCTAAAACTAAAATTACATGTAAGGTGGTCAAAAAAAGAGTGCACATTTACAGCCAATTGAGCTCAGCTTTCATAATCCCTTCTTTCCTTACTTACAATGGTCTTTCTTTGAAGCCCAGCTAAAAGGCTCCTTCAGGACCTTTATTCAGTTTTGCAGCTAGGTATTACCAGCTGACCAGACTGAAAATGAAAAGAGCTTCACAGAAGAATTTCAAGAGGTACTAAACACCACCATAACAAATTATTCATAAAGCTAATGAACATGATGAAGTTTAAATTGCATGGATATTTTAACTGATGGTGGTTTCAGCCTTTCCTTCTTGTTGACATTCTCTAGATACTCCTTCTTAGCTATATGTGCAGGAATTTGAGTTCTAGAATTTTAGTTGCAGTACGAAACTTTGAAAGCAATATCCTATCGCATAATTTTTTACTATTATTTAATTCCTTAGTTCACTTTGGCTAAGATCTACAAACTTACCCATTACTGAAATATGGGATCACCTAGTTTGTATATTTCAGCTACATGCTGACATCATCAACTGAACCATTCTAGGTAGCAGTTTTTATACACCATTTCTACGAAGATGCTTCAAACATAATGAGCAGGTCAACTCAGAAAACAAATTGATTAATTCCTAATTACAGTTCTTAAAGTCCTCATATTTAATAGTTCATTGTCAATGACCTTAATCTTGATTGCACTTGGTAAAAGATCTTTGCCTTAATGTGCACATGACTGTGTAAAAACTGCAAAATGTCCCATCACTTCTTCCACTTACGCATTCTTGATTATTGCACAAAACCAGGCACATTCATGAGCACTCTGCATATATAAAGGTCACAGGAAGCAATAAAAAATAGTAAGTGGTGAAATATCAGTTAATTGAGTTCCAGAGCACAAAAGGGGAAAAAAATGAAACCATTTGTCTTTCACTTTGGTTCAGTTTTACACAGCACAAGTTGTGACAACATTTACAAGTGATTTTCATCACCTGTGGCAGTGGCTGGAGGATGTGAATCAATATTAATTGAGAAAATGTACAGTAATTAGTGCAGGTCTTTCATTGCCCCAGAGGAGTGCCTCACCATAGAAACCACCTTTACTGTATAGTAGCTGAATATCACTGATGGCAAAGCATGCACTTAGATTAATAAATGAGGCTCATTTTAACAGAATTTAATGCTTTTTACCTCTGTGAACTTTCAAATGATGTGCAAAGACATAAATCTCAAATGTGTGACTTGTATTCAGTTTGAAGGGAGAGTTAGTTGGCTGAGATCCTTGAAGTGCTCTACAACGGTGTCATGGTTGACAGGCGAGAGTGTGAATAGCTCAGAAATGAAAAGCACTTGCTTTAAATAAATTCAGCACAGTTTCTATGTTGTCAGCCCAGAAACGAAATTAATTTAAAATTTGATATTTTTGTGTTTTGCAGGAGCTACCTACTTGAGTAAGTAATATCGATTTCAATAAAGTAACTAAATTAGAATTGGATTTGTTCTTTCAATTTATCAACATTATACTTCCCCAGTTATATCTATTTTTGATCTTTGAATGCACAATTTTCGTTTTGCATTTTCCATATTTACCCCCCTGAAAGCACTGACATTTACTGGATTAAAGTGCTGGGAGCTTTTCACCTCCCTCACCCAAGCTGTTGTTCTCACTCTCTGTATTATCAGCACCACAAGCAAGCAAACATGTTATCTTTTCTACCTTGACCATCCTGAGTACGAGCACAGTCTTCACCCTCATAAAGCAACATTTGCAAATTAACTTTTCAAAATCCTTTTTGGTTAAGAGAAGCTGAATGCTAATTTGTTACATTGCATGATAACTATGTCACTCTAATTATTTACAGGCATAACCTTAAAACGACTCCCTCTATTTGAACAGTCTCAATGCCTTTGTTTATCTTCTTTTGTTCTTTTTACCCTCAATTATCCTACCTTCTTGTGGACCTCATTAGCTCACAGTGCCCATCACAGACAGGGCACTGGAGAGGATGAAGTATTAGCAATAAATACCCTATTCCCTTTGAGGAGATCTATGAAACTCATGGGAAGGCATTCTGTTCTTGCCGTGGCATTTTGGCACTAAGATATCAAAATGATGGATTAGCAGGCAGAGTGGTGGGGGATAAAGCAGGGCGACACTGACAAACACCATATTGATTGATAAAGGTGTTAAGGGGAAGCAGATATATAAAATCTGAGTGTTAAACAGAAATGGCACCTTAAGCTATGCCAGATATAAATGTGAAGATGGTGTGTGATGGATGGGACGAAGCTAACTTACAGGTTGCACACGTTGTGTTAGAATGGATGGAAATAGAATGATAAAATGTGGATACTGCTGTGGTCGATGAGAAATGAAAGCATATGGATGAAGGCAGTGGAAATATGGTGGAAAGATGAAGCATTCAACTTAACACTACATGGGACATTGATGCAGACTTCATCCTAAGCAGCCTTGGTACTCAGAGATAAATAAAAACCTTGTAAATAAATACTGGATGCTGAGTTTTGAGTTGGATGTTTGTGGCACAGTCAAAGAAAAGAAACAAAAGTTCAACAGAATTTAACAATAAACATGATGAGAGCAGTAGAGTAGGAACCCCATAAGGAAATATAAATGAATAGAGCTTTGAACTGGGGGGGGGGGGCATCAGTGCATAAAAAAAAGTTGATAATGTGCATGAGAATTGGTCCAAAGAGATATAGCTGTGAGACAAAGTACTGAACCAGGAAAGAATGAAAGGAATGCTTTTCAAGGAAGGAACTGAGGGATCAACAGAGAGCCAGAATAACATTCAGAAGTTGAGCCTTGCTTTGGTGACAGCTCAATAGCAGAAAGACCACTGCTCAACAGAAGAGTAGAAAAAAAAGCAAAACAGTCTTGTTTATTTCCTGGGACTTCCAATAATTTCAACACCAAACCATGCTGTTGAGTGAATTTCTATGGAATAATGAAATGAGAATGAAATTAACAATTAGACCATAGAATAACACAACACAGGAACAGGACCTTCGGCCCATCATGTCTACACCAACCATGATGCCAATCTAAACTAATCCCATCTCCCTACACAAAGTCCATATCCCTCTATTTGCTGCTTATTCATGTATCTGTCCAAATGCTCTTAAATTTGCTATGGTATCTGTTTCTATCTCCTTTCTTAGCAGCATGTTTCAGACACCTACCACTCTCTATGTAAAGATAGTTGCCTTGCACATCTCCTTAAAACTTCCCCCTCTCACATAAAACCTATGACCTCTGGTATTTGTCATTTCTACCCTGGGAAAAAAAAACTCTGGCTATCTATTCTATCTATGCCTCCGATATTCCAGAGAAAACAATCCAAGTTTTCCAACCTCTCCTTGTACCTAATACTCTCTAATCCAGACAACATCCTGGTGAATCTCTTCTGCGTCTTCTCCAAGCACCCACCTGCTCCCTGTAGCATGGTGACCAGAACTGCACACAATATACCAAAAGTGGCCAAACCAAAGGTTTATATAGCTGCAGCATGACTTCCCAACTTTTATACTCGATGCCCTGACCAATGTGGGCAAGCATGCCAAATGCTTTTTTTACCACCCTATCTACTTGAGCTGCCACTTTCAGGGAATTATAGACTCGCACTGCAAGATCCCTCTGTACATTAATGCTCCAAAGGGTTCTGGCGTTTACTGTATACTTTCCACTTGCATTTGACCTCCCAAAATACATCACCTCAGACTTGTCTGGATTAAAGTCTATCCGCCATTCCTCTGCCCAAATTTCCAACTGATCTATATCCTGTTATATCTTTTGACAACTTTCCTCACTATCTACAACTCCACATTTTCATGACATCTGTAAACTTACCAATCAGACCACCAATATTTTCAGCCAAATCATTAATATATATTGCAAACAACAGAGGACCCAGCACTAATCCTTGCAGAACACCACTGGTCACAGAACTCCAGTTAGAAAAACACCCCTCTACCACTACCCACTGTCTTCAATTGTTTTGGTGCAGTGGTTATCGCGTTCAATGTGTATCCTGTCCTTTCAAGCACTTTTCTCAATATACCACAAAGTTTTACTTATTCTCCATCCTTCATTGCCCTGGAAAGGTGATGGCATTTTTGAGAACTGCTGTTGGCCTCATGGTGAAGCTGTTTGTACACTGATGAGTACATGAGTATTAAAATAAATGCATTTTGGAACACAGAGACAGTCCCTTGATGATGGCTTGCAAAAGAAAGTAATGTGAGATTTTAGAAAAATAGCAGATTCATGGATCCTTCTTACCCACTGTTTAAAACATGACATTCAATATAAATGAAAAAATATGGCAAACTTGTGACACATCGACCTAATCTTAAGTAAACTGAACTAATGCATCAAGGCACCTGAGAACAGCGCAAGGCATCTGGCACTAATCAGGTTAGGGTTATGGAATGGTGGGCACTGATTGAAGTCATTTTTATTTTGTTATGCGATGAGCTATTAGTGCTCCCAGCTGCAGCTTATTAAGATAAATTCCTTATGTCTCCAACAGATCTATTTTGTTCTATGCTGAAATATAAGTATTAGACAGAAAATATAGTTGTCTTTATTTATTTGGTCTGAGAAAATTATAACCCTTCATTCCTGGTGGTAACCAGTTGGCTGAGTGGTTGTAATTAGGAATCCATATACTACCACATTTCCATTTTGATGTGGTAATTTGCAAATGTCGAGAGCTTTTGTCCCATTTTGCAAATGCACCTGCTCAGTGCCTTATAAATATATTCCATTCTGGATATCATGATGTCATTATGATCCAGATACATTTCAACAACATAAGTCTCACTTAATTATAATTATGGAATTGATCTCAGAAATGGACAAAGTGTAAATAAAATTTTAAGGATGCGCTTTCACTTGGATGAAAATAATTCCTGTCCTTTTCTGATTACATCTTGGCCCAAGTATTTCAGAATTTAATGTTCACTTAATTTTGATTTGCTTAGTTGCACCTTTATGACCTGCCTGCATCTCTATTTCAGCAAAACTTCTACTAGGACCTGCATCTGTATCTTCATTACAACTTAACTATTCTAATCCTATCCTGGGCATTTTTCCACCTTAAAATGTATTTTCTCCCAATAATCAAACGTCTCCATGGCTATGTCTCACTATATCTTAATCTACATGACTTGATGGCTCTTACATCCAAAATTTTCATTGCTCTGCCAGTGTTGGTCTTGCCCACAGTTGCTTAGGGCAGAGGCTCCCTCCCCAAGAAACATATCTGCCTCTTCACTCAGGATGTTCTTAACCCCACCTTACCTGACCTTACATATTATTTTGAGTTCAGACATGCAATTTTGCTTGATAACACTATTTTGATGTAATTTTTAAATTAAATTTTTTAAAAAATTTTATTTACAGCGTGGTAACAGGCCCTTCTGGCCCAACGAGTCCGCACTGCCCATTTTAAACCCAAATTAACCTACCCGTACATCTTTGCAATGTGGGAGGAAACCAGAGCACCTGGAGGAAACCCACGCAGACACAGGAGAACGTACAAACTCCTTACAGACAGCAAAGGGAATCGAAACCCGATCGCTGGCACTGTAATAGCGTCATGCTAACCGCTACGCTACCGTGCCGTACCGTGACGCCAAATATACCATGATATATTTGAAATATATCAGTGTGTAAAATGGTGATACATAAATTCAAGCAATTGTTTCCTTTCCTGTCCAAATATTTTTGCCTATTCACTTTTGTTGCTTTATTCTGGAAGTTAGTACATTCAATGAAAGTTTGAATTACCTGAAAGTGCTCTGGATTGAGAGAGGGATGGAGGCCAAATAGCTTCCTTTTGTGTCACAAAATTCTATGACTCTGGGATTTCATCTTTAAGAAATATATACTTTATCCATAGCTTACAGTTAAATTGAAAAATAAATGATTTAAGAGTTTATTAAGTTAAACCAATATTAGATAATCTTCTTGTTAAATGCAGAGAATATTCATAATATTTACTCATGGAATTTCTGGTATAATTAGAGAAGAAAAACAGACTATTAAACTTATTTCCAAGCCAGGTTCCACCTGGCAACTTTCCAAAATATTGAAATGGGGAAGAAAATGCAGATTTGAATTTGTTATGGTACAGCTGCAATGCAAAATACGGGTAGATATAGCATTTTAAATTCTGTATTTCTCAAAGTCAGTAAAGGTCCAAGGGTCAAAATGTCTCCTGGCCTCAGCATGCCAGTTTGTTGCTCTCCTATCATCCCATGCACACCTATCCTGCAGCTCTTTCTCTTCTCCTCTGACTTAGATAACTTTTTCAGCTTCAGTGATTAGGATTCTGATGAACAGTCCTTACTTTGAGTTGCAAGGGACAGGTGTCCATTGGTGCTTGTGATCAAGGAGGATGTTGCGAGGGAAAAGTAGGCCAAAGCCTTTAAAAGCTTTTCTAGTCCATATGAAAACTTAAAGTAACAAGTAAATTTACTGGGACTTCCTTGGCCTTCGGTCCAAATGCTATGACCAGGCAGACCCGATGATTAACGTTGTGCAGCTTAAGCTTCTGATTGGCCCTGATGACGTAATCAGATTCCAATGAGCATATTTAAAGAGGACCTCCTTGGTTAATGCTGTGAATGTAGAAAATGAACTCTGGCATGCACTTTTATTTGCCATGATTGTAGATACATTTGTATCTTCGATCCCACTGTTATGACTATTGAACGATTCCCTAATATGATAGGATGGACTTTAGACCTCACAATCTATCGTGTTATGACCTTGCACCTTATTGCACTTTCTCTGTATCTGTTACACTTTATTCTGCATTTTGTTATTCTTTTACCTTGTATTACTTCAATGTACTGTGCAATGAATAGATCTGTATGAAT
Organism: Pristis pectinata; assembly: GCF_009764475.1. Classification (NCBI taxonomy): domain Eukaryota; kingdom Metazoa; phylum Chordata; class Chondrichthyes; order Rhinopristiformes; family Pristidae; genus Pristis; species Pristis pectinata. Next base: position 79,526,755 of record NC_067412.1, read on the forward strand.
GGTATGCAAGACAAGTTTTTCACTGTACATCAGTACATGTGACATTAATAAACCAATTCCAATAGTTCCACCATCAGGCATCAATAGGAAAGTGAACCATATCCTCAGTTTGGTAAGTTTCCAATGTGATTTTGTATCTATCTGTTCATTGAAAAAGGCTCATTGTCACTCTTCTGTGCTCCAAGGCCAAATAGTGTGTTCTTCATCTGGGAACCCTCCTCACACCAGCAATGTTTGGGGAGTCCAGCTCCAATGCAGTGTGTAATGGGGTTTATAAAGCACCTCATAGACTGCAGTACTTCCTGGACATTTTCCATGTTTGCTGCTGAATCTTTTAATACCACTGGAAAACAGACTGGTCCCTACCCATAGTAAGTGGAGTTCCACACAGGCATGTAAGGACAATTATTTCCCTAGATTGGGTAACAGGAAGCAGCCTAAAATCCTTCTTGTGTGTTATTGCTTTTTCTTCTACGCTTAAAAATATCAGCCTCTGATCAGCAATGTACTGCAGTATAATTTAGCTTGATGATTAAAGATTCAGTCATGGAATTGTTCTGTAACATATTCTGCTATTGAAATACTCACTAATGTTTGTTTTTTTTGCCAGGCTTATGACCAAGTAACTTCATCCTAAGTGATTACAGGTAATTTGGCTCATCTGACATTGGGAATAGTTGTTCTGAGTTATTCAATTAGAAAAACCTATTATTATTGCACTACTATTACCACTTTCCTGCAAACGTGTATAGTTCTGCAATTAGTAGTAACTTGGTCCAGTTTTGGTTGTGTAAATGATGATTAATATTATTGCCGATACGGCTGCATTGTGTACTAAATATACAGCAGTACAGAATGTTTTTCTCTGAAGCTGTCCAAATTAGGTCAGGGCATTTTGTTGTCCTCAACCAACTGAAGCCTGGGAAGGAGAACGGTGCTCTGATTTGTGGTTATAATTGAAGAAAATTGCTTAAGAGGATTCTGACAGCTCAAAAAATAGGCCAATTAGTCACCCAACCCACCAGTCTCCGTGATAGATGACTGCCATCATTTAATTTGCTGTCAGTGTTGTAAAGAGACAAGCACGTTTCAGCCATCAAAGTTTTATGCTATTTTGTCGCTCTGGTCTCCAAAGAGATTCTGGTGCAATAGGTTCTTGTTTCTAATTGGTGGATAAAATCTCCAGCTAGTATTCAGTGAAAAAGTAGCAGATGTCATGCATCTGCAGTAGGGGAGGTTGAGGTGATGGTATGTGCTTTGGAAATGATTGTTGATGTTTAAAGCAGATTGTTACGTACTTTAGGGACAAGAACATATGAGAATCAAGGGACACCACAGTCATGCATTCACATTTTCCCCATAATCACTGGGTAAGAATTCATCTGATATCTGGCTCGTTTATCAACTTCTTTGCAATGCCTCATCATTATTTCACTATACAATCTTTTGCTTTCTTTTATATTAATTTGAAGGGATGATTTTAAATGTGTTGAATTGTGGGGCAGGTACCAGTACGTTTTCACAAACAGTGATATGGAAGAAGGCCAGTCAGCCCATCGGTTCTATGCCAGCTCCCAGCAAAGCAATCCCATCAGTCCCAGTACCCTGCTCTTTATTTCCCTGCGTTCTACAATTTTTTTCTCTCTCACATTCTCATCAACAACTCCTTAATTCTTTCCACCACTTAGCCACAATAAGGGGACTAAGTAGCCAATTCACATTGTGCACCACCTTTGAGACGTGGGAGAAAACACCCGGCTGAAACCCATGCTCTCACAGGGAGAATGTGCAAACTCCATCTGAGCACTTGAGGTCAGGATTGAACCCCAGTCTCTGGAGCTGTGAGGCCGCAGTTCCCACCACTGCACCATCTTATCACGTTTAAGAACAGTGTGATCTTATTGTACTGGCTTGCAGCAGAGAAGTAAGGCTGAGAGCTTACTTATGGACAACACAGCAAAACTGCATTCACAAGAAAGCAAGTTACTGCAGAAAGCTGATCTGCTTATTGACCTGAAATTCTAACTCCCTTTTCAGCTACCTGACCAGTTGAGTGTTTCTAGCATTTTCTAATTGTACAACTTATATACAAAGTCAAAAAATGTTATAAGGGCTGATTTTAAGATTTTCATCCAAAAATCCACAGGGTAATGGGAATATTGCAAGGAGAAGGGAGTTAAGATGCGGAGGAAATTTGCGCATATTCTTGAAGTGTCCCCCTCCCCTCAATTTTCAGTTAGACTTCAGGCACAGGAAGACTACCTCCATCAGTGGGAAAAAGACCCCAATTGAAAAAACATTTTCATTTCCTAATGACACCATCAGGAGGCAAAAACTGTTTTCACCAAGGACCCACTAAGGCCCTGTCACTCTCAGAGCTACTAGTGAAACCTAAGAATGGCAAAATGACAAGAACCTGACCACAGGAAACCCTTTAAGCAATTTCATATTTTTTGAAGAATCTGTATGGATCAGGAGAACTAGGAGTATTCCTCCTGAATTCACAAGAATGTTGGGCCTCTCTTGTCAGGCAATCCCACTCTACATCTACTTATTGACTTGCCGATCCAGCACATCTTAAGTGCCTTCTTAAATTGCTGACAACTGCTTCTGGGTCCTCAGCAGCGGTCAGTTAATATCTCATGAGCTTAGACTCCTGCGTGAGTGTTATAATGATGTTCCCATTGGTTTCTAATGGAGGTCAGTGTTAGAGAAGGGAAGTGAGGACCACTAATTAAAATCTCTTGGCACTTGTGCTCTGTGAGGTAAACGGTCAACTACAGGCTTTAGCCCCTGCACTCTCAAATTAAAACTAGACTTTTAAAGTTTCTACTCTATGACTGTGTTTACCCATGGCTGTCAGCTTCTAATAGGAGTGAAATGAATATCTGGGGTGTTGCATTGCATCCTATTAAATTGCAAAGCAGGCAGGAGATACTGCAGTAGTGTGATGGTACTTCACAAATTGTGCCATCTCTGCTTTAACAATAATACTCATATCACCTACCACAGAAGGAAGAAAGCTTGAATAAATTCTGCTGTGGTGTGAGCACACAGTCTTCTTGCAAAAATTGCTGCTGTCTTATTTGCTAGTTACTAACCCAGCTGTCCCCTGGAACTTTTGAAGTGTGTGCTTCACCCTGACTAGCTGGGACCTGGTATGAGCAACATAAGATTCCCAATGCTATAAGAAAACGGTCACACATGTCACTTCCAAACCTGGAATGAGAATTGTTTGGCTTCAGTAACACTGCATGTTTAACACCATAAAGGTCAGGAAGTAGCTTGCCCCATGTGACACTGGCTTCAGGCAAGAGAATCTGTACTGCTGAAATGTCTGCTGCTTTCGAGAATCAGCATGTTCAATTACTTTTTTTCCAGTTAGGTTATCTATTTGAGGGATGATGGGAGCAACATGAGTTGGAGCATTATATACTTAATTGCATCCATGCAACCAGTAAAGCCCAAAACCTTGCTTTCTAAGGCTGGGATGTATATAGCAGGCTACATTACAGTGTCTGGGATCCTTCTGAAAAATCTTTCTTTAGTGCCATAAGCAGTTATTGTCTTTGTAGTGTATAACATAGAGAATCAAACAAATAAAAGAACTAAATGTGTTTTTCTTTCATTTCGGATTCAAATTCCTATTCATTTTTCAGCATGGAAGATGTCAGTCTTTTCATTTCCTGCAGCAACCATTATGCTGCTTCAAATAAGTATCATACAAAATGTTTGCTGACAAATCCAAGGGATGGGCAGCAGTGCAAAACAAACAACGACAAATTGTCATTTACAGTCTTCAGAATAATTTCCCTGTTGATCAATCCTTGTTCCAGAATGAAAATAAATTGAACCGCCAAAGAGTCATCTAAACAGTAAATGATGAATTTTGTGAATGATTTTTTAGATCCTTCCATTGTCTGGGAGGTACTTTGTCCTCTGCCTTAAAATACAAAGTACGTATCTGTGTATATATGAATGACATCTTACATCAAATTGTTGCGCTTAATGATTTTTCTGATTTGTGGGAGACCAGAGAATGCAATGGAAAACAAACTGAAAAATAATCACATCATAAAAATTCACGGGAGTTTCCATGGTGATGGTATTGATGTGTTATGGCTTGTCAGCACCTCACTGTGAGATTCTAGTCAATCGTTCATTGATTATAGAGTTCCCTGTGTAATTTCTTGCACCTTGAATGTAATTTACTGTGCACATGGCAATCAGTTTGAGGAGCTGGCTGTTACTGGTGGTGCATATTTCTTATGAACATGGAAACTTTCTTAGAAATACTTTCTTTTGTATAATATGTTAATCAATTGTTCCCTCTCAAATTCTTCACCCAGTGATTTTCCATTTGTGTGCAGTGACTGATGCAAAGCAAGTGTACCGATAATATTCTGTAAACAACAGATGTGTAAAAAGAGAGCATGAATGAACTGGTTTATCTTTTATTTAATGAAAGAAATTCCTGTTCTTCAAATAGTAATTTTTGATTCAATAATCAATAATAACATTGCATTTACAGGATAGGTTCTCCAACAATGTTGCACCCTTTGAGCATTGCACAAGAATGTCACTTTAGATTATGTTCAACATTTGTATCATTTGATTTTACAACATCATTATCCCAACTAACAGAGGTAAATTGGCACATTGGAGGGAGCTGATGGGACAAGGCTAGACTTGAGCTACTTCTAATTGTATTTTTTTTAAAATCTGGATGAAAACAATGCTATTAAGAGTGAAATAGATCAAGTCAACTTCTCTTGACACTAGACTGCGAAAAAAAAAACATAACGTTGTGATATACAGTGGAAATAATGGCTGGCAGGTTGATATCTAGAGTTAGCTGACAGTAGTGTTCCCAGTGAAATTGACAGTGTCAGCTACATGATGTTTGTGAGGGATTTCCATGGCTTTAAATGTAATTTGATTTTGCATTCACGTCAAAAATAACATTTTGATTCTCATTTTCTACAGGAGTGATTGTCTAAAAACAGGCTCTGTAAAGAATTGCACTTTCTCATTGGTCATCCTGAGGTAAAGATTCCGCAAGGTATATAGAAAGATCTGTTAATCCCATGCCCAGTGTCCAGGAAGATTTGCATTATCTGTTTCAGAAGTGAATTCAACCATAGCCATGACAAACTGGTTTGAAGACAACCTCTCTACTTGTTTAAATGATTTTGACTCTTGTACAAACTTTCCTCTGCTGTTCTTCAAAGTTTTACTTTCTTGTATGCATTCGTTCTGAATCAATGAATCAGATAGGGTACCTTTACACTTCAAGGTTTAATGTTTAATAAAAAGCTTTATAATATGTAAAAGAATTTTAAACAAATTTTGTGTTTCAAACTCTTGGCCAGGAGCACATAAATCAAACTCTCACTCAAAATATCAACTTTGATTTCCACAGCTTCTAACAAAAGTGCAGAGCAGTTGCAAAGCAGCTGGAGTAGAGCAATATTGCATCCATTTCTGATACTTTCAGCCTCGCTGGTCTGCAAATCAACAGTTCTTATTAACTCAGAACAACCAGCTTCTACTAACTCTGGTTTGCTAAAACTGTGGCATTGACAACTGACAACACCCAACTGCATTATACGTTCAAACTGAGATTTGCATCCTCCTAAGACCTTACGTAAGTCTCGTGTGTGCCTTGACTCTTTTGTCCATGATGTTTAAGATCATGGGCACTCTGAGCTACTCAGCCTCAGAATCATTCCAAATTATTGCTGATGTCTGCACATCTCAGTAGCTGCTCACTGGAGGGAGGTCAGCCAAACTCCATGCTCCATTCTCAAGAACAGAAGACTTCATTTACTTTTCCTTCAGTCTGCAGGAGCAAATGGAATGCATTCATAGACTGCCTTCATTTAGTGCCTTCAGATTTCTGAAAGGTAGATTGTGTTTGAATAAGTAAATTAAATTTAATGATGATGCAACAGGAAAGGTTGAGAAAGAACATTTGTGAGAATGTGAGCAATGTGAGAAAGAACATTTTTATACAACTAATGCTAATGACCAAGAACTCACTGCTGAGAGGATGGTGGCAAATGAGATGATCAATGATTTCAAAAAGAAATTGCTTGGCACAAGAGGAAAATAAATTTGCAGGGCTACAGGAACTGAGTGAAGGAGTGAGATTGATTGTTTTGCTCTACAGAGAGCTGGGATGGACTTGTTGAGCTAAATGGCCTCCCATATTGATTCTAGAACTCTAATAGCACAGTGCACGCTAAACCTGCTAACCTGGCATTGCAACCAAGACCACTGTTCTTTAAACCTCACAACTGAAGATTGTGATCTTGATGAGACTTTTAAAAACAACATTAAAATGCCTCACAACACTGTTTCAAAGCTATTAGTACATAATTAAGCAATCTTAAGGCCAATATGTTTAAATTAAGTGGTGAAACTCAAGGGAACCTCAAACACTTTCTATGAAAGCTCGTTTATGTCTATTGTCTGGATAAACTTAGATGGAGCTAAATAGATAGGCTGGGGGAGCAAGTAGGCTTGTGAACTACTATGACTTATAACAATGTGTTTAACTAAATAAATTTGGCTTGATTAGTTTCACTTAAAAGATGGGAGCGATCTGTATGCTGTTGCAACTTACACACAAGATTTTACAGTAAGTGTCAATTTCAACTATAAGCAGGTTTGAGTAGCAATATGTGTGGGAGATAATACATCATTTAATGCCCACACCAAATTGTCTTTGAGGGAAGTGAGGAATTGACACCTTCAATCATTGTAGTCCTAACATTGATGGGGCATTTCCAAGTGAGGGCAGTGAGTGACTTGGAGGCAAACTTGCAAGTGGTTGTGTTCTCAGCTATCTGCTGTCCTTGACTTTCTAAAGTTTGGGACTTACAACCAAAGTTGGGTTTGTCACTTTCTGCAATGCATCTTATAGATGGTACAGAGTGCAGCCACACTGCACAATCAGAGGAGTGTGTGAATGTTTAACTAGTGGACAGAATGCAAATCACTTGGACTGGTTTGTCTTGTTTAATGTTGAGCTTCAGTTGTTGAAATTGCACTTATTCAGCAAGAGGACAGTATACTGAACTCCTGATTTGTGTGTCGTACATGATGAAAATGCCATGTGGAGATAGGAAAGGAGTTACTCACTGCAAGAGACCTAACTTGAGATCTGCTCCATTAACCACAATAATAATTTATTATTGATAAATTAATAATTAAAATTATTAATATATTCACAATAACCATGGTTTCCTTATCTTTTGGTCATATAAGTTGTCCAGTTACATTGTTTGTGGGCTTGAGCAGTTAAACCTATCTGATTCTGCTTCCATTGTTTGACATGCATGTAGTCCTGCCTTGTAGCTTCACTGAATGGGCATTTCATTTTCTGGTGCATTTGAACTGGTTTGCTCCTCAGACTGTGATAGTAGTGGTATGCTAGATAATCACAAATTGTGACAGGATGCAAAAGTGTTGCTGCTGATGGTCTGCTTGTAATTGCCAAATTTTGAAATACTACAAAGAATGTGTTGCAAAGGGATCTGGGGGTCCTGGTTTATGAAACACTAAAGGCTGGCATGCAGGTACAGCAAATAATTCAGAAGGCTAATGGAATCGTGCCTTTACTGGAAGGGGTACGAAATATAAAAGAAGGGAAGTTTTGATACAACTTTACAGGACATTGGTGAGACCACACTTGGAGTGCAGTTTTGATCTCCATATTTAAGATGGGATGTGCTTGCAATAGAGAAAATGCAAGGAAGGTTCACCAGATTCCTTGGATGAAGGATTTGACATATGAAAAAATGCTGAGAAAGTTGGTTCTATACTCATTGGAGTAAGATCTTATTGAAACATATAAGATTCTGAGGGTGATTGACAGGGTGGATGCCGAAAAACACTATGATGCTGGAGGAACTCAGCAGGCCAAGCAGCATCCGTGGAGAAAAGCAGACGGTCAAAGTTTTGGATCAGGACCCTTCTTCAGGACTGAAGATAAGAAAGGGGAAGTCCAATATATAGGAGGGAAGAGCAGAGCAGTGATAGGTGGACAAAAGAGGGGAGGCGGAGTGGGCACAAGGTGGTGATAGGGAGATGCAGGTAAGAGATAGTGATAGGCAGATGCTGGGGAGGAGGGGAGAGCAGATCCACCGGGGGATGGGTCAAAGGTAAGGAGGAAAAAAGGGTAGAAAAAATAGAGACAGGCTAGGAAAGGGAAGGAAAAAAGAGGCATGGTTGGTGGGGGGGGGGGGGGGGTTGTGTGGGGTGGGGGGGGGAAGTTGAGGGGATTACTTAAAGTGGGAGAATTCAATGTTCATGCTGTTAAGCTGCAAGATTCCAAGACAGAAAATGAGGTGCTGTTCCTCCAGTTTGCTGAAAGGATGTTTCCCTCAGTGGGAGTATCTGGAATTACAGGGCACAGTTTCAAAATAATGGGTTGTCCATTTAAGGTGGAGGTGAAGAAGAATTTCTTCTCTCAGGCCATCTCTTTGGAATTCTTTACTATGAATTGCTCTTTATTCTTTACTCTATTACATTGACTGTATTATAGGAGATTGACATAAATTGAACCTACAAGGGCACAAAGAGGTATGGGGAGAGAGTGGGAAGGGGTATGGATTAGATATTATTGAATGGCAAAGCAGGTGTGAGGGGTTGGCTAACCTACTCCTTATCCTGTAATTTATTCAGTGATGTCACACAACATGATGGAGGATATCCTCGACTCTACATTATTGCGCAGTGGCCTGTCATGGACAACACACCAGCGACAGGTAGGTTGGTGTGGATGTGATCAAGGCACTTACAGACAAACAGAATGTCATTCATCATTTCTGCAGGTTTGTGTCAGTTCTGTAGGTAGATGAAGATAGAATGAGATGATCTAAGAGATGGTGGATGTTCAGCGGGTGAGGGAAAGAGAGAAAGATAATGAATGAGGGAAGGTGAAAGACTGATAGAGAAAGAGAGGGAAACAATTCAGAGGAAAGAGAAAGGACAATGGTGAGATCATATGTAATGCTCTTCTTTCATATGGTTAAGGCAAGCAAGAGCAGTAAAGGTGCATGTTAACGTTATATATTAAAGTTTGACTGCTAGTAAAAGGATATCTAGACCAGCCAAGTGGATGCAAGTTCAGGACAAGAATTTGCTGTGTGGCTCATTGAATGCGTTTTGCCTCATTTATTGAGTTAATAAGGACACCATACATGCTCAGTATTCGGAAACTTTGCAGTCTTTTATTCTTCTACATATGCTTGTTTGCACTATTGTGCACATGTGTTTAAATGCTCAGTGCATATGACCATGAATCTGTTGATATGCTGGATAAACTGAACCTGTGTGCAATTGGGGTCCCATGATAATCCGTTTAACTCTTACTTACCTTTTGAGGTGGTCTAGCAAGAAGACAGCTTGCTACCACTTCCCCAGGACAACCAGTGGATAGCAGTTATTGTTATTCCTTTCAGTGATCCCACAAATGAAAGAAAGAAAACAATTATCATTTGGATAATGTCCTAGCAAAATGTTTAAGAATTTAAATAAATATTAGAACTGTTTTCTGCCCACTGAAGGTTTTCTTTATTGATTCACCTAATTTTTCAGCACCATGGTGACTGATAATCTCTGACTCTGAACACATTCTTCTATCCCTGACTCCTGGACTTCTGTAACCACTTATTGCCACCATATCTCCTTCCTGCTTCAGGTTTCATGCAGTTTAGGTGGTACGTAATCAATACTGAGTGGAGTTAACATTTACCGTGCTCTTTCCCATCCTGTTGGCTAACTGTGCACTTAATTTTGACATTATTTTTGCTTTTAAAGATATGATTTTGACAGCTGCAGATCCAGTGGCTTGAAGTCCTGCTGCACTTCTAATGGCACATTGAAGATGAATTATTCTTAAAGGAGCAGATAAGTCACAAAGTGCAAGTTGCTGACATGTGACTTTCACAGTTTTTCTATTCAAAGCCAGTGAGATAAATAGATTTTGTGAGCAAGTGTTATTCAACAAAGCATTGGTTTAATGGGTCTTTTTATAAATTACCTGATAAGGTTCCATCCATCTACTGGTTCAGTGCATTGCAATGACTGGATGAAACCCTAGGGCACTATTAACCATGACAGAAAATAGACCAGAAACCAACAAATTGATGTCCATGTAAATTACAACAGCAGCCCTTCAGAAATGCATTAATGAAAGAAGGTCAGATGTATACTTCCTTTCATAGTAATGCCATTATATTTCAGGCATTATTTATCCTTGTATCAGATGACTGACTGGCATAGCATTGTATGGATGACATCTTTCACTCTCTTCAAATCTTGCAGAACATGCTTCCAAATGGAAAGACACAGCAATACAAAGATTGTCAAGATCAGGGAGAGAAAAGACAGTTTAACAGCTTTCATCAATATAGAACTTCTTTTGTCCTTCACATGCTGGTTGATTTGCTGTGTATTTTCAGCATTTTCTGATGCTGTTTTTCTTTTTGATATTTGAATTTAGGTTGATAAAGTCAAAATTATTATACTATGTGGGTAAGGCTGTAATTTCTGTCCAAGGCTGTTCCTGTATTTTAAGAATGATCACTTGATATAGACAACTGAACTTTCAATTTGGACTGAAATGGAAATGGTCCATGTCAGAACATTATTTTCATCTCTCTTGTCATCGTCTCTTAAGTTTCTGACCTTCACAGAGAAATGGTTGCTGTGCAGTTGGAAGTTCCCAGTAACTTACCATAATGATGAGCATCAACAGTATTAGAACTCTTGCGCAGGTTTAGTGGAGGTTGGGTTAGTGGTGCAGTTGTTATAAATGGTATGGTAGCCACAACCAAGTTCATGAAATTTATCCAAAAGGAATTGTTAGGTAGCAACAAAGAGCAAGAATAATAGGTAAAATGTTATCTCCTCCATCTCAGCTCAAAGATACTGAGCACATTTAAACTCCTCCAGCATCATTTGATCTAAGAGTAGTTCCATAGGAGCAGATCTGCATACAAATCTTAGATATTAACTGGCCATCATGGTGATAGATTGCATGATCAATGTCTATCCTTCATGAAAGGTGGATTCCAAGATGTGGAAAATACTTCATGTTTGCCAAGGTCTCATCAGTGATCCTGATTGCCAGGACAGTTCAGTGAAAGAGACCCTTTCTGTAATACCTTTTGGTGAATATATCTACAATAGCTTGGAGTTTAACCTCTGAGTGTGTGCATGCACAGCATCATCTGCCACTGTAATTTGGGGTCTGAGGTTTGAGTGACCTAAGTTCTCCAGTGGAGGTAATGCAGGTTTCTTGATCATCCTGCTGGTTTTGCTCCACTCCAGCATGAAGATTGTTGAAGGGAAGGTGAAGAAATGCAACAAGGAAGATTGAGAAGAGGGTTGGTGTAATGACACAGCCCTATCTTAACTGGATTGGTTCTCTGGTAGATCCATCGATAGGGAATCACAGCTTGTATGCTAATGAGGAGCAGATGGGAGACAGTAATGATTTTTTTATGGACAGCCAAGCTTGAGTAGGTTTCTCCATGATCCCATTTTGTTACTAGATTTAGAAAGATTTAGAGGATGTTGTAATGTCAAAAAGGCTATGTCCACACATCTACCCTTCAGACAGTTAGTAAACTTGATCTCATCGAGCAGAGTTGTGCCAACTGTTCATTCATTCCTTAGTCCTTGTCCTCAGAATGGAAGGCAGTGATTGGACACAGAATCACATTCTTACAAAGTCTTATTTTTTCTGGGTTGAAAAGTAGCCAATGGCACAGCAGGAATCTTCTGATTTTGCTTATTATCCACCCATTCTGTTTATCAGAGTCCTGCACCAGAGAAATCTTCCTGCTTAATACAATACTTCTTTTATTCAGTTCATGTATGTTCAATATTTCAATTATTATTTAAACTTATATTGATATTAAGCTCCAATAATTAAAAAAACATTTAAGTTGTTTTGCAAAATATTTTGTAGCTGAAAATGTGTGAGTATTCCAGTGAATACTAATAGTGTGACCCTGGTGAAGGTTACCATGAGTCAAAAACAGTCAGGACCTGGATGTGGTAGGTCACAGCCTTATGATGGAGAAGTCAGGATGGTTTTATGAAGGTGAAGCCTCTGCTCATTTCTCAATAATGCCTTTCTAAAATGGCATGGAGATTATGACCCTGGATACTACTGTGTCTGTATTCTAGGCTACTTTGGGAACTGAAACTGGTTAGATGAGATAATTCCTTTTGTAGGCAACATTTGTTGTCTTGATTCTCCAACATGTCATTGCTAAAGACACATCTTATCCCAGCTTGGAATTGTTCAAATTTCTGATTTGCACCTACAACTGCTTGTTGGCTGAATCTTTCAACATTAATCAAGAGCTTGTATAATGGCTTCACAGGCCCAGGGCAAGCATAGGATTATAGGGTTATACTTATCATAGATTGTGATCACCGAATTTATATGGTTTTATACTGTTACACACATTTTAGCTAGAAGCAAACCACTTTTGGAATGTTTATCCTAAGTACATTTTATTCCATTAAATTTATGGACCATTTAATAAATGTGGAATCACCTTGAAAAATAGCTAGCTATTTGGAATATAAACTTCATTGGTTTGCAACTTGTAATTTTAAGGAAATAAGGTCATCAGCATAGAGTATATACTCACTCAGCTATCAGTTGACACAACTATAGCATATCTGACTATCACTATTAATTTGTATACTTGATTATGGGAATCCAAACTTTTCCAAATACAGATGTCATTGGTCCACAGGTACATAACTATCTGATTTCTCTTATCTGATCCATCATAAAACACAAGCCTCAGAGAGGAGAACAACACATTGCAATCAAGCTATCTAGTGTCTTTCCAATTTGGTGACCCTATGTGTCATTCATTGGCAAAAAAGTCATTACTTTCAACAGCTACTGTGAATGTTTTGAGCAATGTAGTTAATGCCATGCATATTGTCATACTACGTTAAAATATAAGCTTAAAAATTCAAAGTGTCTAGTTGCAGTGCTGCAAGTTTCAATATTCAATTATTGCGGCCATATGCACAAAATACTTCTCATTGCCTCAGTGAAGTTTTGGTTTATTAGTATCTGAGTGAAGAGATGCTGTGACAATCAAATATTCATACTGGTAAATCAGACCTAACTTCTTTTGGATTCACAGTGTCATAATGTTACATAGCACAGAAACAGGACCTTTGACCTAACTCATCCATACTGACCAAGTTGTCTACCTTAGCTCGTCCAATTTGCCTATGTTTGGCTCATATCCTTCTAAACCTTTCCTTTCCATATATCTGTCCAAATGTCTTTTAAACATTATAAATGTATCTTCCTCAATCACTCCAGCAGCTTGTTCCATATACCCACCATTCTCTGTGAGAAAAAAATTGTCCTTCAAGTCCTCATTAAATCCTTCCCCTTTCACCTTAAACCTATGCCCTCTAGCTTTGGACTCCCTTTCCCTGGGGAAAAAAACTGTGACCATCCACCTTATCTATGTTCCTCATGATTTTATAAACCTGTTTAAGGTCATAACTCAGCCTCTTTTGCTCCAAGGAAAACAATTCCAGCCCATCTAGTTTCTTCTTATAACTCAAGCCCTCCGGTCCAGGTGACATTCTTGTGAATCCTTTCTACACTCTCTCTAACTTAAGCACACTTAACTGAAGCTGTCAGACATAATTAGTCTGTGTGAAAGGACTATTTTGTAGGCAAAAGAACAGTCTCTCTTTTCAATTTGCAGCATTGTTGATAGATTCTGAGTATTGCAAATGTGTTTTGCTTTCTGGTTCTGGTTCAGAAGATGAGGACCACCTCTCTAATTCACATGATCTGTATATTTCTCCAGATGGTGTCAATCAGATCTGTATTGGAATTTTGAACGCTATACTGCTAGGAATGCTCACTTGTGATCTATTATATCAGGATAAGAGATTATGACAGAGAAATTTGTCTATGGTTGCTGACACAAGACTGATGCTGGGATAACACCAGTTTGTACTCGTATCCCAATGTCAGCTCTATTAATTTCATTCCAACTGAATAGCTTTCGATGAGGACAGATGTTGGCTGATATTCCTACAACATTTTAGTGCATTTCCCGTATCCTCCCACCAATCTCCTTACAAGTGTCAACAGGCTTAAGATTCATGATAATTCAGATTCAGTGAAGTATTTGCTTAGGTGAAATATTATTAATTTAAATGCTGTTGCACTTAGAGGAAATCATCTTCATTTAATTTCCACCTGTATTGTTGGCAATTTCACTGCATGAACCATGAGGTGAGGGTTGAGAGTCAGACTGCCTTTAGTTGTGCACAGTCAAATATTTTTGATTGAATTATCTTCAATGCAAGTGAGTTTGTGGGAATTTCCAGTTCATATCAATGATCACCAGTTAACAGAATTACTTGCATTGTCAGAATAATTTAATTATTACAACTAAGTTCAGTACTTCTTCCTAACATTGTGACATTAAGTGCATAGAAGGGAGGAACTTTAATAGCTCACTATCTTCTTTCTTTGTAATGGTCAGCTTTCCACTGCTGAGAAGGCTCCTTTCAGAACCCTATGTCTGACGGGGTGGGTTAATACCTGTCAGGAGTGTATAGCATTTATTTCACGTTTCCTGCTGTTCTTTTGTGCTTTGTCTGTAGAAGTCATTTGTCAGTGATTCTAATCAATATTCCTTCGCATATACATCCATCAATCAAAGCAACAATTCAGTAATATGGAGTGTAACTTTCAGGACACTGCAGACAGCTATAACTTATTCTGTCCTCTCACATCTTGTCTATAGAAACCATTTGTCTACAATTGTGATCAATACCACTGTTTAACCGTTTCTCAGGTTTTCAAACTTTATTTAAAGAGCACAGCTACTTAATTTAAAAAGGTCTACAAGTCTGTTGCCCAGCAAACTGCTCCACTCTGTTTGTAAGCAATCAGAATGATTTGCTTTATGGTACTGATGTGGCATGTGCAATAGCCAGACAGATGGGAAAACAAATCTACAGCTACACCCGAGCTATCACTTTTCTGGAAAGCTTTATTAGCAATCTGTTCAACAGACAAGAAAATAGCCATCATCATTCCAAAAATGTATTGCAACCACATCAATCATTCAAGAATTTTCTCTGTGCACTAAATTGTAAAGTTGTACCTTAACTGATCAGCTTATGATTTTTTAAAATTATACAGAAGAGAATTCTCATCCTTGAATCTACCTGGGCAGGTTGAGGAATTTGGATAGTAACGCTCATCTCTGCTCATGTGACATAACGAGTTCCCTTTATCTCCACCCATGTAGCACTTGGAATTCTGGCTTTGCAAAGTCTCAGTTGGCCTTGACTGAAATAAGCACAACAGCTAAAGTGTACTGGAGAAAGTGTCAATTGCAGCTCTCCATTGAAACTCCATTCCCTCAGGAACCTTCTTCGACAATGTAAAAGAGCTGCTGGACTTCAATACCAGTTTAATGCAAACTGACCAGAAACAAATCACCTGATTTATTGTGCTACCGGAAAGGTCACAGCTTTGTAAAGGCCTTGCAAATGATCTTTTTTGTTATAATGAATCAATCTCTGGCTTCCATGATGGGATGAGAACATGATTGTGGCTGGCTATAATGATCTTCTAATTGAATAGCCTTGCAATAGCCATTGTCTCATCCCTCACTTGAATGGTCACATTAGTAGGGTACAGGGGTCCTAACAGTACCTGAGGATTTTATTCTCCAAGCTTCAATGGCCCATGCCTTCACAAGCAGGAAGAAGTGTTGGACAGAATTTTTACTATTAACAACATTGGTGATGATTTTGTTTTGGTAATAGGGGCAAAGTAGATCCACCAATTTACCATTGGCTGTCAGCATTCTATTTTTTTTGGTTTGGCCTTAAAATAGGTAGCCTTAGGGCCAATGTGATTACATAAAATGGGTCAGAACCTCATTAACAGATGAGGATCAAATAACATAGGAACCAATCCAATGCTACTTTCACCCACTAATCTCATCGTTCCCTCCAGTACCTCCACCTACCTACCAACGAAAGTTGAGAAGGAGGCTTTTTGAGATCTTCTTAAAACATTCAATGTATGCCTTTCACTTGATTTTCCCTCTGTTCAGTAGTACCAGCAAAGGCCTAGAACTCAAAATCTTATCATGATGTTTCTCTGTCCTAACTTCTGAATGGCCTGGGAATAACTAAATGAAATTCCACATTATTAGATCATCATGTCACTGTGAATAAATAGATAGTGCCCTTGTGTATTAAAGTCATGGATAGGTATGTCAACTATACTGAGTTCCACAAAACCTGAAGGGGTCAGGGACTTGTTTACAGCTGGACAAGGAAGCCTGTTAAAACACTGTATTATCATTGAAGTCATTTTTTGTTATTGAAACAGTGTTATGCACAGATAAAATATTTTGCAGCATGCATATTATGATTCAATATAAAAAAATGTAATAAACAAATATAATGGAACTGTCATTTCTAATGCCAAATACTTGAGTAATCACAATAAGTCTTGTCACTATTTGCAGCCATTAATGTGAAAATTCATTCAAGTAGAGTGCTTGTTTAGGCAGTTTTTTATTGCGACAATATTCCATATGTTTATTTAACAAAAATGATTGGATGGAATGAAAATTTTCTCTCCACAGGGTTCCCATTAGAATGTCATTACTATATTAAAACGAGGTTTCATGTTTATGGAAGTATTGCAATTGTTTAGTATTCATAAGATATTCAGTTAACAACATTGGTTTGATGTTTCCCAAAGCATCATTGCAAAGTCAACAACTTTACTTACTGGTCACTGGAAACCTTGGACTTTCACAGGAATGTTGGCAAGCATCCTTGCCTTTTTACTGAGTCACTGCTGGTCAGGATGCACCACTGCTCACCCCAGCAAACAATCTGAAATCTTGGATAGATTTGCTAATTAGCCTACAATTGATGCATATCTATCAAGCTCAGGTCCTATCAAGGAGTTCCAGGAACCAGCAATGGTGCCTGGACTAGATTGTTTTCTGCACATTTTCTCATTATGATTTTATTGCCCTGAGTAGCCTTCTCTTTGTGGAAGCAGTTCTGATTCCTGTGGCAAATGACCATGTTGCAGAAGAGTTTACATCAACCACAGACTAGTCATTTTAGTCCAAGACATGAAAATTATGTGGTATATAAGAGTTCTAAACTAGTTTCTGGTTGTTACAATTTGTTACTGGCAAAGTTAGAATAGAAGCAGCCTTGACAAACTTCCATTCTAAGATTTTCTGGGATAGTTTTTTGCATTTATTTCAAGTTGAAAGAATATGAATTTAGATATTACTACTGTATCTATTGGAGTGGACAGATTTTATTTCCATAGTATCACGTGATGTTACTAAAGTCCAAATCTTTTCCTGCTTATCTCATTTTACATATGGTCCCTGGCTTCCAGTTGTGTGGTTAACTTTGCATGCCGAGCTCTTTTTCTGTTGCCTCCATTATGCTTAATGTATCTGTCATCTTAAAGAATCTAATTATCAAAGTGGGAAAATGTGATGTGGAGATGTCAACAGGATGTAACTTACAAATAGGGATCTTGCAGTTCACTGCAAGTTGTTGGGTGTAACAAAACAAACATGCCTTCTTAAACAGCTACCCAGACAAACAAGGACTCTTCCAAGATAATTTTAGGCTTCAATATAATAGCTTCTCTGCAAAATCCATTTTGAAAACCATTGTGTGAAATTTGCTTTTTTTGATAAAAGTCTGGATTTGTTACTCAGAATTATTTGAGCCTGGACATCGCCTTGTGGGCAACTTATTTTTCTTCACTTTTTAGGTCTTCTTCAAAGTGCGCATCTTTAAGAGATGCAGATTGCCTTTAAATTGGATCAGGGTTGCTTTAAATTCAGGCCTTTAATAGAATGTGGTTCCAACAAAAAGCATGAGCTTCCCTCTTGGTCAGTGTTAATGAAGCATGGAATTCAATTTGGTCCTTGATGGTATTATTCAGTGATTGAAAACTATCCATTACTGTTGTCTCTGCGACAGTGACCATTGCACTTTAATCACTATGTAACTCACAACTGTTCCCATGTTAGGGAAGGGGCACCTAAATGAGCAGGGTTAATGGTTTGGTTTATTAATATCTACTGTGGTCCTCAGATGAACCATCTACTCACAATCAAGATTAACTGAATTATTTCTCAGTCTAATTTTGCAAATGGAAAGTTGAGTTGGCATAGAAGGGCTTTATTGACAAAACCAAAAAATACACATTTAATCAACCAGCAAAACTAAACACAGCACTCAGCAAGGATCCTGGACTGCTGAGCATTGTCAAAGGCATCACAGTGTTAAGCAAATCGGTTCCTAGCCATGGTTCCATTTGAAGGAATATGGTCAAATTGCATGCACAGTGTAATAAACCAGATCATTCCCATTAATTATTTTAAAAATTATATTTGTTTTTCTGTTCACCAGACCAATCTGTGCAGATGCTGAGCAAGAATGCTTTGCTTAGCTTCTACTCAGTCTTTGTTAATGCGTTTGGAAACAAAGCTATCATTCATTATATAAGTGCCCAGTCCGATTCCAATGACACCATCTGTAATGGTTAAGTGTACTCCAAGCTTCTTCTTAAACAATTTGTCTCCTAGAAGAAGTAAAATAAAATTGTCAGGATTTCTAAAGAATCTATAACTTCAACTTTTATTTGTAGCACACCGTTAAAGGACAAAATCTGTCAAGACTCTTAACCAGAGACATAAAGATAAACAAAGTAATGATTGAATAGAAGAAATTAGGATATAAGAATGTCTTAAAGAAGGTGAAGGAGATAAAGCGACTGGAAAATTTAGGCAGAGAATTCAGAATTTAAACAGCAAAAGATATAATCGTCCAAGATGGATCGTATGAGAAGTAGAACAGAATTGTGGTTCCAGGGGGTATAAACATAAAGTGAGTCAGGCCAGAGGCAAATTTAAACACCAGAGTGAACATCAGACAGAGAAGTCAGAGGATCAGACAAGTTGTACGCAAAGAGACTTAGTGAGAGAATATAATAGAAAAAGGAGTTTCTGCAATGCGATGAGGTTTATAAGACTTGCAAGATGGGAAGTTGATCAGGAAACTTCTGAATATTTGAGGTGCAAGTGATATGAGGTAAGAGCAAAGAGGCTAAAGCTGTAGAGGTGTAAGCAGTTGATCCATGTGGATTAGGGGAGACTGACTTTGATCTACTGCCCAAGATTAAATACATCATCAACTTCGGCTGAGTTATGCATGAAACAAGTTATAAAGGGTTCAGGAATAGAAAACAGCTTTGTGAAGTGTGGTACATGATTACATTTTCTGCTTCTTTACTATAACTTTTATGATTCTTGAATTAATATGACAATTTCTGAGTGCACTTTTAATTCAATAAAGATTCCAAAAACACTTATGCTGAACTGTGACCATTCATTGAAATGAGTAGATTGTTCTTTGCAGGTCCCTGTCTGCTTATGTCAATGGAAATCATCAAATTATTTTTCTTCTCACAGACAGATTGAAAAGATATTTAACCTTGACTGAAGAATTTTACCATATGAGCAAGAATATGGCTGGTTCAAGGCTGCCATTTGCATATCATAAATCAAACAATCCTGTTTGAAAGTCAAGAATTAGGAACAAGTAAATGTCAGAAAGTCATTTGTTTGGAAATGAGGCAAGATTCCTAAAGATTGCATCAGTATTTACAATTTTTGGTGAGGTCAAATGTAAAATGACAAATAAGTGCAGACTTAAATACTAACACCTAAGACAGCTTTCACAAAGTCAGCCTGACAATTGATCCAGGGTTATAAGCATACAAAGATACGAAAAGCAAAAAGATACAGTAATACTGATGAGGCTGTATAAGTTATTCTGCAAACATTTTGAAAAATAAGCTGTGCATCAAAATCAGACTCCCCTAATCCACATGGATCAGCTGCTTATACTTCCACAGCTTTAGCCTCTTTTCTGTTGCCTCATATCAATCCGTATAAACATTGGGAATTAAACTAATGGTTAGAAAGGTGATTTTACAGTAAAATGATTCAAAATAAGGTGTACAGTGGTTTCTGTTCTCTGGCATGATGCACACACCAAAGCCAAATAGTGGAAAATACTGGCAATGTGTTAATTTTTTTTATTATGAACAAGGACTATTGAGAAAGATTCTTTTTCCCTCAAGAAATTTAATGTTGGGTTGGAATTCCTGAGAAGGTAGATTATATTTCCTCCACAGAAACTTCCCTTGAAAATTTTCATTTAGTCAGAGTAGATCAGTTTGAATTTTTAATGGATGGATCACATCTGATGACTTGTATTGACTTTTTTTTTGAAGATCCAATTGAAATAGTGGACTGGGGAAAGCCTAAAATAGTTTCCTGCAGAAAGCTGATTGCCCCCATTATGGAATGTCAGAAGAGATGAAGTTCATGGGATCAAAGGCAAATGATTGACCTAATTAGGTAAGTATCTGAGAGACAAAGTGAAGGAGGAAAGGGCAACTTCACTAATTGGCAGAATGTGTCTAATGGTGTTCCACAAGGAGCTGTGTTGGAGCCACAACTATTTATTGTATTCATTGATAGAACAGTTAATGGGATAGAAAATGCTTCAAGTTTGTGAATAACACACAATGGCAGATATAGCACTGTCAGATGCAGAGACAGACAGAAAACATTATGCAGAAATATTAATAAATTCATAGACTGGATAATGTGTTAGTGTAAGCAAATGTGAGTTTGTACTTTTGGACACAATGCACTGAATTTAGAAAGCAAAAACTGGAAACAATAGAAGTTCAAAAAGACAGTGAGAACATAGGTTACATATTTCTCCTTCCTTTTTTTCCTTTGTCCTACCTGCTTCCTTTATCTCTTTTTCTCTTTCTATTCCTCTCTCTCTCTTTCTTTTCAGGGTATAGTATTTTATTTCCCAAAGTCATTTGCCTTGAGAAGATGATGGTGAACCAACCTCTTGAATTACTGCAGTCTTTTTGGTGAAGGTACTCTGACAGTGTTGTTGGATAGAAAGCCCCAGGGAATTCCTACAGCCCTAGCTATAGAAAGTGCTGGTTCTTCTACATCTGAAATAATGTGGTTAGTCTCGGTATCTTATCTTGGGAAGGGTATATTGGCCTTGGAGACAATGTAGCACAGATTTACTAGAAAGACACCTGGACTGCAAGGATTAAATTACAGAGAGCAATTTCACAAACCAAAATTGTACTTCCCAGATTTAGAAGGTAGAAGATTTCAAGACAATATTAGAAAAAAAAGCAAAACCATTTCCACTGATTGGGAACCTGGGACAAGGGGTGCAATTAGTGCCAGACCTTGCAGCAATTAAATTAGGAATAATAATATAAGTTTGGATTTTATTTTCCACAATTGACTTGAGGCAAATTTTTAAGTTAATATTCAAAAAAGGTAACTATACAATTGAAGGAATTTTGGAAAATGAGTGGTAAATGAAGTAAATCAAAGACCAACCATGATCTCAGTGAATGGAGAAAATGTTCCAAACGTCTAATAACTTATTTCTGCTACTACAGGAAGAACAGATTTCTCATTTGTGAAGTATTGTGTTCCTGCCATTTTTGTCCCCTTTCCCATACCCACCTCTGCCCCTTATCATCCATTTTTGTCCCCCTCCCCCTCCTGATTTCATCCACTGACTGCCCACACATTTTAACTACTAGATCCCCATCCCCATCTGGTTCCAAATGCCTATATCTCCCCTAATGGTTCCCATTTTCACCTTCCATACTTATCAAATTCCAGCACTGGTAGCCTTTGTGCTCCCCCAAATCACCCTCCTGCAGCTGTCTCCACATTCATCCTCAATTCCCCCCATCTGGCTTCATCTGCCTATTATGTCTGCTTCCACCAATCATCTCTCTGCCTCTGTCTTCCAACTCCCCCTTCCCTTGCCTGTCATTCTTCACCCCTTCTCAGTCCACCAATCATCTACTGGCTGGCCCCTGCCTCACCACACCCCCTCTCCTCTTTATACTGGCTATCTTCCCTTTCCACTCTTATTCTTGATGCAGGGTTTTAACCTGAAATGTCAACAATTCCTTCTTCCCGACAGATGCTGCTTGACCCACTGAGTTCCCCCAGTAGATTGTTTGTTGCTCCAGATTCCAGTGTCTGCAGTCTGTTGTTTCTGCCAAGAGCAGTACTTCCACTTATTTGAATGGAGAAGCATCACTGTGGGGAACAAAGTTAGGTATTGGGTAATTCATATTTTATTGAATTTGTTGAGTTTAGTTAAATGTTTTTAACTATTTTAACTTTTGCTTCTACTTTAATTTGAAATATTTTAAAATTAATTTGATTGTATAATTTTCAGTTCTTTAAGATGTTTGTATGTTTCCAATAGTGAGTCTTTGACAGTTTTAACAGTCAGTTAGGCCAAGGTAGTTTGCTTTCCCAACTGTTTTGAGGATTTTTTTCCCTGTAGTTTTATAGGTGGGACTAGTTCCTTAGCCATTTCTCCCTATATGATGGCATTTATTGTAATATCAAGGCTAGATATACTTTATTATTTCATCATTTTTTAAACATAACATGAATATTTTTAGCTTTTCCATGAATACTTTAATTAGGACTGATCCAAATGTGATTGTTGAAGAGCACAATGCCACTAAAACAAAATCAATGAATCCCTGCCAAGAGCAAGATGCCATTAACACATCACAAAAAAAGTGATCACGATTCACACTCAAAATGCAAAGTAGTCCATAAATCATTTCTTTTCATTGACAATACAGTTTAAGATGCATAGTACCTACCAGTCATGGAAGAAGTCGAACATTCTGAGTCAAACTGTATGCTCTCTCTTCAGGGTTAACAAGTCACAAAAGAAGAGCAGGAAGGAAGAATAACTCTTCAGTAAAGCACTGCAGTAAAATAAGTGCACAGTTTGCTGAAAGCGGCCGCTCAAGTAGACAGGGTGGTGAAGAAGGTGTTTAACATGCTGGCCTTCATCAGTCAGGGCATTGAGTTTAAGAGTAGGGACATTATGTTGCAGTTATACAAGTTGTTGGTGAGGCTGCACTTGGAGTATTGTGTACAGTTTTGGTCACCCTGTTATAGGAAAGATATTGTCAAGCTATAGAGGGTGCAGAAGAGATTTACGAGGATGCTGCCTGGACTGGAAGGCCTCTGAGTTATAAGGAAAGGTTGGCCACAGTGGATCTTTATTCCTTGGAGCATAAGAGAATGAGGGGTGACGTCATAGAAGTTTATGAAATCTTGAGTGATATGGATAAGGTGGATGGTCATAGTCTTTTCCCCAGGGTTGGAGAGTCCAAAACTAGAGGGCACAGATACAAGATAAGAGGGGAGAGATTTAGAAGAGACCTGAGAGGTAACTTCTTTACACAGAGGGTAGTGAGTACCTGGAATGAGCTGCCAGAGGAAGTGGTTGAGACAGATACAATTGCAACATTTAAGAGGTGTTTGGATAGGTACATGGAGGGGAGGTGCTTGGAGGGTTATGGGCTGAACACAGGCAACTGGGGCTAGCAGGAAGGATGCTGTGGTCAGCATGGACCAGTTGGGCTGAAGGGCCTGTTTCCGTGCTGTATTACTCTATGACTCTATGACACTGGCCCATATTTTACCTACACTGCTTTTGCTCGACTTCATTTGGTTAAAAAACGAGTATGAATGGCACTGCAGATTCTCCTGTGTACTTACGTAGCTACTGATACTAACTGCAGGAGGTTCACAGATACAATGTGGACATAATAATTTCATATGTCAAAAGACAAGCTGCAACTGAATTATATCAATTACATCATGCTTACTCTCTAATGGGTTCTTCCATAGGAATGTCTATCCTCATTAGCTGTAAAAATGGCTACTGAATTACAGTTCCATGCCAATGATCAAAAGCATACTTGTCTGATCATATCAGTCCCTTCCTGCACTGATGCATGAATTAAGTGACAGAAGACTTGTTTCTTGTAGAAAGCACATTTGATACACTTCTCCTGAAAAGAAAACAATGCCAAAAGTCATTGTACTTTAAGTCAAAAGTCCAGTGTCTTCAGATGATATCATTCTAAGGCCCTACATAAATACTGAAAGATTCTGTCTTTCAGAATGTTCATGTAGTTTTGGTGGAGAACTAAAGTATGTCAATGTGTGTTTATTTTATTTTAGTCTGTCAGTCCATGACTTGACTGAGAAGTGCAACTGGAAGGATGCCTTTTCAGGAGCTAGTACCCTGGTTGATAATTAGTTACAGGAAGAAATCCATGAAAAGGCATGAACAAGGAGACAATAAGGTTACACTGCAATTCCGTCCACCTTTTTCAGATGTGAACAAGGATTAAGAAGCGCAAGCCCACCACAATGCATGTTTTTTCTTTTAAATTGTATTAAAGTTTATCAATGGACAATGAAGTTACAAAGTGAATCAGAAACTAACAGATTTTGAATCTGTAGCTAAACATGAGATGAGAGCTTTGTAAGTGACAGCCTAAGCAACACAATGAGATCAACTTTGCCAGTTTCAACTAAATTTCCAGTGGAAAGGACTGCAAGAACACAGTAAATAGGAGCAGGAGTAGGCCATTTGGCCCCTCAATCCTGCCTGCCCTGATATTTAATACAATCATTGGTATTGGTTTATTATTGTCACTTGTACTGAGGTACAGTGAAAAACTCGTCTTGCAAACCAATTGTACTGGTCAATTCATTACACAGTGCAGTTACAATGAGTCAGTACAGAGTGCATTGATGTAGTACAGGTAATAACAATTACAGTACAGAGTAAAGTGTCACAGCTACAGAGAAAGTGCAGTGCAATAAGGTGAAAGGTCACAACAAGGTAGATCGTGAGGTCATAGTCCATTCATTGTATAAGGGAACCGTTCAATAGTCTTATCACAGTGGGGTAGAAGCTGTCCTTAAGTCTGGTGGTACGTGCCTTCAGGCTCCTGTATCTTCTACCTGATGGAAGGGGAGAGAAGAGAGAATGTATCGGGTGGGTGGGGTCTTTGATTATGCTGGCTGCTTCACCAAGACAACGAGAGGTAAAGACAGAGTCCAAGGAGGGGAGGCTGGTGTCTGTGATGTGCTGGGCTGTGTCCACAACTCTCTGCAGTTTCTTGTAGTCCTACATTGCTGTTCTACGTTGGCTTCAACTCCTTAAGAATAACTTCTTTCTGCAACTTCATCAGTTAAAGGAAACCGATTAAAGACCAGTTAAAGGAAACTCATACTCAGAAACCCTGAAAGGTGAACATACATTTAAATCTTCCTCTTAATAAATTATTGTATTAGGACAGATTCAAGCAAATTCCAACAAATGTGTTATAGGTCCATTCTGTTCACCAAAGTTAGGGCAGTTTCAGCTGGGAAATGAAGAGAAAAACAAAAATAAAATTAGAAAATAAATTGCAATTATCCTCATCTATTTAATTAAAAAAAACACATTTTCATTTGTGGAGGAACCAAATTATGAGTTGTAACTTATTTTACTTTTTAAGATTGCACTGTCTTACTTTGGAGGGTGATGCAATGCTTCCTTCATAAAGTTCTGCAAGACAATATCTTCCAACTCTAAAGTACCTCCAACAAGCTAATCTGCACTGTTACAAATAACTGTCGAATGATGTATTAATGTCTCATGCATCATTTACTCCATCGATTGCATTTGCTTTCTGTGCTTATTTCAAGCTTCAATTTGTTCCTAAAAATGTAATGTGAATTACAAATTGTGAATCTGGGTTCTTTGTGCATTAAATTCGATACTTGGTTTAATTTTATATACTTCCATTATGCACAATAACATTATTGTGCCATAGTACCTTGAAGGTAACATCACTAAATACATAAAATGCACATTGAATGTGAATGTAACATTTCATTTTGCTGAAGATCACAAATATGCATTAAAATCCAAAGAAATGTCAAAGGCCATTTTGTGAATGTTAGTGTCAAAAATACAATGGTTAGATGAGAATTGATGAGAAGAAAGGTAGGATTGCCATTGAGTTTGGTATGCTTGCAATTACTTGCTGATGAATTTTTTTTGTAATACCGTTGCTTACTTAAAATAAGCACTCTATGTGCAGTCTATAGTTCCAGCATTTGTCTTGAGTAAGCTTATTAATTGCTTGAGAAACATTAATGAATTATTATTATAGGCAAAAGTGATTCGGTGTTGATTTTATGATCATGTTTTATTAATGGTTGCAGAACATAGGTGTATAAAGCTAGTGGAAGCAGTTTCAATTAGAAGCTTATAATAAACCACTATAATCATCATTTCATATATTTAAATTAAGAGTTCCTTAATTGTTCTTTTTACTGATTACAAAGATGTAGTTGTAGTTGATCAATTGAAAAATAAATCTGATTTTCCAAATTTGATTTCATTTAATCAAGTATGATCTAACATTATAAACCTCCCTCTATGCATTTCATGTGCTTGTCATGCTAAATGGGCTGTTATGATACACTCCTGACATTATTCTTCCATTGGAACTTGGTGAATATTATAATTCCCATGATAAAGTCATAACTTTCAAGCTTCAAATTTCTAATCAGAAAATTTGGCATTGCTTTGTTACACCAGATCTTTATGCACTTCTTTGCCTCTCCCATCTTATTCAGAAGTGCCAGCTGACTCTTGAGCTGTGGCCTTCAGATAGCCTGAAAGTGATCATTATGAACCCATTTACTATCATTTGCATAATCTCCTCATCTATAAATAGGAATTCAAGGATTTTCCCCTCCCCCAGAGAGGAATAGGATTTTAAAAAGTCTAGCCTTATTGTTGAAACAATCAATCCCAAACCTTTATGATTTTTTAAAATTTAATTTATTGACAAATACTTCCCGAGTGGGTAGTAAAGGGAGACACTCTCACAACAGCTACACGAGCTTTTGAATCACCAGTGCAGTGAAGACTATGGACCAAGTGCTAGTAAATGGGAGCTGTATAAATAAGTGCTTGATGGTATGGACGTGGTGGGCTGAAGAACCTGTTTCTGTGCTGTATGACTCTATGCCTACCTTTGTTGTCTTTTGGAGTGGAACTACCATGTTTTCTTCTATCACCCACTGCTTTTCATGCAACGTTTGTCTTATTTGCTTGCAACTGCTCTAAAACAGAGTGCAATGTGTTGTTTCTTACAGCTAAATTGATCTGCATTTTTGCCATTTGTAAGAAGAACTGTATTCCCTTGGAGTATCAGTGTAATATCAGGAACAATGGCTATTAATCTGTCATTACTGCACCTTAAGAGTATCATAATAGCATGGTACATATCTGCACTTGTGTGTATATTTATATTCTCAAGGACTTCATATTACAAAGGAGTAATTCATAGAGTCATTGATTTATGGCCATATTAAGAAACCTCAAATATTCCTCTTCAGCAGGTAGCACAGTGCAATTTCCACTAAATTCAGTTTCATAGAGTCATACAGCATGAAAAGAAGCCCTTCAGCTCAACTTGTCCATGCTGATTGTAATGCCTATCTGCACTAATCCCATTGCTTGTATTTGACCTGTATCCCTGTACACCTGTCTGAATGTCTTTTAAGTGTTGTAATTGTATCCATCTCTACCTGCCGAGGGACTTCGCCGTCATCTTGGTAGCTGTGTACATTCCATCCCTGACAAACATCAAGCTGGTACTGGGGTAGCTGAGCACTGTGATCAACTGTCACAAGACAGCGCACCCTGATGCCTTCCCAATCATCGCAGGGGACTTCAGCCAGGCCAGCTTGCAGAAGTCTCTGACCAAGTACCACCAACATGTTACCTACGGAACCAGAGAAGCCAATGCACTCAATCACTGTTACACCACCATCAAGAACGCCTGCCGTGCCATCCCGCACCTACACTCTGGAAAGTTTGATCACCTGGCTGCACTTCTACTCCCGACATATAGGCAGAGACTGAGGACCACAGCACCAGCGGTGACGACTGCAAAGATGTGGTCAAAGGAGGTGGAGGAGCGTTTACAGGACTGCTTTGAATCAGTGGACTGGACCATATTCAGGGACTCATCTTCAGATCTGAATGAATATGCCATGGCCGTTACCGACTTCATCAATACCTGCATGGACAAGTATGTGCCTTCAAGAACATACTGAGTTTTCCCAAACCAGAGATCCTGGAAGAACCAGGAGATTTACAGTCTGCTGAGGGCTAGATCTGTGGCATTCAAGATTGGTGATCCAGAATCCTATAAGAAGTCCAGTGAAAGTATAGAAGGTTATTGTGAAAGCGAAAAGGCAATTCTGAGTGAAGCTAGAGACACAATTGGATGCACGACAGCTGTGGCAGGGTTTGCATGCCATTACTTCCTATATGGCAGAACCTAACAACATAAATAGCAGTGATGTTTCACTCCCCAACGAACTCAACACCTCTTATGCACACTTTTAAAGGGTGAATAACACTACACCTATGCGAATCCCCACAGCATCCGGTAACCCTGTGATCTCCTTCTTGGAGGCCAATGTCTGAATATCCTTCAAGAGGGTGACCCCTCGCAAGGCATCAGGCCCCGACGGTATACATGGCAGGGTGCTGAACATCTGTGCTGACCAAGTGGCTGGAGTATTCAAAGACACCTTCAAACTCTTGCTGCTGCAGTCTGAGACTCCCACCTGCTTTAAAAGTGCAGCAATCATTCTGGTGCCCAGGAAGAGCAGGGTGAGCTGCCTCAACAACTATTGCCCGGTAGTGTTCACATCTACTGTGATGAAGTGCTTTGAGAGGTTGGTCATGGCTAGAATTAACTTCTGCCTGACCAAGAACCTGAACCGCTGCAATTTGTCTACTGCAACAACAGGTCTACAGCAGACGCAATCTCACTGGCTCTCCACTCTGCTTCAGAGCACTTAGACAACCGTAAGACATATGTCAGGCTGCTGTTTATTGATTACAGCTTGGCATTCAACACCATCATTCGCTCAGTACAAATAACCAAGCTTCAAAACCTGGGCCTCTGTACTACCATCCGCAAGTGGATCCTTGATTTCCTTATCAGGAGACCACAGTCAGTGCAGATTGGTAATATCAATCTCCTTCTCGCTGACATTCAACACCAGCACACCTCAACGATGCGTGCCTAGCCCACTGCTCTACTCTCTTTACACTCATGACTGTGTGGCTAAGCACTGCTCAAACACCATCTATAAGTTCACCAATGACATCACTGTTGTTGGTAGAACTTCAGGTGGCGATGAGGAGGCTTACGCAAGTGAGATAGATTGGTTGGTTGAGTGGTGTCACAACAACAACCTTGCACTCAACTTCAGCAAGACTAAGGAACTGATTGTGGACTTCAGGAAAGGGAAGTCAGTAGAACACACACCAGTCCTCATTGAGGGGTGAACAGTTTCAAGTTCCTGGGCATCAACCATCACCCTCTGTGTGAAAAACTTGCCCCTTAGATCTCCCTCATAATTTTATCACCCCCTTAGCTCCCTATGGTCCAGTGAGAATAAACCCAGCCTATCCAATCTCTTCATATAAGGCCTCCATTCAAGGCAACATCCTGGTGAAAGGATACAGAGAAACATAGATCAGTTGGAAAGTTGGGCAGAGCAGTGGTAGATGGAATTTAATCCAGATGTGTGAATTAATGCATTTTGGAATGTCAAATGCTAACAGTGCAAATACAGCAAGTAGAAGGGACCTCATGAGTGTTGATGTACAGATGGACCTTTGGGTGCAAGTTCATAGCTCCCTGAAAATGGCAACACTGATGAATAAGGAAATGAAGATATTCAGCATATTTGCATGAGTAGGCCAAGGCACTGAGTAGAAAAGTTGGGATGTTATGTTGTAGGTATACAAAACATTTGCCAGGCGGCACTTGGAGTATTGTGTGTAGTTCCAGTCACCACACTACAGGAAGGGTGTGGTAGCATTGGAAAGAATGCAAAAGAGATTCGCCAGGATGTTGCCTTGAATGGAGGGCTTTACTTAAAGGAAGAGATTGGCTAGGCTGGGTTTATTGTCACTGGAACATAAGAAGCAAAGGGGTGATAAAATTATAGGGGGCATAGAAAGGGTAGGTACTCAGTTTTTTTCCCTGGGCTGGGGCAATGTAAAACTAGTGGATGTTGGTTGAAGATGAGAAGGGAGAAATCTAAAGGAGATCTGAGGGGAAAGTTATGGCCCTTGTGAGTTTGGCCTTTGGCTTTATTAAAGGCCTCTTCAATCCTGCTCACTGTAGTGAGTTCAATGCCTGAGATCTTGTAGCTATTCCATAAGCTAATGTGCATTTTGTATTCTTGCAGATTTTTCTGGATTTTCATTGTGTTATAACCAATGTTGCATCTTCCTACTTTGAGTGGTCTAATGGCCAGATCTATCAACATATAACACAAGCCATTAAGAAGTGAACAAAACTGCTTAGTGGTTAAACAGGATTGCATGAAAATTACTTACACCTTTGATTTCTAATATTTATGGTTACCATTTAATATGTTGAAAATTTACTAGTGATTTTAATTGAATAGGTTATAACTGTCAAAAAAGTGATTAAGAGTCTGGCTTTATGTGTAATCAAATAGTGAATCCACATTCAGTGAAAGCAGTCAAATTGATATTTTCTTCAGAAGCATTTCAAGAAACATTCAAGTGATATCTTTCTAGCTAACCTGAACAATTTTAAAATTATTTAAGATAAATTGAATATTACACTCTTATCAACATGGCCCAGTTTCCTCAAAATTCCCCATTAGTTTATTAACATTGCATTTTATGGTTTGAAGTTTATTTCTCCCAAAACTATAAATAAAAGAGCTGGGCAGACATTCCAACACTGTGCTAGCTGAGATAGAGACACTACAGTGCATCACTGGAATGCAAGTAAAATCATTTCAAAAGGATGTCAAAGCTTTGGTTTGTCCAAATATGTTGTTACTCAGTTACTTTAAAAGGCAAGTTTTACAAAATGTCTTTTGAATATTTTTCATTGCAAGGCAAGGTGATATCTTTTCAGGTAACATATGTTGTTTTAAAACTTATCTTTCACCTTCCAGTCCATGTAAGCACAGGGAAATCAGATGAACAAGACCTTGTCATTTCAGGTTGACAAGTGACACAAGTTCATTCCAATCCCACTGTGATCTCTGGTGGAAATGCCATGGCTCTCCTTAACTGGAAAATCAAGAAATATTAGGAAGAGATCAAAGAAAAAATGAGAAAGAAAGGAAGAAACTTGCACGTCTGTACAGTTCTGGGCATTATAAACAACTTCACAGCCAATTAAAGATGTGCACAGCATTTAAACTTGGTGGGCTTTTGGAGGAGCATGTAATTGAGTCTATAATGTAGTGGAACAATGCAGCATGCCTGCCCATAACCTCATGCTGTATGCTTTTTTAAATGGCTGTTGTGGGTTTTTGTGCCCCTACTTGCCACAGCCACCCTTACCACCCCAGACTCAGTCTCCACCCTGCCAGTTGCCCATATCACCAATATTATGTGAGCCAACATAAGTAACAGATGCATGAGCAATTAAAGCATTTAGGTGGTTGATCGAGGGGTAAAATCTTGGCCAGAATATTACAAGAGAATTGATCTACCCTCCTTCAACAATGTTGGACTTTCTCAATGCATGAACATCATCAATGTATTAAACTGATCGTACAGATGGGAGAGGCAAATCATGTAGCATACAGTTGGCTGAAACATTACTATCATTGGTGGGTCAGATGTATAAAAAAACAGAGTTGGTAAGATTGTGTGACAATATAAAGAGAATATTGGACCGATGATATACAATTTGACTTTCTAAATATGACTAGGATTCATATCAATTGACTACAGGCATGACTACACATGCATAATTATAATAATCAAGCTAACATATACTAACAGTAGATTTCGAGCACCAGGACTATAGGAGCCAAAGAATACTCTGTTATACTTGTCCTGTGGGGTAACTTTACCAATGGTTAATTGCAACATTTCCTTTTCTAAGAATATGCTAGATGAGTCTTCGTTATTCTGTGACGGATTCACATAGCTTACATTGAAGTGTATACTCTCCCCATTTTATGTTTTTTATTACTGCCGGAAGACACCTTTGTTGTTCCTCCCTTGTTTTTTTTTTAATTTTTGCATTAACTTTACCACTCCAGCCTGAACCTGTAGAGTGGAAAATTTCTGCAGCTGAGGTCATTCCAATTAACCATCAACTAACTCTATCTCACTATCTTCATTCTTAATGCTTCTGGAGGATATTGAACTCCAGAAGTCATGACACTCTGCAAATCTAAAGATCTTAGCATTTTACACAGATATCTGTATTGCTTTCTGACTTCTTCCCACTTAGACACCTATCTAAACATGTCAGATCTTGGTAAGATATTGTAAATTATTATTATGAAGCTTAACAGCAAAATTAAACTTTCACACATATGCAAGTGAATTAAACACTGGACATCGCATTATCAGTCAGGTCTGTTAGAGTTTGATCAACTCTATTCATCCACTCTCTGGCATTCACTCAATTCTATTATCCAATAAGTAAAAAATATTTAACCTGATTGAAGCAAGTTTACAAATAAAACAGAAAATGTCAACAGACCAGTCTAAACAGAATCCTGGAGAGAAAACTAAGGTTTCTGCTTCAGGCTGATAATCCAAGAGACTAAAAATATGGGAAATGCCAATATTCATCAACCTGAATCACTAATTCCATTTCTCTCTCATAGATGCTGCCTGACTCATTGTGTATTTCCGGCATTTTCTGTTTTATTTCAGATTTCCACCATCTGTAATATTTGCTTAATCGCCTTCTTGATGCTTGTTGATGAACTAATAGGTTTGTCAGGGTTAATTGTATCTTCCATTTCCTTAGATCTGTTTGAAGATAAACACTTGGGTATTTGAGGTATATTAATGAAACCCAGAGATATTTATTGTTGTCTGGAAAAGAGCAGAATGAATCTACTTCCAGTCAAAAGAAGTCAGTGATCAAGGCAAAAGGAGAGGAAGTATTTTTTTTTGGAATTGTTGTACTCAAAGGAATTTTTCACATTATGAATGGTATTTTTAAGCTCATACACATAAAAGGTGTATTGAATTATATTGTGTATATTGAAATACTCATTGGCAAAAGAAAACATTTTGTCTCATCCACCTACTGTGAAGACCCATGATGTTACTTGCTGTGCTTCCTTATGCATTTTCCCTCATTCTCTTTGTGTTGCTGTTAATAAAAGAACAGTCAGCAAGCTTGAAAGATGTACCAAAGGAGCAAAATAAAAATGCTGCATCTGTCTACCTGGTGACATAAAATTTGTCAAAAATGTCACTCTGGCATAGGTATAAGGTCATTTGCCCCTGTCAAGGAAAGATCCAGCTGGGACTATTTATTATCAGTGAATCATTGGATCTGTGACCTTCCTTAGGACTTTTGAAGAAGTACGTAAATAATTTACCACCATTATTTAGAAGAAAACACCATCATCTATTTTTCAAAGGCAATCAAAAATGGTTCATTTTCTAACTATGGTCAAATAATGGCACAAGCTATTTAAAATAATGGTTTCACTTCATATAGCTGCATGGTGTTATTTAGTGGGACAATAACAGATCCTTGGACAGTGCTTCCTTTCATGTATTTTTTTCTGTGTTGTATATTGTAAATGAAATTCTATGAGCACAGTTTTGTTCTGTGCCTTTGCCATGGTGTATTCTTTTCATAATTCCTAATGTTGCAAAGCATTTCCACAAAGTGGAAACATCTGGTCTTGATAGTTGTATTGATGTAATCTATTAATCACTCATGATAATCTTTGGTTTGAATATTAATTATTAAATGCTGTTGGATATGTATAAGGTATGTATTTGGTGTGGTATTGCATCACCTATAACTTCTGAAGTTGCTAACTAATCCATTGCTTTCAAGGAGATTAAAAATGAACATCAAATGTGGTCCCAATTCTTTGGGCAAAACTTCTGGAATGATAATTATCAGATTTTAAGAGAGTAAAGTGAACTACTATTTAGCAGATGAATAATTGAATACCAGGAAAAATGAAATACCACCAGATAAATAATTTAATAGTAAGAAGATTGAAACTCAGGGTTAGCTGTATCTATTATAGGGATGTGTAGCATGGTTTTATGCTTTCTAGACTGCAATGATTGTATTGCTTTTAGATGAAGATATCCCAAGCTGATTACAATTTCTCCAGGACTGGTATTAAAAGCTGCCTTGGAAAGATTCACCAATAAATTTCTGGCCCATTACATGCACTGATTTTTTTTTGCAATCAACTAAGGATGCTTATTACAAATGAAAATACTGGAAACCTCAGTAGATCAGGTAGTATCTATAAAGGTAGAAATTGAGGTAAGGATTCAGAGATTTGTATAATCTGTTACCTAATTCAAGGTTTTGGATGAAAAGATAGGTGAAGTTCTTCACATACATCTTCTCTGCTTCAAACAGCTACCATTCTATCTATAATAACGTGTTCAATTTCCATTTACCCTCACTCCACCAAATGCAACTTGTCTGCACTGCTCTGTTTTCCCTTTTGGTACAGTTTAGGTAAAATTAAACTCTTTTCCACAGCTTCCCTTTTTCCCTCAAAATTGATGGTTACAAACAAATTTTAGTACTTTACCCTTTATTCTTTTATATCCTCACATTTATGGTATTCTAACTACACTCAATATGCTTGTTGTGCATGTGACCTCAGAGGCTTGTGCATTAATCTTTTTTCCTGGTTCCTGAAAATGACTCCATGTGAATGTCATTCTGTGCTTTCCTATTGCTTCCTCAGAAAAGCACAAATCTGGAAGCTCACCATCACTACCATCACCAGCAACAGCCCCTTCCCACCATCCAAGACATGCCTATAGTTTTATTTCTATGAGACAACCTACCAGACAACGACGTTAGACGCAACTGCTGTAAAGAATATCTAACCACAAACTGCACAGTATAATTTCATATTCAACCTGTTCTCTTTTTCCCAGGTAAATTTTAAGGAAAAGAAGGTAACCTTTAAAATCACAAAAATATGTTCATAAAAGCAAGATTTTGATTACCAATACTTTCCATTAATAGCCATTGAGTCAAGAGAATGCAGAAAATAAATATTCGACCTGTCAATTTCATGTAAACTCTCTGTAGAGCAATCCATTTATAGTTGCCAACAGTCTTGTATTTAACAGGACTTCCCACATCTGAAAGAAAAGTTATCTGTCCCACACTACTTTGATATGGTATGCTAATTTTTCCTTAAAGCCAACAGATGCGAGCAGAAAAACGGTGGCCACAGATGTCACTGGCATGCTTACACTAAGGGCTTGCGCTGCACAGTGACAAGAAGGAGACTGTGGCTGAAGACTTGGGGAAAGAACATGACTCTCCTTGGTCCTCCAGACCCACCCATTGTTAGGTGCATTGAGGCCCATTTAGATTATAGACCTCAGGGCTCATAATGTCAGACCTTGGTCTTCAGAGCCCACATCCACGGTAATCAGCCTAAATGAATGTTAGGCATGGACCTGGGACAAAAATAAACCAGAGGCCTAGGACCAGGGACCCAGTCTGATCAAGTCCAGGTCCATATCCAGCCATAGACCTTTGGTGCAGTATCAACGGTCACAGGTCCGTTACCTTAACACAGATGCAATACTGGTGGATGCAGGCATGTCATTGTATCATGCAGGTGTACAGTGACAGTGCAGATAGTCACAATAACACAAGGGAAGTGTAGGGAAGTGTACGGTCATGTATTTTGGTAGAAGGAATAAAGGCGTAGACTATTTTCTGAAGGGGGAATGAATTCAGAAATCGCAGGTGCAAAGGGGCTTGGGAGTCCTAGTTCAGGATTCCCTAAAAGTTAACTTGCAGGTTGACCTGTTAGTAAGGAAGGCAAATGCAATGTTAGCATTCATTTCGAGCAGACTACAATATAAAAGCAAGGAAGTAGTGCTGAGGCTTTATAAAGTGTTGGTCAGACCACATGTGAAGTATTGTGAACAGTTTTGGGCCCCATATCTAAGAGGGAGAGGGTCTAGAGGATGTTTACAAGAATGATCCTAGGAATGTTAATGTATGAGGAGCATTTGATGCTCTGGGCCTGTACTCAATGGAGTTTAGAAGGATGAAGGGGGAACTCATTGAAACCTATCGAATATTGAAAGGCCTGTATAGAGTGGACATGGAGAGGATGTTTCCAGTAGTGGGAAAGTCTAGGACGAGAGGGAACAGCCTTAGAATTGAAGGATGTCCCTTTAGAACAGAGATGACAAGGAATTTCTTTAGCCAGAGGGTGGTGAATCTGTGGAATTCATTGCCACAGACAACTGTGGAGGCCAAGTCACTGGGTATTTTTAAAGCGGAGGTTGATAGGTTCTTGATTAGCAAGGGCGTCAAGGGTTACTGGGAGAAGGCAGGAGAATGGGGTTGAGAGGGAAAAATAAATCAGCCATGATCGAATGATGGAGCAGACTCGAAGGGCCGAATGGCCTAATTCTGCTCCTATGTCTTATGGTCTTCCTGGGATACAGTGCTAATGGGCACAATTCTTTCAGTGTGTAATACTGGACCATAACACTGTGGGGTAAGATTATTATTGGAACCATTAGCATCTTCAGGGAGCTCTTTTAAAGCACAATTACAGGCATAATGAGCTGTAAAATGTTCTGAATTACCACTCCTGCACTGGTCTCCCACCCAGATTTCATTCTTGTTCGTGACAAACGTGTACATGAACTCGAGGGATTCCCAGATAAAGCTGGCACTGCAAAGAACACTTTTATTTTGAGACTGAACAGGGAGAAAATGTGTTTGTTCATTGATAGGCAAATGTGTCTAACCAGCTTTTTGAAAAAAACTATATTGTTTTTATGGTTTTTTTGAGTTGCTGAGAGCGTTTCCTTTAGTTTACCTCTGAGTATTATAGGGGTCACTGAGGATTTCAGTGCTTTTAAGAATAAGCTTTCAGGGACAAACATCATGTTTTCCTTTTCCTCCTTTTTAATATAGTTTTATACAATGTCCTCTGTTAATGGTGGTGGTTGACCCTGTGAGCTTGTGTTGATTCTGGGATCTTCTATGTACCGAAGTTTGTTATGGACCTGGTCAAAAATAAACCTTACTCCCAAACCCTGCCCAAATCAAATCACTCCAACAAGCCCCACCCACAAGCTGTCCCTCCCTTTTGGAATACAGCGTTGGCAATTCTGTTCCCGTTATCTTGCTCAATCAGTCCAGTCCTTCATGTTTATTTTCCTCAAGTGCCAAGTCAATTTTCTGCTGAGATAATCATTCATCTCCATTCCACCATCTTCATTGGAAGCATGTTCCAAATCATTACATCTCGCTGCACAAAAATGTTCTACCTCGTATTCCCCTGTACCTCCTGCCCAAAATCATCAAGTGTACTTAGTAAACACTGATAAATTGTACTCATTAAGTTTTCCAGCCTTGTACTAAACGTCTAACTGTATGTCACCTTTTCTGTTCCCAATAGACCTCACACCAACTATTTACATGCAGATCGATGATTTTTGGGTTTCCTTTAATGTTAACCACTTCTTATTTCTCATATTTTCTCTTTGCCATTCTTAAGTTCCTTTCCACTTTCCCTCTCACTTTATTTTAATTGGCCTGGTTCACCCTTTCATTGACCCTTTCATTTTTCATTTCCCCTCTCTTGTTTCATCATATTCTCTATCTCACTTGAGATTTTGTCATCCAACGAGTCTTAGTTTTAGTTCCCCAATCTTTTCCTCTTGAGGGAATGATCTTGACAAGTACCTGAGGCTGCTTCTCACTCAGTCTTTTCCTGTCAATCTTTGGTTAAAATGTTTCTTAATTTTCATATAATTGATTCTTTTCTGAGATATTCTCTTAAATTCAGCACAGAATTTTCATGATTGTAGTTAAAAAGGCTTGTATTATTGACATTTTTGGGGTTCTCTATGCTTTGAAGGAGCCAACAGATAAGTCGTTCTTCCCTAAGGCTCTGGAAATGCTATTGAACTCATTAAATTCCACTCCCACATTAAAAAGATCATTTCTGCCTTTATTTCTACTGACCACTTCTTTCCAGCTATTTTTATTTTATCACGATTATTATGATCAGTACTCCTCTCCCATTCTTCGGAAGCAGTTAATATTCTCTTCTCCCACTACAGCATCACTGTTTTAAGGTGAAGTTCTTTCCACAGCCTTTTCTCAGGACCTCAAAATAGTGGGACTCCTTTCTTCTTCCTAAAACCTTAATGGAATCTTGCCATCATTTAATTACATCATTCCAATTTCCCTCTTCTTATACATATTCTCACCTTGCATCTTCTCTTTAGATTTTAGTTCAAAAATAGTGACTGTAAACCATTAAAGTTCCTCTGTTGAAAGGCTCTCTTACAAATACATCTTTGGGCAAAATAATTTACAGTGTATGCAGTTCATGTGTGACTGCATAGTGCAGGAAGTGTAATTGTAAAAATATAACATAGCCAGTAGCTAGTCACGGACCTTAATTTTTCAATTATAAAATAATATTCCTGGAACACTAATGGCATTAGACTTTTATGGAAACTATAATGGCAGTGAGTTAGATCAATTTTTCCATCACTAATGATAAATGTATTGTAATTTTTATCAACTTCAGTATTAACTTGCTGGGCTAGAAATTTAAAATGTTACACTTTCTCCAGCGGCAAGGTCGGTAAAGGAAATATATAATTGAGCTGTACAAAGCAGAAGTTTCCTGACTTGATTGTGAGGTTGGTTGAATATAGCTATGGAAAGAAAGGCTTGTATATACATCCCTCAGAAATGCTTCAAAGTGCTAGGCAGTTAACAAATTAAAGCACAGCAAGAATCTTTATGTTTGTTGATGCACCATGCAGTAAGGTCTGTTACGTGCAACGAAATTAAGGCCAAAAAATGTATTTTTTGGTGCTTGAGGAGAAATGCTGACAGAGCTCCCTGCTATTTTTTTAATAATACCATTGGTAATCCTGAGTCCTCATCTCAACCATTCAAAATGGTTGTCAATTTAACATTGCATATGAAAAATGGCACCTTTAACAGTGGGTAATCAGTTCATACTTGACGAGTCAATCATAAAAGTGACTTAAAGACTCATACACAAGTGTGCGAATTGAACTCACAACCCTTTTAGTTCAGAGGCGAGGTACAGCTGTGGCAAATGGCTTGTTCTCAATTATCCTTCCCAACTATCAAGGTTTGAGCTTAGGCAGCAAACTTAAGCAGGCTAGTTCAATGCAGATTTACTCCAGTTCTCACTTA
This sequence comes from Pristis pectinata, assembly GCF_009764475.1. Classification (NCBI taxonomy): domain Eukaryota; kingdom Metazoa; phylum Chordata; class Chondrichthyes; order Rhinopristiformes; family Pristidae; genus Pristis; species Pristis pectinata. The sequence continues at coordinate 79,566,098 of NC_067412.1, forward strand.
GATTGATACAGTTACATATTCTAGCAAGAGTTAACGTATGAGAACCATTGCTGATTTTCCACTTCTGTAACTTAGAATTTTGAGGCCAATTGAAGTATTAAAATGATTGTCCCAGCAAATCCAGCAACGAATGAGAATATAAATTGGTTGTCTTCTGATCTCAGTGGTTCAGTGTTGAGGTTTATAATGTCCTGTTACGGTGGATCCAGCCTGCACTTCAAGTGTGAATTTCTGAATAAATGAAAAAGTATGAATATGAAACAATAAACACAACATACATTTTAAAAAGAGAACCTCATTATTCTTTTGAAAAAAATAAGTCACAAAGAATTGTGATGGAATTTAAGATTTGCTACTTCTGTCAACTTATTTTGAACTATTTTGTAGTGATAATAGTGTCGAGGGAATTGACTATGTGGTTGTGGTGACAATCCCTTTCTGATGCCCTAAGATTGATTATGTACTGGTACTAAATTTGATCTCATATTTCAACTGTGTTACATTCATTGATAGTTAGGTTAGCAAATGATATTTTGAGAATCTATGAGTTAAATGTTCTTTAAAACAGAAATTTAAGAAGTGTCAGTGTTAATCATATTAAAACCAGTTTTTTTGCATAAACTTTTCTGTGATTGTCATGTCGAGAATCTCAGAAGTGAGGATTTAGACACACATGAGGATTTAGTCAGAAGTGAGGATTTTGTGGCACCAATGGTGCAGTTAAATATAAAGTAACCTCTGTCCAATATTGGATCTTAAAAGAATATGCTCAATATGCCTAAATTATTTTTTTAAATTTCCAACTCTTTTATGGACTACCTGATGAAGACTCTATCTTCTTTCAATTTAGAATGCACCCTGAGATATAACAGGAATTGTTGGAGATACTCAGCAGATCAGGCAACTTCTGTGGAAAGGAAAAGAGAATTAAAACTTTAAATTGTTGACCTTTATTACAAAGTGAGAAAACTGGCATGTTTTAAGTTGTATAGAGGGGGATGGAAGAGGGATCAAAGGGAAAGAGAAAATCTAAGTTAATGTTACCGATTGATGACCTTGCATCAGAATTAGCCTGCTCTGACACAAACAGGAACAGCTGTTTATCTGTATTTGCTGAATTCAATATTGAGTCCCAAGAAAGCTGTGATGTACTTAGATGAAGACTTAGGTACTGTACCTCAAGCTTACATAGGAACAGTGTAGGATACAAAGGCAGAGAGGACAGAGTGGGATTGGGATGGAGAATTAAAGTGACAAGCAACTTGAAGTTCAGAGTCACCTTTGCAGACTGTATGGAGGTGTTCTGCCAAGCAGTCATCCGATCTGTGTTTGGGTTCTACAAAGTAGAAGTCACTCATTTCCCTTTATATACACATTCTCCAGCTGTGATAAACAAGTCTACACTATCCTTTCTTTGATAGTAGCAACAGCAATTGTGCTATCTTGATTTCTTTGATTTTCACCATTTCACAGATATTCTCTTTAATCTCCTGTTAATGCCCCTTCTCTGCAACTTAGAAAAAAAATACTAGTTTTCTTATTTTTCCAGTTCTGATGTAAAGTCATTGACATGAAATGTTAACTCTGTTTCTCTCACCATAGACGCTGCTGAGTATCTCCAACATTTTCTGTTTACATTTCAGATTTCCACCATGTGCATTTTTTTTCTTGCTTTTAGAATGTATATTTATATTCCTTGATGTACCTTACCACCATTAGATACTTTTAGCCTGGGTTCACATGTTGATTGTCAGTATCTGGGCTCTTTCACCTTTGAATGTGTTGATGATCACCATTGCCCAAATAAAATACTATCTTTATTGACCATCATAATACATACTTAAATGAAGAGAAATCTTTCTCCCATTTGATGTCACCAGTCTAGAAATCTATTTGACTACATAGATCAATCAACTTTCTTCAATAAATTTAAGTTTTCATTGACAAAATCCCCACAAAATTGAACTGCACATTACAGTTCTTATACTTGTTTGAGTGAAAGCTTTCAATTGGTTAATGTAACAATGATAGGGCCTCATTTATTTTAAATTGTATAAATAATGGCCAGAAAAAAATATTGAACAGCAATTATATCACTAAATCCTGAGACATCTGTTCTAATATATGCTTCATTTTAGTAAATTCATAACATTCTCAAAAAGACATACCATTAAAATCAGAACAACTGGTTTCCAATCAATTAAGTTTAAAAAAATTACGGTTCTTCAAAGGGATGTGATGAATCTGGAAAAGAAAATTATCTTCTTCTGCTGCTGCTCTGCTGCTGACTCTATGTCCAGAGTTTTCCTCGGCTGTCCTTCACAATTATAATTAATAGTGTTTTTCCTTTTGATTATGTTTTTGTACACCATGCCTCTGTGCACGCGTGTGTGTGGTTTCTGTTTTCATTCAAATGTTACAGCTATGCATAGGACACAAAAGCCTAGTTGCTGTTGGTAGGGAAGTAAGTATAAACATTTCAGAATAAATTAATGTAATTGTGTCCAGCGGCAAAATAACTTGCAAACTCTGCTGGTTTTATCTTGCACTATGCTGTGTATGAAGCCAATGTCTGCTGGCTGAAGGGCCCTAAAATTGAAGTAACTGTTATATTTTCATGCACCTGGGATTCTGGTACTGAAATTAATAAGCAGGGAAATATAATTAACCACCTCAAAGGTTGGTGGGCATGAATCCTAGGCTACTTAACAAGTGTCTGCAGAGATATTGAATGCGCTGTTTGTCATCTTTCAAATTCTGGAAAGGTCCCAGCAGATATGATATTATTGAATAAAAAAGCAGGTTTAAGGTTAGGGTTAGGGTTAGGATTTGCTGCTATTTCCACTTCATATTTGCTTGTGTTATATCCCTTTCCAGTTTCCTCTGTGTAAGACAAATCAGCTTTCTTTTGACCAGCTTCTGTAGAATCCTACACATGGTCTAGTGGTCAACCTTGCCTCCACCAAGCAAGATTTATAATTATCTTCCAGAGCCTTTCTTTTAATTTTCCTCATCATCAATTTCCGAGCTTTCTTAATGACTTGTCTTTTCCTATGGTCAGACATGTTCTTGCCTTTATCATTCAGTAATCCAGTAAAACTGTCCAAAAGGCTTTAAAAAACAGAAGTCCACAGCTTTGAAAAGACTGCCAGTTCCCAGAATATTCCTGGAATATCTGTTTTATGATATGTAAAAACTGGACATGCAGGAAGTTGAATGGGATATGGATGTGTATTCATTCACCTTTATTACAAGGGAGAAATTAAAACCATAAATAAATTGAAATTGCAGCAGTGGTGAATGTATAACATATCAAAGTGGTTCAGAATCATTCACACGGTGATCATTTTGATTTATAACACTTTATTTAGAATTACAGTTGAGGAACTTTGAAATATCTATTTAGTTGAAAATAAGTTTCCTGCAAATGATACTGAATTTGCAAATAACTAGATGCAAACAGTTGTAGAAACATAAAGGAATGAGTTCCTTTATTGAAAAACTAACCATAAGTACATAAACTTAAACTGTCAATTAAAATTCCTGCATGTATGGCCCCACATTTGTCCTTGGCTTACACATAGATGCTGGTGATGCCTAGCTTTACTTTTAACATCAATGTCTTGACCCCTCTACAGTCTCTAAATAGTCAGTCTGGTAATCCAACATCTAGTTCTGGATAAGCAGAAATTTCCTACAATTAAATATAGTGAAAACTGAAGCTATCATGTCATGTCCCAATCATTAATGATGTTTGCTGGGACATTGACTCAATCCCCTCTTCCTGCAGCTCTCTGAAACTGAACCAGATTGTTTCCAATCTCTGTGCCAAATTTGACCACATGAAATTTGGCATATATATTTATGTTATCACCTGTACATTTCTATCTCCATAACATCACTTGACTCTGACTGCTTCAGTTCAACTGCTGATGAAACCTTCAGCCATGCTACTGTTACCTCCAGCCTTATGTATTCCAATGCATCCAGGCACATCTCCTTGTTCTATTTTTTTGTAAATAGAAGTCATCCAAAATTCTAACCAAGTTACATTCATTCATCATCCTTGCTTGCTGACCTTCACTGCCTATTTGTTAAGCAGCACCTGCTTTTTAAAATTATTATCCTTGTTTTCAAATCTCTCCCTGGCTATGTCCCTCCTTATCTCTGTAATCTCTTCTAGCTCTATAATCTCCCTTGGCACATAATTTACCTTACTTTAGTATCTATCTCTATAACAGATGCAACAGTAGCCTGGGAGGGTGTAGTAATTTGTCCCCATCACCTGCAGTAGGTGTGCAAGACAGCAGCATATACGTGTTGAGCTCTGAATCTGAAATTCAATTCCACAGATTTCAATGGATCTGAATTTTGGAAGCAGCCAAACTGCTACTATGTTGTATGTTTAATACATGTGACTGAGATATAACTACTATTCCCAGGAGCTTACAGGGGTGAGGATGTGCTGATTTAACTATTTTAATCATCTATCTTCTATTTTAAAGTAGCTTCAATGTAATATGTGTAAATCAGTAGAATTGAAACAAAACATTAAGATCAGGTTTGGCTAAAATTTCACTCTTAAACAATAATTTATAATGTTTCTTATAAATCATCAGTCAGCTGTGCACTTCAAACATGAGAAAAACTTACAATGAAAGTGGGTAAAAATTATGACCAGTAATTTAAATCAGTTCTGAAAATATTTGGCATTAATGAAGGCATTATTTAGTGATATGATTATTTCATTTGGCCTCCGATCTCAGTGCACAAAACCATGTTTTTGGAAATGACAAGCTGACACATTGATTGTCAGCTTAAAAAGTCGTTGATTGACAGGTATGAATTTTTAAAATGGCACCCATGGACCTTTTGTACATTTACTTTTGTTTGGTGCCCTCTAGTCTTCATTACCAAGCAGGTGCCCCATACTGCTGACATTTGCACTGCCTGAAATTGTCTATTAGGGTCTGTCTGTACTGTTTACCAGGTCAGATTGAAAGATATGTTACACTTAGTATTTCTTAATGATTCAGCCACCTCTTCCCTGATCATTCATAAGAACCAAGCAAAGAACCAGATGCTGAACGGTGGCAGCCAGCAGAACTAACCTTTTCCTTCATGTGACTGAACATCAATAATCATCTTCTCTGTCTTTTTTATTCCTTATGTACTGCGTACCATTCTGTGTTTATTCAATATCTGTTATGCTGGTTCGTGCTATACTTTGGGAGTATTAGTGACTCATTGACCAGAGCTGTTTTATCTGCTTCTTTTGCACCTCGGGCTCTGTGAAGAGAGCACATGAAACATTGAATAAATTAATACATACTTAGGGTATGCTGTGATACCATGAACAGCTTTGGAGTGGTTAAAGTCTAATGCCTATTGTCACATTATAGAAAATAAAGTCTGCATCGTGATTAACATAATGCATAAGGATAATACATATCAATTTATCTGCTGTCTTCTCAGAAGATAATCTCATTTCTTTAAAATTCTTTATTGATTAAATTTACATTTGTTCTTTATATTTCAGAAGAGCATAATTCTTGGATAATCCATTACCTCTCTATATTTCTTTCCCAATTCATTATGAATGAAATCTATCCCTAAATATAAGGGAATGTCAATTAATTAATCCTTTAAACATTTCTTCATTATGTTCTTTTTACCATCAAGGCTTGAATAATATAGTTTGCATATATTTACCATCTTGACTTGTGCACCATCTTTCTAATTCAGTTTTTATTTCTGTTCAGTTCGAAGCATGCATTCCTTTCTTGTGACATTTCCTCCAAGCCTCAATTCTGTGTCTCAATCACCCCATCCTGTTCAATGATATTATTTTCTCCAGCTTACCCTTTAAACATGTAGTCAGCAATGAATGAGTGAGCTTTGCTTTCAGAAAGTGTTACTGAAAAATTGTTGGAACTGTGTTGCATAGCAGAATTGGATTAATAAACTATTTGTCACATCTTATTTCAGGGGCTCAGAGGTTGGTGCATTGAGTTCAGTTAAATGTAGTCAACTTCAATGAACTCATGCAGGATAACATGGTGTATCATTAAGCTTTATTCACTGAATCAAATGCAAAAGAAAACTGTTATGTAAAAAAACCCTAAGAGTTTAATTGTTTCTTACAAATCTGGAATAGTAAGTGACTAATATTTGCCAGTGGACTAATGCTGCACAAGAAATTGTTGCATATTGAAGTTACCAGAATTTTAAGTATTTTTGAACTTTTTTCTTGCCATAATATATTGATTTTAGATCTCAGAATTGTTCAAACGGAAGTTTTAATGTTATTATCTATTTGCATTCATAACTACTTCTCAAGGGAGATGCAATTGTAATTAATAAAGCACGTCCTTCTGTTTTTAAAGCATTCTAAAATATTCTACATGATTTACTGAGCTATCATCCATAGCCACATGTTCCTGGTTTATATTCTTTCTATTCTTACTGTGTCAATCATCTATCTATACATGTGTTGAAATTGGGCTGGATTTTGGAGTCAGTGCATTGTACTTTTAGATGCCTCTCTTCCCAGCTTTTGCCATTTTGAGCAGCTGTCATCAATCCTTTTATTACAACGTACTATCCATTTTCCTCCCTGTCTTGGGTCCATTCATACAATGCTGCTCAACCATTAATGCTCGGAGTGAGAACAATTAAAAATATGGAACCTTATTCCTGCAGATTGTAAATTATCCCTAAAGGTTTTTAAAATATTTAATAATTTTTCAAAAACATTTTCCTTTCTATCTACTGTTCTCTCTTACTATTAATCATAACTTTATTTCCCAGTCATTATTTCTCTCATTTTAAACTAGTTGAATTTATTTTTAAATGTTATGGAGATAGATTGTTGATTTGGTCATTTATTTCTGGTCCCTCATATTCTCTATCAACTTGGGCTTTCAGCAGCCAGTGCTGCAAATATTTTTTGAGGTGAAAGGTAAGGAAAAATATCAAGCAATTGGGAGATGCCCTCCTCCAACATTTTCATGGCCAAGGTTTCCAAATTTTTCTTCACAAGATCAATATGTTATTTGTTAGACCAGTTGTTGTTATCATATTTTGTCAATCATCATCTCCTACACTCAACTGGAAAGTCTTTGCTACTAATCAACAATAAGGTGCTACTTTGAGCTAAGGGCCTTCTTAAATCTCTTTTCTCAACGCTAAGCATTAGCTTGGTTTAGTGCAAGTGATCCTGCCTTTGATTCCATGGCACTATTCTAAGAAACAAACTCAAGTACAAACCAAGCACAGGAGTAGGCCACTCAGTCTTGTAGACCTGCCCCACCATTCACTAAGAATATGGCTATTCTGATAGTAATCTCAACTCCACATTCTTGCTCCACCCTGGTATGCTTTCATGCCCTTTGTCAGATTTTTGCCCGTGAACTTAACATATACCTATAGGTCCCTTAACATTTTATGTCATCTTCACTTTACTTTTTTTTACCTATTCTTATGTCCCCAGTATGTTTAGGAACTATATCTGCTGTGAGTTTATCTAAGTCATTTATACTTCGTTTGTCCTCAAACTGATCTTCGTGCCACAAAACTTGTGGGAGTGGAACTGGCAAATATTTATTGCTGAAACAATATCTCCAGGTGGTCATTTATGCCACCATTTGTTTGTAGATTCTTGCATACAAAACAATGGTAATCTGCACTTTAAAACCAACTTCTTGGCCTATGGGTTCTTTGAAATGACCTGAGCTTGAAAATGATACTATTCCAATGTCAATTCCTTCTTCATCAGGCTCCAAGTGCAGAATGGACCTTTCTCAAATTAATTCATCCTTTAATAACTCTTCACTTGACAGAAGTGATTCAAACAAATGGATACATAACAAAGTATATATACTTCATTGCGAGTTGTGGTGATAATTGGTTGTGGTTCAGTGCTTTGTTTTCCTTGTGCTGATTGATGCATAACCTCTGTTTTCTTCTAGCATGAACACTGTGCTTTTTTTTTGCTGCTTCTAGTTGTGACAGTAACAGACTCAAACAAAAATTCAAGGAAACAAAAAGGACTCAAAAATTTGTAGATCCTTACCTCATAACATCATTAACTTAACAGGACTTGCCTCTTCTGACCTTTTAGCAATATTTTTCATCATAACCTAAGGCTAGTCTTGACCATTTCTCCTTTAATGGGATTTTTTGCTTCCATTGTCCTCCTTGAAGGCTTTAACATGGATGATGCATTTCTCTATGTCTTCTAATGGTGTTGAAGGGTGACATGTTTATAACCCAGTAGCAAAAATGGGCCATGGCAGAAGGAATTTGTTTGAAAAGTTAACCTGATCCAAACATTGAACAATTGGTTAAAAATTCCTTGGTGATTAGCTATTACCTCCAGTATTCAAACCCAAGGGCCTGTGATTAAAGTCTTGTTCCTGGCTTTTGTAGTGCAACTTTTAAATTGTTTCATATTTAAAGGTTTAATTCTGCTCACCCTGGGCCACATTGTAATTTGCTACTTCATGATTATTCTACAATCTCCATAAAGGAGAAGTCATCCTTAAAAGACAGATGATAAAGGAATGAGATCCAAGGTGTTGAGTGTGTTCTGACACAGCCATTTGTGCCGATGGGAGTTTGTGTAACATCTGTACATTACAGATCAGTACAACCATATAACATGAGCTTCTGTTTTACAATTTACTTCAGAAGAACGGTTACCTTGTTATATTTCTGTTCTGATACCTCAAGCATTGTTAGAAAGGTGCAATACAATATTTCTTCATGGATCAAAGATTCTGGCATCACCATTTTACACTCTTTTCAGGTTTGATAAAACACTACTTCTTCTTTGCTTACAGCGTTTCCCCATATCTCTTTACAACGCTGACTGTCCTGACATGTTCCATCGTCTTGCCCACTTAAAGCCTTTCTTTGTCTGCCTTTCTGCCACATTTGTCGAACTCCAGACCCCCTCTTTTCCTGTCCATAGCATTTTTATCTTGCTACCCTCTTACAATTTACTGAGAACAAAATGAAAGGTTGCCATGATTTAGAGTCACACAGCAACGAAACAGGTCTTTCAGACCACTGAATCCATGTCGATCATCGATCATCCATTTTTTTACCCTAATTCTACCCCAACCCACCTTATTCTCCCCACATTCCCATCAACTATCACCCTCCCCTCCAGATTCTGCCACTCATCTACACATAAGGGGGAATTTACAGTGGCCAATCGACCTACCAACCCATATTTTTGACACTTGGGAGGAAGGAAGCTGGAGAAAATCCATGCAGTCACAGGAGGAATGTGCCAGCTCCACGTGGACAACACCAGAGGTCAGGATTGAAGTTGATTCACAGGAACTGTGAAGCAGCATTTCTTCTAGCTGCATTACTGTGGTGCTCATATCTCTATTGATTTTTATTGGCAAATACATTTTTTGAAATATATTGCTTCACAGGATGTGGATATTGCTGGCAATATCAGCATTTATTTTCCAACCCTAAATGCTCCTTAATTGAGGAGATAGTCAAGAATCAAATATACTTGTGATTACAATGTCCTGTATGGGCCTCGTCGGGTAAGGATGTCAGATTTCCTTCCTCAAAGGATATTACAGAACCAGATTGTTTTCCCCAACATTCTGGTAATTTCAAGTCCATAATTATTGATACGAGTGTTTTATTCCTGATTTATTTAATTGCTTGAATTTAAATGGCCCATTTGTTCTGGTAAATGTTGATTCGTTTTACTGTTCAATAGTCCCATCCTTTCTATGCTAGTCTAGATAAGATATCTTTATTAGTCCCATGTACATTGAAACACACAGTGAAATACATCTTTTTGCATAGGATGTTCTGGGGGCAGCCCACAAGTGTCGCCACACTTCCAGCACCAACATAGCATGCCCACAACTTCCTAACCTGTACATCTTTGGAATGTGGGAGGAAACCGGAGCACCCAGAGGAAACCCATGCAGACACAGGGAGAACGTACAAACTCCTTACAGACAGAGGCCGGATTTGAACCTGGGTCGCTGGCGCTGTAAAGCGTTATGCTAACCACTACACTACTGTGCCTGCCTAGTCTAGTAACATAACCATGTTGTTGCCATTCAGATAAACCTCTTGAATGGTTTAAAAACAGACTATGGAATCACAGTGATATCTTTATTTCAATTCTATGTCTTTCAAACGTTTAGGTTAAATTTTGATGACTCTGAAGTTGACAGGGATTTGTTCATCTATTCTCCAATGATTGCCATGGATCATCTTGGTTGTTGAGTATCACCTCCATGTTCAACAACAGAATTGTGTTGAATAAACCACTTTTCAATTTCAGGGCTACTTGTTTAATCTTTCTGAACTCCCTATTGGTAAACTTTGTAAACTTCCTTGCAGATATATCATAGAATTATAGAAATAAACAACTTGGAAACTCCTTCCTGGTTGAAGATCTGTAATAATCCCTAATTCCATTTCCTAGTTCGTGTTCTGTAGTTTGTGGGTTATGACTTGAGCCGCTCAAGTATCTTTTCAGTGTAATGAAGGTTTCAGTCCCTACCACCCTTGCAAATTTCCATCACCCTCTGATGACACAGAAGGTAAATAGAGCTTTACACGAGATGACTGACTGTGGAAAGGAAGTTATTTGTTGTCACTGCCAGATGAGCACAGTGTGGTGTAGATGTATGTGTGAAGCTGTGAAAGTGGCTTGATGCCTCCTCCAATCCTTTACTAATTGTCTTAAATCTGCGCTCCATATCTACTGACCTCTGCTAATTTATCTAGCTTTTTCTCATCCTTGGCATCATCATCGCCTAGCTCCTTTGTTCTCTCTTTTGTGCTGTCACATCCACATAAGAATGAAGAAATTTGATTATCGATGTCAATTATTTTGAGGCTTCACTTGAAACCAATAATTAACTTGAATGCATTCAAATCCAATGATGGGCATGAATGCATATGTAGCCTTGTGGCAATTTCTAGTTCCACCAGTTTCATTAGCAATCAACCAGTGCTAAAAATCCTTTGCTATGCACCCACTATACTCAAGGTCTTGCACTAATTGAGAGCACTGCTGTCCTCCAGTGACTTAAAATGTTTTAATGCATCAGTCAATTGATTTGGTAAGAAAGAATAAAAATAAACTCAAGGGTCCAGGGTCTTGCCATGAAGCTGATGGGAAGGATTCTGATGCTCTCCAGTACTAAAGACGAAATAGGAGATGAACTCTGGAAGCTAGACATGTGTAATTAAGTGCAAACTTTAATGCTGTCTTAGCTTCCCTGCTCTTCCAAGAGTTTTTCTGCAACAGCAACATGGCTGCAGATTTGACTTTGAAACACATGGAACAAAAAACTTCTGTTCTTATTTATAAGGTTCACAGGAAATATCTTTTTATTGTAAGTGGATTTTTTTCAGGGAATAACAGATTTTAATAATTGCCAAAATAACATCTGACACTTAAAATTAGTTTTAACAAATATGGAGTCTCATTTGTTCAGATTTTAATTATTGTTGGAGAATTAAAAATGGAAAAATTTATATTTTTTATCTTCTCTTTTTTTATCTCTTGCCTCTTGTTTAATCACTTTTTTCTTTCCCTCTCACTATTTTACTTTAAATCGACTACTTCAACTGACATTTCCTGGTACACGCACTGGAAGGTCATCAACAGTTCTTCATTGTGATTGTTTAAGGAGACACATTCACACAATTCCCAATTTCCCTTGAGGGCACTGTGCTGAAGTAATTTTCCAATCATGACACAGCAAATAGAACACAGAACAGTACAGCACAGGAATAGGCCATTCAGCCCACAATGTCTGTGCCAACCATTATGCCAATTTTAACTAATCCCATCTACCTCACATGGTCTAAACCCCTCCATTCCCTGCCTGTTCATGTGCCTGTCTAAATGCCTCTGAAACATTATCATCATATCTGCTTCCACTACTTCCCTTGGCAGCGAGATCCAGGCACCTACCACTCTGTGTGTTGGTGGGGTGGGGGGGGGGGGGACTTGCCTCACACGTCTCCTTTAAACTTTTCTCCTCTTACCCGAAAACTATACCCTCTAGTATTTGCCATTTCCACCCCAGGAAAACTACTTTGGCTATCTACCCTTTCTATGCCCTCATAATTTTATATACTTCTGTCAGGTCACCTCTCAGCATGACCTCTCTCTCCAGAACCTCTCTCATGAACCTCTCATGCTCCAGAGAAAACAATCCAAGTTTGTCCATCCTCTCCTTATAGCTCTGTGGCAAAGTCTCACAGAAAATTTTGTAGACAAGTGCAAAAGTAATGGACAGTTGATGTTCTTTGTGCAGACGAGAGAAAAAGCAAGCACTTTGACAAGTGGTGATGCTGAGCAGAAGTCTGCTTGAGTGAAGCATTAAAGAAGTCTACAGTTTGGGAAACCTTGGAAAATAATAAACAATGTTGTAGTTAGTACAGCTGCTTCCTCACAGTTCCAGTAACCCAGGTTCAATCCTGACTCATGGCGCTGTCTATGTGGAGTTTGCATGTTCTTCTGGAGACCACATGGGCTTTCCCTGGATGCTCTGGTTCCTTCCCACATCCCAAAGGCAAGAAGGTTGGTAGGTTAATTGGCCACTGTAAATTGTCCCTAATGAGTATGTGAGTGGGACAATCTGCAGGGAGCTAAAATATTTATTTATGAGTCACATGTACATTGAAGCATACAGTGAAATGTGTCTTTTTGCATTACTGAGAATGTGCTGGGGGCAGCCCACAAGTGTCACCACTCTTCCGGCGCCAACATAGCATGTCCACAGCTCCTAACCTATACGTCTTTGGAATGTGGGAGGAAACCAGAGCACCCGGAGGAAACCCATGCAGACACGGGGAGAATGTACAAACTCCTTACAGACAGCAGTGGAATTGAACCCAGGTTGCTGGCACTGTAATAGCATTACGCTTTTAGGTTACAAGGAAAATTAATGGGGAAATGGGAGCTGATATGGGCTCCTTGGGCTGAAAAGACCACTTTCTATGCTGTAAGGGAATACTTATGAAGTTCCAGTGAAAAAAAATAAAGGGATTAAAAGCTGAAGCCAAACCAAAATTTATAAAAATGATTACTAACAAGGTGAGTCAGGTGTATCAGTTAAGAAATGATCTGTATTTTAAATGAGGCTGTATTTCCATAAAATGCCAATGTACTGTAAAGATCACAGATCTGCACAAACATATCAAGATTCTAGGTTTGACTGAGCTGTTCCAACAATCACACATAATTACCGGTAGGCATCAGGCCCTTTTCACAGCTTCACACGTGCATCAACACCACACTGTGCTCATCTGGCAGTGACGATAAATAACTTCCTTCCCACAATCAGTCAGCTCCAGTAAAGCTCTATTTATGCACTGTGTTTCCTGTTCAGTGATTTAGATTGAAGAATGGTCAGAAGTTTAGAGTAATGAAAGAGAATTTGAATGTTTCCTTTGATCTAGAGTGACTTAAAATAATCAGGATTTGTTTAATTTCCTACATTGTCTACGGATCGACTAAAAGTACTGTGACAAGTGTTCTGTAAATAATACCTAGAGTATCACAAGAGCAGTTCATTTTACCTGCAATTGCTCATTGAACAATCCAAATCTTGATGACTAGTATGTTAAATTTTACCTGATCAAATTATTCTTACATGAAGGACACACAAGATCTTATCCCATGATTAAAAGGTACAGAGTCCTCAGGCAAAGTTAAAGGTGGAGGGGTCTGCTTCTTAATCAATAACTTGTGGTGCTCGGATGCGACGGTCCTGGTGGGCCCCTGCTCACCCAGCCTGGAATATCTAACTGTGAAGTGTCAACCATTCTATCTGCCAAGGGAGTTTGTTTCAGCTATCCTGATGGCAGTCTACATCCCACCACAGACGGACATGAAGCCTGCACTCAATGAGCTATACTCCGTGGTCAACAACCTTGAGACAGGATATCCTGAGGCCCTCTTCATCATCGCAGGGGACTTCAATCAGGCCAACCTCAAGAGTGTGTTATCAAAGCACTATCAGCACATCTCCTGCTCCACCAGGGGCGCCAACACCCTTGACCACTGCTGTACAACCATCAAAGTTGCCTTCCGAGCGACCCCTCGTCCTCACTTTGGGAACTCAGACCACCAGGCTGTGCTCCTTCTCCCTGCATACAAACAGAAACTGAAACGGGAGGATCCGGTACGGAGAGTCATGCTGTGCTGGTCTGAGGAAGCATATGAGCTCCTACGTGACTGCTTTGAGACAGTGGACTGGTCTACGTTCAAAGACTCAGCTGCCAGCCTTGATGAGTATGCCACCACCACCACAGACTTTATCAGCAAGTGTGTGGAGGACTGTGTACCAAAGAAGACAATATGGGTGTTCCCAAACAGGAAACCATGGATGAACCGGGAGATCCACTCCCTACTGAAGGAAAGGACTGCTGCACACAAATCTGGTGATCCTGATCTGTACAAGAAATCGAGGTATGACCTTCGGAAAACTATCAGGGATGCCAAGAGGCAATATTGATTCAAAATAGAGCCCCTGACCAGCCGCCACTTATGGCAGGGCTTACATGCCATAACAGGCTACAAAACAAAGTCGGGCTGCATATTTAACAACAGTGCATCCCTTCCTGATGAACTTAATGCATTTGATGCACGTTTTTAACAAAAGGGAAGTGGATTGTCACCATCCACCCTGACAGCCACCAACGCAGCTGAACCTGTGATCACAGCGGAGGATGTAAGATCAGTCTTCCGGAGAGTGAACACGAGGAAAGCACCTGGCCCAGATGGTGTCCTGGGCCGTGTGCTCAGATCTTGTGCTGATCAGCTGGCAGAAGTATTTGCGGACATATTCAACCTCTCCCTGCTTCAATCTCAGGTTCTCTCCTGTTTTAAGAAGACCACTATCATCTCGGTACCAAAGAAAAGCAAGATAACATGCCTCAATGACTACTGACCAGTGGCTCTGACGTCCACCATCATGAAGTGCTTTGAGAGATTGGTCATGGCACGCATCAACTCCAGCCTACCAGACAACCTGGACCCATTGCAATTCGCCTATTGCCGAAACAGGTCTACAGCGGATTCCATCCCCCTGGCCCTACACTCAGCTCTGGAGCATCTGGACAGCAAAGGCACATACGTTAGACTATTATTTATTGACTACAGCTCTGCCTTCAATACAATAATTCCAAGCAAGCTTGTCACCAAACTCTGAGACCTAGGACTCAACACCTCCCTCTGTAACTGGGTCCTTGACTTTCTAACAAACAGACTGCAATCAGTGAGGATAGGCAGCAATACCTCCGGCACGATTATTCTCAACACTGGGCCCCACAAGGCTGCGTCCTCAGCCCTCTACTCTATTCCTTATACACTCATGACTGTGTGGCCAGATTCTGCTCTAACTCCATCTACAAGTTTGCAGATGATACCACCGTTGTAGGCCGTATCTCAAACAACGATGAGTTGGAGTACAGGAAGGAGATAGAGAGCTTAGTGGAATGGTGTCATAACAACAACCTTTCCCTCAATGTGAACAAAACAAAAGAGCTGGTCATTGACTTCAGGAAAGGGGGCGGTGTACGTGCACTTGCCTACATCAATGGTGCTGAGGTCGAGAGGGCTGAGAACTTCAAGTTCCTGAGAGTGAACATCAACAACAGCCTATCCTGGTCAAATCACGTAGATGCCACGGCCAAGAAAGCTCACCAGCGCCTCTACTTCCTCAGGAGACTAAAGAAGTTTGGTTTGTCCCCTTTGACACTCACCGACTTTTACCGATGCACCATAGAAAGCATCCTATCTGGATGTATCACGGTTTGGTACTGCAACTGCTCTGCCCAGGACCGCAAGAAGCTGTAGAGAGTTGTGGACACAGCCCAACGCATCACGGACACCAGCCTCCCCTCCTTGGACTTTGTCTTTACCTCTCATTGTCTTAGTGAAGCAGCCAACATAATCAAAGACCCCACCCACCTAGGACATTTTCTCTTCTCTCCTCTTCCATCGAGTAGGAGATACAGGAGCCTGAAGGCATGTACCACCAGACTTAAGGACAGCTTCAACCCCACTGTGATAAGACTATTGAACAGTTCCTTTATACAATGAGATGGACTATGACCTCACGATCTACCTTGTTGTGACCTTTCACCTTATTGCACTGCACTTTCTCTGTAGCTGTGACACTTTACTCTGTGCTGTTATTATTTTTACCTGTACTACATCAATGCGCTCTGTACTAACTCAATGTAACTGCGCTGTGTAATGAATTGACCTGCACGATCGGTTTGTCAGACAAGCTTTTCACTGTACATTGGTACAAGTGATAATAATAAACCAATACCAATACCAATACCAAAGGAAAAAAAGAAACATAAGTGCTGTAAATATGAAGTAAGAAGAGAAAATGCCAGAGCTACTCAGAAGGTCAGGCAGCATCCATGGAGTGAGAAACAGATACTGTTCATCAGAACACAAGATATCAGCCTTGGACAAATTTGTAATTGGTAGTGTTCCCATGTGGACAAATTGGACAAATCTGTAACTGGTAGTGTTCCCATATGGTGGAAATTGTGGAATTAGGAGGTGCCATTTGCTGAGTAGCAGTTGTCCACTTTATAGATGAGACAGAGTGACAGCCAAAGTGCCCCAGTGGTTGAGGGAGTTAATGTTCAGGGTCAAAGATTGGGTGCCGCCTATGCTGGACTGTTTTCTCTTCAATGGTATCAATCTTCTTGAGTGTTACTGGACAAGTGGAGAACATTCTATCACAAACCTGATGTTAGAAAGGCTTTGGGAGTGCAAATGTGTCTTCCACTGCATGGCACCCAGATCCGGACAATCTCTTGCAGTCATTGTAAATATTTGGCTCATCCAGTGCAGATTCTGGTTGGACCTCATCTCCAAGACATTGATGGTGGAATTGGTTTGGTAACAGTATTCATTGTAAAAGGGAGGTGGTTAAACTTTCCCCTTGTGTACTTGGCAGGAAAAAACCTTACTTGTCACATCAGCTCAAAGCAGAATGATGTAATGGTCTTATTGCATGTGGATATGGATTACCTCATTAACTGGGTTCTGCCAATTCAACTCAGGATCCTTCTCACTGAAACACAAGGCAATTGCCCTGTCCCTGACTTCATGGTCAGAAAGAAATTCCCAAAGCTGTTTCTTCCTTCCCTTCCAATGGCAAATGGCAAAGGCAGTGTTCATGGTGTTGCCAGATTGTGTTGCATCCAGATTGTGTCCATTCCATGGACACCCTCCCTGGAGAGATCAGAGCAACTCTCCAGAGCCATTCAGGCAGTGTATCAGAAGCTCTTTGACGTACCCATAGGACATTCTTTAATATTGTCATTGGCAGTTCTTTCATTGCAACTGCATTCTGCTCTTTAATACAGAGCCAAAATGGATTTCCATATTTTGCGATGGAGTTCTCAAGACAATGTGGTGAAGTCTATTTCAGCTTGAATTATCAGGATGGCCATGAGGCAGACAAACCTCTGATATAGAACACAGAATATTACAGCACAGTACAGGCCCTTCGGCCCACAATGTTGTGCCGACATTTTATCCTGCTCTAAGATCTATCTAACCTTTCCCTCCCACATTCCCGTCCATTTTTCTATCATTCGTGTGCCTATCTAAGAGTCTCTTAAATGTCCCTAATGTACCTGCCCCCACAACCTCTGCTGGCAGTGTGTTCCACACACCCACCACTCTCTGTGAAAGAAAACTTACCTTCCTCCAATCACCTTAAAATTATGCCCCCTTGTGTTAGCCATTTTCGCCCTGGGAAAAAGTCTCTGACTGTCCACTTGATCTATGCCTCCTATCACCTTGTACACCTCTATCACGTCACCTCTCATCCTTCTTCTTTCCAAAGAGAAAAGCCCTAGCTCACTCGACCTATCTTCATAAGACATGCTCTCCAATCCAGACAGCATCCTGGTAAATCTCCCTTTCTAAAGTTTCCACATCCTTCTTATAATGAGACGACCAGAACTGAACACAATACTCTAAGTGTGGTCTAACATGGGCTGTCCTCTAAGAAAAGTAGCGAAGTCTATCTCTCTTCAAGTGGAGAACCTCTGCCAGCTACCCATTTTGGATTACATGTTCACAATGACATTGTAGTTGCCACCAGCAGCCTGAATGACCTTGGGCCTGACATTTAAAGCTACAGGTGCTGTGATCCATGCACAGCTATGGAGCTGCAGCAGGTGGCACATCTCAGTCACCAGCTCCTCTCTGACTGGAGTTTCCTCATGGACTGCAGCTCAGAGATACGAGAACTGCTTGCTGAAAATGCATTGCTGATATGCCTTTGTGCTTAGTGTCCTTCACTTACCCCTTACTTCATCAGATGGCTCTATCCTGTGGGTCCTTTGTCCTACCATACAATGAGGTTAGAGGCCAAGACAATCACTGATGCACACATTTGTCCCTGCAGCAGGATGTGGTGAGAGACAGCATTTTAGAATCTGGTCTCAACTTCAGGAAGGGAGTGAGTAATTATTGTAAGATGTTAATTGGATCATTGGCACTGCTTGCATCAAATCAACATTGCATGAAGATTAATGGCACTGAATGATGACTTCTGATGTGTAAACCTGCTGCTTGTGCAATCTCTTCATCTAATTTACCAAGCAGCATCAGTTAAATTCAATTGAAATTCAAAGTAAACTGGTGTCCATGGTACTTAACAAAATGGTGGTATGGAGCCAATTTTTGTCATCTGTATTTTTATCAAGCAGAAAATGATTTGTTATTTCTTGTTGATAGAAGCCTCAAGAATCACATCATGGTACAGAACAAAGGGTACAGGTTATAGACATTGCACAAACTCCAGAGCAAATTAGGATCCTAAATTTGACAGAGTCTTAAATCAGAAGGTAAATTACATAAAGCTTGTGTCTTAAATGCCTGTATTTTGAGTGTAATTCCTAATGCCACTGATAAACAAGCTGCATTTCAGATCTGCTCTGTTTTCACTTGGCCCTCAAGTTTACCCTGACATTCAGTTTTGAAATGATCGCAGTTCTTTTGTCTTTGTATGAATTGCTGAAAAGAATCTTGATAAAAATCTACAATTCTGCTTATTGATCAATGTTCAATGAATCAATTTCAATGAGTGAATAAATGATGTAATAGAAAATGTTTTTAAACAAAGCAATTTACACTACAAATGCATCTTTCAGTGGAATATCTGCTATTCACTCTGCTACTGGTTAACAGCCCTGTGGATATCCCTGTTGATTGTAATGCAAGTATTATAGTGTTGGCAGCTAAACAGACTTCACATATATGTTTCTCTTGAAAGAGATGTGATTTTCTTGGCTTGCTAAAATATTGTAATGTTCTGATCATGCTGATCATTGTTTTTTTTCACTGCTGCTCATCTTTTGAAGTAGCAGTGCTAAACTCGGTTTCTTACACCATTCTGCCTTTTGTACTTTTCCATTCAGCACCCTACAGTGGTCAGAAGTGGAGCTGCTGAATTCAAGAGCAGTTCACAAACATAGCATCATTTGCCAGCAGAAAAAGGTAACATGGCTCACCCATATCTGCAAAATTAGTTAGTGCTGTGGAAACAAAGTGTAGGCATTCTGTTGTAAAGTTAAAAAAAAATCCTTAAAATTATCACAAATATTTATGCCAATTGTCACCACAAAGAATCCAATAACTTAGTTCTTCACTCAATTAATTCAGAATATCCACCTTAAAATACAGTCTAACTTGTGGACTAGGATGAATTTTATTGCAAGTGAACAACTTCACACAAACAAGACACAGCCCTGGACATTCTATTATTACTATAGAACTATAAGTGAGATTTTCCATGCACAAAAATATCACAATTTGTGACAGTGCTCTCACTTAATAGCCTGATCCCCAAAACCTGTTCAAATGTTGGGAATGAATCATTGTGCAACTATGTACAATGTGTTAGCTATGTTCCTGCAAGTGTAATATCCTCCATCTGTTTTATCTTCATCTTTTAAATCACTGCATTAAAATTAAGTACAAAAATAAGCTATAATCTTACCTGTATCTAGGATGAGATAAGCTATATTCCAGTTGGCCTTAACATATGTTTCTCTTTCTATTGCTGTTTTACTTTTTAAATTTCCTTTTGGAATTTCAAACAATGATAAACATTTTTTGAACGAGCTGCAGATAATATGGTATAGAAAATCTTCAAAACTTACTTGGCAACCAATCTCATTCTTTTAACCTTCGCGTTCTATTTCTTCTTCATTCTTTTAATTTCTTTCCATCTTAATTTCTCTCTCTCTCTCTCTGCCTCTCTCTCTCTCTGTCTCTCTGTGTCTGTCTCTCTTCCTCTTCCTCTCTACCTTCACATCTGTCTCCCCCAGTCAATGGTTCCTTTTTTCACTCATCTCAGAAGCTTTATCGACACTGTGATGCTGGAGGATTTCTCATTCCTCGGGCATCATAGTGGTTTTCATCTGGATTCCAGCATCTGCAGTCCTTTGTTTCTCTCAGAAGCTTTATCCTTACTCCAACTGCCCAACCAATACTATGTTCCCAACATTCTTCTGTTTCTCATTCATTGACTTTTTTTTTACCCTTTTCTGCTCCTTCACTTGTGTTGCTCTCTTTTTCCCTCCTTCAAACTGGTAAGTTCACCACTGTTTATTTTTTTTTAAATTTTATTTACAGCGTGGTAACAGGCCCTTCTGGCCCTACGAGTCTGCGCCGCCCATTTTAAACCCAATTAACCTACCCGTACATCTTTGCAATGTGGAATTGTTGAAGCTGTTGAAATGTCTTTGATCCCGTTTTTATTTCCCCAAAATATTACTTTATTCATAAAGTGCCACAATTTACAACACTATAAATAGCATTCTATTTACGTTATATCACCGTGACATTGATTTTTTTTCTTCTCATAAAATCCATGTATGATGAGTCTAAGAGGATTTTACATATATTGCAAGTTCTTGGTATGTACTGGCTGGAGGGCCCTAAACTAAGGACCCTCCAGCCAGTAATACTTGCCTTATAGATCCTATGTGCCTCTGTCATTCTTCAGTGACACATACTTCAGTGTATCCCCTATCATGCTGTCCTGCACCGAGGAATACGTCAGTCCACAACATTCATTTATGGCAGCGCCTTGCACAGGAAATCCATCAAATTTTGGGCCATCTGGGGCATTATTCACTGAAGTGATTATGTTTGTCTCTGTATGTGCCCCTAAAAACTACCTATGGGACCCTGCAATATGGCAAAGCCATCACTTCTCATGAACAAAAACAGAAAATTCTGGAAATCTCAACAAGTCAGGCAGCAACTGTGGAAAGAGAAATAGTCAATGTTTCAGGTCAGCGACCCTTCGTCAGAACAGTTGTGATAGAACTACCTTCCCATTATGTTTGCTGATTTCTGGGAAGAGAGAATTAAATGTCAACTCTTATAGAATTAAAAGTGTCAAGACCTCCCTGATATAACAATTGATGGCAAAGTGCGAGACGTTATGAATATCTCCAGCTCCAACTCGGAAGCACCTCCATGTACCTTGACAGCCACTGGAAATAAGGACCTCACCCTGCTCTGAGTTTGAAATTGTGGTTGTGGCATTTGTCAGAATTTAATGAAGATGTTTTTACTAACACACAGTCGTCCCACACACTGTTCCTCGCTGAGGTTTAAGTTGAGGAATTGCTCCTTGAACACCATGTATAAATATGTCCTCTGGCTAAAAGCCTTCCTCCTCCTGCTCCTCCTCCTCCTCCTCCTCCTCCTCCTCCTCTATCTGCTCCTCCTCTCTCTTCAGCAGCTTGTCTACTCTGCATCCTCGATGCTTATTCTACCAGTCATTCAATATTCAGCGGGGGAATGTTAATTAATCTACTCTTGCCAGGGAACAACTAGTTTTTACCTTGAAGTTGGCATAACGTCCTTCAGGCAGCTGTCACACCATTCATGTAAGTACTAGAAACTTTAAAAATACTCCATAAAGCACAAAATGCTTGTAAAATTACAGCTAGATTCTGTAAGAATCAGCCAGCAACTAACCTGCAAATAATGGCTGATTCCTCTAAACATTGCTGGTGTGTGTTTGCCAGTTGAACATGTGTTCAGCCGCGGGTCATTAAAAGAAGGTGTTAGCTAGAGATATGAGCTCTAAAGTGGCAGCAATGCCGTCAAGTGACGATGAATCCTATTAACATTACCATCTACCTACTCTGCAAACGTGCAACTGCTGGAGCAACTCACACAACAAATTAATAGAGTCATAAAGTCATAAAGTACAGAAAGAAGCTCTTTGGCCCACCATGTCCATGCCAACCATCAAGAACAAATATCTATACAAATTCCATTTATCAGCAATTGGTTTGAACTTCCTGTGCCTTGGCAATTCAAGTGTTCATCTAGATACTTATTAAATGTGCAAGTGCCTGCCTCCAGCACCTACTCAAGCAGTGTGTTCCATATTTCAACAATCCTCTGAGTAAAAACTTCTTCCTTAGATCCCTTGTTAACCTTCTCCCCTTTGTCTTAAACCTACGTCCTCTAGATTTTCACTCCTTTGCTGTTGGGACAAGTTTCTCACTACCTATCTATGCTCCTAATTTTATTTTGCTCTGTCAGCTTCCCCCCACCCCTCAGTCTCCACCACTCCAAGGAAAACAAACCCAGCCTGTCTATCCAGTCTTTCCTCATACAGTAAATGATGCTCCATTCCAGTCACCATCCTGGTGAATCTCCTCAGCATCCTCTCCAGTGCAATCATGTCCTTCCTATAGTGTGGTGACCAGACTGTATACAGTACTCTATCTGTGACCAACCAATGTTTTATAAGTTGAACCAAAACTTCCCGGCTCTTATATTCTCTGTGTTGGCCAATGAAGGCAAGTATCCCATATGCCT
Source organism: Pristis pectinata (assembly GCF_009764475.1). NCBI lineage: Eukaryota > Metazoa > Chordata > Chondrichthyes > Rhinopristiformes > Pristidae > Pristis > Pristis pectinata. Next base: position 79,589,007 of record NC_067412.1, read on the forward strand.
TTTTCACCACCTTATCTACCTGTGCTGCCACCTTCAGCGAGTGTTGGACTTGTTAACCTTGGACCTTCTGCTCCTCAATAGTCCCTGAAGTCCTACCATTTACTGTGTATGTTTTACCCATTCTCAACCTCCCAAAGTTCACCACCTTGCACTTATCAAGATTAAATATCATTTTACCAACTGATCAACGTTACTGTGTAGCACCTGACTAACCTCAATGTTAACAACACTACTGATTTTCATGTAATCTGTAAATTACTAATACAAATTACCTTCTTCATTCATATGCAAACCATTAACATATATAACAATCAGATAGGCCTCCAGCACCAAACCCTATGGTACTCCACTGGTCACAACCTTCCAATCACAGAAACAACTCTCTATCATCACCATCTCAAAGCAATCCTATTGATCCCTTTCCTCACTTATTTCCCCATAATCTGTTCTCTTTCATATGCCCGTCAACTCCCCACCCATCCAAACTAGGAGTAATTTACAGTAACTAGTTAATCTCCTAACCTGCACATATTTGGCATGTGGGAAGAAACTGAAGCACCCAGGGGAAAGCCACACACTTATGGAAGAATGTGCAAACTCCACACAGACAGTACCTGAGGTCAGGATTAAACTCCGATCACTGTGAGTAACATCACTACTTGTTACATTTGAAGATTTATTCATTTACCTTGAGCATGCATGTGAACTCATTGAATTTTTTGTGACACTACATCCAGATCCCTGGGGCTTTGCTCCTGGCAATGACTGCCAGAGCCATCTAGTCTTGCTGCCTTCACAATTTTTGTTTGGTGGTCCTCTATAAGTAAAGCACATTTCTCCATCTCCTCCACAAAGGTCTCCAATGTATCTCCAGGATTTCTTGGGCCAGTATTCTCCCATATTATGTTTGTAATATGTGAATAGATAATGCTTAACTTCAGAACCCTAGCTAATATTTTATTCTGCTCTAATCAATTATAATGAAACCAATTCCAACAAGACATCCCATGATTCTGCACAGACTGGGGAATTTAAGTCAATACATTTACAACCAAAGTAGCTACACAACACAATTTTACACAATTGCTCTCTGTGGGTTGTCCTTGCTTCTGAATTCTTGAAGAAATAGACTTTTACAAATCAGGATTTTCAATTCTGAGTTTTCATATGAATTGAAGTTAAGTGCTGTTGACTTCAATCCTACATGACATCTTACATCATTTTACTCACAAAATTATTGGTGTCATCTTTTAATAGTTGTCAACTAATTGTCTGCACAAATCAATCAAAATCAAGATAAATATTGTTATCAATTGCAAATTATATTCTTCTGGGTTACAGTTGTCTGACAGTGTCTCAGACTTGAGGATGATAAATTATAAGGATGTGGGGAAAGGGCATGCTAATGAAATTAGAGTGAACTGATGATTTGGTGAGCCAGAATTGATTAAGGCATGAAAAGACAGTTTCCACTTGCAATTACATTTTGGGAGGTATCTATAATTTTTTCTAGCACAAAACACGTGAGAATTTACAAAATTTAAAAATGCATGGTTTTTATTTTGTCACGGCTTCTTAATCTAACACTAGTGTCTTATACCATGTTTGAGTTTTATAATGATTATGTTTATGGAATTATCTATTTCTTTGTTCAAAAAGAATCCATTTTCTATAGTCTTCACCATAAGACTTAAATTGAAGACTGCAAAAAGACAACTTTTTTGCAGATAGAGTGACATAATTTTGGACAAGATTTTTGGTTTCAAGTTTTTCCTTGTACTAATAATAGCCTTCAGAAATTCTAGTGCACTATCATTGCGCCATGTACTGAGAAATGTATTTTTTTTTTAAAACCTAGCTACCAATTTATTTAAGTGACCCAGATACTATTTATATATAGGCAAAAATCTTACTGTAAGATTATTTTTATAAATTACTAGGGCACCCTTCCTTTTGCTTTTATAACCAACATTATTAAATAGTGCTGAATCAGGAGCAAGTTTGTGCAGTAAGGGTGCATAAGGTCACTTCTTTTGGCATTGAGTTTGTAAAGCAAAGGTGATCAGAGGAAACAAAGTTTGAAGGAAGCATGGGAAGGACCGATTTTCTGATAGAAACTACAAATGGTTTCATCTGGTTCAGTGTCCAACAGACTTCTCACATATCAGGCATTTGACAAAAGAGAATTTGAATTGGGGTTCACCAACTGTTCTCATATCAGATTGTTGTAAAGGTCTGACTAACCAATTTGCCACCTTACTTCCAGTGCAGGAGTGTGTTTCTTGGCCAATATTGTGTCTATGCCATAGCTTTAATGCACATAACAATGTAACAGAGCTGCATTGTGATCTATGTGGAACTGCATCAGTTAGAAAAGATCATTATGTATTTTTACAGCCATTCCCACTTAAAGGAAATTGGAACACTTTTTTGCTCTACAAAGATCCAAGTTCAGATAGATTTTGATATCACATTTGATTCAAAGGTCATCCTTGATAAAGGACAGGACTTTTAATTTTTTAAACTGTAAACCCTTGAATGCATGAGGAAATATTAGCACTAGAAGTCTAAGCAATTTATATTTGCAGTGCCTGGTATCAACATCAATCAACATCAACTAAATGCAAGTCAGATGTAACATAGTGGATACTGAAGAAGCACCTGGAGTCCAAAGGCAGCACAATGGAATGGAATTGAAATTTAAATGTGAAAGAGTGAAACCAAACAGGTTTGAATTTCAAGGTGTATATTCCTCCCTTGTTGCATGCTACCTCCAATGTTTGAATCAGATGCTTGCCCTCATTGCTCTGAGATTTCCTCCATGAACTCTGTGAGTGAATGGAACACTGGCACAGAAATTAGTGTTGTTACCACACACACATCCAGTGACCTGGGCTTGATCTTGTCCTTTGGGTCTGTCTGTATGGAATTGCATGTTCGTCTGTGATTGTGTGGGCTTCCCCAAGGTGCTCTGGTTTCCTAAAACATCCCAAATGCATGCTGGTAGATTAATTGACTGCTGTAAATTTACCCCTATTTTGGATGGGGGTGGGGAGCAGGAAAGTCAAGGGAAAGTTGATGCATGTGTGAAAAATACAAAGGTAAGTAAGTGGGAGAATGGGATCGGTGGGTATGCTCTGGGCGCCAGTATAGTTATGAAGGACCAAGTTGGTTTCTTCTATGTTATAAGGAAATATGAAATGAGGCTTTAGCTTCTGCCTTAATGTGAGATTTTTCAATTTACCATGCTGCTTTCCAGTAATTTTCTAAATGGAAGCACAGAGCCCGTTAATGTTGGATTAGAGGTGAAATTGTACCAGGGTGTGAAGATGTATGTCCATATATGTCCATATCTATTCCAAATAGTGCTGAAGATTCACATAATAGCCCCTTATACAATCCTCACTGCTACTGGACAGAGCTAACAAAGTGTTTGCTTCTTAAGAGACAGTTTCTTAACATGACATAATAGGAGCTAAATTGGTTTAAGCAGCCAATGGATGCAGCTGTTCTAAGTCTCTCAGTCTAGAAAATACACATATAATACATTTATGCGTCACAATTGTTCATTGCCTGCAAGCAAGAAAGGAAACATTGGCATCTCAGCAAGTCATGTCCGGGCTCTGAAAATGTGTGGCTAATACATGAGCGTTTTTGGTGTCTGTGATATATTTGCATGTAAATATGGCACGTGATTCAATGATGTCACATGATATATGACATCATGATGTATGATAAGCCGGAGGCGGACATTTAGTATAAATCAGCATCAAGATAGGCACAACATCGTGGGCCAAATGGCCCATCCAGTGCTCTACTGTTCTATGTTCGATGTTCTATATTTTGTCATTATACTTGCAACATATTCTCAAATCATAGTCTGAAAATACTGGCATTTCATAGAGTCATAAAGCTTAGAAACAGCCCCTTCGATCCACCAAGTCAACACCAACCATCAAGCACCTGTTCACACTAATCCTACACTAACTGCATTTTATTTCCCCCCCCCCCCCACATTCCCATCAACTCCCCACTCCCAGATTTTATTACTCACCTAAACAGTGGCCATTTAACCTACTGACCACACGTATCTTTGGGATGTGGGTGGAAATCGGAACATCCAAGGGAAATTTGATCACAGGGAAAACATGCAACCTCCACCAGGACATAATCATCTGAGGTCAGGGTTGAATGTGGGTCGTTGGAGCCATGAGGCAGCAGCTCTACAAATTGTGCCACTTTACAGATGTAATAATATCCTAGAGATTATTATAGGTGGTACTTATCTGTTCTACAAAAGTGGATTGCAATTGAAAAAATAGTAATGGTCGATAGTACTGTGAGAATCACGGAAATGCTGATAACAAGAGAGAATTGAGCATAGTATAAGCAAGCCTTGAGTGAAACAGCATTATTATTTAGCTGGGAAATGGGACAGCATGGGACAACAAGGCAACTTAAGCACTGAAAGGATACAGAAGCAGCCAAGGAATGCATAATTGAGCATTTGAGACCTTCAAAGTGTATATTGGAGAGAATGGAAATGTTCTTTATCTCTAATAATATCTTGGAAGTAGATCATCATATTAAAAGTGTGCAGAGATTGAACACTACCATAAGGGAATGAGAGTAAGTCGTTTTATTAATGGAGATGGGCTCTGAGACCCATTGCATGCTTATTAATTTGGTAGGCCCCCACAGAAATCCAATTCACCGTCATGTAGAAATTAGAGGATTATTTCCATCTTTGGTCAGTTGAAATGTCAGAAAGTTACAAGTTCAGCATGAGGAATCAAAGAACAGGAGAAACAGTCAGTGACTACACTGATGCATTATAGGGACTATGCAGGTATTGCAATTTTGGTGAATACTTAAAATGTGATATCTCTGATGAATGAATTCAATCCAAATTATGAGACATTCAGGGTTTTAAATTTGACCCAGCTTTAAAAATTGCTGCTCTAAAAATAACGGAAATGGCAGCAAAAAAATGCAAAGCCTTGTGGTCCATCACTGGCCACAAACATGATAGTAGCTTATAATCAGAGGGCAACAGTGAAAGCTCCATGCTTGAAACAAGGTCAGCATCAAATGGGCCAAGTGGTTCAAATTCTTACCTGAGATGCAGTGGCAATCATTCATTGCTGGTCTGTTGCTTTAAGAAGGTAAAGTGTAATATGTCTTGGAAGAAATGACATTACTGACAGCACATGAATCCAAACCCAGAATAACTAAGTAGAGCAGTGCTCCTAATGCAATCCCTGCATATGATGGAAATTTGTCCAATATAAAAATAAAGTCAGAGAACTTGCATGACATGAAAGTCAATTCAGATAGAATAGAACCAAGTGTACAATGAAATGGAAACAATGGGAAGCAGCAAGGTTTGATGATAAAAATACAGATAGTTGACCAATCAATAGAAATGAATATGGATGTGGCAGATAATATAGCCATCTACCTTTGACAGGAACTACAGTTAATCTCAAGAAATAGCCTAGTGAATTGCTGAAGGGAATCGATCAAATTCAATGCATTAGGTGTTATAATGGCCAAGATTAGAATTGCCAGTATTCCAGGCTGAATTACATAGAGAAACTGACATCATCAATCAAGCGATGGCTAAGAAAATCAAAGAAGAACTGGAAAGATGTGTTTTGTGTTTATGTGGCTTCTGTGAAATCATACTTGGAAATGCTGTTACACAAATATAAATAAATCTATAATGATGATTATTCCTGCACGACTGGCTATTAGGTAAACATACGCAAAAGCCAGATGTCACACCTGTATATAATATACCAATACCTTATTTGTTAAACTGTCAGGTAGAAAAGCTGGAAAAGAACAGAGTCCCAGTGAAAAAGTGAATGGGTAACCTCAGTCATGGTAGTATTCAAGTTTTATTCAATTAATGTACAAATTGGAAATGCAAACATTTTGCACAAGAAGTTTTGAATAGTCCACTGATTAAGGATATCTGATGTATGGATAAAGAACAGTCACTCCAATATCCTGTGAGAATGAATAATCAAATACTGAATATACTGACATTGCAAGTATGAAAATATAGCCAGTTGAGAAGGTCCAAGTACTGCAGAAGCAAGTGAAAAGACTAATTGCTGTACATACAATACCCTTTTTCAAATAGGGAAGGTGGTATGATAGACTTTTAAAGAGTTGAGCAATGTTTGCAGCATCATTACATGTGTGGCATAAGCACATATAACAGTTGGTAGTCGACAAGAAGTAACTAACACTGAGGATTTGGGTGTCTCCCTGAGATTATTATAGGCTGTAATCACCAGTGCTATGACATTGGCTCACAGACTACCTCTCAAAACATTACAAACAATGCTGGAAACAATCGATTTCCAGTTCCGATGAATGGAATTTGACCTGAAACTTTAACTCTTTCTCTTTCCATAGATGCTGCCTGACCTTTGAGTATCTCCAGCATTTTCAGTTTTTTTTTTCAGATTTCCAGATCTGCACATTTTTTGATTCTTGAAACTCTTCTGTCCATGGCAATGTTGGAAGACGATCAAAAGTCACAGTATTGAAGAGGCTGCTAACTCTTTGAACAAAATATTACTCTTTCAAAGAAAGGAAGGAAATTAAACAATAAATGGTTATAACAGGAGTAAATAAACATTTTTTTTATTCCAAAATATTCAGAACAGGGTTAGAAAGTTAGGCTGCATGGGAAGAAGAATTAAAAGTAAAAACAAATGCTGGAGATGCTCAGCCAATCAGCCAATATCAGTCTGGAAATGAACATTAACTTTGTTTCTCACTCCACAGATGCTGCCTGACTTACAGAGTATTTTCAGAATCAGAATAAGATTTATTATCACTGACATATTATGTGAACTTTGTTGCTTTACAGCAGTAGTACAGTGCAAAACATAAAATTCTATAAATTACAAAAATAGATAAAGTGCAAAACAAAAGAATAATGAGGTAGTGTTCATAGGTTCATGGATCGTTCAGAAATCTGATGGTGAAGGGGAAGAAGCTGTTCCTGAGTCATTGAGGTTGTGTCTCCAGACTTTTGTACCTCCTCCCCGATGGTAGTAATGAGAAAAGGGCATATCCCAGATGGTGAGAGTCCTTAATGATAGATGCCACCTTCTCGATGCACTGCCTCTTGAAGATGTCCTCAATGGTGGGGAGGGTTGTGCCTGTGATGGAGCTGACTGAGTCTACAACCCTCTGCAGCCTCTTGCGATTCCATGCATTGGAGCCTCCATGCCAGGCTGTGATGTAACCAATCAGGATGCTGTCCACCGTACATCCATAGAAATTTGTAAGAGTCTTTGGTGACCTCAAACTCCTAACGAAGTAGAGCCACTGGCGTGCCTTCTCTGTGATTGCATCAATGTGTTGGGCTCAGGATAGATCCGCTGAGATGTTGATGCACAGGAACTTGAAATTGCTCACCTTTTCCATTGCTGACCCCTCAATGAGCACTGGTGTGTGTTCTACTGACTTCTCCTTCCTGAAGTCCACAATCAGTTCCTTGGTCTTGCTGACATTGAATACCAGCTTGTTGTTGTGACACCACTAAACCAGCTGATCTATCTCACTTGTGTAAGATTACTCACCATCAGCTGAGATTCTACCAACAACAATGGTGTCATCTGTGAATTTATAGATGGTGTTTGAGCTGTGCTTAGCCACACAGTCATGAGTGTAGAGAAAGTAGAGCAGGGGGTTAAGCATGCATCCTTGAGTTGCACCTATGTTGATAGTTAGCAAGGCGGAGATGTTACTACCGATCTGCACTGACTGTGTTCTCTCTATAAGAAAGTCAAGGATCCAGTTGCAGAGAGAGGTACTGAGGCCCAGGTTTTGAAGCTTGGTTATTAGTACTGAGGGAATAATGGTGTTGAACGCTGAGCTGTAGTCGATAAACTGTAGCTTGACATATGTCTTGCAATTGTCTAAGTGCTCCAAAGCGGAGTGGAGCGCCAGTGAGATTGCATGCACAGTAGACCTGTTGTGGCAGTAAACGAATTGCAGTGGGTCCAGATCCTTGCTTAGGCAGGAGTTAATTCTAGCCATAACCAACCTCACGAAGCACTTCATCTCAGTAGATGTGAGCGTTACTGGGTGATAGTCATTGAGGCAGCTCACCCTGCTCTTCTTGGGCACCAGTATGATTGACGCCCTTTTGAAGCAGGTGGGAACCTCAGACCACAGCAGTGAGAGGTTGAAGATGTCCTTGAACACTGCAGCCAGTTGGTTAGCACAGGTTTTCAGTACCCGTCCACATACACCATTGGGGACCGACACCTTGCGAGGCTTTACCCTCTTAAAGGATGTTTGGACATCAGCCTCCGAGACAGAGATCACAAGGTCGTCAGATGCTGTGGGAATTTGCACAGGTCTAGTGTTATTCACCCTTTAAAACCGTGCATAAGAGGCATTGAGCTCATCGGGTAGTGAAGCATCACTGCTATTTATGTTGTTAGGTTTTGACTTGTGGGAAGTAATGGCATGCTAACCCTGCCACAGCAGTCATGCATCCAATTGTGTCTCCAGCTTCAATTGGAATTGCCATTTTGCTCTTGCGATGGCCTTCCGTAGATCGTACCTGGACTTCTTGTAGGATTCTGGATTGCCGGTCTTGAACGCCACAGATCTAGCTCTCAGCAGACTGTGAATCTCCTGGTTCATCCATGGCTTCTGGTTTGGGAAAACTCAATATGTTCTCGAAGGCACACACTCATCCACTCAGGTCTTGATGAAGTCAGTGATGGCTGTGGCATATTCATTCAGATCCAACGATGAATCCCTGAATATGATCCAGTCCACTGATTCAAAGCAGTCCACCGATTCAGCATTCTGTTTTATTTCATATTTCTAACAACTTCCTTGTAGATCTCTCCGGCATTGACATTAAGCTGTCAGGATTAGAGTTGCTGGGTCTACTCTCAAAATTTTATACCCAAGGGTTGGGGTGAAAGTCACTTAAATTGCTTACCAGTATGGTCACATCACTAACAATGCCAAAATAACCCATAATATTGATTGCTGCAGATTTCTTACCAGCTTACTGCCTGTCAGCTTTTGTTTCTTACCAGAGTGTAACATATGAAAATCTCCAAGTTTCTGGAATCACCTCATTGCCAAAGAGAATTGGAAAATTATAACCAAACTTGTAAGTACCTCCTCCTTATCTATTTTTATGCTATCCACTATTACTCTTACCCCTTCCACTGCTATCACATTGGATTTTAGTTGTCACATAAAAACAAATACTAAGTCCTCATTTGTCTCAATACGAACTTGAGAATTTGAGTGTCCAAATCAGCCCACCCTTTCCTTGAACACTTTTACTCTTTCTATGTTTTTATAATAATCTTAGGATCCCTTTTATATTTGACCACTAATGCATTCTCATGCACTGCCTTTGCCGTTATTATTCTCTTATTTAGACCTTCTCTGCGCATTCTTCATTCAACTTGGCTTATATTGTGCTTCACAAACAATCCAATGTTTACAGAGGGCCAATATATTTCAGATCACTGAAAAAACCTTATCTGTGATCTTAGGCAATAAAAGAAATTCAACCTATCAAAGAACAAAACCTTAATCATATTGATTTTGGTTTTCAGTTGCATTAAATCAGCAACATATGAAGCTGCTGTGGTTATCCTCAAACATAGTATGCTCATTTGTCCAGAGTTCTCTTTTCACAAGGCAATTTTCCACTCGCAAGCTGGAAAAACCATGAATTATATGGAAATTGATAATGCAAGGCCACTGATAATGCAAGCCTTGGCCTCAGATTCCAGATAATTTCCTAGGTGCTGAAGCCTACGTATACTTTATGTGCTCCATTCTGCACAATGCACACCAGCTTTATTCTCAGCAGATTGAGTGCAGGCAGCAAATGTACATGGAGCTAGTAAGTATTCATTTTCTAATGTGAATAAGGTTTGCTCCACAAAATATGGTTGGGAAATCTAACAAGCTCTCCAGTTCTTGGCATTTGTTACAGTCCAAATTTTATTCTGAAAGCAAAATATTGCAAATGCTGAAAGGTTGGAATGAAATGTAGAATGTTGAAAATACCCTGTAAGTCAGACAGCATCTGTAGAGTGAGGAACAAATTTAATGTTCCTTTCCTGACTGATATGTGTTGAGTATCACCAGCATTTTACTTTTTATCTCTAATTTGTCTTCCCATGCAGCCTAACTTTCTCATCCTGTTCTGAATATTTTGGACTGAAAGAAGGTTGATTTACTTTTGCTTTAACCTTCCATTGTTTAAGCTCTTTCCTTCCTTTGAAAAAGTAATGTTCTGTTTAAATAGTCAGCAGCCTCTTAATTCCTGTGACCTTTGAGCCCCTTCCAACACTGCCACGGGCAACGTACTGCGACAGCGGTGGTAGGGTTTTGAGAATCAAAGAAATGCAGATCTGGAAATCTGAAATAAAAACAGAAAATGCTGGAAATACTCAGCAGGTCAGGCAGCATCTATGGAGAGAGAAACAGAGTTAAGGTTTCAGATTGAAGGCCCTTTACCAGAACTGGAAATTGATCATTTCCAGCATTTTCTGTTTGTTTTGAGAGGTAACCCGTAAGCCAATTTAGCAGCACTAGTGAGTACGCCCTACAATAGTCATAATTAAGCAGGCTGCTATTTTCTAGAAGGTATCGAGCTTCCTGTGAGCTGTTAGATCTGCAATCCTCAAAGCAAGTAGAAGTATTCCATCATATTCTTGATTTGTGTCTTGTAGATTGTGAAAGGGCTTTGAGATGTCAGAAGGTGAGTAATTCACTGCAGGATACCCACTACAGCAGACCCAGCCTCTCTCCTACTCTTGTACTTTTTTAATTTCAAAATTAAACTTTATTCATGATAAAGACATATACAAAGGAAGAAAGTGCAAAAACGAAATCTCAACATTCATGGTTGTTATATTCAGTCGTGTAAGCTTTAAAGAAAAAAACACAAACAAACATAGCACCATGGCTACTTTTGTGGGTCCCTGAGGTGATACCCCTTTCATTGTTCGAGGGGCTTCCCCACCCCACTCCGCCCCTCCATGTGTGGTAGCGGAAGGGGCCTATACTGTGATCCTTCCCCACAGAGCCTCAGCGTTGGCTGCACCGAGCTTCAGTGCATCCCTCAGCACGTACTTCTGCAGCCTGGACTGTGCCAGTCTGCAGCATTCCCTTACAGACATCTTGCTGTGCTGGGAGGCCAACAAGTTTCGGGCAGATCAAAGGGTGTCCTTCACTGAGTTGATGACCTTCCAGCAGCACTTGGTGTCTGTCTCAGTGTGTGTCCCCAGGAACAGCCTGTAGATAAGAGAATCCTTTGTTATGCAGCTGCTGGGGTTGAACTGGGACACGGACCCTTGCATCTGTCTCCACGCCCTCAGCAAATTCACAGTCTGCAAAGAGGTGGGTGACCATTACTTCCCCACCACAAGCATCCCAAGGGCATCGAATATTGGGGGTGATATGTCATCTGTAGAAGAAAGCTCTGACTGGGAGGGCACCTCTCACTGCCCTTGTACGTGCTGTGTTTAATTAGTCCTCTGATAAATGGTGAACCCCAAGATGTTGGTGGCAGGGGTCTCAGCAGTGAAAATGCCTTTTTATGTCAGGGTAACTCAATTTGGAAATGATCTTTGCCAAGCACTAATGAGCATAAACATTATTTGTCAGTTATTTGGCCTTGCTTGAATATTGTTAAAGGAAATCATTTTTGATCAATTCATTGACATTCATTAAAGAAGGAACATGCACAGTAGTTAGAGGCAAACTGGTGGACGTACTTAGATTTCCAGAAGGAAGTTGAAAAGTTGCTGCATCAAAGGCCATTGCAGAAAATAATAGCTCATGGTGTAGGAGGTATCATATTGGCATGGATAAAGGCCTGGCTGGCTGACAGGAAACAGGAAGTGGGCAAAAATGGGCTCTTTCCTGCAGGCAAGATGTAATAAGTGATCAATGCTGGGTCCTCAATTTCTTACAATTTATGTAAATGACTTGGATGAAGGGACCAAAGGTATGGTTGCTAAATTTGCGAATGATGCAAAGATGGGAAGCAAAATAAGTTGTAAGGAGGACATAAACAGCTAAAAAGGGATATGGAAAGGTTAAGTGAGCTGGAAAAGGTCTGGGAAATGTATAATTGGGGAATACGTGAAATTGTACATTTTCGGAAATGTTTAAAAAGATAAGCATATTATCTGAACAGTGTAGAGCTCTGAGGTAAGAATGTATGAACATTAAACTTTAGAGCAGGGGAAGGCTATCTGGTCTTTTCAGCTTGCTCCACCCTTCATTACAATCATGGCTGATCATCTATCCTGGTGATATCTTCTAATATTATCCTATAACCCTTGATTCCCTTAATGTCCAGATATCTATTGATTTCTGTTTTGAATGAGTACAACAATTATCCACAGTCATCCAGGATAGAGAATTAGAACATAGAACAAATTCTAAGGAAGTTTCTCCTCATCTTAGCCCGAAATGGTTTACTCTTTATTCTGAAACTGTGCCCCATCATCGTAGACTCCTCAGCCAGGGAAACATCCTCCCCATGTGTAGCCTGTCAAGCCCTTTATATGTGTTGTTGAGATCTCTTCTCATTCTTCTGGAGAATATTTTCTCAGCTAACGTCATGAATCAGCTTATGGCCTGGAACCATTCTAGGGAACCTTTGCTGCACTCCTTCTTTGCCCAGTACATTCCTCCTTTGACAAAGAGACCTAAGCTGTACAAAGTACTCCAGGTGAAATCTCATGAAGGCCTTTTACAATTGCAATATGAATTCCTTAATCTTGTATTCAAATTTTCTCATAGTAAAGACTAATATACTTTTTGCCCTCTCATTTGCTTGCTGCAATTGCATGTTGGTCTTCAGCAACTTGTGTACAAACACATCTAAGTTTCTTTAAAAATCAGCAGTATCCAATCTCTCACCATTTAATAAATGTTCTGTTTTTCTGTTCAGTGCACAAAATGGATAACTTCATATTTTTCCACATTATATTTTACCTACTATGTTCTCCTCCAATTCACTTAGCTTATCCATATTACCTTGAAGCCTTTTTACATCCTCATTTGACCTCATAATGCCAGCAAATTTAGTGCTGTCAGCAACTTGGTACGATGGAGACACAAGGGAAACTGCAGATGCTCGAAATCTGGAGCAACACACACAAAATGCTGGAGGAACTCAGCAGGTCAGGCAGCATCTATGAGGGAAATAAACAGTTGACATTTCGGGCCAAGACTCTTCATCAGCTCACCTTTTTCCCTTTATTCCACGGTCTGCTGTCCTCTGCTATCCAATTCCTTCTTCTTCAGCCCTTTTCTTCTTCTACCTGTCACCTCCCAGCTTCTTGCATCATTCCGTTTTACCCCCCACCTACCCACCTACCTTCCCCCTCTCACCTGGACTCACCTATCACTCGCCAGCTTGTGCTCCTTCCCCTTCCCTCCACCCTTTTTTTACGGCTTCTGCCCTCTTCCTTTCCAGTCCTGATGAAGGGTCTTGGCCCGAAACGTCGACTGTTCATTTCCCTCCATAGACATTTGGTCTTTCTGCTGAATTGTTGATATGGATTGTGAAAAGCTAAGATCCTGTAATATCCCATTCACAATCATCCAATCTGAGAAAAATCCATTTATTCCCATTTTTTGCATTCTGTTTGATAACCAGTTTTCAGTTCATATCAGTATATCACCACCAATTCCATTTGCTCTAACTTTGTTGATCCTGGTTGAGGTACAAGGAGATCTGGATATCCTGGTGCAGGTAAATCAAGTAATTGGGAAAACTAACAGGATGTTATTGTTTATTGAAACTGAACTGAATAGAAAAGTCAAGATAATATTCTTCAGTTATGTAGGCCTACTGGTGAAACAACATCTGGAAAAAACTGGGTAACATTAATCTCCTAATTTAAGGAAGGATATAAATGCATTTGAAGCAGTCACATGACATTTACTGGAGTGACACTGGTCCTGCCATGATTTAAACTTATAAGATCCTGAAGGTTCCTGAACGTTGGATGTCAAGAAGTTGTTTCCTCTTGTGGGAAAATCTAGAACTGTAGATCACTGTTTAAAAATAAGTGCTCACTCATTTAGAGCAGAGATGAGGTAAGATCCTCCTCTCTTTCTTTAGAACTCTCTTCCTCAAACAGCAGTGATGGGACGGTATTGAATATAGATGGATTCAATATTCTACAGAGATAAATGGATTCTTGATAAACAAGAGAGTGAAAGGTAACTGCAGGTAGACTGTGGAGGTGACATTACAATCATATTAAATGACAGAGGAGGACTGAAAGGACATGGCCTAGTCCTGCTCATGATTCATATGTTTGTATGATCTGTTTTGAATGAACTCAGTTCCTGAATCTCCACAATTCTCCATGGGAGAGAATTCCAAAGATTCGTCACCCTCTGAGTGGAGAAATGTTCCCTCACTTCAACCCTAAGTGGCTTGGCCCTTATTCTAAGACTGTGACCCTTGGTTTGAGAGTCCTCACCAGGGGAAATATCCTGCCTGTGGAAACCCGTAAGAATTTTTAAATTTCAATGGGATCACCTTTCAAGTTTCTAAACTCTCAAGAATACAGATCTGTTCCATTTAATCAATCATCATATGACAAACCTGCCATTCCAGGAATCAGTCTGGTCAGGTCAGGAGGTCAGAACTGTTCAGAATATATGGTATCTTCAAGGCTTTATGTATGCAATAAGACATCTTTACTCCTTTACTCAAATCCTCTCATAATAAAGGCCAAATTAACATTTCTATGTTCAATTGCTTGGTGCACCTGCATGTTATATTCCAGTGACCTGCATACAAGGGCACCTAAGTCCTTTTGAACATCATTGTTTCCTAAATTGTCATCATTTAAAAAATTACTTTTCTGCTTTGTTCACCATAGTTGATGTCCTAACAACTTTCCCCCAAAAATTCTGTTATGTTCTTGCTAACTCAACTTCTTTATATGCTTAAAATCTCATTACATTGTCTTCTCTGCTCGTAACCCTACCTAATTTTGTAACATCAGAAAACTTGGGAATTTGATATTTGATTCTATTAACCAAATCATTGATATAGATTGAGATTAGCTTGCACCAAACACCAATCCCTGCAGAACTCCATTAGACACAGCCTTCAAACCAGAGAAAGACCTATTTATTCCCACTTTTTGCATTCTATCTGTTGATCAATTCTATATCCATGCCGGTATATCACCTCCCATTCCATGTCCCCCAACCATGTTGACCAACCTCCTGTGTGGGACCATGTCAAAAGCCATCTGAAAATCAAAATACACCGCACCCACTGGTTTCCCTTACCCATCTTCCAGTCACATCCTCAAATAAATCCAATGGATTACTCAAAGATGATTTTCCTTTCATACATCCATGCTGACTCTTCTCAGTCATATTTTGAAGAGCTATTTCATGTATGGTTGGCTGAATAGCCTCCTCCTCTTTGCTATCATTCATTTAAATTAGTAAAAATCAGATTTTCCTTTGAGTCAATTGGTGCAAAAAGGGACATAATTATTAATTGAACTTAAGACCATGAAGCAATATTCCAGGTAGAAAATACCAAGGCAGCAATGTGCAATTTGTTTAACACCAACCAATTTCTGACCTCCAAAGATGAAAAATGAGTACTTCTCAAGTATAATGATAATTGTGATATCAAATAACCAACAAATAACTTGTATGTATATAGGACCTTTCATGGTATCATAATGTGCTTTGTTGCTAACCAAAATTGATGTTGTAGTCATGTGATGAAACACAACAGTAAAGTTGTGTATTATAAACAGCAATGTGATAATGGTGAGAAAGTCTGTTGCTGTTACATTTGTTGAGGGCTTAACATTTATCAGTTCATGATGGTTAACTCCTCTTTTCTTCTTCACAAAAGTGACATGGGATTTTCATCATCAATTTAAGGGGACATTCAAGGCTTCAGTTTAATACCTTATTTAAAAGCCAGGTGCAGTTCTGGTTGCCCAGCTATAGGAAGGATATCATTAGGCTGGAAAGGACACAGAAAAGATTCACAATGATTTTACCAGGACTGGAGAGTTTGAGGTATGAGGAGAGGCCAGATTGGCTGAGACATGTTTCCCTGAAGCATCAGAGGTTGAGGGGTGGCCTTATGGAGGTATCTAAAACCATGAGGGATGTAGATAAGGTTGATGGTCACTGTTTTTTTTACCGGGATAGGGAAGTCTAAAACCAGAGGGCATAGATATCTATTTGTCACATGTACATCGAAACACATAGTGAAATGCATCTTCTGTGTAGAGTATTCTGGGGGCAGCCCGCAAGTGTCGCCACGCTTCCAGTGCCAACATAGCATGCCCACAACTTCCTAACCCGTACGTTTTTGGAATGTGGGAGGAAACCAGAGCACCCAGAGGAAACCCACGCTGACACACAGGGAGAACGTACAAACTCTTTACAGACAGCAGCCAGAATTGAACCCAGGTCGCTGGCGCTGTAATAGCATTATGCTAACCACTACAGTAGCAAGCCTGGTGAGGGGGAAAGATTTAAAAGTGACCGAGTGGCAACTTTTCCATGCAGAGAGTGATTGGTATATGGAACAAGCTGCAGAGGAAGCTGTAGAGGTGGGTTCATTTAGATTCTTTAAAAGATACTTGGACAGGTACATGGATAGAAAAGGTCCAGAGAGATATAGGCCAGATGCAGGCAAATGGGACTTGCCCAGACAGACACCTTGGTTAGCATGGAAGGGTGGACCGAATGGCCCATTTCCTTGCTGTATGACTCTATGACTCCAAGTATAAGGAATTCCTATGGTATTAGAGTGGTAGGTTAGAATTTTGTGTTCAGTTGTTTGGGGTGAGAAATGAACACACAGCATTCTGTTCTAGATACTGGCCACACCAAAAAAGGTAGACATGTGATAACTTAGAAGAATTAGAGGAACTACAAACTTTGCCCCGTTACCGCTTGTGGTGGTGGATAATACAAAAAGTGACAAAGGCACACTCCGAAAAACTATTGCACGTTCTCAAGGATGGGCAGCAGCAGGGATTATTGTTAACAGCGCAGCCAAGCTTGGCCATAGTTAATGAGACATCTGTGAATGTCTTGAACCTCATTTCCCTTGTGACGTTTTGCAAAATATATGCAAACTTAGAAATTTAGTGGTGAAAGTAATGGGGAAATTGCCAGAATTTATTATCATGGAATTGGTAACAGGCCATTTGGAAAGTAATAATAGGATTGGGAAGAGAAAAAATTGATATTTGAAAGAGTAAACATGTTTGACAATTCTCTTGGACTTTTTTGAGACTGCAACAAGCAGAATAGATAAGAAGGAATCTGTGGATGAGGTGTATCTGGAAATTTAAAGTGGCTTTAAATAAAATTCCACAAGAGGATATCGAACAAAATTAGAACCCATATGATTGAACATGATGTACTGGAGTGCATAGAGGATTGGTTAATGAATAAAAAGAAAAAAGCAATAATAAATGGGTGATCCACAGATTGGGGGCATGTGACATTGAGAGGCTGCAGAGATCAGTGCTGGGTCTCCAGCCCTTTCACATCCATGTAAGTGATTTGAATGAGCAGACTAAACGCAAAATCTTTAACTGTGTTGATGACACAAACCTGGGGAACTGTAGCGGTCTGGAGATGATTTGGAGGATATAGATGGGCTAAGTTAATGGTCAAGAGAAGGTAAATGGAGTATAATGTGGAAAAAAAATGTGATGTTATCCATTTTGGTAGAAAAGTAGAATCTTTTTCATATGGTGAGAAATTGAAAGGTACTGGTGATTAAATAGATCTGGATGTCCTTGTACAAGAATCAGCGCAGGTACAATAAGCAATTAAGAAGGTGAATGGTATGTTTGCCCTTATTCCAAGGAGATTTCAGTAAAAGAATAAAGATTCAAGTTATACAGGAACTTGATGACAACAGCCCCGGAATGCTGTGTGCAAGGCTGGACTCTTTATCTGAGGAAGGATATACTTGTGATAAAGTGGAATGTAGGTTCACCAGATTGATTCCTGGGATGGGTTGGGGTGGTGGGGAGAGTTGTCCATGAGGAGAGATTAAGTAGACTGGGCCTATACACCTCTCTATAATTTAGAAATATGAGAGGTGATCTCATTTCTTACAGTGTTTGACAGGATAGATGCTGGGATGCTATTTCCCTTGGATGGAGTGTTCTGAGCAAGGTTCACAAGTTCAAGATAAAGGGTCTGCCATTCAGGCAGAGATGAGACAAAATTTCTTCAAATTCAAAGGTAATGAATCTTTGGATTTCTCTTTGGAAGCTCATTTGCTGAGGTATTCAAGACAGCAATTGATAGATTTTGGATAGTAAAGGACTCAAGGAATATGGAGTTGGTACAGGAAAGTGGTGCTGAGATAAAAGTTCAGTCATAGGCCATGAATTATGGAGCAGGTGGAAGTGGTTGAATGGCTTCCTACTCCTCCTATTTCTCATGTTCTTGTGTTCAAGTGGCAGATTGCTGAGCAATATTATTTATACTCTGGGCTGAGATGCAATGTCATTTCAACTGGTTGGTAAAATACAATCAATGCCATTGAAGGACAAACCTTTATGTCAGTTCACTCAGCAAAACTTGGAAGGCATGTTATGGGTTAAATATAGTTTTAATCACCTGTGCTTCCTTAGAAACTGACATCAATCTGAATCCACGCAGAGGACTGAATGCCTCTGTTTCATAAGCTTGACATTTGTTTGGCTGTGGATGGTAACTGTTGGAGGCAAGCAGTGTCCAGTTTTGTCTTTGTGAAAAAAAACATCCTTTCTGACAGTAACTCACCCTAGAACTGAGCCTGGTACACGGATATGGAGGTGGAGTTTGCTTGCCAAGCCCAGTGTAACACAAGCTGTTTTAGTATGCGCATCACATCTTTCCTGCTACACTGCAGGGAACATGCAGTTTATCGTACAAACGTGCATCCTCTGAGCAGAGGATAAACACTCTCTTACTTGCTTGAAACTGTTTGCTTGTGAAGTGAGGACCAGAATACAGAGGCACATGAAACAAATGGTCTGAAGAAGATTCCAGCAAGCATCACATTTATTTATTTTTGATACCACCCCCAGCCCTCCCCACCCCCATTCAAGTGCAATTTGTGTCGATCTCGGAATGTTCAGTCACTGAGAAGCAGAAAGCGTACAAGGTTACAGATTAATGAGAGAGGAAGTAACAGCTTGCTCCAGGTAGGAAGCAATTTTACATCAGCTTTCATTCGGTTATCACTGTCACGAGCTCAGTACTACCCAGTGCAGTGGGCCAGCTTTTCAAATAATAACCAGAATCACTTGAGAAACATTCAAGGCAAAAGAACCTTTACTCTTTTTGTGACCTTCAGAAGACTTTAGGACATTGAGAACAAAAGGTAATTGGTGTCACTGGACAAAGTTTTTCTTCATCTTTTTCGAGATGTGTTGCATTTTGAGTTTGTGAGATGAATGTGCTTGAATAATATTCTTCTTGACAAGAATGTTTTGTGCCTATTAATTTAGCCATAATGTTTCTGCTAAGTGATGCTGTTTAGATCATAACTAGGCTAATAGTACTAGTGCACTGAGAGGCTGTGGGGAGTTCTGATGATGTTGACTGTGACAAGAGCAAACAGCAAAAAAATTCTGCATCGTGACGGGAGACTAGAGACAGATTGGAGACTTCAGAGAATTTGGTTTTTCTTGCTTTTAATGATGAATAGCTGTCTCCAAAGTCCCATTTCATAAGAGCAGAGTTCTAGCACTGAATTCAATTGACAGCCTCCCTAGTTATTTCCAGCTCAAACTTTGCTCTGCCGTTCGTATATTGACAATTTGTTCAGTTAAAAACAAGGGTGTTTATTTTACATGTACTGAAGCAGTGCCCAAAGCTAAGAGTACTGTGAAAGGAAGTATATGAGGAAAATAGCCATCTGAAAGGTATACATTGGAGTAAAGCAATAGATGAGTACAGTGGGAAGATTCCATAACCCTTCTGCAACAGGTGCACAGTATCCTGTGGACAAGTTTTCAGATTGGTATTTCCCCTCTATATTGTTTATATTTTTCATTATTCTCCCTCCCTATTTCCCATATGTGAATGGTTTAGCATCAAAACACAATGCACACTATGTAAAGTATTTTGTCATTAGTTAACAGGAACTAGAATGTCAAGGATATTTGGTTTCCCACATGTTGTGATGTGGCCTCAGACTGCCAAAGTAAATACTTCACTATGTTATGGCTATCTATCTAATAACTCAATTAAGAGCTTATTAGATTTTTCCTAGATTGACATTTTGTACCTATAATCTATAACTTGTATTATTTGGTGTTTTGTGTCACTGTTCGACAGGATTCATACCCTACCCCTGAGCCTCTGCAAATTCCTCCACCCCCTCACCATCCCCCACTTGCTTGGATTTATTCACTATTTTTACGATTTTCACCATTACTTTATTAGTTGCTGCCCTTCCTTTATTCATATTCTACCACATCCCATCTTTTATTGTTATCTCCAAAGGCAGATTTGGTTGGAGATTATGACAGCAAATAGTTCCTTTAACATAGAAAATACACTGCCATAGGAAAATTAAGAAACAAAAATCAGCAGGAAGCCACATTAGGAAGGGCAGTTTTTAAAGCTGGAAAGAGATATAAGGAAGTTGAAGTTAGAGGGAATTTTGGAGATAGGGGTTTGATAGCTTTTGACTTGGCTGCCCCTGGTGGGGCGATTAAATTAGGGGACAAGCAATAGGCCAGATGTAGATAATTGCAGGTATCTTAGACAATTATGGAGATGGAGCAGATTACAAAAATAGGAAGAGTCAGGTCAAGATCTAAAAGGGATTTGAAAACCGGATTGAAAATTTTAAAATTGAAGTGCTGCTTAATTAGGGGTACATGAGTGATCCAAACTTGGTACCTTTAAGATTTCTGGCTACCAATCAGCTATTCACTTAAACTATTAAGAAGTTTTGTTTTTTTTATATTTCAGTTTTTTAGTAAAAGGGAATATTTTGAGGAAAATGTATGGTTGTCATCACAGAAAGATGCAGACTCTGCTAGATGTGAAATATCTTGCACTTGGATATTCTTTATGTATTTTAGGACTTGGAATAGTATAATACGCAATTGGGATTGTCTTGAGTCTGGTATGATTTTGTTCCCTGTGGAAAACATTAACAAAAACTTCACTCTGATATTAGTTTTTTAAAAAGCAGCTGCCTGAATATGTATTTTGAAAAAAAGTTTCAGAAGGACTAAGCATAGTACCACATCGAAAGCAGACGAGAATGTAAAATTCACATGTAAAAAGAGATATAGAGATGAAATAAATGGTGTGAGTTTTAATGAAGGAATCAGTGATGTCCGGGAAGAGTGTCACAATGAGAAATGAAGTGGTGGATTCCTTTCAATGAAATTGTAAATAGATTGAAGAATGATGCAAGAATGAAGTAAAAAAAAGATGCACCTTCCCAAACTTTACTCTCTAGTTTCACCATAAACAATGAACTTAAAGAATCTTACAGTATGAGAAATCTACTTTGGTTGATGTTTGGGAAGTAAAATAGAAACTATTGCAATGACTTTGAGCATGTAAAGTAAACTTTATTTTCTAAATGAATTTCACAAATGTGTTGAATTTGGTTTCTCTTCTTTATCAAAACTCCAAACACCCTGCATCTCTGTCCCCCATCCACTTCCTATCATCAGCCTCTGTGCCACTTTCCCATTTCCTCTCTGGAAAGCAGTGACACATGCTGAGGTAAAATTATCTGAGCATCAACTGTCGTGCTATATTTTATCTTGCAGTTTAACTAGTAAGAGGGAAGGAGGTAGAGGAATCATCAGAAGAAACAGATGGATTTTCCAGCAGAGATCACTGGATAGCCATCAAGAGTGCTGAAGCTCAATGACTTTTTTAACCTCTTGCTGGACCTAATGAGTTTGCCGCCAATTTTAGTAATCCAAGCAACCATCTTTGCCAATTTCAACTAATAGTTTATAATTGGCATCAACCCTGGGATCTTTCTAATGTGAAAGACTCAGTTCCAGACCAATAATTTGTGCACTTTCATCATTTGCTTGGAATCTTCAGGGGTTAATTATCAACATTATTGGTATAGCACATATTTTCTCATTCCAAAACTATTTAACTTGATAATTTGTAGAAGTATAGTGCAGAGAATAAATAAGAAACATCAGCTGCTCCCTGAATCCCATTTTGTGTTTTTTTAAATCTTCTTGAATCTTCAATCTGTAAGAGCTCCCTTTATCTTGGAGATTCAAGGCCAGAAATGTATCTAAAGGGTGTGCTTGATGGAACTGGTGAACGAGATGATCAATTCAGGGTGTTCAATGTTTTAAATATAAATTATACCGATACAGCTGAACTCTGTACAGATGTTGCACAAATAGAATCATTCCAGGCTTTATCCTGCTCCATCTAGTGGTTCAAATGAAAACTGACAGTACAAATTAAATGCTAGTGAGAGACACAAAAGATTGCAAAGCTGAAATCTGGAACAACAAACAATATCCTGGAGGAACTCAGCGGCTCAAGGAGCATCTGTGGGAGGAAAGAAATCATCGACATTTTGGGTCGAAACCCTGTATCAGGACTGAGAGTGGAGAGGTGAGATGGCCAGTATAAAGAGAAGGGGAGTGGCAAGAAAGGATTCCGAGGCGATCGGTAGACTGAGGAGGGGAGTAAAATGACAGGCAGGTGGCTCTGGGTAGGGGAGGTGAGCGGAGGTGAAGTTGGAAAACTGTGACAGGTGAATGATAGAGGTGGACAAAGAGAGGATAAAGAAAAAAAAAACCAGATGGAGACACAGAGATTCTGCAGATGCTGGAATCAGGAGCAACACACACAAACTGCTGGAGGAACCCAGCAGGTCAGGCAGCATCTATGGAGGGAAATGAACAGTTGACATTTTGGGCCAAGACCCTTTGTTTTCCCCCTTTCCTGTGACCCTTTTACTTTCCCCTCCCCTGCCCTCACAACCAGCCCACCTGCTTCCTTTTATTCCATGGTCTACTGTCCTCTCCTATCAGATTCCTCCTTCTTCAGCACTTTGTCTCTTCCATCTATCACCTGCCAGCTTCTCACATCATTCCCTTTTGTCCCCCCTCCCCCACCCACCTACCTTCCCCTTCTCACCTGGACTCACCTATCACCTGCCAGCCTGTGCTCCTCCCTCTCTCCCTCACCCTTTTATTCTGGCTTCTGCCCTCTTCCATTCCAGTCCTGATGAAGGGTCTTGGCCCGAAATGTCGACTGTCCGTTTCCCTCCATAGATGCTGCCTGACCTGCTGAGTTCCTCCAGCATTTTGTAACAGATGGAGTGAGGTAGGGGGAGGGGAGTGTGAGGATGGGAGGGAGGGAGCTGCTGGAGAGAGACAAGCAGGAACAGAATGGACTGCCGGAGCTGGGAGTAAAGGAGATGATAATGGGAACTGTTAGAGGAGCAAGGAGAGGTGAACGACAGTTGGAACCAGATGCAAGATGGGGGTGAGGGGAGGGGGAAACCTGTGTGTGAAGTGGGTGGATGGAGTCAGGAGGGGGAAGGGGACAAAGCTGGATGAAAGGGGGCTGGGGGGAGAGTGGGAAGGGGGACAAAAAAGGGGAGGACTAGAGGATAAAAAGGGTGGGGAGGGGAAAGGAGGGGGCAGAGCAAAACAAGAAAAGGAAAAGGGGTGGGTTTACCTAAAACTGGAAAACTCAATATTGATGCCATTGGGTCGTAGTCCACCCAGGCAGAATATGAGGTGTTGCTCTTCCAGTTTGCGTCGGGCTTCATTCTGATAGTAGAGAAGGCCAAGGATGGACAAGTCAGTGTGGGAATGGGAAGGGGAGTTAAAATGGTCTGCAACTGGGAGCTCAGGATGGCCATTGTGGACTGAACGTAGGTGTTCTGCGAAACAGTCACCGAGTCTGCGGATGGTCTCACTGATGTAGAGGAGGCCACATTGGGAGCACCAAACGCAGTGGACAAGGTTGGAGGAGACTCATGTGAACCTTCTCCTCTCCTGGAAGGAACTGTCTAGGTCCATGGATGGTGATGAGGGAGGAAGCGTAAGGACAAGTGTTACATCTACTGCAAGGACAGGAGAAAGTGCCAGGGGTCAGGGAAGGATGGGTGTGGAGGGATGAGTGGACCAGGGAGTCATTTTTTAAAAAAAAATTTAAATTTTATTTACAACGTGGTAACAGGCCCTTCTGGCCCAACGTGTCCGCACCGCCCATTTTAAACCCAAATTAACCTACCCGTACGTCTTTGCAATGTGGGAGGAAACCAGAGCACCCGGAGGAAACCCACACAGACACAGGAGAACGTACAAACTCCTTACAGACAGCGACGGGAATCGAATCCCGATCGCTGGTGCTGTAATAGCATCGCGCTAACCGCTATGCTACCGTGCAGGGAGTTGTCCCTGTGGAAGGCGAAAAGAGGTCGGGAGGAGATGTGGCTGGTGGTGGGGTCACGTTGCAGCTGGTGGAAATGATATATTGGATGAGGAGGCTCATAGGGTGAAAGGTAAAGACCAGGGGACCAGATTGTTTGTTGCTTTAAACTCCAGTGAATTCAGCTGACTCTGATCTGTTTCTCATACTTCTGCTGCCCCGCCTCTTCCCAGACAGAACAGAGATAGCGTTCCCCTGGTCTTTACCTTTCACCCTCTGAGTCTTCTCATCCAGCACATCACCCTTCGTCATTTCCACCAGCTACAACGAGATCCCACCACCAGCCACATCTTCTTCTCCCCACCCATTTCCACCTTCCATAGGGACCACTCCCTCCATGACTCCCTGGTCCGTTCATCCCTCCACACCCATCCATCCCTGACCGTAAGCACTTACCCCTGCCCTTGCAGTAGATGTAACACTTGTCTTTCCACCTCCTCCCTCGCCACCATCCATGGACCTAAACAGTTCCTTCCAGGTGAGGCAAAGGTTCATGTACATCTCCTCCAACCTTGTCCGTTGTATTTGGTGCTCCCATGTGGCCTCCTCTACATCAGCGAGACCATCCGCAGACTCGGTGACTGTTTTGCAGAACACCTACGTTCAGTCCACAATGGCCATCTCGAGCTCCCAGTTGCAGACCATTTCAACTCCCCTTCCCATTCCCACACTGACCTGTCCATCCTTGGCCTTCTCTACTGCCAGGATGAAACCCAACACAAACTGGACGAGCAACACCTTGTATTCCGCCTGGGTAGTCTACAGCCCAATGGCATCAATATTGAGTTTTCCAATTTTAAGTAAACCTCTACCCCCTTTTCTTTTTCTCCTCCTCCCCTCCCCCCCCCCACCTTCACCCTCTCCCCAACCTCCTTCTGATCCTCTGGTCCTCTCCTAATTTGTCCCCCTTCCCACACACTCCCCAGCCCCCCTTCACCCTTCTTTGT
The DNA here is from genome assembly GCF_009764475.1 of Pristis pectinata. Classification (NCBI taxonomy): domain Eukaryota; kingdom Metazoa; phylum Chordata; class Chondrichthyes; order Rhinopristiformes; family Pristidae; genus Pristis; species Pristis pectinata. The sequence continues at coordinate 79,614,467 of NC_067412.1, forward strand.
CCCCTCCTGGCTCCATCTACCCACTTCACCCACAGGTTCCCCCCACCACCCACCCCCCCCCCCCCCCCCCAATCTGGTTCCAACTGTCATTCACTTCTTCCTTTTCCTCTAATGGTTCACATTCTCACCTCCCTTACTTATCTGAATCTGGCTCTGGTGGTGTTTTGTGTTCCTGCTTATCTCCCTCCAGCAACTGTCTCCTATCTTCACATTCCCCTGACCCACCTTACTTCATCTATTGTTTTTTTCTTTTTCCTCTCTCTCTCTCTCTCTCTCTCTCTGCATTCATCTATTACTCACCTGCCTCTGTCTTCTAACTCCACCCCTGCTCCCCTCCCCTACTAGGCACTACCTGCCTGTCATCTCACACCCCTCCTCAGTCCACCAATCGCCTCGGATTCCTTTCTCATCACTCGCCTTCTCCTCTCTCCACTCTCCCCTTTCTGTCCTGATGCAGGGTTTCGACCCGAAATGTTGACAATTCCTTTCCTCCCACAGATGCTGCTCCACCTGCTGAGTTCCTCCAGCAGATTGTTTGTTGCTTTAAATTCCAGTGAATTCAGTTGACTCTGATCAGAAGATGACTCAGTAGTCAAAGACATTACTTTTAGATTTATTTTTAGCTCAAGTGGGACAGAGACTCCAGTGAATAAAATAATCATATTGGGCAATGCACTTGAAAGAAGCAATAAAATGGTTTGTAACACAAGTATTGTTAGGGTGCATGATAAAAGAAAAGACTAAGCATTCTTCTTTTGACTCCTCCTGGTCCTCCTTAAGACAGAGAAAAGTAAAAAGAGAAAAGTAAATAGGAAAATGAACCAGAATACACTGAACTTCCACCCCGCTCTCAAATCCACATGGGCCATTTCTGACACCTTTCTCCCTTTTCTGGATCTCTGTCTCCACCTCAGGAGACAAACCATCTCCCGACATTTACTTTTAACTCACTGACTTCCGCAGCTACTTTGACTACACCTCCTCCCACCCAGTCTCTTAACAGGATGCCATCTTTTTCCTCATTCTCCCTGCCTCCACTGCATCTGTTCTCAAGATAAGGCTTTCTGTTGCACAATATCTGAAATGCCCTCCTTTTCTAGCAAACATGGCTTCTCCTCTGCTGTGGTTTATGGAGCTTCACTCATATTTCCTCCATTTCCCGGACTCATGCCCCCCACCCTGGCCCAACCTCCTCCCAGATAGAACAGAGATGGTGTTCCTTTGGTCCTCATCATTCACACTACCAGTCTATTCACTACCTACCAGCACACCACCCTTTGTCATTTCCTCCAGCTGCAACAGGGTCCCATTAGCATTTACATCTTGCTCTCCCCACCCCTGTCTGCTTTCCACAGGACGTGACTCCCTGATTCACTCATCCCTTCCCACACACCCCACCCCGTCCCTGGCAACTATAGGTGGTACAGCACTTGTCCCTAAACGTCCTCACTCACTACCATTCAGAGACCTAAATATCCCTTTCAGGTCAAGCAAAGATTCACATGCACCTCCTCCAACCTTGTTCACTGCATTTGGCACTCTCAATGTTAGCTATTCTACATTGGCGAGACCAACATAGACTGGGCGGCCATATTGCAGAACACCTATTCTCTGTCCACAATTGCCATCCTGCGCTCCCAGTTGATTGCTATTTCAACTTCCCTTCCCATTCCCACACCTGTCTGTCCTCGGCCTTCTCCACTGCCAGGGTGAGGCCAAACACAAACTAGAAGAATAACACATCATATTCTGCATGGGTAGTCTACAACCCAATGGTATGAACAGTGAATTTTCCAATTTCAGGTAATTTTTCCACTTCTGATCTGCCCAGGACTCCATGCCCCCACCTGGTCCCTTCTGCCTATCACCCGCACACTATACCTGCTGGGACTCCTCTCCCCTGCCCAATGGGTTCCACCCGTCAGTCTTCACTCCCTTATCTGCTTCAATTTATCACCTTCCTTACTTATCAGATTCCAGCATCTGCAGCCTCTTGTGTCTCCACTTGTCACCTTCCAGCCTCTGTCTCTATCTCCAGCTTCATCTCCCCCCACCTGGCTCCATTTGCCTTTTTTTCTCTCTCGTTGTCGGCCCCACCAGTTGCTGGCTCCCATCGCCACCACTCTCTCTCCTCCAACTGGCACCGTCTGCCCATCATCTCCCTCCTCACCTGATTCCACCTATCACCAGCCAGCCCCTGCCCCACCCCTCCCCCTCATTTCTTTATACTGACTTTCTCCCCTCTACACTCCCAGTCCATGTAGGATCTCGACCTGAAACATCAACTATCCTTTTGCCTCCACAGATGCAGCTCAACCCATTGAGTTCCTCCACTAATTTGTTTATTGTTCCAGAATACAGTAATTCTCTGGAGTGGAATATACTAAACCTTCTCTGACACAATGGGAAAATGCACAAAGTTTTGTGGAACAAAATAGATAGAAAAGGTGAAAATGGAAGTGGAACAGGCAGGCAGGCAGGTAATGGTTAGGATGGAGAAGTGCTTTGGCAACAGCAGGAAAAATAGCATTGATAGTAGGAAAAGCAGAAATTTACTGACAGGTATTCTGATTTTTGAATGGGAATATGTAGGTTAATAGCATTGTTTAAATTTAATCTTGAAGCATTGTGATGGTAATGGATATAATTCATATGCAAATCAGAGTTTGCAGTAAGACATAAGACTTTGAAATGATCATTGTCCAGGCTAATTCTGAGATTTTTTTTACTTATTTTCCTGGACTTCATTGTGTGACAATATTATAAGGGTTTGCTTATAATTCTTGGCTTGGAATTGCTAACTGATAATAATCACAAGGGCATTAACACCCACTTCAGATAAAACCAGAAAAAAAATCGCAAGTATCAACATAGCTTCAGCATAGCATATTAGATATTTATCACAATTATGTCCTGAAATTGTTTGAATTCATGAGAACTTAGCAACACAAAAGTATTGTAAGTTAAATTATATATTGGGGCAGGCAGAGCAAAGGAAAGCTTATGTGAAATCATAGTATACTTTTTATTTTTATTGCTGGGATTTCTCTCACAATATATCATTATATAACTAAACTGCTAAATGTTCATATTTAACAATTACATTTTTTTAAAAAAGATGCATACTAAGAAAATATAGGAGATAGACTATCAAGGAGGAAAGAATGAAATGTTCTGTAGGAAAAGATTTTATTATGTTTTCAATGTTTTTTATAGTTTAGTAAGAGGAAAAGTTTCCATTTATAGAGTACTTTTCATGACCTTTGGGTATCCCAAAGTGCTTTAGGTATAACTGCTGTGGTCATGCAGGGGACAAATGGAGAACATTTGTAGATGGCAAGGTCTCACAATCAATAATAGAATGCATGAGCAATTAACATTTTACTGAACGTCATGTTAAAAATGTTAAATCTTTGGCATATTGTCCTTGAGACTTTCCCTCTGTGTGACTCATTAGTGTCTCTCCTTATTTTCTTTGCCTGCGTCAGTTTCCTTGTATCCCTTATGGTAGCCACACTTGTGTAAACAAGCTTTTCCACATGTGATGACTGGTCTAAAAAGTAGAGTTAAAAGTTTAAAATCACTTCAATTGCAGTAGCCTGAGAGAAAATAGTTAAAATCTATGGTGCTGGGTGCCATACAGATAGCTGACACATCAATAGAAACAAAAACACTGAAAGGACAAGCATAGCCTGTTAGTTCCTGAACAAGAACAGATGGACTCTTGTTTCAGCTGATTATACATCTGGACATCACTAACTTATTACAATGAACAACGATTCAACAAATGAACTAATCTGTTTCATTTTAGCTGCAAGACTTTAGATAAGTCCATTGGAAAAGTGAAAGACTTCTTTCTTTTGCTTTAATTAGTTTGCTGAAAATAACAAGCACTTAAGATGCTATAAGCAGCAACTTTGAAATGTATTTAAATGCAAATGGAAATTGCTTTTTGGCTGATATAAGTCACTTTCCTTTTTTAAAAGCACATGTTTTAACTGTGAGGTGTGGGGAAATCTACACTATGAAAGTTGGGTCAGCATTGGATCATACTTGTCTGTTGTTATAACACAAGCTGATTATTAGGTAAAACTATAATCATAAACTCTGGATTTTGGCAGCTATTTGTCATTTTCAGGTTTTTGTAAGAAGGCTGCCTTTTCAGTTGAGGTAGCAGTGGGCAAAGTATATCCATCCAACTGTACTGAACCCCACTCCCGGCCACCCCCAAGAAAAATCAGCCTCAGAAGTGAAGAAGGGAAAATTGTGGTGAGAATCATGGAGAATAACTTGGCAGACTCCTGCATTCCAAGTGTGCTCTGTTGAAAAAAATGATAAGAAGGGACTTAATCAAAAAAAAATACTGGAGAATACCTGAGTGGTGTGGAAAATGGAGAAAATGCCCTACTAGCTGGATGGAGTTATATTTAAATGGTAGAATACTGCATACTATGAAATGCCTGACAAGGAGTTGTTTAATGCAGTCATTCTTCGGAAAGGAAAAATATTCCACTCTGTTCCTCAGCCACTCTCCATTTGAATGAGCATAAAATGCAAAGAAATATTGATAGGTATGAACATGAGTATCAGTTATTTTCTTGTGCAGTGGCAAAGCCATTATTTTGATATTCATCTTGGATCAAATGTATTTACAAAAAAAGAAAAAAATATATGAATTCTGTGTTATTCGGAAAATTGAAGATTGGAGTGAATCATATGCTCCACCATATGAACTTCATGCAGTTTGATATTTCGCATACCTAAGAAATGGAGAGATGAACATATGGAAACAATAGCAACAATAACAGTGCAGGCATATTGAAAAAAAGCTCTGATTCTTTTTCTGAATAAATGGTATAAACGAGAGAACATAATATGACATTTTTGAATATCAGAATTGTGTCTTTCTGCCTGTCTGTCTGTCTATCTATCTATCTATGTATCTATCTACATCGAATGCATACAAACGCTGTCACCCTTTCATCTAATTAGTTATGATATAGGCTTTATGAATCAGTAACAAGTTACTGAACAATCTTTGAAATTAGTCTTCAAAAAATAAAAGGCCATTATTTCTTGACTCTTTCTTTTGACCTTGATATTATTCCATCTCCCCAGGCACCAAAGCCAAAAACTTAAACACAATTCTTAATTAAAGGAAAATATTAAAAAACTGCAGATGCTGTAAATCTGAAATAAAAACAGAAGACGCTGGAAACACTCAGCAGGTCAGGCAGCATCTGTGGAAAGAGAAACAGAGTTAATGTTAGCTTTGTTTCTTGTTTTGGAGATGCTGTCTAATCTGATCTGAATGTCCATGGAGCAATGTAATGGAGGTAAGTTAAGAAGAATTTATTTTAAAAAAATACCTGTATAATGTGATGAAATAAATCCACAATTTTTTTGCCAGCAATAAGCTGCAAACTCAAATTATACCAAATTATATCAATGAAATTTACAGAGGACTGGACCTAATTGTAGATCCTTGATGTTTTTGTGTTTAACTTTTTTTCAGTCCTCATGTCAAAACTGTGGCCAGATCTGTAGCATCTCGAAATTCTGTCACATGCAACACTTTTGAAAGGTACATGATTAAATGTTATCAAAAACGTAACTGGTAATTTATCTTCCTGATTGTACAATTCCAGAAATTAGCTTCATGTCTTCCATGCATATGACACATGTATGAGGCTACAAACTTGCATAGTGATGTCAGGTTGCATGCACATGTTATTTGACAGCCTTTGCACATTGTTACATACCAGCAACAATAGAAACACAACGAGTCATGTATAAATGTTAGAATCTATTTATTAATAACTACTTGTAATAATAAGAGAAATTAAACTGTTAGATATTAAACATTGACCCCAAAAATAAACTCGAAGTGTGTGTGTGGCAAATTCCCAAACCCCAAGTCTAGGAATAGTTCTCAAAGTTCACTTCAGCAAATCATAACATAGAACGATGAGCAAAGGCTTCTAAAAACCACAGCAGTTTGTAGAGAGAATGTAGAGAGAAAATTTACAAAATCCACAAGTTCCACGATGGAATCCATACGACACATCAGTCACTGATGATCTCCATTGCTTTGTTCCGAAGTATCTGCCACACCAAGGGCACTCAATTCATGGCCACCCACAGATATACCTGCTTTCCAGTACAGGTTAATGACAAAGTGGACTCCACAGGTTGCTCCAAAAATCCATACATGGATTGTATAGTGACAGCTATTGTTCTTCATCCATAGATACAGAGACTGGCAGTCAGTGTCTCTCTCTCTCTCTCACTGTCTCCGTCTCTCTCTGTCTCTCTCTCCCCGTCTCTTTTTCTTCCTGTGCAACAGCCAATACGCTCCAGTTATAGTCTTGCAGTTATCAGATAACACCACACACACACTACTACACTACTGTCCAGGTGCTTTAAAGGGACATTCACCAAATAGCAGCCTGGCTCGTAACAACATGTAAGGCCTGCAAAGGGCTTGGGCCTTACGTAATGAAGCAAACCATAACTGAAGGATGAGGCCTCCTGAGACATTACTGAAAGGAGACCTAACCTTACCTAGTCCAATACCAGGGTGTTTACTTCCAGGTACATCCTGTTCTAAGTGGTCTTCTTGGTGCTTGCTCCCAATAAAACCCCAGCACCCATTTCTCTACCCCCAAATGCTGTCAATGTGCTCATGGCCACCAATTGCCTCACTACCTCTTCACGCAACCATTAATCTCCTCTTCACCTGATCCTGATACCCTCTTTGACCAGTTCAGCTACTTTTGCATGCCCTAACCCTGGCCTAATCCTTTCTACTACTACCTGCTCAATCTGTTTCTACCCCTGATCCTGTCTTCTCACTTAATCTTATCCCTCCCTCTCACAATCCTCTATTTATTTTATTATCAATGCTGTTTTGCCAAGACCATTGCCAACATCATGGAATTGAGCCAAAATGAGACCGAGGACTGCAAATACAATATATTACAAACACAACACTACCCTAAGGTAGTCTGCATGATAGTCTCTTATATTGAAGTTTACTCTATCAACACATCAATCCTTTTCTCTCCCAGATACTCCCTGAATTTTTTGGGAATGTTTCCTTGTGAGATTATTTTCACATGTTCTTCCTTATTGTGAAGTCATTAAATATGGTGACTGTTCATCTTCTCCCTTCTAACATCCAGTATGTAGTGCAGGATGTGCTTCAACATTGAATGTTTCTGTGCAGAGGAGCAATGGTCTCCTCTCATAGAACCACTGCAGTCTAACTGCAACTTGCTGAGCTGTTTGAAAAGTCCTGACAAACCAAATTCAACACTTAAAGGCAATTATGAATCACAAACAAAATTTCACCAATTCAAAGAAGTCCTCTGATGAGTAATGTGAATACAGAAAAATAAAAATGCTGCCTTGAGTAGTTGAGGCACATTATTAGTGCTGCAAACCAACCTGCCTACCCCTGTAAAGCCTGATTTAATGTGGAACATATGTGATAGCAAGGAATGGGGAAAGAAAGGATTTAAATGTTAATGTCATATACTGGGGCCTATCTCCACAGATGAGGATTAAAACAAGTAGGTCTGCCTTCTCTTTGCTCATAAGTTTTCTTATTGCAACTTGTTGTACCCTCATTTTATCATTTTAATTTTCTTATTAACATCTCCTGTTAGTTAGTATTTATTGCTGACAATCAGGTCACATTTTAGGTTTAATGCTTTCTCCACTACTTTTTCTCAGTAATTCCGTCGTAAGAAATGTGTACATGTTAATTGCTGGTATCGACGAGATGTAGGAGGACAAAGGAAGAGCTACAGGTGGAAACAGAAAGAGAGAGAGAGGCAACTAAGGGCACCGACACACAGATACATTCCCAAGATATTTCCGAACGTTAGATTTATTGTTTGACACAGAGCCAAGAGAAAACTGAAAAATCAGTCCTACCAAAATTGAATTGATTCTTCCTCCCCTCCCCAGTGCCATTAGCTCTCGTCTGCCCTTCATAGATGACAGATAATCACTGGTAAATCAATTCAAATCCCCAACAGCTTTAGCAACCCTCGGTTTTTCTTCTAGCCTGAAGGTATCAGCCTAAAGGACCTCACTGCAACTACCTGTGGTATCTCCATTTCAGTACTGTCAAGCAATTCCACAGTAGAAGACAGTGTTCTTCCTATCAGGGGCAGCCATGCATATGGGTCCTGGTATTTCAAGGCTGTGGTCCCAGATGCTTATCCAGGGAATATAACTGTTAATGCTCCCTATTCATCCCATCTCCCCAAGCAATGGCTAACCACCCTATGCCCAATATATCCTTGTCCTTGGAATTGCAGGGCAACAGAAAGAGTTCTTTATTTATACGTTAATCATCTGCTTCACCTTCGTGTCTGCCTCTCCCAGTTACTGGGAATTGCCCTGCTGATATGGAGAAGGGATACCCATGCCGCCTTTATTTGAAGCCTATCTCATCCTCTCACATGGCCACTGCTCTGATCTGGCTCTGAGAAAAGCAGAGAAGAATCTGGAGTTAGTTCATGTGGATGTGGGGAGAATAAAATGGGATTGGTGAGGTATGAGTTCTTGATGGTAAGTGTGGACAGCGGGGTGAAGGGCCTGTTTCTGTTCTGGATGGCTCCATGGCTCTAAATGGAATGCAGAAGGAGAAGAGGAAATTGATACATCAACAATGGAAAATGTACAGCACAGGCTTGTACAAAATAATGGACAATGGAGAAATGAAGCTAATTCTGCAAAAATAACTTAACTTCATCAATCCCTGTAAATCAGTTATCTGTATGCCATGCATCACAAATACTTGACAAAATAGTATGTCTATTGGATCACTACTTTGTACAACATTTACATTATTTTGAATAAATAATAGTATTCAGCGATTCTGAGGCTTTTTGATGCATTTTGAGGGGAAATCAAAACAGCTGTTTATTTGCAGCGGAGCTTTATTTTGTGTTGCCCCTTGCAGGTAAGAGTTTATTTACAGCTCCAAGTAACATAGGAAAAAAATTAATAAGTCCTCAACTGTAGGAAATAAAAATGGGTATCAAACTTCATTACATGCTGAGAGGCCTAAAGGCTGTTTTTCATGCATAATGAATAGAAAATGCATAATGTATAAATGAATATCACACATTCTAATGTCTGCTAATGTTTCTTTTCCTGACACCAGCTAGGTGATTCAGTAATTCTCAGGCCATCTGTAGAAATACATTTATAAGTCGATCCATTGAATAACCTGTTACCTTACAATTATTTTTGCTCTATTTGATGAGCATTGCTTAAACCTGTGTGCAGATTTACATTGCTGTTAATTATCTGAAATCAACAGTACTGCTTTGTTTGAAACTTAAGTATTGAGGAAAGCAGCCCAGCAAAAAATAGGGCTATTTATTCTGGTTGACTTCTGCCCACTGATCACCTGCAGAATTCACCCAGCTGTTAAACACAGGTTAGCTCATTAAAAAGGAAGCTTTGGCCCAATTATTACTAGTGTTCAGGGAAAGGGTGGGGAGAATATCTGGCACAACTATCCAATTACAAGAAATGACTAATTTTTGCAAATCTGAACCTCCTCAAATCTAACAGGAGCAAATACATCCATATTATTGTCTAGGAATAATAATTTAAAATAATTGATAAAATATCCATTTGACATTTCTGATTTCATCCCACACACGTTACCTGGAGCTTATTATTAATAATGCTAACAAGGAACACAAATGAAACAGTGACTAAAGTCACAGGTTAGATTTTTTTTCGATTGCTTAAGCTAAATCTGCAACATGGTAGTGGCTGTGTGTTACACTCCATCAGAAATCTGGTATCAATGACTTCAATAAAAATGAATCTTGGAAGCAGTGTACAACATGTAGCCGATATCATAATGTGTGTTAAGCAGGTCACCAAGGACAAATTTCTACTTCAAAATATGTCAGCTAAAGTAAGTGGGGATGCATAAAAAAATCCAAAATAGTAGACCACATGGTCCCATGGGCCTCCTTTGCCATTCAACTGTAAACTCGTGAATGGAGAAAGGAGATGGTGTCATGAGGAAATGAAATGAAAGGAAATAGAGTGGCCTAATAGTCAGAAATGATGCATTAGTGACTCATGGTAAAGGTAGAACTAAAAGCTATAAAATATTAAACCAGAAGGGAGAAGTAAAAATTATGAGGAAGCTATTAGAGCAGTTTATAATAATAATAATAATAATAATAATCATCATCATCATCATCATCATTATAACCTATATTGCCTTATATTTGGACAAGTTTATCAACATGCTGATATCACAACTGTCCATGTATTCTTGATGTGGTATCACCAAAGTCCTACACAATTGTAGAAAGACTTCCTTACTCTTATACTTCAGTCACTTTTCATATTATGTCAAGGTCTCTGTTGAAGGATACTTTTGGGTGCATGCCTCAGCTTGGGAATTGAATGGGGGAGAGAAGGGGCTGATGATTCCTGGTCACATATTGTTTTTTTTTTCTCCCCATGTTCTTGAATTGGGGGCCGTGCAGTGCAGTGCTGATTCCAGGAATGAGAAGATTTCCAGTGATGGGGTAGGGGTGAAATTTTATGGAATGTGCCTGTGATTATTGAAGTTTAGATGAATGAAATGTGGTCTTACTGAACCATAAGATTCTGAAAGTGATGCAAAAGGAAGTAAGGGATAAGTGGAGAGAGCAGGAGGGAAAGGGAGCAGGAATTTGGTATTGATATAAAGGATCAGCCATGATCAAATTGAATGGTGAAACAAGCTTGAAAAGATGAATGGCCCACTTCTGTGCCTTTCTTTCAGGTTTGTACAGGACAGAACTTGTTTGTTCTAGTCAGAGAGTCAAGAACAAGAGTCATGGTTTCAAGATAAGTGGTTGGTTTTAAGAACTAACTGAGATGAGGAGAAATTTCTGAACTCAGGGATGTGAAACTTTGCAATTGAAGAGCAGTAGATATTCATTTAGTCCATTTGCTACAGGAATCTGTGGATTTTCAAACATTAAAGGAATCAAGTGATAAGGGGATGAAGCAATAATGTTAATAAGGTACTGTGGCGACTCACCGTCTAGTCGGGCGAACCAGCTCGGCAGTCGGGTTGCATGGTGTCGGAGCGACGAGGCCCAAAATGGCGGCGGGCCTCGTCTTTCCGAGCGACGGGGAGAACCCGCGCGCGGGAAAGTCCTGATGTCGTAGGACTTACGTCATTGCCGGTTTTTTGGGCGGGAGTTTTCTCCCTTAAAGGGCCCGCGCAAGGCGGGAAAATAAACCAGTTCTGTTTGGCAATCCTCCAAGTGAGTCTTGTTTTATTCCGCGGTAGCAACCGCTACATTGGTGACCCCGACGGTCCAAACGGCTTTTGGACCCGCGAAATGGATGACAACGCAGCAGCCAATGCAGTGGCCCTCAAGCTGCCCACCTTTTGGACACTTCGGCCCAGCGTCTGGTTTGACCAGGCCGAAACGCAATTCCACCTTCGGCAGATCACCTCTGACTCCACGAAGTACTACCATGTGGTTAGCTCTCTGGACCAGGAGACAGCCGCCCAGGTTGGAGACTTCATCCAGTCACCTCCGGAGGAAGATAAGTACCCGGCTTTCAAAGACCTTTTGATCCGGACCTTCGGCCTCTCCCGTCGTGAGCGCGCCGCCCGCCTGCTTCATCTGGATGGCCTGGGGGACAGATCCCCATTCGCCCTAATGAATGAGATGCTGGCATTGGCCGAGGGACACAAGCCATGCCTGATGTTCGAACAGGCCTTCCTCGAACAGCTCCCTGATGACATCCACTTGTTGTTAGCTCACGCCGACTTCAGCAACCCCCGTGAGGTGGCCGCCTGGGCAGATGTCCTGTGGAGGGCCAAGCACGAGAGCGGTTCGTCCGTCAGTCAAATCACCAGGCCGCGAGCCCAACACTCGCCTCGCCCGGCCCCAGCAACCGAGCAGCCACGCCCCAGGAACGCAGACGACGACACGGGTGACCAGCTGTGCTTCTACCATCAGAGGTGGGGTGCGGAGGCCCGTCGATGCCGCCCACCCTGCAAGTTTCAGGGAAATGCCAGGGCCAGCCGCCGCTGATGGCTACGGCGGCTGGCCGCCGACAGAGCCTCCTCTTCGTTCAGGACAAGAAATCTGGACGGGGTTTCCTCGTTGATACTGGAGCAGAGGTCAGTATTTTGCCCCTGACAGGCCGCGACACTCGTGACAGGCCACCAGGTCCTCTACTCAATGCCGCCAACGGTACAACGATACGGTCTTTCGGCACCCATACCCTTCAATTACACTTTGGCGGCAGCCGTTTTACCTGGACCTTTACCCTTGCCACCGTCGCCCGACCACTCCTAGGAGCCGATTTCCTTCGGGCCCACAACCTGTTAGTCGACCTGCGAAGGAAGCGGTTAATTCACTCTAGCACTCTCCGGACCTATCCCCTGGGAGAAATCAGCCCACCAGCCCCGCGCCTGGACTCCATTTCCCTTTCTGGCGACGATTTCGCCAAGCTCCTAGCCGAGTTCCCATCGATTTTGGCACCTTCGTTTACAAATTCTAGGCCCACACATGGGGTACGACACTACATCATTACCACAGGGCCACCCCTTCATGCCCAAGCATGGCGATTACCTCCAGACAAGCTCCGCCTGGCAAAGGAAGAGTTCCGTCACATGGAGGAGCTGGGGATTGTTCGCAGGTCAGACAGCCCCTGGGCCTCCCCCCTGCACATGGTCCCCAAAGCCACCGGAGGGTGGAGGCCCTGCGGCGACTACCGCAGGCTGAATGACGCCACCACCCCAGACAGCTATCCCATCCCTCACATCCAGGACTTTGCAGCGAACTTACACGGGGCCCGCATCTTTTCCAAAGTGGACCTCGTTAGGGGATACCACCAAATCCCGGTCCATCCGGATGACGTCCCCAAAACTGCGATTATCACCCCATTTGGCCTGTTTGAATTCCTTCGGATGCCGTTCGGCCTTAAGAACGCCGCGCAGACCTTCCAGCAGCTGATGGACGCGGTAGGCCGAGACCTGGACTTCGTGTTCATTTACTTGGACGACATACTGATTGCCAGCCGTAACCGCCAGGAACACCTTTCCCACCTCCGCCAGCTGTATTCCCGCCTCCGCGGTTTCGGCCTCACGATTAACCCGTCCAAGTGCCAATTCGGACTTGACTCTATCGATTTCCTCGGCCACAAAATCACCAGCGATGGGGCAACACCCCTACCCGCCAAGGTGGATGCTATCCGCCATTTTGCCCGCCCTGACACAGTCAAAGGCCTACAGGAATTCCTTGGGATGGTCAACTTTTACCATCGTTTCATCCCTGCAGCAGCCCGTATCATGCGCCCTCTGTTCTCGCTGCTGGCTGGTAAGGGCAAGGACATCATCTGGACTGACGAGGCTGCGGCTGCTTTCGTTAAGGCCAAAGACGCGCTGGCAGATGCTACGATGCTGGTACACCCCAGGACTGACGTCCCAATGCCCTCACGGTAGACGCGTCCAACACCGCGGTGGGTGGGGTACTGGAACAGCTACTCGAAGGCCGCTGGCAACCCTTGGCATTTTTCAGCAAACACCTTAGACCGCCCGAACTGAAGTACAGCGCTTTTGATCGGGAACTTCTAGCGCTGTATCTGGCGGTCCAGCATTTCCGATACTTTCTAGAAGGCAGGCCTTTCACCGCTTTCACCGATCATAAGCCTCTGTCCTTTGCCTTCTCCAAAGTCTCCGATCCCTGGTCAGCTCGTCAGCAGAGACAATTATCCTACATTTCCGAGTTCACAACTGACATCCAACATGTCTCCGGAAAGGATAATGTTGTTGCTGATGCACTTTCCAGACCAACCATCCACAACCTATCCTTGGGTGTCGACTACACGGCCCTGGCTGACGCACAGCAAGCCGACGACGAACTGCCCAGCTACAGAACTGCAGTCTCGGGTCTACAGCTCCGAGATTTCTTGGTTGGTCCAGGTCAGCGGACCCTACTTTGCGACGTTGCGACTGGTCAGCCCCGCCCTATAGTCCCTGCAGCCTGGCGGAGACGCGTTTTTGACTCGGTACATGGGTTGGCGCACCCGTCCATCAGATCTACTGTCCGACTGGTCGCCAGCAAGTTTGTCTGGCATGGCCTGCACAAACAGGTCAGTGAGTGGGCCAGGACTTGTCCGCACTGCCAGACGTCAAAAATCCAGCGACACACCAAGGTCCCACCACAGCAGTTCGAGCCTACCCGTAGGAGGTTCGACCACATACACGTCGACCTCGTGGGCCCTCTGCCAGTTTCAAGAGGAGCCCGGTACCTCCTTACTATCGTGGACCGGTTCACGAGGTGGCCTGAGGCAACCCCCCTGACTGACATCACAACTGATTCCTGCGCCCGAGCGCTGCTCACAACTTGGGTCTCACGTTTTGGCGTTCCGGCCCACATCACTTCAGACAGAGGCACCCAATTCACTTCCAGTCTCTGGGCTGCATTAGCGAACCTGTAGGGACGCAGCTGCACACCACCACGGCCTACCATCCTCAATCAAACGGGTTGGTGGAACGTTTTCACCGCCATCTAAAATCGGCCTTGATGGCCCTCCTGAAGGGTCCTAACTGGGTTGACGAGCTGCCTTGGGTCCTGCTCGGCATACGCACTGCCCCCAAAGAAGACCTCCGCACTTCGTCAGCTGAGCTTGTATACGGGGCGCAACTAGTTGTCCCCGGGGATTTCATACCTGCCCTTCAGGAGCAAGGGGAACAACCCCCAGCAGTCCTACAAAGACTGCGCGAGAAGCTTGGCGCCTTGGCCCCGATTCCCACCTCATGGCATGGTCAAGCCCCATCCTGCCAGCCCAAGGAACTACGGGACTGTAAGTTTGTTTTCGTTCGCAGGGGCACACCTCGGGCGCCATTACAACGACCATATGAGGGACCGTTCCGAGTCATACGGAATAACGGATCCACTTTTATTTTGGACATTGGAGGCAGGGAACAGGTTTTCACGGCGGACCACCTCAAACCGGCCCATTTGGATCTGCAACAGCCTGTCGAGGTTGCCACGCCGCGACGCAGAGGCCGCCCCCCTAAGCGGCAGCTGGCACAGCCCACGGACCTTGGGGACTGTCTCGCCGGTTCTGGGGGGGGGGGGTTGTGTGGCGACTCACCGTCTAGTCGGGCGAACTGGCTCGGCAGTCGGGTCGCGCGGTGTCAGAGCGACGAGGCCCAAGATGGCGGCGGGCCTCGTCTTTCCGAGCGACGGGGAGAACCCGCGCGCGGGAAAGTCCTGATGACGTAGGACTTACGTCATTGCAGGTTTTTTGGGCGGGAGTTTTCTCCCTTAAAGGGCCCGCGCAAGGCGGGAAAATAAACCAGTTCTGTTTGGCAATCCTCCAAGTGAGTCTTGTTTTATTCCGCGGTAGCAACCGCTACAGTACAGCATTAACCATGATCCTGGGGGCAGGAGTAAGATTCTTGAATTGGGACGAACTTTGTCATAGAAAACAAAAAAAACAGTCATTTTAAATCCCCAGATTGTGGAAATTTAAATAAAGACTGAAGTTACCAATTACAAATCTGAATCCAACCAGTTTAGTTTCAGTTTAGAGAGAGATGAGGATAGCTGTGAGCATTTAACCCACTCTCAGAAGAAATGGGTCTCTCATTGAAATATTTTAGAAGACTATGTTTTAAAAGTCTGTTCTGACTTTAATATTGGATTGTCATGCTTCCCAGGCCTTGGAATCTGACAACTGCAGTGGAGAATGTTGCCACTTATGGGTCAAGAGACACAAGGATTTCTCCTGCACTCCACTCCCTATCCCTGCCCACCTTTCCCTTACTCTCTGCTCCTCACTTGCACTCCGGTTCCAAAGACTTATCTGCCCAACATCTAGCCAGCCTTTCAATGAGGAAAGCTGCAACTGGGAAATTCAGACCAAAATTGGTAACTGGTTCTCGCCATTTGAATCTGTGGATAACCCTCTTTTCTCCCCCATTGACAGAAGAGAGTCCATGATGCCAATGGATTCCAGGATGAACTTTTAAAGTTGACACAAATCACAGTCGTTTTCAATATTTTGTCATATTTACAATTCACCAAGAGAGCTACTTTAGCGATCCTAGACAATACTGAAATTAATCCAAACCATTCTGGCAAGTGATTAGTATGACTGGAATACATCTTAAAGAATGTTCTATTTTAACTTGTGCCAATCTTTTGGTTTTGATGTTATCTCTGTATAAGATCACATTTCCCATGAAGAAATGCAACTCAGCCCCTTTCATGTGGAAGTATACTGTCTGCTTTGTCATTTTTATCTGAAGTATTTTTTTAATATTCAGAGAAGCTGAAATTTTATACAAAAGGAAAATACTTTGGATGGTGAAAAGAGCAACAGAGTTAACATTTCAGTTAATATAATCCAGCAACAGAAATTGAAAAAGTTATGTAAGGTCGCATTTTATTTGGTATCTCTAATGACTTAAATAAAGTGAAAATTGGCCATGAGAAATTGTTGGATAATGATACTAACAATGAATTTCGACTTGAGTCACTCAAAGTTGGCCTTGGAATCATTCATTTTATTTAAATGCTGCATTGGAAGGATTTATATGAGAATAAAAAAATTGTTTTTAACACTCTATGTTGAGCTGCTCATCATTCTAAAATTGTTGATTCCAGATCTTGTCTTGGACTTTTCCCTATTCCTGACCTCCACCTGCGTAATAAACATGTACTCCTCCAATTCCGACCTCTTGATCATTCCCCTCCCACTCTATCTTTTGCAAACATGCCTGCAGCAAATGAAAGGTCTGCAAGTCCCTCCTTAATGTTTTCTATCTCTCTAACCTCTTCTATCTCTCTAACCTCTGTCTCCTTCAATCTAATTTCTGTCAAAGAGGTATTGTAGGAACTGTCCAAAGAATGAAATTTCTGAATCTGTATTGCATATCAAATCATCTCTAGTTGTACTAATTAGGACAAAACTTAGATTTAATAGCAGCCAAATGACTGCAGTGTTGGAGATCATGCATGACTATGTACATTGTGCAACTGAATTTGAATAAGCAACAGTGACTCTTCCCTGGTAATAATATAATGAAGAATTTTTAGGCTCCATAATTAGCATGAATGCACATGCACATTTGTGCTGCAAGTCATGTCATATTGGAAAAGCTGCTAACACATGTGACACCTCAGTATGCTCTGAGAATGCAAAGTAGGTAGATCATGAGATGAATATGGAATTAGATGGTTCTGTTGCCAATTGGGCCTCAATAGTTCATTTAATGCCATGTGTTCATCAGCAGGTGGGTTCTACCTCAGAATAAAGGGAGATTCAATTGTTTGAAGGTGAGTTGCAGATTTTTGTTATTAAGTTAGAGTAAACCATTGTTTGCATAGTTTACACAGAAAAGTAAGGCAGAACCAAAGATTTTGACTTCACTACAAGGCTTCAGTAAAAACTAAGCTTCCAGATATTGGTGCTATACTTGCCATTCTCCTAAGGGTAATAAAGACAAGGAAGAGCACAAGGGGAGGACATGCAGAGCCAGGCAACCCTCAAGAAGAAGGAATGGTCTGCCCAGCTGTAGGTTTGATCCATTAGGATTTTCCAGGAATAATTCTCTCCCATCCTCCACACCTGGAGCAATGCATGGAGTAAGGAGCTTCAAACAAAAAAAAAAGTCACAGGCTGCAATCATAATTACAGCCTTTGAAAGACTGGTAGAGATAGAAAGCATCGGTACATTTAAAAAGTACTTGGATGTGCACTTGAAGGGCTATAAATGGAAGAGCTTAAGATCTTGTGCTGGAAGGTGGGATCAGATTTAAAAGCTCTTTTTTTGGCCAACACATAGGCAATAGCCTCCCTCCCTCAGTATCATAAATATTTTATGACCTTATGATTTTAGTGCCCTAGCAATGGCTGCTCTAGAGTCTAATTTTTCTCGCTGTATCTTTTCATTATGTATCATTCCACATACTTCTGTAAGGTTCTCACTGAAGAATCTGACCCCTCTTGTTACATTGTTCTTTTATTAGGCATCAGCAATGCATGTTGATCTTGTCATCTCTCTAATTTCAACACAATCCCATGGTTATCAGCAGAGATCACATGCCAACCTTTCTAATCACCCTTTTCCAAAATAATTGGACCAAGTGCCAAATTGCTGTGATGTTGCTGGTATGGTACCTTCTGCATTAAGTGTAGCTCTCCTGAATGGTAATTACACATCCACAGTCCTCTCCACTCAGAAATGCAGGTCGTCTCCCAGCCATAATTGGATGCATTTATCCACTAAGGTGTGTTGCTGCTTTATGGACCTGCTGGGAGAGAGAAAAAAAATCAACCATATTTAAATCAGTGGCAGAACATGTCAACTGCTCCACTTTACAACAAAATCTCTCTGTTCAAAATTACAATTTCTATTTTGTTAATAGTTCGGACAAAATTATTATCCTTACTTATTCAAGTTAAATATTCAAGACATTATTAAAGATTATTTTAATAATCTTACTTATTAAAAATAACCCATTACACAATGACTTTATATCATTAATGAGTTCAAAAAAATGCAGACTTCTTAATTAGATTTCCAGTTTCAGGATAACCTTTATATAAATAGTTATTGGAAAGTCAAGGGCTTGGTTCGTAGTCAGGGCTGAAATTTGAAGCATGTTGGTTCCATACAGTTCAACAAAACTAACTTAATCATTAGGTCCTCTCATTGATAGACCTTCAACAGTCCTTGCAACAACCTGGTGGGTCTCTCAACGTTTTTACAAGTGGGAGGAGTGCAAGTAGCATATGATCCATGCTCATCTATTCCAAAGTTGTAATGAGATTGCTATGCTTATCATTGGACTCTTATTTGTATCAAATGTGGTTTCCTATATAACAGAGAAACACAATTTTCTGTCCTTCTTACAGCAGTATCAACATCATAGCAGCCAAAGTAACAGTCTAAGCAGGGTTCTAAGTGATCCACTGGCATTTACAAGAGAAACAGAGGACTGCAGATGCTGGAATCTAGATGAAAAACAATGTGGTGCTGGAGGAACTCAGCAGGCCAGGCAGCATCTGTGGAGAAAAGCAGGCGGTCAACGTTTCGGGTCAGGACCCCTCTTCAGGACTGAAGATAGGAAAAGAGGAAGCCCAATATCTTGGAAGGAAAAGCAGAGCAGTGATAGGCGGACAAAAGAGGGGAGGCGGGGTGGGCACAAGGTGGTGATAGGTAGGTGCAGGTATGAGATAGTGATAGGCAGGAGGAGGGGAGAGCAGATCCACTGGGGAATGGATCAAAGGTAAGGAAAGAAAGGGGAAAAAAAGAGATAGGCTAGGAAAGGGAAGAAGAGAAGAAGCATAGTGGGGAGGGGTTGTGGGGAAAGGGGGTGGGGATTACTTAACGTGGGAGAATTTAATCCCCACCCCCTTCCCCTTGAACATTGAATTCTCCCACTTTAGGTAATCTCCACCCCCTTCCCCACAACCCCCCCCCCACCACCCCCCACCATGCTTCTTTTCCCTTTTCTAGCCTATCTCTCTTTTTTTCCCTTTCTCTCCTTAGCTCTGACCCATCCCCCAGTGGATCTGCTCTCCCCTCCTTCCCCGCATCTGCCTATCTCTATCTCTTACCTGCATCTACCTATCACCACTTTGTGCCCACCCCGCCTCCCCTCTTTTGTCCATCTATCACCACTTTTCCCTCCTATATATTGGGCTTCCCCTTTTCCTATCTTCAGTCCTGAAGAAGGGTCCTGACCCGAAACGTTGACTGCTTGCTTTTCTCCACAGATGCTGCCTGGCCTGCTGAGTTCCTCCAGCATCACAGTGATTTTCACTGGCATTTACAGATTGTTACCATTGGAAGAAAGATGTTAAGAATTAGCCCCATTGATATTAAATCTCAATAAGCTACTGAAATATCATTGCAATGTGTTTTTCAGATTAAACTAAATTATTTATAACCACATTGTGACAGTTTATTGACACTCCTAAGACTAAGATTATTACATCTTTGGTGAATGTTAAATACTAATGTTAAATATTAAACATTGCCCTATTAATACACAGCCTTATGGTTGCATATAACTCTCATTGGTGAGTATAACATGATGTATTGATGCCATAGAATGCTCTGCAAATTATATTCAGAGTGGGTTTCGTTATATTACTGCTGCAGGTATATAAAAATAATTTGTACATGAGAAGATTTGATGCATTATTCATTGTTGTACAAATATACTATGTTCAATTAATTAACTGACCTTTTTTTTATTAGGATTATTCTTCACAGCATTGTTGCCTAACAAAGTGTTATAAAGTAACAATACTCAACTGTTGAGTGAGCAGATCTGCAGAGGCTGTATTTGTCAACCTAGTTTTGACCAACTGTGTCAGTGTGCTGTTTCCACCTACTATACAAATCTGACTATATTATATTCAGCACAAGAGCTACAATATTGTCAATTCTATTGTTTTTGCTTTCTAATTAAAAGTGCCACAGAAGCTGAAATATTTAATTCATTGTTTATCTTAATTGGCATTGATAACAGAAGAATTACTGGACTGTGATTGACATGTAACAAGTTAGAATTAATGGTACATAATTGTTTTAGTGGACCCTCCATTATCCATCCTCTAATTACCTGCCTTCACAATTTGTTGAACATAGGCTTGTGTTAAAGAGTCTCTTGGCCCACCTCTCCTCTTTCTTTGTGTATTGTCTATCTTTGCTAAATAAATTCCCGTTATTTTCTTTAGCGATTTGTGTTTGATGGTCCTAATTCAGTACTTAAGATATTTTTGTATTTACATGAAGGAACAAAACAGTGTGACTTCTGCCTGTTAGACCCTTGTGTTCTGGAGAATAGACAATTCAATTTTTCTCACAATTTATTCTAAACAAAGTAGTTCTCCAGCTATTTAGATGGTGTTGCTCTTCAACTCAATCTTTCTGACCATTGCGTGAAATAACTTTGTTTCATAGTTAGCTCAATAAATATGAAAAATGGCTTGAAGCTTTAATTGCTCTCATTGGCCAGACACCAGCTTGTTCTGTCCATTTCTATCCAATGTAAAGATTTCTGTCAAAAGTAGACCCATATTTTCCTGTGCCAAACCAATGTGAATTCAGTCAGGTTGCAGCTTGGGCACAACTGGAATGGTCAGTTGGTTTTCTTTTCCATATGGCTTAACTTCTTCATTTTAAAATTGCTCACCTTAACTGTGTTTTTTCTTTTAGTACATCTTCCAAATCCCTTGAAAACGCAACTTAAACTTTGAGGAGTTTAATCCTAAACTCCAAAATCTGTGCTTCAGAGAAAGTCTCTATCTCTTCCCTGGCATCAGGACTGAACCATGCAAGTCACAGAGGTGATGAATTTCTGACCACATCCATACTCTCACCAAATTCAATGTTCATACCGTTGGGTTGTAGACCACTCAGATGGAAAAATGAGGTGTTATTCTTCTAGTTTGTGTTTGTCCTCACCTTGGCAGTGGAGAAGGGTTTGAACATTGAGTTTTCTAATTTCAGGTAATCTGCACACCCTGTGTTCCTTTCTCTCTCTCCTGATCCGCCCAGGTACTCCCCTCCCTCTCCAAGATCCACCTGCCTATCTCCCACACTATTGGGTATTCCATCCACTTCCGCAATGTGTTCCATCTGCCCATTATCCCTCCCTTACCTGGTCCCACTTATCACCATACTTAATAATCAGATTCCAGCATCTGCAGCCTTTTGTGTTTCCACATCATCTTCCAGCCTCTATCTCTGTCTCCACCCTGTTCCTCCCCTTTCCCCACCTGGCTCTATCCACCCCTTTCTTTTTCTCTCAGTATCTGTCTTGACCCATCACCCATCAGTTGCTGGCTTCCAACTCCAGCCGTCCCCCTCCCACACCTGACTCTATCTTCCCATCATGCCCCTCCTCACCTGGTTCCACCTATCAGCTGCCAACCCCTGCCTCACCTCTCCCTCTCACCTTTTTATACTGGCTATGTCCCCTCTACACTCTCAATCCTGATACAGAATTTGACCCAAAATGTTTGCTGTGCTTTTGCCTTCACAGATGCTGCTCAGCCTCTTTTGTTCCTCCAGCAGTTTGTTCTTTGCTCATTTCTGCCTTATCTTTCTACACTTTAATTACTCCAACAGATCCCTGACTGTCCTTCCACTTCCCACTCTGGATAAACCTAAATACATCCAAACCTCTGCTATCTATGTGCTAAATTGCACCATCTTATTGAATCATCATTGTTTTCATGACTTATTGAAGCACTTGGTTCAGCAGCACCTTGGTTATTAAATTCTCATGCTTGTTTTCAAATCTCTGCATGGCCTTGTCCTTCTCCATCTCCAGCCTCCAGCAACTTTCCATTTTGCAATTATGATCTTTGGCAAAGCCCAGATTTTTATTGCTTTGCCATTTTGGTCATTCCTTCATTTGCCAAAACCAAGATTTTGATTTTTCTGCTTATACTTCTCTCCATCTCTTTCCTCATAGGGTCATAGAGGCACAGGAACAGGCCCCTCAGCCACGACGTTGTGCCAGACTAATTAAACTAGTCATTTCCTCCTTTTTGAGGCTTTTTTAAAGACTATTCTTTAAGATCCTGTTCACCTACCTTACCATTGTCTGTTGTGGTTCAGCATTACATTTTGCACAATATTGTTGCAAAGAAAACTTTGGTGAATTTTGCAACCTTAAATGTGCTATATACATACTGTACGTGATTGCACACAGAAATATTAGTTTAATGCAGTTGCTCTTCCTTGGTCACCTGATTGGCTTCCACCTTCTTACTCAGTCCACAGTCTTACCTGATATATATTATATATACTATATATGCTTCTGACCAATTTATTAGGCTCTTTTGACTTGCTTTTATATTTGTATAGATTTATTTTAACCTTTGAATTGAATTGTGCGCTCATTTAATGGCTGATATGTCAAAAATGGCCCAGAGAATTCTGGGACATAGTTTCACCTTGCAGGAGTCTAAAAGAGACACATTTGCAAATTGTTAACAGTTGATTGGTTCATTGGCTAGTCAACAGCAGCTAATAAAAAGAAGTTAGGGTCAAGCAGAGTGGCCATTTTGGAGCAGCCCTTTTGAGAGGGGCTGCTGTCTAGTCAAAGTGGTGCTGGTTGTCTAAGTGTGGGCTTTGGCGAATACCAGTCTTTGGTGAGGAGGACAAGCAATACTAAGGTAAGGTGAGGGTAGGTTCTTCTTTTTTATTGTGTCTTTATTTTCCATCAAAGCTTTTTAGTTATGGCAGGTGAGCTCAGACATGCCCTCCTCATACTCCTCCTGCGCAATGTGGGAACTCAGGGAGGCTGCTAGTGTCTCTGATGACTATGTGTGCAAGAAGTGTGTCCAGCTGCAGCTCCTAACAGGCTGCATGATGGCCCTGGAGCTGCGCATGGATTCAGTTTGGAGCATTTGCAATGCTGAAAAAGTTGTGGACAGTGTATTCAGTGAGTTGGTCACACTGCAGTTTAAAGGCTCAGAGAAAGATGGGGAATGAGTGACCAACAGGCAGAGCAGTAGCAAGAAGGTAGTGCAGGAGTTCCCTGTGGTCATCTCCCTCCAAAACTGATATACTGCTTTGGATACTGTTGGGAGATGGCTCATCACGGGAAGGTAGCAGTAGCCAGGATTATGGCACTGTGAGTGGCTCTGCTGCACAGGAGGGCAGGAAAAAGAGTGGCAGAGCTATAGTGGTAGAGGATTCCATGGTAAGGGGAACAGACAGGAGCTTCTGTGGCTGCAAACAGGACTCCTAGCTGGTGTGTTTCCTCCCAGGTGCAAGGGTCAGGGATGTCTCAGAATGGCTGCAGGGCATTCTGGAAGGGGAGGGTGAATAGCCAGTTGTTATGGTGCATGTAGGTACCAATGATAAGAGAAAGGGGGATGAGGTCCTACAAGCTGAATTTAGGGAGCTAGGAGATGGATTAAAAATTAGGACCTCAAAGGTAATAATCTGGGGATTACTACCTGTGCCATGTGCTAGTCAGAGTCAGAATAGCAGCATAGTTAGATGCCAGAGGGTCCAGGGATGGAAGCAGCTATTTAACCCCACATGATCTAAAAAGTTTATCTGCATATAATATTTGTTTCTGAGGGATTATGTGACAAATGTCTTGCCTTCTGTCTCAGAATATGGAATAAGTAACAAGAATTGGAAGATCCCAAGGTATGTCGAGCACAAGATCTGTGAAGTGTGGCTCCCTCTTATGATCCCCAAGGGGCCAGTTTCACCAGCTTTTTACAGTGTCATGTGTTAACTTCAATTTATGATGCTGGCCTGGAAATTGTACCCGGAAGAGGTAATAGAAAAGGAAAAAGCAAAACAATTTGGACACTGAGGAGGAGAATAGGATGAAGAGGAATAGGCTGACTAATAGCAATGAGATGGTCCACTGATCTCACATTCTTGGCCTTAGTTTTTTTTTAAAAAAAAGGAACTGATTCTGTGAAGATGTGATTGAGACAGTGGCCTTGGGTGGACCTGGATTGTACAGATCAATTAAAAACAAATATCTGAAGATGGAGAGGTTGTGAAATGGTATTGTCAAAGAAAGACAATTCACAGATTAGAATACATCAGTGGCGTTCTATTTATTTTACCGACCTTGGTAGTTGTTACTAATACTCCTTTGCATATCAATCCTCTTGATGCTTCACTTTGTGTTGATGTCCTCCTTCATGTTGCTTTATCTCCAAAGCTCTCTGAGCCACTTTCTGTTGTGATTTTGATGTCTTTTCTTCATGGGCAGTATAGTTGAAATGACACAACTGCGTGGGATCTAGGCATAGAATTATTTGCGGACTTTCTTCTGATCCATTAAATGAGCAAAAGTACATTTTGGTATCCCAATTTCTTCTTTGCAGCTCCAGTCTTAGTTTATGCCTCATCTCCTATTCTTGACACTTAGAAATGGTTCATTTCAATGGTAGTAAGTGGCACACTTTGTCACCTATATGCCATCCAGTCACCAGCAGTGTGCAGGTCTTGGAACGGAGTCGAGCACTGAGGTGCTAAGTTCAATATTTTTTAAGTGTTGTCTGACAAGAAAAATAACACCAAGAAATATGGAGAGATGAAAATGAGGTTTAATGCAATGATTATGTGCACATGGTCCTTGTATGTAATTGTCACCAACAGTTTTGGCAAACTGTTTTGGAATCCAACTTCAGAAACTGCATGATTATACAGGAAACAACATCCATTCCTGGTCACAAGGGGGTACTATTGTTACACTCCCAAATTATTCCAAATCCTCCTGAGGTAGACCCATGAACTGCTTTCAGGAATAATATGGATTCCAACCCCTTTATCTTATTATTTCATTTCCAAACCCTGGTAACTTTGCAATGAAGCAACAGAGCTACTAAAATAAACAAGTTAATATATTCATCAAATAAACAACTATTGCCTTCAAAAGCTAGCTACAAATCACTTTGAAGTAAATACTTCAGTTTTCTCAACCAAGTTTAACAGCCAGAGTAGAAATCCATCTTCTGTCATTTATGCTGAAAACATATATGTGTTAGACTTGGCTTCCAAAACCTTTTTCCATTGAAGTCAGGAAGTGAGTATAATCTGCAGCTCTTAGCATTTATATTGGCATTTTGCATTGAATTTTAGTCATTTATTTATCACATG
Organism: Pristis pectinata; assembly: GCF_009764475.1. Taxonomy (NCBI): domain Eukaryota; kingdom Metazoa; phylum Chordata; class Chondrichthyes; order Rhinopristiformes; family Pristidae; genus Pristis; species Pristis pectinata. The sequence goes on from NC_067412.1 coordinate 79,640,148, forward strand.
TAACTTCATTGTCCCAATACTGAAATAAAACTGTTTCAATGGTACAACAATTCAGCTCATCTAAAGATTGTTCCAGCCTCAAGGTTCTCAGGAAACAAATAAAAAAAAATTCTATTCTCTAACTAGATATTTGTCATGACAAATCTAATTAAAACGAGAATGTTGGGTTTCTTTTGCTGAAGTGCTAAATTAGTATCCATCTAAAAAAGCTGTTGGTTGACAATATTATCAACTAGAACTGCTGTGATATTTGATGCAGATTTTCCATGTTTTAAAAAAAAACTTGGTTCCTTTAGTCATCTAACAACTAAAGATATTGCCACAATATTATTGAGTTGCATAGACCAGGCTTAATTTATCTATCTAGCACTCCTACAATTAGCACTTTGAGCAAATAGAAAAGAACCTAGTTATTTCCCAGCAGATTTGTGATCAAAATGTAAATGTTAAATTAAACCAGAAAATGCTGGAAATACTCAGCAGGTGGAGAGAGTAAAAAAGCAGAATGTATGTTTCAGATCAATGCATTTCATCAGAGATTATCTGATGAAGCCCAAATGAGTCCTGAAAATCTAAATCTCTCCAATCGTTCCTTATAATTTATTGCTTTGGTCCCAACACCTCTAGGATTTGATGATCCCTCTTGTATGTTAGTGACTAAAGGTGTGGTCTGACTGGATAATGAACAGACAAGGCATGTCCCAGTCTTAGTGATTACTGTTTCACAAATATCAAAAGAGGAACTAGCTTAGAAATCTGATCATACAGCACAATTTATTTCAATGCTACACAACTGAAAATAAACTTCTTTGGAGTGAAGCATAAAAGCAAGCATTTCTGGATCATTTTGTGTCACTCCAGGAATCAATCAGGTACTCTCTAATGCAAATTGTGCATCTGACACTATCCATATCTGAAATTCATCAAGTGATGTCATTCCTCATGTAATGCTCCTTTTGAAGTATTGAGTAGGTAACTAAATAATATCATCCCACTGCTTCACATTGTTATGGACAACTATGTTGGAAACTCTGGAATGGTTTAGGATCCCTCCAAGGTAAATCCCGTTACTTGCTTTCTATTCTTGAGTGGCTCCACTTGCTCCATCCCACACAAGGTGGGAATCCACCACTGATCTCACCATCCCCACTAATTTCCTGATGGCCCCCAGCCCCGATCCACCTGAGTCTCTCTCCCAAACAATGAATGTCCTTTGTGCTTCTCCATTGATGACCAGTTTCCTAAGCCTCTGAACTCATGAAGGCAACCTTAAATCTTGACTCCTCCACCCTGCGTGTGTGGCTAGCCTTAATTCTCTCCTACCTCCACCCTGGGCTCCAATTGTCCTTCCAGTTATTGACACTCTCTCCAAACTCTCAACAACCCACTGTTCCCAGCATGTGGCGAAAATCCTGGCAATGGCAGGCTGATAATGGAAGCAGCTGTTGGTGCACAACACATGACCATATAGTTTATTTAAGTGCACTACAGTTTCTGTGCAATCTTGTTCTTGGATAAGCTTTCTGATTTTTGGCTTTTTTCTTAGATTCATATTTTTATGAAATAAAGGTTTCAAAATATGAGAACATATTTATTCAAAAAACCTTTGACTTTTATTTGGATATGACAACAAGAGGGATAGTGTATAAAAGTAAGGAAGTGTTGATGAGGCTCTACGGGGCACTAGTGAGGCCTCATTTGGAATATTGTGCGCCGATTTGGGCCCCACATCTTAGGAGGGATGTGTTGACATTGGAGAGGGTTCAGAGGAGATTTACGAGGATGATTCCAGGAATGAAAAGGCTTAAGTATGAGGAGTATTTGTCGGCTCTTGGACTGTACTTGCTGGAGTACAGAAGAATGAGAGGGGACCTCATAGCGACATTTAAAATATTGATAGGAAAGGACAGAGTAAATGTGGCTAGGCTGTTTCCCTTAGTGGGTGAGTCCAGGACCAGAGGGCACAATCTTAGAATTAGAGGGTACAGTTTCAAAACAGATGAGGAAAAATTTCTTCAGCCAGAGGGTGGTGAATTTGTGGAACTCCTTGCCACATACAGCAGTGGAAGCCAGATCAGTGGGGGCGTTCAAGGAGGAGACAGATAGATATCTAAATAGTCAGGATATCAAGGGATATGGGGATAAGGCTGGAAATTGGGATTAGAATAGTTTTTCTTCTTCTTCCCCCATTTCTCATTTCTATTTCCCTTTCCTTGGAGCAGACTCGATGGGCCGAATGGCCTGCTTCTGCTCCCTTGTCTTGTGATCTTGTGAATATGCCAGAGGCTATGAAGTTAATGAATATGTAGGAATTTCTTTATTACGATTGGAATGAGCTATTTCAGGAAATCATGGTACTAAGTTATAACAGGAATGAGGCAAGGTCTTTATCCTTAAATTAAGTTTATTGGTTAAATCATTTTAAGCATTTGTAATATTTCTTTTTGAAACTAGCAGGTTCCCTTGGATAAACACATCAGTTAGGAAAGAAAAAACATTAAGATGGAATGAATTTAAAACATATTTTAAAAAATGCTATAAGTGGAATTGAAAAAAAGCCCATAATAGAATCATATAAAAAGAATCACTTTCAAAGAGGTTACAGTTTATTCTTGAGGAAACGGAATTACAAGAAGAAAAACTTGTAATATTTACCTGATGATTATTTCCAAGTTTTGTTTAAAATTTACTCTCACAGTACTGCTGAGTAGGGAGTTTGTGGATTTGGATCTAACAATGATGGACTGATGATATATTTCCAAATCAGGACTGTGTGCAAATTGGAAGGGAATCTGCAGGTGGTGGTGTTTCCTGCATCTGCTGTTTGTCTGTCTTGGTGGTAAAGGTCACAGGATATGTTGTTGGAGTAGCCCAGGTGAGTAACTGCAGTGCATTTTGTAGATGCAGCCACTATGCACCAATGATGAAAGAAATGAATGTTTAGTATGGTTAATGGAGTACCAACCTAGAGGGCTGTTTTCTCCTCGATGATAGTAACCTTCATGAAAGGGGTTGGGAAATATTTCATCACACTCCTGATTTGGTATCTTATTGCTGAAAAGGTCTTAGGCATCAGGAAGTGTGGTTCATGCCAAAGGATACCTAGCCTCTGGCCTGTTTCTCTGGCCTGTTTTAGTGGCTACAACATGTATATGGCTGATCCAGCTGAAGTTGAGGTAAATGGTGACTCCCAGGAATGGTTATTGGGGGATTTGGTGATGGCAGAAATGTCATTGAATATCATGGGTGGGTGGTTTGACTCTTTTATTGAAGATGGTCATTGCATGCCTTTTGTGGTGCAAATATTACTTATTAAAGACTTCAAAAACCTCTTGTATGGCATGGTACAAGCACCAGTTAAAAATTGACCTTGTTGTTGAGCCATGCTAATACATTGGAGATTATCTGATGAATTGTCATTATTGTAGTAAAGCTCAGACTGAATGGCCACTATTAATTAAGAGAAGACAATGACAAGGAGATACTGATGTTCTAATGAAGCACGTCAGAAAGGGAAGCAGGAACCTTCACTGAACTGGAGTTAGATATTTTATATAATGATACAGTTACAATTCTGCACAAATCATAGAAATACAACTCTTGTATATCTGCAGGGATGTGGACTTGATATAAAACTGAACTCTATTGTCTGGACAGACAAGTCTTTGAAAGCCACAATGGGACGGCCCTATTTTGATTGTATTTTGAATGTATTTTTGAATCTGGGTGCACTCAACTTCATCCAAACTCAGAATCTGACCTGCTCATGCTGGCAGCAATAACCTTAAAATGATGAGAACAAAATTCACTGACAAAACAGATTTTTCTACAAAAAAGTTATGACATTTTGGATGTAACTTTGCAAGGTATTAATGATACTTTGAAATGCAGTGAACATTGTTGTGTAAGCCAATATGGAAGGCATTTCCAAGCTGATAACTGCTTTGTCTGTAAATTTTGTACTCAACAATTTCAGATCATCACTGATTAACACCATCCAGGACAAAACAGCCCTCTGGATTAGTCCCCCATTAACATCTCTCTGGCTAGCTGTGTTTCTTTAAGATTTTCTGCCTGTCACTGAAACTCTTGCTAAGGGAACATCTCAAACTCTTTATCATTACCAGTCTTTTCCCTGATTTTATTTAGCTTTATTGGTGTTGCAATTCCTGAGTGGTGTATCTTCATGCCTAAATCTCCCATCTCATGCTCTCTGGTGGCAATATTTAGGATAGTGGACCTGTAAGTCCCAGACCTTTACCTGGTTTGTGCTTCAAAGTCTGAAGCCTCAAGCAGAGCTGGTACAATCTTGGTCAAGTTTTAGGTCAGTACTTTCTCAAAGGTTTATTCAATAATATTCTGCCAATTATCAGTTTTCCTTATAAGGATAGGTATGAGGGTTCTCATGTCTACAAATAACTGCTAATAATTCTATTGCATGTGTTATTTCTGCCAATGTGAGTGCTTTAGATGCAAAAATTATAAATGTCATGTTGTACTGGGGCTGCTCCCAAATACAAATGGACACATGTACCTGTAAGATGACAGAATATTTTCCTGCTGTGATAAGCTTGATGTTTCCTTGTGTTTATTAAAATATACTTCATGGAGCTGTGACCACTAGTTTTTAGCATTCCTTTCTCTGAAATCAGCCATTTGTTCTGACATGTATTTTAAAAAAGTGTTTTGGATTAGGCCTAGAAAACTTCTAAGTTCTTTTGATTCTTGGTTTTTGACTCTTTCTCCTTTATGACGCACTTGTCAGCAATTAGCTTGAATCTAGCCTTCCTGGTTCTTCACATCAGCTCATGGCGCTAACAGTCATGTGCTTTATCACCTCCACAGATCTGTTAATCACCTGCTATGTCTTTTGCTCCTCTTTAAGCCTCACCTATTTTCTACCAAGATGTGGCTTGGTTTATTCTGAGAGCAAAAGGATTGAGACTGGACCTAGGGATAAGTGTGTGAAATGTTGTCAAGAATGAAGATTCCTTTACACTTCAGTACCAATTTCTGGCAGAACTTTGGCCTCTTTCAATTGTGGTGTTATTTCTTGCAGAGCTGGAGTTGGCTAATGGCCTTTTCTGATTTGTTTGTTTCAAGTCCTTTGGGTTCAAATATATCCTCAGCTATCAACTAGATTTCTTCCTCACCAAAATAAAGTTCACTCAGCCTGTAAGTTTTGAAACTTTGGCTATTATCCCTTAGTGCTCCATGTCTTGGAGGTCTTTTCAAGATTCACCTTAAGCTAAATTGGTACTTATGTGATGGATGTATTATTGGTTTTCCTCAGTGACCAGCAGCACTGTAATATTCAGTCTCTACAGCATTTGACCATCTTATCAATATATACTGTGCATCTTTTTAGATGTCTGCTTTGCTCCATCTGGGAGGGCACTTCTCAATCAGCATGTTACTTTTGCTTTTCATTGTTTTCCCCATCTTACTGAGGTCAACTTTAGTTCTTCAGATCTGCCCAAACTTGTAGAGCATGCAATTACTTTTTTTTGTGTACCTCTGGATAGGATTGTTTCAAAGTATGGAATTTTACATCCTCCATAACATGTGTGTGACTTTGTTCTCTTTCAAGATTTTTTCTTTTAGATACTGATCATTGTAAATGAGCCACACAGATTGAAGTTGGTAGATGTAAAAGGAATTTATTCAGCACAAGCTGGTCTTCAGGAGAATCTACTTCTCTACTCACACTCAACAGTACAGTGATGCTTTATACTTTTCAAACAAATGTCAATAAGCAATGAAGTACAGTTTTAATGGTTATAATGACCTGCATTAACATTTTGAGTGTAGACGGGTAACATTGCAGAATTACGTTTACAATGGGAGCACATTGCCTTGAATATTCAAATACCAGTGGCTGATCCAAGAGGTTCTGAGCATAAAACACCAGACACTCAAAATATACTACTTTTGTTACATTGTTGAGAGCTGGTTCACTCAGTGTTTTCATCTGCCTATCTGTAACCTCTGATTCTATTTACAGCTGGTGCTACAGTAAGCTCCTCTTCCTGATCAAAGCTTTCTACATTTTCTGGTATGCTGAACTTCAAATAAGTTGGGCCAGTAACCTTTCCTCAATATCTTTAAATCTATATTTACTAGCTGTATTTCTAAGACATGTAGAGGTGTCATCAACAATCTCTCCTTTCTTGTCTCAAGCTTTGGAACTCTTATCTGTGAATGTGCTTGCTCAATTTCAGCTTGGTAGTATACCAAATTTTACGAAGATCACATCAGGATTTTAATTTTTGTTCTCATTTATTTCCTGATTGTTAAGCAGTATCATTCACCTTTTCTTCAACACTCCTGTCTTTCAGAAGACTATTGACTGTTAAGTTTATAGTTGTGCTTAAATTTTCTGTATATCGTTAGCTTCTCAGCCCATTGTCACAGTCAATTGTGGTCTGAAGTTGTACAGAGGTTGTAGCCATTTTTCAGACAAGACACAGGCAATGGTTGAAGTTGTCACATAACTAATTGGTCATTCATCTTGTGCTCCATGTGCAAAATAATGTAAAATGAACCACCACATGTCAAAGATAATTGATGAAAACAAATGAAAGCTGATGTGATGTTGATTACATCTGGCAGCAGGAACTTGCACATACCTTTAACACCAGTAAGCAGTTTTTCTCACATTATGTGAGAGATTTTTTGAGTAGGGCTGAGACAGGTGGTGAGAAGTTGCATACAAGCAAAGGCCACTCTGTTTGTAAGCATTCAGAATCAGCTGTGTGCCAGATTGCAGAGGGGTCTAAAGGTGGCATGATAGTAGAAGAGCAAATGACTTGAAAACTAGTAATTCCATCCCATAAATTACTCTCTGATCATCTACATCACTCAATAGTTTTGATTCCATCCTTGTACTTGATATTCTTTTTTTAAACCCAAATCATTGTCCTTTAATTTTTCACATCAAGTTTACAGGGTCAAGACCCAAAAGAAAGGACAGAATGAAAAGGGTAGAATACAAGATAAACCAGGAAGCAGAAATAAAAGCCAAGAAAATTGCAGATTGTTGTAATACTTAAGAAATTTAATGATGTTTGCTTGCATTAATCTTTTATGTTCACTACCAGCCACATAAAAGCACAAAGAAAATAATTATTTTCATTGCTGACTTTGATGTAATGATTTGAAAGAAATTATGCATACTGTTTAAAATTAACTACCTTTCCTTTCACAATAGTGTAGCAGTTAGTGTAATGTTATTACAGCACCAGTGACTGGGGTTCAATTCCACCACTGTCTGTAAGGAATTTGTAAATTCTCCCCGTGTGACTGGGTGGGTTTCCTCCGGGTGTTCTGGTTTCCTCCCACGTTCCAAAGATGTATGGGTTAGGAAGTTGTGGGCATGCTATGTTGGCACCAGAAGCATGGCGACACTTGCGGGCTTCTCCCAGAACACTACACAAAGATGCATTTCACTGTGTTTTGATGTACATGTGACTAATAAAGATATCTTAATCTTCTCTGATCTACCTGAAAGCTCATCCACTGCATTTGCATTCCATCTTGTTGAATCATATGGCACTAAAATGGTTTAGGGATAAGGAAGGGGCAGATGTTGATTGCTGTTAAATGATTTCCCAAAACCATTCCAGTGGAGCATTGCTGATGGGTAGAAGACCAGGCTGATCTATTTCTACTTCTGTAGTAAGGTGATTCTGCAGACAGTCCTGGACAAGATCACATAAGAATAATGGCCTTTTAACTGGGAAGGATGACTGCCAGGATTAGAATTTCTTCCAATGACAAATTAATGTCTTTATTTAGAAGAAGAAAAGTCCACATTGCTAAGAAAAGTGGCAAGAATTATATTAAAAGAGAAAATATGGCTTCCAAGATGGTTTTTAGTCAAAATAGGTCTATATTGGGATGAGATCTCAAAACTGGTGTGGGGAGAGAAGGAGTTGTGATTGGAAGACATGGAAGTGTGCATTTCCCTTAAAACTGAGGAATTTTAAAAAGAGATTCCACCTGGAAATCAGCCTGTTTTAGCTTAGCTACCTGTGCAAAAAGGAAGTTCTCCAGAAAGGACCACAGACACAGATCAGTTATTTTTTTGTGTCACTAAAGCTTTTGCCTCCATCAATCAGAACTATGGAGCGTAAATCCTCAAGTTTGGATGCCAGTGCAATTTTGTCTCCATCTTACATTTACTTCATGACTGCAATCCTAGCCAATGGGAAGACAACAGAGGCAATCTCAATGGAGACCAGTGTCATCCCCCCACACATTTTTTCAATTGTTTTTGCTGCAATGCAGCACCTCTGCTCCAGTAAGCTTTCCACTCGAGTGGAATTAATCTTGTAGACTAATGGGGAAGTGTTCAACCCATCTTTCCTCCACTCCAGAAATATAGTCACCCCAATCTCAGTATCTGAACTGCAGAACTCAGTTTGCATCTATGGATGTTTAGAAGTGCATTTCCAAGATATTGTCAACCCGTTCACTGAAGCATACTAGAGGGTGGGATTTAAACTTAACATCTGCAAATCAAAGGTTATCTACCAACCTGCCCTGTTCTTACAAACCTATCCTCTGACAATAAAGTTCCACAATTGCACCATAGAAAATGTGGACCGCTTTCCACATCACAGGAGCACCTCTCAAGCAAAGGTACATATCAATGATGTAATTCACCATCACTTTCATTATGCCAACACAGCTTTTGGTTGATTGTGGGGAAAAGGGTACTTGAAGATGAATACCTCAATCTGGGGGAAAAAAGTTCATGCTCTACTGGGCAATGGGAATCCCTGCTCTCCTTTATGTTTCTGAGATCTAGACCACGAGAGCAGGCATTTCAAAGTACTGAAGAAATAACACCAAGGCTGTCTCCACAAAATAATCCAAATCCACTGGCAGAATAAGCAAATTGCCATCTACTTTCCCCCCCTACTCACCAACTTTGCCAATGATGAGGCCATAATTATACTCAGTTGGCTTGGGTTGGGAAGGCCATGTCATTTGAATGAATGATACCAGATTCCTAAAACAGACATTCTATTCTGAACTGTGTCATGGAAAGAGATTATCTGACGGACAGAGAAACAGATTTAAGGATGTTATCAAAATCTCCTGAAGAAAAATGCAACATCCCCACTGACTCCTGAAAATCCCAGGCACAAATTGGAGAAGGAGTATCTGGGAGGGCAATGAGAACATCAGTCATGTAGCAGGTGCACACAGAAGCCCAGTGCAAATGGTAGAATGAGCACACCACAAACCACCTACATATCTGTCCCATCATGCACCTCCTGCCCTATCTGTAGTAGACTGTGGGTTCAGCATAGGCTACAGAACTGAAGTGGAAGCAAATCATACTGATCAGAAGAAGGAGGAGCTGGAGGTGACTGGGTGGGTGGATGGAGTAGATTAAAAACTGGGAATAGATTTGAAGACATTGAGATTGGGGGGTAAAGGATATTAAGTTGGAACTGTGGGAAGAGGATTGATGACTGTTGGGGGAGATTAATTTTTTGGGAGAGAGAAGCAGAGTTGGCTGTTGAGCATGATAGTGGGGTTCGGGAAGATATCCACATCATGCTTCTACCTCAACAATTAATCCCAATTCCAGCATTCACGTTGTCATGCAGTTAAGCTATCTTGAGGTCAAAGGTTATTAGCTGCACTCTGAACTATTGGTGATGATGTTGTGGACATTCAAGGCAAAAGGAAACCTGACCAGCAAGGGTTAAAAATATAAATGCTGGGAAAATAAGCAGGAATGTCACCTCCTTACAGAGGTTTTAATGACTGACTTGTCTCCTTATACTGGATTGGTTGCCTGCCTCTCATTCCCTCCTAGTTTAAAATTGGATGTGGATGATTACATAGCAGATTGCTGCTTTTTGAGATTATAACCTTCTCATTTGAACCAAAACCAATCCTTTTGGTGGGGGGTTAAATTTATCAGCTACATGTTTGCAGAGACTGCCATACAATACTTGTTTCTTAACAATTATTCCCATCTTCACATTGTTATGCAGGCAGAATACCTCAAGAGCAATGCTCATTAGCCAAACTCTGAATTAATGCAAATAGCCTTTTAAAATTTGGTGTGTGACTCTTAAACTCCAATATGCATAATTCCCTAGTCAGTACACATTCAGGCCAGAATAAAATGAGAATTACATTGAAACTCTGTCGATCCTCTCTAATCTCCCAAATTCAGGCTTTGCCTTCAGGCTGAGCTTTACAAGCCTGCAGCTGTTTCCAATGCAGCATTAATAATTCCCACATAGAGACACACAGACAGACACACGCACGCACACACACTTTTCCCCCTGCTATTTGCTTTCTTTTAGATCACTTTAGATATTTTTGCCTCCATAGTGATTTTGCTCCACAGATTTTGATCTCCAACCAGAACATGACTTTGCAAAATAACACTGACTCCTCTGTTTAGTTGTTTTTGGGTGCCTAAAGCTAGTTACTCTGCTGATGAGGGATTGGTCCAGACTTAGTCTGGCTCAATAATGGAGGACTTAGACCAATGTCAATGTTTCCGATTATTTTCTCTGCCTTGCCACCACCCCATTTCTCCTCCCGCAAATAAAACAAGAGGGTTCATCAGTGTTTTTTCCAACCCTGGACTTCTTTGGAGATCATGTAAGTGACTGCTAGGTATTTTTTCCTATTTTTGTTGTACATATGCACCAATGTTTGTTTAAGGACTGTATATAAATATGAAAATGATACATCTTCATTTGTTAAGGAATAGACTTTAACTTGGCTATGTTTTTTTTTGTAATCCTGATTTCAGTCCCAGTTTATGTACAGTGACCTCCATAATAGAGCAATTGAAAAAGACAAGGCTATCAGTAGAATGTGATATATTCTGAAACAGAATCTGTGGAATACAGAATAGGTTATGAAATTTAGCACTTTTAAAATGCACCATGACATGTTGTGAAATATCTCAGGTACTGAGAACTGACAGGGTGGAATACATGAGCTCTGGGGTCACCGTTGCTCTGCTGTTCCATTGGCAATGTAATTAGGCTATTATTAGAAATCCATGAAGTGCTGGTGAAAATATGGACATTGATTTCTGGAACTTAGTAAGATGTTTTCAGCAGTCTGAACTTGGACCATTGGACACAATCAGATTGTGTTTGGAAATCCATCTTCGGTATGCCTGTGCCTTGACCTCTATTTTATTCTACCTCAGATTTTCCTTTGCAAGCTTTTGAAATGATAATGTTCAACTGGAGACCATAGGTAAGCAGAGACTGGGGACAGTTGTGATTTTTCTAGTGAATCAGAAAGGTAGTATTAACATAGCTTGGTTTGAAAATGTTGTACTTAAGCAAAACATTTATGCAACACTTCTGCAAAAATTGCATCCCTCTCACTCAATGCTAAATTGTTTATTGTTCTATGTGGATTATGCATCTATTATACCATGTTACAATCCTTTGGGGAAAGTAAATTGGATTGCCGTAATGCTTTCTTCATTCCTATTCAACTGAAAAGGTATGCATGAATAGATGTGTTAAGTGAATGGCTACTTCATAAGCATTTTATAATTTTCAAATGTCTGTGTAATGTAGTGACATTGAGACCCAGCTGTGGAGTACAAGAGGAACAGTCAATTGTAGCCATGTTGTTAGATGGAATGCTAATTCTTGTGTAATTTTGTGAACAATACATTTTGGTAACAAAATTAAACTCCATGGCTCATTATACTGGCAATGGAAATTTGATGTATTTTGTTTTTGCATGATGTATGCAAGCATACCTTTAGTGTGAATCACGCCATTTGCCATGCTTGGAAGGGCACTGACATGTGGGTTGTTTTGCACATGCTGCAAGAATCCAGATTAGATCATGAGGGTAAGCTACATGTGTGGCTGATATGTTATTGGAAAATGAAAATGCATAGTTTAAGCAGGTATGGAGAGCCTAGGATTTAACGTCACAAAAATAAAAATCTAGTTCAACTACCAGTATTATTTAAAGGAATCTTCAATTATTGGCAGGTTAGTTGGAAGGGATTTTGTTGTAGAGATTTGCTGGATTTTGTCCAAAAGTCAAAATAGCAATTTGAGAAGTCCTCAAAGGAGTCTGCCATGGTATTGGTTTAGTATTGTCACTTGCACCAGTGAAAAAACTTGTCTTGCATACTGATCGTACAGGTCAATTCATTACACAGTGCAGTTATATTGGGTTAGTACAGAGTGCATTGATGTAGTACAGGCAAAAACAATAACAGTACAGAGTAAAGTGTCACAGCTACAGAGAAAGTGCAATGCAATAAGGTGCAAGGTCACAACAAGGTAGATCGTGAGGTCATAGTGCATCTCATCCTATAAGGGAACCATTCAATAGTCTTATCACAGTGGGGTAGAAGCTGTCCTTAAGTCTGGTGGTACGTGCCCTCAGGCTTCTGTATCTTCTACCTAATGGAAAAGGAGAGAAGAGAGAATGTCCCGGATGGGTTATTAATCCATTGATTATGGAAGATATACTTGTATTTTAGCCTCAAGCTGCTGTGAAACTTGAGGTTTATTGTTTGTTCCTTTGGGTGTGAAATCTGATGCAAGAGGAGAAGGCCAAGTAGCAGGAATCTGTACTAGAAAAGGGGTGAACTGAAAGCAGAAAAACACTCTCTGTATGGTCTTTAGGGACCGAATCTTCAACAACCTGCTGACCAAAGAGGCCATCACTCCTCAATTTTCAGTAGCTTGAAACCTACTGTTGCCACACCTGCACCAGCTGGAAGACCTTGCCAGTAGTAGGGTAGGTCACTGTCTCCATGAATTTCTGTGTCTTCAGCACTTTCCAGGATACACTTGGGACATTGCTAAGAACACTTTATTTGTAATGCTGCATTAAGGAGATTACAGAGGCCTTGGATTTAGCAGTCAAATTCAGAAAACAGAGGCCAAATCACTGATATGTTTAAGAAGATAGACAAGTTTCTAAATGCAAAACACATAAAGGAGTATGAGAAGAGAGTAGGAATAGGTTACTAAGACAGAGGATCTGCATTAAATGGCAGTGCAGGCTCAACGGGATGAATGGACTACTATTTTTGTTTTCAATCGCAAATAAAGATGGGGAAGCTCTTGAAGTGTTACTCATTGATCATGCAACAGTCTTGTGCTTACTATTTGAACCACCATTGCAGAGCAGGTCTAACCCTGCAGAACCAGCTCCTCAAACCAGACTGAATCTTGTACATCAGAGGGCAATGTTTCTACAATAGATATTGTTGTACTTGACGTGTGATAAGCAAACCATCTGAATCCTACAACAACTTTTTCACTATCTAGCCTGTGCTGGCAACATATTATTGTGCAGAGCAGGTGTCAAAACCTCATTGCCCGTCAAATCCTCCACACCAATTAATTATGTGGGGTCAGCCTTGCCAGAAGCAGAGGAGGCAAAATCAGAGTCCATTTCTGCTGAAGCGGTCTGAGAGCATTCACTGACGAGGTTGAGATTTCATAAACAGAAAACTAATTCCATTCACTGATCCTCTAATGAAGCAGCCGTTGCTTGTATAAGTCTTAGCTTGAACAAAGTCTGATTTTTTTTTTAGGAGCTGGAGCACTGGGTTTCTCTGCCATTTAATAAGATCATGGCTGAACTGACTGTAACCTCAGCTCCACACTTCCATCCACCTGCTATAATCTTTACACTCTTCGCTTATCCAATATCTAACTAGGCGTTAAAAATTCGAAGACTATGATCCTATTGCCCTGTGGGGAAGACAGTTCCAAAGACTCAAAACCCTTTGAGCTAAAAATAAATCACCTCATCTGCCTTAAATGGATGACCATTAGTTTTAAACACTGACTCCCAAGTTCTGGATTCTTCCACAAGAGGAAATGTCCTCTCCATATACATTTTGGCAAGACTCCTTGGGAGCTTGTGTGTTTCAATCAATTTTAAACTCCAGAAAATAAAAACCTAGCTATCTAACCTGTCCTTTCGAGATAATCCACCCATTCCAAACAATAGTCCAATAAACCTCCTCTGATGCTTTAACAATGCATCAACATTCATGTTTGGGCTGATGAAGTGGCAAGTTGTATTTCAACCAACACTAACAAGATAGAACCCAGCAGCCTGCCGTTCACATTACATAACGTTAGCGAATACCTAGCATCAACATTCCAGGTGTTGTTATTCACAAATGAAAGTAAGGTTGTAACGACTGAATGAATAGTCAGAAAGTTGCTAACAAGATCAGTATGAATGGATTAAATTTACACTGTTAGTGATATGACTATACCAGTAAGAAATTTAAATTACTTTCACTCCAGCTGCCATTATACAGAAGCTAAACTGGACAAGCTGCATGTACACTGGCTATATGAATATTGACGTCCATGTCGCCACTTCTGCTCCTCTTTCAGATTTTGTTCAAGTTTAGTTGAACACAGGTGGAGACTGCTTCATTATCTGAAGAATAGTGACTGGAATTGGGTTTCTGTTTATTAAAATCGTCAGGTTGTTAGTTAATGATCTCTGACTGCTTAGGCTGAAATCGACTCTGACTTTGCCTCCTCAATTTCCTCTGCTGTTGGCAAGGGCTGACCCCACATAATTAATTGGTGTGGAGGATTTGACAGGTAATAAAGGGTTGACATCTGCTTTGCACGAGATCTTTCCAGAGCAGTCCAGATAGTGGAAAAAGTTGCCTTCAGACTTTAACGGTTTGTCTATGACATTCCAAGTGTAACTTAATACCTATTATAGCAACATTTCCTTCTCCTGTGAATATCTTCTGCCATTTAAATCTTTCCATCATCTCCAAGGCATATCAAAAATGTGATGGAATATATTCCACTTGCCTGAATGATTACAACTCTAACATCAAGAAGCTGATATCATTAGCATCATAGCTGATACTCTAAATATTATATCTTTCCACTGCTGGTCCACTACTGCACAGTCCTTGGCTGAAGTGTGAATTCCAAATCGGTTCACACTTTATCTTAGCATCTGTCTGACCACAATTGATTCCCACCTTCAAACTAACCCTCTTCTCTACAATACATGAAGTGTCACCATCTGAGCTGCAGCTGTGAATTACAGATCAAGTGAGGAGTTTTTGCCCGGCAGTGTGGAAATTCTTGGTGATGTGAAAGTATAAAGGGATAAAGTTTAAGGTTGTAGTGAGGGGAGTTACAGGATTTGCCTTTTATATAATGAGGGGAATTATGGATGATGGGGAAGTGGATTTGAGGAGGAGGATTATTTTTCACTGTTATCTTCAATATGCCACTGCTGGTCCTGAACTGTGTGGCAGCTGCTCAATTAATAGATAACTTTTAGCACTCTGTCATCTGGGGTTGAGCAAATTGAGCTATGATTGTATCTCCTCCACAACTGATTTGATGCTGCCGGTGCCATTTTTTCCTGCACGGAGGGTGAACTTTGTTTGTGATTGTCTTGCAACGTGTAATTGCCAGCTATAATCCATGACGTGAGGAGAAGATATGAAGTGTGAAAACCATGATTGTAACTGTCGTAAGTATGTGAGGGGGCATTTCAATGTTAGGGACTAATTCCGATAGGGATCAGAGATGGGTGAGTGATGGGTAAATTGGATGGAGCTGTGAGTGAGATGACTGATGCAATCATTCAGAGATGGAATTTGAAGATGACTTTGATACGTATTGGATGTGTGTAAGTCTTTTCACTTGCATTTCCTTGGGGCTCAACTCCATACTTGCTACCTATCTAACTGCCATTTAATGCTCTGTGTGCAAGATTTCCTGACCCCTCAATGAGAAGACCCCCTTCTCTCTACCTCTTCACCAGTGCCAGGTCAGGGTGCTCTCTCTTGCCCATAACCAGCTGAAGCTTCTTTACAGACCTTCCACCCTTTAAGAGCTTCAGGTGCTTTAAACTGCTCGAGCTGCTGTTATCCACTCCAGAAATTAGACCCCATAGTTAGTAACTAAGGCCAGCAACAGGATGATTATTCCCAGCTAGACTTTGTTATGTTAATAAGGTTGCAGCACAACTATTCTGTATGGCCCTCAGAGGGACAGATGGGCGTGGATTATCATTACACTGCATTGTTGCAGTTTTTCAAAACCCTCCAATTTAGTCCTTTTTTTTTTGTTTTGACAAGAATCTTTCCCCCAGTGGCAGGGCCCTGGATAACATTGTAGAACAAAGAGATCTAGGGGTATAAGTACATAATTTCCTGAAAATGGCGACACAGGTAGACGTGGTGAAGAAGCCATTTGGCACACTCGCCTTCATCTGTCAGGACACTTGAGTATGAGAGTTAGGATATCATCTCACAGCTGTATAAGATGCTGGTGAGACCCCACAGTGATGTGTGCAGTTCCAGTCACCTTGCTATAGGAAGGATGCCATTAAATTGGAAAGGGTGCAGAAAAGGATTCACAAGGATGTTGCTGAGACTGGATAGGCTGGGCTTTTAATTTCCCTGAAGCATAGGAGGCTGAGAAATTACCTGATAGAGGTATGCAAAATCATGAGGGGCATAAATAAGGTGAATGGTCAGTCTTCTTCCGAGGGTAAGGCAGTCTGAAACTCGGGCATAGGTTTAAGGTGAGAGGGGGAAATTTAAAAGAGACTTGAGGACAATCTTCTCTCATAGGCTGGTAGTTGTATGGAACGAGTTGCCCGAGGAAGTGGTAGAGGTAGATACAATTACAACATTTGGACAGGTACGTGGCTAGGAAAGGTTTAGAGGGAAATGGATCAAACATGGGCAAATGGGACCAGCTCAGGTAAGCAACCTGGATAGTTTCAATGAGTTGTGCTGAAGGGCCTGTTTCCCTGCTGTATAAATCTATAACTCTATCACACTGTTGCCAAAGCAGGTGCATTTCTTGCACCTTCTTTATTAATTTATAGGATGTAGGCTTTGTTAGCAAGACCAATATTTATTGGAAAGGGATGCATTGGTCTTTGTTGAGATTCATCAGAGACAAGTATCCACTCCTGCTGGAATATCATCAACTCAGTAGAAAAGCACGTTTTGGTCTGCTTGACATTTGCTGGTTTCCCAATGCAGGGAGGTGTTCACAACTGGGAGTTGCAGACTGGCACATTCAAAGATGCAGAACTATGAGTTGAAGGATTTCCTGAAACTTGGTGCAGCCGGTGTAATGGCTCTGTGGGAAAGGGGATAAGGCCCTCTCACCACTGGACACTGAGTGATTGGGCTCTGTAAGAACCTTTCAAACCTGTCACAGATGGAATGTTTGGAAAAAAAAGTCACGCAGGTATAATGATATGATAGGTACAGTAGATGACAAATGTATCATTGCACATTTTATGAATAACATGTACTTTTGGAAAACAAACTCCCTGTGACAGCTTTCACTCGCACTCAACAACCAACTTGCATTATGAACACATCCCTCTCTTTGCCCCCTACTGCCTCCAATCTTGAGCCAAACCTTTCCACCAATACTAGCCCCCCACACCCCCTCCTCCTTTCCTCACTACAACCCTCCCACCACTCTGTGCACCAGCATACATTGATTGCTTGATCCTTGTGCGCTTGTAGAATTTTGCAGTGGCAGGTCCTAGAATAATTTCTGAGCTCATATTTCATATACTCTGGAAGCACTTACTCCCATTTATTACATTGTGTTCTAGTAGATGAAGAAACTAAAGGAAAAAGGCTTTTCAGAAGTGAAAATTAAGAGGACAAAAGGAATATAAACAAAATAGTTTTAAAAAGATCAAGTTGAAGAGAAACTACAAAATAAAATAAAGTGATATATAAAAGGAACTACTCCTGTGGACATACAAACATCAAAAGGAAATTTTAAGCTGGAGTCACTAAAAGATGAGCAAGATAAATTCACAGACAATGGCAAAGAATTGGCAGGGGATTGAACAGACTCCAATTTTACTATAGAAGATAATGAAGTACACACTTCACAAGAGAATATTAATAGATTTGGAGTAGTGAGGAAGAAATCAAACTCTGATCCCCAGCTGCAATGTATGTGTACCCATTCAAGGAAGCCAAGAAGAAAATAGTAGAGACAATATATTATGTAACATTCCAACAGTTAATGGCAGAGGATTGTGATAACTATTGCTATTGCAACATAAAAACTGAATATGGAACAAAATCAGACAATTTAAGAAAAGTCAGCTTTATACTTGGGATAGAAAAGATTCTGGAGACTATTGTTATAAAGCAGAGTGTATGGAGGCAGAGAATATAATTTAAAATATTCATGTTTTCTGAATAACTAAAATATGCTGAACTAAACTAATACATTTGATGATTTAATGAAAGGAGTAGACAAGAATAATATGGTAAATGCCATTTCCTTGTTTTTATTCAAGACATGTTTGTTTTTCCCACTGGACTCTTCACAAATGTAAGGATACAAAGGGTGGATTTAAAACAAAAAGTCCAATGGTAAAGAATGCGTGGGTACAAGATTCTCATACGTGAAGATGGTAGAAATCAATGTCCTGCAAGAATAAGTGCTGGGACCACTTTTCATATTTACAGACAAGATTTGGATTCAGAAATAACCCAAGATTCATGGTCCATTTTTCTATGTGCAGTGGGAGATGGCCACTCAGCCCATTAACTCTATGCTGGCTCTCAGAGAAATTCCATTCCCCTTCATAACTTGCTTTTCCTGACATTCTTATCCACTCTGCCCAAATTCTATCACTCACCTAATACTAAGGCCAATTAGCCTTCCAATACATGCATCTTTTTGATGTGGGAGGAAATTGGAGCACCTGGGGGAAACTCGTGTGGTCAAAGGAAGAATGTGCAAGCACCAGAAGTCAGGATGTAACCCTGGATCACTGTAGCCATGATGAGATAAGATATCTTTATAAGTTACATGTACATCGAAACACACAGTGAAATGCACCTTTATGTAGAGTGTTCTGGGGCAGCCCTCAAGTGTCGCCATGCTCCTGGCACCAACGTAGCATGCCCACAACTTCCTAATCCGTACATCTTTGGAATGTGGGAGGAAACTGGAGCACCCGGAGGAAAACCACACAGACATGGGGAGAACGTACAAACTCCTTACAAAGAGGAGTCTAATGACAGCAGCCAGAATTGAACCAGGGTTGCTGGCGCTGTAATAGCGTTATGCTAACTGCTACACTACCGTGCCTGTCACGCGAGGCAGCAGCTCTACCAGTTATATCATTGTATCAAAAGAGAGAGGGAGTAATGACCAATACTGATGACTTGCAACATCATGCAAGAAAACATTATGAACTATCTGGACTGGACAGTTAAGAGGGAAAATTAATTTTAACAGATAAATATGAGATAATAAACTTCAGTAGGAAGAAGAAGAAAACATCACCTAACTCTTTAAATATCAGAAACTGAGCAAATTGATCTGGGGATGTAGGTGAGGAAATCTAAAAGCAGATGCATATGTCAGCAAAGCAGCTAAATGTAAACAAAGCACTGGGATTTCTTGAACTATGCAATTACAAGGTAAAGTAATGGTAATATTTTGTAACATCCTGGTCAGTCTGTAATGACTAGTACACAAGTCCAGTGTCTCCTTTGTTTAAAAAGGACATAAAAGCATTAGAATATGCAAAATGAATCAAAGGTGGAGAAAGATTTAACAGATTATACCAACAGATTATACCTGTTGCGAAGGTTGAATTTGGAATAGTTTTTCAAGAAGTAGAGAATGTAGTAGTGAGTGAATTCAGGCTTTTAAAATTGTCCATCAGTTGGACAAGGTAGATTTTTAAAAGAAAGTGTCCATTCTGTGTGAAGTTCCAAAACAATAGAAGATAAAACAAAAGGTAGTTCCTAATAAGTACAAGGAATAATTTCTTTACTCACAAAGTGGTTAAAATGTGGAACTCCCTATCACAGGATGTGGCAGTAAAATAAAACTGTTCACAAAGAGAACCAAGGTGACCATGAATGAAAGGGTAAAGAAAGATGAACTTAAAGGGTCAAAGGAGGTGATCAAATGAAGGGTGATTTGCAAGGCATAACCACCAGGTTCAAGGACAGCTTCTATCCTGCTGTTACAAGACTATTGAACTGACCCCTTGTACAATAAGATGGACTCTCGACCTCACAATCTACCTTGTAATGGCCTTGCACCTTATTGTCTCCTCCACTGCACCTTCTCTGTCACTGTAACACTTA
Organism: Pristis pectinata; assembly: GCF_009764475.1. Lineage (NCBI taxonomy): Eukaryota > Metazoa > Chordata > Chondrichthyes > Rhinopristiformes > Pristidae > Pristis > Pristis pectinata. The sequence goes on from NC_067412.1 coordinate 79,660,297, forward strand.
TTCTGCATTCCATTTGCTTTTCCCTTGTAATACCTCAATGTACTGATGCGATGAAATGATCTGTATGGATGGCATGCCAAACAGTTGTTCACCATACCTCGGTACATGTGACAATAATAAACCATATCACCAACATAATGTACAGTAGGAGGCTATTCACCCATTATGTGTGCTGGTTTTTTGGTAGAGCTGTCCAATTAGTCCTATTCTGCTGGGTTTTTTTCCCACATAGCTGTACACATTTTTCCTCTTAATGCATTTATTCTATTTCCTTGTGAAAGTTGCTATTTGAACCGGTTTCCAATTTCTCAGGCAATGCATTCCAGATCATAACAACTCACTTCATAAATTTATTCTTTCAGATTTGCCTTTGGATTTATATATATTATTCTCGTGTTCTATCACATCACCAAAATCATATCAATAACTGACATTGAAATGGATAAAAAGAAGTCAAAGAATAATTTGCAGAAAATTGTGAATAGTTTGCTCCAATTTGCAATCAACATCTTTACCTGATATAAAGTATGGTCTCCGTTCATTCATTACCATGAATTCAAGTTGAAATAGAAAATCAGATTCAGGCTGGAAAGTTTGGGGGTGGGGTGGAGGAGGTGGAGTAGAGATTAGTAAACTGCAAAATAAAGTCATCGTTAGCAATGCTCGAGGGTTTGAATAACCTTTAAAATTAATTTACAAAAGCTTTTCTCACCGCTTCTCACTGAGTCTTTTCAGCAGATGAAAATGCCTGATTATATACCAAGAAGATTAGCCTGATTGTTTGGAATTCATCCACAATCTGCAGTACTGTTGGAACTAGATTTTTATTTCTATTTATTTCTATTATAATTTTTTTCCTGTGGTTAGTTATCTTTTTAATACAATAATGCTGATTCTGAATTTTCAATATCAGAATGTATTTTGACTGAGATGCACAGTTCAATAAAACTGTCAATCAATTTAACAATGCAATATTTTGGGTTCCCAAAATACAAACTATATAATTTAACAAATCATTTTTTTTCCTTTCCATGGCAACATATAATTTCCAGACTGGCAAACAGAATTGAATAAATGAAGGGGTTAATGGTTAGACCTTATCCCATCTTTAGTTGTGCCTGATATTTAAAATGTTACCCTTATTAAATAAAGAACTTGTTACATCATGATGTATTAATCTGATTATTAATAAATCATATTTTTGTCTCAAAATTCCCTGTGCTTAGTTGACACTACTTCCTAGTTGTATATTCCAAGTTGGTCAGCCATTTTTTCTTGGTTTAAAAAAAGCAAATATATCAAACCTAACTTTCTTCTGATTTTTAACTGGTTTCTATAAAATACTAAAGAAAAATATGGTTTAAGCTGATGTTACTCCATTCTGAGTGAGCAATGATTATAAATCTATAGTAAACATACTGAAAATACTCAGTGGGTCAAGCAGTATTTATTGAGAAATGGATCTAAAGTTTCAGTCAATAATCCTTCCTAAGAGCTCATAAAATATTATTGACCAGATACATAGGATCACTCTGTTATTGTGTTGCCTGATTTGTTGAGCTTTCCCAACACTTATTTTTGTCAATTTCATATTTCCAGTATCTGCGTGAATTTGCTTTTGGATCTCACATCTTTAGAATGAGCAGAAACCCACACCCTCGTGGATACCAACCCACACACTGGTAGAGAGCTTTAATTATCAGTAAAAGTAGCTTCTCCACTGTAATTGATGTAGCTGCCTTAATGGAAGTGAACAGGCACCAGTACAAAGATGATAAAGCCCTCTAGGGTGGTCAAGAAGTCTCATAATGAAAGAACTTGAGAACAGTTTTTTTTTATTCTCCTTGTAATTTCTAATAGCAAAATATAATTGAATTCATTTTCCATTATATCCGACATTCATTTTGGAAAGTGCACTTGAAGAGGGTAAGGAGGAAAAGACAATGAATGAAAGAAGTGACTATGCAATGCAAGAGGATCTTTGCCCTTTGTTCTCTATAAAGCATCTGAGTGAGTTATCATTCAACCCTTTGCCCTTGCCCTTTTACTCCCAAATACATTTTTCAATTATTTATTAAGAGCTCTCAGAATTTTGTTACCACTACTATTTCTTATGCACATTCTAACAAACCCCTTCATTGGAAAAAAAAATCCCTCTTTTTTTTATTTAGCAAATCAGTAGCCAGAGAACTTCAATTTAAAAGTATCAACAATCAATTGAAATAGGTTTGCTCTCTTCGCCATATCAGAATGCCTTGTAATTTTGAATACTTCAATCAATTCCCTCCTGATAGTAATAGTTGAAATTTTCAACCACAATGTGGTTCTTTCTAATCTACTTGGCATACCTATTTGCATTGGTTATCATTTAAGCAGTAGAATATTATGATCAAAGCAGTTTCGAAATATCTTGGAGACCAAATACATAATATACTGTATTGAATATGATTGTAACTACACACTGCTTGATTACAATGAATCCAATGGTCAAAGAAACCTGGTGCCATTCATTGTCTGAGCTCTGTTCAAAGAGCCAGAAATCAAAAAGTACTCATAAATCGGCAATCTAAGAAATGGAAAAACTTCAGATTAAAATGAGAAAATGCAGTGAAGAAATAAATGTGTTAACATGCTGTTCACAAAATCATTGAGATGTATGGCACTGGACACTGATATCACTGCTTACTCGCTTCCACCATTTCAACATTGCCTCTACTGTTTACCTTGTACTTTATCTTGGGAATGCAATGATCACTGTTTCAAATACTCACTTCGGTGAACCATATAGTTCTCTTCAACATTTCTTGCACCTTTTAAAATAAAAACAACTAATTGCTCTCTTTATTTCAGTGGAAATAATGTTTTCGGATTCACCTTATAAGATTTGTTCAGAATATTAAAAACTTCAATCATATTTTCTCTGTCTTATCTCTTCAGATGGAAATAATTCTGTTACCTCAACTTTCTGCATGTAATTGGTTATCAATTCCCGATAAAGTTGCAGGATGCACTCTCTCTACTGTTTAATATCCAGGAAAATTGAATGCTCATATTTCTACAGTGGAAGCTTGTATGATCTAACAATGTCTTTCTTCAAACTTAACCGCTCTTGTGTCTTTTTCTTGTTTTTTTTTCCATTATACAATGCAGCCTCAATTGAAAGGCAAGTGTCAGGGGACAACTTTAACACTTGTGTCACAATCTATCAGCATTATAAGTGATACTAACATTTGCTTGATTTTGGAACCCATCTTTTCTTTATTTTACGCAGTACGTTACACAGAGGCACTTTAAATAGATTTCACCAATTTTAAATAGATTTCACCATTCTCTATTCCTGTATCCCACAGCTACAATTCATTGAACAGAACCCTAGTGCTTGTTTGCCAATTCTTTTCCAGTATCAAATGTTCCCTCGGTAATGCTGTTGTGAGAGGGACTTTCGTAAACAAGGTATGTTGCATTCTGCTAGCAATATTACGACCTCCTTGTGACCCTGGAATAAAAACAAACTCTGTCTTGGGGACATGGTCACACCTGTGGTATATCTGAAACTAGACATGCTATGTTGTATTTTTATTTTATTTCATATGACTTTTCATTACGATCATTAACAGTCATTTACTACACAAACACTTAATAGCTGCAACATGCTATCTGTTTGTTTGTTGCCTGATAAGTCCACTTCGTCAGCTTGGCTTAGTGGTAGCACTCTATTACCTTCATAGGATCTCAGTATGCAGAGGTGAGGAGAACCTATAGATGATTCACAAAAGTTTTACATCGGCTACCAAAGGTAAATTGTTCCCCCAGAGATTCTGAACATGGAAGTATGTTAAAATATTTAATTAACTAGTAACTCAAATATGGAAACAAAACAAAGAAATTTGTTATTAAGGAAGAAAATCTCAAACATTAATAACATTTAAGAAATAAAACTACATTTAAAACCAAATGAAAGTTTAAAAAAACTGCAGATGCTGGAAATCTGAAATTAAAACAAAAATGCTCAGTAGGTTAGACTCATCAGTGGAAGGAGGAATGGAGTTGACATTTCAGGTCTGACCTGGGTATTTCCATAATTTTCTGTTCAAAAATAAACATTTTGGGTGGTAATTAAGACTTGGTGTGCCATTTAAAACAGTGTTGAGACTTGAATGGACAAATTCTAACTTTCTCTGTGTTGGTTAGTGTGTTTCTAGTCAGTAAATACAACAAGATTGTTCCCTTCTATGAGTTTGAATGGGAGCTCTTATGGCAAGTTTTGAATGTAAAAATCTCATACGTCGGAGCTGGAAGCTTGGACAGCAAATTGTGGATGTCTGTATGTAACTGCACATGGATTTGTAAAACGCAGGCCTAATTGTTTTTATTTGATGAAATAACAGATGAAACAAATGGATATTGTCAAATGGATTTTTAAATGTTTGACAGGTGTCACATAAAAAGAAGTTGAAAATATTGAGGCTCATAGATTAGGAACTTTGTATCAGCTTGGAATAAAAATTGGCTAAAGATAGAAAACAGCATGTTGTGGTAAATCATCATTTTCACACTGGAGAATGATGCTCCCTAAGGGTCAGTGTTAGAACCACTTTTTCTATAAATAATGATTAACAATACCAAGCAAAGTAACAAAATTTGATGCTGATTACTAAACTTGGAGGGTTGAAAACACTTGACTGCAACACAGCATACATGTACAAGCAAGTTATACTTAATGCCACATTTGTAAAAATTGTGCAAGGACAGTGAGACCAGCAATTTCTTGTGTTTAGATCTTTAGAGGTATAGGATGTATTGAGAGAATAGTTAGCAAAGCTAATAGGATCTTGGGCTTTATAAACAGGTATTGAGGACAGAAGTAGGGAAGCTACACTGAGCCTTTATAAAGCTGTGGTAAACTCACAACTAGTATATGATGTGAAGGATGTGAAGGTCCTTGAGAAGGTACAGTGGAGTTTTACCATAGTTGTTATTCCAGGGATCGGGAATTCCAGCTGCAAGGTTGGGTTAGAGCTCAGGGGTTGTTCTCCTGGGCCAAAGGAAGTTGAGGGGCAAACTTGTTAGAGATGTACAAGATTAAGAAAGGTTTATGGTATGCAAAGAAAATCTTCCTATTAGTTGATGCACATTAAAAGTCCCAGCAGATTTGGGCTAGAAATACAGATACAAGTTGTTGTGGGGAAGAACTATTTCATGTAGTGAGTAGCGATGACTTGGCTTACAAAGGTGGTGGAAACAGAGATATTGATTTCAAAAGGAAATTTGATAGACACTTGAGGGAAGTGAATCTTTAGACCGATAAGTATAAAACACGAGAATGATTTTGATTTGTTTTCTCTTGAGAGCCAGCATGGATTCAATGGCTTTTTTTTGTGATAACTCAATGAGTCTACCTGCACATATGAGTTTGCTGTCAGGTTTACTCAGTAATGGTGGGAATGTGAGAGCCTCGCTGTTATTTTTACTGCAAAATTCTAAACTGTTATCTTATGAGGCTCTGTTTCATGCTGTCTCTGATCTTGATCTGGTTCAACAATATGTTGTTTCAGAAATATTTTACAGATGCTCAGTAATAACCAACAATGTGTTGGTAAAGAAAATGGAAAGGTACTTTGAAGCTACAGGTCAGTGTTTTAGAGCTTTGATGCTTTATGCTTCAATACATGTCTACTAGGCTTCATTTTGCATTTCAAATTCTGTGTCGACTTTAAAGAGAACAGTAGAATGAAAAAAATATGTTGCTATCTTTGATTCCTGGTATTTATATAAAAAACACATATGAGCGCTATTAATAAAGTGAGTTGAAAAAACTTGAATCATGCTCCTTTGGTAATGGCCACCCATTTGTAAAATAAGCCAGCCCAAACCCAAATCTGAAAGTTGAACATATTTATAATACCAGTGATCCAGTCATTGCAGATCCAGCAAAAGTGCACTTCTGATGAACAGAAACAATTTGTAATGGAGAACTATTGATCCTTTGTATATGAGCATTATTATCTGGAGACAGTATACAAATCTTCAGTCCTGCATCAACCTTATTCATTATAGATCATCACATATCTGTTTCTCATCAAAAAATTGCATTTTAGAAGAGCATCAGGCGTACGTTCAGAAGTAAAATAATCACTCTCAGCTTGTCAACTACATGAATCATGCTTTTTCAGTTCAGTCATTTCAAAGTACCATTTTATTGGATCCTCATTCCTTGCAGGTTTTTTTTAGGTTAATGAATATAGTTCAATATAAGTGGTAACCCAAGTTGATACTTTGAGACAGTGTAAGACAGTAGGACAAAATTGGTTCATTTAAGGATTACAAAGGACGTACAGCTGATGCTTTGATTAGTTTGGGAGGGTGAAGAAGAAGAATAGACATACTGGGACAACAGTTGAGGAACTGCCTGATCTTGGACTGGGGAGATAATTGGACTGCAATTGTGGATGGATAAGATCGTCTGTAGGGAAATATATTTAGGCATTTAATACATTTAAAACTATTATTTATTTAAAATATCATATTTTGCATTGATAGCATGTTGTGCAAATATTATAATTGGGAGAATATAACCAAATAGCTGTTAAGGTCAACTTGCTGATGGTCGGTGCTGATGCAGTGGGACAATGGTCCTACTTCCATGCTCTGCACTGACTCTTGCATTCCTACATCCTTGAAGTCATCATTTCACAAACTCCGACCATTTGAAACAACGTTTTCCTGAGAATAGTTACAATGACGATAATACCTTTTGAAACAGACAAATAATTTTGTGAATGTTGATATGCAAATATTGACCTAGATTTTACAATTGTAATATCAGTGGAACTATAGCATTTGCTGTCAATGTGTCATGAAACCAATGGCAATTTTAGGATTACTATGTATGTGTAGTTTAGTATGTAAATCATAAAATTACTATCAAGATTTGTTTTTCCTCTTGTGGATGTGAACAATACTGGCATGGTGAGCATTTTAATATCCTTCCTTGATTAGTTTTGACTGTCCTTTTTTTACTTATTTTCTTGGATCTAGGTGTTACTGACAAGTGTACCATTAATTGCTCAATCCTAACTGCTTGAGAAGATGATGGTGAGCCACCTTCTTGAACTGTTCTAGTCTGATGGTGAATGTATTCCCAAAGTGTTGTGAGGTGGGGAGTTCCAGGATGTAGACCCAATGACATGAAGGATTGGCTATATATTTCCAAATCAAGGAAGTGTACAACCTGGAGATGAACCTGCAGGTGGTTGCATTCTTGTGTGTTTGCTACCCTTGCCCTTGGTAGCTGTCCTTGTCCTTCTTGGTAGAAGTCACAGATTTGGAAGATGCTGTTGGAGTTACCCAGGCAAATAACTGTAGTGCAAATGAGTCAACTTGTTAGACATCACAGTCTGTGAGGTGAAGATATCCATGGTGATATTAGATAAGGAGTCATACCTATTTGGTACCATAAATGGCTTGCTTTGGTCATTTCAGAAGATAGTTAAAAGCTGGTTAATATTGGTATGGTTCTGGAGTCATATTTGGGACAAACCGGGTAAAGATGACAGATATGTTTTTTCCTTCTTTTGAGAATTTCAGTGAACCAAATGGATTTTCATGAAATGTCATGGTCTCTATTACTACTAATAATTTTAGATTCCAGATTATTTATTTAATTGAATTTAAATTCCCTGGACACCGTGGTGGAATTTGAACTCCATATCAATGGATCCTTAATTCAAGCCTATGTATTATTAGGCCAGTCCCAATAATTTGTTACTCCTCTAGAGACCATGCTGCTTGCCTTTACCATTGCAATGAAGGGGAAAATGGTATTCAACAAAAACTACAGGTTTAAAAGCTGGTCTTGTGGCAAAATAGAGTAAATGAGGAATTGGTGTCTTAGCTAAAAAAAAATGTTTTAAATAGTGCGCTACCAGAATTATTGCTTGGCAAAACTAACAGAAATTGCTGAGTGAATTACACTGCACATAATTATTTCAGAATATTCAATGTATAAATGCATTTTTAAAATCTAATTCAAAAATTTCCAGCTTAATATTTTGTATGTTCCAATCTTTATTTTGCACTCTGAAAAATACTTAATATATTAATTAAAAGTAATGCTCTATTCCTTGGCTCATTATTTGTGTAAATTTTGGAGTATAATTGGCTGTTAAACCAGTTATTAACTAATAGACACCAGTGATCCCATTGAAATGATTTCCAGCAACATCCAATGTTCAAAAAGGGGTAATACAGATCCCATAGATCTCTAGACCCATATGAAAGCTATTTTTTCCTTCATTCAGTAATGAGAATGTTACTTTGCTGTTCATTGGAAATTCAGGTCATGCATGTTTTTCTGTGCAGCAAATCTGAAATCAGAAAAACATGCATGACCTGGATTTTGCAATTATATTTGGCACAATTATCATGCTCAAGGTTCTGAAGGATGTCAGTATTGGATCACTTATTAAGCACAGGAAAGCAGAATGCAGAGTAAAAAATTTCTTCTATGTTTTTTGTCACCCATTCTTTGTGCTCCTCTGAGAGATTGACAAGGTAATGCCATGTTAAGCCAGGAATGAGCTTGGACCCAGGTACATTAAGAACTAAACTGATATTTCCTTCACTGATGTCAAAAAGGATCCTTAACATAAGCAGTAAGGGGACACTTCGATGCAAATAACTTGGATTATTATCAAACCTGGATTCCAGATAAAATGACAGTGTGAAAATTGAAGAGGTTACTGGTTTGATTAGAGTTCAGCTGCTTCCAAAGAAATTCTGGTTAAGGCTTAGCTGCTCACTTTATCTCAAACACGTTAGAGGTCACACGAAAAGTTAAGTAAGATAATGTAATAGACGTGCACATACATTGCACTTTAAACACAATAGGGACAAGGTTCTGCTTGGTTGTACAGGCTTTTTTTAAAATCTAAATCAATGCAATTACCACAAAAGAACAAAAAATTTGAAGCACAAATGGATTTTGGCACTTACCTAGTCCCTAATCACTATTTGGAGTTTACATGCATTGCACACATTCATTGGAAATGCAATTGGAGAGTGGTGGAAGTCTTGGTGGGGAACACTTTGGGAACAATGACTATAATTTTGTAAGTTTCAAGGTAGCTGTAGAAATGGATAAGTCCAATCCTCAAGTTAAGGTCTTTGGAGAAGGCTGATTCTGATAGTGTTAGAGAGAACCTGGTGAAAGTAGATTGAGAGCAGATGATTGTGGGTAAACCAAAGGTGACAAGTGGGATTCTTTCAAAAGAAAGTTGATAAAAGTTGAGGGCCAGTAGGTTCCACTAAGGGTGAAAGGCAAAGATGACAAGATTAGGGAATCTTGGATGACAAAGGATATTGAAGGTTTGATTGGGGGGAGAAAAGGAAACATTTGGCAGGTATCAGCACTGGGATTGAGGGAGTCTCTTGAGAAATATAGTGTGTGTAGGAGAGAACGTAAAGAAATTAAGATGGCAAAAAGGGCTCAAAAAATATCCTTGGAAAATAAGAGTCAGGAGAATCTCAAGGCATTCTCGAAGTATATCAGGAGTAAGAGGGTAGCCTGGGAAAGAGTGGATCCCCTTAAAGGACCAAAAGAGTAATGTGTGTGGAGCCCAGTGAGAGGACAACGTCCTGAATGAATACTTCTCATCTGTACTCACCATGGTGAAGGATATGGAAGATGGTGAGTTCCGGGAGGGGTATGTGGATAATCTGGAGTCTTTCATTATTAAGAAGAAGAAGGCGTCAGATGTCATGGGATGCATAAGTGTTGACAAATTGCCAGGACTGGATGAAAACAAATCCAGATTGGTAGGGGAAGTAAGGGACGAGAGAACTGGGGCCCTGATGAAGATTTTGGCATCTTGATTAGCCACAGGTGAGGTATCAGAAGACTGGAGGAGAGCTAATGTTGGTTCTTTATTTAAGAAGGGCAGTGGGAATAAACCAGGTAACTGCAGGCTAGTGAGCCTTGCATCAGTGGTGGGGAAATTATCAGAGAAAATCCTAAGGGATAGGATTTATGTACATTTGGAAAGGCAAGGGCTGACTGGGGATAATCAGCATGGTTTGGATGGGGTGGAAATCTTGCCTCGCTAATTTAAGTTTTTTGAGGAGGCAACTAAGAAGATTAATGAAGGCAGGGCAGTAGATATTGGACTTTAGTAATGCATTTGACAATACCCTGCAAGGCAGGTGGTCCAGAAGCTTAAGGCACTTGGGATCCAATGCAGGCTGGCTAATTGGTCACAAAATTGATGATGGGGGCAGAGAGTAGTGGTGCTTTTCTGAATGGTGAACTGTTCAGTGGCCGGTGGTGTACCGTAAGGATTGGCACCAAGATGCACATTATTTATGATGTATACTTATGACTTGGATGTGAATGTAGGAGGTACGATTAGTGAGTCTACAAATGGCACGAAAATTGGTGGTGTTGTGAGTAGTGAGGAAGGTCTAAGGTTACAGCAGGATATAGACCAGACGGAAAGTTGGGAAGAACATTGGTAGATCAAATTTAGTGCCAACAAGTGTAAGATGATGCATTTTGGGAAATCAAATTGGGTAGGACATATACAGTAAATGGCAGAGCACTAGGGATGTTGATGAACAGGGTACCTTGGGGGGTTTAAGTCCACAGTTCCCTGAAAATAGCAACACAGGTAGTAAGGATGATGAAGAAGGCATATGACATGTTTGTTTTCTCAGGGCATAGAAGATAAAAGTTGGGATGTTGTGTTGTAACTTTACAAGACACTGGTTAGACAGCACTCGGAGTAGTGTGTGTAGTTCTGGTCACCACTCTGCAGAAAAGATGTGGTTGTGCTGAAGTGAGTGCAGAGGAGTTTCACCAGGATGTGGCCTGGATTGTAGGACTTTTATTTGTGGGGAGAGATTGAATAGGCTGGGCTTGTTTTCCCAGGACTGAAGGAAGCTGAGGTGCAACCTGATAGGTGTATTTAAAATAAGAGACATAGATAGAAATGGTCAGAATCTTTTTCCCATGACAGGATATCAAAACAAGAAGGCATAAGTTTAAGATGAGAGGAAAGAGTTTTAAAGGGGATTTGAGAAGAACGTTTATCTACACAGACCATGGTTGATACCTGGAACTCACTGCCAGAAGTCATGATAAAGTCAGATACAATCACTACATTTAACAGACATTTAGATAGATATTTAAATAGGTAAGGTGGAGAAGGATGCAGACCTATTGTGGACAAATGGGATTTGTGCAGATGGGCAAGAGGTCAGTAGTGAGCAAAGGGCTCCATTTCTATTCTATATAGCTCTATCACTCATTTTGTAGGCCTTCTAGAAGGTTCCAAAAATTAATTTATTTTTTCTGAGCTCAAGGTCATGAAGCACCTTTTGAAAGAGTTTTTTTTTTGTTAAATTACTAAGAAATTGAGCATTCGGGTAAATCAGGATGCATTGATTGGATGACCCAAACACATTTAGCAAATGGCTGTGCACAGATTTTAGATTCGGTACTTTAATATCAGGTAACTTAGAGTGGAGAATTGATTTTGATTTTAAACTGGTTACTTTGTGATACATCACAAAGTAACCAGGATTAATTCAACTGTTTCAAGTTAGTTCAATATATTTTTTAAAAAATACATTTTACCATGCTTCCTATTTTTGTGCAGATTCATGCAAATTATGTTTAATGACCAACAAATATGTTTAAGTAGAAACCCGAAAAAGGATAAAAACACTTTTCAAAATGGGTGCAAATTTACTCACATAGAGTTAGAATCATTGATTTCAGCCCACGTGGAAACTCTTGCCTGTCATGCTGTAAAGCTAGAAAGCAGCCACCAAACTGAGTCCCTCAATTTTCTAAGCTCTTTCATCACACAGTGAATATCACAGAGCGATCCCAAAGGAAAATTCAACAGAAGCAAGGGAACAGTAGTTGATAAAAGATGTTGAAATTACCATAGATTACTATACAAATAGATGTACAGTAAAACAAGTTAGGCCATCCATTCTGTGTGCAGGTGGAATACAACATTATCAAGAACTGACCTTGCAATTAATAATGTCCAATGGAAGAAATTATTTGGTTCCTGAGGCCATTTAACAACAAAATATTAAGAGATCTGTGCATCCTCACACAAGTTCCAGTGGCAAGTTATTCTTAAAGCAAATGCCTAAGATGAAGGGATTAGAAAACAAACTTCAGTCACAGAAAAACTCCTGTCATATTTTATCTCCATTTTTTTCTATAAATATACTTGGCCTATTCTATTAACTCTTGTCACTTTGAGCTTTATTGGAATCAACTTCTTGGCTCTGGAAAGATATTGGAAAAATAAAATCTGTAATGGTTGATTAAAGTGATGTTGGGTGTATAACCAAAAGGCCCAGTCTACTTTACTGTTGACAGCAGAAGAAAATGTTGATTTTTCACTTCAGAATCCTCGTAGATATTTTGAATGAGTTCCCTTTCAAATTCTGATTTGTACTAATTTAATTGAGCAGGTTTGGTCTCCCTGTTGTACTTCTGTACAAATAGATTTTTTAACATTGCATTTTGTCACCATATTTTGAATTTGACTCCATCTAAGTTGATTTATAATGCTGTTTAAAAAGGTTTCTGCCCTTGGGCCAACTCTGCTGATGTTGCATCCTGAAAAGCAATCCCCGCATCCAATAAAAGAACATAAGAAATGGAAGCAGGGGTACACAATTCAGTCCAGTGTCTGCTCCACCATTCAATAACATCATAGCTGATCTTTTACTTCAGTGTTATTTCCCAAATTAACCACATGTGACTTGATTTTCTTAACATTGAAAATCTGTTGATATCTTGAATATACTCAGGTGAACCTTCACAGCACTCTTAGGTAGAGAATTCCAAGGATTAACAACCTGCTGTGTTTGTGTGTATGTATGTATGTGTTTATTAGTCATATGTACATCAAAACACAGTGAAATGTATCTTTTTTTTGCATAGTGTTCTGGGAGCAGTGGGAGAATTGTTTCCCTTGGTTCTAGACATCTCATCCACAGGAAGAATTAACTCTGCATTTACTCTGTCAGGCTCCATTAGAATGTTTTAAATGTCAATGAGATCACCATTCATTCTGAACTCAAGAGTCTTGGCTCAGTCTGTTTAATCTCTCCTCGTGTAACAAGTCCACCATCCGGGCCAGAATCTGGTGAGCTTTCACTGCATTCCCCTGATTTTTAATTATGTCCTTCCGTAGGTAGAGAGATGACATGTATGCACAATGTTCCAGATTTGGGCTCATGAGGGCTCTCACCTGGAACAAGATGTCTTGTATATTGAAACAGTAGATGGTAGAGCATGCAGCAAAAACCTTGTTTTCATCATTTTTATAATGCGTCCATTGAAATGCCTGTTCTTCCAGCTTAGCCAATTGCTGAAGTCACAGGGAAAAAGATACAGATACTCTTCACCTCCACCCACCTTACATCTGCTGGAAAATCAGACTTGGCTCTCAATGAATAACTGAAAGACGACAAAATCTGTGGAACTGTGCCCACACAACAAGCAGTGCCTTCAGGACAGAAAGCTGGCAGATAAAGGAGAAGAAAAAAGAATATTCTTGCTTAAATTTTTCATGAACAAAATGTAGTAGACAGGTTATCAGCCTAACAGAAACATGCTATGTACCCAATATAAGCCATTAAAGATTTCAGCCATCATTTCAGGGAAATAAGCAACTCATTTTTGAGCGCATTATTCCTTTATACTACTTTGAATTATAGAAACATAGGTATCAAACACATGAATAGCAATGAGAAGGAAATCACAGAGTCGTACAGCACGGAAAAAATCCCTTCAGCCCAACTTGTCCATGCCGACCAAGCTGCCTTCCTGAGCTAAATCCATTTGCCTACATTTGGCCCATGTCCCTCTTTACCTTTCCTATCCGTGAACCTGTACTTTTAAATGTTGTAATAGTACCTGCCTCTCCCATATCCTCTGGAAGCTCCTTCCACGGCAGCTTTGTGTGGAAAAAGTTGTCCTCAGGTCCCCTTTAAATCTTAAACTCATGTCCTCTAGTTTTAGACTCTACTATCCTGGGAAAAGACCGTGACTATCCACCTTATCTATGTTCCTCATGATTTTATAAGGTCACCTCTCAGCCTCCTTCATTCCAGGGAAAATAAACCCAGCCTATCCAATCTCTCTTTATAACTCAAGCCCTCCAGTCCCAGTAACATCCTTCAGAATCTTTTCTGCACTTCCTCTAGTTTATAAACATCTTTTGTCTAATACGGTGACCGGAAATGCACACAATATTCCAGGTGCAGTCTCACCAATGTCTTATATAATCTGTAACATGTACTCAATGCCCCATTCAATGAAGGCAAGTGTGCAATATGCCTTCTTCACCACCTTGTCTACCTGTGTTGTGACTTTCAGGGAACTATGTACTTGTACCCTTGGGTGTCTCTGTTCTACAGCAGACCACAGGGCCCGGCCATTCATTTGTGAATGTCCTCCCCTGGCTGAACTTCCCAAAATACATCATTTCACACTTGTCTGGGTTAAATTCTATCTGTAATTCCTTTGTCTACTTTCCCATTTGATCTAGATCCTGCTTTAACCTTTGACGACCTTCTTCACTGTCAACCACAGCACCAATTTTGGTGTCATCCATGAACTTACTAATCATGCCACCTATATTCTCATCCAAATCATTAAGAAATATGACAAACAACAAGGGGCTCAGCACCAATCCCTGCAGCACACCACTGGTCACAGGCCTCCAATCTGGAAAACGACCCTCCACTGCCACCTTCCTCCAAGCCAATTTTTGTATCCAAATGGTTAGCTCACCCTGGATTCTATGTGACATCACCTTCTGGATCAGGTTATCATGTGGGACCTTGTCAAAAGCTTTGAACTACAGGAGGGTGACAGGTTACTCTTGACACTGTATTTAACTGAGTACTTTGATGGCTTGCATAAAAGCATCATAACCTTTAGCAAAACTATTCTTATCCTTATTTCAAATTGTGTGTCATAAAATTACATACTTAAGTTGTTTCTTCTGCAGTGGATAATGGAAGGCACAGAGAAAGTAAAAGATTCCCTGGATATAACTAAGATTTCTTTAAGTAGGACTATCCATTTTTATTACTGCAAATATTATGGTTGAGCTTTTAGTGATCCTGTGTTCATCATTTATCCAATTCAAGTAGTGGTCTGTGGCAATTGCTCATGACTTAAGAAGTAAAGAAATGTATGCATTGGCATGGTCCACTTTGGCAACCCAGAGCACCTTGTACACAATGAAGTCTATCCACAATAGGAAACATTAACTGAAAACCAGTTTCTGTAATGAGTTTGTTGCTGATATCCAACTTCAGCAACAATTGCACAGCAAATGAGGTTCCGAAATAGCAAAGCTCCCATCACCTTCCACTCTTGGGCTTTCCTCTTTTTCCCTATTAAATAATTCTTTTTTAAAAAAAAGGTCTGATTTCAATTCGAGACTGGAATTGGGCAAGAATGAGGCGAGGCATTTAATAACTCTTATTCCCCTGACCTCGAGGGTCAGGCCCAATCAATTTTAATCCATGTGCATGCCACAGCTACTGGCAGGAGAGAACTGACAGACAGCTAGAGACTGCCAGCTACCAACCCAGAAATCCTTGCAGTTTGGAAAGGGTAGATCCCAGAGGAAGGGGTTAGGCAGAGGAAGGTGTTGGCACTGAAGTCTTTCAACATAGGGTCCAGAGAAATCCTTCTGCCCCTCTGATTTTCATGGTTCCACAATACTCTTTCCACTGGGCTTCACCTGGAAAAAGATCCACAGCAGAATTACTGCTTTTATCTTGGTTAAAACAGCCATAATTGTGTTGTTAAAAGCAGCACATTGGGAACTCTGGGGATTGTTCTAGTTGCTTGATAAAATTCTGCTCTCTATCCTTTGTTGAAGTCTAAGCTCACAGTATAGCCAGCTACTTTAAACCTTTCTTTCCAATACTCTTACAAAATAATGTCATTACCTCCCTGAATCTGTTCTTCCTCTGAGAATCAAAGGTTTTCTTTAACTTGAGCTTGGTATCATCCAACCAACGTATTCCCATTTAGCCATACACTCTTCATGCTGGAATTTGGGCTTTGCTTACTCATCTTGTTTTCTCTATAAAACAATGTTACCCAATCTAGTCTCCAAACATTAGTTCCAAATTTCAGCCAATGCACTCAATTCTAATTGTTGGGTGAACAATTGGTTTTATGAGCCTGCTGGTTGTCCCATCCTGCAATGAAAAAATGAGCACGGCTCATTTACATCAGGTTGATGAGCTGTGATCCTTGAAGTGCAGCTCACTAGACTAAAATTGGCAAACATCAAGATATCTCCATCCTACAAGTGGGTAAGTACGGGTGATTGGAATCACAGCGGGGGGGGGGGGTGTTCCAATTTGCATATGAAGAAAATCCTTCTGAATTAATTAGGGTGGTGATTTGTGCATCTTAGTGATAGGCTTCTTTCAGAATTGAATCATTTTTATTCGGTGTTAACAACTAGTTAAGGCTACGACCTCATTTTGAGGATATCACTGTCTCTAATTGAAAATTGGCTCCAATAAAATATCTCTTATTATAATTAAGTTGGCTGAGGCTAAATTTTAGTAGGTTCATGAATACAGTTTTTATCTGTTTTGTTATAATGTGTTATAACTTGTAATAATTGTTGTAACATATAAAGTTATAGATGGAAAGTTTTGGAGTTGTCAGTGGGCAGTAAGTACATAACACTTAAATGGAATTTGCATAAGGACATTATGAGATCACTGATTCATTTTTCCTTGAATTAAAATGAAAATATTTGCTTTAGAGCAGTAAAAGAAAACTGAGCTTTGGTAATAAGAGAAAAGTGCTTCGACAAAGCTGTAACTGCTTCCTCATTTTGTTCAAGGGTCCAAGTCCAGTCCAACCATCATTGACTAAATTTTCCAGCCATTGACTGAATGGGGGGAAAAGTATTCTAAATGCTGCATGTTACTTTGTGATGAAATGTACTTGCAAGAGTTTTGGAAGATTTTATAATAAACTTTTGAAGTGGAATGACTCCATGCCCAGTTGCATAAAACCTTCTGCAAATTTCTGGTTGTGAGTGGAGAATAGAAAACAGAAAGAAAGACTTCTTTTTACTTTGGAGTTTATGACCCTGGTATTTACCAGGAGGGAACAAGAAAATATGCCCGTTGGACAGAAATCTGGAAATATTGGGAATGTAATGGCTTTTCCTCATTTTTATTTGATCACTTTGGTTCCAACCTAGCTGCCAACTATTGGTTGAAGACAGCCAACAAGAACCCTTGGAAATGGTCACCTTCAAATGGGTAAGATCAATAGATTCAGGAGTGAAGCTCAATGTCAGATAGCAAGCATGGGGAAAGATTAGACACAGTGAGGGGGTGGGGGAGGGTGGGAGCAGACACAGCATGGCAATTCAGAGGAGGGTGGACAGTGTTCTAAATTGGTAGCAGGGAAGAAGGGCAGAAAAGCTTGAGGTCAATCATGGATCATTATGCTTGGAAGGGTGTGACCTTGGGTGGGGAAAACAATCTATCACAGTGCAGAATGGTTGTCAGGTAGAACCTCTTGTTTCTTGGCTCCCCAGCAATGTTGTAAAATACATTCAAGTTCTTGATCCAGCTTCTCCTGTCTCTGTTTAAATTTTGGACTTTTCAAACTCCAGATAAAGGAGTTGTAAGTCTTAAATTTAATTCCAGCTGAAATTTCACTGACAAAGCTTAATTAATATCAGGAGATGTAACCTCTCCAGACTGGGAAACAAAAATGCCAGAAAAGTTGTCACTTTGTCTCATATGCTATGGGTTGTAGTCATAATACAGGATTTGTCATTTTAAACCTGTCATCTCCCTTCCATAAAGGAAAGTACATCAAAGTGCTTCACTTGCAGTGAATAAATTTTTAACTGCTGCAATTACAGTATGCATGTTTATTTTATGCACAATTCTAGAAATAGTAATGAAGTAAATGATTAAGTAATTCCACTTTACTGGAGGCTGAGGAAAGACCATTGATGTGTGGATCTGAAGAAAATAAATTGGTAATGTGAAACTGGGATAATTCCATGCATTGAACAGAAATGATTCAGCCCTACTGAGCACACTTTTGGATTTGTTGCATGAAAGTTTTAAGCTTTGGACTAATAGGAAGAATAGAAGTAGAACTTCTAGTAATAGAACTTCCAGAATTAGAATTTAATGAATGTTTCTCTTCAGTTCTTATTGTGGAGAAAACTAAAGAGGGTAAGGAAATGAGTGGTGATATCTTGGACCACATACAAATTCGCAGGAAGAAGGTACTGAAGTTTTTAACACACATTAAGGTGGATAAATCCCCAGGGCCTGACCTGGTGCATTCTTAGACCTTTTGGAAATCTAGAGAAGAAATTGCAGAGGCCCTTGCAGAGATTTTTGCTTCATCTCTGGTCATAGGTGAGGTTCCAGGGGACTAGAGAGTGGCTAATGTGGTACCATTGTTTAAAAAGGGTAGCAAAAACAAGCCAGGAAACGACAGGCTGGTGAGCCTTACATTGGTGGTAGGTAGATTGCTGGAGGGGATTCTGAAGGGTGGGATCTACCAACATTTGAAGAGACGAGGTCTGACTTGGGACAGTCAGCATGGCTTTGCATGTGGGAAGTTGTGTCTGACAAATCTCTTCAAGAAGGTAGATGAGGGTAGGGCAGTGAATATCATTTATATGGACTTCAGTAAGGCCTTTGACAAGGTCCCTCATGGCTGGCTAGTCTGGAAGGTGGGATTGTATAGGATCCAGGGGGAGATAGCTGACTGGATTCATAATTGGCTCAGTGCTAGGAAGTAGAGGGCGATGGTCGAGAGTTGTTTCTCAGACTGGAGGCCTGTGTCTAGTGGTGTGCCATAGGGGTCAGTACCGGGACCTTACATTGTTTGTGATTTATATAAACTATTTGGATTTGAACATACAAGGCATGGTTAGTAAAATTGCAGATGATGCTTCAATACTGGTGTTTTAGACAGTGGAGAAGGTTATGAAAAGTTACAGGAGGATCTTGATTAGCTAGATATGTGGGCTGAAGATTGGCAAATGGCTTTCAATCTAGATAAATGTGAGGTATTGCATTTTGGGAGATCACACCAAGGTAGGAGTTGTACAGTGAATGGTAGGGCCCTGGGGAGTGTTATGGAACAGAGGGACCTGAGTGCAAATGCAAAGTTTGCTGAAAGCAACATCACAGGTAGATAGGGTGATGAAAAAGGCATTTGGCATGCTGGCCTTTATTGGTCGGGGCATTGAGTATAGGAGTTAGGAAGTTACGTTGCAGTTATATAAGATGTTGGTGAGGCCTCACTTGCAGTATTGTGTATAGTTTTGGTCACCCTGTTATAGGAAAGATGTTATTAAACTAGGAAGAGTGCAGAAAAGATTTACCAAGATTTTTCCTGAACTTGGGGGGGGGGGGGGGGGCTGGGGCTGAGTTACAGGAGAGATTGTGTAGACTGGGACTTTCTTCCCTGGATCATAGGAGATTGAGGGGTGACCTGATGGAGGTATACGAGATCATGAGGGGCATAGACAGGGTGAAAACATATAGTCCTTTTCCCAGGGAGGAGGTGTTTAAAAGCACCAGGGCATGGGTTTAAGGTCAGAAGCGAGAGATTTAAAAGGGACATCAGAGGCAACAACTTCACGCAAAGAGTGGTGCATATTTGAAATGAGCTGCCAGAAATAATGGTTGAGGCGGACACATTAGCAATGTTTAAACACCATCTAGATAGGTACAATAATAGAAGTTTCGAGGGCTATGGGCCAAACGTGGGCAGATAGTACTAACTTGCTGGGCAACACAGTTGGCATGGATGAGTTGGGCTGAAGGACCTGTTTCCATGCAGTAAAACTCTGACTCTAAAACTGAGGTTACACTTTCCCACTGAAAGGGCAGAGTGCTGGAACTTGTGACAAGTGAAGGATGGAGCAAATGTGTGCCAGAAGCTGGAGGTCTGATTTAATTGGAAAGGAAGAGGGGTACAATTGTTTTCAACTCGGATCAAGTGAAATACTCTTGTAGATTCCCAAGGAGTCCAAGACTCCCAAATGAGAACCTCATCTACATTATTTCATATTATTCATAATTCCCTGCTACTTAGAAGGAGGCTATTTGGCTAGCTAGCAGAGCATTCCTATCAGTGTCATTCCCCAGCTTATTTCCCTGTAATCTATTCTGTCCCATGATCATCAACGCTCCCTGATTCTCCTACCGTCTATGTGCACTTGGGGCAATTTACAGCAACCTACCAGCATATTTTTAGGACAGTGGAGGAAACTGAAGCACGTGGGGGAAATCCAAATAGTCACAGAAGAACCTGCAAACTTCACACAGACATCACCCAAAGTTAAGTCTCCACCTCACTGGAGCTGTGCGATAGCAGCACTAACTGCTGTACCAATGTCACACTGACTTAGAGCTATGAGTATAATGGCAACTTAATGTCCAGATAATATATGCAATGCTATGTTGCTTGCTTCCTGATAAAAGGAATGTTTTAAACCTTAAAAAAAAACAACTCAGTGAGGAGATACCTGATCATGGTCAGCATGGACACGTTTGGGTTGAAGGGCCTTTTTCTGTGCTGTACAACTCTATGACTCTAACTCAACTTAAAGTAGCTTTACCATCCTTGAAAAATAACATGAACTTTAAATAACAAAGTAATAAATATCATGCAAGCAGAATGAGACGTTGCCCCCTTTTGACTTGTGCAAACACGGTTAAGCAACAGGAATCAGGAACGTGATCTATTATAAAACTTTTAAAGTTTCTCCACTTTTACCCTATCTAAAAGATTTTTCTGACATTGGTGGTAATAAGCAGGTTACTTCAACTTGCAATACAAATCCCAAAGGACTGTCTAACAAGCTTTCAACCAAGAAATGAAGAGTTGTTTTTTTTTTAAAATTTCCATTTGTGATTGATGCTGTCATATATTTCCTGGTCCCAGATGGGATAGTCAAGTACATTAAAGATAATGTTGATTGCGAACTTATGCAGTGCAATTTTGACACTGAAGTCATTCTGCTCACTGACTCACATGGCAAGTGGCAAATGTATCTGCCAAGGAGTTGCACCTACAGTATATACCAATTAAAATTAAATTATGAAAATGCAAGCACTGACAAACATTCCACAGCAGTTTTTTTTATATAGACTCTATATATCAGTAAAAGAAAGAGAAGTCCAGTTTAAAGTTGAGCAAAAGCAGGTGAATGACTTGCCATCCCATGGTTAAGCTATTCTTGCTCACTAGACAACCATGTCTTAACAAATGAATAAACTCGAACTATCAGCTCTTCCCTATCATTCCGTACTTGCACATTATAAATGCATGAGGCTAATTTGGAAATCGTCTTTCTGGGAAAACTTCTCGATAGCAGCAGAAATGGGATCAGTGTTAAAAGTAAAAACATTAACTATTTTTTTGCAGTTCTGTAGTGCTGTATTTGCAAAGGCAATTAGGTATATCAGAAAACTGAACTGAGGGTTACACAGTATATGCTGTGCACATAAAGCCAATGGATTTTATTGGAAACTATACTTTATGAAAAGGAAATAGTAGCATTTTGTCTATGAACCCAGGGCCAGTGAATATACACCAAATGCACAATTTGTATAAAACGTATTCAACATGACAAATTATCAGAGGTATATCATGAAAAGAAGTGGAAGGTGGTAATTCAGTGAGATTGAATGGCTCACAGCTGAAGGTAGAATGTTAGACAGATAATTATGGTTGAAGAAAATGCAACATTTTGCAGTGATTCTTTGAAAGTTAAATTGAAAGTTGGATAATGCCACATCAATAAAGAGATTCCAGATAGGTATGGAAGGCAAAGACCTTGGAGCAGAATGATTTCTCACTTTTATTCTGTCTGGATCATGGGATAGGTAATGCAGAAAACATCTGCCAGAATGGGTGGGTGAGATTGTGGAAACTGGATGACCTTGTCTACAGGAGATCAAATAAGCAACATGGAAACCATAATGAGGCAGAGTCAGTCAATCGGCTTTCTCCATTCTTAATGTCCATTCTCCTTTCTTTTCAGTTACTTATTTAAAATAATCAGATGTGAGAAAATATTTGTCTACATTTTCTTGAGTGGAGCCAGCCACCTGGACTCTCTGCATGTGCAGCCCATTTCCCCCCATTAGATCTGGATGACCAATCTCACTAGCATGGACAGTTCCAGAGCCAATCATCAAGGGGAACAACAGGGCCTAGAACAATATAATTAAGGGATTTATGTGGACACAACAGCCAACCTCCTGAATGCTCTTGACAGCCTGTAAAGCCTCACTTTAACATTTAAGTTAGTAAATTTGAACATAAATCAACTAAGTGCACTTAAAATAATTAAATGCATTAAAAAGGAGAGAAATATTTTTAAAAAATGACTTGCCTTATTCTTCAAATCCTTCCATAACGCCCTATGATCTCAGTGAAATTACTAGATATAATCTAGTGAAACATCCTTTAGCAGAATCCCCAGCATTTGTAATGGGGTAACTGCTCTCCCTGGGGGAATCCTGTGGTAGAACTGGTATGTTCAAGAATTCATTGTTAAAGCAGTCCCAAAATTTTCAGGTGCTTGTACTGAGAAAGTACAGGGACCTTTACTTTCAAGTTCAGTGTTTTTTTTAAACCTGCAACAATAATAGCAAAAAGAACCAGTTGCATTTATAAAGTGCCTTTTAATTTGATGAAAACAGCATTCACAAAAATGCGATACCAAGTTGTATAAAAAAATATTAGGCCAGGTAAACCAAAAGTTAGGTTAAAGAAAGTGCTTTGAAACTGGACTCTGAGATAGAGAGTTTTAGGGAAGGAAATCTGAATTTGATTCTGAGTTAATAATTAAAATCAGCAATATCAAAGAGACCAGAAAATGGAGTCATGCAGAACAATACAAAGCTAAATGAGGTTTATAGAGATGGGAAGAAGCGAGGCAATGGAGTAGTTTAAAAAAAATTGGTAATTTAAAGTTGGGATGTTACTGTGTTAACAGCTAACTGTCAGAAAGTTCACAGATGACTCTAAAGGCTACAGGGATGATGCCAGGGCAGAAAAATAGAATTAAAATCAAAATTCATTTCAGTTCATTCGTGATCTTACTGGATGGTAAGGGTGTGAGTCCCAGCAGTTGTATGGCCATCATCTGCTTTTTCTCGTGTTCATTTGTGTAACATTTGACTTTCAATGGGGGAAGGAAGAATTTGCAATGACTCAGCCTAACACCAAAATGGTTAGGAACAGTTTATATTTTTTCACACTAAACTCACATGCACCAATATTGTGGTGAGCGTTATTAACATTAGAACAGATTTTAAGTCTAGCAATTTCAATGCAAAGAAGAGCCTATTTATGCCAGTAATGTTTGTCAAGAATGTATCCCAACTGAGAGCAGCTCCAACTCCCTTCTTTCCTGAAGGCACAAAAGTGAAGTTAAAGTCCAGCTTGCATGGATCTCTTCCCGAGCAGAGGTCAAGATCCCTTTCAAAGGTCCTAGATTGCTTTTTGGTAACAAACTACAAATAGCTGCAGTTCTACAGCTAATTTAAAGTAAAATATGTTCCCACTCCCCCCTACCCCCTGCCAAATTTAGTTCAATAATTGGAAAAAAAAATCTTTCCTTTTAAAGTCATCAGAGATGGATCTAACCACGTCTTAATAATCTTTAAACAATTATCTCTTCCCACTTGCTCTGAAAAATATGCTGTTCCCTGCATCTGCCTTCTATCTGTGAAAATAAGTAATCATTCATTAGATGCTAAACAGCAGATATGTCTCCAGTTCTCCCCTTCAGGGATTCACCATTTTAAGCTTATCTTCTTGCTTTGGCCTTTAATTCCCAACATTCCTCTCCACTGTTCATATTTTAAGATTACAAAATTTTTGCCTTGCAGTCATGTTCTTATTATATGTTCTTACATCATGAATGAATGGTACATAGTACAAGAGAGCATACTGTACAAGCATCAGCATTTTGAATCCTCTTGTGTTTATGTAGGGTAGAAGATAAAAAGTTGATCAGGAACACACTGGAATTTGAAATCTAGATGCAATGAAGGCATGGATCTGATGTCCAGGCACAGACTGTTTCACTTACTAAGGAACTACAATTGGAATTGAACATTATGCAGTCATCAGTGAGCATGCCCATTTCTGACCTTGTACTCCAGCGATGTGAAAGAAGGCAGAGAAAACATTGCAGAGGATTACCTGACTATGACAGAATGGATAAGAGTAGAACCAGATGAGGATGATCCCACTCAGCACAACAACAGAGGAGACAAATGTTGATCCCACCCCTTGTCTCCCAGCTTCCTTTACTAGGTTTCTTTTCACTTTAAGTTTATTCGTACTCTCCACTTACACAGCTTCCAACTCCATGACACTTCAAAGGTCTATTTCAATTGCTGAACTGAGCAATGCATTGATTTAAGTAACTATTATACCTGCCAGTCTAATATTTTGCAATGCAGGATGTGCCCAGATGAGCCTGCCCAAAAGCATCTGTACAAACACTACAAACTTCAAATATGTGCCAAATCAAATGAGCCCTGTTGGAATTACTTTAGGTGCAGTGTAAGTTGGAAAAACCTCAACAACGTTAATGTACAAACAATCATGTTTGCATGAAACCACTCTACTTTTACAGTGGGCATTCCCTTAAAAACAAAATGAATGAGGTAGATTCGTATGAACAACTTAAGTGTCTGTATGCTGGTATCACAATATGCACAATACTGGAATGCTCCAAGTTAATCGTATTCAAATAGCCACTGCAAACTATTGAACATTTTTTAAACAAATTAAATATTTAAAAATAGGAAAGATTTTTAAATAACCATTTTTCCATATAAATATTTTTCAAAAAGGACTTACTGCTGTTAGCTAACACACATCCTTTATAAATTTAATTTTTGTTCAAATCACACTTAGTGGTCATGAATCTAATCCATCTAAACATACCACTGTACTATCACAAATCTCACGTTTCATTTTCAAAGTTTAGAATACAGTGTAGCACTGTGTTATGGCAGTTTAAGTAATAGAAATTTGTCCTTACGGAATTCACAAGTCACCACCAAAAGTTTTGAGATATAAATAAAAATTCACTCTTGTGGAATTTATGTGAAAATAATCAGAAAATGTATACAGAGAACTGACTTAGTTTATTTAGGACAATGCTCACAGACTGCCAGTTCACAGTGGGAGGCCACTTAAGTGGTTTGCTTTGGAAAATGACAACACAATCACTTTGGAAAATGACAACACGAACACTTGCTACAATAATCAGAGGCTCCCCGTTCACAACGGGAAGCCACTTAAGAGATTTGTTTTGGGAACTGACAAGGAAATGTCTTGATACTTGTCCAACAATACTTTACCAAACAATGTAGCATCCATTTCCAGTTTATTATAGCAACAATCCTTTCTTCTCTTACTATGTAATCAGAATTTCCTTACCTGTACACGCACAGAGGCTTTACTGTAAGGAACTTCCTGTAGGAACGCATCTCTACATAATATAGGATTGGCTGGGGGTGGGGGTGGGGGGGAAGGGTTTGAGTTATGGAGGATCGCAATACAACTGGTTTTCTAGGAGTGCAACCCCTCTGACTTGCCAGGTTGCACTGTATTTGGGTTCTTTAAACTTTTCTGAACAGGGCATCTTTTGATGCAGTTGAATTTGTCAAACTAGCCAGTGAGGTTCTAATGCAAAAAGATGATGCAGAGTAAAAAGGAACCAATGCAGCTGATGACATATTAGTGAATGCTTAAAAGTTATGTTAATTGGATGGAAATTCAAGATTCCAAACAGTTGTATCAATGGCATCCACTCTTAACTCCAATGCTCGAAGGTCTCTTAAAATTCAGCCTCATTTAACGTATTGTATGTTGCTAGTCTCATAAGTTTCCTGTTAGTTCTCTGCTCCTTTGCAGAAAATGCTGTGGAAACATTTATGTTCAAGTTCTTCACATGTTGGGCGTGAAATCTGTTATATTCACCAATGACACCACTGTTGGCCGAATATCAGATGGCGATGAGGAGGCGTACAGGAGTGAGATAGATCAGCTGGTTGAGTGGTGTTGCAACAACAACCTCGCACTCAATGTCAATATGGAATTGATTGTGGACTTCAGGAAGGGGAAGTCAGGAGAACACACACCATTCTTCATTAAGAGGTCAGCAGTGGAAAGGGTGAGCAGCTTGAAGTTCCTGGGTGTCAACATCTCAGAAGATCTATCTTGGGCCCAACATATTGATGCAATCATGAAGAAGGCACAACAGAGGCTCTACTTCATTCGGAGTTTGAGGAGATTTGTTATGTCACCAAAGACTCTTGCAAATTTCTACAGATGTACAGTGGAGAGCATTCTGACTGGTTGCATCACCTCTTGGTATGGCGGCTCCAATGCACAGGACTGAAAGAGGCTGCAGAGGGTTGTAGACTCAGCCAGCTCCATCATGGTCACAACCCTTCCCTCCATCGAGGACATCTATGATTAAAGATCCTCACCACCTGGGACATGCCCTCTTCATGTCACTGCCATTGGGGAGGAGGTACAGGAGCCTGAAGACCCATACTCAACATTTCAGGAACAGCTTCTTCCCCTCCGCCATCAGATTTATGAATGGTCCAAGAACCCATGAACACTACCTCCTTATTCCTCTTTTGCACCATCTATTATTGTAACTTATAGTAATTTTTATGTCTTGCACTGTACTGCTGCCACAAAGCAACAAATTTCATGACATATGTCAGTGGTAATAAACCTGATTCTGATTCTTGCACTAGGTTTGAGTGTGCTCTTCATGACTCATAGAGTAAACTATTGTTCTTTATATGGCACAAGCTGGTGCATGGTTGGATTTCCCATTAAAAACAAAATTACATGAATGTATCAAGAGATCATGTGAGTTATATTGTGTTAGTGTTTTGAAGTAACGTGTTGTTTGCACGGTTGACATCCTTATCAATGTATCTGACAATCATCTCTATTCCAATGAGAGCTGCTACACTTTAGTATGCATATACACAGTGCCTGGCATGCATGGAGAATACTGTTATAAAAATCTTAGGCTCAAGTTTCCATGTTGAATAACGGAGTCTTTTCTCTGTGTATTTCATTAGTGTGAGTACACATTCATGAAAGGAACATGAAAATAAAATGGCTTCCATTTGGTAGCAAAATGAATGAGTTTAACAAAACGGTACAAGTGATGGTCATTGGTTAATTTGGGACTCATATTTATTTTGTTTTACACACATTAATAACTTCCTTAACTTTAAAATTTAAAATTCTATTCCAGTAATAGGAGCTGAGAGAACACTCTGAGTAAGGCCAAGGCAATGTGTGGCCATATATGCTTGTGTATACTTCAGTAACAAAGTCCCTACTTCATAAGGGCATGAGGGGAGGAATGTGGCCAGGAGGGTCAAAACAGGTAATGCACTGGGGGAGTTCCAGGACAAAGCTAGATCCTGCCCTGGGATGCGACAAGAAATGAAGAGTGACAGATAAAAAGAGTGATCTACTCTTCTAGTTTATCAAAGGTTTGACAATGTAAGGCAGGTGCTGCCATCCGATTAAATTGGTCAATGGAATGGTAGTTACCAAGCACAAACTTAAGACAATCACAAAAGAAATACAATGGAAACTAAAAAAAGACCCATGTACAAAGGGTTAGAATGTGGAACTCTTTGTCATAGTACAAAATAAATGACAAGAAACAGATGAGGAGTACAACTCAGAAGTAGAACGTTCTACCCAACTAATGATACCCTTCATTCAAATAATCTTAATTTTTGTTCCCGTATCCTGAATTCACTCTTACACTCAAACCCCAGTAACCTATTATTAAATATCAACTTGGTTTCAAACACTAATTGCTACTGTGCTTCCTACATTATTAACAGTGACAACATTTGTCCTTGGGTCATAAGTTATATAAATGTTTGTTTATTTTAACTCCTGGAAAGACTTTTATAACCCTCCATATGTTTTGTTTGTGAAATCATATTTTTAGGTAAATCTCTTGCATTTAATCTTGTATCAATCAGCCCTCACAATTATTGAGGATATTTTATTTCTATTTAATTTACCTCAACCTTTTATAATTTTAAACATTGTCAACAAACCAATCTGCAATCAACACTATTCTAACATAGACATTGTTTATCAATCAAATCTAAGGGACTTTTAATGAACCGTCCTATTGACGAAATGTGATCAAAATATAAATCATTGTTTATCAGGAAGCAATAAATCACCACCAGAAAATCTGGCAATCAAGTATTTTCACTTATTTTCAAAGTTTCTATTCACAGCCAGTAAATGCTACACAACTAGCCAATCAGATATCTTAGTATCACTGCAGACTTTTTTTTGAAAGTTTACAGTTAGATTCTTCACTGAATCTAGTGCACATTTATTTACAAGTTAATATAATGGAAGTAAAATTCTAACAGAATAATGCAGTTATTTATTTAAACATAAAAATGTCTGTCCCTTTAACAATCCTGCCTTTCTATTTATAGCCAAGTTCTAGGTTTGAGATGCTCATATTTCCAAATATATGGATGTGTTTTGTGACTGGGAATTGTAGAATAGGGACATCCCAAAAGACCTATGAAATATCATCACTGTTGTAACGTCAGGCAAGAAGAAAAAAAATTCAGAATTTGTGTTGTGCTCATGGAATTTTGTGCAGTCGGATTTTATTAAATAAGAAACTCTGTTGTCATTCTGTGCATCAATGGCACATCTCCAGAAATTTGATCCTAGTCCTCCATGCACATGTTACAGGTTCCTCCCCAGCTTACGAACTTACACACAGTCTGCACATACAATCGAGCATTTGGGAAACCAGCAGGATGGATTTGCCCGCTGCTGTGGGGTTGCAGGCATCTTCTGGTGCCTGGGAATGGAACCCTGCCGTTGCCTGGTATGACTTGTGCTTACGTTTGCTTGTTTTCCACCATTTAACAAAGCTTTGAAATGCAAATTATATTGCCCTTCAAGAATGGTATGGATCACCATCCACATCCTAACATCGATGAAGATGTCCCCAGCCACATTCACACTACCACATCACCAATCATTTTTTTCTACAGCAACCCCACCCAAATGTCCAGTCAACTTGTTGGCCATCGTATGTAATGGAATATCAGCATTTGGGGGCAGTGGGGTGGGAGGGATCCTCCTTCTAAGTTCACATGGGTCTCCTGTTCATTGCTTCCTCAACATGTGTTTTATTGCCCATTAGAATTCATAACGCAGTATTTTTCTTGTCAGGTAAATAATACTTCTCATGAAGCACAACGATACATATTCAAAGATACTGAATTTTAGAGGCAGAGAACAACACACTGACTTTAATGCAAACCCCATTTAGTCATTCTGAAAGGGTATAATGAAATTAATTATTTGCCTTGAATCTTGACAAAATATGTTAAATTGTTGTCTAGGGCAAACAAAATGAAAATTGCTGTGAATGAATTGTTAGCAAGGGAAGAAAAAGTAACATAATTTGCATTTTTAAATTTTGCTACCTGCTTGGTAACAAGCATACACGATCTTTCAGGATCAGGTGGGTTATATGGGTCAGTTCCTTAAGTGTTACTTCAATAAACTTGCCGGATTGTAGTGATAAACCTTGCCATGTTCTTGTTATCAAGCATTAGGAACTGCGTTCTAGGTTGGCTTCGCTGGTGAGTTGCACCATGGCACATCAATTAGGATAAATTAAAACAAAAGATTCCTGATATCATCAATCTGACCATTGTGAAGCAAAAATGTGGATTTAATTATTTTATGGTGAAGTGATTTTCAGTGAGCTAATATATATGTTAATATTTCTAGCAGTTTCTGGTGAATGTATTAAGGTGAATTAAAATAGTCAAGTTTAATGGCTAGTTTAAAAACAAAGTTGATAATATTCACGTGTCAAGTATGTGCCCATTCATTGGCCAAATGCTGATGATCTGAGCAGATGGGATACACTTTGATCAACTTAAGAACCTTTGCTGCAGCATAAAACCAGTCCGACCCCGTTCAGAGCATGTACTCTCTGCAGGTGCATCAGTTCACTGAGCATTTTAATTATGCTGCTAGGACACACATGACTAAGTCACATTGCTCTCAAATTTAAGATGTATACTTTGATTTTCAGAAAATTGATGGCACCCTTTTTCTTTCCATGCAGTGTATTGTTCTAGTCCTATTATTCTCTGTACTAAGTGAGTAATTGTGCTGTAGATCCTGTAATGAATAGTAGCTCAGAGCACAAAGCATGATAAGGAAACAGTTGTCTGCAGCACGAAATACATTAGACCTGCCTGTTCTCATCCCATACTCTCCATAGGAGCAACTGCAACTTGAAGCAAAATAACTTAATATTGTCCATTAGATGTTCTCCATCTAACCACAAGATATCCAATTAGACTATTTTTTCTGTCTTATTTAATTTTAAAGTGAGAAATCTTAATCCAACCATGGAATTTCAAAGATACATTGGGACAGTTATTATTTGAGCATTATCCCACTGCATTAAAATTCACAAGTTATCAGGTGGTGCACATTTTTGGGTTTGAAGTGGGGAGCAGGGTGACATCAGATTCCCACATGGATTGGGACTGGGAAGGATGGCAGCATTTGGGCACAGGAAGCCCAATCAGCAGCAGTGGGAGAGTGGGGATCAGAAAGGCTGGAATTAGGTTTGAAGGGAGGCAGTAAGTTAGACAGAAAATATGTTCGAGATGAAATGTGAAAGAAAATGTCTAATGGCTTATTTTGTGACATCTGACCACGGTGCCCGGGGAGTAGAAAATACTTTCATCATTGTGTTTACATTTTAGAATTGCTTAAGGTTTCTGGGAAGTGGGAAGGTCCTATTGATTTCAATTCTTTCTTACTGCAGAATTACAGCTAATTGTTTAAAAACATTTCTGTTCTTGGTTGTAATTCCCCTCTCTGAGAACTTACTATACTTATGCTGCCTCCGGGAAAAAATCTGTCCAATTTCCATTCTGTCTTTTGTTTTAGCTCTGATCCCTGATATTTGAGCTTTTCACTCAAACTGGGCAATTTGCTTGAGCTAGTTCTATATTCCCACAGAAGTTCAATGAGATTAACTTTCATTTAATGAAATTCAGTGTTAACACTTAAAACAGCAAAAAGCAAAGATATGTTCCAAAGCATCTTTAAGAAGTTGGAGAGGGGGTTGGTATTGGTGGAAAGTAACAGTGCAAAAAATACTTTTGAGGGAAGGAATGTCGCACAAAACAGTGCTGAAACAGGGAAGATGGCCATTGTGCTTTAAAAGTAATCTGTCCCAACAGATCTATGAGAGCAGAAGGTCAATAGAGGGTGATATTTGAATTTGAGTCTTGTTGCTGCCAGTGACTGCTCTTTGCATATTTCCTTATGACATAGAAGGAGGCTGTTCTGGCCCATTGTCCATGCTGGCTCTCAGAGTAATCTCATTCCCCCATTAATTTTCCCTGTAATCTATTCTCCCCACATTCCAGTCAAGTCCCCCCAACTTCTACCATTCACCTATACACTAGGGACAATTTATAGTGGCCAATTAGCCGACCAGCTTGCCTGTCTTTGAGATGTGAGAAGAAACTGGAGCATCCAGGGAAAACTCAAACAATCACAGAGAGAACATACAAACTCCGCACAGACAGCACCAGGGGTCAGGATTAAACCTGGGTCACTGAAACTGTGAGCCAGCCACTCTACCAGCTGTCTGGCCTTAAGCATTGCAAATACCAGCAATGTGCTCTCAGCTGAAGCAGAACCTGAGGCAGCGCACCGAGGAAGCACTGTCTCCAGAAACGCTCTGAAAGCTTTTATTGCAGTTCCACACCCCATGTGGCCAACTGTAAAAGCTGTGAGCACCATTAAACAGTCTTTTTAAATGCATCTGATTGTCAGAGATTTTTAAATGTCTAAAATTGAAAGAAGTAATTAAAAAACATAAATGACAAGGTCCACTCAGAGGCTGACCTGTCCCATGGGATGCCTGTCAGTTGGAGGGAGGACAGCTGTGCTGGCCCTCTGAATTCAGGAGTAGCAAGGGGGGGGGCAGACAGGGACTGTGGGCAGTGAACCCTGGCAGCTGGTTAGATCCAGGATGATCCAGCCGTTGCTTAAAAAAATTCTATGTAATATGCATGCAAAATTGCCCCATCCTGCATTGTCTGGATAAAATGTTTTGTTTTATCTGAAATGATTATTTGGTCAGCTATTTTAGATTGTTGATGTTGGATTCCTGTTTCTTTACGTAGTTCACAATACTTTGAACAGATTGACATGTCTCAAATATTCTGCAGGCACAAATCTTCTGCAGATAATATACTGAGATCTTATTCACACACATTGCACAAAGGGGATCCTTACAAAATGTATCTATTATCATCCATCAAGTTACATAATCAATATATCTGGAACATTGCTTTGTTCTAGTATTAAACTCATCAAGGCAAGGTTAATGTCAGTGCTAATATCATGCATCAAGATCAGCATCATGTGTTGCAAAGTCCATTTGTTGCAAGATAAAACTCATGCTCTTTACCACAACCTTAGAAGAATGCTATCTCCCAGTAGCATTTTGCTCCTTCCCCACCAATTCCAGTGATGAGATTGTCAATTATTTTCAGTCCCTCCTTCTAAAACAGGATCAAAACAGAGTGGGTCATTTCGATAAAAGCTTTAGAACAAAGGAAAACTTTTATTCCTCCTGAACCAGCAGTGAAAGGTCAGTTGATCTACTTCAGACTACCTTCAGGCATTGTTAGCGTTTGCTCTGGCTACATTTAGTAATTTTCCCTTGAAATATAGGCAGCATTTAATAGACTAACTAGCATTCATTACTTGTTAGTAGATTGAAATACTTCACTTTAATTTCAGCAGAACCCATCAGCTTCCCTGAAACAACATCTTTGTGCTGAAGCAACTTCAAAATGATCTGTTTATAAAGGAACAGCATTTTTACAGGAATAATTGCTTTGGCTGCAGCATGCTGTTGTGAAGAAGAACTTGGGAGTGCTTGTGCATGAATAACAAAAAGTTGGTTTGCAGATGCAACAGGTTATTGAGAAGGCAAATGGAACGTTGGCCTTCATTGCTAGGGGGATTGAGTTTAGGAGCAGAGAGGTTATGCTGGTACTTGTGAGGCTGCACCTGGAATATTGCATGCAATTCTGGTCTCCTTACTTGAGGAAAGATACTTTGGAGGTTGCACAGAGAAGGTTCACCAAGTTGATTCTGGAGATGAGGGGGTTAGCCTATGAGGAGAGATTGAGTTGCCTGGACTATACTCGCTGAAATTCAGAAGAATGAGAGGCGATCGTACAAAAACATATAAAATTATGAAAGGGATAGATAATACAGAGGCAGGAAGGTTGTTTCCACTGGTAGGTGAGACCAAAATTAGGGGACGTGGCCTCAGTATTCAGGGGAACAGATTTAGGATGGAGATGAGGAGAAACTGCTTTTCCCAGAGAGTAGTGAATCTGTGGAATTCTCTGCCCAGGGAAGCAGTGGATGCTTGTATGTATTTAAGACACAATTAGATAGATTTTTGTATAGTAGGGGAATTAAGGGTTATTGGGAAAAGTCAGGTAGGGGGATCTGAGTCCATGACCAGATCAGCCATGATCTTATTGAATGGCGGAGCAGGCTTGATGGGCCAGATGGCCTACTCCTGCTCCTATTTCTTATGTTCTTATGTTACTATATACAGTATTTTCCACCAATAAATGAACTCAAATATTATCCATCTTTGGAGTAACACAGTATAGATGCTGCCTGACCCACAGAGTTCCTCCAGCTTTTTGCGCGTTGCTCCAGATTTCCAACATCTGCAGTCTCTCTAGTATTTCTATTATTTTTGTTTAGAGCCATCTATTTCCTACAAAGGTGGGTTTGGGTTTCTCTGACTATCTTCTGAGAGAAGGGATCATTGAATTTTGGTCATACACTTTACATAACCTTTACCTTAAATCTATGCTCTGTAGTTTTATTCACCTGTAATATGAGGATAATTTTATGTCTGCCTCATCTATCTGTGTCCTTCACAATTTTGTACATATCAATCAGTGAACCTCTCAGCCTCCTCTGATTGAAAACAAAACTGTTAATAGCTGAAATACTCTATTCCATGCAACATGTGGTGACTCTCCAGTGCAATCATATCCCTCCAATGTTGTGGTGTCTGTTGATGACAGCCACATTTCTAGGAGACCATGTTTGGTTGTCATGTCCAATCCCATGACAGTTTTTTTAAGGCTCTGCTAGAATCTCAAAAATTGAAAATTTTTACGGAAAGCCCAGTCCAAATAGCTATAGTCAAATCTCCGTAAAAAAACAAAATCTTCATTCCTTGCACTTGTAGTCTATTTTGTCTAATTTGTTTATTTTGCTTTAATCTCCTTTTGTGGATACAGGATATTTCCAACCTCTCTATTGCTGGATGTAGGAAAAAGATTTATTTGAAAAGAGCAGTGAACTAACTAGCTTGGTAGGTGAATGTGAAGTCCAAGACACTATTGAACCATACAACTGGGAAGACTTAACTGCCATAACTGTGACTGTATAAGGACATTAAAACTGATGGAAAATACTCCAGAAAATCTGAAATAAGATGATAAAATACTGGAAATACTTAGAGGGGAAGGTAGCATTTTTAAGAAGAGTTAAACTATTGTGTTAATGATCTTTATCAGAAGTGTAAAAAAATATAGTGGTAAACCATGGTTGTAAAAAGCTGAGAAAGAGGAGGGAAAAGTAAAAAGAGGAGGTCTGTGATAAGGTGCGAAGAAAGACGGATTAAATGACTTCAGGGGCAATGATGCAAGAAAATAGGACAAGAACCAAAATTATTATTCTCAGGGTGTTTTAAATGGGAATAGTAAATTATCTGAAATGGTTGAATATAATATTTAGTTTTCAAGGTGATAAAATACTTGGTCTATATGTGTGGTGTTATTCCTCAAACTTACATTGAGCTTCATTGGAAGTCAAGGGCAGAGAGATCGAAGTGAGAGTAAGACAGGGAATTGAAGTGAAAAGTTGCCAGGAAGTCAATCAACATTGACTTTCTTAATGAAGAGGAGACTGCATTGTGTGTGGCATACAGAATAGTTAATGGGACAATGAATGAGGTCCTTTCACCAGAAAAGACTGTTTGGAATCCTAGGCTGTGGGAAGAGAGAGAACAACAGGGCTGGTATAGTGGAAGGGGAGAGGGAGAGATGTAGGTGTCGATTGTGAAGTGAATCAGGAAACTACAGTAAAAAAGCATTTTTAGAATGCTGAAATGGGAGAGAGGGGGAAAAGGAGTGTTTGGTTGTGACATCCCTCCGGAGATGTAAAGGTTTATCTGTTGAATGTGGAGGCTGATGGAATGGAAGTGAAGTACTGGTGGGACACAATCATGGAAGGGTGCGTAAGGGATGATGAAGGGATAAAATGCTAAAAATGGAAATTACATGGTTAAGGGCCCAGTCAACAATTGTGTCAGGAAAACTTTAGTTGTGTGAAGCTATCTAGCTCTGGTAATTAAATGGAATTATGAAAATGATACAAGATGGATCACAAGGAGGAGAATCTTTGATACTAGGAAAACAACGAGCACTCAAAGAGCTCATCTTGCAGCATGAGTCAGTGTCTTCAAAAGAGAAAACTAATTAACATTTTAAAAACATTTTGAAGCTTTTTGTAATTTTGGCTATGGTTTTGCGGGAAACAGGATTACTGTGTAAATTATTGTCATAAACTTAGTTTGAAGGTGGCTCAATACAATCTCAAAACAATGAATCTTTTGAAAGATATTTTATTTGTTCCTGTCTTATCTATGCTCTCATTCTGCGTCCAACATTTGAGGTTTTACCTTGGGTCTTCAACAACATTCCTTTGCATTTCATGAGGTATTGGTAGTGTAGCTGATTCATTGAACATATGTGCTGCTAAGACCATTGCACAAGATTTGATTTATATTTATCAGCAGATCAATGAGCTGGGCTTGCTGACAGCTAACCGAGTATATGCATTTTTAAGTTTTCAAGAAAACTCTGCAACAACTGCACTGCTATAAAATCCAATTTAAATGTTGAAAAGCATTGTAAGCTGACCATTTTACAGATCTATCAATTTATAGATCCATTGGAAATATTTGTTCCCTGGATTTTCAATTTTCTCCATGGTTTCATTTTGTCCCAGCTGACACTCCATTCCAAATGGATAACTGAGCTGTATTTAAATTACAAAATAATAATGAACAAAACTCAGTTAAACTTTTCCACCAGTAGTGGGCTGTCCATTCCAAAGACGCTGACAGTTTCAGAATGGAATTACAAAATTGATTCCTCTATCAATATTTGTTGTGCTTGTGGTTCTGTTTAACATTTTTATCAAGACCGCTTCAAGAATTATGACAATGTGATAAGATAAGATAAGATAAGATCTTTATTAGTCACATGTACATCGAAACACACAGTGAAATGCATCTTTTGCGTAGAGTGTTCTGGGGGCAGCCCGCAAGTTTCGCCACGTTTCCAGTGCCAACATAGCATGCCCATAACTTCCTAACCCATACATCTTTGGAATGTGGGAGGAAACCGGGAGCACCTGGAGGAAACCCACGCAGACACGTACAAGAACGTACAAGCTCCTTACAG
The DNA here is from genome assembly GCF_009764475.1 of Pristis pectinata. Lineage (NCBI taxonomy): Eukaryota > Metazoa > Chordata > Chondrichthyes > Rhinopristiformes > Pristidae > Pristis > Pristis pectinata. Next base: position 79,697,062 of record NC_067412.1, read on the forward strand.
ACAGTGGTCGGAATTGAACCTGGGTCGCTGGTGCTGTAATAATGTTATGCTAACCGCTGCACTACCGTGCCTTATCTTCCACTGAGTATCTTCCACTGAGTGTTTTCCTGAAGGCATAAAATGTATAGCCAAGACTAAAGTATAGGATTTATTTGAAAGTAAAGATTGTTCAAGATTACATGCATTTTTAAACCATTTGTTGAAAAGATCCAAAGAGAAAATTAGACATATTTAGTCATTAATCTTCCTGGCTCAAAGGGGAATGAGAACTTCAATAGGAAATTGTACCAGAGTAGATTGATTCAAGAGCATCTTAATTTTATTAATGAATCAAATAGAAAAGTCAAAGACCACAGTGCAGGTGGCTAATAAATTGGAAAGATTGGAGCTAAGAGGGGGCATGTCAAAAAAATGCTGATCTAATGTCAGAATTCTGTAAAGACACACAACTAAAGACAGATGTGATGAGTATTTAAATTAAAAGGTAAGTTACAGCAGTGGATTGAACAAGAGGGAGAAATTTAATGTCTTTTGTATCTGTTAACTTGGGCTGTAATATTTCAAACTAGCAGTTCTGGTCAATTTGAAGTAGTTGCTGGCAGCGTAGCCAAGTCCTGAGTATCGTACTCCTCCTACTGACGTGCAGATGCTACCAAGCACTTCCCTTGGCACCATTCTGACATTGAAAGGAACAGTGGCATTAGAAAAAAGTTTGTTTGCCAGCTATTGGATACTGTTCACATCACCTTTAACTTTGATTGTCGTATTGCCAACTCAGCATAATTCGGATATTTGCAGTAAAAGCCCAGTTTCCTTTTTAACATTTATGGGATGAATTTGAAAGGCTTCTGAGGTCCAGTTTCCTATCTGTTTCCCAGTGTAATTGTGTGCCCTTAAGCCACATGTGGTGCAAATGAGTGACAAGTACTCGAGTGCCCATTTCATCTTGGCTACCAGTGCAAGTTGAAACTCTCCTCCATTAATTTCTGAATTCCATACAATTAAGAACAGTGAGATCATATGTTAGAACATGAAAACCAGTCACAGTTCTACCCACATAATCAGAGGTGAAAGGTGGTGAACTGTAAGGAGAGAAGTTGAAAACTGGCGATGAGAAGAGATTAGAGATGCTGTACATTTGAAGTAATACCAAACAACTGAAAAATAAATGAAGCTGAAGTTTTGCTAATGTACGTCAGTACTGTTTAAAAGCTCTGCAAATCTTTAATACAAATTTTCAGTCCATAAGGGAAAAGAAATCCTATTTTGAATCATTTAATAGGACTAGTAAATGTACGTCATAGGTGATTTTACCAATCTAGCTTCTGGTGAGAAACAATGTCCCTGTGTATTTGAAATTTTGGTACATGCTTTCTGTGATGTTCTTACTACGTTGGTCACAAACTCAAGGTAAGCACACCCACATCTTGAGTGTGCTTAGCAAGACTATGACCTAGAAATTTACATGCACACTGCTGCCAATTACACCTCTAATTCCAGAGTGGAAAACAATCATCCGTTTTTCTGTGACACTGATCCTGATCACTTAATATCAGCACAAAACTCCTCCGGCCTGGATCCTAATCACCAACACAACCCACCACTGATCCTAATTGGGTCTCCAACTGACTAATAGCGCATCATAAGGTAAGATCAGATATTTATTTATTAGTCACATGTACAGCGAAGCACACTGTGAAATGCAACTTTTTGCATTGCTGAGAATGTGCTGGGGGCAGCCTGCAAGTGTCGTCACTCTTCTGATGCCAACATAGCATGCCCACAACTCCTAACCTGTACATCTTTGGAATTTGGGAAGAAACTGAATCACCCAGAGGAAACCCACACAGTTGTGGGGAGAATGTAAAAACTCCTCACAGACAGTGGCGGAATTGAGCCTGGGTCACTGGCACTGTAATGGCATTATGCTAACTGCTACACTGCTGTGCCATGTATTAAATGAAGGAAAGAGTGCTATACTGGCAAATGGCAATTTCCAGACTTTGACTCTCGCATGTATCAAAGGCAAGTGAAGAGATGAAGACAAGAAGGATAAAACTGAGGATAATGAGTGAATTTTAATGGATCATACATATTTTTAAAAGCAATTTTGTGTTAATTAAAGAAAATGAAATCAGACTGAACAACTTAATTGCAAATAAAATTACTGCAAAACATTGAGATCATTTACTGAGCTGGAATCCTGCCTGCAGTATGAAATAAAACTCTGTGAATGGATAAGGCTGTTATTTCAACAGAGAAAAAAAATCCTTGGCTCATTGTTCAACCCTATTCACTCACTTTTTCACCATGTCCATTTTTCCTTTTAATTTCCTCCTTCAAATCAATGGAAATAAAAAAAAGGGAGATTCACAACTGCTGAGGTAAGGTCAAAATTATTCACAGAGAGTACTGCCTGCAACCAAATGTATTGGCACAATGGAGAAGGTTACATATCTATGATCCAAAATTTGATTTTAGTTATAAGGATATTTTATTCTCCCCTGTGTATTTTTGACCTTCAGATTATTAAGGAGTTCTTTCTTCCCTTTCTATTAATTTGAAATTTAATAAAATGGGGATCTGGACTAATTGTTTGATATTCATTTACAATTTTGGAGTAGTGATCCAAAAACTTAATATCAGCATGTATTGCATTATCTGTCGTAGCAACTGGCTTTTGCAGATCAATTGCCTGAGATCATTCCAAACATAAAAAGGAACCAACTCCCTGTTTACTTTCTGAATGTGCAAAGAGCTCACTGGGAATGTTGGATTGAAATTGCTGATAAGAAATTTGCTCACTTTAAACTGCATAAATCTCAAAAGGTGAATGATGCACAAAAGGTGATTTACTTTTCAAATTGCTGAAGGTGCTTAGTACGTTATTTGCTGGCTGGTTCTCCTGAATTTTAACTCAGACATACAGCTCATATTGCTAAATGGAGTATTTTATGGTTAGTCTTCAATGGTATTGATGTGATTTTGGGTGGAGATTGGGAACTATGTGAATGCTCTCAGGTCTCTTAAACTACCACCGTACATTAAATGCACATCTTCAATGGGAAGCATTAAAGAGTATATTTTAGAGTCCTAGAGTGATACATCAGGGACACCAATCTACACAAACAATCAACTACCCATTTACACCAATCCTACATTAATCCAACATTTTCATCAATTCCCCTGAGATTCTCCCACTCGCCTTCACACTAGGGACAATTTACAGTGACCAATTAACATCTTAATCCACACATCTTGTTGGAGGAAACCAAAGCACTGAGAAAACTCGTGCAGTCACAGGGAGAACATGCAACTTCCACCCAAACAATACATGTTGGGATTGAATCCAGCTGTTCAGCCAGAAAAATGGCTGCCCATTTTTTTTTTGTGGTCTGTCTGTGCACGTTTATGTAAAGCAGGCACATCATGAGGTCAGTCTGCATATAGTGCAGTCATTTTGGAGCTCCACACTGCAGTGTATGCCCTTTCTTAACCTTATGTAGCTGAGCACATATTCAATTGCTCTCAAAATCCTCATCAGCACCATTTAAAGCTATCATCAAGAAGGATCATTAATTCTCCAAAGGCAGATTAATAGCAGGAGTTTTGTTTTTTGTCTGTTGCTCGTTTAAAATTTCATAACAGCACAAGAGGTGGAAAGAGGATTAGGTCATTCAACCCCTTGTGCCTGCTCTGCCATTCAGTAAGATTATGGCTAATCTTTTACCACACCAAATGTCTGCATTCATCCTTTATCCCTGGATTTCTTTAATATTCAAAAATCTATCATCCTCTGGCTTGAATATACTGGATGACGTATCCTCAAAAGGGTAGAGAATTCCAAAGGTTCACTTCTCTCTGGTCAAAACAAAAAATCTTGTCATCTGTGTCCTGAATGGTCAATTTCTTATTTTGAATATGTGACCTCTGGTTTTACATACCTCAGCTCGTGGTAACATTAACTCCACACCTTCCCTATTAAGCCCTGAAAAGACTTTGCATGCTTTAATGAGATTATCTCTCAATCTTCTAAATTTAAGAGTAAGGGACCATTCTGTTTAATCTCTCCTCATAGGACAAACCCCTATACCAAGAATACAGCTGCTGAAGGTTCACTGCACTCCCTCTGTCACATGTACAGTGTATCCTTCCTTGAGTTTGAAGACCAGACCTGTGCAGAATATTTCATGTGCAGTCCCACAAGGGCCCTACGTTATTCCAATATGATACTTTTACTCTTGTTCTCAAACCCTCTTGCAATACATGTGAATATTAACCTTCCAAATCACTTACTGTACCTGCATGTTTCATTAACTTACAATGAGGAGTCTAACTACTGTTCAAACACATATTTTGGCGGGTTCAGTACAAACCAATTGATTCTTGGCATCGAAGGACTAATAGATGACTTTGCATTGAGTATGACAAGGGAAGTGAGAGGATACTATGAATGTTGGTAGTATTGTAGATAGGGATGTTGTTTAAGGCTACAGCAGGATATAGAACATGGAACATAGGACAGTACAACACATGAATAGACCCTTTGGCTCATGATGCCAATTTAAAGTGCACATCTGCCTCCACTTCCTGACTGTTCATGTGTCTGTCTAAATGCATCTTAACTGGTGCTATCATGTCTGCTTCCCCCCAGTTCCCCCAGCAGTGAGTTCCAGGCATCGATGTAAAACAAAACTTGCCTCAAAAATCTCCTCTAAACTTTCCTCCCTCACCTTCCTGTGTGCAATAGATCAGATGGAAAGTTGGACAGAGCATTAGCAGAAGGAATTTAATCCCAATAGGTGTGAGGTGATGATTTTCGTGAAGTCATTTGGGGGTAAGAAATATACAGTAAATGGTAAGGCCCTGAGGACTGTTGATAAACAGAAGGACTGTGAGGTTCAAGTCTATAGCTTGTTGAAGAGTAGCAACACAGATTGATAGGATGGTGAAGATGGCATATGGCATGTTTGGTTTCATAGGTTGGGGCATAGAATATAAAAGTTGGGATGATATTTTGGAACTTTACAAAATATTGGTTAGACTGCACTTGGAGTATTGTGTGCAGTTCTGATGGCCACACTACAGGAAGCATGTGGAGATTCATCAGGATATAATTAGTTTATTATTGTCACATTTACTGAGATACAGTGAAAAGCTTTTGTTTGTGTGCCATCCAGGCAGATCATTCTATACATAAGTACATTGAGTTAGTACAGATGGAAAAAAATAAGCAGAATGTAGAATATGTTGCCTGGATTGGAGGGCTTTAGTTATGGCAGAGATTGAATAGGCTAGGTTTGTTTTTCCTAGAATGAGGGAAGCTGAGGGATGATCTAATAGAGATATATAAAATTATAAGAGGCATACACAGAGTATATAGTCAGAATATTTTTCCCATGGTAGGAAAAGCCTAAGAAGACATAGGTTTAAGGTGAGAGGAAGGAGTTTCAAAGGAGATTTGAAGGGGAAAGTTTTATTTATAAAAGAGAGTGGTTGACACCTGGAGCTCACTGTCAGAGGAGGTCGTGGAGTCAGATACCATCACTATGTTTAAGAGATAGGTACTTAAATAGGCAAAGTATGGAAGGATATGGACATATTGCAGGTAAAAGGGAGTAGTGTAGATAGACAAAAAGTCAGCATGGGCATCGTGGACCAAAGGGCCTGCTTCTGTGCTGTACGCTTCAATGACCTTGTGACTCTATGGCCTTGCAGAACAGGACATGCTGTTAGAAGGGGGAAGAGGAGGAGAAGAGAGAAGGGCTCTCCGCAATCCCCTTTCCCCTCCAGAGGATTGACATGAAATGGTGTTACTTCCCATCCTAAATTCCTGCTGCTCCAGATTCTTCTGCAAGGATCTGCTGTGGGACAATTGACCCTTGACCCTGCTCCAGCTTTCAAGAATATCCAGTTACAAGAACATAGAACACAGAATACTACAGCACAGTACAGGCCCTTCGGCCCACAATGTTGTGCCGACATTTTATCCTGCTCTATCTAACCCTTCCCTCCCACATAGCCCTCTATTTTTCTATCATTCATGTGGCTATCTAAGAGTCACTTACATGTCCCTAATGTATCTGCCCCCACAACCTCTGCAGGCAGTGCGTTCCACGCACCCACCACTCTCTGTGTAAGAAAACTTACTTCTGACATCCCCCTCATACATTCCTCCAATCACCTTAAAATTATGCCCCCTTGTGTTAGCCATTTTCACCCTGGGAAAAAGTCTCTGACTGTCTACTCGATCTATCTTGTACACCTCTATCAAGTGATCTCTCATCCTCCTTCGCTCCAAAGAGTAAAGACCTAGCTCACTCGGTCTGTCCTCATAAGACATGCTTTGCAATCCAGACAGCATCCTGGTAAATCTCCTCTGCACCCTCTCTGAAGCTTCCACATCCTTCCTATAATGTGACGACCAGAACTGAACACAATACTCCAAATGTGGTCTAACCAGAGTTTTATAGAGCTGCAACGTTACCTCGTGGCTCTTGAACGCAATCTCCCAACTAATGAAGACCAACACACCATACACCTCTTAACATCCCTATCAACCTGTGTGGCAACCTTGAGGGATCTATGGAGGTGGACCCCAAGATCCCTCTGTTCCTCCACACTGCTAAGAGCCCTGCCATTAACCTTGTATTCTGCCTTCAAATTCGATCTTCCAACGTGTATCACTTCACACTTTTCTGGGTTGAACTCCAACTGCCACTTCTCAGCCCAGCTCTGCATCCTATCAATGTCCTTTTGTAACCTACAGCAACCTTCTACATTATCCACAACACCACCAACCTTCGTGTCATCTGCAAGAGAGGAGGATATCACTAAACTGTTTGTGTGATATGACACAGTGGCTGAATGCAATATGGCAAGTAAAGCATAGGAATTTTACACAGGAGACCTGATTGATGATGATTACTGGAAGCTGCTTGTCCTCCTTCAAGCAGCATGTTGTCATCTACAAGGTCATAGAGTCATAGAATCATTGAGTTGTACTGCACAAAAATAGCCCCTTGATACACCATGCCCATGCTGAAATTTTTGCCCATCTAAACTAATCCCATTGAGACGTGGATGAGGCTAGAGGTGAAATTGGCAGGCCACAACTTTGGAAGATCTTGACGTTGGCAACTCAAGGGAGCAACTCTTTCCTGTGCTAAATCTTGGTCTTGGAAGCTGCAGGTCTGTTACAGATTTTCTCACTGCCTTCTGAAAATGTGCCTCGCAGATCTGTCGTTCTTAGATGGCATCTTTACTTCTTTCTATTTCTTCCATCAGGACTTCCTGTATATTGCATAAATTTATTAATACCTACTCTTCACCATGAGTAGCTGTTGTTGAATCTCCCAGCTAACTCAATTCGACCACCAGCCACAACGGCATCTGTTAGAGGTGAAGTGCTCAAAAGATTTTCTTGAACAATTGTTGATGAAGTTATAGTGTTATGAAAGTCATGACAAAATGCCCTGGTATTTTGTAGAAGTCCTCTTCAATCTTTCAGCAGCAAGTGACAAACAGAGGAGCACTTGGTTCTCAAAAATGACTACTTTATTTCCCAATCATCTAATTGCTGTTTGGAAAGGGAAAGAACTCAAGTGGAAGTGCCAGCCTCCAAAATGCCATGTAATCTCCATGAGTGCTAGCAGGCAATTTAAAGGGCAGCCAACCCCTTAATATTTCCCCAGTTATTTTCAATGCCTTTACTAAGACAGGATTACAACACATGCTAAACCACCAATTAGCTTAAGCCACATTTTGCCTCTTTAGCACTTAAATAACCTCTGCTACTATAAATAGATATTTCATTATAAAGTGTATAGAAAAACATCATATGTTACCAAGTATAGTGACCCTTCAAGAAACTGCATATTAAATAAACTGAACAAAAACGTGATGAAATGAAAGTGTGTTGTTCAAGCAGTCTCACAAATTTTCAACTGCAGAAGATGCTGTCAGCAATATCAGTGAAGTAAATCTTAATGGATTTGTACTTCATTCATGCCTGCTATCTGAAAATAGCAGTACTTAAATACATAATATCTGTAGGTTTCAAAAAGGTTAATTTAACCATATATGTTCTTGACCTAACAGACACTACTTACCAAAAGAAAAATACATTTTTAATTTGCATTACAAAATGCTGAAATCAATATAATTTACATCATAACCAGTATCTGTTATTTACTCAAAAAAAAAGTTCAAATTTTCCTAGCTAATAAGCAAGTCAGGAAGAGAAGAATGCTTCTTTCAAATTCTGTTTTTAAATATGACTATATATAATATGATATGATTTTTCACAATTAATTCCAACAGCATGGGTAAAAAGGTATCTTATTTAAATTCCTCCTTCAAATTATTGAAAAGATAAATTTATCTAGAGCTGGAGAGCTGATTTGTCTGTCAAAGTCTAAGGTCAGTTAGAAGTTACTGAAGCAAAGTACTGCAAAAGCTATGAAAGTGGAATATAAAAAAAACAAAAAATTCTGTAAACATTCAGCATCTTAGGAATGAGAACCAGGTAATGTTTCAGGTAGATAATCTTTCTTTGGTTACGAGCTTATTCTTGTGCTGCAAGTGTTTTCTCCAAATTGCAGTTGCACTATTAGGAAGAGAAGCATGTACGTAGTTCCCCGAAAATGGCATTGCAGGTGGACAGGGTGGTGAGGAAAGCTTTTGGCATGCTGGCCTTTATCAGTCAGAACAATGAGTATAGAAGCTGGTATGTTATGTTGCAGTTGTACAAGAAGTTGGTGAGGCCACAATTGGAATATTGTTCAATTTTGATCACCATGCCATAGGAAAGATGCCATTAAGCTGGAAAGAGTGCAGAGGAGATTTACCAGGATGTTGCCAGGACTTGCGAGTGAGTTATGGAGAGAGGATGAGCAGGTTGGGAAGTTATTCATTGGGGTGTAGGAAAAGGAGGGGCGATGTATAAAATCATAAGGGACATAGAGAGGCTGAATGTGCACAGTCTTTTTCCCAGGTTTGGGGAATCAAGAACTAGAGGACATAGGTTTAAGGTGAGAAAGGAGAGATTTAATAGTAACCTGAGGAGCAACCTTTTCACCCAGAGGGTGGTCAGTAAAATGGAATGAGCTGCCAGATGAAGTGGTTGAGCAGGTACATTAACAACATTTAAAAGGAAATTGGACAGGGACATGGATAGGAAAGGTTTAGAGTGATATGGGCCAAACATGGGCAAATAGGAAACTTAGATGGGAATCTTGGTCGGCATGGACCAGCTGGCTGAAAGGCTTAGTTCCATGCTGCATTGGTATTGGTATTAGTTTATTTTTGTCACTTGTACCAAGGTACAGTGAAAAACTTGTCTTGCATACTGTTCATACAGATCAATTCATTACACAGTGCATTGAGGTAGTACAGGATAAAAACAATAACAGAATACAGAGTAAAGTGTCACAGCTACAAGGAACTGCATTGCAGGTAGACAATAAGGTGCAAGGTCAAACAAGGTAGATTATGAGGTCAAAAGTCCATCTCATCGTATAAGGGAATCGTTCAATAGTCTTATCACAGTAGGGTAGAAGCTGTCCTTGAGCCTGGTGGTATGTGCCCTCAGGCTCCTGTATCTTCTGCCTAATGGGAGAGAAGAGAAGAGAGGATGACCCGGGTGGGTGGGGTCTTTGATTATGCTGGCTGCTTCACCAAGGCAGTGAGAGGTATAGACAGAGTCATGGAATCCAGAGTTCAAGCCGTGATGTATCCAGATAGGATGCTTTCTTTGGTGCATCAATAAAAGATGGTGAGTGTCAAAGAGGACATGCCAAATTTCTTTAGCCTCCTGAGGAATTAGAGGCACTAGTGAGCTTTCTTGGCCATGGTGTCTATGTGGTTGGACCACGACAGGCTATTGGTGATGTTCACTCCAAGGAACTTGAAGCTCTCAACCCTCTCGACCTCTACAATTCTATGATTGTATGAGAACCTGAGTAATCAGTACCTGTAAAGTATGCTTGTCTGTGATATATTGGTTTTGTCTGAAGAATTACATACATACAAAATACGGTATTTTTATTAACTTCTTAAAATTAAATGGTATGTCTTTCTTTATAACTTTTGTGCACTTCAGGAAGGGGAAATATTTGTACTTAATGAGTCGAATATAATTTTGTTTCATGCAGTGAACAAAAGTAATGATCACTGCCTGATCTGGCACAGAGCAAGTAGCAGCAAAGTAAAGTTCGTATTACTTCATCCCGAATGTGTCTCAGCCCATTTTTGGGAGAGAACCCTCACTGCATCTGTGATCTCTTTTAATTCCCATTCTTGTGCTTTGCAAGACCTTATTCTTCCTTATCTTGGCTTTTTCCCAACTCATACGCTTCTGATCAACTTCCAACGCAGCCATCCTTTTGTTACTTATTTATCAATAGTTAAGCCTTCTGCTGTTTTATCTCTCTCTCAATCAGCCTCCCCATAAATCTTAATCTTGCAGAAAACAACCTTTATCTTTTGCAGGACAGACACTCAAGGAACAGCCACAAATCCCAAAACAGTGAATATCATTTGTATGTATTTTACAGCAAAGCTGACACCACTTTGTGCTCTTTTTTTTGTAGGCAGGGCAATTGATGGCACACAGTGTTGAAACTGACCAGTTGGTTTGTTACAGTTTTGTATCAGACTAAAAAGGATAACAACAGGTCAGGGGAAATCCCATTAGCAGGACAGCAGACACATATTAGAACACTACAAGATAAATTACAAGAACACAAGAAACTAGGAGCAGGAGTAAGCCACTGGGCCCTCAAACCTCCACTATTCAATATGTTCATGGCTGATCTACATTGGCCTCAATTCATCTTCTGTCCTCTTCTATATCACCTGCCCTGAATTTTCAAAAATGTATTCACCTCCACCTTAAATACATCTAATGATCTAGCCTTTACAAACCTCTGGGCTAGAGAATTCCAGAGTTTTGGCACTCTCTGAAAAGATTCCATTTGAAATGACCGGCCCCCTATCTCGCAACTATGTTTCCCTTGTTTGTGACTTTTACACTGGTGAAAACATCTTGACATCTATCCTGTTATGGCCCCTCAGGATCCTATACATCTCAATAAGGTCACCCCTACTCTTCTACTCACTGAAGAATACAGACCCATAACTGTTTCGCCTCTCTTGATAGGATAACCCTCCCATGTTAGGCTGGTGAATCTCCTGGAATTGAGCCCAAGGATTGTAATTAATGAAAAATGTTGAACAGGGTTGAAAAGTTAAAGGTGGAGCCTGCTTCACTAAAACCGAACACACCCTCAACTAATCTGCTGTGGAGAGCTGAGTGTTGTTCAAAAACTTTATCAGCTCAAACAATCCTGCCAATAAACTCAAAAAGTTCTAATCAAAAATGTACCCTGGACATAATTGGTGGTGGAGGCAGGTTGCAGACTCCCTTTGCATGCAGGAGAGCTCTGATGATTTCATTGTAATCAGTAAATATTCTGCTTTTAAGGAGGAGCATTATTGTGTGTAATTCCCAATGAATTATCATTCAGCTCAGCTGAAGTATTATGAAATTTGCCTGGTCTGTCCCTTTTAGCCATATTAGGGGTACAAAACTATGGGATGTGGGAAGTGGTAGATGTGATGAGCAGAGTTATGGTGGATACTGCTTGCATTTGGTTTTCTGTTGTGCTAAGGTCATGCAGTAGTCTCACCAGGAGTACAGTTTGCCAGGTATTGACCACAAGCTCACAAAACCACCATAAGTAACTATGCCAAACTATTACTCTTCTTTCAAGCTTAACCACACACAACAAAATCTGCTTTTAGGTTCTAACATCTTTATCTCTTCTGTGCAGTGTCTTAGACATCTTATTGAATTAAAGGATGCTGTAAAAATGGAAGCGATTATTGTCATTGGCTCCCTTAATGATCCCGCCATCCCATAAAATAGAGAGTATATACATCTTTGGACATCCATTGGCATTATCATTACTGCATTCCCTACCATTAATATTCCGGGTGTCAGCATTGGCCAGAGCTTTAACTTACCCATATGAATACAAAAGAAGGCCAGGGGCTAGCTATTCTAAAATAATTATTCAACCTGCTGATTCCCCAGAGCTTTTCCATCAAGGAACATGTCAAGAGCATGATGGAATACTTACCTGGATGATGATAGCACTAACAATACTTAACAAGAGAAACAAAGGACTGCAGATGCTGGAATCTCGATGAGAAACACAATGATGCTGGAGGAACTCAGCAGGCCAGGCAGCATCCATGGAGAAAAGCAGGCAGTCAATGTTTCAGGTCAGGACCCTTCTTCAGGACCGAAGATAGGAAAAGGGGAAGCCCAGTATATGACAATACTTAACAAGCTTGATACTATGCAGGACACATCAGCAAACCTGTTCACTGTTTTACCAACTCCCTACCTCCACCACCTGGTTATAATCCACCTCAGGAAAGCCTTCAACATAATCGAAGACCCCTCCCATCCTGGTCCTTCTCTCTTCTCCCCCCTTCCATCAGGCACAATATACAAAAACGAAAACAGGTACCACCAGGGTCAGGGACAGCTTCTATCCTGCTATTATAAGACTCTTGAACAGACCTCTTGTATGATAAAGATAAACTCTTGATCTCTCAATTCACCTAGACATGGCTCTTGCACTTTATTTGTCCACTTGCACTGCACTTTCTGTAATAGTAATACTATATTCTGCATTCTGTTATAGCTTTTCATACAAACTGCAAATTATTTAATACAACCTCAATGTACTGATGTTTGGAATGATCTGTCTGGATGGTATGCACAACAAAAGCTTTTCACTGTATCTCGGTGCATGTGACAATAATACACCAATGACCAGTTAATATTTGATATCTACAGAATGCAATATAAAAGGTCACAAGGTTTCTTTCACACCATCTCTCAACTCTGTGATCTCTGCACTGGTACATTGGAGGGCATCAGGTACATGGAGCACTGCTACCTGTTCCCTTCCAAGTTTAACTCTATGCTGATGAGGAAATAAATAGTTGTTCCTACATTGTCATTGATACAAGATCCTCTAAGTTCTAACATAGTAACACTGTGGGAGTACCTTCACCACCCAGATGACTATAATTTAAGATTGGAGGAAGGTATGAGGGGGATGTCAGAGGTAAGTTTTTTACACAGAGAGTGGTGGGTGCATGGAACACACTGCCAGCAGAGGTTGTGGGGGCAGATACATTAGAGACATTTAAGAGACTCTTAGGTAGCCAGATGATAGAGAAATGGAGGGCTATGTGGGAGGGAAGGGTTAGATCGGTATTAGAGCAGGACAAAATGTCGGCACAACATCGTGGGCCAAAGGGCCTATACTGTGCTGTAATGTTCTATGTTCTATATCCTATGTCCATTACTGACATGTACTCAGAGACAGTAGAGATTAATGATAAGTGCCCACACTTCATTCTATGAAAGAATAAATATAAGCATCTTTCAATTAACGTCATAGTTTATTGTTTCCTCCAGTCTGGAATTATGAACCTCCCTCTCAGTCTTTCTTTCTCGCCCTTGAAGACTTCTCCTGAGTCCACATTAATTTTACTGGATGTTGCCTGTAATCATCTGACTATATGCTTTGACATGTATTTATGGAGCAGTTTGTTACTTGAGGGCAAAGTGATTTGTGGGAAAAAAAATGGTGAAGTTGTAGCAGTGCAATAATTATATGTGAGTGGATGCCAATTATTAAATAATTTGCACTCTATCTAAGTCATGTCTTTAACATATAAAAAAATTCCCAAGCTACTTCACAGAGGTAAGACAAACTGAGTATACTCTCAGACAAGGAGATGTTGGGAGAAGTAACCATGAAGTTTTATTGAACAGGTAGATTTTAAGAAGGGTTTAAGGCAGGAGAATAAGATGAAGAGGCAGAAAGGCTTCAGTGAAGGTGATGCAGACTGCAGGACCTGAAGGTGCAGCTCCAGCAGAGGAACATGAAATAGGTCAGATTCAGAGCAACGGAGACTTCTGAGGGAGGGCAATGATGATGCTGAAGGAGGTTAGAGAGAGTGGGAGAGGGCAGTGCAATAAAGATCTCTTACCCTTGACTTATTGAGGGTCAAAGACCAGCTAGACATTAGCAAGGACAGGAGTAATTATGGGTCAGCTATGTTGTTGGCTTGGATTTGGACCACAGAGTTTTGGATGAGAAGTTAGCCAGGAGATTGTTGCAGATGCTGAATCAAGAGGTGACAGATACAGATGGTGTTTTCTGCAAAAAATGGGCTGGGAAAGTAGTATTCCCCATCCCCGGCCCTATTGATTTTCTAACTTTATTCCACCCCCAGGCCTCCTCACAGCATCTCCCTTCCCACTCTGTTTCATCAAGGCATGAAGGAAAGCAGTCAAACCTTGGGCCTAAGGCACCACTGAAGTTTTCTGCGACGGGTGAAAGACCAAAATGTTCTTGGGCCCATCGACTTTCATTGCCACAATGGCCATTTTGGACATGTTTCACAGTGCACAGAATTTCTAGCTGATGTATCCAAAACATAGTGGCACTCAAGAAATTAGAAATGGACAACCTTGGATATTTTGCTTCCATGCAAAAACTGTTGCCAGCATGCTTCTCTCAGGATTCTCTTCTTTTAAGAGCTCTGTATACTCTATGTGCTTTTGCTTCTTCTTGCAACTTCCAGGTTTCCTACTTTTTTAGTTTTTGATATTGATGATATGCCATTTCATTCTCCACCAAATTTTTTCTCTGTTATTCCTTAGGTTCAGTCCTATATTTCAGTTCCACTACCAGTCACATTACAAGGATGCCCATCAATTCTCCATTGGTGTTTCCTGAGTAACTACTAGAAGACAAGAAAACACAAGAAACTAGGAGCAGGAGTAGGCCATCCAGCCCCTCGAGCCTGCCCCCCCTTCAAATTTGATTCTGGCTCAATTTATCCCAGACCTCAACTCAGTGCCAGATCCCCATTGCCCTCAATCCCCCAAAAATCTATCTACCTCTACTTTAAATACTTCTGATGAGCTAGCCTCCACTCTCCCACAGTGCTCGAGACCCAGGTTCAATCTGATCTCAGGTGCTGTCTGTTCTCCCTGTGGACCATGTGAGTTTTCTCTGGGTGCTCTGGTTTCCTCCTATGTCCCAAAGATTTGTTGTTTGGTAGGTTAATTGCTCACTGTAAATCATCCCTAGTGTGCAGGTGAGTGGTGGAATCTGTGGAAGGTTGAGAATGTGGGGAGGATAAAAAATGTAGGATTGCATTTTGTAGGTTGTAGGATGTAGGATTGCATATTGTAGGATTACTGTAAATGGGCTGTTGGTGGTTGGTGCGGATTCAGTGGACCGAAAAGCCTGTTTCCATGAAATATCTCTCCATGACTCTAGCTCTCTCCATGACGTCCTCTCTGGTCTGAATGAGGATGTCTGGGTAGCACTTAGGAATAAGGAAGGGGTGATCACTATGCTGGGATTGCACTACACTTACCACCCCCAACGCCTCCACCCTGAAACAGTCAGAGGGAGACAGAGTAGCAGATATGTAGGCAAATCACAGAAAGGTTCAAATGTAAAAGGGTTGAAGCAATGGGAGATTTTAACTTCCCCCAATGTTGATTGATATTGACTGAGTGCAAGAGGCTTAGAGGGTGTGGAAGCTGCATTCAGGAGAGCCTTTTGAGCCAATACATGTATGCTTCAACTAAAGAAGTCTGTGCTAGACCTAATCTTGAGAAATGAGGCTGGGCAAGTGGTGGAAGTGTCATTTGGTGATTATAATTCCATACCTTTCAAGGTTGTTATGGAAAGGGATAATGATGGTGTGGAAGTTAAAGTCCGAAATTGAGGGAATGTAGCTCTTAATAACATAATACAGGGCCTGGGAGAAGCTGCTTGTGGGTAGAAAAACATCCAACAAGTGAAAGTCTTTTCATAGAAAGATAGCTCAGGATCAACATGGCAAGATTAAGGAAATTTGATGACAAGGAATATGAAGAGTTTGATGAAGAGAAAAGGAAGAACATGACTAAAAATTGAAAAATCCCTTGAGGAGTGGAGGAGAAAAGAAATTAGGAAGGTAAAGAGGGGCAATGAAATATCACTGGTAGACAAGATTAAGGAGAATCCCAAGGTATTTCGTAAGTATATTAGGAGCAAGAGGGTAACAGGTAAAGGGTAGGTCCCCTTCGGGACCAAAAGGGTAATCTGTCTGTGGAGCCAGGGATGGGGCTGAGGTCTGATTTGGGTGGTCAAATAAGGATAGGACGGTCATAGGAAATGAACTGAAGGGCCTGTTTCTGCACAGTACAGTTCTATAATTCTGATTACCTGTCTTGGTTTTAAATGACCAGCCCCTTATCTTGAAATGTTGTCCCCTCATTTAAGACTCTCCCATTGGTGAAAGTAACTTTAACAAAAGTAAATGCTGAAAATAACAACACTAGAACATATATTTATCTTGGAAACTTTCATTGTAAAGTTAGTTAGTGAACAGGATTTCCTGATATCTACTTTCTTCCTGCACCAAATGGGAGGGAAGAGCTTTGTTTCATTTCCAAATCCTTGCATAGTTCCAGGGCAGAAATACATACATTCTCAAGTTAGGTTAATGAAAATTAACTGTTTCTAATTGTTATTACAGTAACCGAAATTTTGCTCAAATAAAGGGAGGATCAAACTTTGTTACAATACCTACAATTCATCTCATCTTTATTCTGCAACGACAAGGTCTATTTACACAGCACCTTTAATGTAGAAAAATGTGCTATGCAGGAACAAAACAAATAGAAATTTATGACAAGTAATACAAGGTAAGGCAAAGAACAAAAAAGTTTTGTGAAAGGTTGATTATTTTCAGAATATGAAAGGCAGAGAGAAGCGACTTATGGTATGATTTCCAGATCTTTAGCCCTTGGCAGCTGGAGTTTTGGCCAATAATGTTGGAGTAATTAAATTTGGAGGTGATCAAGAGGTCAGAATTAGAAGAGTTTGGATTCCTTGGAGAGTTCCAGGGCTTGTATCAAGAATGAGAATTTTAAAATCAAGGCCTGCAAGAGAACAGTGGCCACTTGGGACAAATGGCAGGAAGATACCAGTATTTAGGGATTGTCGGCCAGCTAGAGGCAATACTATTGAGAGGAGGACTGTGAAGTCACAAAGAAGTGAAATGAACAATCCCTGCCAACAGTTAGTTGGAGGAATGATGGACATTTGCAGTCATTGCACTCTAATATAATTTTCTGTGTTTGTATGAATTCCATAATTTTAGCATTGCCAGAACTAGATAAATATAGGCTATCACTGTTCCAGTTTCTCTCCAACCTGTCTGTGGCAATAACTTTACATTTACCCCAGTGATGATTTCTTGAAGCCCTTTTATAGGGGGATCTCCACAACTATTTTTGTGCAGTAATGACATTTTACATTATGTCATTTTTAGAAGTGCTGTTCAAAAGAAAAGAGAAACAAATAATATATTCCTGATTGCTTCAGGTTACTGCAGTTCATTGATGTAATGAGAATTTATTTGAGAAGTAGAATTAAATGTATAACATATTAAATCTTGTAAATTTAAGAGCCCATCATTTTAATGGTTCAATGACTTACATTCTTAGATAAACAATTGGGGTATAAATTTTTTGCTTGTCTTTACTAAAGAAGCAGAAAATATTCTGAGCTGATTTATAATTATCAAGGTCAGAAAACAGTTGCACAGTTCCTTTAACCACACAGAAGGCATATCCAACAAAAATTCAACACCCCCCATGAGAAATCCTGTTATTTTGCTTCTGGCTCTATACTTTCAGGGGAAATAATTTTACAGTGGAAGTGCAAGAGATTCAGGTGACCCACCTGAACTGTGTTCCCTAAAGCAACAATGTAAATGTAATAAATTCTTCAAAATTACAAGTGCTTGCAAGACTCAATTGAGCAAAAATGAGCAGACTTGCCAATGCTAATTTTTCTAACATATTCCTTCTTGGAGCTGAGCTGCTGACATTATTAAACTAGTGCACATTGGTGAATGAATTTGAAGCAACTTTGATTAACATACTCTTGACCACTTAACATAAGTTACCCTATACCCAACTTGCAGGAAATAAGCTGTTGCTGCTTGATTGTATTTAATTTACCACTTGACAATAAATTCATCATTAACATCAAATTATAGACCTGGAAAATAATGCATGAATTGTTAATGTGTTGATCTCTAATCTAGATAAATTAGCCCAAAAGTTAAATGCCTTCACTAAAACAATAAAGATATACTGTAAATTAGTAATGAACATTTTCAATCTTTTTACAGTATAACTTTTGGTTCTGTATTTGGTCTGAACTTGTTCTGAACATATTTCACATGTTCCATTTCCATTCAAGATTTGACAGCCATGCTTTTCTTCACTACCCACCTGAGGGCATTGAGACTTCATATGTTTCAGCAACAGATTCCACAGACAAGACTCAAGAATCCTTTGGTGCCTGGTCCAAGGCTTTTTTTTGACTTATATGGTAGGATGTTAACAAGGTTAACATTCAAGAAGACAAGTTCATGCAAAGTAAAACAGAAGATACAGAAATACTCAGCAGGACACACGACACACAGACACACACACAGACACACACACACACACACACACACACACACACACACACACACACAGACACACACACACACACACAGACACACATCATTCATTGAACAGCAATGAGCAGAACTGAGCCACTCTCTTGGATTAAATTGAGTTCATACGATGAATCTGCCTTTTACAATCTGATTTTTAGCAGCAAATCTGAAAAGATGGATTCATTCACAAACGTTATTATGTTTTTAATATGTAAAAATGTTTGTCTCGACAAACTATAATCCATAATGGCATTAAATAATATGATAAATACACACTTCAATAACAAATGCAGGTGGAAATGCTTCTGAAAAAATGGTGATTTCTCTTACTGCAGTGAAATCTACATGGCAGCTAAGTTTAATTGAGTGTTAATATTTTTCTCCAAAATTAATAACAACTATAAACTGTTGAACAAGATACTCATATGGTTGTTTTGTCTGGGTCATTGCTTCTCTGGATTGGTTCTGTGTTTGCCTACATAACAACAGTGATTGCAGAAGTAAGTTGGAGGTAAAACACTTTGAAACTTGGTATTAATGTGGTACATTTTACATTTGAATGGTTTTAATTAATTATAGGATCAGGTAATATTATTTTGGCCCACTTTAACCATTAAATGTATAATTTCCATACAAATACAATAAATATGAACTGTTAACTTTTCTGCTGAAGGAAACCTCATCATGCAATTATCACACTTAAATAAACTGAAGGTTTGGGCTTGTGGTAGTATTCCTCGCTCTGCTCAAAGAAATCTAACCAGAAGTTCAGGATACAATAAAAACATACTAAATGATGCTGCA
Organism: Pristis pectinata; assembly: GCF_009764475.1. NCBI lineage: Eukaryota > Metazoa > Chordata > Chondrichthyes > Rhinopristiformes > Pristidae > Pristis > Pristis pectinata. Next base: position 79,716,481 of record NC_067412.1, read on the forward strand.
CAGGACACTCTATTAGTTTGAGTTGATGTTGGAAATGCATGATTTTCCAATGTGCTTCTGTATATTGGAGACTCCAGTTGCAATATTTTATTCTCATTAGCAAGTGCTAAGAGTAATTAACTTCAGGCAAGTCCCATATGCTTCCTGAAGCTAACAGTAACTGGCAAAATCATGCCTGTAAAACTTAAAAGGTATCCTCTGAAAGCAGCTGTTACTGGAAGTGATTTTGGCATTTGAAGAATACTCTGGAGCCATGCAAAAATGGACAAGGAATATGGCATTCCCATCTGCAAAGTGATTGGAGGTGTCTATGATACTGCTATCATTCTACACTCACTCTTCAATAACTTACCCACTGATTAGGACTATTTAGCTCCAGATCTCTTCACAATCTTGGTCCAAATGTGATCCATCTCCAGAGGTGAGAGTAAATGTCCTTGATCCTAAGAAACATTTATCATGTGTGGCATCAAGGAGCTCTGGTAAAACTACGTCATTGCTTGCATTAAGGAAGATGACATGCCTGATGGAGGTCAATCATTCCAGTCCCAGATCACTACAAGAGTTCTTTTGTACAGCATACTCATTCCAACCACCTGCAGCTGTTCCATCAATGAACTTCCTTCTATAATAAGATTAGAAGTGGGGATACTCATTGATTTCAAAATATTCTCAATTGCTCAGGAAATTCAGCAAGGTCTTGAAAGCATGGGCGGATTAGTGGAAAGCAACATGCCAGACAAGAGCCAGGCAAGGGATTTCTCCAACAAGTAATTGTCTAACCAGTTATCCTTAGTGATTGCAATACCTTTGGATGTCAGATCCTCATTGTTAATAATGCAGAGGTTACTACTGATCAGGAACTCGGCTGTTTCCAGCCACGTAAAGAATGTGGCTGCCAGAGCAGGTCAGAGGCTGGATATTCTGCAGAAAGTGACTTACATTTCTGACTCCCCCATCTTCAAGTTACAAGTCAGGAGTGGGACTGAATGCTGGATGAGGCAGGTCCGACCATACTTGAAATTTAGCACTTCTTAAAGCAAAGCAACCCCCTTGATTGGACCCCATCCACTACCCCAAGCATTCATTTCCTCCCTTGTCACTACACTGCACCTCCCAAATGCACTGTATTTACCAACTTTACTATTTTAACAGCATCTCCCAAGCCCACAAATTCTATCATTAAGAAAGACAGGATGGTAGGGGCACGCAAAAACCACCAACTGATGATTCCTTTCCAAGTCATACACCATTGGGAAATATATCAGCATTCCTTCATTGTTGCTAGGTCTCAATCCTGGAATTCCCTACTCACCAACCACGGTTGAAGAAGGCAGCTCACCACCACGATGATCTTCTTAAAGGCATTCAGGCACAGGGAATAAATGCTGACCTCACCAGTGATGTCTACATACTGAAAAATGAATAAAAATAAATCAATTTCACCAGCAACTCTGGAAATTTTGTTGGAAGAGATGGAGGGCAGTTCTGTACATTAAAGAGCTCCTCCAAAATCTCAATCATTAATGAGGCAAGATTTCCCCTGCTCAAAGCCATGTGACTTTCCCTGATCAGCCCATGTCTTTCCAAATGTACCAAAACCCCATCCCTTTGAATTTTCTCCAATATTCTCCTGACCACTGACATAAACCTCACTGGCCTGTAATCACTGGCTTATCCCTGCTGTCCTTCTTAAAAGAGGCTCCCACCAATCATCTGTCGTTTTACCTGCAAGTACCGGCTCACAATCTACCTTCGTCAGGTCCTCTCTTATACTGTTGAATTCAGCCTTCCCCCAATTCAAGACATTTGTCAAGCTTTACAGAAATAACAACAAATATTAATTGACAAAATGTATGACTCCACATACATAACTATCACTGCAATACTCTCACAGAGCTATACAACCATTGCAAGTATATTACACACATACAACACTGCCTTGTACTGATGGCTGGTGAGGGTGCCTTACAGACAGAAGGTGGGAATACCTGCGAACATGTCCCTGGATGTGGGCCAGTTGCCAGCAAAGAATTGGAAGTCGCTGATATTCAATCCGTCTCTTCACATCCCACGACACCCCAATATGCACCCTGCAATTTTTTCAACAACAGCATTTAAATATGGTTCAAATGCTCTCCTCTACATCATTCTTCACCACTACCACCCACCAGCCTAGATCGTGGCAGTAGAGGGTGGTTTAGAGAAAGGATCTGCATCTTATTTATCTCCAGAATAATGACCAAGCACACATTTTTCAATGAGGATGTTACATAGCTTGGTCCACATTGTCCATTTTAAAGTGCTTAACTGATAGCTGTCCATGCCTTTCGAGGCAGTTATAAATCATGGCTAATACTTGTGATGGACAGAATATTTGATGAAAAGTTGTCAGCTGATTGGAAAATAGCACATGCTGCAGCCTTCGCAGAAATGTTGAATTATAGTGAAAGGTCAGAGTGATTCATGGGGTTGGTGGTGCAGTGCACTGTTTAATGCTGAATGAAGTAAAACATTTTTCATTGTGTTCAGAGCTGCAAACATAAAGGCAACTAGAAAACTTCTTCATTATATTCAGGGTTACACAGAACCTCCCCCACAAGCCTGTCTTGAATCATTTCAATGGTGCAGTAGCTTCATGAGATGAGTCCTTCATGGTACATACAGAGTCTTGGATGTGTTCCAGAAGCTACAGTAATTAAGGACTTGGCTCAGCTAATATTATGGTCAGTGGTGATTCCCAGGATATTTTGCTGGGAGGAATAAGCAATGGTAATGTCATTATATAGCAAGAGGAAATGGTGAGAATTCAATTTCACCTACTGGCTAGGGATCATTTTGGCACAATAGTAATCTACTACTTTATTTCAGCCATGGACAATTTCTGTGCTTGAGCCCTGTGCCAGTGGAGTGGACTCATTGAGTGAATCAGGGGGCTACAAGACAGAAACTAATAGTATTTCCAGCAAAGGCCACTCTTTGTCACCCTTCTCCACCCTTAACTCTTCTGGTTCTCCTGTTCCTACTGTTGTGTAGTCAAGGATAGAATGTGTTGCCCAAGGTCCATTCATACATCTGAGATTGCACTTGAATAATGGCGCATTGAGGAGGAATTTATAAAAGTGAGTATACCATATTCTGTGCATAATGTTTAATGTGACGACCTTTGTTGATGGCTATATGCCATCAACAAAATGGTGGAGCCCAGAGTACCTGGTGAAAGCATCATATATCTCACGAACCTTTGGAAAACCTGCAATTCTTGCAAATCAACATCTCTTTGATGCTTCTGTTCCCTATTCAATGGAAATCAGAGGAATTCCTCTCTCCTTGGGTAGAGCAGTTCACACTTTGAAATATAATCATGAAGTGTCTGTTGCTCTATGATTTCACTTGGCATGATATAGTCTCAGTCCAACACTGATTTTCACTTCGATAGAAGATGATTCCAGATACAGGTGTATAACTACCATTTGCCTGCAGGTGGTAACAGATCTCTCAAAATATTCATGATTGAGATGTTGGAATGTGGCTCTTGGAGAATACCAGGGCAATAGATTCTCATAGCCCAAGCCTTTCTGAACCTTCATCTTCAGCCTCCCCACGAAGCAGGTGTTGTCTTTGGACTGTCTCCTTTCCTTATTCTTGGTCACATTGGGGCTCCAGCTCCACCACTATTTAAAGCAATAAAAAGCTACAGTAACCTCGTGTTTGCCTAGACTTTTAACATGACTTCATTCCACAGACTTCAGCCCTGTGGAATGAAGTGATCAATCCTCCAACTCAATCCACATCAACCTTGGAAGTAATTGATAATCACTTTCAATAGTATTGGTGCCTACAGATAGAATTTGCTTACTGGTGTGTGGCCCGCTTTGCCTTTTAGTTAAATATGCATATCCCAGTTTCAAAGTGATGCAAGCAAACTGGTGTTTCACTTGGATTGAAATCACCAGCGTGTACTCGGTCTCACCTGGTGCACAGATTTGTCATGAAGGCAAAAGCTCAGATGGAAAGGCACATTATGCTTCAGGAATTCTGTAAGGTTATGATTCATGATTGATTTTCTACTAGAAATCAATTGCACCATGCTGGAAAACATCAGCTCACACAAGTGAGTTTCTTGACCACCATGATTGAAGTCCATGAGTGGAGATTGAGTTCTGAGCCAGCATGCAATGTGACAAATCTAACCATCTCACCATCCTTCATGCTCCCAAAGCTCCTTTTGCAATCCTTTCCCCACTCTTCCCTTCATTCCCACCTTCAGCAATCAACTGAAATCTCTCCCCATTCCCCTCTCCCCATCCTACCCATACCCAAACAACTAAAAGCAGCTACCATATTGGAGAACCGATTTGCGTTGAAGCCAGTCAGATTGTTATTCATGTCATGGATCCATCATTGTTCTCCAATAAAAGAATGTGATGATACAGAAGCATCAACATTCAGAATTGTAATGATACAAATGAGTAAGAATTCTAATAATCACAAAAGCAATACAATTGCTAATCCTCTTTTTTGAAGCTTACAGTTTATATGAGAACATATAATTCAGATAAACTGTAATAGCATAGAACTGCATTCTTTATGCAAATTGTTCCAAATACTGATGTATCTGGGAATTGTATGAATTGTAGAAAGATATAACAACTTTGATATAAAAAGTATAAGGAAAGCTTCCAGTATATTTTCTAAATTAAATAAAACACACAATTTTTCTGACAACTATTGCAATAGAGAATGTATCCTTTCAAAACAGAAGTGACATCCATTATGTTCCACAGAAGTGAAACACGAATATCAGAAAGTAAGTTTAAAAAAAAACTACAATTTTTGGTTGCAGAGATGAATTGATTGAAAAAATCTGACACGTGTCTCAGCAAATCAGAAATCCAATTACAAAAAAGAAACGTAATTTGCAACAAGCTGTAATAGATAGGAAGAAAGAATAGAGACTGGCTGTTAGTTTTGCCATGTAACACAAATTGGATTTGAAAGGATTACTATGGCTGGCCTTGATGTGTTGTGTTTCTCAGATGTGAAGCTTCATGAAGAAGAAGATAAAAGGAAAATAGATTGTGTGTATTAAAAAAAAGAACCCTTCTATAAAGAGAATTAACAACTGAGAAGTTCAGAATGTAAAGGAAAGTAGAAATGTTGAAAAATTTTATTCTACTTCACTGAAAAGAGAAATATTGATGCATCGCTATGCACTAGATTCTATCAATTTATAATCAAAAACTTGGAATTTAACTAACTGCTATAATACGATTGCAAATGCATTCTCACAAAACAAGCAGTGTGTGTTATATTAGTATAAACCTCCTTGAAAGCCTTGATAGAATACTTTTGTTTCTACTCATAGGAACATCAGAACACAAGAAATAAGAGCAGGAGAAGGCCATTTGGCCCATAGAGCCTGCTCCACTATTCAATAAGATCATGGATGATCTGACCATGGACTCAAGATCCACCTACCTGCCTTTTCTCCATAACCCTTAATTCTTCTGCTATGGAAAAAATATATCTAACTGTGTCTTCAATAAATTTAATGAGGTAGTCCCTACTGATTCCCTGGGCAGAGAATTCCACAGATTCACAACTCTCTGGGAAAAGCAGTTTCTCCTCATCTCCATCTTAAATCTATTCCCCCGAATCTAGAGGCTATGTTCTCTGGCTCTAGTCTCACCTACCAGTGGAAACAACCTTCCTGCCTCCATCTTATCTATACCTTTCATAATTTTATGTTTCTATAAAATCCCCTCTCATTCTTCTGAATTCCAGCAAGTATAGTCCCAGGCGACTCAATCTCTCCTCATAGGCTAACCCCTCATCTCCAGAATCAACCTGGTGAACCTCCTCTGCACCTCCTTCAAAGCCAGTATATCCTTTCTCAAGTAAGGAAACCAGAACTGCACGCAGTCCTCCAGATGTGGCCTCATCAGTATCCTGTACAGTTGCAGCATAACCTTCCTGCTCTTAAATTCAATCCTTCTAACAATGAAGGCCAACATTCCATTTGCCTTCTTGATCATCTGTTTCACCTGCAAACCAACCTTTTGCAATTCATGCACAAACTCCAAAATTCACTCCCAAATCCCTCAGCACAACAGCATGTTGCAATCTTTCACCATTTAAATAATAATCTGATCTTCTATTTTTCCTTCCAAAGTGGATGACCTTGCATTTACCACCATTGTACTCCATCTGCCAGACCCTTGCCCACTCACTTAACCTCTTTATATCTCTCTGCAGACTCTCCACATCCTCTGCACAATTTGCTTTTCCACTCAATTTAGTATCATCAGCAAATTTAGTTACACTACACTCTGTCCCCTCTTCCAAATCATCAATGTATATTGTGACCAGTTGCGGGCCCAGCACTGACCCTTGCGGCACCCCGTTCACCACTGATTGCCAACCAGAGAAACACCGATTTATCTGAACTCTCTGTCTTCTATTGGTTAACCAATCCTCCATCCGTGCTAATACATTATCCCCAACTCCATGCATCCTTATCATACGGAGAAGTCTTTTCTGTGGCACCTTATCGAACGCCCTCTGGAAATCCAAGTATACAACATCCACCTGTCCCTGTCTATCCACTGTGCTCACTATATCCTCAAAGTACTCCAGTAAGTTTGTCAAACAGGACCTGCCCTTCCTGAATCCATGCTGCATCTGCCTGATGGAACCACTTCTATCCAGACATCTTGCTATTTCTCTCTTAATGATAGCTTCACACATTTTCCTGACTACAGACATTAAGCTAACTGGCCTATAGTTACCTGCCTTTTACCTACATCCTTTTTAAAACAGTGGTGTGACATTCGCTGTCTTCCAATCCACCGGGACCTACCCAGAGTTCAGAGAATTTTGGTAAGTTATCACAAACACCTCTACTATAACTTTCGCCATTTCTTTCAGTACCCTGTGATGCATCCCATCAGGATCAGGGAACTTTTCTACCTTTAGGCCCACTAGTTTGCTCATCACTACCTCTTTAGTGATAGTGATGGTACGGAGGTCCTCACTTCCCATCGCATCAATAACATCTCTCTTTGGCTGTTAGATGTGTCCTCCATTGTGAAGACTGACACAAATTGGTCATTCAAGGCCTCGGCCATTTCCACATTACCTGATATTAATTCCCCCTTCTCATCTTCCAAGGGACCTACGTTCACTTTAGCCACCCTTTTCTGCTTTATATAATTATAAAAACTTTTATTCTCTGTTTTTTATATTTTGTGCCAGTTTACTCTCACAATCTATCTTCCCTTTCCTTATTGTTTGCTTATTGGTTCTTTGCTGCTTTTTAAAGTTTTCCCAATCTTCTAATTTCCCACTACTCTTGTTGACTTTGTTTGCATAGGCTTTTAGCTTGATGCCTTCTTTTATTTCCTTAGTATCCAAGGCTAGCTCTCCCCACCCTTACTTGTCCGTGCTTTTAACTGAAGTATACTTCTGTTGAAAAATCTCTTTGAAAGTCTTCCACTGTTCCTCAACTGTCCCACTATAAAGTCTGTGTTCCCAGTTTACGCTAGCCAAATCCCCCCCTCATCCCATCGTAGTCTCCCTTGTTTAGGCATAATACACAGGTTTTAGATCGAACTATTGCACCCTCAATTTATATTTGTGCTCTGTGATTTGTTCCGAAAATGCTTGAACTGAGGAAAAATTAGCAAATATATTGGAGTAAATATCTTTCAATTTCACTCAGAACTTTTCAAAGACCATGATGAGAAGCTCTTGCAGAATTATATAAAGATGAGATTAATGAATAGTTTGGAATGGACTGGCAGGTCAGAACTCATTTAAAAAAAGAAAAATTAAGATCTAGATCTAGTATCAGTACAGCAGTTACAGCATTGAAACAGGCCATTCATTCAGGTAGACAGTAATTTCAGTTGGTGAAGTACAGACAAGAAAGCTTAACATTAAATTAAATGGACTAATGTTGAGGTTATAAAATGTGCACAATCAAATGTGCATTACATTTAAATGTTTTTAAATCAAGTGTGCTGCATAAAATTTCCATCCTATCAAAATGAACTGTTGAATACTTAATGTGATCTTTAGTCCATTTCCAGTGTTTTCCATTTTCTTTCAAAGGAGGAAAAAGGGTTTTCAAGACTGATTGTAAATCAGCAATTGGACTCAATATCAATATCAATATCAATCAAGACTCATAGAATCATATCACATGGAAGCAGGCCCTATGGTCTGCACTGGCTTTCAACCACCCACTTATGGTAATCCAACACTAGTTCAATTTCTTATTTTCCCCATATTCCCCTCAACTTCCCCAGATGCTCCCATTCACCAACACATTAGGGGCAATTTACAGTGGCCAATTAACCTATCAGCCTGCAAGCCTTTGGGATTTGGGAAGAAAGCTGAAACCCTCTGGGGAAACCTACATGGTCACAGGGAAACTCTGAAAACTCTACACAGTCAGCACCAAAGGTCAGGATGGAAACCAGCTCTCCCAGCTGTGCCACTGCCCATTAAGAGCAAATCCTGGAACCATGGCAACACAACCGGAAATCAGGCTTTCCCATTATACACACAAAATTCTGTGAAATAACCTCTTAGCTTTTACTTTTTATTATGACATACTCATTTCATCAAGAATTTAATCGTTGCTAAATGCTTTAGTTCCTGTCTGACAATTCTGTGATGGTCGGTGTTACAGGATTAGTGGTCTGCCATCACAGGGTGAGCATTCCATATTCAGCTCTCCTGTTCTCACTCACACCAACTCTTGTCGACTCATCAGCTAAGTGCTAACTGATCTACATTCACCCTTGATAAAATTATGGTACAATTTTAAAGTCCTCATCCCTGGTTTCAAAACACAATGTTGTCTCGTCCCTCCCCACAACCTTTTAGTATTTCTGCATTTCTCTAATTCTGGCCTTGAGTATTCTCAATTTTCCTTGTTCCATATCTTCAACTGCCTAGGATATAATCTCTGGATGTTTTTCTCTGAACTTTTCCATCACCGTATCATGATTTCCTTCTTTTAATTTTTTCTAAATCTTGTGTAAATTGGCAAAGTCACTGTAATATTTGTCAAATTTGCCTTACATATTTGGCACAAGTCAACCTGATTACCTGAAGGTACAGGTCTGTCTATCAGGCATGTGTCCTCAGCACACACCTTTATGGATATGACAGTGGATTACACAAAAAATCTTCAGATTTACTTGTAAGCAATGGATCAGCACCAGCAACCCTCCATCATATGGAGATCCTGAAAGATGCTTGTAAATTTTGCTGGGATGGTCAGAGCATAAGCCTCAAAGTCATCTTCTGAAGGCTATGCTATATGGCCAGCCCACTACAACCAGGAAAGGCAAAGCGAGGTCTCAAGATGTTCAATGTTTCCATGGACATCTCGATGCGTCTTGCCCATGATCATTCAGTGCTTTCACCAAATAGCCCTGATGGTACTAGAACAGTCTGATTCAGTAATAATATAATATTTATTTTGAAAATGACATTTCTGGCAAAGCTGAATTTCCTCATCAGTTTCTCCCTGTGGCAGCAGGCGTGCATGCAAGAATCTGACTGATTTTGGAAATGCCTATAATACATGCAAATGCATGTACAAACCTTCATTAATGTGGTTAATGATTGTTGGTCACAGACAGACAATATTTATCACAGAATCAGTTTCACTAAAACAGATTATCTGGTCATTTATTATACTGCTTTTTTGGGATCTTTGTATATTAGTTGCCAATTTTCAAATTTTATCATAGTGACTACACATGAAGTATATTCTGTTGACTGTAAATCTCTTTGGTATCTAATTAGTGATCTGAGTAATCACTTCATTGGGAAAAAAAGAACTTAAATTTGTTCCCTAGTACGATAAGATGGACTTTTGACCTCACAATCTACTTCGTTGTGATCTTGCACCTTACTGTCTACCTGCACTGCACATTCTCTGTACTGTAACACTTTATTCTGCACTCCGTTATTGTTTTTACCTTGTACTTCCTCAAACCACTGTCATAATGTATTTATCCGTATGGATGGTATGCAAGACTTTTCACTGTACTTCAGTACAGGCGACGATAATAAACCACTTTACCACTTTAAAGTGCAGCATTCCATTGGTTAGGGGTTCTTTGTATTCAATTCACATCTTGAAGTGAGGTGAACTGAGGTCACAAATATGATGTGGTCCATATTTCCCCTGACTGAGGAGTCTTGAACCAAAGTTCACAGCATTGGAATAAAGAATAAGCTGTTTGGGCCTGAGATAATATGCTTCACTCAGACGGTGGTGAATCTTTGGAATTGCCTTCCCTGGAGGGATGCTCAGTCATTCAGTTTGTTCAAAGAAGTAATCAACAGATTTCTGGATATTAAGGGGATCAGCTGTTTTGATTCGATTGTAAGAACTTAAGAAATAGAAGTAGGAATAGGCTGCTGGGCCATTTAAGCCTGCTCTGTCATTCATCATTTTTTCTACCTCAGTGTCACAATCCTCATAAATAAGAAATAACTTTTATGGATCAAAAAAGACTGAAACATTGGATCTACTTGTGGACCTTAGGGCGGTGGTTGAAGCAAGCTCTGGATGGTAGAGAACTATGAGGTTGGAGACTGTGGAGGGTATGACTGCAGCTGCAGTGATGTAACAGCCTAGGTTGTATTCTGGAGTCCTCGAGTGTGATTTGAGACCATAACTGCTGAATAAGAAACAAAAATGCTACTTTTAACCTGAATTGACATCATGGAGTCATTTTTCCAAGGATGTAATTATATATCAGGAACAGGATATGTCACGTGACAAATCCATTCAATACATTCATTTCTTCACCCAAACAACCCTTGACGTTTCCCACACTGTTTTTGTGACTTAACTGCGTTCATGGCTCATTTCCGTCTGCCTCCTTTCAGCCATTTCCTGAAATGTAAAGGAATCTTTCATGTATCATTTTGATGAAATTCTTTTGAATATCCAGATAACTGGGTTAGTTTCAGTTAAAGGATATTCAGGCCAGAATCCATGAACCACCTTCTTCATTCTAATGTTTACATTTTAAAGCTGGATTTTTCTTCCTAGGCAAGATGGGATTTCCAACTGATCATATCTGTGGATGATTCATTTTACTGCACAGACACCAGTCTGAAAGTAGCAGCTTTAGGAGAATATCTGTCTATACCTCAGCATATTTATTGACAGAAGATAAGTCACCTGACATCAACACAAAGTAGTATCAAAATTCTCTCTTATTGTCGCTTATTGTCCATAAAACCCAAATTTTGTTGGTTCTATCATCAAATATATATTTTTGGTTTTAACACAGGTGTCAGGTGATATCTGAGTTAGAAGGCACATAACTGATGAGCATTAACCCTTTTATCACTGTTGAAACTCTGGGCTTCTGTCACCAAATGGGTGCAGGCAGAAGGTGTGCTAGAGGGTCCAGCTGCCCTATGAGTTAAAAGGCAAATAGGATCCATACCTGAAGCAGACACTAGGATCTTGGCAAATGCAAAAGGACAATTCTCTATTAAGGTTCCTTGTAAAAATAGGTTCCTTGTGAATTCCATTGGTGGTGGGGAAACCATGACTAGAAAATGTGGCTTGTGTGCAGAGCTGAGGACCAATGCAGCAACTGAAAAATCTAATGCCAGTTTATTACCAAACTGCCTGGGGACAGCTGGAGAATACCAATTAAAGGAGATCAGAGGCACAACATTGGATGTTCTTTCCTGTTCTAATACAGAGATAGTATCTCTGCATAAAAACAGAAAATACTGGAAATACTCCACAGGTCAGGCAGAAACAGTGGAGAGGGATTCAAAGTTAATGTTTCAGGTCAATAATCCTTCATTAGAATCTGAAATATTATCTCCTCTCCCCTCTCTCTCCTCTCTCTCCTCTCTCCTTCTCTCTCTCTCCTCTCTCCTCTTGCTCTCCCCTTTCTCCTTCTCTCTCTCTCCTTCTCTCTCTCTCTCTCCCCCCTCTATCTCTCTTCTTTCTCTCTCTTGCTCTCTCTTGCTCTGTCTCTCTCTCTCCTTCTCTCTCTCTGCAGGTGCTGCCTGACCTGATTATTTACAGCATTTTTTAAAATTTCAGATTTGAGAATCGGCAGATTTTTTTTGTTTTTTAAATAGTTTTCCTACTTCCAGTTCATGCTGGAAATCCAATGCAAACTAACTTTTAGTTTAAATTTGTGAGGAACACTCCCAGTCAGCTAATGACCTTTCACTCTCAATAGTATCAATTAATCAAACTCATCCAGTGGCAGAATCCTGTATTGAGATCCATTTCCTTCCATTGACGAGATTTCAATAATTGTCCTTTCCTATGTTGCAGCACTGAATTTATGTTAAATGCAATTCATTAGACATGAAAAAACACAATTTAGGATGCCCTAAAAAAGCCATGATAGGTGCTAGATAATTATATCTTATTTTAAAGAGTACCTGCCTTCTCCCCACAGCCGTACCCCATCAGCACCCTTCATTATTGGTATTGATATTGGTCTATTATTGTCACTTGTACCAAGGTACAGTGAAAAACTTGTCTTGCATACCATTCATACAGATCAATTCATTACAAAGTGCATTGAGGTAGTATGGAGTAAAATCAATAACAGAATACAGAGTAAAGTGTCACAGCTACAGGGAAGTGCATTGCAGGTAGACAATAAAGTGCAAGGTCATAACAAGGTAGATTGTGAGGTCAAGAGTCCATCTCATCGTATAAGGGAACTGTTCAATAGTCTTATCACAGTGTGATAGAAGCTGTCCTTAAGCCTGGTGGTATGTGCTCCCAGACTCCTGTATCTTCTGCCTGATGGGAGAGTGGAGAAGAGAGAATGATCCAGGTGGGTGGGGTCTTTGATTATGCTGGCTGCTTCACAAGGAGCAGCGAGAGGTATCGACAGAGTTCATGGAGGGGAGGCTAGTTTCCGTGACGCACTGAGCTGTGTCCACAAATCTCTACAGTTTATTGTGGTCCCGGTCAGAGCAGTTGCCATACCAAGCTGTGATGCATCAGATAGGATGCTTTCTATGGTGCATCGATAAAAGTTGGTGAGAGTCAAAAGGGGACATGTCAAATTTCTTTAGCCTCCTGAGGAAGTAGAGGTGCTGGTGAGCTTTCTTGCCATGGCATCTACATGGTTGGACCAGGACAAGCCATTGGTGACATTCACTCCTCGGAACTTGAAGCTCTCAACCCTCTCGACCTCAGCACCATTGATGTAGACAGGTGCATGTACACCACCCCCTTTCCTGAAGTCAATGACCAAGTCTTTTGTTATCTTGTCATTTGTTTCCCTACTTTCAACTGCCTCTCCAAGACTCTTCCTTTTGAATATGCCTTCAGTACCCTTGTATTTGTCTTTGCCTGTAACTTGCTGTCTATGTTTTCTTATCTTCTTAAATGGGAACAATAGTGGTCCTGAAAAGCTTGCTATTGTGCAGTACTTCAGCAATGACTGCTAGTGGCTGACACTGAGTAGGTGAAATAGAACAGTAAATAGCTGATATGATAGTCCCTCAACCTAGGACTGCCCGCTTCTATCTTCTCCCCAAAATCCACAACATGGACTGTCCCAGACTTATTGCCTTCACATGCTCTTGCCTCATGGAGCTTGTATCCTCATATCTAGACACTGTCCTAACCCCCCCAGTCCAATCCCTCCCCACCTATGTCCATGACACATCACACACTCTCCAACTCTTCCATAGCTTTAAGTTCTCTGGCACGCACAACCTCATCTTTACCATGGGCATCCAGTCCCTACATACCTCCATTCCCCATCATGATGGCCTCACTGCTCTTCTTTCTTGACCAGAGACTGAAACAATCCCCTTCCACTGACACTCTCCTCCACCTGGCTGAACTTGTCCTCACCCTAAACAACTTCGCTTTCGATTCCTCTCACTTTCTACAGACCAAGGGCGTAGCTATGGGCACTTGCATGGGCCCCCGCTGTGCCTGCCTCTTCATTGGCTATGTTGTACGGTCTCTGTTCCAAACCTACTCCAGCCCCATTCCTCAAATCTTTCTCCATTATATTGATGACTGCATTGGTGCCATCTCTTGTACCCGTGCAGACCTTGACAGTTTCATAAATTTTGCCACAAAGTTTCGCCCCGCTCTCCAATTCACTTGGACTATCTCTGATGCCTCTCTCTCCTTCCTCAATCTTTCCATCCCATCTCAGGAGTTTCCTTAGCCACTGACATCTTCTATAAATCTACTAACGCCCATAGCTACCTCGATTACAGCTCCTCCCACCCTGTCTCTTGCAAGGACGTGATCCCTTTTTCTCAATTTCTCTGCCTCCGACACATCTGCTCCCACGATGAGGCTTTCCACTCCAGGACATCCAAGATGTCCAACTTCTTTTCTAACCTTGGCTTCCCCCTAACTGTGGTCGAGAGAACTTGCACCCATATCTCTGCCATTTCCTGCACCTCAGATCTTACCCCCACCCCATCCCAGACCCAACAGGGATAGGGTCCCCCTTGTCCTCATATTTCATCCCACCAGCCTACGTATCCAAACTCATTCTCCACTACTTCTGCCATCTCCAACGGGACCACATTATGAGCATATCTTACTCTCCCCACTTCTTTCGGCCTTTCTCAGGGACCGGCACTCTCCGCGATTCCCTAGTCACTCCTCCCAACCCCCAACCATCCCACTCCCACCCCAGGAACCTTCCACTTGCCCCCTGCCATAGGTGCAACACCTCGCCCTAAACCACCTCCATCCAAGGACCCAAACAGTCAGGTGAGACAGAGATTCACCTGCACCTCCCTTAATATTATCTATTGCATCGGTGTTCCCAGTGTGGCCTCTACATTGGCGAGACCAAACGCAGACTAGGTGACCATTTTCACAGAACACCCTGTGCTTTGCCCGTAACCGCGACCTGCATCTCCCGGTGCCAGTCACCTTCAACTCCCCCTCCCACTCCATCACAAATATGTCAGTCCTCAGCCTCCTCCACTGCCAGAATTCCAAGTGCAAAACTGGAGGAACAGCACCTCATTTTCCATCTGGAACCTTGCAGCCTAATGGCATGAACACTGAATTCTCCACTTAAGTAATCTCCACAGACCTCCCCCCCCCCCCCCACCGCACCCCAACCATGCCCTTTCTTTTCTTCCCTTTCCTAGCCTTCCTGTCTTTTGTCTACCCCTTTTTTTCTCACCTTGCCTTTGACCCAATCCCCAGTGGATCTGTTCTCCCCTCCTCCCTCTTATCTGCCTATCACTATCTCTTACCTGCATCTATCACTACCTTGTGCCCACCCAGCCTCCCCTCTTTTGTCCGCCTATCACTGCTCTGCTTTTCCCTCCTATATATTGGGTTTCCCCTTTTCATATCTTCTGTCCTGAAGATGGGTCCTGACCTGAAATATTGACCGCCCTGCTTTTCTCCACGGATGCCACCTGGCCTGCTGAGTTCCTCCAGCAGCATTATGTTTTTCATCTTGATTCCAGTACATGCAGTCTTTTGTTTCTCTTGATGAAATAAAAAGTACTTTGATCCATAGAATGAACCAGTCTGATTTAAAAAAAATACAGGCAAAGGAATAACTTGAAAAAAAACTTTATTATAAAAGCACACAGTTCCCCAACTTAATTCACAACTCTGCCTATCTAAGTATAAAATATAGAAACATAGAAAACCTACAGCACAATTCAGGCTCTTCGGCCCACAAAGTTGTGCCAAACATGTCCCATCCTTAGAAATTACTAGCCCTCTTACCCATAGCCCTCTATTTTTCTAAGCTCTATGTACCTATCCAAAAGTTTCTTAAAAGTCCCTATCGTATCCGCCTCCACCACCATTGCCGGCAGCCCATTCCACGCACTCACCACCCTCTGAGTAAAAAACTCACCCCTGACATCTCCTCTATACCTACCCCCCAGCACCTTAAACCTGTGTCCTCTTGCGGCCTCATTCATTAAATGCAAATTGAGTCTATTTTCTGAATGGATCAGCTGTTGAATTTCAGTAATTTTACAAGATTTCCCTCTTATAGCACATGGGAAAAGTCACTTCAAGCACAATAGTTCAAACAGACTATTCAGTCAAAGGTTAATGCATTTTCAATTTAAATGTGTTATAATTTCTTTTAATTGAACTGCTACAATAAAGTGATATATCACTGGTCCCTGAAACAATCATTCACAAATACAGGATAATTTCATATTCACCATATACTTTAAGGTCTATAACAAGTATATTTTTTATGCTGTACATTGAATTGATTAAAAGATAATGAAATCAAAATGCTTTGCAATAGATTTTTCCATATCCAGTTTATGCTGGAAGTCTCATGCAAGCCAATTCCTAGGTTAACATAAATTAAAGACAGAAAATGATGGAAATACCAGCAAGTCAGGCCACACCTGTGGGATATGACACAGAGTTAATGTTCCAGGTCGAGAAACCTTTGTCAGAACGGGGAAGGAGACAGAAGAAGATTCTACTCGCTGCAGATTCTACCACTCACCTACACACTGAAGGCAATTTATCGTGGCCAATCAACCCACCAACCTGCATGCCTTTGGGATGTGGGAGGAAACTGGAGCACCTGGAGGAAACCCACATGATCACAGAGATAACATGCAAACTCCACACAGACTGAACCTGGGATCAAGATTGAACCCAGGTCTCTGGTGCTGTGAGGCAGCGGCTCAACTCGCTATGCCACTGTGCCGCCCTTTAATAGTTCTCCATATATAAGGCCAGGCAGGATCAGTATTCCATCGGTTGACAATTAACTCATCCATAACCTGTATCCACCATATCCTACACTTGCACACTTTTCTAGAACCTGGAGAATAATCAGGAGTGGGAACTCCAGCTGTAGAATCTTAAATGCTATTGCTTTCCCAGGAACTGTATTCTTTGCCCTCTGAAGCATATGATTTAGATACAGACCAAGAATTCTCATTTAAGTGATCAAACTAATTTAATAACAACTGTTGTTTACAGATGATCTATCTTCTCTTTCCATAAATATTTTGAATATCTATGGAAAAGTTGTTGTGATTCCCAAATAAAGGAAAGCAGGATAATTACCCCAGCAAAAGTACAATATGCATAGTAACTATCTATAACACTGACAAATTAAATTCAATCTATTCTGTGCTTATTTTTCTCAACACAACATTGAAGTTTGGGCCCAGCACACATCCCACAGGAGGACAGTCATTGTCTTGCAATTTGACTGCTGTACCAACAGATTATTCAGATTTGTATGATAGAATGACAAATGAAATTCATTCTTTTCAAGGTCAAGACTGTGGGTCACTTCTAATGTCTATACCCATCCATCCCTCAGTTTCAGGCTAAGTATAACAGATACAGAGTAAAGCTTCATTTATTCTGCCCCAACTTGGTGGCTCGGTACTGAGGTCAACCAATCATCAAGGGAGAGTCACATCTGGAGCTGCAATAATAAACATCCTTGTTTCCCTAGATAAAGGACTGTGAGTACTTCAGTTGTTAATTTACCCCAAGAGCTATTTACAGTCAAGATAGGGATGGCAAAGGAATCTGGGGGGAAACCATTAAACTTCGGAAAAATTCTAATGATAAAACAGCACACAGTTTCATGCCACACTTTCGTTTGATGTTGGAAGGCACATAAATGCAGCAGATTAATGGTACAAAACTAATTTGTACCTATGCCCTTAGAACTCATAATATGTTGTTACCCTGTCAAACCTTTTGGAAAATGAGCCTTTGAGTGCAGGCTTCAGTGTAACAAATGAAGCTAACACAACATGAATGAACAATAGCCTGCAATTAGTGTAAGTCTCATTTTTTCTCAGTGGAGTTTGATAGAACATTATATTATTTATGTTTATGACGGGATGAAAGAAAAGGGATTTCTAATTGTCTCCGATGCAAATTAATTGTGAATGGGTAATTTTCTCTGAAAATCCAATTTTAACTCTGGGCTAGAGTTTGGTATGAAATTTGAGTGACAGAAGGATGCCAGCTGGGAGCCGGGGTGGTGTTGATGTTGATGGGTCCAAGGTGATGACAAAAATACTTATTACTCTAGCCGTCCTTGTCTCCTCTGGATTGCTGACTTTTTTTCTGGTGGGTCTCACTCATCACACGAGTGTGATGTATCATGCAGGTTGCCTGAAACATACCTTGGGAAAAGAATTTTGCCTCCATTTTAGTGCTTTGCTTACCCTCTTCTCATTGTGTGGTAACAGAGGTGGGGGCGGTGAAAGTTAAATTAATCTTTCTTGAGTTTCACTGATAGATGATTAGTCAGAGCTCAGTGGTAGAAGACTCTCTTTCAAATCAAACAGGTTAAGATTTCAAATGCCTTTTAAGGGACCTGAACATAAAGACAAAGGCTGGATTTTACATTTATTTTATATTTTCATGAACTCGGAATTTTACAAACAATGTAGTCACTTTTATAATTTAAGAGAACTTGGAAATCAATTTGCACATGGTATTGTTGCACAATCAGACATGAGATATAACTAGGTAGCCTTATCTTTTAGTAATAATAGAGAAAATACAGAAAACACTCAGCAAGTCAGGCAGCTTCTGTGGATGGAGAAACAGAGCTAATGTTTCAGGTCCAAAACCGTCAATTTTATCAACAGTCGTTGAGTGATCAGTATTGGTCAGGAAACCTGGTGAATGCTGTTCTTCATTACAAGTCCTCCCCAGCTTCACTAATGCCTGACTTATGTACAGCCCGTACCTACGTTTGAGCATTTGGGAGACCAGCAGTATGGATTTGCTGGCTGCTGTGGGGCTGCAGGCATCTTCTGCTACCTGGAATTCAGTTTTCAGCCACATTTCCAACTTGCAAACTGTTCAGATTATGAACAGTTCACAGGAATAGAACCTTGCCATAACCTGGGGACAAACTGAACTTGTTTTAAAACTATGTGAAAAGGTAGATGAACCATGTTTCAACAGTATATTCAAAAAACAGCAGCATGGACATTCTGATTTCCTTAAAAAGCTGTAGCCAGATAGTGCTCCATCCAAGCACTCCCACTTGTATCTCTTCCCCAAGATCCACAAAGATGACTGTCCTGGTCGGCCTATTGTTTCTGCTTGCTCTTGCCCCACTAAGTTTACCTGCTCATACCTTGACGCAGTCCTTTTTCCCCTTGTCCAGTCCCTTCCCACCTGCATCAGGACACCTCACATGCCTTCTACCATTTTGACAACTTCTGATTCCCTGGCCCCAGCACTTCATCTTCACAATGGATATCCAGTCTTTATTTACCCCCATCCCCCATCAAGAAGGTCTTGGACCCCTCCTTCTGCAACAACAATCCAACCAGTTCCCCTTCATTAACACTCATCTGCCTGGCAGAATTTGTTCTTAAGCTGAACAACTTCTCCTTTGACTTCTCTCACTTACAACAAATCAAATGTGTAGCCAAGGACACCGGCTATGCCTGTCCTTTTGCTGGTTACATGGTATAGTCTTTGTTCCATATCTTCCCTGGTACAGCTTCCCAACTATTTCTCCATTACATGGACAACTGCATTGGGCTGCTTCCTGCACTCAAGCAGAACTCATCAATTTTTGTTACTAACTTTCAACCTACTCTCAAATTCACTCGGTCCATTTCTGACACTTGTCTCCATCTCAGGAGATAAGCTAACCACTGTGTCCTATGAACCCATTGACTCCCACAGCTACTGAGACTACACCTCCTCTCACCCTGCCTCTTGAAAGAATGCCACCCCTTTCTCCCAGTTTCACCATTTCCATCACATCTATTCTCAAGGTGAAGTTTTCCATTCCAGGACATCTGAAATGTCCTCCTCTTTCAGGAAAAGGGCTTCCCTTCTACTGTGGTTGATAGAGCCCTCTATCCCATTTCCCTCCATTTCCTGGATTTCTGCTCTCACCCTTCTCAACTGTAGGAGGTGCAACACTTGTTCCTTCACCTCCTCTCTCAACACCATCCAGGGACCTTAACAGCCCTTCCAGGTGAGGCAAAGAATTACCTGCACCTCCTCCAACTTTGTCTACTGCATTTGGTAGTCCTCATGTGGCCTCCTCTACATTTGGTCCACAATGGCCCTCCTGAGCTCACAGATGCATACCACTTCAATTCCCCTTCCTGTTCCCACACCAACCTATCTGTTCTTGGCTTTCTCCACTGCCAGGGTGAGGCTAAATGCAAACTAGAAAAATATCTCATGTTCTGCCTGGGTAGCCTACAGCTCACATATGTGAACGTTGAATTTTCCAATTATTCCTTCTCTTTTTCTTAATTTTTGTTTCTCTGTGACCATGTCCCCTCTCTTGTGAAGCCTCGGCTGAGTGGATTAGGTGTTAACCGTCACCTCTTTTGTCAGGTGTCTTTCTTCTGTTCTTTACTCATTTCTTATCTGATGAACATGTAATGACTTCTCCAAGCGCTGGATTTCCTATGGCTTCTATGGCCATTAAATTTCAAAGAACAAACTAACATCACTTGGGGGGTGGGGGGGGGGAGGGTCTGGTGATGAGATTTGTTCAGCAGATTCTTCTTTGAGTAAACATCACCTGTTGTTGTCTAGACCTATACAATTGAAAATCTCATTGGAAACAAATTTTAGATATTGCAATATAGTTGACATTACATGGGTGAATTGGATTTATGCAAAATCAGTATCAGGAGTAAGAAAATCTTGCACTAAAATGACCATACCATAATAATGACTGATGGTAATTCAATCCAATGCATTTTTCCTAAAATTAAATGACCTAGTACTCATTGGATTTGAGTGTTGGATCTGAGGGAGTTCCACTCCATAGAAGATCCTGACCTAGGATTTAACTGTGCATCACTTGACAACAAAATTTTGTAATTCTGTGTTCATCTGATTCCTCTCCACATAATACCTGTTTTTTAGTGCAGCAGAGGCAGATTTTTCCCTCAGATGGAAGATTTGTACTCTGTAAGTTCATCTTTTGGTTGGCATTCGAAGATCGGTTACTCCGGAGTATAAGTAGATTTATCCATTGGCTATGCTAAAACAGGCAAACGTAGGGGAACTTTACCACGTTAGAATCAAAATGAAATCTGCTGCTCCATACAGTTAAATAACCATCAACTTTAGTTGTTCTCAGATCTAACAGTTAGCCACTCCTGTCTAACAATGAAAATTGTATCCAGTGTGGGCTAATTCCTCTACAATAAGAAAAAGGAAATTGGAGAGGAACTATGGAACCAGTTTTCTGGTGAGCATATGGTGAAAACTAATGTATAACTCTGCTCAGTGTTATTGTGCTTTACATTGGTATCCTTCTATGTACTAAACCAGAACTGACAATTGTGTTGATTTGACAAATCTTGTATTTTGAAATCTCTGATATTTATCACATTTAAAATTGTAATTTACTAATGGTACAAGACCTTGAAATGCTGTTTTACAATTAAAATCATATATTGATTAAGAAAACATTTCCTGATGTATAAGGAAATGTATAAGCCTCTGTAGTCTCACGTTTTGCCCTCTTTATTAGCATTCTATGCACAGTGATAATAACACTGAGGCAGAACCAAAGTCTTCTCATTTATAAATGCAAGCAACTGCATTTTTTTGCAAGAGATAGCAGGCAAAGCTTCAGATCTTGTCTTTTGCACGTAAAAACTAACAGAACAAAATAAGAGCTCTGCTTTATCATTTGCTGAGCCTTACTGTGCTAAACTTAGTTTGGTTAAGCAAGGGTCCATATGGAGAAAGAGTAATTCAAATCAATTGTCAAAGGGCAATTCACAGAAGTAGTGTATGGGAAAATGTCTTTCAGGAGCTTGTGCTGAGTGCATTAGAAAGAGAGGTTGACCTTCCAAAGATAAGACTGAAAACTGAAGTGAAAAGATCTCTCTCTCTCTCTCTTTTTCTTTCTCTCTCCATCTGTAAGCAGGCAGATCCTTATCAACAGATTCAGCTGTGTATTCGTAACTGAGGTCAAGAGAGCAGACTAAATGAAAGGACCGCATCACCCCACACTGTTCTGTTACTTCCTCAGATTTGGTGAGGGATAATTGCTTTGCAATTGTATGATGTGGAGTTGTTGAATTGCCAATGCATCCTCAGGTGCAACTTGAGCAAAGCTATATTCAGTATCCTTTAGCTCAGACCCAGAGCAGTCTGACAGCACAGTCATTCCCATAAGAGGAGATAGGGTGGCAGTGAAGCTGTTTACCTTCCAATCTCAAATTTATTTCCTGCCTAGCAGGTAATTGGAACAAAAGCTCCTCGTGCAGGTTTGGCATTCTGCCACAATGTTGGTGAACAATAAGCCTTTATACTGCACCAGCAGGACACTTTTCATCTCTTTCACCTGGGAAATGCAGCAAAAAGTGAGATTGTCAGCTTAAAGTCTCACTTTTGAAGTGTCCAAAGTTTACATTTCATTTTCCTGGAGTGTTTCCTTTATTTGAAGGCAGTTTACCTGTTGAGACATTCATCTCACAACTCATTCAACTTGCTGTTCTTTGGTGCATTTTCCTTTGTAAGTTAGAACCGCCCCCAATGACTTGGTACACTGAAAATTCATACGCATACCCACATTTTTTGTGAATTCTTATAACATACAGGTTTGAATTTCTGATACGCTTTACTGCAGGCAAGTTTAACTATCAGGAAGACTGCTTGTAAAGTTTGGACAATGAACTCCATATTGTCTTTTGTGTGACCAGACAGAGCACACTGATCAATTGTGAAGGCTGTTAAAATGGACTTCAGTGAATGAAAATGGACTATTTGACTGAAGGATAATAAGGCCTTCCTTGTACAATGTGGATGAATGTATAGTTCCAGCAGGAACATTGAATGACAATTGAGATCCCTGTTATCCTGCTTTACGATGGAATATGGAGAGTGATAGAAACATCTGCTCCAGCAGATCTTACTTTAAATAATAATCTCTTCACCATGTTCTATGGGTCCTTGGTGAATTATGTTAAGTTGATTTCAGTGATTTTACTTACAGTCTTTGTGGCTGGTCCCATCATCTTGACAAGGACCTCCAACCTGCAAATGTGGGATACTCAAAATCGGTATGTTACAATAAGTTGATGCGAGATGGCACACATATCTGGCATCCTTCCTTTTACATTTGTTTACAGTGTTCTTTCAGATTACTTAAAAGAAATATATATTCGTTGGTGTCCTGCACATTTTTGGGATGTGGGAGGAAACCAAAAGACTCAGAGGAAACCAACACAGTCACAGGGAGAACATTCAGATGCCACACAGACAGCACCCAAGGTCAGGATTGTACCTTGTGAGGCAACAGCTCTACTCAGTGCACCACGGTGCTGTCCAACAGTCGAACTCTCGGTCTTGATGACCAACCAGATACAATACCAGCTTCATTTTTGTTTTTCCCTCTTGTTACTTTGTTATTGCCAATTCAGGATGGAGAGAAAATTCTTCCTTCTGTTGCTTCACTGGGCAAGGTAACTGTTCATATGCTGAGGCTCCAGAATATGAGTCAATTGTGTTGTGACTAATGGAAGAAAACTAAGTCCGGCATTTCCAGTCACTTGGCCACACATCTGCTATGTACTATTGCAAGGGGATTATTTCCATCTGGTATAGATAGTGATTGCACTGGAAAGAATGCCAAGGAGATTTACAAAAATGTTGCTGAGACTGGAAAATAGTAGCAATTGGGGAAAGTTTGTATAACTAAGATTGTGTTCCCTGAAACAAGCTGAGGGAAGAGTTAATTAAATTATAAAATTATGAGGGAACAAGAAAGGGTGAAGAGAAAACACCTGATGAAAGGACACAGATGTAACATAGTTGCTAGAGGAAAGATCAAATAAAAAAATAACCTAGAGAGTGATAGGGATCTGGAACTTACTACCTAAAAGGTTGGTGGAGCTGGAAATCCTCAACATATTTAAACAGGACTTAACCATGTACATTGTTGTGAAATGCAGGTCTATCGAACTAGTGGAAGGATGGGTAACACAGGCACAATGGATGGAATAGCCTCCTCGTGTGTCATAAATTTCCTATGATTCTTCTATTTGGTCACACGAATGTGCAAACCTGCTCTGAGCAGAAAAATTCAACATCTGTTCTCAATCAAGCCTTTTCTCTTCCGCTCCAATCCCAGTAGAATTTCTCAGTGTCATGTGAGAATTCTAGGCAAACCCCATTTATTCAATCTTACATGCTCAAACCACTTTCTGACACCAGGTGACATTCTGCTGTCTCCAGTTGCTCTTCTTGCTTTAAGTCATGTACTCTTTGCCACATTTTGTGGGTTCTTGGTGAGTTATGTTATGCTTAATTCAGAATTATTTGTTAAAGCTTCCAAGTGTATGGTTTTCTCACCTTGGCAACAACTTCTGACCCAAAGCTTGGTGTTTACAATTGCTTTATTACCATGAGATGGTGCATACAGTATCTCTCACACCAGTAGGAGTCGGTGATTACTGATCAAGATCAATGTTGTTTTTCTTTGTCAATTCTGTAATGTTGGGGGTGATAATGATATCAACAGAAATCAGAAATATTAACTAGATGCTTCCTGATCCAGCCAGCCTGGTATAGCTTCAATAATTTCCATGTTTCAGGACAATACAATTCAGTTTCTTCCACGTCAGGGTGGAGAAATTATCTCCCACTGTTCTTCACTGTATCTTTAGCCCAACATGTTACCTGGAAAAGAAGCCAATGGAAGACATCATTGATATCCAATTAAATTGATCTTGGAGGAAGAGGCTTTGGCTGTGTTACCATCACACAAACCACTCTATTTATGTCACTGTAAGTCATAGAGGTGAGTTGTTTTGTAGTTAAGTCTCAGTGTTCCAACACTGCTCAAACAGAGTAGCAAGCCCCTCACCTTGGAGTGATCTTGGAGCCCTGATCATTCTCTCTTCTCCCCCTTATCATCAGACAGAAGATACAAGAGCCTGAAAGCATGCAACACCAGGCTCAAGGACAGTTTCTATCCTGCAGTTATAAGACTATTGAATGGTTCCCTTGAAAAATAGGATGAACTCTTGACCTCACAATCTACCTCATCATGGCCTTGCACCTTGTTGTATGCCTGCACTGCACTTACTCTGGAACTGTAACACTTTATTCTGCTTTCTTTTTTGCTTTTCCCTTGCACTACATCAATGTACTGATGTGATGAAATGACCTGTATAGATGCCATGCAAAACAACACTTTCCACTGTACTCAGTACGTGTGACAATAATAAACCAATTTATCAAAATCAACTTTTATTTCATGAGTAAAGGTATTAAATGGCTGCTGTTCTTCTCCAGTTGACCCAGTGTATTTCCTGTCCTTCTGCAAATGGGATTGTATATTGTCTGAGTGTGGAATATAAAATAAAAAATGGGAAATTAGATCATCTTAACATGTATAGTTTCCAGCATCTGCAGAATCTCTTGTGTCTCTGGCTCTTGAAATTGTGTCAGAAGAAAAGTTCACCTGCATTCATGTTTGAAATTGACCTTCAGGCATTTCAGGTGACCTGCTTCATGTAACCTTCCAGGGGCTGGTCATAGGGATTGTAACTTATTGAAGGTGGAGATGAGACATGAATTGTGGAGTAACTGTGGAGGAATTCTCCAGGGAAGCTTTTTTTGAAGCTATTCTGACCATTAGTATCGGTGTTGCTTGTATGAAATGTGATGTTAAAGGAATAGTGCAAACACTATTTCAGTTTTCTCCCCTGCAATGTGAAGCATAAGAATTAAATGGTAATAATCTGACTGCCCTCAGTTCAAGGGCAGGTTTTGGATGTGGTTCAAGGTGTCTTCTTCTGTCAGCTCATTTGTTCATTGTTAATTTGTAGGTGTTACAGTCACTTCTGTTTCCCATTGGAAATATCATTGAGAGATCTGACAAGAGCAAATGGTGCTGCCTGTAGTTCTTGCCTGCTGGAGAGCAACATATTAGAAACAATAGAAGGAAAGTGTCAAAGTAAAAGAAAAAGCTGACTACAATAAACAAAACTATTCAGTATGAGATACGGATGCTTCAATATAACAATCTAGAATATTTGCTGTTTGAAAGCATATACACAATGCAAAAAGTAGAGGTCATGCACAGTGGTGATCCAGTTAATTTGCTAAGTCTAAAGAAATTGTCCTTGGCTGGGTTTTCAGAAAGATCTAAGATTCCGATTCTGAAATGTTCACATTGAATGATGACTATTTTATTAATGCATAAATTATTTATTTTGAATCCTAAAAATGGACAGTGATATTTCTTTTAACATCACATGGGAATGCTTTGTGTTGAATACAGCACGCCTTAAGGAATATTTTTGCCAGATGGGAAATTCACACATGGGTTTAATTTTATAGCCAGGATACCCAGTTTTAAGTTTATACCCAGGAGAACAGGAAGACAAAGGAGTCGAAGTCTGCCTGAGTATAAAATTAAAACTCAGTTTGACCATGTTCATTTCATAGCCCGAGGATTTATAATATTTTTGATATACATACAAACTGAAGTCTAATCCACACTATTGGGTCTCCTTGGGCTTGGCTTGGGAAGTCAGGCTCTGCAGTAAACCCCCATTTTAAGAAATAGGAGCCACTTCCCATGCTGCCTGACTTCTTGCATATTCTGTGGACAGTGAGCATCAGCATGTCCCATGCTACTAAGCCTTAAACATATATATATTTTTTTTAAATGCTGGCCCATTCAAATCAAGCCTGAGATATTGTTATTTTTTGATACCCAAACCAGGCACATATGGTTGAGTCCAATTGGCTCAGGTTGAGCAACCAGGATCTGCAGAAATATAGGGCTAAGTTGCACAAAATAAAAATGAGCCAAGTGAATGATGGGTTGAAGGAATGGTTCCCGCTGCTGTAAATTAGCTGTTGTCACTCATTTCGACCATACGTGGTTCTTAGTGACAAGGGAAAATTAGCCAGACCCCTTCGAAGTTTAATTTTGCAATGCACACATATTTGTGTATTACAATAAGATTGGCCTCAGCTGTAAAGTGTGTTCAAATGAACTGCTGACAACCACTATCTAGAAACACATTTGCAAGGTAACGATGTGCCTGTGGATGGTTCCCCAGCATTAGTGTGTTCCTTCAGCAAAAGAAGGAAACAGGCAATAATTAGAGGGGGAAGCTAAAAATAACAGATATGAATTCATGTTATGCCAGAATGTGTAATGCCCTGTATATATGTCATACAGCAAGTAATCTGAAAGTAGATGCGCTAGTCGTGGAGTTATGATTAATTCATGTGGACTAGTATTCTAGAGGCCCACAATAAAGGTCTAAAGACAAGAGTTCAAATTTCACCAGACCATTGGAACTGAATTCAAGTAATTAATTTTTTGGGGGAATATAATCCTTGTGGGAAAACTGGTGGATTACATAACCATCTATATGATTCACTAATGTCTTTTACGGAAGGAAATAAACCATCCTTACAAACTTTGCCTTTATTAGCAATGTGGTTGACTCTACCTTCTATACAATGGCAGCAGATTGCTTTGATAACTTGGGAATAAAATTGAACAATCCATTCCATAATTGATCAAGGCATCAGAATTTGACATGATAGGCAGCACATCCATTGGTGATCTCTCGGTGAAAATATGGTGAACTCTGGTTTTTGAAAACTATGTCTGCATGAAGTCAATTAGACAGATGTTCTGTCCTGATGCCAGTGCCAATGTTAAGATTTATCTATGATGCTCCGAGATGTTCTGGTCTCCAGCAATGATAGTTAGCCTAGATTAGCAGGCAGCATCTTTGGAAATGGAATTGAAATTGGTTCATTATTGTCACTTGTACTGAGGTACAGTGAAAAACTTGTCTTGTATACCGTTCAAACAGATCAATTCATTACACAGTGCATGGAGATAGTACAAAGTAAAACAATTTTAAAATGCAAACTAAATAGCTACAGAAAAAGTGCAGTGCAGGTAGGCAATAAGGTGTCCAGGTCATGACGAAGTAGATTGTTGTGGTCAAGAGTCCATCTTATCGTTACTAGGGAACTGTTCAATAATCTTATAACATTGGGATAGAAGATTTCCTGAGCCTGGTAGTACATGTTTCAGGCTTTGTATTTCTGCCTGATGGGAGAGAGGAGAAGAGAGAATGTCTGGGTAGGTGGGGTCTTTGATTATGCTGGCTGCTTACTGAGGCAGCAAGAAGTATAGATAGTCCATGGAGATGAAGGCTGGTTTCTGTGACAGGCTGGGCTGTGTCCACAACTCTCTGCAGTTTCTTGCAGTCCCGGCAGCGCAGTTGCCATACCAGGCCATGAGGCATCCAGAGAGGATGCTTTCTATGGTGCATTGATAAAAGTTGGTGACTGTCAAAGGGACATGCAAATTTCTTTAACCTCCCTGAGAAAGTAGAGGCACTGGGGAGCTTTCTGGCCATAGTGTCTATGTGGTTGGACCAGGACAGGGTATTGGTGGTGGTCACACTGTGGAACTTGAAGCTCTCAACCCTCTCAGCACCATTGATGGAGACAGGTGCATGTACACCACCCCCTTTCCTGAAGCCAATGACCAGCTCTTTCGTTTTGCTGACTTTAAGGGAAAGGTTGTTGTCATGACACCATGACACTAAGCTCACTATCTCCTTCCTGTACTCCGATTCATCGTTATTTGAGATACGGCCCACTAGGGTGGTATCATCTGCAAACTTGCAGATGGAGTCAGAGCAGAATCTGACCATGCAGTCATGAATGTATAGGGAGTAGAGTAGGGGACTGAGGATGCAGCCTTGTGGGGCACCAGTGTTGAGAATAGTCATGGCGGAGGTGTTGCTGCCTATCCTCACTGATTGCGGTCTGTTGGTCAGAAAGTCAAGGATCCAGTTGCAGAGGGAGGTTTTGATTCCCAGGTCTTGGAGTTTATTGATAAGTTTGCTTGGAATTATAGTACTGAAGGCGGAGCTGTAGTCAATAACCAATCATCTAATATAGGTGTCTTTACTGTCCAGATGCTCCAGAGATGAGTGTAGGGCCAGGGAGATCATGTCCACATAGACCTATTTCGGTGGTAGGTGAATTGCAATGGCAGACAGATGTCTACCCTCTGAGCCAAGACCTGGTGCAAACACACCGACCTGCATTCAAAGGAAAGGGTGAGAGTGGTTTCCAGGAAAAAGGTCAACATTGTGTTTTTATTCGCCTTAATTAGTTGCAGTAAATTTAATTGATTTTTTTTCTATGTATCTGCATTTTAGCGGCAGAATGGTGCTGCAGGTATCCAACAGCTCCGGGCTCTGAGTTTGATCCTAACCTTCAGGTGCAGTTCGCAAGTTCTCCCTGTCACCACATGGGTTTCCCCCGGCTGCTTGGGTTTTCTGCCACATCTCAAGGAAGTGCTGTTTGGTCAGTTAATTGGCTGCTGAAAATTGTCCCTTGTCTCAGTGAATGGAAGGAGAAGCAGGCCATATGTAAGAGAATAGGTTACAGGGAAATAGTGGAGGAATGGGACTGACGTGACTGCTCCAAGAGCCAGCATGAACTTGATGGGCCAAATAGGCTCCATCTATGTTGTAAGGAAATATGAAGATGTTAAAGATAATATTTCTAATTATTTTAACTCTTTTAAATTTTTCATGGTGTATTGGAATGTTAAAGATTGCCACAAAATCACTCAACCTTCCTAACCCAGCTTTGACAGCCCATGAGTGCAGGGGCAGGGTCTCACCAGTCACAAGAAATAGGATGAACCCAATCTAGCCAATCATTGCCCCAATCATTTATGTAGCATAATATTCACTGTAAATGTGCTTGACATATTATGAATTGTTTTGACATATAACCATCAAGAAAGTGACCAGTTAATCTGTTTCTGTTTTGGGTGATGTTGGATCAGGGAAAAACAAAAAAAAATCCAGTCTTTTTTTTAAATACTGCCAGAGCATTTTTTTATGTCTGTCTTACTAGAGGAACAGCAGCCAAAGATCTAGACATTCTATCAAGCAACATAATGTTTATGCAGTTGAATTTCAATGAAAAATCTTCCATGAAAGAAAATTGCGAACTCACAGTGTGCATTGCAGAGTCAGCAATTTTCTTTGACTCCTCCTTGTGTCTAGTGGTCTAATGCATGAAGGCACTTGCACACACATACAGGTCTTTTGGCAGTGTGCGACACAATCCAGACAACAGAAACCTGACAAATTAGTCTCCAAGCCATGTAGTCTGATGCTGGGAAACCTGTTTAGGTCAGACCCCCTTGGAGGTCCTTAGTCCTTAAGTCACCTCTCCTTTAAACCCACCAACTTGCACTCCCTATCCCATACCCCAATTATGAATCTAATCTTCCATTTCACCACTTCATCCTATCCAAATCTTGAAGTCTGGTTCTCTTTACTACACCTGATGCCTTGTACCTATCTGCCCTGCTACATTCCCCCTTACCCGTGGATCCACCGCCAGCTGTTTCCCATTGACCACCTTGGAATGCAGAACATATGAAAGGCAATTATTTCTTTAATTGCATACGTCCTGTTACATTTGGATCATGTGAAGTGGTTGTTCCTTAAGAAAACTATTTGTTGTCACAGCACTCACCTCCATTTTAATACATCTTTCCTACTGCCAAAGCATTTCTAGGCAGGCTACTTCAGTAAGGCAGTACTCTTTTAGGTCTACATTGGAATGATAGCCTAGTTTATGAGTCCTTGGAGTAGGCTTGCATCTAATATTTTCTGATTGCAAGTCGATAGCACCAGCAATTCAGCCAAGGTGATCTCACTCCAACAGTTTCATTTTTACAGCTAACATTATCTTCAAGGGACTCACCAAGAGAAATAATACAGTGAAATGTTTAACTTCGACTTGATGAAGGCCTAACACTTCAATGAATGACACCTCTATAATAAAACACTCCATCTGTTCCTCATTGGGCAATCACTGCAGGTCATGACTTAAAAACTGTCATGGGAACCGAATTCTCAATATTCAGTTTCGATAGCAAAATGCAGTCAACTGAATATTTCACAAAGAGGAAACTTTTTTTCCTTTCAATTAACATTTCTGAGTATTAATAAGGAAGGCCATAATTTAAATACTAAATTGGATTTTCCATGTATTCAAACTGGATGTAAGAATGTATTTTTATAACAAGTCTCTGTGGAAGACTTCAAGATGTTTAGAACATTTACTGCAATCGGACAATGGAAAATATTGACATTTTTTATTTATATGCATTCAAATAGTCAATAGATGATGCATGAA
Source organism: Pristis pectinata (assembly GCF_009764475.1). Classification (NCBI taxonomy): domain Eukaryota; kingdom Metazoa; phylum Chordata; class Chondrichthyes; order Rhinopristiformes; family Pristidae; genus Pristis; species Pristis pectinata. Next base: position 79,747,703 of record NC_067412.1, read on the forward strand.
GAATTGAAATCAGTCTCAATGGAATTATGTAGTTGCTTTGAATTAGGTCCATGAGTAAGATTTATATATTTTGTTATGACACACACATACACACCGCATGGGGACATATAACCAGGAATAGGTAATCAAGCACGTTTTTTTTTCTACTTCCCATGGCCAAGGGCTCTGACAGTGAACCAAGCATCCTTTCTGCTGAATTAGCTAAGGAAGGAATACAAGGCTTTCTTGTCCCTGTGGCTTTGTTACAAATTAGGCAGTGTTATTATTAATAGAATTCGCACCCCTTCCTCCATCCATCCCCCCAGAGAGTTGCAGTGAATTCAATACAAAGCAACAGCTGTGAGTTCTACTCTACTTATGAAATGGGTAATTGTGGACAGAGTGTAGAATACTCACCCACTTCACTTCTGTACCCCATGGTTATATCACACTACAATATACAGTTTGAAGATTATGATTGCACAATCCCTGTGGGGGAAAAATAAAATTATCCAGTATATTTTTAACCTCAAGTCATTTTCCGTGTCTAGATTCGGTAAGTAGATGGATTGTAATTCTGTGTGTGGGTGCAATGGGGGATACTTTGAAAAACAGCTTTTTGCATGACATTTAGACATTTTTATCCACGTGACTATCAGGCTATGACTGATTTACTTTATGCAACCTGCTTGCAGAAGCATTATCTGTTTCTTTCAGGATTTCACTGTTCTGTTTTGCATTCCTTTTTTTTTGATGGAGAATAAGTTTGATTCTGACAGTGTATACTTTTCATTAAGAGCTGAGTTTTATGGTTTATTTCTCTTTCAATCCCTAATGTCCTTTACAGGGTAAATGCTAAAGGCTGAGTAGAGTACTCTAAATATGATCTTGCAAATTATCCATAATTTGGTTGAAAGTACAGTTTATTTTTATATATTGCAAATCTGCAAAGAGAATGATTATTCAACAGGTGGTTAAAATGTAGCATGCTCTGAGGAATAATTGGGGCCAAGGAGCCTCGATGTACAAATTGATATCCTAACTGCTTATCCTGTTCACCTGGATACCACTTTTTGGATTTTCATGCATTTATGCCTTGCCATTAGATGGCAAAAGTCTTGAATATCGAAGGAAGCATTCACACATTTCTGAGGCCTTCTTCAAAATTAATTAATTAAAGGGGGGCAGGTTCCAACCCCACTTAATTTGTTGTTGGGAACCTGCTTCAAATACGTATCTTTTAAATATTGTAGCTGTGTGTCATGATAGCTCTATCTTGGGCCTCCCACTTTATTAGTAACACACCCCTCACTCACCTCCCCAATTATCCCACTGATGAACTCCACTTGAACTATCACCTCACCAAATCTCTTAACCACCCCAGCTACTGAACGGCCTAAATTGTCCCATCCATGACACTCAAGACTTGATTCCCACCCTGACTTCTCTCCCAAACAGCCAGCGTGATCCCACTCCCAGTCACTGTTTGCCAAACCCCATCTTATACATTCTTGAGCCTATTCCCCATCATCTCATGCCTTTCCTACAAGCTTACCTGGACCTCTCTCCCCTGCAACTCCCCCTTTCCCCCTGGATTCAACCTGGAATTTCCCAATTACCCTCATGCAGTCCACAATGGCAGAACTCTCAGATGGAAGGTTATCCTGGTGTTAGACCTATTCTGTAGTGAACTTTGCTGCAGGCTGTCAGACAATATATTTGTTGACACACTGCATGGTGATGGTTTAACAAGTGTAAAAGGATGCTATTTAATTTCCAGACGAGTTGTTGAGAAATAAAGGGTCTGAATGCAGTATAGCAACAGAACTTGAGAAGATAAGGATGAGTTAAATTAGAAATGGAATAAATCAGGAAGGAGTAATTTAAGGTGACAATGTAATAATGTACAAATGAGCAAATGCAGCTCCCTTCAGTGTTGTAGATCAGTTCAATTCAATCTGACCTCAATTCGTTAGGATCAAACCCAGTCAATAAGCTCTCTGCACTTTTTTTTTGTAACAGATGGGGTTACAGTTCTTGAGCAATGGAAAAATGTGCCCTAGGAGAGTGAACCAGTGTGATTGAGCCTTGATGGACCAAGTTAAAGTAGGTTCTATTTTACAGTTTTGTTCCATGCATGACCCCAATGGGAAGTCTACATTTCCTCCAGCAATTTAACATGGTTTCTCTTTCATTGTTAATCTTTGGTTGTCAATGACAAGGACATGATGACTTTCCATGCAGCGGTGCTCTTTTTTTCATACAGTTGCAGTTATTTGATATGTCCTTGCTGTCAAATTATTCCATATTTTAGTCTTGATGAACAATAGCTAAGACATTACATGATTAAGTGATTAGCTGGCTGACTTGGTCTTTAGCAAAATTCATTAATTGCAGTTGACCTCAGTTAACCCCTGAGAATCTGCAATGGAGGGAAATTTTTACAGCCTTCAGTTTTTCGACAGCTTATGCTATTTACAGATGGACTGATCTGTGGTCCAAGCTGTTTATGTATAAAATAGGACTTGGGGCCCAACTTCCTTGCGGGTACAATCCATCTTTCAGTTTAATCCTGGTGGATGACCCTCCGGGAAATGGCAGCGATTCAGTGCTGGAAATCTTTGGCTTTTCTTGAAGTTTCTGATTTTCTTGTACAAATTATAAACACTCCTTTTATCATTAAATTATGTTAAAATCTAGGTCAGGGAAAGAGACTCCACATGCTATTTTCTCTTAACTGGGCTCTTTCAGATTTATTGTACTTGAGAGTCATATCACACTGATCAAGGTAAGGCATATAAGCTACCAAAGGGGATAGAGTGAACCCCAGCTCAGGACTTTTGTTTTATGGGTAAGCTGGGACTATGGGATGGTGTGGGTTTGGGTGAACCAATGCATCAATACATCTCCTCCTCGCTGACTATCAACACAGGTGCACCTCAAGGATGCGTGCTTAGCCCACTGCTCTACTCTGTCTACACTCATGATTGTGTGGCTAAGCACAGCTCAAACCACTGTTGTTAGCAGAATCTCATATGGCAATGAGGAGGCATACAGGAATGAAATAGACTAGCTGGTTGAGTAGTGTTGCATCAACAACCTCACACTCAGCGTCAGCAAGACCAAGGAATTGATTGTGAACTTCAGGAAGGGGAAGTCAGGAGAACACACACCAGTCTTCATAGAGGGGTCAAGGTGGAAATGGTGAGCAGCCTCAAGTTCCTAGGCGTCAATATTTCAGGGATCTATCTTGAGCCCAACACATTGATGCAATCATGAAGAAGGCACACCAGTGGCTCTACTTCATTTGGAGTTTGAGGAGATTTGGCATGTTGCCAAAGACTCTTATAAATTTCTATAGATGTACAGTGGAGAGCACCCTGACTGGTTGCATCACAGTCTGGTGTGGATCCTCCAATACACAGGATCGCAAGAGGCTGCAGAGGGTTGTAGACTCAGCCAGCTCCATCATGGGCACAACCTTCCTCACCATCTACAAGATGCAGTGCCTCAAGAGTGCAGCTTCCATCATCAAGAACCTTCACCATCTGGGACATGCTCCCTTCTCATTACTACCATCAGGGAGGAGGTACAGGAGTCTGAAGACCCAAACTTAATGATCGAGGAACAGCTTCTTCCCCTCTGCCATCAGATTTCTGAACGATTCATGAACCCATGAACACTACCTCATTATTCCTTTTTTGCACTATTTATTTATTTTGCAATTCATACTTTTCCATCTTTGCACTGTACTGCTGCTGCAAAACAACAAATTCACGTCATATGTCAGTGATAATAAATCTTATTCTGATTCTGATTCAGTGGCAGGTGAGCAGAAGGGGTGAAATAGATTTTCTGGGTATCGAGAATGTTTTCATTGCGGTCCAGTGCTAATCAGGCACCAACCCAACGATGCAGCAAAACATGGCAGTTGTGATCACAACACAATGAGTAAAAATGTTTCCAGTGGGGTAGGTAATGAATGCATGATTTGAAAGACAAGTGCTAAACTCCAGCTTTCAAATTTGGTTTCATCAACTATTTGTAACTGAATTTCAGAAGGGAAGTTTAAGTCGTCACTGCATTGTGCAGTATCCAGATGCAACCGAGGACAAGTTTATACAGTAAAGACTGGGTACATGGTTTGTCAAATTGGAATTGAATATCAGCAGTTTTTCCACATAAGAGAAAGAACAGAATATATCTTACAATACCATATTTATGCTTTGCAAAACCAAAAAAATACACCGAATAGATCCGAAGGGAACTGGCAGCATTCAGCCACTCACAGTTGAGTTTATTTTGGGCATAGTGACTGTAAGCTCCTTTGTGTTGCCTACACAATTATATCCAAGACAAACCACATTGTACAATGAGTTTGTAAATGTACACCCCCAATTATGTCCACTGGACTTACATGGCCCCATTGTAAGTCTACGACAAGTTGTGTGACAGATGCCAACTATGTGATCCTCTGCCAGCCACTCCTGGTGAAGGATCATTCAGAAGAAAGAAGTAACTTTGATTTTTTTTTAAACTTTATTTACTCTAATATTTTCACTGATTCATTGGTGTTATGATGTGGTTTTGATAATTTATATTATTTTTTACTTTTTGAAAATTATTTTAAGCAATTGTATTAGTTTTAACATGTCTTTGTGCATCAGAGATACTTAAAGCCTCAAAATCTTCACAGATCTTGACCACAGGTAAGGTTCCACTCTCAGCCTGTCAAAAGCTGGCAGGGTGTTGCAGGTGCCAAACTTTAGCTTTACACAGCTGAGGCTTCACTGCACTTGGATCAGGAAACCCAAGACAATCAGGCCAACACAGGTGATTATGGAGGACACAGGGATGTGAGTTCAAACTGCAGGCCGAGTCAAGTACAATTTAGTTCTCCAAACAAAAATGATTAAAAAGTAGATTACCTCCTTTGGGGAAAATAACATCATTTTGTATACATTTTTCTCCATCCTTTAAAACACTCCATGTCTTCTGGAGGACTCTAGCTAAGACAAACAAAATCATATAGTCCCAAAGGCAGCATGATCGATCCTCACTCTGATGAGGCGGTTGATTTCAGCTTGGTGAAGTGGATTTTTTTTCAGCACCTTGGGTGGCAAAAGTTTTGAACTCTGTTCTTTCAGTAGCAATTAATGCTTGGTCAATTGGTAGTTTTTAATCTGAGATTTATAGATCTTTGTGAACCAAAGGCATTAAGGGCTATGAGGCATGGGAAGGTAGATAGAGCTAGATTAAAAATCCACCATAATCTCATGGAATGACTCAAAGGGCTAAATGGCCTACTCCTGTTCCCATTTCCTTTTGTTTCTATTAGGTGTCTTAATCAAGGTTTTAGCTTCCGATCATTACCTAGCCAGTGATGTATGAAGGTGAAACTGCTATCAAGCTTAGCTGAAAAATTCCTATTGGACAAATTGCCTGTGGAAACTCCTCCCTTTGGAGAAAATGAGCCATTTTTGTGAGGAATTAGAGTACAGTAAACACTTAAAGATTGAACCTGGAGAAGTGGTAAAATGGCTTCTGAAGAAAAGGGAAAGAAATGTAATGAAACAAAACTAGAAAACCCTGGAACTACTCAGCAGGTCAGGTTGCATCTATGGGAAGAGAAACAGAGCTAATGTTTCAGATTGGAGACCATTCATTAGAACTAAAAAGGAGACAAATGAAGCTAGAAAAGCTGTGAGGAAGTTCAGGCAGGGAATGTCACTGATAGAGTAAAACTGAGTGACCATGAGGATAAGCTGTGAAAAAGATTTTCTGGTCAATGAGAGACTGGGAGCAGTTAGAGGGTGAGATCATAGATGAAATAACTCTTCCCCTACAACAACATGTGGTGCAACACTTGTTCTTTCACATCTTCCCTTCCCACCATCCAGGAACCCAAGCACTCTTTCCAGATGAAGCAGTGATCACATGCATGTCTTCCAATCGAGCGTATTGTATTTGGTGTTCACCATGCGACCTCCTCTACAACAGAGAAACCAAACGCAGATTGGGTGATTACACCTACCTTCGGTTTGCAGGAGCAACCCTAAGCTTCCTGTTGCCTGCTACTTAAATTCTTCATCCCGCTCCCACTCTCACCTATTTGTCTGTGGCCTACTGTCACAGTGAGGCCTAATGTAAGCTTGAGGAACAGCACCTCGATTTCCGTCTGGGCATATTGCAGCCTTCTGGACTCAATATTGAGTTCTGCAACTTTTGGTAACTTGATTTCTCTGTCTGTATCAGTCATCCATCTGTGGTATTAGCTTAGCTTGTTTTTTTTTCCTCTTCTTTTTTTTCTCTTTGGAGAGTGGAGGACATGCCCAGCCGGACCTGTTTTCACAACTCCCATATTCTTTTGTCTTGGTTTTTTTGTCTATTTTTTTTAATCTATGTTCTTGCCCTCTATGTTCCCAGCATTTGTTTTAGTTTTCCAGCATCTGCAGTTTTTTTTTATTTTCACTGGAAGTTAATAGAGTCAGAGTTAGAAGGGAGATACACTGGTTTTAAAATTTGACCACGTGGCACAATATTTCAAATACTCTAAGATTGAAAATGCACTTTGGTTGGAGCAAACATTGTAATGGCCATTTACATATCATTTCAACTACTTTAGAAGTTTACCCAGGCACATCCCTACATGTCACATCCGTGCATCTGAGGCATTCAAATATCAAATATCCAACAAGTATGTCATTTCCCAATCAATACTCTGTTTGGAGAATTATTTAAGAAATTGGTCCCTACTGTTCTAGATGTGACCACAACTGGGAACTCCTGGGGAAACTGTCTTTTTTTCAAACTGCACTCCCACCAAGGTAAGTTCTCTACTTCTTTCTTTCACATTGTCACCAATCTTGCCCACTGATCATGTGATTGCCCAGTTCCCTCTGAGGGTGCTCAGTAGGGCCTCTGACCTCTGGCTTCTCTTGGTATTGGTATTGGTTTATTATTGTCACTTGTACTGAGGTACAGTGAAAAGCTTGTCTTACAAACCGATTGTACGGGTCAATTCATTACACAGTGCAGTTACATTGAGTTAGTACAGAGTGCATTGATGTAGTACAGGTAAAAACAATAACAATACAGAGTAAAGTGTCACAGCTACAGAGAAAGTGCAGTGCAATAAGGTGCAAGGTCACAGCAAGGTAGATCGTGAAGTCATAATCCATCTCATTGTATAAAGGAACCGTTCAATAGTCTTATCACAGTGGGGTAGAAGCTGTCCTTAAGTCTGGTGGCACGTGCCTTCAGGCTCCTGTATCTTCTACCCAATGGAAGAGGAGAGAAGAGAGAATGTCCCGGGTGGGTGGGTTCTTTGATTATGCTGGCTGCTTCACCAAGACAATGAGAGGTAAAGACAGAGTCCAAGGAGGGGAGGCTGGTGTCCGTGATGCGTTGGGCTGTGTCCACAACTCTCTGCAGCTTCTTGCAGTCCTGGGCAAAGCAGTTGCCATACCAAGCCATGATACATTCAGATAGGATGCTTTCTGTGGTGCATCAGTAAAAGCTGGTAAGAGTCAAAGGGGACAAACCAAATTTCTTTAGCCTCCTGAGGAAGTGGATGCACTGGTGAGCTTTCTTGGCCCTGGCATCTATGTGATTTGACCAGGACAGGCTGTTGGTGATGTTCACTCCCAGGAACTTGAAGCTCTCAACCTTCTCAACCTCAGCACCATTGACGTAGACAGGTGCATGTACATCGCCGCCTTTGCTGAAGTCAATGACCAGCTCTTTTGTTTTGTTGACATTGAGGGAATGGTTGTTGTCATGACACCATTCCACTAAGCTCTCTATCTCCTTCCTGTACTCTGACTTATCGCTGTTTGAGATACGACCTACAACATTGGTATCATCTGCAAACTTGTAGGTGGAGTTAGAGCAGAATCTGGCCACACAGTTAAAAGGAAAAAAAATCAAAAAGGAAAGCAACACAAACTCAGTAATAACAGGACTAAAAACGGAACAGTGATTGGCAACCACATTATCAATGTAGACCACATCAGTGCATCACATAACAACCTCACGGCACATCTTGTAATGTCCATAGGGCACACAACATAATGCCCAGAGGGTGCACCATGTGATTAGCATATAGCATACCACATAATGACCATAGGGCATTCCTTGTAATTCCCTTAGGATGCATTACATATAGACAATTGAGCACATGTGTAATGGCCATAGAGCACACCACATAACAACCTCAGAGTGCATTTGAAATGATCATGGAGGTCATCACACAACATACATGGATCTCATTACTGTGTTCACTTATAGTGACCTGGAACACACCGTAAAATGACTATAGGGTACACAACATATGACCATTGAGCACACAGAATAACAACCACAAGGTGTACCACGTAACAATCATAGAGGATACAATGCAACCATTGACTACACCATATAAAGACTGTGGAGCATCCTTTGGCCTATGATGGGCTCCACAGTCTTTATATGGTCACATTTGTGAAGACCATGCAGCCCACTACATAACAGTCATAGAGAACACCACTTATCAGCCATTAAGCACACCTTTAATGACCATAACATGCACCATTTAATGGCATGATTTAATCTTGAGCCCCCATGTAGAATTTTTGAATTCACTAAATCTTCCTAATGTTTTAAACACATGAAACAGAAATGGGTTGATTTTGTCTCCAAACGTTGACCATCTGCTTTAAAGTGTTGACAGAAAAAGGATTAATTAGAATAAATGATCTGTCTAGGAAGGAGGAAGCTGAACCTTTCATGTTGTAAATAGAAACTCCAGGTTCATCTAAGTCGGTCCCTTATTACGTTCAGTTTTGGCATTCATTGCTGCATAAAGAGAGAAAGAGTGAGTGAGAGAAAAACACTGACATTTGACTTAATAACTTAGGCTGTATGTCTGGAAGGATTAGATGAGAGGGAAGCAAATGCTGAGGACTGGGGCCAGTGTGCAGAGCAAACAGAATGGGTTATTAACCCCCTTGAGCCTGTTCCACCATTCAATTAGAACATGGCTCATCTGTACCTCAATTCTAATTACTAACCCTTACTCCATTTCCCTTGACACTCTTACTCAACAAGAATCTATCAATCTCTGTCTTGAAAATTTCAGACAGTATGTTCCATTCCCCCTTCCCTTTTTTTGTGAAAGAGTGCTTTACATTAAAATAGGCTAAATCCAATTTTAATTTTAGAGGACTATAGTGAAGGAGCATCTTTGATGGAAATTTGTAATGAATGGATTGTAGGTTGCATGTTCAATTTAAATTAAAATAATTAAATAGGTTTGCAATAAATTGTTATTATCAGTATTATGACCAGCAAACTGGCAAATTGCTGTACATGTCCTCCTGGGGAAAAAAATCTGCTCTTCTTATCTGGTTTATATGTTACTGTAGATCACAGCAATGTGATTGACTCTCATCTGGATTATGAAATGGCTGATCAAGCCATTCAATTCATTTAGCAATGGGCAAAACATGCTAGGCCTTGCCGGTGACACCTGCAACCTGGGAATAAATAAATAAAGTTTACAAAAGAAAGAAAATGAAATGAAGTGGATAGGAAGGAGAAATTATGGGAGCTGTAGTATTTACCGGAAATATTGGCTGCGGAATTCTGGCAGGATAAGTGGAAGCTCCTCTCCTGCACATCTAGAAATATCAACCTTCGAATGCTAAAACTGGAGTTAAGGAGTCATACCTTGAGGTTTTGTAACTCATTTTCAGAGGAACAGATTGAAACATTTAAGCAGTGAGAAAAACACATTTGACCAATTTGACATGAATAGTAGATAACAGGAGTATTATCATAAAAGGAAAGAAAAATCTCATGTGGGACAAGAAGGATGATGTTATCACCTCTTTAGGCCCATTCCAATATTTGCTAGACAGCTTCAATTTTGCTCATATTCAATTCTAATTGTTCCACCACTGGCCTTCAGTATTCTGGGTTGAGAAGAGGAAAATGAATTAAGTCTGATCACATCCCACTGACCAACAATGGAAATGCAGAGAAAGAAACAATCAGACTCAAGCATGTTTTAGTTTTATCTTTTGTAGTGACACATTTGTTCTGTTTACAATATCCACTGGGATGCCAGTATCTTCTCACCTTCCAAGCATTAGGGTGATTTAGGATTAGTGATGTAAATTAATCTCAAATGAAGAAGAATCAGCTATTTAACCAATATGCCATTTCCATATTATTTAACTTTATTCTTTCTCAGTTTGAAATTGCCTATTAAGGTTGAATAATAGTCCGTTTTGTGTTATGTACTCATACCCACTGAGAACTGGATTGAGATAAAAGGAAAACTATTGAGGGTTATATGTCTGAATTAGAACAGAAATTGTTGGCAAAAGAAAGCAAGAAGATCAATGCCTTAAAAAATGAAGTCAAATTATTTTTATCTGTGACCCTTAACTGGGTTCTGTTAATTATCTTTTCTCTTTAAATGCTGGATCATCAAGATGAAGGTTTCATCTCCATGCTAGTCTACAGAGATATTTCATAATGTTAATTATCTTATTACTGATAGTTCACAGAGAAAATCTTCCACCCTGCTATGCAATAAATCAATAATAGGTTTACCAAGTTCCAGTCTTTATTGGCATCACTCTCTTAGCTACTTAGATTGGACTTGACCCTTGCTTTCCCAAGGCAAAGGAAGAGAATCACAATGCTTTCCAGTTCAAAATACTGTTCCTACTTGGTGATTAATTATAATTCATAAAAATAGGTGGAGGACAATTGTCAGTGAAGAAAATTATAATATAACTACAATCATGTCCATAACACAAAGTGGGTGAGATATTGATTGGTAACTAATTTGAATTATAGGCTTCTGAGCAAGGTTTTACATCACTGAAGTATTTTGATTAATGTTTCACCGCCTGTGAATTTTTTGATCATTAATAAACCAAAACTCCAGCAGAGTGCAAGTCCATCTATGTAATGTTGCAGTATTCAAACAACAAATTACAGTTCAAATGTCACTGAAAAAAGTCGCTGCATAAATGGTGACATGCCAACCCATTTCAAGTCTCTTGCCTCAGTTATAACAATTATAACATTAGATAAATGCCTCTCAAACTTGCCTGTAAGATTTTTCCACAAGGAAAACTTAGTAGGCGGACAGTGCTGTGGAAGTTCTTGAATGTTTCAGATGCAAATAGTTTGCACTAGAGACTGTATTTTCCAGATTACTGCCTTCCACATCGCTAGTTTTGACAAAAGTGACAAGTAGCCACTTTCAATACCATGAGACTCGTATTCAGATGCACTGCAGTGACATTATTCCATGTAGAGTTGTTTAAGATGAGTAACTGAGAGTACATGAATTATCTGTATGCAGCTAATAAATTCCCATTAAAGAGCTGGGTCAATAGTATCACACACGTCGATGCATATGCTTAATTGTTTTGTCTGAGGGGAAAAAAATTAATTTCTCTAGATTATTTGTTGGATAAGACATTAAAGTTGACTTCAGTTCAGATCTCCAGAGGTAAGGGACTGTGCCTGAGAATACATTGGAGCCGACTGTGGCACTTAGCTAATTTTAATCCTAATTCATTCATTACCATTGGATGCTGGGCCATTACTCAGTTAACAAGTTCTGTTTCATTGAGTGTGTTTTGATAACATAATGACTCTTTCTTTGACGGGTGCCCACAAAATCTGCTTGCGGCATTTGGATTGTGTCATTCAGCAATAAAATGTGCCCAGAAATTGGATTACATATCACTACTTTTTAAGAATATTGACTTCACCCAGCGTAAATCATGTTTGAAATTTCCAGGCCAATTGGACAAATCAGAAACTTTGGAATCCGCACGAGTGTGCCTGCCATTTTCCCAGCATTGGATGTTTATCGAATGATGTCACTCAATGCTGGTTTTCTGAATTGTCAATGTGAACTAAATCTCCCAGGTATGGTCACAAAAAAAGACTGTTGACGAAAGTTGCATTCTCCATTTTACGAGTCACTCTGATACAAGCACCAAGCAGCATCAAAACTCACTGGAGCTTGGATACACACCTGTCAGAGTGGTCAAACTGACAGCTGATGTTTTTTTCTCAAATCACCTTCTGGGGAATAATTGAATGGGTGCCTCAATGGTTCCACTACCAGACACACTCTTTGAGTTGAAAGAGTGGGGAGCAGTTACCAGAAGCTTGAGAACTCGATGTTCATGACGCCAGGTTGGAGACTGTCCAGATGAAATTTGAGGTGTTGTTCCTATAATTCCCCACTCCCTTTCTGTCCCTTTTCCCCCATTTTTCTTTTTTGCTCTCTCCTCCTGATCCAACTGGCCCCATCACCCTGACTTTCCCCTCCCTCACCCTCTCCCTCTCTATCTGTCCATCCTGCACAGACGACCCCCTCCCTTTATTCCATGCCTCATTGTCCTCTCCTATTAGATTCCATCATCTTCAGCCCTTTGTAACTTTTACCTATCACCTGCCAGCTTCTGACATCTTTCCTGCCCTCATCTGCCTATCACCCTCCCTCACCTGGATCCACCTATCACCTGGCAGCTCTTGCTCCATCCTTTCCCCCCACCTTTTTATACTGGCTATTTCCCCTCTTTCTTTTCAGTCCAGATGAATGGTCTAGACCCGAAGCGTTGATTGTCCATTTCCCTCCATAGATGTAAAGTAATGTAATTTGGGAGTACAAGTCATCCACGGGTTATTGACCCCTGATTTGTGGACAGCCCCGGAGCACAAGAGGTTAAGAGGGGACATGACTGAGGTATATGAAATTATGAGGGAAATGAATAGGTTAGACTACAGGAAATTTTTTCCCCATGGGAGGTAGATAAAAGTAGAGGATATAGGTTGAGGGAGAATGAGAGGATATGAAAGGGACTTTCTTCAGTCAGAGAGTAATAAGTACTTGGAATGCACTGCCTGAGAGAATGATTGAAGCTAGGTCACTGATAGCACTTAAGAAGTGTCTCGATGAGCGCTTGCATCACCAAGATATAGAAGATTATGGACCAAGTGCTGGAAGATGGGATTAATACAGAAGGGTGCCTGCTGTTCGGCATGGACAAATTGGGCCAAAAGCCCTGTTTCTGTGCTGTGTGACCCCATGAGCCTGTGACTCTCTATCTCTGCTCCTGGAGAATAGAGATTCAATCCTGGGTGACCGACTTCTGTTCCCATTAGACAGTGGTCTGCTCACTTGTAGAATCTCCACCTTCAGTCAGGACAGTGACCTGCAGATGTGTAACATCTCTTTTTCTGGAGATTGGCAAGCTGATGATATATGCCATCTGTGTACATGGAAGCCAGTAACCTGCTCAGGTGAGCAATCGTGCTGTAATTGATTATTGAGTGGTGTCTCCCCACTCAATGAGGACAGCAGGCTATTCCTGTTTGGCGTTCTCACTGATTGTGTACATCATCAAGTTAGTGGTGGTGAGGTGACCAAAGCTGTACCTGGGTCAGCATGAGAATGCATAGATGATTGAGATATTGAGTTACCTTTACCCTTGCCTCAATGGCAGCTGCCTCCTGACCAAGTAGCTGTTGTGTGAGAGGATTGTCATGGATCCTTTCCGTGACAAAGAAGTGTGTGTTCACTCCGGAACAGAAGTAAAGTTCTCTTGACACTTCTCAACCTCTTGCAAGAGGAAAGAAATAGCCTCCTTCATCTTTCTTGGCTCCCCTCATTTACTCAGGAAGGCCTGGCGAAGTGCCAGTTATGTCTGTGTGAATCCATGTCCACTCATGAGACCCTTTTGATTGCAGCCTTCATCTGTCCCCTGAACACTACAGATATCTGGGCCTCCCTTCAGTTCGATTCTCTCAATCATCTGCTATGCTGCCCTTGCTAGGCCCTGTGCAAAGCATCCCTTTAACCTAGGTTCTTCACCTTTCACGGTGGCAGTCCCTGAGGTGGTGCTGTGTTGCATTGTGCCTTCCTTCCTTATCATCACCTTCCTCTTCTCCCTCCACCACTTCATCTCGCACCACCTCTTTTTCCCACACCTCCATTTTTGACACCTCATCTCTTACCCTGCAAATCAAAACAAAAAAGGGGTACACACATAAGCTGTGACCAGGCCACCTTCACAGAAGTTGGGAAGCACTCACACTGATACAAATGTTTACATGTGACCACTACAAAAGGAGAATAAAACAATTTTGATGTAAGCACCAGATAGATTTCATGCAGCCTCCACTCAATAGTGAGTTTCAGCCCTTATAGCTTTGTGGCCCATGAGAGGACTCTCTTTTCCAGCCTTGTCATGAAATCATGAAATGGTCTCTAGAACCCTATTTCTGGCAGATGGAGCCTTAATTCAGTGACAACTTCATTATTCTAAATGTATGAGCTTAGTCTGTTTGAGTGTGTGTGTGTGTGTGTGCATGCGCGTCTCTCCATCCAACTGTCCCTCTATCCAAATGAAGTGCAGAATAAGAGAGCAGCACATAATAGCACCATGGAGCTCACCTTGACATATCCAATATGTTCTTGTTATATTTTTCACGGATTAGTCCATTGTTCTTGTGGTGTCATTCCTGGAGCTCAGCACACCAGCCACCTCCTGCCAAGGAATTCTTGCTGCCAGTCTAGCACTCTCCTGGCCCTTTGGGATGCGATGAAACTCAGTGACCAGAATTGCCAGAGCTCTTTAAGAGAAACGGGCTGCTGGCTCCCGTGACCCTGCAACCTTTCTCCTCTTCTTGGCTGCTGCCTGAACATGTCTTTCAGTGCTGAAACCATATATTGATTGTTGTGTAGCAAACTGCTAGAAGCTGAATGAAATTCACAGTTGTCTTGTTGGGATCCATCCAGGTGGTGATTTATTGCATTGTTTGGTGATATAATCACAATATTGCTGTTGCACAGAAAATATTGCAGTCATTTTAGAGGGACCCAATTTGGCACAGGCATGTCAAGCAATGACGTTTTGGTCCACAAAACATGGAGCAAACCAATGTTTAGGCAAAGTATATTGTTCTCAAAATAGCTCTGATGGATTTTCAAATGTGAAGGATATAGAAACCCTCCTCTCTTCATCATCTCAATTATCATTCTTTACAGATTTATTATAAAATGTCAGTTTTGAAGTTACCTACATAGACTTTAATAAATGATTTTAAATTCCTTTTCTGATGGGAGTTTATTCATGTGATTGGAGAGCCTATGTCATTTTTGGATATAAAATCATATTGGATACTTTTCCGTAATTAATCTTGATTTAGCAACGACAGCGATCACTGTGACTACAAGGTTCCCAAAAAGGATGGTAAGGTAGCAATGGCAGGAAATGTGGTGCTTCAATACACCCATCATTTGTGCCTTAATTCAGTGCCAGATATAATCAGATTCTTATCTAGGGAGACAAATTTCGAGCAGTGAGCCACACTTCCCAAGCATAAATGTATCAAAGTGTTAGAATGACTGCACCTCACATTTTGTTAACAAGGTTGAATTCATTAATGTCAATTTTCAAGAATCAGCAGACTGCACTTTATATCTCCAGCCTTGCAAAGAATCACCCCACTTCAAAACCTTACATGTAATTTAATTACTTG
The DNA here is from genome assembly GCF_009764475.1 of Pristis pectinata. Lineage (NCBI taxonomy): Eukaryota > Metazoa > Chordata > Chondrichthyes > Rhinopristiformes > Pristidae > Pristis > Pristis pectinata. The sequence continues at coordinate 79,763,243 of NC_067412.1, forward strand.
GTGCATGCAACTCAAATCAATGCTGGATGATACCTGAGTTTAATGCATTTCAAGGCAATTATCAGTTTCTGAATTTTTCTGTCAAAGAGATGACAATTTAAGGAGTTTGACCACAGATGAGAGGCTCATAAACCAAAGGGCTTCACCTTCCAAGTAACTTGTAAACATTCCTCCTTAGTCACCTGTTCAAACTTCTGATACAGGTCACCTGCTCTAACAGTGCCCAAGTTGAATAAATAGGTTTGAATGGCTGACAGCAGTATAAATCAATAATGTCACTCACTCCTTTCCTCAAAATCATCATCTGTGCTGTAATCGGAGTGAAAAACCATTAGCATCATGCAGAGCAACTGCACTTAAGATAGATTAAGTCTCAGCTCTGTAGGTAGTCCTTCATTATACTTATTATCTGTAGTCTCCTGAACCTGTTAAGGTGAGATAAAAGTAACTCAGAATTGCAGAGCAATACTAGCCAGAACCCTTTAAAAATATTAAAACCAGGTAACAAAATAAATATTATAACATAAAACACTACATATAGGATAATCATACACTATTACAAGAAATGACATGAATTAAATGATGTAGGATTGTAAGAAATAGTGCAAAGTACTGCAGTAAAAGACTGCATTGATATAGCCTTGGTACTCTTATGACCTTGCACAAATTTTAACACTTAACTGTAATTGCAGCTCCCATGTAATTGGCTCTAACTCTGGTTCTGAACAGAATCCATTTTGGATGTAAATTCATTTTGGGTATACTTCTACTGGTAATATTTATTCCTATGAATTTAAGCAATGACAATAATCAGTCTGGACTAGTGACGTCAAGGGCAGTGAATTGGCAATGGTAGGAAATGGACTGCCTCAATACAGCCATCGCATGTGGCTTAACTTAGTGCCAGAAAAAAAAGAAAATTGGTTACCAAACAGAAAGCAGTAAGAATAAATTGTTCTTTTCCAGTGTGGCAGGCAGTAATGAGAAGGTAACAGAGGAATCAATGCTAGGGCCCCAGCTATTTTTAATAGACATCAGTGATGAAGGAATTGATTGTAATCTTTCCTGATATGCTGAGAAAGGAGTGGGATTGGAAATTGTGAGGAAAATATAAGGAGGCTTAAAGGTGATTTCAGACAAGTTGGGTGAACGAGCAACTGCATGGTATATCCAGTAATAACATGGATACATCTGAAGTTATTCACTTTGATGGGGGAAACCAGATAGACAGAATATTATTTAATTGGTGGTAATTGGGAAATATTGATGTACAAAGGAATCTGGTTGGCTTTCTACACCACTCACTTAAAACAAACATAAAGTTCTCAAAAGCAGTTGAGAAGGCAAATGATATGTTGACCTTCATTGCAAGAGGCTTTGAATATAGGAACAGGGATACCTTGCCACAATTTTAAAGGGCCTTTGTAAGACTTGGAGTATTGTGTGCACTTTTGGTCCCCTCATCTGAGAAAGGATATAGAGGGAATACATTGAAGGTTCACAGACTGATTCCTGGGATGGTAGGACTGTTGTATGAGGAGGGATTGAGTCAACTTGGCCTGCATTCACTGGAGTTAAGAAGAATGAAAGAAAGTATAATTGAAAAGTGCAAAATATTGATAGCTTGATGGACTGGATTCAGAAAGAATGTTTCCCCTGGTGGGGATGTCTAGAACCAGTGGTTATGATCTCAGGAGAGAGTATAAGCTTAGGCCTGAGGTGAGGAGGAATTACATTACTCTTCACCTCACAGGTATTTATTGGTATTGGTTTATTATTGTCACTTGTACTGAGGTACAGTGAAAAACTTGTCTTGCATACCGATTGTACAGGTCAATTCATTACACAGTGCAGTTACATTGAGTTAATACAGAGTGCATTGATGTAGTACAGGTAAAAACAATAACAGTACAGAGTAAAGTGTCACAGCTACAGAGAAAGTGCAGTGCAATAAGGTGCAAGGTCACCGGTAGTGAGTAATGTGCAGGAGCAAGTCATTGAATGTGGTTAAGGAGATAAATAGGTATCTGGGCACAAAACAAAAAAATCAAGAGGTATGGAGAGAGAACAGGAATATGGTGTTTCAATAGAAGATAATCTATGATCGTTTTGATTGGTGGATCAGGCTTAAAAGCCAAGTTACCTATTCCTGCTCCTACCTTACTATGTTTCTTTGTTTCTATTGTGCCCCTGTGATCAAACATAGTAGTTGGCCAAGTTTACAGCCAAGGTTTCTTATCAAACGTCTTTTAAAAACAAAGAATCACACCTGTTCTGACTGATTGACACAAACCCCTTCCTTTATGATTGTCCCTTTTGTGCTTATTTTATTCATCATAAGTCCATGCATTACCTAATTCAATTCTATCTTCACCAAAATGTTATTTTGATGGGGACGATCTCTGAGCTTTTCAGCACCTGGAGAAGTTGTTTCAATTGCAGAAATTCTGCATGCAGACAGCACTGTGGAGAAAATGTAACATAAATGTTGTTCTTGGGGTAATCATATTTGTGAAGGAATATGACTTTTCTCATGATTCTTCATCTTACAGCCTGTTTTTTTAAAAATGTTGATTTGATATATCCAGTAATTCCTCATGACACGCTGGGTTAGAAGTTTTGGTCAATTTTTAGTCAATAACGCCTCACCAGGAGTTAAATACAATTCCTGATGCAATTCTCTGACTACAGCTGCTCTCAGCAGAGGATCAGCTATTTTCCTGAAGCTTCCTGTATGAAAGCAATAATCAGCCACCACATAAATTAGGTTTACATATTAGTCATTAAGGCCAAGGAGAAGCACAACCATAATATTAAAAGGGTGCACACAGGATTATAGGATGTTTTGAAGGTCTCTTTCATAGGGTGATGTTACCAGATGCAGTGTGATTTAATGTGCACAAATGATGGGAGAGGCATGACGCAGACAAGACCAGTGATATAAAAATTGGACTTTGTATCCCAGAGGAGGTCTCACAAAACAACATTGCTTGAGTACCTCTTACAATCAGCAACAGGTTTCTTTCAGTAGCTTCTAACTACTGCTGCCAGTGTGTTCGGTCTCCAATGTAGTTTCTGAGTCGAAAAATGCTTGTGCTATGAAGTTTGTTAAATGAAGGTATCATGACAGTAGATGGGGAAGTGAACAGTAACATAAGTTAAAAAGTATTGTGTGTGGTAAATAGTAAAAGTGGAGCCCTTTCACCTGTAAGCATGTTCCAAGGACGGGTGCTATCTAGAACACATTAGATTTGGGGAAATCATGCTACTCTGCAGAATTGAAATGCAGTGCACTTAGTTGAGTTGTCTGATTTATACTACAGATGTCCCAAGTAGCATCCTGAGATAATGCTGCTAATCTTAGCTACAGCTAGTAAAAATATGCCTATAGTGGAGGTAGACAGCAGGTATTTGTGCAGCAAGTTGCTTAATTGCCTAACAACTTCGGCTGGCAAAGAAAGAATTCCTTGTAGTTGCCCCTGCTCAAAGAGATCAAGTGGACAGTCAGAGATTTTTTCCCAAGGCGACAATGGCTAACATGAGGGGACATAATTTTAAGGTGACTGGAGGAAGATATAAGGGGGATGTCGGGGTAAGTTTTTTTACCCAGAGAGTGGTGGGTGCATGGAACACACTGCCTGCAGAGGTTGTAGGGGCAGATACATTAGGGACATCTAAGAGACTCTTAGATAGGCACATGAATGGTAGAAAAATAGGGGGCTATGTGGGAGGGAAGGGATAGATGGATCCTAGAGCAGGATAAAGTGTCGGCACAATATTGTGGGCCAAAGGGCCTGTACTGTGCTGTAACGTTCTATGTTCTATGTAACTTACTTAATCATAACACAGACAGTGGTCATTTAGCTCATCAGATTATACTGGCTCCCAGCAGAACAATCCCTTCAGTCACATTCCCTCTCTCCTCACTTTCCTGTAATTTATTCTCTGTCACATGCTCATCAATTCCTCTTTGATTCTTTTGCTACTACCCGACATTGAAGGATCATTTGAAGTAGCCAATTAACCTAATTGTACACTGAGAGACCCATGGTCAGGAATGAGCCCAAATCCCTGGATCTGCAACAGCAATTGGTGTAATACTATGTGGCCCTGATAACGCATCAGATGTGTAGCAAGTTTGCATGTGCTATCTGGACTTCTGCCATAATTCCAGCCAAGTTAGATCAGAGCAGTGGAAACAGCTCTGAGAAAATTCCCAACCAAGATACTGCCAACTCTAGCATGGAGAGCAGCATTCCTACCCAATTTCATTGGATTGGGATACTGGCAGATGGGTGCATGTGCCTCAGGTGCAACCTCACATGCCTCCATTGTACTCTATTCTCTGCTGTTTCTAAGAAGTACACGGAAAGAAACCATCAGTATTGGAGTGCCCTATTTGGAACTGGGTTGGGTTAATCGCACCCTTTGACAAATGACACAACAACAGAAGGCTAAGAAAGTGGCAACAGCATCAAATAAGAAAGATAAGAAAATTAAAATGGTTATGCAACAAAGTTTTCAACATGTTTGCCTTCATATTAACACATGTTTATAACCAGAAAGAATATGAATTGCTGGAAGTTAGGACCTGTAGAGCTCCACTTACTGCTACCTGACAGGGTATGATTGGCACCTGCTGTTTGGACTTCACCTTAATTCAGACCCATTTACTTAGGGCACTGTTCATTTGGCTTCTGAGTGGTGTTCTGAGCAGATTGGTTGCTACCATAAGGGAGGTCAAGAAAACGTCAGGAACTTAATGAGAGCAGAGGAAATCCAGCAAGAAAGATTTTCAGCCTCAGTCTTCACTATGTAAACCCTGTATGAAATACAATGTGCATTGTGGATTCAGTAGATTGGTTCTTGGAATACAGGAGTTGTCCTATGAGGTGAGAGCAAGAATGACCTATTGACACAAGAGGTCAGAAAAATGAGAGGTGATCTAACTGAAACACACAAGATTCTGAGAACTGATTGATATGGTGGATGGCATGTGCCTGTTTCCTCTGGCTGTAGAGTCTTAAACCAAGCAATATAGTCTCAGAAAAAGGGAATAGAAAATATGTCATTCATTCCATATTACTTTTACTTGCAAATAATAAGCATTTTTCTTCTGGAAATATTGACATCAAAGTGAGGTAACCTTGTCTGTAGGGGAAAGAAATTACTCTCCAAAATCTAGTGGGTGATGTTCAATATTGTCTGAGGATTGCAAAATCAGGTTGACTAGTTGTTATATTCTGTTTCTATCCTGTTACAGTGACTTTTCCATTATGGGATTTCACTTATAAAGATCTAAATTTTAAACACAAGAGTCAGAGCTACAAGATCAACCCATATCAAATGAGAGCACTGCAGCAAAAGGGGAAAAAACATGTCTGGATGGGAAAAGAAATATTGCCATTTATATGATGCTTTATTGCATCTTTCAGGAATGCCTCTAAACACTTCACACAATGGATTGCTTTGGAGTGCAGTGACCATTACTAAGTAAACAAATGGTACAGTTATTTTACAAAGAGCAAGATGCCTGAAATGTCAGTGGCATGAATCATTAGTTTGGTGACATTGGTTGTGGAAGAAATATTGGACAGCACATTGGAGCACTGTTCCTTGAATAATGGTACTGAACCATCACATCTGCAATAAAACAGCCAGATGGATTGTTATGTGATTTAAATCATAGCACTGCAAAACTTGTTACAGCATGCAAAGATGCCATTCAACCCATCAATGCCCTGCCGGCTCTCTAAAAGAGCAATCCACTCATTTTCATCCCTTTCTTCTGCCCCAAAATCTTGCAATTTTTTTCTCCCTCATATCCTTCCAATTTGTTCCAATTTTAAAAGTGAATATTGAACTTGCTTCCACTACCCTTACAGGCAATAAATTTCACATTATGGCTACTCGCTGTGTGGAAAAAAATTGTAATGAATCAGGTTTTTATTTTGCACATGACTAATACAAAGTTCATTTCAATGAGTAAATCCCCTCTATTAATGAGTCAAATAATCTGAGTGTTGCGTCCCTCTGCTGAATAATTAATTTTGACATGCCAACTTCCATCAAAATATGTTACTATACATGCCAAACAGATGGACAAATACTGTTCTGATAAGGCATGACAAGACCAGATCCAATGATTCTTTCAAAATAATGAACGTTTGAAAATGTTGCTAATTCCTGACCATATACCTTTTAATTTGGAGCAGGCATCAAGGAAAATAAATTATAAATGAGACTGAATCTTCAATGCAATTTTTCACAACCTCTCCAACCAATGGAATGAAGACATTGCAAATTATGTTTTAAATTAGCTCTATCTATTTTCTCTGTAACTTGCCTGATAAATCAAAAGGGAATAGAATAGTAAACTTGTAAATGCACATCATGCTTCTACCCTTCATGCAGCCAGATACTGGCTTCATAATTCTCAGCTGCAAAAAACCTCAAAGGTGTCCTCAATGAAACTCGTCTCAAAAAGTTTACCTATTTCAGAGCAAAACCATACTGTGAGACTGGTTAAAGTATAAAGGATCTCTTGTTGAGAAAAAGTTCACTGATAGTTGATCTTCAAAGGATTGCTATAATAGAAAGTGACAAAAGATTGTAATTGTGGGAAGAGCACAGTGTGAAATATTAATTATTTCTATTAACTAGGCAGGTGGAATTGCCCCTAAAGGGACATTTCTGTCATAGTTAAATCACTACCCTGTCATTTTTTCATGAAGGCATCACAACTGAAGTGATATGTATGTCTCCTGGCTCTTATCCTTGCTAAAATAACAATACTGAGTGATTGGGCCCACTTGAAGCTGCCAGCAAAGGTGAAAGTAACTTTCCATGCAATCATGTAAATTTCTTATTAGTAAAGATAAATCACAAATGTAGCTTCAGCTACTTTCTGACTGGTAGTTCATAGCAGTCCCTACTGGCTTTCTTGCATCTCTGGTTACCATCACCAAGGCTCTCAAACACTTGGAGGTTTTTCAAAATTTAATGATCCCCCTCATACTGATCTTTCTGTGTGAATCTGAAATCAATGGTTTATATTGACAACAACACTTTATTGGGGTGTGAAAGCAGGAATGTGTGATTACCTAATGCTGTTTAAAAATAAAACTTTAAAAAGTTCATCAAGTTACACATTGCCATTTAAAATAAATCAGCATGCTCAAGCTTTTCCATGTAACACTATGGTGATTCAGAAGCAGCAGTGTAATTGAAAAGCTCTTGTTGAACTTCTCACAGCTGCCAGTATTTAGACACACCTCAGGAGCATGCTCTTGTGCAGAAACACAAAACATCAGAGGCACTCTCTCATCTTGCATCAGTGCTTGCAAAGTGCAAGGACCCTGCTCCTAGGTTTATTGAGAGGTACTTCCGTGCACTCAGTTTTTAGGTAAGACCAAAATAAGCTGCAACCAATTGTGTAAAAGATCAAGATTATTAGGTACAAAATTTCATATAGCAACAGGCAATGGTTGATGAGTGGCTCAAAAGATGTCAAAAGATCCCCTTGCTTCTGGAGTCTCACAGACATGAGTGACTCTTCAGTCCACAAAGGCTACTCAATCAATATCCATATTGATTATAGATAGAGGAAACATGTGCCTGGAGTCAGAAGAGGTAGGGGAAGTCCTTAATGAATACTTTGCTTCGGTATTCACCAGAGAGAGAAACATTGATGTTTGTGAGGATCGCGTATGACAGACTGATATGCTAGGGCATGTCGATGTGAGGAAGGAGGATGTGCTGGAACTATTGAAAAGCATTAGGATAGATAAGCCACCGGGGCCGGACGGGATATATCCGAGGTTATTACGGGAAGCTAGGGAAGAGATTGCTGCGCCTTTGGTGACGACCTTTGCGTCCTCACCGGCCACAGGAGTAGTGCCAGATGATTGGAGGGTGGCAAATGCTGTTCCTTTGTTTAAGAAAGGAAGTAGGGATATCCCTGGGAATTACAGACCAGTGAGTCTTCCTTCAGTGGTAGGCAAATTACTGGAGAAGATTCTTAGAGACAGATTTATGGGCATTTAGAGAAGCATAGGCTGATTGAGGACAGTCAACATGGCTTTGTGAGGGGTAGGTCGTGCCTCATGAACCTGATTGAATTCTTTGAGGATGTGACAAAGCACATTGATGAAGGTACAGCAGTGAATGTGGTGTACATGGATTTTAGTAAAGTGTTTGATAAGGTCCCTCATGGAAGGCTTATTCAGAAAGTCAGGAAGCATGGGATCCAGGGAAACTTGGTTGTGTGGATTCAGAATTGGCTTGCCCATAGAAGACAGAGGGTGGTGGTAGGTGGAGCATATTTTGCCTGGAGGTTTGTGACCAGTGGTGTTCTGCAGGGATCTGTTCTGGGACCCCTGCTGTTTGTGATTTTTATCAATGTCTTGGATGAGGATGTGGAAGCGTGGGTTGTTAAGTTTGCTGATGATACAAAGGTTGGTGGTGTTGTGGATAGTGTTAGAAGGTTGCTGTAGATTACAACAGGATATTGATAGAATGCAGAGCTGAGCTGAGAAGTGGCAGATGAAGTTCAACCCAGATAAATGTGAAGTGATACACTTTGGAAGATCGAATTCCAAGGCAGAATACAAGGTTAATGGCAGGACTCTTAGCTGTGTGGAGGAACAGGGGGATCTTGGGGTCCGTGTCAATAGATCTCCCAAGGTTGCCACGCAGGTCGATAGGGTTGTTAAGAAGGTGTATGAAGTGTTGGCCTTCATTAGTCAGGGTATTGATTTCAAGAGCCGCGAGGTGATGTTGCAGCTCTATAGAACTCTGGTCAGACCACACTTGGAGTATTGTGTTCAGTTCTGGTCGCCTCATTATAGAAAGGATGTGGAAGCTTTAGAGAGAGTGCAGAGGAGACTTACCAGAATGTTGCCTGGATTGGAGAGCATGTCTTATGAGGATAGGTTGAGCGAGCTAGGGCTTTTCTCTTTAGAGAGAAGGAGGATGAGAGCTGACTTGATAGAGGTGTACAAGATGATAAGAAGCAGAGATCGAGTGGACAGTCAGAGACATTTTCCCAGTGCAACAATGGCTAACATGAGGGGATATAATTTTAAGGTGATTGGAGGAAGGTATTGGTATTGGTATTGGTTTATTATTGTCACTTGTACTGAGGTACAGTGAAAAACTTGTCTTGCATACCGATCGTACAGGTCAATTCATTACATAGTGCAGTTACATTGAGTTAGTACAGAGTCCATTGATGTAGAACAGGTAAAAACAATAACAAGTACAGAGTAAAATGTCACAACTACAGAGAAAGTGCAGTGCAATAAGGTGCAAGGTAAGGGGGATGTCAGGGGTAAATTTTTTACACAGAGAGTGGTGGGTGCATGGAACGCATTGCCGGCAGAGGTTGTGGGGGCAGATACATTAGGGGGATTTAAGAGACTCTTAGATAGACACGTGAATGATAGAAAAATAGAGGACTACGTGGGAGGGAAGGGTTAGATAGATCTTAGAGCAGGATAAAATGTCGGCACAACATTGTGGGCCAAAGGGCCTCTACTGTGCTATAGTGTTCTATGTTCTATTTGAACTTTAGAGTCCACTTAATTTCATTGGCTCTATTAAAGATGCCATAGCCAATGAAGACCCCAGGTAACTATTTAGATTCATGCCTGTGAGCATCTCTTTGTGTTTTGATCGTCGTTTACTTCAAAGTCCCTCATGTAGATCATTCACACACATTCCTACCCCATTCTTCCTGCCGATCTCATTGTCCCATTTCTCTGCCAACTCAATGACCATACATTGGTTGAGCTCACCTGTGTTCTCAATTTTTCCAAATAACAAGCAGGCTAAGCAGAATCTCATCAGGTCATCACACATCACAAAACCAAAGATGTCTATCACAGAAGCATAAGCACATTTACAAATTAGTTACACAACTTTTAACCCTTAACTTAATGAGCTAGGCACCCCATCATGCCTTATGATACATTTTTACAATATTTACCTGCATAGTCATTGCAAATCTGAAGTGTAGATATGAGTGTAGTTCCCTGTGAAGTCCATGTGGATAAGGTATTAGTTGCTTGAGCCTCCAGCATGACTCTTGCAACTCGGCCCCGTGGATGCCTGTGGTACCTGGAAGTGGACATCTTTTCCAGGCTAATGTCATCCATGACGAAGTGTTAGTTCCAGATTTATAAGCATCGGAAGGTAGTTTTGGTTGTAAAAAAGTGTTTGAAAATACAAAGAAGGATCTGTCCTTATTGTTAGCAATATGCAATGTAAACTGTGAGCAGCATGGAGCGTTTTACATTGGTCTGGCAAGGGGTAGAGTGTGATTAATCCTTTGAATAAAATTATTTCTGTTCAGGTCATAAACATAGCTCCCAAATATATTTAAATCTCAGTTTTTGTTTGCTCTGTCTAATTTATTTCCTATTTACTCTTGCAAGTGCTGGCACATCTGCTGCTAATCCTCTAGGGCCTTCCTCAAGTGTGTGGAATTAATCCAAAAACTTGCAATATTTGATCTTGGGTCAAATTACAGTCGAGTTCTTGATATCCCTACATAAGGTAGGGAAGGGGGTAATTTTCCATTTGGCTGCATGTTAGGCAGGCAGGAATCCATCATTCGGGTAGTAACAGCAAGGATTTAGAAAATCATAAAACAATCAGGCAGAATCAGCATCTATGAAAAGGAACATATGTTTTGACAAATTTCTTGGAGTTCTTTGAGGATGTAACAGGCATGGTGGATAAAGGGGCACCAATAGATATGGTGTATCTGGATTGCTAAAAGACATTCAGTAAAGTGCAACATAAAAGATTGCTGTAAAAGATAAGAGCACACAATATTGTGGTTAATATATTGACATATTGGGAAGTGATCAACTAATAGAAAACAGAGAATCAGGATAAATGGGTTATATTCATATTGGCAATCAGGAATGAGTGGGGTGCTGGGCTTCACCTATTTAAAATCTGTATTAATGACTTAGATGAAGGCACCAAATGTATGTATGCAGATTTACTAATGATACAAATGTATTTGAGTTAGCAAGTTATGAGAGTGATATAGAAAGCTTGCAAAGGTATTTAGATAAGTGAACGAGCAGAAAGTTGGCAGATGGAATTTAATGTGGGAAAATATGAGCTGATTTACTTTGGAGGAAGAATGAAAAAACATCAGATTATTACTTGGAGTAAGATTACAAAATGTTGCAGTACAAATGAGTCTGGAGCTCCTAGTTTTGAGTACACAAAAAATTAGCATCGATACACAAGAGACTGCAGGTGCAGATCTCTCTCCTCCTGATCTACTTAGTTCTTCCTACATTCACCCCCCCCCCACCAGCAGACCCCATCACCGTTTCATTCCCCTTCTTTCCCTTTTTCCACCCACTCCATCTGCCCACCACCCACACACTTCTCCCACTGGATTCCCTCCCCCCACTGTTCCCATCTGCCCACCCCACCTTCCTTATTTGATTCCATGCTCTACCTTCATTTCCTATCAGATTCCATCATCTGCAGCCCCTTGTTGCCTCCACCTATCACCTCCCAGCCTCTGTCGCTAGTTCCATTCTTCCCTCCTCCATCTGCATATTACCCCTCCTCACCTGGATCCACCCATCGTTTGCCAGTTCTTGCTCTACCCCTTCCCCTCACCTCTCTACACTGGATATCTCCCCTCTGTCTCTCAGTCCAGAAGAAGGATCCCGACCCAAAATGTCATCTGTCCATTTCCCTCCACAGCTGTTGCCTGACCTGTTGGGTTCCTCCAGCATTTTGTTTTCTTTGCTATAAAAAGTTAGCCAATGGGTATAGCATATCATTAGGAAGGTTATCAGAATTTTGGCCTTGATTGCAAGTGTTATCAAGTGCAAAAGTAGGAAATGTTTGATACGATTTTACAGGGTGCTTCTGAGCCGGATCTAGGATACCTCAAAAAGTTTAGGACTTCATATTTAATGGAGGATAAGTTTGCACTGGAGACAACGCAAAGAAGGTTCACCAGGTTGATTCCTGGGATGAAAGGTTTGGTAGATGAAGATCAGCTTATTTTTCAGTTTTGAAAAATAAGGGATATTCTCACTGAAATGTAAAAGATTCTGAGAAGGATTGACAGGATAGATACTGAGAGAATATTTCCATTAGTCGAGGTAATAGAACTGGGGGCATGGTTTCATAATAAGTAGTCTTCTATTTAAGATGAAAATGAGGAGGAATTTCTTCTCTCAGAGAGTCATCCTCTCTGGAAATCTTTATCCTGGAAAGATATGGGGGTGGTGCAACTGAATATATTCAAGGCAGAGATTCACAGGTATGGGAGAGGTATGGGAAAAGAGTGAGGAATTGGTGTTGAAGTCGAGGTTGGGTCAGCCATGATCTTATTAAATGTTACAACAGGCTCAGAGGTCCAGTTGGCCCCTCCTGTTCCTTTTTCTTTTGTCCTTATGTGGCAGTGCTGAAACAATAGTCCCTACAGAATCAGCAGTTGAGGGGCATCCATTTACCAAGCTGCTCCATGGGCCAGCCAGAAAAGCAAACTGCATATCTATTCCTAGATTTTCTTTATGTTGCTTCAGTAAGACAAGATGTCTTTTTTTGTCCATTGTGGAATTAGATATTCTCTGCAAAATTCCTGGATATTGGCCTTATAAGCTTTGTGTTCCAGAAGCTAATCTATTCTCCAAATAACCCAATTTAAATATGTAAATTATACCCAATTATGATAGTCTATTATGTTAGCTCTAGTGGCATAAAAATAAGATTAGCATTTTTTTGAATTATTAGGGATGTTTGTTTTATAATTAGCATAATTTACCCATACTAATTATGTCTGATCTGTACAATTGACACACTCTTTGTTTCCCTGTTAAGCTAACAATAGAATCATCTGAACTTTCTAAAGATAGGGCTCAAAAATTTGTCTGTGCAATGCCAAAAAAAATAAATGAATTTGAAATTCACATTGAGGTTAAGTGAAGCAATTTTGTGCTTGTTTCTGGATTTCTTTGCATGAGTCACTGCCATTGTATGCTCATTTTGGGTGAGATTTCTGACTTTGTTGGAACTGTTTATCAATGTTAAAATTCTCCAAATGTTATCAGCAGTACTGCAATGCCCAAAATTTAACATGAATGAAATTTTCAATTACATTGGTCTGAAAAATAACAATCACTGTTCATTCAGAAAAGAACAAGTTTTTTTTACTGATTTGTGAAGGCTCAGAAACAAACATAATTAAAGGGTCAGTCAGATTAAACCTGTATTCATAGCCATAACTGCATACCAGCTCACATGATCATGGCTTGCTCTGCACATTGCTCACATTTAAGATTGACTTTTCCTTGCATCTTCATACACTTTGCTGCAAGTAAAGTTGCCTTCTAACATTTATTTTTTAAAACCAATCACTTCTCTCATGATATGAGTACACAAAAGATGCAGTGTCCCAGGCACCAGGGGGACCCATGAGACCATGTAACAAAAGGGGTTTAATCCCCAACACCTTATTCACTCAAACTTGGCAGGGAGTCTTGCCCTTACCTATGAGGAATGTCTGCAAAGGCTGTGCTTCCACAAGGCAGTTCCCAGTCCCACCTGTAACCTCATAAACGCTCAAGTACAATGTCTGCATTGTTCTCAAGGTTAACCTCATTCTCAGCTTCCACACCTCAGGATTATTCCAGTCCACAACTGTTTGTTTGTGCCACGTCTAAGTGTATTGATCACCACTGCATTTGGAAGGCTACTGATGTTCTCTGTTCTACAATCACAAGATCACAAGACAAGGGAGCAGAAGCAGGCCATTCGGCCCATCAAGTCTGCTCCAAGGAAAGGGAAATAGGAATGAGAAATGGGGAATGGGGGAAGAAAAAGAAACAAAAAACTATTCTAATCCCAATTTCCGGCCTTATCTCCATATCCCTTGATATCCTGACTATTTAGATATCTATCAATCTCCTCCTTGAACGCCCCCACTGATCTGGCCTCCACTGCTGTACATGGCAAGGAGTTCCACAAATTCACCACCCTCTGGCTAAAGAAATTTTTCCTCATCTCTGTTTTGAAACTGTACCCTCTAATTATAAGATTGTGCCCTCTGGTCCTGGACTCACCCACCAAGGGAAACAGCCTAGCCACATTTACTCTGTCCTTTCCTATCAATATTTTAAATGTCGCTATGAGGTCCCCTCTCATTCTTCTGTACTCCAGTGAGTACAGTCCAAGAACCGACAAACGTTCCTCATATGTAAGCCCTTTCATTCCTGGAATCATCCTCGTAAATCTCCTCTGAACACTCTCCAACGTCAACACATCCTTCCTAAGATGTGGGGCCCAAAACTGCGCACAATATTCCAAATGAGGCCTCACTAGTGCCCCGTAGAGCCTCATCAACACTTCCTTACTTTTATACACTATACCTCTTGAAATGAATGCCAACATAGCATTCACTTTCTTTACCACCGATCCGACCTGGTGGTTAACCTTTAAGGTATCCTGCACGAGTACCCCCAAGTCCCTTTGTACTTCCGTGCTTTGGATTTTCTCTCCTCCTAGGTAATAATCTGCCCGCTTATTTCTGCTTCCAAAGTGTACAACTGCACATTTCTCTACATTGAATCTCATCTGCCATTTCCTTGCCCATTCTCCTAAACTGTCTAGGTCCCTCTGCAACCTTCCTATCTCTTCAATACTCCCTACTCCTCCCCCTATCTTGGTGTCATCCGCAAACTTAGCCACGAAACCATTTATTCCATCATCCAAATAGTTAATGTACAAGGTAAAAAGGAGCGGTCCCAACACCGACCCCTGCGGCACACCACTAGTAGCCGGTAACCAACCAGAACGAGATCCTTTTATTTCCACTCTTTGCTTCCTGTCAACCAGCCAATGCTCCACCCATTCTGTTATCCTACCTGTAATTCCATGAACTCTAATTTTATTAATCAGTCTCTTGTGAGGCACCTTATCAAAGGCCTTTTGAAAGTCTAAATACACAACATCTACCACCTCTCCCTTATCCACCCTACCTGTGATTTCTTCAAAAAACTCCAATAGGTTGGTCAGGCAGGATCTTCCCTTCACAAAACCATGTTGGCTAGGACGTATCTTGCCTTGCACCTCTAGGTATTCCGTAACCCCATCCTTGAGGATAGATTCCAATAACTTTCCCACCACTGACGTCAGACTAACAGGTCTGTAATTTCCTTTATGCTGCCTCCCACCTTTCTTATACAACAGAACTACATTTGCGACCCTCCAGTCCTCCGGAACCACACCGGAATCTATCAATTTCTGGAAAATTATCGCCAATGCCTCCGCTATCTCTAAAGCCACCTCCTTCAGAACCCGGGGATGCACCTCATCCGGTCCGGGAGACTTATCAGTCTTTAGTCCATTTAGTTTTCCTAGCACCTTCTCCCTAGTAATCTTAACTGAACTCAGTTCCATTTCGTGAGACTCCTGACTAACCGGCACATTGCTGATGTCCTCCATGGTGAAGACCGATGCAAAATACTCATTCAATTCCTCTGCCATCTCTCTATCGTCCATTATAATAGCTCCTGCACCATTATCAATTGGTCCTATATCAACCCGTGTCTCTCTTTTACACCTTATGTATTTAAAAAAACTCCTAGTATCCTTTTGAATGTTATCCGCCAACTTCCTTTCATAATTCATCTTTTCTTTCCTAATGACCATCTTAGTTTCTCTCTGCAGGTTTTTAAAAGCTTCCCAGTCTTCTGTTTTCCCACTAATTTTTGCTTCTATGTACGCCGCCCCTTTTGCTTTTATTTTAGCCTTCACCTCTCTCGTTATCCACATTTGTGCCTTTTTCCATTCAAAACCTTCTTTTTTCTTGGAATATATCTATCCTGCAATTTCCTTATTTCCTGTAGAAATTCCTTCCATTTCTCCTCTGCTGTCCCTCCGGCCAGCTTACTCTTCCAATCAATTAGGGCCAACTCCTCTCTCATATCATTGTAATTTCCTTTGTTCCACTGAAATATCGATACACCAGTTATCAGCTTCTCCTTCTCAAACTTGAAACTGAACTCAATCATATTGTGATCACTGGTTCCCAGTGGTTCTGTTACCTTTAGTTCCCTAATCACTTCCGGTTCATTACACAGCACCCAATCCAAAAGAGTCGATCCCCTGGTGGGCTCTTCAACAAGTTGCTCTAGAAAAATGTCCCTTAGACATTCCACAAACTCTCTCTCCTGAGTACTACCGCCATTCTGGATTTCCCAGTCCACCTTCATGTTAAAATCCCCCATAATTATCTTCACATTGTCACTCTGGCATGCTTTTTCTATCTCAAACTGCAACTTATCGTCCACTTGCTGACTGCTATTAGGGGGCCTATATATGACTGCTACTATTGTCCTTTTACCCTTGCTATTTCTTAGCTCCACCCACAAGGATTCCACCTCTTCTGACCCAATATCCTTCCTTTCTATTGATTTTATATCACTACTAACCATCATGGCCACTCCTCCCCCTCTGCCTACCCGCCTATCCTTCCTATACACTGTGTACCCCTGGACATTCAGTTCCCAATCACATCCATCATAAAGCCATGACTCGGTGATTGCCACAATGTCATATTTATTAACCTGTAGTTGTGCCACTTTGTCATCTACTTTATTCCTAATGCTACATGCATTTAAATATAGTACGTTTAGTCCGGTATCTGCTATTAATTTTGTTGTACTTCTATTGTTCAGCAGATTATCCTGGCTTTCCACCTGTCTATCCTTCTTACCATCTTCACTACATACTACCTTAGACATGTTCCTATATACCTCATCCTCTATCCTAACATTCTGTATCCTAACATCCTGACTTGTTGTACTTCTATTATTCAGCAAATTATCCTGACTTCTCACCTGCCTGTCCTTCTTGCCATCCTCATTGGACTTGTTTCTATAAACTTCCTCCTTTACCTTAGCATCTTGTAACCTAACATTCTGGTTTCCATCCCCCTGCCAGATCAGTTTAAACCCTCCCCTACAACTAAATTAAACATTCCCGCCAAGATATTGGAACCTTTGGAGTTTAGGTGCAACCCATCCTTAGCGAATAGGTCATGCCTCCCCCAATAGAGGTCCCAATTATCCAAAAATCTGAAGCCCTGCCCCCTGCACCAGTCACTCAGCCACGCATTCATCTGCCAGAGCTTTCTATTCTTCCTATCATTGACACGTGGCACAGGTAGTAATCCTGAGATTACTACCCTTGAGGTCCTACTTCTCAACCTTCTCCCCAATGCCTTGTATTCCTCCTTCAGGACCTCTTCTCTTTTTCTACCTATGTCATTGGTACCTACATGTACCAAGACTTCTGGCTGCTCACCCTCTGCCCTCAGAATATTCTGGACCCGGTCCATGATATCCCGTACCCTGGCACCAGGGAGGCAACACACCATCCGAGACTCATTGTCGCTATTGCAGAATCTGCTATCTGTACCCCTTACTATAGAATCCCCAATAACCACTGCATTTTGCTTCCTCCGCTGGACCACAGTACCAGGCATGGTGCCAAGGTCCCGGTTGCTGAGGTCTTCCTCTATCAGGTCATTCTCTCCAACCGAATCTAAAATGAGATATCAGTTTTTGAGGGGGACCGCCACAGAGGTGTTGTCTACAAACTCTTTATAACTCTTGTCTATTTCCTGCTCGCTCTCCCTAACCAACCGAAGGTCATCGAGCTGCAGCTCCAGACTCTCAATCCGTTCCTTTTTCATCAGAATACCAGAGTTCATCTACTTCCCCATCAGTGCACAGCAGCAGGCTGATGGACCATGGTGATTTGTTTCCATTGCAGGCTTCCTCAATGTGAAGTTATGCAGAGATGGCACTCATTCCTTACAGAGTTCTTCCTAGCACTTCCTACCAACAGCACCTTGCTGTGGTCCTGGAGGAGCTCTGTGACACCCTAGAAAAGAGGACAACCTATTGCTGGTGATGCGATCCAACAGCTTCATAACGTTTCTATCAGTAAACCTAGGGCCATGTTTTCTGACCTCAGGAATCACCAGTACTTCCACTGCAAATAAACAAGGTTGATTTTATGAAAAGAGAGAGAATGAAAGAGACAGAGTATTTCAGAACTAGGGGCAAGAGGTGCTGAAGGCATGACTGACAATGAAATGTTAAAAATTGGTCAATACTTATTCATTTTTTGGCCACCATTTGTCCTGAGAAATTGGTGGTAAGCCACCTTGAACTGTTGCAGTCATTTAGGCAAAGGTACTTATACAATGCTACTAGGGAGGGGTTTCTAGGGTTTAGGCCATACGATGATATATTTCAAAATCACGATGGTATGAAACTTGAAGGAGAAGTGTAGCGGTGGTGTTCTCATGAACCTGCTAGCCATATATTTTTATGGTGGAGGTCAAGGGTTTGGGAGGTAGTCAGACTAGCCTTGGCAAGGGACTGAAGTGCATTTTGTAGATGGTGCACACTGCAGCCGCTGTGTGCCAATGAAGTAGATAGTGAATGTTTAGAATGGTTGATGGGTGCCACTATGTTTTCCAAATAGGGATGAGCTTCTTGAAAGATGCTGGAATTGCACTCATTCAGGCAAGAGGACAGTACTCCATCAGACTCCTGACTTGTGTCCTGTACGTGATGGAAATCTCACCACAGGGCACCCAGCCTCTGACCTGCTCATGTGGACACACTATTTATGTTGTTGGTTCAATTGTGTTTCTTGTCAATGCTAACCCCTGAATCTCCAAAGTGGGGTTCTTGAAAATGCTGATACCATTCAATGCCACTGTTGGAGATAATCCAATCAGGCCAGGCACTTTTGTAGCGTGAATGTTACCTGCCACTTATCAGCCTGTGCCTAAGTTTTATCAAGGTCTTGTTGCACACAGACGTTGGACTACTTCATTTTTTTTTCTCAAGTTGCATAATAGAATCAAATATTGTGAAATCATCAGACAATGTCCTCACTTTTGAGCTTATGATGGAAGCAAGACCCATTGATGAATTAGTTGTGTGTAGGACACTGTCCTAAGGAATCCTGCAATGATGCCTGGGGGCAGGGCTAATTCATCTCCAACATTCAGTTTGTCTTCTTTTGTGCAAGCTATGTTTCACTGACTTCAGTTTTACCAGAGCACCTTAATGCCACATTTAGTCAAATGTTGCTTTGATGTCAAGGGCAGTCACTCTCATCTCATTTCTGCAACTGAGTTCTTTGGTCCATGTCTGGAACAAGGCTGTGATGATTTCTGAGGCAGAATGGTCCTGGTGAAACCCAAACTGCGCAGGTGGGTGATAGGTACTGCTCAACAGCACTTTTGTCAATAGCTTCTATCACTTGCTGATGACTGAAAGCAGATTGATAGAATGGTAATAAGCCTGAGTGGATTTGTCCAGCCTGGGCAATTTTCACATTGTCGGGTGGCTGCCAGTGTTGTAACAGTACTGGAACAGCTTGGATAGAAGCGCACATAGTTCTGGAGTGCAGGTCAACAGTTGGGAAGTCATTTCTTAATGTCACGTAGAGTAAATTGGAGGCGAGCTTCTCAGATGGTGGGGATCTCAGGAAGAAGCCGAGATGGATCATCTTAGTCGGCACTTCTTGTTGAACAAGTTTGTAAACACTTTGGGCTTTTTTTTAAAACTCACACTCTGGGTCCTGTCATTATTGTGGATGGGGAAGTTCTCGGAGCCTCCTTCTCCTCCTGTTAACTGTTATTTTTCCACCACCAATCATGACTGGATGTGGTAGAACTGCACAGCTTTTATCAGATCCGTTGGTAATGAAATCACTGTCTATTTCATGCTGTCTGTGTTGTTTAGTGTGCTTGTAATCATGTGTTGCAACTTCATTGGTCTGGCACCTCCTCTTTTGTAGGTGTGCCTGGTGTTGCTCCTGGCATGCTTTTCTGCATTCCTCATTGAATCAGGGCTGATCCCTTGGTTTTATGGTAATGGTCAAATGAGGTATACGATGAGTAACAAGGTTACAGATTGTGTTAGCGTACATTTCTGCTGCTGCTGCTGGTCCACAGCGCCTCAAGAATGCCCAGATTTGAGAGGCGAGATCTGTTCTTCATCTAAGTCATTTAGCACAACATCACAGAGATATGAAGGTGAAACTTTACCTCCACAAGGATTGTGTGGTGATCGCTTCTGAGAATGTTAATGTGTACCGGCTACTGATAGATTGATGAAAATGAGGTCCAGTGAGTTTAACCCTTGTGCTGTTTCACTCACTTCCTGCTGTAGACCGAATCTAGTAACTACATACTTTAGAATTTGGCTTCAGAACTTGCCTTCAGAGATTGAAGTCCCCCACACAGACTACATTCTGTGCCCTTATTACTTTCAGTGCTTCCTTCAAGAGTTGTTCAGCTTGGTAGAGCACTGATTCATCAGCTGAGGGAGGACGGTAGGTGGTAATCATTGGAGGTTTCCTTGCCTCTGTTTGGACTGATACTATAGGTCTTGATGAGGTTTGAAGCCAAGGATTCTAAGGGCTATTTCATCTGCCCTCCACAGTCAAACAAATCTACAGCACCAAAAGTCTATTGACATGTAGTGGCACTTATAGAAACAAAAAGGGGGTTCAACCACACTCCAGATACTTCCTGCGGCAATTGTTTCAGTGCAGCACTGAATGAGTGCTGCACTGTTGGATGTGCTTTTTGTTCAACTGAGATATTAAACTGAACCCCTACCTATGCTCTCTTGTGGATGCAATGTACTCCATGCCATTGTCTCAAAAGAAAAAAAAACAATGGTATGTAAGTGAACAATAATCAGTCAATGTTATTGGAATAGTTCATCTGGTTATTATCTTATTGTTTAGAAGAGCTTGCTGTGAACACATTAGCTGTTGTGTTTCCATTACAATAATGACTACACCTTGAAAGTACTTGATTGGGTGCAGAGCATTTTAGACTGTCCTGTGACCAAGAAAGATGATTTTAGGGACAAACAATTTCACATGCAAAGTGCTGTTGGTGCATTTTTATCTCAGCGTAAGTCAACCTTTCAGAAGATGAACAAAATTAAAGGATTCAAATTTTGGAAAGATTATAAATTAAAATAATTATCTAGGTTTGTGCCAAGGTCTTGACTAATGAAAACATGAAACTATAGTCTCAGTTTTAATCCTCAGATGTGAGTATGACCTAAGACTATAAAAAATGCATCTGACTATACACTACATAGGACAAGGACAATTTTGAATTTGTACCACAATGTGATTCAAGTGAGTCTTCACTCAAACATGGAGGAAATCATGAACTAACTGACTGGTGGGAACGGGATTTGGGTGACTAGGAACCTCCATCAGGGATACAATGGACTGTTTTCTGAAAACTGTACAAGTTGTGCATATTTTGGAAAGAGGTTATTGGTTACAATCATTATCTAGATTTATGGCAAGATTACATTAAATTGTGCAGCGATTTCCTCAATTTTACCCTTCGGTGGAAAGGAAGGCTAAGTGCAAGGGAGACCCAGGATTTCATGATCTGAGGAATAAGTCTTGCTCTTTCTTACTGATTTGCTAACGAATAACAACTACATATACTGACTCTTCAAGTTCCACATTAATTTGTCAACAGGTTGGCCAAATTGGGAAACTCCAAGGATTATCCCCTCGCAGCCCTCAGGTTAAAGTTGCAATTGTGTTTAAATGACATCACTGGGATCCAATCATCATACTTAAAGCAGGATTTCTCTGCCAAAACAAATGGTTTAAAACTTTTGGATGGCTGAGATCATTTTACTGTGGCCATTTTAAATATCCACCTGTCCAATTTCAATCAGATTAAGATTAAGATTAAGATATCTTTATTAGTCACATGTACATCAAAACAGTGAAGTACACCTTTTTGCCTAGTGTTCTGGGGGCAGCCCACAAGTGTCGCCACGCTTCTGGCACCAACATAGCATGCAAGCAGGGTTAAAAAGGGCATTTTTGGAATCAGATTAGATTTTCTTAGCTGCAACAGTTTGGTTAAATGTTTGTTCACTGCCATGCTGCAGGAAGAACAATTAGTTTGCATTGCCTCTTGATAGATATTACATCTGCCAATTGCAAAGCAAATCAACAGAAGAACCCGTTTTACATTTTGCTGTTTGTTTTTTGCAAGAGTTTGATCAGTCAACAGAAACAAAATGACTGGATAATGTCAGCAGTTCTCCGCCCCTACTGGCTGTTTCAACAACCTATTCATTAATATATTATTTTACTGACAAATAAAAATTCTAATAAATGATGGTATATTAATAGTTGCACTAATTTAATCAATCATTCTTTCTAAGACTATATTCAATTCTTCTTAGAAAGGTAGCAACATATTTTCAGTCTAGATATTTGAATAATGTTGGCTCTCTCATTTTTTTAATATTTCATCAGGCCATCTGCTCTGTCTCTGGGTGTTTGGCAATAATGATACTGGCCTGGCATGTAAATAAATGTAACTATGTGCCAACCTGCATTGTAACAATGCATAAACTGCACAGGGAACACAATCTATCATTCAAAATTTGCTCTCAGAACCTCAAAAGCATCAACTAAATTTTGCAGGCATTCTTAATCATCAACAACACAATGTGTTAGACAGATTTTGTCTGCATAAATCAGGAACAGTCCAGAGCCTTATTTTAAGTGTATTTATGACTAATTTCTATTGCATATTTTTCTAGAATGATAATAAGCTTTCTTTCAGTAATAGTATGAGACACCACATCTCCAGAGCAACAGATTGAAACATAAGGCAGTGTCAAATTGTTGGCGTTTAGTTTCATCTAACATTAATTGTATCGCTCTTTGAATAGATAATGATAAAAAGACCACAATATCACCTTGAGGACAGGGTAAGATTGGGCCTTTGTCCGAGTCGAAACAAAAGAGCGAGTTGTTGGAGTCAATCTGAGCTCCCTTTTCGCTAGATACAAGAAACTACAGATGCAGGAATCTGTTGCAACAAACAATCTGCTGGAGGAACTCAGAATCAAAATCAGATTAATTATCACTAACATATGACATGAAATTTGTTCTTTTGCGGCATCAGTACAGTGCAAAGGCAAAAATCTATAAATTACAAAAATAAATAAATAATGCATTAAAAAAGGAATAATGAGATAGGTTTCATGGCTTCAGGGATCGCTCAATAATCTGATGGCGGAGGAGAAGAAGCTGTTCCCAAATCAGTGGGTTTGGGTTTTCAGGCTCCTGTTGCTTCTCCCTGATGGTAGTAACGAGAAGAGGGCATTTCGCGGATGGTGTGGGTCCTTAATGAGTCTTCAGTTAGTAACGTAGCATCTGTAGGGGGGGAAGGATTGTTGAAGTTTCGACCTAAAACATCAACAATTCCTTTCCCCTCACAGATGCTGCACAACCTGCTGAGTTCCTCCAGTAGATTGTTTGTTGCTCCCTTTTCTACTAGTTTGATGTTCATGCTGCCTGCTTTAGGTAAGTGCCAAGGATGACAGAGGGAAGACCAGAAGAGCTCTTGTCACAAACTCACAGCAGATTTCAGGAGGATTGAGAAGCAAAAGAAATGCTCAGTTTCCCCTTTCACAGTTTATTTCAGCCCTCTACTCTACTCCCTATACACTTATGACTCTGTGGACAGATTCTGCTCTAACTCCATCTACAAGTTTGCAGGTGATACCACCGTTGTAGGCCGTATCTCAGACAGTAATGAGCCGGAGTACAGGAAGGATATAGAGAGCTTAGTGGAATGGTGTTATGACAACAACCATTCCCTCAATGTCAACAAAACTAAAGAGCTGATCATTGACTTCAGGAAAGGGGGTGGTGTACATGCACCTGTCTATATCAATGGTGCTGAGGTCGAGAGGGTTGAGATCTTCAAGTTCCTGGGAGTGAATGTCACCAACAGCCTGTCCTGGTCAAATCATTTAGATGCCACGGCCAAGAAAGCTCACCAGTGCCTCTACTTCCTCAGGAGGCTGAAGAAATTTGGTTTGTCCCCTTTGACTCTCACCAACGTTTACCAATGCACCATAGAAAGCATCCTATCTGAACGTATCACGGATTGGTACAGCAATTGCTCTGGCCAGGACCGTGAGAAACTGCAGAGGGTGCTGGACACAGCCCAGTGCATCATGGACACCAGCCTCCCCTCCTCGGACTCTATCTTTACCTCTCGCTGTCTTGGTGAATCAGCCAGCATAATCAAAGACCCTACACACCCGGATCATTCTCTCTTCTCTCCTCTTCCATCAGGTAGGAGATACAGGAGCCTGAGGGCACATACCACCAGACTCAAGGACAACTTCTACCCCACTGTGATAAGACTATTGAATGGTTCCCTTATACAATGAGATGGACTCTGACCTCACAACCTACCTTGCTGTGACCTTGCATCTTATTGCTCTGCACTTTCTCTGTAGCTGTGACACTTTACTCTGTACTGTTATTGTTTTTACCTGTACTACATCAATGCACTCTGTACTAACCCAATGTAACCACACTGTGTAATGAATTGACCTGTACGATCAGTATGCAAGACAAGTTTTTCACTGTACCTCGTTACAAGTGACAATAATAAACCAATACCAATGCCAAATTGCAGAAATGACCTAAACTAAACCTCACTTCCAGATGGTGGTTATTACATAGGCTGAAGAAATCTGACCAGGCTCAATATCTGCCATGTTTAGGACAAATTTCAGAGAATTAATAAGAGATTATTCCATTTATGTAGTTAATGGACCCATGCCTGTTTTAGGAATGTTTGGATAATGTCCAAACTCAGTGGAGATATCCTTGAGAACAGGACATTTGTTCCTATTGTTGGGTCTCATTGCTCTTCTTTTATGTTTGTAAGGAATGCACAGCAAGGTCTGATTTCCATCCATAACTTTATTGCTCATGACATTAGGATTCCTGCAAAGCAGCACAGCTGAATGTTGTTTTGTACATTGTTTTAGTCTCTGAGGCATCTGCAGTCTTAAAGCCAAGTGTGACTCCATTAGGAGAGAATAGGTTCACAAAGATGAAAATCTGATATACATGGATTTTATTTTGAGTAGCTTACTTTAAAAATTGTGGTAATTATTTTCCATATGTGTTGAGCACTTGTCTGTCCCACATAAAATAGAATGACAAAACAAGTTTAGATTCAATGTACCGGAACACAAGAGGTGGACTCGGCCAGTTCCATCATGGATACAGCACACCCCACCATCAAGGACATCTACAAGACGCAATGTCTCAAGAAGGCAGCATCCAACATCAGGGGCCCCTACCATCAGGACCATGCGCTCTTCTCGATGCTGCCATCAGGAGCCTAAAGACCCACAGCTCAAGGTTCAACAACAGCTTCTTTCCCACTGCCATCAGGTTCTGGAACCAACCTGATAAACCTTAACACCACCTTGGACTATATTTTTTTCTCTCTCTCAATCCTGCATTAGTGACCTTATGTTTATTTTGTTGTTTATTTTACACACATGTAAGTTATGTATAATTTATGTTAACTTAAGTTTATGTTAACTTATGTTTGTCCTTGTCCTGTAATGTACTGTGCTGCTGCAGCAAAAAGCTAATTTTCATGGCATTTATATCCTGTTTATGTATGCCTATGACAACAATAAACTTGGACTCGAACTCCTAATTTGAAGTCCAAAGTGAAATTTAGCGGTCCATTCAATGGCTGCAGATGAAGTCATGGAAATGAATGCTGAACCTTACTAAATGACTGTGTAGGACACAATATGACACAATGTGATCAGCATCATCGTTATCAAATCTGGAGCTTTTTCTCCTTTTCCTCCATGTTGCAAAAGGATGCATTTTCACTAGCTCACTGTCAAATGGTTCAGATAGATGAAGTTTTCTCAGGAAGATTAAAATCTAAAGCTTCCACACTCTAATTCAGTAGTTGAGTGCAATGTGCAGTGTTAGTGGTTAACCAAAAGTTATATTATTAAGCAAATCTTGATGAATGGCAGAGAGGGCTTGAAGGGCCAGATGACCTAGCCCTGCTCCTTGTTTTCTAAAGTTCTTATGTAGGGGTAGTCTTGTACCCCAGGAGTATTGTATTTTCCAGTAAATTGAGATTTGAGCCACATTCATGGGAAAATGAATACCTGATGTCATCTTCTCAGAAGAAACATATTTGTCAGTAGCCATTTGTACTCAAGGTATTTGTTCTTCTCAGATATCAGGGAGTTTGATGTACAACAAAACAGGGAATCACAGTGACTGGATTGATCTCAACGTTCCCAAAACTGGTCCACAGGTCTTCCATAGCTTTCAGTTCTTCAACAAGGCCAAACAGTGGTCTGCTGCCATCAAGTATAGTCGAGCAAGCAGAGCTGTGGGTCGTTATGATGGCTATGACATCCTACGTTGTGCATGTCTGCCTGTCTGTGCAATCAAACCAGTTGTTTTTTTTCCTAAGTAGTAACAAGAGCATTGACTTTACTATCTCTTCAATTAAAATTTTATTATGTTATTAAGCTTTAATATAACAGGTGGTCAAGATGATGGAAACATCACAGTACACCCATTTACAACCAGACAAGTATACATGCAGAAAATATTACTGACCTGTTATTGATTAATGAGGTTAACCAATGTTTCTTGGCTCGATAAATTCAGGCATTACCAAGCTATTATGCTGCTTGAGTAATTTTTATTTTGTTATCTAAAACTGAAACTTGTGTAACTGAAGACAAGTATTGAACTGATTAGGGAAGTTGTTGAATGGTGGAAAACAGTGTGTGGCAATAATGGGCAGGTGGTCAGATTGGCTCACAGAGCCCTGCAGGGATTTGTGCTGGGACCACAATATTTATGAACAATATAAATGACAGAATAGAAAGCCGTCATTCCAAGTATCTTGATGATATAAATGCAAGTACTTTAAACTGTGCTGTTGGAAGCATTAGTGTACATAAAGTTATGATGAGATGACATGAATGGTACAAACTGTGGCAAATATATTTCAATATAGGCAAATGTGAAATTCTTCACTAGATGCATTCTGAGTGGTAAAAATCTAGAAGCAGATGAAACCTAACAAGGCTTGGAGATTCCTACACAAAGAACAATAAAAAGTCAAGGACAATTAAAAAGAGTAAATAGAAAGGCTAATGGAAAGCTGATTAATAGAAGAAAGAAGCATAGCAGTTGTACAAAGTCTCAGTAAGACCAGAGCTGGAGAAATGTGAGCTGTTCTGAACATAGCACAATAGCAAGGAAACAGTACTGAGAGACTACAGTGAAGATTTGCCAATGACATCCAAGGGACCTCTATGAGGAATGATTGTTGAAACCAGGAATTCACCTCCTGGAATTTAAAAGATTAAGAGGTATTTTGATGAAAGTTTTCCTAACATAATGGGGAACAGATCAAGTAGATAGAGGAAATTATTTCTGCTGACTGGAGAGTCCTGCATAAAGGGACAGAGCTTAAAAATTAGGACTGGATCTGGTCAAATTGTGGTCAAAATTTGGAACTTCTTCTCTAAATAACAACTGATGGTGGTTCAAATGTTAATTTTTATTCTTATTTTTGTTAACCAAAAGCATAAGAGAATGCTTAGAAATGGAGTATATGGAGATAGATCACAGATCAGCCATGCTTTCCTTGTATGGAGGAGTAAGCTCAAGAGGTAAAATAGCCTTCTCCTGTTAAAAGAAACCATTCATTTTCTTGTTATATGATGGATAACAAATATCAACACTTCTACATTTTTCCCTCTCTTTAGTTCCATTGATCTCAAATGGGAGAGGTGTAAAATTGCTCTATTTGGATGCTATTAGCCATATAGTTGGACACATTGCACAGGCTTTTCCAACATACAGTCTTGGTACAAATTCTTATATATTGTACAGTTTAATTTAAATTTCAAATGGCAGAAGTGGACCCTATGTTGTGTGAATTTTGTTATATTTGGAAATTCCAGGATGGTTAAGCATCTTGGGCAAACACACCCACAAAAGCGTCTTCCACACACATCTGTTGATCGGTGTCACTGACTTTGAGATACAAGAGAAACCACTCAGCTATTCTTTGGGTTTGAAAATTTATTGGGAAACATATTCATGATTATAGTTGCATATAGACAGTTATGGTAAACATCCATTACATTTGAAGTGGATTGAGTAGAACAAATATACTGTGTTCCTCCTGAGGTTATTACTTTGGTACATAACTTTTCAATATTCAATTATTCTAAGAATATAATTTTGGTGACAAAACCATTTATTGCATAGTTATGAGCAGATTCTAAAAGGGCACAGTTTGCTGAAGGTAATTAAAAGAGGAAATCTGGACAGACACATTTCATGGATGGCAACCAGAATTTTTTCCCTTCGTGCATATAAAGAAGGTGATAAGAAAACATAGAAAGAAAATTAGCATCTTCCCCATCAAGAAAATTACTTGTACAGACTATGTACAATCAATTCAATCATGGCTTCTGCATAACCTATTCCATCTTTAAGATTCTGCAAAGAATCTCCCACAGCTCCCAAAGGAAAATCAATAAAATTACTCAATATCTGTCTGACATTCCAGTCCTGCATAATTTATCTGCATTCAGGTGCATTCTGGTGTAGCATATCCAAGATTACAGCAGCTCAGAATCCAGAAAAAAAAACACCTGATTATATGCATCCACACTAACCATCATAATTGTCAACACATTCTAATTAACAATTAAGCCAACATTTGAAAACGGATATTTCAGCAGACAGTGGTTTTCACACATGCAGTGCTCTTTAAGAAATACTGCTCTCCCAAACTATATTGTATTTTGCTTGTTAACTTTATATTCTGATCCTTAGATCTTCCTTCACAGTTCATGAGGGGAGGGGAGGGGTAGTGATTTCGATGGGTGCAGGATTCATTTATATATAATGCCCTCTGCAACTTTGATTGTTTCTCAGCTGTCAGTGATTAACAAAATAAGTTATAACAAGTACAAGAAAATGAATAGCTTTGGAATTATTCCATGCAAAGAGAAGCACAATTAACTAGCAGGAGTGAGATTCTTTGCAGGATCATGAAGATAGAATAGATTCTATAGCAGTTAATTGTACACTGTGCAAGTAATATCCTTGAAGGGTGAGTTGACCATTTTCTTCCTGTATGATTTTTTGTTGTTAATCTTCTTTATATAAACTTAGAGAAAGAATTCTTCTAGTTGCAGTTTGTGAATGGATACTTCCATGAAGTGTCCCGGCCATTTTATCACTTGGACCAAATTTAAATAGTCTCCTGATCAAATTTCCCTCATCAAGACAATTTATAATGCTTCTCCATTGGGGTAAGCACGTTTTGTAAAGACCAAGGATAGAATATGATATCTTCTTGGTTCTTTTGGCATTTTAGGGTTAGTGTAAAATTTCTGAGCCACTAAGGTGCTCACAAGAGTAGCTTTTTAATTGTTTCTTATAGTTTCTCATGATAGAGTTTCTCTTCCAATGAATTTGAAGGTCTTCCAAAATTATGCCCAGGTATACTTTAATGGATCTAATATTTTGATGTATATACTCAGAAGACTTCAAAAAGCAAACCATTAATGAAATTACTATGCACCAGAAATAGCTACATTTAAAATCTAAATTTCTCCATTTTTCATTGAAAAGAATGTATTACTGCAATTTTGGCCAAAGATATTTCCCTCTCACAGTTGCAATTTCATTGAATTTTATGCCATATCAGATCATAAAGTGCACAAATCATCATTTTTTTCAAAACAATCCTAGTGAGTGTAAACTAAATTAGCAATGCTTTTCATTTGGTAATCAGTGTTACATGCAACCAGATGTGATGTACACCTCCCAGTTCATCCAATGCCATATCACACTTTGATCAGAGATTCCTCGAACCATCTTTCAAAGATTCTCCTCATCTGCATATTCATAACTTTATTTTTACTTTCCCATCAGACACAAACAAAATAACATTCAATTCTTTAATGTTCTTGTGTCAGACTGACTTCAGTTCATGTGGAAGTCTCTTATATACTAAACCTACCACAACTTTGTTTGCTTCTTAGTTGACAGTGGTAAAGAAAATAAATTGTAACACATACAAGAAAATTAAAAGGCTAGGACCTGTTCTATGCAAAGAAAAGAGAACTAAATTGGTGATGTGTGGTAGATCAACACATTTTTATTCATTATGTGCAATATAACAGGTCCTGTATTACTTGCAAGCACAACTGAATGATGCTAAAGTGGTGATGGTCAGGGGGAACGACATGGGGATCATGATATTCAGCACTGGAGGAAGATTGTGACTGGAAGGTGGGGAGGGTCTCAGAATAACAAGCAGTCTCAAGTTTGGAGGTGGAAGGAAACTCATGAAGATTCACAGAAAAAGGTAAGTACAGTTCTCTTTGGTAGCTCCAAGCACTGGGCATCATCAGCTCAAAGCTGGTCAAGCAGATCCCTTTTAAGTCTCAATGAAGCCGGACTTGTGTTCATTTTGGAGGCTGGATTTGCTTTATTAGCCTGCACACATGCAAATGAACCTTCTGGAAATTGAACTTGTGCTGCATGTTATTGGATGTCAGATAATTCTTCTCTGTCCATCAGGACCCCATGACCTTGAAGAATTTGAGAGCTATTTAGCATTATTCAGGAGCTGCGCAGGAAGTATAAAGTTCTATTGTGCAACATAAAGAATCTCTACACCACAGTTATTTAAATAGTTCAGATCCGATAACTTTCTGCAGAACAAATGTGATTTTTGATACTGTAATTAATATATTTTAGAATGTAATATTGCCTGTTGTATGGTTAAATAACTGGAGGATCCTTTAGGAAAGTACTGGAAACATGAGCGTGAGTCCAGTTTAGGATCATTTTGTTAAAAGATCATACAGTGTTGAAACAGGCTCTTTCAGCCCACCGAGTCCATGCCAACTATCAAGCACCCATCTACACTAATCCTATATTAATCCAATTTTATTCCCTACACACTGAGTTCACTCAGTCTCTTGAAAACGTTAACATCCTGTTAATATCTGCACAGTAGGTGTGTACTCCATGGTCTACATTTTGTATTCAGCAGGAAACAAATGCTTAGCAGTCATTCATTGCACTTGTCCATACAGACTATCTTTGGCTCTTGTGCATCAAAAGTCATTGTAATAAGAAATCCAAAACTGTTCAATGGCTTCTTCAGGAACAACATCTCCTTAACCAGTCAGATTGAATAATTTTTTTACCCAGGCATGTAGGATCTAAACTAAAAAGTGTCACATCGAAAAACTAAATGAAGAATAAATCATAAACAGAGGCAAAGTCAAGGGAGTGAAAGGAAAATGGAATTTTAAAAAAACTGACAGAAGGAAGTAGTAACATTATTTATTTTAAATCACCAACAGTAATTAAAATCTGAAGGAATAAGGCTCCACAGTCTAAAACTTTTATAATATCAATGAAATTCTTTGAAAGTGGTTAAAATTTACCTGCATAAAACAGAATATTTACACTAGATCTTGCAATACTTTACTGTTTCTGGCACGCTTAGAATATATCTACTACATAATTCAAAACCTTCATGTTTTCTGTGTTAGAGATGGATTATTGACCTGATGGGAGATACTACAATCAATCCAATCCTACCCTCATTTTACTTCCATAGAAATCTCTGCCAGGAGTTTGGGAATGTGTCCAGATTCTCCGTTTCTGAACTAGATTACCTAATTCATAGGTGGAATTTTAATCATTTGCAAATTACTCAGCTTCTGATCAAATAATACTTCAGATATACTCCTGACATATGTTGGATTTCAGACACCATTTAAACAGATGTACTCTTATGGGGTTTTAACCTTTATTTCCAGCTTATCCAAACTGTTCAAAATATATTGTGGATACTGTTGATTCTGGGTATATTCTGTTTCTGAAGTACATCTCTATTACGATAAGAACAAAAAGAAACTCATGATTAAGCACAAGGCTATTTGGCCTTTCAAAGCATAGCTCTTTGCAATAAATGATAAAAACAAATAATTATCGCCAATAAACTCTTTTTTTGTTCCACTGGTTTCTCAAAGCAACTTGCTTAAAACTGGCAAATGCACCATGAAAGATGGTGGGATTTATGTACAGGATGCAGTGGGATTTAAAAGTGCTTGAAACCCACAAAAAAGGTTATTCCTTCAAACTGAATTAATGAGTGGGGCAAACCTCTGCTGATTATACTCTTTCAAATAGTATTGACAAGTCAGACTTTTTAAAATTATGAATAAAGTACAAATAAGGAACACTTCGGAAGTTTATACATGATGGGAATATTTAATTCTAACTGCCATATGTAAACTCCATTGTTTTAGCTTCTATAGTAACAATTAAACACACACGTTGCTGCTAAGTAAAATGGAAAAAATGGCTGTTCCTTTATTACCTTTGAAATTATATTGAGTCCATCACTCCTGGATGAGCTCCATGTCTTTTATGCATGCTTTGATAGGGAGAGTTGTAACACAACCACACGAGCCCCCACATCTCCGGATGACTCTGTAATTTCAGTCTCTGAGGCTGACGTCTGGCCATCCTTCAAGAGGGTGAATCCATGAAAAGCGTCTGGTGCAGACGGCGTACCTGGCCAAGTACTAAAGATCTGTGCAGATCAACTGGCTGGAGTATTTACAGACATATTCAACCTCTCATTTCTGCTGTCATTTTGTTTTGAAAGGGACGTTCATGGTATAAGTGGACATAATTATGTAACAACACTGTAGTAGATGCTGATGGAACCAGTCAATGATTCAGTAAAGTTTATACAAGTTATTTTCAGTTAAAATTTCAGTTACTCGCAGGAGATATTGAAAATGCTATTTTTGTGATAATTTTTGAATGTGTTAATAAAACTGGACTAGGTTATCACAAAAGTAGAAAAAAACACAATTTTACTTTTAATGGAAAGGGAAAAAAATAATCAATTTTGTTCCACTACATTGCCTGAACGCATTGATTCATGAAGGGAATTATATTTGTGACTATGTTAGATTGTCAATTTAATCCATTATTTGGATCAAAACAATTGTAAGAGCAATTTACATTGCACTGACTTTGCTAGATGTACCTAAACAAAAAACATTTGCATTTAGATGGCCTCTTTCATGGACTCAAGCCATCTGCTTGTGCCAATGAAATATATAGAAGTATATTCACTCCAGTAATATCCAATGTGCTGCAGCTAATTTATCTTCATACAGCATTGTGATAAATGACCAAGTAATCTGTTTTTTTGACATTGATTGAGGGATAAAATATTGGCCAGGATAGGATGTAACTCCCCTGCTCTTCTTTGAAATAGTTGAACAAGTCTTAAATATTGCCTCGTGCACCAAGGATAACTGTTTTGCTCTTCTTCAAAATAGTGCCTTGAGATCTTTCATGTCCTTTGAAAGACAGCTCCTCTGATAGTATAGCACTTCCTCAAGTGCTCAAATTAGCCTAGATTTTGTGTTCAAATCTCTAGAAGGAGACATGAGCAGGCAGCAGGTTTGAATTTGGTCCAAGTCTCAATAATATTTTCCACCCTTAAATCTCCTGTCTTATCATCCAACTGAATTTATAGAATCTTATTGATTTTCTCTTCACCGTCTTTTCTGTCAATTCATTTGAAACAGTGAACAGATATTAAGCAGTTCTCCTTGATATCTGGTTAAATTTCCTTTTATATTTATATAATTTTCCATTCATATATATTTATGCATAAATATGCTACACATGGCCTGAACCACCATCTTTCCAGATTATAGAATTTTAGTTTATCTGTTCTTTCCTCAAGGTTAATCTTTATTTTGTACTAAAGTATCTTGCAATGTAGTCATGGAATAATTTGCACAAAGCAGCACATAGTGAAGTAGATTCCTGGGACCTAGTATTTGAGTCAGATTAGAATCTAATGTCCATTCCAAATATTATGGCCTTTTATTGACTTGAGCTAAAAATAAAATGTCAAGGGAATATCTCATGCATCGGTGCCCCATTTGGTTCAGTGCCACTCAGTTTGACTACCTTAGATCTTTCTGACTTTGCCAGTTGACGCTTATGTAAACTTGCACCTACTCACCAATGAATTCCCTTTTGCTGACATTAACTCTCTACAATTTGTTCAATGACACAGAAAAATGCCTGGATGCTTTGAATCTTAGAAAAAAAAAACTTTTCACAGTTAAATGTTAAAAAATGGATAGTTTTTAACAGACACTCATGCAGACAAGTGGCTCTGCACTTTACAAGGGTGGGAAAGTCAGCTTTAGAGTCTGATTGCCATGCAAAATGATCATGTAAAATGGATAATGACTCAGAACAGGAATTTTACAGGAAATACAGTTGAATAAACATCCATACTCTGGAATTATGCTCTGAATTAATATCTCAAACATAAGAAATAGAATCAAGGGTAGGTCATAGGATATTTGACAAATGGTACGTTTCTTGATTAAATTGTGGTTGATTCTGGATTCTGTTCACTTTTCTATCCTGAATTCAATTTATATCATTTGCATGATGAGGTGATGTGTTTCTTTGATATAAGCTTAGCTTAGAGAAGAGCAATATTGCACTCATTTCCAGGCTATTTTCCACACCAAGCAGACAATTTGACCTCTGTCTTTTCTGGTAGAATTGTCTCTATCAAAAGGTATATTCTTCAGGCATAAAACTCCTCCAGATCACATTAACAATAATGTAATCCCAAATGTTTGACAACAGCATGATTTTCAACCTTTCTGCTCTGATAAATTCTTATTTACTCACAGAAGAACGAATGTCTACTAATGTTGTTTTCCTAAAACCATATTACTTAAATTGATAACTCAGCTAGCATTCTATGCCAGAGTGCTTCAAGCACCCTCATTGCTTTCTCGATACTCCATTCATACATAAAACTGAACCTTCCTTGCATCTTCGTTGATTTCTCGACACTTTAAACTGAGTTCCCATAGATCTTTTCTATACCTATCATTTATTTTTCTGGATGGCATGGAGATGGATCATAAGCCCCTGAGGCATCACTGGCAAACATTGGGTCTCTGCAGGAGAAAACAGAGAGTTCATTACTTAAGTCACTACTGCCCCAGAGTTAACAGAAACCTATGCCCATTAATGAGGTTTCCCTGAGGTGCAATCACTTAACGTAAACAGTGTTCACAACACCTTAAATACTTCCTTACACATTTACTTTGACTGCTTTGTCTGAGGATACCAAGGTCATGGTCACTCTCAGCTTCCTATCCTTGGGATCAGTCCAGGCTTCTGCTGCTGATGATTTATGTCACATCTCACATTTGTGTTTCCTACAAGTCATCCAACCTCCATACTCACGGAGCAAAAACTTTGATTTTTCCATCAACTCCCAGGAGCAAGGGAATTTGCTGCCACGACAAATTTACTTGAAGCAAAGGCACTCGTAGACAGCACTGGTATTACTCTTTAGGGGATCTCCTTGGGAATATTCCATTTCCTCGCAAAAAGACCATGCCCCCTGCAAATGCTGTTTTCCACCTTCCTGCCTAGGTCTCTCTGAATCCTTGGGAGAATTCTCCCTCCTTTCATTGCAGCTTCCAGTGGTTGGAAGAGTGTATTTTTTTAAAGTAGGAAAGGAATTTATCAGCTCTTATCCCACTATTCTGAGCATCTTCCAATCTTAGTCTTGAATATCCTTAATGCAAGGAATTGAAGAAATCATCACTACAAATGAAGCTACAAGCCTTTAGGCTGTGTTTTGTAGGAGGGAATAAACTTAAAAACTGAAAGACATATGTGAGGAGTAAGAACAACCTGAGGAGAAAGAGAAAACATTCATGAATATCAATAGGATGTGTGTGGGTAGCTCTGCCATGTTTTTACAGATCATCTTCATTATTTTTATAAGATTAGATCTTTTTTTTCCAGATCTCCCTGATGGTTAAACTGATTTATATATGAAAACAAGTAAAAAAGTAATGATGTGTAAGCAGTGAGCTACTGGAACCATAAACAGCACTCATGACAACATGAAGCAAAAGAAAAAAAGAATGTTAAAAAGGAAATTAGGCAGGTACATGGATAGGAAAAGGTTAGATAGATATGGGCCAAACTCAGGCAAATGGGACTAGCTTAGATGGGAATCTTAGTTGGCATGGACCAATTGGGTAAAGGGCCTGTTTCCATGCAGTATTACTCTATGACAAACCTGTATATATAAAATATTTTAATATAAAATAAAACAAAGACTTAGAACATTAAGGAAGGATGAATAATGCCTTGGTTGGAGCGATTACATTAGAGATTTTTTGAAGGAAGTAGAACGAGATGGAGGTGTTTATGCAAGGAACGCTAGACGGAAAGATGGTGTGTCAAAGAGTTAGGAAGGGATAGCAAGAGAAATGGTGAATACAGGTTAGAAGAGATAACAGACAGAGTCAAGTGTTATATTCATTCCTTATCAAATCTCAGCTGAGAGAGCAGTGAGATTCTGGGGGAACAGTTGGTTTTATTAACTTGGATTAAAAACAGAGGGCAAAATCAACCAATATTCTGCTTCTCATCATTATTCATTAACTAGATATTAATTATTGTATCAGATAGATTTGCTTCTGCTGTGATTAGTGATCTCTCACATACTCTATCTGACAATTGCCAAGGTTCATGTAATGGTCTCCTGGTTAAGAAGCCAGCAGAGATGTACCACAGAAAGAAATAAGGGTGGAAAAATAAGTAGAAAAAAAGATGGGAGAAAATATAGATATTGCATTGCACATCAAGCAATGAAAGAAAGATGTTAGGAATAACTTTTAAAATACAAATCCATTGCATTGCCACCATCTATTTATCCAAAATATATTATAGCTTGAAACAATTATTAGACCTGAGAATGAGCGACATAACCCATTTCAAATGAGCAGCAATGGAACTGATTGCAGAGTCAACCTTTTCAAACTTACTTTGGTGCAGAACTACAGTCAGTCTTCAAAATAATTTACCCTGTACTAAGTCTCCAGTGTTGGAAAAGCAGTGTCATCCTAAGTCTAAATGTTGGGACTTGTTATGTCTTCTGTTGTCTCAGGTTTAAAGACAAGACTTTGACAAAGCTTTGTGAATCACTGTAGGTGGGAAATAAAGTTAATAAAGTAATTTGTCAGAGCAGAGAGGTTAAAAAGCATGCTCTCCCTGCCACTGCAGCACAGTATTGTGTGATTTCAGTGAAACTGGATATCATGTGGAGTCTAATGGTAGAAAGATCAAACAAATTCGATTTTCTGAATCAGTTAATCAGTCCAACATTGTGTCAGTTCCACTCTGTAAAATGCTGAAGGATAAACCAGTGAGTTAAATGAAAAAAGTGCATTTTTTAACAAAGAATTTACCAAGAGACATGCATCATTGCTCTACTGTGTGCCTACTGCACATAGGCAGCAGGCAGTTTCTGTGCAGAGAAACAGATTTTCTAGAACCTTCTGAAATATAGTTGGAATATACACACAAGCAGTTGGTAATATGCTGCAATCCTTAAAGGGGTATGCACTCAGTACACTTCTGTGATTGTAGTGTGCCTGTTTTCCTTTGGCCTCTTCCACAATCCTGTTGCAGTGTTGAGACACAAAAAATTCTGTAGATGCTGGAATCTGGAGCAATACAGAAAAAGTGTTGGAGGAACTCAGCAGGTCAGGCAGCATCCATGGAGGGAAATAAACAGTCGACGTTTTGGGCTGAGACCTTCATCAGGACTGGAAAGGAAGAGGGCAGAAGCCAGAATAAGAAGGTGGGGTGGGGGAGGAACACACGCAGGCAGGGGATAGGCTAGTTCAGGTGATAGGCGAGTCCAAGTGAGAGGGGGAAGGTAGGTGGGTGGTGGAAGGGGAGAAGATGTAATAACCTGAGAGGTGATAGGTAGAAGAGGTAAAGAGCTGAAGAAGGAGGAATCCGGTAGGAGAGGGCAGTGGACCATGGAATAAAGGTTGGGGGGTGGGAGGAGACGAGTAGTGTACCTTTGGAGTGAAACACTTCCAAATATATACCTGACATCCTTTTGGTCTACTATGATGAAATCCACACCATTGCTTTCTTAATACTCTACTTTACCACCTTGAAAGAACATCTCTCAGCCAGCTTTAATGTAGTCCTGTGTACTTCAATAGCACATGACTTGTTAATTTTAGCCACACTTTCTCAAATTGACAGTTTGCTTTGGGACGATATTATATGTTGCTCCTGAGTCCAGTTGAAATGTCA
Source organism: Pristis pectinata (assembly GCF_009764475.1). Taxonomy (NCBI): domain Eukaryota; kingdom Metazoa; phylum Chordata; class Chondrichthyes; order Rhinopristiformes; family Pristidae; genus Pristis; species Pristis pectinata. The sequence continues at coordinate 79,801,445 of NC_067412.1, forward strand.
CTGATTGCCCTTGCACCAACATCTTGGGTCTATCTTGTGGATGTTCCTTCCACAGAATTGAAATCATTTGGCACCAGCTACATTGGATTCAGATGGTACATTGAATCTGACCCTACCTCTGTCCTTGCATGGCTCATCTTGTCCATTCTGTGGATTCTCGATATGCATTTCAGTTTGTTCTGTTTCTGGAAAGGATTTTATGAATCGTCAGACCTTTTCCCATAAACAGAGTATTTATTTTTCTACGTCTTGTATTGCCATATACAATGCCTGCAATATCTAACACCTTGACTGTACATGGAACAAAACAGAGCAAGGATAGGCCCTTCAGACCACTATGTCTTGTGCCGACCATGATGTCAATTTAAACTAGTCCCATCTGCTTGCACATGGTCTATTTTCCTCCATTCACTGCCTGTTCATGTGCCTGTCTTAATGGCCCTTAAACATTGCTAATGTATCTGCTTCCATCACTTCCTCTGCCAGCACATTCCAGACACCTATCACTCTTCGTGTAAAAAAAACTTGTCTTGTAAATCTCCTTTAAACTTTCCCCCTCTCCCTTAATTCTATGTCCTCCAGTATTTGACATTTCCACCCTGGGCAAAAGACTTTGACTATCTAATTTATCAATGCCTCTCATAATTTTATATACTTCTATCAGGTCACCCCTCTGCCTCCGATACTCTAGTAAAAACAATCCAAGTTTATCCAAGCTCTCCTATCTAATGCTGCCCAATCCAGGAAGCATCCTGGTGAGCCTTTCCTGCATCCTCTCCAAAGCCTCCAGATCCTTCCTGTGATGTGGTGACCAGAACTGCACATTATACTTCAAATGTTGGCAGCCAAAGTTTTATACAGCTGCAACATAACTTCCTGACTTTTATACTCAACACCTCAGCCAATGAAAGCAAGTATTCCATATGCTTTCTTTACCACCCTATCTACTTGTGTTGCCACTTTCAGGGAGCTATGGACTTGCACCCTAAGATTGCTCTGTCTCCTTTTGCAACTTACTCTTCAAAGCCTCCACTTATCCTATTCTACTTTTTGGCTCGCACTTCATTGCGTATTCTTTTTTCTGTTATACCTAACATGCTTTAGTATTGCTCTGAAGTTTTGTACATCTGTATACCATTTTCCAGAGATAATTCTGCAGCTGTTTCCTCAATCTGACCTCCTGGATTCTATCAACAATTTGTTAGCAAATAAATGAGTCTTGTAAATCTGCAAAATTGCTGTTTTCTGGTAAAAGTCTTGGCTTTGCATGACAGAATCAAAGGATTCTCCATGCTTCAGATTACAAAAGACGGAATAGTAAGAATCAGCTATTTGATTTCTTGGTGGGTTACCGTGTGCATGTGATGCACCTAATACATTGTTCAGGTTACATTTGAAGGCTTTATGGTTCTTCACCCTTGTGGCCAATGAGACGTAATAGCATTTTATTTTCATAAGTTCTGCTTTAACTACCACAGCAGCTCGATGTGCAGTGTAAAGTTCTGTCTCCACTATCTCCATTCTCAAACTGTTTACTTGCCTGGAAATGTAATTGTTAAGCCATCATATTTTGTTCTATGGTGTAAAATATCACTTGAATCACCCAGCCTGCTGACATTCAGTTCATGTACATGTGTTAGCTTAATTTTCAGGCACAGAATCTAAATTTCACCATTTCATTCACTGGCTCTCTTGAAACTATATATCAGTCCCTCTCTATGAGATACTGGAGGATAGGTGAAATTAGTAAAGTGCCTCATTATAGAACTGGCAGAGAGCATCATTGGTCCACCAGATACCTGCTGCACACAGACAAACAAGCAGGATTTTCTGGAACCTTCTCCCTGAACATTGTTGTAATATATACATAGAAATATTGATTACTTTTTTGATATTTGCAGATTATAAATTTTTAAAAAACTACTATACCCTCTTTTCCGACACCTTACAAAATTGAAACTACGGAAAAAATTTTAGGTCTTAATCCTTATCAGAAGGGCTTGATAGCAATAATTTATGATTTAATTATGAAAATACATCTAGAATCATCAAACAAAATTAAGAATGAATGGGAAAGTGAACTCCAGACATCTATACCTATAGACTTGGAAGAAAATTCTTCATTTAGTCAATACATCTTCAATGTGTGCCAGACACTCGTTGATACAGTTTAAGGTAGTCCACAGGACCCATATGTCCAAAGATAAGTTAGCTCGTTTTTATAACCATATAAATCCTACATGTGATAGATGTAAATCGAATGTGGCTTCTTTGACACAGATGTTTTGGTCCTGTCCTCTTTTGGAAAAATATTGGAAAGACATTTTTAACATTATTTCAAATGTACTGAAGATTGATTTACAACCACCCTATCACGGCAATTTTTGGATTACCAAGGATAGAGTCTGGCCATTTATCTGCTTCCGCTAACCGTATGATTGTTTTTGTTACATTAATGGCCAAACGATCCATTTTGCTTAAATGGAAGGATCCAATACCCCCTACTACTTTTCAATGGTTTTCTCAAACTATATCATGTTTAAACTTGGAAAAAATTAGGAGTGGTACTGTTGATCCTTTGCTTAAATTTGAAGATATTTGGAGTCCATTTATTCAATATTTTCACATGACGTAGATACCCTTTCAATAACTTTTCAACTTGGAGGAACGGATTTGACGACATAATACTGCCCTGTTTCTACTGAGAAATTTTAGCCCAGTTTTTTTTTCTCTTTTTTTTGTTGTTTTTTTTTTAAAGGCTTTTTTGTTTAGTTTATATTGTTTATAATTTTTTTATTGATTTGGGTTTTTGTTAAACTTATATAATAAATCTTTTTCTTTCCTTTCTTTTATATTATATTCATTTACTAAGAGATCATTGGATCTACAGATTTTTTAAATATTTTATTGTTCTTTATGATTATATATGCTATGATTGTTATCCTGATCTCTTTGTATTACATGTATAAATATTAATGCTATATAGCAATCTGTATTAAATTGAAAACTAATAAAAAGATTGAAAAAGAAAGAAATATTGATTACAGTCTACATTCCTTAAAAGAGCATGCATCCAATATTATATGAGCCATGTATATTACAAAGGTTTCCAAGTTGTTGTTTAAATGGTTAAGTAGTTCAGAACAGCTGGCAAAATCTAGTGAGATCTGGCTCATAACAATAAGAAACAGCATTAAGTACTGATAATAAAATTTATACATTACCTGATCATATCGTAATGTGCATCTTCTGTATTACAGACAAAAGTGGCAGATATCTTGAATCAGTGATGTGCAACAAACAATAGTAAAAAGAATGATCAGTTGTCAAAGAAACCAGTGCTTGCTGTAAGTTACAGAATGCTATGTTGATGTTGTCTTAAATAGGCAAATAGGACTTGGTTTATCATATTGTCGAGAGGATGACAAATCTGTTGATGCAGCATGATCTTGGTATTGGTTGGGTGTGTGAGCAATAGATAATGAGCTCAAATCCTGATGTAGGGCTGGCAAGACTCTGGCAACCTAATGAAATAAAATGCTTCAGGATGGTGCACATCTATAATTAGTTCTGTTCAGGCACTACATTTTAACACAGAATCAGCAAATTTTTGCATCTGTGACAAATTGATTATCAATCTAATGTAGGTCAACTGGAAATTAAAAGGAGCATTGTTACCTTCCCAAGAAACTGGGAGCCAGCCCAGAGCATGCCAAGATTTCAAGTTGCATAATATTCTTGGCCTATACAAGATTTTCCTGATTTAAGTATCAGATCTTTTTGTCTGAAGTTTCAAAAGGATTCAACTTCCACTACAAATCTTTCAATTCCTTCTCATTTCAAGAAAACATTTATACTCTGGAATTCATTGAGCAGAAAGGCACTGTTGAGGGAGACCTAAACAGTGAATCTCAGCTAATCACTGGAATTTGGGTTTAAATCAAAGGTAAGATAAGATATCTTCATTAGTCACATGTACATTGAAACACACAGTGAAATACATCTTTTACGTAGAGTGTTCTGGAGGCAGCCCGCAAGTGTTACCATGCTTCCAGTGCCAACATAGCATGCCCAAAACTTCCTAATCTATACATCTTTGGAATGTGGGAAGAAACCGGAGCACCTGGGGGAATCCCACGCAGACACAGGGAGAACATACAGACTCCTTACAGACAGTGGCCGGAATTGAACCCGGGTCACTGGCACTGTAAAGCGTTACGTTAACTGCTACACTACCATGCCTGCCCAATGACGATTAGACCAATGACGAGAGAACGAGGCTGGCAGCAGCTCCATGGACAGTTGCAACAGAAAGACCAGCAAGGAAGGGGGAAGCAGTCAGAGAAGACTGAAACAGAACTGTAAGTTCCTTTGAGATGTTTAATGGTGTGGGGGATTGTGCTGTAGCACAAGCTACTCAAGAGGCACCAGATGCTGGGAGAAACAATTAAAAGTCTATTGTTGGAGGTAAAACAACATATCATTGATGAAATGAAAGGAATATGATTGAAGAAAGGAAGGAGAGGTTATTTTTCAGGAACAAAGCAAGTATGCACTACAAAGTAGATACTTAATATATGAATGGAAGGATAACCAGAAACATATACAGGTACATTAGGTTTACTGATAGTTTGCTGACACGTTGTGGTTATAAAGGAGGAATGGAATAGTACAGTCAAAGCATGTTTATTTAGGAGGTTTCATTCTCTCCATGGCTTATGTGCTTCAATAGACACTACTTTCCAATAGCTGCCCATTTAGATTCCCTTGTTCTCTCCTAGACTCGCATTAGGGCTGCGAATTTTAAACTGAGAATTTTTTTTTGCCTTTAGCCAAAGGCACCTTTTATAACAAAACACACAATACAGAGAGTGAAAAATAAACCATGTACCCATATAGCATTTATCATATTTCTAGAGTTTCCTGAAGTGCTTGCTAATGAATTCTACTTGTGTAATTATTGCCTTTGTGTTCTTCTGTACATTTCACATTGTTGACTAGATCAGTACTTATTGCCTATTACCGAACACCTTTGCATAAGACTGCCATTCCTTGGATCCACTATTAACTACTTAATTGTAGTTTTAGTATCTCCAATAATTCTGCCTTTCTCTGCTCATGTACTGCCACCTTAGAATACTCCATACAATGTAACCTAGTCCCTTTTTTTGCAACATCAACTATTGAAACGAAGTAATCTTTCCACTCATTTGATGATAACCGTCAACACGAATGGTTCACCATTCCATTATGTTTCTGCTTGGATGAGTTATAATTCCCACCACAAATTAAGGACTATTCCCACAAGTATGAACTCTTCCCCAACCACTTTCTCAGGATTTTGCTATTTTCAACTCAGCTACTTATCGACCCATGGCTGAGCTTCCAATGTTATATTCTTCTTTTGACAAAGACTGCCGAATTTAACCTCCATAACATTGCCTCTTTACCCCTGCCTCTAAAAATTGGCTTCTTAAACTCTCAGTGATGACTTTTCCAATGTTTTCTTGGCAGCCTGCAGGGTTTTCTGAATATGTTTCTGTGAACATCAAAAAGCATTATATGAATGCAACTTGTTCCGCTGTTAAGTAGGAAAATACAGCAAGTAATTTGCACACATTCTCTTCCACAAATATCAAATGCAATAAATGACCCACTAGTTAATTGTTTTTTATAGGAGTGTTGGTAGAGGAATGAATGTTGATTAGGATATTGGGACAATACCATACTCTTTCTCAAATGATGCCATGAAATCATTTACTTCCATCTAAATGAGCAGATGGAGCTTGGCTTTAACATTTCATCCAAATACTCTAGTACTCCCTCAGTACTGCAGTATAAACTCAGTTTACACATTCATGCTTAAGCATGGGGATCAATCCACAATCATCTAACTCAAAAGCAAGAGTGCTGCTAACTGAGCCAAGCTAACATATGGAGCTATTTTTTTCCTGTTTCATGACCATCACTTAACACAGCTGGGTCCAAAATGCATTTTGAAAGATTGGCAACTGCTTAATTTTATTTGTTGAAAGCCACATGTCATTGATACTAAGCTATGAATATCTCAATGTGGTATAGTTATTTCAAGGATTGTTCCTGAAGAATAAAATACACTGTATATTTTCCCTTTTATACTTTAATGGCATTCCAGTACTGATTGTTCCGTTCTTTTCTGTTCTGTTTCTTTTTTCTTTAGTCATGTGTTTGCTCCTTACCTAGACATGAGCTCTACACATAACCAAGGTTAAGTTTCAATTGTTTTGTTTGAATCATAACCCAGAAATTCATTTTGTTTGAAAAAATATGCATAAGGACAGAGACCCACACCTACTTGACGCTGTAGAAGAAAGATTTTTCTGGACATAGAGTATACAAAGCTTTGTACACATAAATTGATGTGATTCACAGCCTTATGCATGGTTTTAAATGAATGGAATTTTGAAAGTCATACATGAATTCCATACAGGCCTGTGGTATGTGAGTTCAAGGCTGGAGCTCTAAAACACTAGGGGCCAACTGAAGTTGTGGGATAACAAGCGGTCTGCTGGAGGAACGTAGTGGGTTGAGCAGCATCTGTGGGGTTGGGGGTGGGGAGAAGGAATTGTCAACTTTTCAGGTCAAAACACTTCATCATGACAATTTCCACCAACCCCCCCCCCCCCCGCCTCCACAAATGCTGCTTGACCTACTGAGTTCCTCCAGCAGATTGTTTGTTGCTTCAGATTCCAGCATCTGCAGTCTCCTACGTCTCTGAAGTTGATGGTTTGAAGTGAACAGGTTAGAAAAGGAATGGAACTGGAGACACTGACCTGCTGCTCTGATGATGATTTGAATATCAAGCAGCATGGAAGAACAACCAGACAGAGGCATCTGAGAGAGCCTTCCCCACCCAAAGATATGGCAGCCCTCATCTGAATAATGATTAAAAATCTGCTCCACTGTTGTGGCTGAGCCAGTGCTGTTCATGTCTTCAGAACTCACAACAATGATACAGGTAATAGCATATTCCTTTAAGTGGCCCAAGCAAAGTTGCTTCCTTCTGTGAGGACTTGCTTTCCTGTGAAGGGCATGTCGGTTCAATGTAACAGTGGCAAGGTCAAGTGTGCATTTTGCAGTGATTGACATCACTGCTGGGTGCTCAGCATCCTGTGTGTGTGTGTGTGTGTGTGTGTGTGTGTGTGTGTGTGTGTGTGTGTGTGTGTGTGTGTGTGTGTTCATGTACTAACTGCACAGAAGGGTGTGATCCCAAGTGTTGGTTTATGCTTTGCTTGCTATTTAGTGATCAGTTTTCATACTGTGTTAGAAAAACATCTAGAGCTATTTTTTCTTCCGTTTCATGACCATCCAAAATCCATTTTGTAAGATTGGCAATTGCTTCATTTTATTTGTTGAAAGCCACATGGCATTGATACTTAGGATGAATATCTCAATGTGGTATAGTGATTGTATTTCGGGGTTGTTTTTAAATTTATTCCTTCACAAGATGTGCGTATCACTGGCAAGGTCAGCATTTATTGCCCATTTCTAAGTGCCCTCTGAAATGGGTGACTGACCAGCTTGGCTATTTCCAAGGAGTTGACCCCATAGGTGGATCTGGAGTCACATCTAGGCCAAACCAAATGAGGATGATAGATTTCCTTCCCTGAAGAACTCCAGTGAACCAAGTGGGTCTTTAGCGACAATCTGATAGTTTCATGGTCATCATTACCATATTAACTTTCTATTACAATTTTTGTGTAATTATTTGAATTCAAATTCCCCAACTGGCAGTACAGGATTTAACCTTATCTCTCTGTATCAATTGCCCAAGTTACTAATGCCATGACTTAACCACTGTGATAATATAGTTTGACCAATGTCTTCAATAAAAAAGGATCTTAGTCACATTACATTTCAAATGCTACACAAACAATAAAAGTTATTTTAGCATGCAAGTCCAACTACTACCAGTTAATATCAATGAATTTTAACGCTGCTGTGCAGTGTGACATTTACACAGCTGTTTATTGGCATATTAAACTACAGAAGGTAAATTTATTATAATTATACTTCATGTATCTTCCTGAACTGAGCTGGGGCATTTAATCATAATAAATACTCAATTAAAATTAATAGATTAGACTTTAATTTATTTGAATGTTAAACTGAAAATGTTTGTGTTTGATTTAGACAAAAACATTTTCAAAACACCTCAAAATTTAATTGACACCAATCAATATACCAACATCACCATTCAAATATAATGTCTAATTTTATTGAGATACATAGATAGGCACAACATATAACATAACAAAGAAGTAATCAAGTGGGTGGTTCAGTGGCACAGACAGTAGAGCTGCTGCCTCACATTTTCAATGAGCTCTGTTTTTGAATCCTGATCTCTGGTGCTATCAGTGTGGAGTTTGCATGTTCTCCCTGTGACTGTGTGGGTTTCCTCTGAGTGGTCCAGTTTCCTCCCACATCCCAAAAATAGGTGGGTTGGTGGGTTCATTGGCCACAGTAAATTGTAGGTGAATAGAATCTGGGAGTTAACTATGCATAAAATGCATTACAACAGGATTAATGTAAAAATAGGTGTTTCATGTTCAGCGAGGATTTGGTGGGTCAAAGGATATGTTTCTATGCTGTATCTCTTTGACTCTTTTACTGGGACCACAAGATTTCCATTGATGGAGCAGCTTTCATATTCCAAGGCACTTTGCAACCAATCAAATATTTTTGAAGTGCCACTTATGTAATGTAGGAAATGTACTGCAAAATTTTGCACAATGATTTTCTACAATAAGAAATTTGATATTGATTAGGTAACGAATTTTAGTAGTGTTATTTTGATAATGAAATTTGGAAAGGATATGAATGAGAACTCTGCAGCATACCTTCAAAAGAGTTCCACAGGATATTTTACAGCCATCATAAAGAGCAATTTGGAATCTCATACAAAAACTCTGATGGTGCATTTCTGGCTCAGCAATGCTCAGATCTCTGTACACAACTTGAGCCCACAAACTACTGATGCAGAAATGAGATTGCGACCATTAACTAGGTTGAAAAGAATATAGGTTTTTATATTCTGAAAGCTTTCCAATATTAATTTCTTTTGCATAGTTTTACAATTACTCACTCTTTTGTTCCTCTGAATCATGCTTCATTCCCAAGATAATCACTTCAATTGCGATTCAGAGGTGAATACCGAGGAATAATTATCAGCAGGCTATTGCTTCATGAAGTGTATCACAGCCAAATCTGATGCTGTTTGCACATGTACCTATGCCAGTGGTAACCAGAAATTCCAAAGGGGATAGATTTTTATGGAGAAACAATCACAAATGGACTCTGAAAGACTTCATAGATCTTTACCTTCCTACTCTTACATGGTTAAAACATGAGTGAGTCAGAAGATCTGAAGAATCTGCCCTGGAGTTTTAAAAAACATGCCATATATGAGTTGACAATGCATTAAGAGATTTTGTCCCTGACAGCTAATCTACATTTGTGTCCAGAGAGTTCTGGGAATCAAAATGTTTTTCAGTTTGGAGAGTAAAGCCTATTGCAAACTATGAGTTTAGTCAAGAATAGAATTTACTGAAGGCTTGCTGTTGAAGGAGTTATGACTGCATTTACATTCAGTTCAATACTGATTTCACTGCTTTTAATTTAATAAGATTTCCTGCATATCTAATTAGGTGACTTGGATTGCAAAGACTAGAATTCCTAGAACTGAATTAAAAGAATGACCTCCATTTTAAGGCTGCAGATAATTTTCAAAACTCTACAGTACAACATCAAATTAATCACTCACCATTGCCAATTCTACTAATACTCTTGTTCTCTGTGTTTAAAGAGGGCATTCAGAATATTTGTGTGTTATTCAAGATTTGCTTAATTGAAGAAGAGACTAACCCAGATTTTCTGTAAATACAATTGGGAAGTTAATGGTGCCCACTGTTTGTACTCGTGTTATTGTAACCTCAGCCAAGGGGAACTTAACCTTAAACATCCTAAAGTTGTATCTGACTTGCACTACCACATAGTTAGCCTTGCTAAAACAGAACCTGTGTCCCTACCCCACCACTGAAATCTATTGCATAGTGTGAACTTCCCAAGCTTGTGATTCTCCGATTCTGAAAATTAACTGCTGCAGCTGAGGAACATCATTCGTCATTGGAAATATTTTTGGTTCCTTTTTGTCGATTAATTCATTTAATACTTGCTATTTGGTGAGGAGACAGACAGTTAGTTGCCTATGCACTTAGTCTCCAGATGCGTGCTTTCCTTGTTGTGAAGTCATCATCCAGCAGTTTTAAAAACTTCTCAGGCAGAAGATTTGAGGAAAAAAAAGTAAATACATTTGGGCAAGCCTAAATGTCTTGCTACAGCAAATTATGGTCCATTATTTTTCTTGTTTCTGAAGATGAAAGAATAGTTGACTAACTCTCAAGAAATAGTTATCCAGCTTGCTCTCATTATTTTAGCAACCAATTGCTTCACTCAATGTTCACAGATCCTCTTTCAAATCAAAGTTATACATTTATGGGTGTTTAACAGTAATTTGTGCATAAACCCCACTTCCTCCATAGTCTGTGTCCTGTGACATTCTTGGATTAATTTGATTATCTATGAACAACCTGTTGGAAAAGTTATGTTGATGAAAAACAAAGGGTCTGTACTTATTGAAATAACATTGCAAAAGGTGGAGGAAATGTGCAAGAGTGGATATGTCAATTAGTTCTGAATATTTACTGGAATAGGGCAAATTACTTTGTTTGGAGAGACACGAATTGGCAAAGAATACTGTGCCACATGTAAATGTGAATTTTTAAAACTTGTGTTCCAAAGGGTGAAGTTGAGGGTAGGGAGGACAACATTTGAATTAAAGTCAAAGATCATTCCAGGTTTGGCTGCAATTTCTGGTATTTGTACTTCAGTAACATTCCTCCTGTTATCGAATGAATAACTTCAAGGGTTTGAACAGAAAAATGAGAAGCTCATTTTGCCACTAATGATAGCTCTGCCATTCAACAAGATCATGGCTCATCTTTTACCTCAGCACCCCCTTCCTGCACTAACCCATTTATCTTGATTCCATTAATATCTAAAACAACAACCTGCCCCCAATCCCAGGATGTGTTTGGTCGTATAACCTTAATGCAGACAGTCTAAACTCCTGCCTGCATTAAGGTTATACGACCAAACACATCCTGGGATTGGGGGCAGGTTGTTGTTTTAGATATTAATGCACAAAGTGAGAAAGACAAAAAGGTAAACTGAAAAAGTACTTAAGAAAAGCAGGAAGGAAAATGGAAGTCTGAAAATAACCTATGATGAATGGAAAAGGAACTAAAAGAGTTAGGTTGCCAAATAAGCAAATATAAGTTTAATCCCACATTCACATTGTAAAGTATACCGACAATTCAAGATTTCACATGGGCATTATGGGTCACGTGACCTTCTCCTGTATGATAATTTTCTCTAAATGTACAACTGTCAACTCCATTCTGGTTAAGTGATCTTTATTGAAATGAAGGGCAGTCTACAGTATTAGAGCAGTCTACAGTATTTTGCAGGCATTTGTCGTGCATGATATAGAACAAGTTGCACATGTACTTCTTGCTTGGCAGGTGGCTGGAAACCTAGCTTTTAGATTCCTGCAGTTCTTAAGGATACTTCACACCGTCTTATTCTTCACTTTTCTTTTCCTCTCTTTCTCTGAGTCTTCTATTTTAACTGTTTCTATTTGCACTCATTTAAAGGCTGGTCGTCTCTTGTTTCAATCACTGTGCTAATTGCATCCACACTCTCAGTTATCTAATTACAGGGGACATGTCACAACACAAGTCATTTCTATCTTAAGTATCAACCTTGGAAGATTATTCCTTTTCCTATCTCCTGAATGTACATTCTCGAAGTTTCCCGGACAATTGACCTGACAAACTGACAGTGGTGCTCCACTCCCAAACTCTTATCAACCATAACTGTAAGCACAAAAGCCTTATTGCTAGATTGACTAGACATAGCTTCCTTAGCAATTAATGATCCATGTGAGAGGAGTTAATATTGTAAAAAGATTACTTTCCCATTTTCACATTTTCAGGAGCTAAAGCAATGATATTGTTCTGCATTTTATACAAATAAACAAGCTGTGGGAATTTAAAATTCCCCTCATATTGAAAAATACATGTGAACATATTTTAATTAAGCATTTCAATTAGCATAATTAACCAATACAAAGAATAGAAAAAAGATACATGCTCAAATTAGCTACAGCTATTTCTTACAATGCACATAGTTGCATAAAACACTATGAATACTTTTGGTAAGCTAAAGGCTAAAATTGCTAAGGGGGGGTTTGACTGAACACACTAACAGAAATGTGGCTGGCAGCTGAATATTCCTGACTGGAAATTATTCAGGAGGGATTAAGTAAAGAAGTAGGGAGAAGAGACTGCAGCATTAATTACAGCATTAAATCATGGATAATAGAGGGGAGATGCAAATTTGAATCCACGTAGTTTGAGGAAAAGAATAACAAAGGAGCTGTTATGCTGTTGGATTATGTGTGTAGACTATTCTGCAAGGAAAAAGAAATCAAAGAAAATGATGCAGTTCCATAAAAATGGATGACCAAGATAAAATTAATGTCTGGGAAGTAAGTGGAGCATTCCAATACATTGCTGATCTCTTTTTAGATCAATATGGTTTAAGTAGAACATTGGTATTGCTGCATGTAATTATATGAAATGAAATAGAACAAATAAGTAATATAAAAGCAGTGTAATATCAATGAAACAACATACAAAATGCATTTGGTACTGTGGAAGCTAGAAATCTGCAATTTAAAAAAATGAATATGTTGGAAATACTCAGCAGGACACAGAAGTGAATGAAACAGAGTTAATGTCTCAGGACTATGAACTTATATTCAAACTTTCACCAGAGTTCTTCAGTCTGGAAATGTTAATTTTGTTTCTCTCTTCACAGATGTTGCCTGATATGTCCAGTACTTCTACAATGTAATTTTATTGGAAGAGGAGAGAGAATGATCTTGGGGTGCAAGTTCATAGCTTCTTGGAAGTGACAACACAAGTAGATAGGGTGGTTTATGGCAAGAAGTCATATGGGATACTTGCCTTCATTAGTCAGGGTGTTGAGTGTAAAAGTTGGGAAGTTATGTTGCAGCTGTATTAGGCCACATTTGGAGTATGTGGTCTGGTCATCTGGTCACTGCATTACAGGAAGGAAGTGGAGGCTTTGGAGAGAGTGCAGAAGAGGTTCACTGGATTTTACCTGGATTAGAGAGCATCAGCTTTGGAGAGAGATTAGACAAACTTGGATTGTTTTCTCTGGAGTATTGGAGGCTGAGAGGAGACTATAGAAGTATATAAAGTTCTGAGAGGGTTGGATAGGGTAGATAGAATCTTTTTTTCCCAGGGTGGAAATGTCAAACTCTGGAAGGCATTGCTTTAAAGTGAGAGGAGGAATATTTAAAGGAATTTTACGAGGCAAGTGTTTTACACGGTGAGTGGTAGGTGCCTGGAATGTGCTGCCAAAGGAAGAGGTGGAAGCAGATACCACAGCAACATTTAAAAAGCAATTAGGCAGGCACATGAACAGACAGAATGGAGAGATAGTGACCATGTGCAAGTAGATGGGATTAATTTGTATCAACATCATGGTCAGCATAGACATTGTAGGCTGAAGGACCTGTTCTTGTGCTATACTGTTTCATGTTCTAAAGGTAAACATACAAAAGTGGCACCAAAAATCCCTCACTTTTCAGTTAGGCATGAAAACAATCAGCCTGGATAAATAGTTAAAAAAAGATATTGACAGCAAAGACAATAGAGAAGTGATGGAAAATGTCCAACTGTACATACCTAAAGAGCAAACATGTCCATATATATAACATGGCTGCACAAGTAATGCTGTCGTCCCTTGGTGATACCTAAAAAAAGTGACATTTGACAATATCATACTTAATAACAATAGAAAACAAGTAATGTCTAGAAAATATTGACCTCATTTTAATTAGGTAGAGGCCCTTGTATCATTACCTAGAAATATGCATCCTTCCTCCCAATCATGTATTTAATTTCCTTATCTGGTGTACTTAGACCAACAAATGCAAGGTACTATGAAGAATCCTGAAACTGAAACCCTCCTGCTCTTAAAATTGAATTGTTCAAATTTTACATAATCTCAGTTCTACTTCTTCATATGTTGTTGTTTCAAACATGGACAATGACTTCTGGCTTTTGTCACTCCTTCTCCAAAACTGTTTAAGCCCACAATACCATTCAATACTTTTGGTTTTGATTTGGAAAGACAGAAGAGGGTGTGGAGAAAATAAGTTTATAAATGCGTGCAAAATTTGATCATATTAAGGCAAGCCATGTCTAACAAATTTACTGGGCTCTGAGGAACTAAAGAAAGTGTATGTCACCCTTGCAAAGTTTCGTAAGCAAAAATAAGGTGCCAAAAAGGGAATATAGTAAGGTATGTGATATGAAGAGGAATTTGACAATGTTCCTCAGGGTTGATGACATAACAGAAAGGGTTATATGTAAAGCAATGATTTTTAAACTGGAATGATGTAAACAGTTGGGACATTTGAACATTTTAGATAAATGATCAGGACTTAATTACATGACACATAATATCAAAATTTACCATCAACTGTTTAACTGTGGAGGAATGTTTTCAATAATAATTATCATAATTTGTATAATGTAAGTTAGTTGCTTAATCCGATGAATGTCAGAAAAAGATTAATGCAGCAAAATGTGAAATGACATATTTTAAATGTAATAATGAGAAAATGAACTGTATGGTAAATAGTTGATGAGATTTGCATTCTTTAAAGTGGCAGTTCAAGCTGATAATAAATGTTTGAAAAACATATATAATACAAAAACAAGAAGTTAAGGTTAAATCTCTATTAATCACTGCTTAGTTTTGACACTCTACTTTATCAAATATTTGAAGTGATAAAGTACTGATGAAATTCTTGAAGGTGATGCTGGGAATGAGGAAGTTTAGTGCTCAGAAAAGAGTATAGATATAACGCCTCTTTCTGTAGAATGGAGACATTTAAGAGATCTGAGAGAGGTTACAAAGATGTTTCCAAGTTAAATGATAAAGAATTATTTCAGTTGGTTTAGTGATGGAAAGCATGAACAACCAAGAATACAATGGGATAGTTTTAGTTTGGCCTGAGGATATTGAACACTTTAACGAAAAGAGGAAGAAAAGCAAAAATAATTTCTAGTTTATTAAGAAAATAGATACTTAAATAGAAAAAAGTGGTGTAAAAGGGCAGAGAAATAGAATGAACTGGATATTTTTTGCAGAGAATTGGCTCAGGAATTCAGGAATGATGGGCTGAACAGCCCACGCCCCGCCCCCCACTCCCCATCACAATGAGCAACCAAATGAGTTTTGTTAATGAATTATTGTTTCATTAATTTCCCTTTCAGTAGTACAGTCCTGTGTGCAATTTCATGATTTGAATCTATATTTTTTTTGCTATCTATTATTTTCCATGCTGCTGCATATTATTCATTATAAAATTGAGTTATTTGAATAGTCTCACTGTTCCTTGACCCAAACTGCCCCCTCACTTCTTTACATCAATTTTAATAACCAGATGCAAACCAGATAGTTAGTATTACAAGGCCTCAATTGATAACTGAGTGGCATTGGTAGTTAGTACTTTTATTCCCTACTTTCCTCTTTGGATACTGGTTAAAATATTGTTCATATGATAGATGAGGAAGCTATTTCAGCTCATCCTAGCTTATTGAGAAAATAAAAACATTTTCTCCCTTATCTAGCTGTTTACTAAATGCCCAGAGATTCTTTCTCCACAAGTGAATACAGATGTCCATTCTGTATCAATTGTTTATCACACAAGAACTTTTTTGACATTAGATTTGCACTTACCTTTCGTTAATATAAGTTGTGAGCCTTGTTCCACAGTTGCTGTTTCATTTGACGTATCCTGCATTCATCTTTTCCATAAAGTTGTGTTGTTATTTGCCTGAATGATGGCTCCTTGCACCACACCTTCCAATTTAACTTCTCCCATTCAAGGCTAAATTATATAATTTCCGCAGTAATTCAGTCACCAGACATTAAGAATCTGTATCAACCTTCTGCTATGCATTCTATTTAAAACAGTTGGGACAAAGTGTGTAGAAGTAAATATTACACCCAGAGAAAGCTTTGATACTGCAAGCAGAAAAAATAACCTCAAGGAAAATGTTAAAATCTAACATTTTGTTTCCAAATCAGATAATCAGTGGCACGATTTTTGCCTACAAATGATTGAAAAGTAATCACATATCATCTGATTAGAAGATCAAGAGAGAATCCACACCTTGTGTGATATTGTGTCGAAAGTGGAATCTATCAGGATGCACCATTGTACTTGAATGGACAATTCTCTGTTGTCTTCCCTTTAAAGGTGCCCAAAAATTAACTTGCTTATTGGAAGTTTAAAATAAAGGGTATCATTTTTTTTACATTACCTGCAGGAGAGGGCAAAGTTACCTCTAATTATCTAATTCAGGGGTTCTCATCTGGAGTGCATGGCCCCTCTGGGATCTGCCAGAGGGTCTCTTGGAATACAGCAAAATTACATTAGACTCACCCCAGCACACCAGAGACAAGGTTTGGGGATGCAACTGTGTGTCTCCTCTTTTACTAAAACAGAAAATGTTGGGAACATTCAGCAGATCAGGTAACATCTATGAAGACAGAAACAGAGTCAATGTTTTACCTCAATGATCCTTCTTCAGAAGATTTTGATGGCTGGTTCACAAAGGCTATCGTCAGCTCTTCGTGATTTTAGTTTGTCTGTCCCATTATATTCTGCCAGATGTTTTTTCTCCACTTTCTCCTATTTCATTACAGACCTGACCCCTTCCTTTTCCCTATTGGTCTCCACCTCCAGTCCCAGCTCTACTGCAAGGACTACACCTTCTGCTTCAATCTTGTCTATGTCCCTTCTTTTGGTTTGGAACTTGGATTGCTCAGATTGTGCTGCTGATTACAGGCTCTGTTTAGTTGATTCTACTTCTTTCAGTGACACTCAATTCAGTTTTGTATTGAGTGGCTGTTTTCCCCTTATCTCAAATGTATTGCAGAACATTCAAGTTCAGCAAAGGAATTGGTATTAGTATTGGTTTATCCTTGTCACTTGTACTGAGGTACAGTGAAAAGCTTGTCTTACAAACCGATCGTACAGGTCAATTCATTACACAGGGCAGTTACATTGAGTCAGTACAGAGTGCATTGATGTAGTACAGGTAAAAACAATAACAGTACAGAGTAAAATGTCACAGCTACAGAGAAAGTGCAGTGCAATAAGGTGCGAGGTCACAACAAGGGAGATTGTGAGGTCATAATCCATCTAATTGTATAAGGGAACTGTTCAATAGTCTTATCACAGTGGGGTAGAAGCTGTCTTTAAGTCTGGTGGTACGTGCCTTCAGGCTCCTGTATCTTCTACCCAATGGAAGAAGAGAAAGGAAAGAATGTCCCGGGTGGGTGGGGTCTTTGATTATGCTGGCTGCTTCACCAAGACAACGACAGTTAAAGACAGAAACCAAGGAGGGGAGGCTGGTGTCAGTAATGTGCTGGGCTGTGTCCACAACTCTCTACAGTTTCTTGCGGTCCTGGGCAGAGCAGTTACCGTACCAAGCCGTGATACATCCAGATAGGATGCTTTCTGTGGTGCATCTGTAAAAGGATTTACAAACCAAAACCTCCTAGTTCACTTCAACCGATAGTTGGAATGAACTCAGGTCCCTCCTTCTTGTAATGGTTGTTCCTGAGGTGCTGCAACCAATGTCTCTGATAGCCCTTCTTTTATGCAATTTTTCTTCCAATCTTCTTAAGACTTTCTTTGTTCTTACCCAGCTCTCATGATTCTGAAATCGACCGTTCAAGCTGTCATTCATTCAAGGACTAAACAACAAGACACATCTGTTCCCTTTCCTCTTTTCCATCCTTAACCTAGATCTGGGCCCCATCAATCTTGATTATCTATCACAATCGAAACCAAGGATGGAGTAAACAAGATTATGTATTTTCTTATCAGCCAGAGAGTTCTTTTATTGTAAAGTGCTTCCCAATTCATCAAAATTGTTTTGTCCATGGAATGACAGTACCCAAAAGATCCTCATTTAGTTATCCTGCTCTCTGGATGGTTCTTCCTGGAATAATTTACAATGGCAGAGTTCATAAGGCTATGTCAGCACAACTTTGCTTCCTTACATTGAAACTGACCAAGTGTTGATCACGTGACCTTCCTTCACCGTGAACTTTATTCTGTAGTTCTCAGCAACTCTTTCCAGTCAGTGTCCTCCAAAAGCCTGATGGGATACTTAACATCTTGTCTCTAGCTACAGCACAACTGTATTTGTATACATGTTGTCTGGAATAACAGCACAGGTACAAACAATGTGGTTAGTTTGCCAGAGGAGCTTGTCAGGAGGTTAGAAATTTGGTGGAACTTTTTATTAGTCGGGAGGCAGTCCTCAGAAAGGAAAAATCTGACCTCAGTCACAAGCAAACAGTGGCAGACTGGTGAAAACCATTTGGCCTATCCACAAAAGGGCAATTTGAAACATTGTAATCTAAAGCATAGAATGGAGAGATTGGAGACCTGAGCTACCTCCAGAGTCCATGCCTTGTGTAACACAATATATGCACTTCACCCCTATCAGCCACCACTCTCACTAAATCATCTGATCTGGCAGGACATCAAAACAGTTCACAGCCAAGATAATATGAGAGAAACAAAACAACTGAAATGCCTCTAACTTCAGACCATTAAAATGATCAAAACTGGTCCAGGACAAATTTCTAAATGACTATGGTCCTGAAAACTTTGCACGATCTACTTTATTTTCCACGTTCAGATATGTAAGGAATTCAAATGAATCAGTTTTTATTTCTAAAACTCACTTGGTTATACTGTTCCCAAAAATCTCTGAATTGTAGCAACAATATTAGTGCACAACAAGCAGCATCTGATTGATGTTAGGAGCTGGGATACAGATTCTTGGGTACAGAAGAAGTGCCGCTCCAGGCCAATTGAGAGGATTAGCTATTTAAATAAGCTCTTTTTAGCTTATAACTCATCCACAAGATTCCATGGATCCCTAAATATTTATGCTTAACAGGACATTGGATTGGAACAATGCTCCATTTCAAATAAACCTTCAACTACTATTGGTTCAGCAGTACCAATGAAGTACTTCGTTGAAGTGCACTGCATTGCAGAGATAAAGTGAAACTAATTTGCCTCTGAATAGTCCCACCCCCTCTCTTTTATCTCTAGTTACCATCACTCTATCAGTGGAGTACTGCTGAACACTGATTAATTGACATTGACATATATATTGATAATGATTTAATCCAAATATATGTTCCCTTCAGAAGTTTGTTCAGATTATTGGATTGGTGATGCCTCTTCAGAAGAGTGGACAGTGCTGTATCCATCTTTTTAATCTAAGTAAAATGTTCATTATTACAAATTACTGGTAAAGCTTGGAAGAGAGATAACAGAGAACTGAGCTTCCTCCAAAGTTCATGCTTGGAGGTATAATTAGAAATATTATTTTGGTAGTGTGTTTCAAAACGACATGGTCATATGAATCATTACACACTCATTCCACAGCATTTTGGGTTAAATGTGTTAGAAGGCTACAAAATCCAAGATTATGCTATTCTTCAAATGTACCAAGACCATTATTTCTTTTTAGAGTCTGATAACTTGTGCATGAAATATTTTTTAAAAATTATTCCTGAAACACATACATGGCAAGTTTCATGCCACATGAACCAAAGTAAAATGGAAGAATAATGGATATTTCTTTTCAAGAAGCATATTGTGCCTGGAGGTCGGTGACCAGTGTTGTTCCCCAGGGATCTGTTCTGGGACCCCTGCTCTTTGTGATTTTTATAAATAACTTGGATGAGGAAGTGTAAGGGTGGGTTAGTAATTTTGCAGATGGCACAAAGGTTGGTTGTGTTGTGGATAGTGTAGAAGGTTGTCGAGGGTTACAACAGGACATTGATAGGATGTAAATCTGGGTTGAGATGGAGTTCAACCCAGAAACGTGTGAAGTGATTCGAATTGAATTTGAAGGCAGAACACAGGGTTAATGGCAGGATTTTTAGCAGCTTGGAAGAACAGAGGAATCTTGGGGTCCAAATTCATAGGTCCCTCAAAGTTGATGCGCAAGTTGATAGGATTGTCAAGAAGGTGTATGGCGTGTTGGCCTTCATTAGTCGGGGGATTGAGTTCAAGAGCTGTGAGGTAATGTTACAGCTCTATAAAACTCTGGTTAGACCACACTTAGAATATTGTGTTCAATTCTGGTCAACTCATTATAGGAAGGATGTGGAAGCTTTAGAAAGGGTGCAGAGGAGATTTACCAGGATGCTACCTGGGTTGGAGAGCATGTCCTATGAGGATAGGTTGAGTCAGCTAGGGCTTTTATCTTTGGAGTGAAGGAGGATGTGTGGTGACTTGATTGAGGTGTACAAGATGATAAGAGGCATAGACTGAGTGGACAGCCAGGGACTTTTTTCCCAGGGTGAAAATGGCTAACACAAGAGGGGATAATTTTAAGGTGATTGGAGGAAAGTACAGGGGGGATATCAGAGGTAAGTTTTTTACACAGAGTGGTGGGTGTGTGGAACGCATTGCCAGGGGTGCTGGTAGAGGCAGAAACATTAGAACATTTAAGAGACTCTTAGATAGGCATATAGATGATGGAAAAAATGGAGGGGTATGTGGGAGGGAATGGTTAGATTAATCTTAGGGTAGGCTAAAAGTTCGGCACAACATCATGGGCCAAAGAGCCTGTACTGTGTTGTAATGTTCTATGTTCTTTCTCAAAGGTTGCTAATTGACATGTGATACTAGGCTTGGAAATTGTTTCCTTTTTCTCACGTTTGGAAATTGTAATGTTTCTAGTGTGAATCTTGGAAAATTATTCATGCACTTATCAGGATATAGTGTGCTTAATAGGTCCTTGCTGAAGGGCCATAAAATAAACTAACCTGGTTTGTCTTCCAAGAAGCTTTGAGGTATAAATGTCCCATTATTTGTTGCAGATGTATATAGATTTTCACATTGCAAGCAGTTTCATCTGTTGGATTATCTGCTAATGAGAGTGACTTTTATTTAATTGTTTTATTTCACTTCTTTTAATGTATGAACAACCAGTTGAGGATGTGCTGTCTATGAACAATGCGATTTCTGTGATCACTTGTTTTCTATTTTCCAGCTGCAGTAATAGGTGACAAAGCAAAACATTTTGTTATATCATTTGTGAGTCAGAGCAGCAACAGTCATTCATACAAAAACAGAGAATGCATGCAAGAGTAGGCTTGTGAGAATAAAGTTGGAACCTGCTACCTCAACTGATATAAAGATGTTTATTATGGAATTGGAGAAATTGAAGAATGCCATTTGGTTTGGAGACTTGAAATTAAACAGTATTTGGAAATAAAATTATGAAATCAGAATGCAGTGGAATTCTTGACACTTAATTTTGGTATTGGTATTGTCTGAAATTTATGATGATTGCCACAGAAATTAAACTAAGTATGCAATGTTTTACCCATCAAATGAATGTTCCATTCATGGCTAAAAGCAATGTTTGACAGCAAAAGTGAAAGAAGACTGGAGATTGCCTTTATGTAGTAAGCTTAGAAAAATCACGGCAATATTTTGTTAGCATTTTCTCTGCAGTTAAACGTTTACTTTTTAAGAATGAAAGATGTTCATATACATAGCTGAGATTTTTTGAAAACTACTTCACTCTAAATAGGCTAGAGCTGGCCACCTGATTTAAAATATATATATATTTATTTAAAGCTCTGAGTTACAAGTTCTGAGTTGCAATATATATGCAGAACTGATATATATTATTAAAGTTTGCATAAAGATTCAAGTGGTTCTAAACTGCATAAAATACCTAGTACATATGTAGTTGATTATAGTTAACTTAAGAAAGTAAATCATTCATTTAATGCAGAAAGTTTTTTCCAATATCCCAGCTAAGAAGTTTCTGAAGAGTGCAAGTCTGATCCAAATGTCAGGGCGAAGTTTAAATGCATACATCACGGCGATAGACAACTCAAATTACTGACAAGGATTTGACTTCTACAAATTATTCAAGCTAATTGAGTTGATCCCTTTTAAGTTGGTACAGTCAGATGAATTCAATAAATTGGATGCCCTAGGTTTAATGAAGTCAGTTTATGGACAAGTGAACCTGCTGAGTGGCAGATCTACACCCAGTTCATGAACAGCAGTGATTAAATTGGTCAAGGGAATAACATAAACATCCCCTTAAGCTTTTGTGCCAGTTCTTATCTAAAAATATAGCTTTTGCATTGTGTCTTTTTCAACGGGAAGCTGCCTATTTTTATTTACAACCATAGCCTTAATCTAGCTCCCCAATGACACACATTTCCACCACAAAAGTCATCAAACATTACTGCTAATTGGTAATCTTACTGAAAACAAGAATAAGCAGCTTAAATATAGAATATAGTCCTCTGAAGGGGTTAGAAATGGACACATTGTTAATTGCCAGTTTAATTAAAGGCAGCCTGTGAAGTGTTTGACCCTTATCACTCCTGACACAGGAATTCTTAATGCTGACCCTGCAGACTAAAGATTGTAGTGGAGGGGAGGAAGATCTCAAGGGGAAATGGATTTAACCATGGGATATTTGAAGTTAGTAATTTTCACAGTCTAAATTTAAGAACTGCAGCAATGCAGGTTAAAAGGACAATGTTTCCAGTTGGTTCCTTCTCTTCATACACACCATGGCATTCACCCCATTCCATTATCCAACTATCCAGTGGAGTTTAATGGATCAGACAGCATCTGTGGATGGAGAAAATGGAACATTGATCTGAAATGTAAACTCAGTTTCTCACTGCAGAAATACTGCCTGCCCTGCTTTTTATTTGCAGGTTTTCTATTTTTTTATTTCAGAGCTCCACGCTACAGAATATTTCTTTTGTATTGGAATATTAGTGGGAATTCCTCATGGATTTATTTTTCCCGTGGGGACTGTGGAGGATTGAAAGAAAATTTCTTGGAGAATTGTTGGGGGGGGGGAGGAGAATGGTGAGAGAATTGTTCACAGCAAAATATATGGGGCAATAGGATTGCTCTGAAAATGGTCTGAGGTTTAATCACAAAGAGCTGAGTTTAGGTTAGAAGGCAATATTAAATGAAGCAGTTCT